>NC_142574.1:6330000-7580000 GCF_041283825.1 Pyrus communis | reverse complement strand
CGTAAAGGTGTTCTGAAATAGTCATTGGGTCATTTAACACGTGGTATTAATTGGGGACTTTGCGTGACGAACTATTCATCGCGCAAAGGTTCCACGGTTCTTTATAACACATATTTACTTTCACTTATTGTCACATACGTTTTCCAAAACCCTAAAATTTCCTCCCATTTTCTTCTTCCAAAAATCCCTCATATCCCAATTGTAGTTTCAATTTTTTGTAGGATGGCCGATTCCGCTGCTCTTCCAATGAAGTGATGTGAGGAAGAAGGATCTGGGAAAGGTAATAATTAAGTTTCTATGGATCTAATATTTTTGTTTTTGGAACAACAATTTTGGATGAATCACTTCTTTGATTTTGAAATTTATATTTTGTTTCCACAGATAAAAAAAACCAGGAGAGCATAGGTGCGGGCTTAAATGGTTGTATTATTGATTGAAAGACCAGCGCAGTAGAAATGTTATTCAAGTGTTGTGGACGAATAACATACTTTTTTAATTATGTATTTGAGGACGATATTTTTAATTATTTTTTTAATAGTTATTTGGATTAAATTTTCAGTTTAATTGGTTAGTTGGTTAATTTAATTTATTTGGTTAATTTAATTTTGATTTAAATTTTTATAAGGTTAAATATAAGCATTTGTTTGTAATTATGAAGTTTACATAAACAGAGAGTATTAATTGTCTAATTGTTCTTTTGTCAAAGTTTTATGAAGTCTGGGATGAATTTTGACAGAAATCAATTAGACAATAGTCTATGTTTACATAAACTTCAAATTTCCAAAAAAATATTTAAATTCACTGTACGTCATAGCTTCATTATTTACCCGACGAATGTGTCATTGCAAATACTTTAAGTGACGATAATGTGTAAGTGTGTTTGCACGACAAAATTTTTGTCGTGAAAAGTGCGGGAAAAATGCGTGTAAATTTTGCATGACGAAGACTTCGTCACTCAAAGATTTTATGTTTTTAATCAGATTGTTCAATTGCAGAGGCAGAAACTGCAAAAATTTTAATCAGATTACTCTGTTAATTGGCTTGGGCTCATTAAACATGTCGCATGCTTGGCGTGACTTGAATAATGTACTAATATTATAATATGGTTTGGTATGATAAATATGCATGATTTGCACGGGTTTGATGTCCAAGAAACTATTATTTTATTGGCGTGGCATGATTGTAAATTGGCATACACTCCATTTCGTACTTTATGCATGGATTTCTACGCTCGACTTGTGACACTTCCATAATGATTGAGCCTTGAGACATGATTGGGTTTGTAAGTGACATTTTTGGACCTCAAGACATAGCAAAACCAACTAAGCCATCCCAATTGAAAAAAATCCCAACCAAAAGCCCTAATTTCAGTTACACATTTGCTTATTACACATAAGATTATTAGAACTAAGATTAGGGTTTTGATTATTACCTTTAAACAAAGAAGGATGTTGTTCAACTTAAGAGACGGTGAGGACGATGATAGGGTTTTGACAATGGGTACTAGTTTTGAGTTCAAGAGTTGTATGCAAGCGAATGAAGGGAAAAATGGACTCTTAAACTAACTAGGTTTTGTTTTCCTATGGTGGGAACACGGTAACTCGTAAATAAGTAACCATTCATATGAGTACACGTATTAATTCTTATAAAAAAATAAAAGCAAATATATGTCAGTTGGTTCGGTTAACCACTAAGTAATAATTTCGAGAACCGCTTCCCAGATTGACTAAGGATGGTTTGATTCAGTTTAACTACCGAAAATATATAAAAATAAAAAATAAAAATAAAAACAATCTTCTAGTTTGATGCAGCTGGTTGAGTCGGTAATTTTCTTTTTTTTCAAATGTCCAACCCTACTCAATTATATTTTATCTAGAAGGATGTCAATCTCATATAGCAGGGATAGATTGAGTCTATCAATGACTACAATTGCACCATCAAATACCACCCTGCTTGTGCATACGTAGTGGCAGATGCCCTCGACATGATATTTTATGGTCGACTCAACACCCTCTATGTTTGTCATATTCCTTTCCTGAACAATCTCGAGTATACAGGAGCAGTCTTGGGAATTGATCACTTTGGAGCTTTGTTAGCGAACTTCTAAGTCAAACCAATCTTATTGGATGTTCGTGATGCTCATATGAACTATCCAAAAATGTTTGGAATTGAAGCAAGCAGTGTTGAATGACAACAGGGGACACCTAAGAGCAAGGAAGGTAGATGGTATGTTTATGCAAGGTGACGAGATGTATATGCTGAATATTAAGGAGTTGAAGAAAACGATTTTTGACGAGGCACACATTTCATCCTATGCTATGCATCCTGGTAGCATTAAGATGTACCACACCATCTGACCTTTTTGTTATGAGCCATGAATGAAAAGGAAAATTGCCGAATATGCAAGTTGATGCCTAGTTTGTCAGCAGGTCAAGGCAGAACAAAAGAAACCATTCGGATTGCTACAGTCACTCCCTGTGCCCGAGTGGAAATGGGAGAATATCACCATTAATTTCATGTACAAACTAGCTTGTACATGTGGTGGTTCTAATGGTATTCGAGTGATTGTAGACCGACTCACCAAGTGTGCGCATTTTCTACCTGTTCATACTCTTTGAATTTTCTGGTGGAAGTCTTCATTTCTGAAATTGTCAAATACCATGGTGTTCCAGTCAGCATCATCTTCGATCGTGACCCCAATTTTACTTTGAAATTCTGGAAAGCTTTTTTAGAAAATTTTAGGATCATATCTACTCTACAGTATTGCCTACCATATTTAAATAGATGGATAACCCGTGAGAACTATTCAAATACTTGATGATATTTTGAGGTCCTCAGTCCTTCAGTGTAGAGATCAATGGCATAAGTGCTTACTTTTTAATAAATTTTGCTTACAACAACAGCTATCGCTCGAGCATTTGATATGTCACCATTCGAGTTGTTGTATGGTAAACCTTGCCAAACACCATTGTATTGGTCGGAAATAGGTGAAAGAGCTTTAGTAGGTCCATAATTGGTGGATGAGACGACGCATAACATATAGATGATCTAAAGGAACATGAAGATTGCACATGACCGACAAAAGGGCATCACATACAAACATTTGACATATAAGGTGTATGCATTAGTGACATGATGTTCTTGAAGATGTCACTGTGGAAGTTTGTAGTTCACTTTAGAAAAAGAGGAAAGCTAAGTCCTCACTACACTGGTCCATACCAAACCATTGAACGAGTTGGTGAGGGTGTTTATTGACGTAACTTACCTCCAAAGTTGTTGAATGTGCACAATGTTTTTCACATGTCCATTCTATGGAGATACGTCTCCGATCCTTCAAATGTGATATAACCTCAACCCTTGGAGTTCAACCAAGATCTAACTTGTGATGAGGTACCGGTTGTCGTTCTCAATTGAAAAGAGAACTTTGAGGAACAAAATCATCCGACTTGTGAAAGTCTTGTGAAGGAATCACGTGATTGAGGAAGCGACTTGGTAGACCAAGCGACGCATGAAGGCTATTTACCCACATTTATCTCTTTGACTATACCTCGTGTATAGAAATTTTAAGGATGAAATTTTCTTAAGGGGGGTAGGCTATGAGTCTTCTGACAACCTCCCTAATTGTTTTGTATTTTTCTCCTTGAAGTTGTAAAGTGACAAAAAATAGCTTAAGTAAAATCTTACGTGGACATTTGAGCTCACTTCTGCTTTCAGTATATGTAAAGCCGAAAATACCACCTCCCTGGAGTGATAATATTGTACAAGGCTAGACCTGGAGTGAATAGAAGGTTAAGCCTCCCTCACGGGGGAATGATCCAATCATGTGGTTCCCGGTGTGATTGAAGTAAGCAATCACCTACCAAAGCACTCAGGGCAGATTGATTCACTCTGAAGTATAGGCTTAGCCAGCTGTCTCTACCCAGGTACTCGATTATCCTACCTAAACTGCGCATTACCTTCTCTCCCACGTAAAGTGTCAGACTGCGCCTACTGGCATGGATGTGCCTTCCACCCACAATGTGGAAGTGACAAATAGTCTTTCCCTGACGTGGCATACATACATTAGAATTCCATTGCTGGTCTCCAATGTCCCTGACGACTTAAGGGAATATCGAATGACATAGATCGAATCCGCGATGCCTATAAATACGCCTGGTGACTCCTTAAGAAAGGTTAGACATTTTGACTCCCAGAAGTATACTACACCCATTTCTTTCTCAACTTGCATGTCCCATGATCAACTTATATGTCCGCAATGCCTTATCTCCCCCGCATAAAGCAATTTTGTGATGGAATACACATCATGAGGGCCGCCTTTACCTACCATCAAGTAATTTGATACCTCACTCTCGCTAAAGTGAAGGGAATTGAGGGAGATGAAGTTAGCCCCTACTCCTGTGCAGTTTCAAGTTTCAACTTCTTCCACAAGCTCAAGCGAGCATAGGTGCCCACTTTGACCATCAACCTAGGAATATTAGGGAGTTCAATTTTGACATCGGCCTCCAGGATAACTGTATGCCTAAATCTAAGGAAGATAAAGACATTGAATTTATCGCCCTCGATCTGGAGAGGTAGGATCGGAGGGCCAAAATCGGAGCCAAACTCTTGGTACGAGAAAATGAGTTTTTACTAAGTTTTTGCTAGACAACAGAGACGTCTTTGCCTATTTGGCAGAAGATATGCCCAGAATCGACCTAGGAGTAATCTGCCTTAAGCTACATGTGGACCCAAACTTTAAACTGGTCATTCAGAACAAGAAGAATCATAGTCTGAAACGGGGTACAATTATTGAAACGGCTCGACAAACTCATGGATATGAAATTCAGAGTGGAGGTGTACCACCCAGAGTGATTGGTCAATATGGTGTTTGTTAAAAAGAAACTTGGCAAATGGCGGGTCTGCGTGGATTTTACTGACTTGAGCAGAGCTTATCCCAATGACAGTTTCCTACTCTGGCAGATTGACTAACTCATCGACGCCACATTAGGCCACGAGAAGCTCAGCTTCATAGATGCATACAATGGCTATAATCAAATCTGCATGGATAAGTATGACATGGAAAATACTTTCTTTTTTTTGTGGTAGACAAGGGTACCTACTGTTACGAGGTAATGCTATTTGGTTTGAAGAGAAAATCAGAAGGATTATAGAGGTGTATGTCGACGACATGGTGGTGAAAATTGGAAAGACTATGGAAATGTACAGAGGTGTATGTCGACAACATGGTTGTAAAAATTGGAAAGACCATAGAGGTGTATGTCGACGACATGGTTATGAAAAACAAGTGGAAGGGTGATCATTTGGAGGACTTGGTAGAGTCATTTGACTTACTCCGCAAGTATCAGATGAAGCTTAACCCGAAAAAAATGCATCATTGGATCCATAGCGGGAAATTCCTAGGGTATTTGGTAAAGCAGTGAAGTATTGAGGTCAAACCCTGACCAAATAAAGGCGATCATTGATATGCAATCCTCTAGGACGGTGAAGAAGATCCAGAGCCTCATGGGCAGAGCAGCTTTCTCCAAGTCGACAATAAGTGAAAAACTTTTTTTTAATGCTATAAAAAATAACAAGGGGCTGCTGTGGCATAAGGAGTGTGAACACACATTCCTTAAACTAAATGAGTATTTGTCCTCATCTTCTCTCCTCTCGAAGCTTGTCTCTGGGGAAGATTTATATTTTTATTTGGCAGTATCTGAAGTCGCGGTTAGCGCTGCTCTAGTTCGAGAAGACCTGTAGGGCTATAAGCTAGTATATTATGTGTCAAAGGTTTTCCTTGGACCAGAGACAAGATACCCAAAAATGGAGAAGTTAATCCTAGCGTCAATCAGAGTGGCAAGAAAGTTTAGGCCCTACTTTAATACATTATGGATCGTGGTGATGATAGAATTCCTAGTCTGCTTGATCCTCCACGACCTCAACTGCTTCACGAGAGTTAACAAATAGGTCATCGAGCTGCGACGGCATGGCATGATCTATAAACCAAAGATTGCCATCAAGAGTTAGGCAATGGCAGATTTCATCGTCGAGTTCACCGGGTGGTGCCTTTACGTAGACGGATCGGCTAACCCTAATGGAGTAGGGGTTAAACTAGTGTTATTCATTCCGAATGACACTATAATGTCACAAACGTTGAAGCTGGGATTCTATGACAGCAACAATAAGGCTGAATACGAAGCCTTTTTAGCCGGACTAAGAGTTACCCTCGAACTTCAGGTAAAAGAAATATCCATTTACTGCAATTCACTTTTGGTAGCGAACCAGGTCACAGGAAAATATGTTGTTCATGACCCGGTCATGGCACTATATCTGGCGAAAACCAAAAAGCCATTGAACAAGTTCACTAAATTCGACATTCATCAACTTCTTCGAATGAAGAACTGCATGTAGACGCACTAACTAATTTAGGATTATCTATCGACCACCAACTTTGGTATAACATTCCCTTCAAGTATTTGGAAACACCCAACATTATGAAGCATGTCTCGAAGTGGATCATAGTGATAAATGAGCGGGAGAATTGGATGGATGAAATATTAGCCTATATCAGACATGACAACCTCCCATATAACCTTGGTCTGGCAAGAAAGGTCATCCAAAAGGCATCCTAGTTTGTCATCGTCTAAGATAAGTTATATCGCCGTTCTTATTTAGGTCGACACCAACTTTGTGTCACTTCCAAACAGGGACTAAAAATCCTAATATATACATTTTGAAATTTGCGGCAACCAGTTTGCTGCTGAACACTCGTCGAGAAAGCCCTCATTGTTGGGTAATGCCAAAGATCTGCTCCGATAACTCATTAATCGGCAAAAGAAATGAACCCAATGGCTACTGCATGACCATAGCTACGTTCGTAGAACTCCATCCCTAACCACCACTCGAGATTCACTGGGGCACTTGCCTGCTTGTGTGGCAAGGTTCGAATAGGGTGCAGGTAATGCCAAATCTTTACAACCCTAAGGTTCGAATAGGGTGGACATACATAATAACCTCATGAAAGTTAGAGTCTAGTCTAACATTGTTTGGCGTTTGACTTGTGATGAAGCCACTCGAATCCGAAGCCCACCTTAAGATCGATATGTCAACTCCCAGCCATCGTACAAAACCACAATTTTATAAAAATGGGCAAACAAGTCGTAGTCGAACCACTTAAGAGTGAGATTTGCTACACCACCTATACGTGTAATTAAATTACTCTCCTTAGCAAGAGTTTGAACCATCTAAAGTCAAGGACAACATAAATCTGCATCGCAGGAGTTCGAACTATTTATCCGGAGTCAACCTAAACCATTCACTCCAAATAGATGGGGGCAAATGGACAAAAGGATGCAACCCAAATTCTACAAAAAGAAAAACTTAAAGTAGAAAGCACAGAGTGAGGCAAGTCTATAATACTTCAACAAAAAAAGCAATTGTTTGGGCCTAAAATGATAGTTTGGGCTGAGCTTAGAGCCGCTCTCGGCCCAGTAACTTTATTTAGAATTAGGGGTCGTCCAATTATCACGGGTTGTTCAGTTAGGGTTGGCTGAATCTTATTGTGAGGAAGATTGGTTTAGATAAATGTGAGGTAGTCGAAACCTACTGCAACAAGGAGTCATAAGGCTAAGGATGCTGAGAATTAGGGGATGAATCTGGGTTGTTAAAGGGCTTGGTTCAAAGTCCTATTGAAGTTAAGATTGGCCGAGACCTAGTTAGATTAGGTTGATGAGTTCTAATTTAAGTACGATTTTTGCTGGTCATGATGGGGTTTGCTATTATAAATAAAGAAGAAAGTGTATCATTCAAGGCCCCTTCAATTCAACACACAAATTGTCCTGCAAAGCTTCTCAACAACCTATGGGATTTTATCATGTCCCTCTTTCTTCTCGCCAACACATTTTCAGTTTGGATAAACAACACTGTGAAAGCAACCGACGACATCTTCAGTTTGGATAAACATCACTGGAGCTGTAGAATCAACCGATCAAGGAGCACCTTTAGTTTAGATAAACAACACTGCTTTGAGATTGACTGGTTATTTGTCTAAGTCTCGATCAACAAGGATTTCTGAGTCTTTGTTGGTAGAGGTTATGTCATCAGCCTTCTCAGCGAAGTGAGGTGTTACTAGGTTACTACATTCGGCATATTGAAAGCCGAATTTGAAATTGAACTTCGCAGAATTAGCAGCCTTGTCTACAAGCTATAGGCTCGTTGAGTAACTATTGGCAAACATGTGCAACTCTATATTTTCATGCTTAAGCCCTCTAATCTCTTGCTTAAGACTCGCCACCTCATCCATAAGTGACTCAACTTGACGAGTTCGAGCAAGAAGGCGTTGGCCCATGTTCGATACAGAGCTCGCACATTGAACACTAAAAACCAAAGACTCTTGAACATCCAGCTCATCAGACCGCTTAGAAAGGATCCTATTATCCTTGGAGGTGAGAAGATTTCTAGCAACCACCGTAACGGTTATGTCGTTCTTCATCACATAGTCCCCAATTGTAAGAGGATCGTTGAGGGATACGAATGATGGATGCTATATGTTGTCTTGAAAAGGCATGTCGGCATCTTCCCCAATATTCAAATCAAGACGACGATCAGATGGGCAAGCCATTTGCAGGAATGATGAAGGAAGAAGAGGTCGTGTAAATTGAGTGTTTAGAAACACAAAAGGAGGGAAATTCCTACAGGTAGCAACTCTCTAAATGTGTTTTTGAACACGATTAATGCCTCTATAAAAAGAAAAGGCAACAAGGCCTGTTCAGAAATTAAAGAGGTACTTCTCCCCGAATTTCAAAAGCCAGGCCGCTTGTTCAGAAATCGAAGAGGCAACAAGGCCGCTTGTTCAGAAATCAAAGAGGCAACAAGGCCACTCGCTCAGAGATTGAAGAGGCACCGCTCTTTGAATTTCATAAAGAAAAAAAAATTGGCTTTTCCGGATTTGTCAGCACCTTTCACACACAACCTCAGCTTTGCAGAAATCACTGGCAACTTTGTCAAAGATTTCTGAAAAAGTTGAAAACGCGTGAATCTTACTGTTTCAATTACCTAACAGTTGCTGCCAAAAGTAAAAGAATAGTGCCACTACTGGCTGTCGGGAAATTCCTATATATGTTGACCTTCATCCTCCACGGCAAGGTAGACCTACAAAAATGCCTAACTCTTCCTTACCTTCGAGAGTGCACTCCCAGCGAAGCCTCTCAAAATACTTAGTTTTCTTCTTCTCTGGGAATACCTCTACAAACAAATCACGCCAAAGCAAGAATATCATATATCATCAAGGTTGAAAGCAAGAGTATCTCATATCATGCTTTTTCCCTGTCTTTTCCTTTGCCCTTACTCTTACCTGCAAGACAAGGAGAAAGAGAGCAATCAGTCGGAACCTGAAATCAAAATTCCGATCTGGAACTGTTTACCTGGAACCTTTGCCTGGTTACTTACCTTGCATTACTCTCGAGTACTCATCGTCGTTGAGAAGTAATGTTCTGAAAGACCATTTAAATGCAAAGGTTGCATTCCACTCCTGCATCAGGGACAGATACTGCAACAGATTGAAGCAGAATGATCAACGATGAGCTGGAACAGATCACTATAGCATGACGTCTTTCCCTGCAGAATGGCATAATCCAGATGAAGAAGTCTAAGTCAAATCCAAGCTCGGCATCGTTGCTCTAATCAAAGAGCTCGAAAAGCTTCAACAACCTTTCACTAGCACCGTCGTTGAAGAGCAAAGCCCTGTCGTGCAACGCTGTCAAATCGCCACTACTTCTTCGAAAGCAAGAGTATCTTATATCACGCTTTTCCGTTGTCTTTTTCTTTGTCCTTGTTCTTACCTACAGGACAAGGAGAAAGAGGGCAATCAGTCGGAACTTGAAGTCAAACTTCCAGTCAGGAACCGACTGCCTGGAACCCTTCCCTGATTACTTACCGAGCATCGCTCTGCTGGGGAAATAGACAAGGCAGCAGAAGATACGACATCTGCCTGGAGAACAGATAAGGCAAGTGAAAATGATACATTGAAGTATGTGGAGAAAAACACAACAAAACACATGTTGATTCATCTTCAACCGAAAATCACTTGCCATGTGTGACCGCTCGTGGTCTAATTTTCTTCAAGATTAAGCCACCAACGACCCTTGAAGAAATCACAAGTTTGATTCAAGATTAAGTGCCCGCCACCCTTAAATCAAGTTCAGTTCCAAATAAAATGAGTAAATTCAAACATTTGGTGCAAGTCTAACAGAAGAAACCCCCTAGCCCAGTTCAAGAATAAGCCTGTGGAAAGTCAACAATTGGAAGAAACTAAAAAATCCTCTAGCCCAATTCAAGATTAAGCCTGTAGAAAGTTAACAAGCACAACAACAGCACGTGCTGATTCATCCCCAATAAGCCGAAGATCGCTTACCACGTGAAGTTCCTTGTGGTCTAATCCTATTCAAGATCAAGCCTCGGTGGCCCTTGAAGACATTTTCGGCCCAATTTAAGATCAAGTCTCGATGACCCTTGAAGAAATTTCAAACAAAATTCAAGAACAAGCCTCATCGGCACTAGAAGGAAACTCCAGCCCAATTCAAGATCAAGCCTCAGTGACCCTTGAAGAAATTTCCAGTCCATTTCAAGAACAAGCCTTGACGGCCCTTGGATCGACATCTACATTAAGGGACTTCAAAACGCATCTCCTACATGTGACAAGCACATGTATGCAACGCGCTTTGAAGTGGGGGCATTTGTAGACATCGAAATTTTGGTGAAATGAATGTTAACCAATAATTAAAATGTCAACGCTCATGTGTCGCATAAATTTTACACGTAGCGTGTGACTCAACGAAAAATCGAAATAAATCGAAAAAATCATCAAATAGGACACGTGTCAATACCTAGCAGAAATGATTTATTTCATCTGATTATTTAAATCCAAAAAATCAAGTTTTGGAATTCTATAAATAGGAAGCCAAGGCATTCATTTTTGGGGACCAAAGGATATCACACCAAAACCTTGAAGATTTGAAACTCTAAAGCTCTTAAGCAAATCCCGAAGGATCAAGAAAACTCTCTTTGTTCTTCGTCAAATCCTCTTTCAAGATCAAGCCTCAACGGCCCTTGAAGAACTTCCACCAACTCAAGATCAAGCCCCAATGGCCCTTGAAGAAAGTGTTCATCGTTCATCATCCTTTCATCCTAAAGATCAAGCCCCAACGGCCCTTTGGATCAACAACATCAACAAATCCACACATCTAACCGTTCTTTAAGATTAAGCTCAAAAGCCCTTAAAGATCTGCTTATCCATCAACCTTCAAGATCAAGCCCAAAAGCTCTTGAAGAAATCCGCACAACCATTATTCAAAGATCAAGCCTTAAAGGCCCTTGAAAAAGCTCTCACTTGTTCATCTTAAGATCGAGCCTTAATGGCCTTTTGGGTCAACAACTTCAAGATCAAGCCCAAAAGCCCTCGAAAATCTGTTCATCCCTGTTCTTCAAGATCAAGCCTCGACGGCCCTTGAAGAAACTTCCAACTATTTATCCAAGATCAAGCCTCGTCATCCCTTGGATCAACACCATGTCAACAAACCAACATTTTACGGAGATCGAATCAGATGACCAAATTACAAAGAGATTGTAACCTCAAAATCATTAATACAAAATATATTTTGTACATGTGTTCTTGTCTCGTTCGTCATCAGGAATTTTCGTGTTTACAACCTTATTAGTGCCTAAGGAAGCATTTCATCAATGTCGAGGGAAACACTCCATTAACACCGAATGAAGCATCTCATCACACTGGAAGTACTTTAGCACTGGAAACACTTAACATAACACGAAACCAAGTATCTAGAAGCTGTTGGGAAGAGAACAAAGCACTCTTTAGGATTTGTTTTTCCTTCAGGATGATTTGGGCCTAGTCCTCGCGAACTCAGAAACGGGGGACATGAAGGTTTTGACTCGTCTCTTTACAGTATTCAGGGGCAAGACCGTGCTTAAAAATCTCACTCCAAGAAAAATACCTCACTCTACCCATTGATCTCTCAATACAATTCAACAACTCCCTACACTAAGGGCATTAGAAACGAGACAAAGTCTCTAAAAGAGCTCGACATGGAAAAAGCCAGAACATTGCTTCGAGAAAGGTATCTTGAACACATATAACTATCCCTCCAAGGATGCTCAAGGGAAATAATTAGGGGCAATTGTAAGGCCCAAAATACCACCTCCCCGGAGTGATAATAGCATACAACCACTCCGCAAGGCTAGACTTAAAGTGAAGAAAAGGCCAAGCCCTCCCCCGAGGGATAATGATCCAATAATATGGTTCCTGGTGTGATCGAACTAATCAATCTCGTACCCATGATCAAAGTATTCAGGGTGGATTGATTCACGCTAGAGTATGGGCTTAGCCAACTGTCTTTAATCAGGTACTCGACTGTCCTACCTAGACTTTGCAGTACATTCTCACCCACATGAAATGTCAGACTGCATCTACTGGCATGGATGCGCCTTAGCCCATGATGTGGAAAAGACAAATAGTCATTCCCTGACGTGGCATACATACGTCAAAATGGTTCCCTTGATGGCCTCCAATGTGTCTCCAACGACTTAAGGGAATGTTGGATGACATAAACCGATTTCGCAAGGCCTATAAATACGCCTAGTGATTCCTCAAGAAAGGTTAGACACTTAGAACCCCAGAAGTATACTACACCCATTTCTTTCTCAACCTTGCTGACTTAAGCATTGGAGCCTCCAAGTCGAGAACCACCCCTGGTGCTTAGACTCACAATATTTACTTCTTCTTTTTTGCATGTGCAAGTTCCATACATGATGGTCAAAAAACAATTCGAATACTATCCTTTTAGTACTCGTCGGTACGAAAGCATGGGCGCAAGGAAAACAAAATTTGGAGGTAAGACAAGGATTTTACGAAACACAAACATTAAGGGTTATTGTGTAATTTTACCATGTTCACAGTTTGTTTTGTTTCATTTGTGTTGGAGTGCATGCCATTAGGACCCACGTCGAATCAGGCCTTCTTTTGCCTTGAAAGAATTTACATGCGGCCACCAGCTTTCCCAACCCTCTTCTGTCACTCTACCTTTTTCTCTATTCCTATCTCGTCCAACTCTCTCTTTTTCCCTCTCAACTCTCACTTCTTCCCTAAGCGACACAAACCATCACCTTTATTCTCTAGCGAACCAAACCCCTAAATCACCAGCATCGTGGCCACTTCTTTACCACGAGCCATACTATGGTTGTTGTTTCTTGAAATTCTAACCCAAATCACAAGTTCAATGAACTTGGTTATGGAGCAAATTTCCCAATGAAGGTAATCTCCATTACCACCACCATTCTCTTCCTTGCATTGTGTAGATGAATTTTTATATGTGGATTGTGTGATTTGGTTGAGAAATAGAGCATATTTCGATTAGGGAAGGAAACCCAGTTTACCGTCGAAGATATTGAATGTTGGTGAGGGAATTCTGGCCAAATAGCTAGGAATCGACCCTCTATACCATGATTATCTTGAGCGTCTCAATCCTAGGAGTTAAAATCTTCCTTTGGACTGGACATTAGAGCAACGACGACAGCATGGCGAGCATTTTAAGATTCTAAACAAAAAACTGTAGAAACCGATGAGGTTTCTAGCCAGTTACAGAAACCACCCAACCCAGGTCTATGTCAAGTTGAACCAGACCCAGTCCAAACTCAATATCGACCAGACTACCCGAACTAACCTGACAACCCGGTTTTTGACCCAACAACCTAGACCATTTTTTAATTTACTTTAGAATGTTTCAAATATATTTTGTAACTATTCCATTAACTATGACATAATATCCATCTGATTAAGGAATATCCACTTTTGGTGACGAAATATTTCATTTTTTGGAGCATTTTCAGTCAACGGCGCGTCCCTGAATGTGGCCGGACATGCTTCATACGGCGGCACGTGCGACGACATACAACGATAAACTTTAGTTTTCGTACATCGAAATTGGTAGTTTCAACCCCGTTTATTCATAATCTTCGTAGTTTTGGATTAATTTCTAAGTAAAGGTTGATTTATTTTAGGAAAGCTATTCCAAGGTTTCAAAGAGTGCAGAGTAAGGCGGCTATGACTCCTGTGAGTTAGTGGGTTTTTTTTTTCAATCTACATTATATATATAGTATTACATGATGCCATGCTTTTACTTATGTTTATAAGTATTATTTGCAGATGTTGAGATTTATGAAATTATGATGGCTTGATCATATTTTATCTGTTTATCATGCATGCTTATACCGGTCTTTATAGTACTTGTCCGGGCCAGGACTAGTTTCACATGCATATGTTGATGAGCAAAGCCTATTATATTATATTGATGAGATATTGTGGTTTATTGTACCTTTGATTTGATGGTTTTATATGGTACTTGGATTTCATACTTATACTAGTATGATTTTGAAAACTAAATGGGTTTTAAGCAAGTGATTATTATGTTCACAAAACAAAGGTCTTAATAAAACCTTTTTTTTTTTTTTTTTTTTTTTTACCAGGTCGTACTTACTGTTTTGTACCCCTTCAAGACTTAGTAGATGGTTTTTTGTGGCGAGCGAGGTTTGGCGGTTCTGACTTATACTCCTGCAAATGTAGACCATTTGATTCAATGTCGTTTGTTTAAAATCCATCCTACTCAGGATGAGAATATTCTTACTTTTACTGCCTAATTAGTTATGCCCTGACAATTGTACACTTTGTAATATAGGTACATCCCATACTGCGCACTCTCACTCATAGTATAAATTAATTCTAGGCTCTACTTTAAATTTATTCACACTCTTTACACATTATTTTTATTATAGCTTTGTCACCTTTCAGGTCTCTGCCAGCACGCCTTGACTTCGGTGTCCACTTGAATATCCGGGTTGGGGTGTGTCATGCAAACTTCACAAGGCATTTTATGGCGTCAAATAGGCACTCTGTACGTGATTCCAACGCTTCAACACCTTTCTCCTCCGCATTGGTTTATTCATCAAGAAAACTCTCACATGATGATTTTGCTACTCTATGTAGACGATATTGTGCTTACGTACAGTAATATGTATCATTTACTTGCCTTGACGGACTCTATGTGTTGAGTTTGAAATGAAGGACTTGAAAAATTACATATTAAGGTTTCCTAATTGTCTACTTCAGGGCATCTCGCTCAAAAAAAAAAAAAAAAAAAAAAAAAACGCTTGATCTTCTCAAGCGTAGTAACTTATTGGAATGCAAACATGTCCCCACTCCTATGGTTCAAATGGCTCTCTCTCCGCAGTTAGGGTTCCTCTCTTTCGGATCCCACCATATATCGACAGCTAGTTGGTGCCTTGCAATACTTAACTCTCACTCCACTTGATAGTGCTTATGTCGTACAATATGTTTCACAATTTATAAGTGCTCCTAATGATGTACATTTTGAAACATTTAAACGCATTCTTTGTTATTTGAAAGGCACACTTGGTTATGGACTTTCAATTCGTCGATGTGCGGCTTCCACAATTCTTGTGGCCTCCGATATGGATTGAGTAGGGTGTCTGGATACCCGGCGATCTACAATAGGTTATTGTGTTTTCTTGGGTCCTAACCTCATCTCATGGAGTGCAAAAAAGCAACGCACGGTTTTCTCGTTCAAATGCAGAAGCGAAATACCGTGCACTTGCCTGTGCTTGTGCCGACACTATTTGGGTTCAAGGACTTTTGCACGAGTTTCGTTTACCACTCTCTCATACAGTTCTTCTCAACTGTAACAATCTCTATGACGTACATGGTTGTGAACCCCGTGTTTCATGTATATAAATCATGTACTTGTGATTAGTCAATGATATAAGAAAATCCCTTTTCTACATGGATATTTCTTCTTTTTATTTTTTATTTTCTAGAAACGACATGGGGTGTCTGTATTACTACTCATTCTCAGCAGGCAAGGTCACCGCATTATTCAAAATGATTTTGGAGTGATCATTGTATTTTGCCCGATCTTTCTTCTGAAAAGGAAGAAGAAAAAAAAGTAGAAAGATAATTTTGTATGAAGTTTATGAACAAGTGATTTTATTTAGAAATATGCATTTTCTATAAAGAAAAATCAAAATGAAAAGACTTAAATGTCATGGTCTTGATTAACCTCATGTAACCTATTTTTGTCTAACTAATTCAATATTTAACTGATGAATCAAATTGATGACTTTGATAAATCAAATTGATGACTTTGATAAATCAAAGTTGATAACTTTGATTAATCAAAGTTGATGACCAGATAAAGAAACAATGGGGTCACAAACATTGCACGTTCCGGGGGCTTTGTGCCAATTATTTGTCCAACTTCTACCTTCCCAGCCACGCTATCATTTCAAATTACTGACACAAATGAGTCAAACAATTTATTTTAATATCCTTTGGATCCCAAAAATTCAATTTTTTCCGCACCATGACGATCGGCGTCTTTTGAACTCAGCTAGTAGCTAATAGCTCAACTCTCCTAGTCAATGCAGAAGAAAAATCTCCCTGCATGACGATGGATGGATGTCTTTAATACTTAGAAGAACGGCTACACTCTCCTGATGAAAAAACAAAATCCCATGTTTTTATATGTTGATAAATTTTTTAGTCACTATGGAAGGAAAATAAATTCAACTACTTATGCACTCGAAGTGTTTTTGTTTTAATCACACGAGACAAATAAGTTTATTTCTGTTCACACGGGTTCAAACTCAATAGCTGCGGTCTTAATTTGAGGATTTTAACTAATATATAATACATTTAGAATAGTATTATTCACATACTCATTTTACTTCTTACACGTTCTTGTTCATTTTTATCATTGATCTTCAATTCATCAATCAAACGGTCAAAAATTGAAAGGATCTCCAATTAAATTAAAGTGGACCTCCAATTAAATTAAGGCAGTTGTTGAATTATATTTATTTTAACAAACGATATTATGTACACTAAGAGGGAGGAGATGGGCTTATCACAATGGGTTAGCAAATAATGTGGTTCAAATTCACCTATGGTGAGAATCGAACCTAAGACCTCTCACTTACAAATGAACAGGAATACCACTAGACGGTAATACTAAGTGGCAAGGCAGTTGTTGAATTAAATTTAACCATACATGATGACAATCTCCACCTAAACTCGATTTGATTCAACAACAATTGTTTGGAGATGCTAGCAAATTTTTCACTTGGACCTTCTCGGTTCTCTTTCTTATCATATAATGTTATTTAATGATCATGATCGTCTATGTTATAAATCACCGTGTAAAGTACAACTACACAAAAAATTAACCAAATTAGAAATCTTTTAATTCATTGCACTATTTATTGGATACCTGTCAATTATCAAATGATTTCAAATTTAATTCTTTTTTTTTCTTTTTATGAAAGTACGATATTCATTGAATTGTAGAAATACGTACATAATCAAGGATAGGGTGCTAACAATAAGACTCAATAAAAACCTTGTCGGGGCTTTCAACCTGATTGAAGGAAAAAAGAGTGTCCCACACCAACTTAACTATCAAGACTATTCTCCAATAAAAAATTAGAAATAATATCAGGGGGTTCTTCAAACCAAGAAATTGGGTGATCAAGCGTTAGACTTAACCGTGCAAGCCGATGTGCCACTCTGTTCGTCTATCTTAGTCCGAAAGAAATCCTCCATTGCTTGAACCCCTGAAGAATATGCTGTGAATCAGCAAACAGGTGATCAAAATGACCATGTAAAGTTGTTCCCGTATTCTGAATAGTAGCAACCACCATAAGAGCATCTCCTTCCAGCTGCACTTGTTCCTCATGCCAATGCCAAGCAAACATAGTTGCTGCCCATGCAGCAGTGGCCTTTGCATGCATCGCGGAGCTGACACCAGTCTCCCGCACCACCATTGCAGCCATGAAGCCTTATGTTGAGTTCTGAATGACAATCCCTATACCCCCATATGAACTATTCTCATCCCATGCCGCATCAAAGTTACACTTTATCTAACCAAATTTCGGATGTGTCCACTTCTGAACATGATTTGTTTCTGAGTGTGGTTGAACCTCACTCCAGTTCTTGAATTTCGTCAGCCTTTTTGGGCTTTAAGTTGCATGTCCAATGGTGATGCATCCACACCTTTCCAAATAAACTCATTACAGACCATCCAAAAGCTCTACACCAACATAAGAAGCAACTCAAATCTGTCCTTAGTTACAATTTTTGCCATATTGATCAACCATCCACCAAAGCCCTCCTCTATCCTTGGAAACATACGAATTCCCAATGGACTACCAAACCAAATTGCAGCTGATCATGGGTGCTGTAACAAAGCGTGTTCAACTATATCTGCCTCTTTATCATAAAACCCACATATATCGTTTGTAAGAACCTGTCTATCTTTCAAATTCACCTTCGTTGGCAATGCATTCATACACCCACGCTAAACACATATTTTGACTTTCCCCGGGACCTTTGTACGCCACAGAGCTTTCCATAGAAATTTTGTCTCCTCATTTAGTGTAGATCCAACTAGTTCATCCCCAGCAAGACCATGGCATGTTTGTGCCACAAAGCAAGCACTCTTAGTTGTAAAGACAGCCTTAGGCTCTTTAGTCCAAGTCATGGAATCCGATGGATTAAATAAACTTAAAGGGATACTCAAACTTAATCTTGCTTCCTCCTCCATAAACCAATTAAGAATTAAGCTTGTATTCCAACGTATCTCATCATTGTCCACCATTATAGAATGCACGATAAGAGAAGGGTACACCTCGGCGTGTCTGGGACTGAGCACTTTATAAAAATTCTCCCTTGGCAACCAGCTATCCCCCCATATCTGTATACACAAACCATCTCCAACCCTCCATTGAGCACCCCTCTGAATAATAATCCTTGAAGCCGCCACACTTTTCCAACAATAGGAAGAATTAGATGAAGCTGAAGCTTGTGGGCTTTAAAAATACGAGCAACCAAAGAATGAGGATATTGAATCAATCTCCACCCTTGCTTAGCCAGCAACGCCATGTTGAAGGCATATAAATCCTTAAACCCCAGGCCACCCTCACTTTTTGGTTTACACAATTTTTGCCACTTCATCCAATGAATGCGACGCTTACCTACTTCCTTGCCCAACCAAAACTGAGCTACCATTTGGTTCAACTCCTCACAAAATGACTTAGGAAACAAGAACATCTGCATCGTATACAATGGTATTGCTTGAGCTACAGTTTTTATCAGTATTTCTTTACCTGCACTACTCAACAAAGAGCCCAGCCATCCATTCAGCTTCTTCCAAAGACGGTCTTCGACTGACCCACAAAAATTGGTAAACCAAGATAATGGTCATAATATACCACCTTTCCATTCCAAGACAATCGGCCAATAACTGCGCATCCATAACCGTAAGGTTTATACTAAAAGCCACAATGCTTTTAGCAAGATTCACCGCTTGTCCAAATGCCTTTTCATAAGTTCATAGAAACTCCTTCACCTGTAAGCATTCCTAGAGAGAACTCCTAGCAAATATAAAACTATTATCTGCTAGGGCTGTGTTCTGTTGGCAAACCGTGCTAAATTCTTTGTGCCACCTGCCAGCCACATATACATAATTACCGAAATCAGTTACCGCTAGCCAACCATCTTCTTGCGGTTGCCAAAAATCGGTTCAACCAAAATTATTGGCTGGTTCGGTTGGTAAATGGCATAACCGATGGTTTGCAAATAAGCTACAAAACAACAGCTCAAGACCATGTATCAACTCGTAAACACAAACCAGAAAAGAGAAAAAGAAGTTGTTACTGCAATTTTTCAATTGATGATAAGCCATTATCATGGCTTAACAAATTAAAATGGAAATCAAATCAAAATTTAATAAACCAACAACAATGTCAGCAAACATAATCCAAATAGTTATAAGTTCACAAACTCAAAAGTCTAACTAATATCATTGTCTAAATTCAATTATAGCAAACAATGTATAAACAAAAAACTCAATACTCAAAAGTTATGGTGATAAGATCCCCTTATTATAATTCCAAAACAAGTAACTTCTTGTTTTGATAATGAAACATCACTAAAGTAGCAGCAACCAATGCATGTGAAATGTTCCATGAATCAATTCTTCGAAGCACTTGGAATTGATGTTCTTGCTTGAGATGTAGAACCATCAACTATTTCAATTCAAATGTTACATTAAAAAAAAAGTATGATTAGAATAAGAAGTAATATTGAATAATAAATTAAAAAATATCAATAAATATTGGATTGACGTACTATAATTAGAATTAGAAAAAAAAAAATATAGCAATACTTTACATTTTTCCAGTTCTTCATGTGTCAAGCATGTAAAAAATTCATAAAATATCTAAATATACATACATACATATATAAACATATATTTTTCCAGTTCTTCATGTGTCAAGCATGTAAAAAATTCATAAAATATCTAAATATACATACATACAAATATATATATATATATATATATTGGTAGGTATGGTATACTGCTAGTATACAAAATCCAATGCCAAAGGCATACCATTAATTATCGGTTCGGTATAATGCCAATCAATTATGAAAAAATGACAAAACTATACCATACCATTATGAACCGACCTGTATGGTTTGGTTAGTAAATCGGTTTATGTCAAAATTTCCCACCCCTACTATCCGCAAAGAGGAGATGATGAACACTTGGGGCTGCATTACAAATCTCGACACCTTGAATTCAACCTTGTGCTTCCCATTTGTCAAATAAAACCGATAGTCCCTCGACACATAACACAAACAAAAACGGAGACAACGAATCACCTTGATGAATACCCCATTTAGGTTGTACAAGACCCACAGGCTCACCCGTGTTTAACCTCAGCCCCACAACCCTCATATATGGCCCAACCTTTTTCATAGCGAAAGGTTTTTTTTTAAAACTATCTCGTCTCTAAAGAATCCAATCCACCAGTATCGGTATATGATAAAACGATGTGGGCTTTAAACATGTGACTTTATAACATGGAAACAAATCCACTTAATTCTGCTTAGCTAACACTCTATCCAACCGAACTTTGATTCCTCCACCTCTAGTTGTTACCCAAGTGAACTTATTCCCTACAAACCCCAAGTCTTGGAGTTGGCAACAAGTAATGGCACTACAAAAACCCTCCATTTGGCGTTCACTACGAATATCACCTCCTTCCTGCTCCTCCGCACGCAAAGCCTCATTAAAATCCCCTATGCAACACCACAGAAAGCTAGAATTATCCCTTAGCCTCTGAAGTAAACTCCAAGATTTGTGTCTGTCCCCCTCAGCCGGATAACCATAAAAAAAAGTAACTCTCCAATGATTCGCATCACCCACCCCTTTTACCTCCAAATCAATATGATTAAAAGAATAGGATTGTAACAAAAGATTAGTTTTTGTCTTCCACATAGCACATAAACGTCCTGACTTTCCTGAACTAGGAATTGCAAACATAACATCAAACCGTAACTATGATTTTAATCTCTCCATATGCTCCTTCGAGTTTTTAGTTTTGCACAAAAAAAATCACCATGGGATCTTTACAGAGAACAAGTCTCTTAAGTGCCCGAATTGCTCGAAGGTTCCCAAACCCCCGTCAATTCCAGCTTATACAACTTATTGGGCTCGACAGGCTGCATTCCATCAGCCTCTGTTGTTGTAGAACTCATCAAAATCGAAATAGCACGTCTCTTGGAAATAGGTAAATCCCACACTTTCTCTTTCTCTCGCATACTTCTTTTACCAAGGTTCGGGGGTACAAAGGAATTTCTTTGGGACTTCCTATTTTTCTTCCGTCGAGTCCCCTTGCCATTTGCAAGAGAACTACCATTAATCCTTAGCCCAAAGATAAATGGATCCAAGTTAAACGGATCAGATACCGTGGAGTGTGCAGATACACTTCCTGAGAAAACCTCTGCTGCAAACGGCGCTGTCTCCTCCAGCCCTACCTTCGGTGTATTCTTAGTCCCAAATAACTTTAGAGGTTTAGGTGTATCACTTTCCACTCCATCAACTTGACAATCCATACATTCAGTTTGGAACCCAATATCTTCCCTCGGCAAAGTTGGTAACCATGGTCCAATATCCCCACTACCATGATCATCAAGAGACACATAAAGATCAGGTACAATGTTCCCAACGTGATCGCTCAACCCCCTTGCCTTGTGCTCAATCACCACTTCATCCATATGATCATCCAAATCCTCTGTTGGCGGCACAGTCATAATCCAACCCCTTTTAACATCAAGCCCAAACATTTTCCCTGTAGGTCGGATGTAATCCTTCTTGAACACGTCATCTAGAAACCACCTCCCATAAGGCTATCCCTATCATCCATCTGAGTACCATCATAACGCTCATATTGATCTTCAACATAGTTCATCATACCGCAAAGGAAGCATGTTAACAGCAGTTTCTCCTACCTAGCATCATATTCAACACTGAGCCTTCCAGTTGTACGGTCACATACCATCGTAATGGCTTCCTCACATCTGTTCACACCCTAACACGTAGGATGCTGCCAAACTGCTCCTCCTTTCTACTTTGATCAGTAAGAATGTATTCCCCTAGAAGGTTCCCCAAAAACTTTCCCATGGGACGTGTCATATAACATAGGGGTAGAACCTTAAACTGAACCCAGAATTCTTGGAAAAATAATGGGATCCTAGCAGGATATGCCAAGTTGTCTGCCTTTCTAAGAACCAGCAAATACTGCTTGTTATATAACCATGGTCCTCCTCGCAAGATTGTATTTCACTCCTGCATGGAATTGAACCCAAAAGAAAATTTATTGTCTTCTAAATCAGTCATTACTGCATTTGCTTCTGGGTGCCACAGGTTTCTCATCTGCCTCATAAAACCTTCTTTGTTCAATGGTTTAGATGAGAGAACCCTACCTACTAAAAATACACGGGATGACTTCAGAGCCGAAGCCTCCCTCTTACCCACCATAATGACCTCCTTTTCAGCCTCTGTTATAGCAAACCTGGCTACAAATTTCGACATCATGTCCTCCATTGACATCAATCCGTGTACCACCCAGCCCTAACTTCGAGAGCCAACCCTAAAACACCGCATAGAGAAACGCCCAATAATTCCCCACACCATGTATCAGACAAGAGCCACACTCCTTAGTCACAAGCCCCCCAACGCTACCTATCAGTGATCAGCAGTCGAAAAGACCCTGAAACCCTAGATTTCCGATGGTCTCCAATTGCTCTCCTAGGGTTCGTGAGAAACCTGAAGAACCTTTTTAATTCATTTTTAGCAAATATGATCTTTAAGGGGCTACCTAGGAAATAGCCATTTCAAATCATCATACATCATTGCAAGATTACAAGAAGAGCCGAAAGTTCAAATAAGAAAGTAAATACCATTTCTCAAATTAAATAATGACGATGCTCGACTTATGAGACATTGGGATTTGGGATATTCAAGAAACCCTTTTTTTTAACCCGAAGTAACAATTTAAATATTTTGGTAGGTTTTCATAACAGTAAATTATAATATGATAAATGTTGTCGTGCTTACAACCAAAACTAGTGTGGTAGGTTCATAAACTTGAGCACTGAACAAAATTAAGATAAAAATTTTGTTATCTTCTGCCCAAGAGTAAATTATAATATGATGAATGTTATCGTGCTTACAACCAAAACTAGTGTGTTAGGCTCATAAACTTGAACACTGAACAAAATCAAGATAAAAATTTTGTTATCTTCTGCCCGTATATTTGATGCGGTCGATGCCTTATAAGATTACATGAACTGAATCTGTGACCTTGTAAAATAATGTCTCATTGAGCTGCCAACTGCTGTTCAATCATCACACTTGCCACAAGCCCCTTAAATAATACTCAACTTGCCACATGAAAACAAAAGGAGCATTAATTAATAAAGAAAAAAGAATGGGGGAAAGTTGTGATAAAAGGTAAGGTGTCCCTCAACCGATATTAAAAGATTCTTTAGATTTTGATAGATCAGACCGCCTTTGATGACCCAAGAAAATTGAGAAATTTACAAGGAAAATCAATTCAAAGTTCCCATCCCCCTTTTGTCCTTATCTTTCTCATTGACTTGTTTCACTTATATATTGATATAAAATTACGAGAAGAAAAGGAGAAAATAATTGTGGAAGAGACGGAAACTATTTTGTGGAAACCATTTCGCAAAACGAATTCATGATGAACTATTTCGTTCCTTGGGGCTTAAGGTTTCCTATAATTATACTGTATCAAAATGTATGTAAAAAAATACACACGAATTTTTCCTTTGACCATATATAAAACTCTAGTTATGTCCTTTTTTACCATAACAAGCCATTTATTTCCTTGAGGTTGCATATGAGAAATATTAAATCCAATTTGGTTTATGTTTTGGTCGTTTCTGAATTAATTTTGTAACTGAGTTTACTCAATGTGAGTTGTGGTCAAAATAAGACTGCTATGATTTGGCTAGGTTTAGCTTTAACTTGTTAATTGACAAAAGGTCATTGCTCCTTTATCTTTAGTAGGCTCTTTATACCAAAGCGACTCATAAAGCAAATGACTTGTAATGGTCAAGATATAGTTAAGAATCATGTAACAAATGATGGTTATTTTGCAAAGGATTTGACATTTAGCTCGTGCAAAGTAGATTTGGGCTGGAAAATTATTTTCCATAGAGTTTTGGTTTTTGGGTTCACATGGTTTGTATATTATATGAAGCGATTCCTACGCATCATTTTTTAAATACGGTACACTCTCTCTTAATTTCGGCCTTAATGATTGTGTGATCGTTCAATCATTCAATCTAATGACTAAAGAATAAAGATTGTACATGAAGGAGAGAAGGTTTGCAAAAATCATTTCATTTATATACACTATTTTTATTGCATTTTTTGTGGTTGAATTTTATTACATTTCAAAAATGTTGTTCGTGACCAACCAGCTTTTGTACTTACCCTTCTAACGTTGAAATCCAAATTCTGATTTCTCCCTTTCTCCTTGTGGCTAGTGCTTAATCTGCATTTTTACTGAGAATCTCGTTCCCTACCTTAATATTAACTATTGAGAGGGAAAGAATGTGAGTTTGGATTCACAGGTCAAGGGGTGTTTTGATATAGATGCCTCAATTTTGAATTTTTTGAATCAAACATTCATAGCTTTTAAACTTTTGATCAAACATTTTCCTTTACTACAGTGGTGGAAAAGTGTTAAATTCTTGCAGGAAGGCGTGGTTCGAACCCTGTTAATGGCTAATCTAACATCTAAATCATTGTACTAAAAAAAAAAAAAAACATTTTTCTACTAAATTTTAATTATATTTAATTTACCAATTAGTTCACATATTAATATCACAAATATCCTAAAGCCACTACAAACATCTCATCTTATCCTATCATAATTCGTTTGAAAATAAAATTTTTTAACTCAAACAATTTTTTTGTTTTAAATTCTAAAAATACATCAAATATCCTATTAAAATACAATTATGAGATATAACATGCACATATATTAAATATAACGTACCAATCATTTGGTACGTATTGGTACATTATATAAATTTAATTTGGGTACATATTAGTATTATTTTGGTACATTATGCAATTCTTTATTTGGTATGTACCAAGTTATTAGCGCGTTATGTTATCGTTATTTTGGTATGTACAAAGTTATTGGTACATTGTATTATCCTTATTTTAATTATAAAAGAACCTTTTTTTTTAATCTGTATAAAATGTTGAGTTAAAAATTAAAAAAAAAAGAAAAATTATATCCATCCAATTAATCTCCATCCCATATAATTGAATCCTTAAATTGAGGAAGGAATGAGATCAATAAAAATAGCAATAAATAAAATAATACTAGCATATGGACACACACAAAGTGCATGTGAATTTTTTTATTTTTGTTTTTGAAATAGAAAGAGAGTGGAAGAGAGTGTCAGAGCGGGAAGTTCTTTCTTCTTCTTTTTTTTTTTTTTTTTTAATGAGAGATATGTTAGGATTACATGTAGGGTGAGGCTTAAAAAAACAGCAAAATTTGGTTGTGTGAAATTACATTTCTACCCATATTTCTTATTCATGTTCTATTTTAATTAGAGAGTTAAACTTGTAATTTCATAGGTCTCGGTTGACAACGAGTGTTTTATTAATTAGTATAGATTATTGAGTGCATTTTTGATAT
This sequence comes from Pyrus communis, assembly GCF_041283825.1. NCBI lineage: Eukaryota > Viridiplantae > Streptophyta > Magnoliopsida > Rosales > Rosaceae > Pyrus > Pyrus communis. The sequence continues at coordinate 7,553,843 of NC_142574.1, read as the reverse complement.
GGAAATGAATTTAAAATTTAAAAGGAAAAAAAAAACTTAAGTTAAGAATATACGTTGAATATAGGGTTTAATCAAAGGTGAAAACACTTTAATTAAAAATTAAAAAGTAACAAATGTTTGGTCTATAAATATCTAAAATGAGGCATCTAATTCTAATTTTCTCAAATAAAAATGAAATTATCTAACAGCACAAAGTTTTTAAGCACAAACGTGACGGTTAAGTAAATAACCCAAAAATGAGAGGATCTATATTCTTTTTATCCTTTACGGTAAGTGAGGATATGTTTATTCATATACCCGAAAATATAAACAAATTCATTAGAAGAATGTGATTTCAAATATATTCAAGTGGCAGTTAGGTTTTAACCCAGAAGCATATTTTCTACTCTAACTCTTCTTGGTTAAATTTTTGGTCCGAGATCATTAAACAATGAATTTAGGATTTTTAAAGTAACTTTTTCTTAAAAAAATTATGTGGACTAAAATAATTTAATTTTATGAACATTTTAACTTAAAAATATTTAGATTCTGATAAATATTAAAAAATTACTAAACCGACACCATGAAACTTGTGGAACACTATGAAGAATATGAAATACATGAAAGAATTTTTTTAAATTATTTTAGCCGTTGGATTTAAATTTGAACAGTTAGATTTTTTTTATTTACCGTTAGATTTGATCATATTATGTGACATCCCACATCATCCAGGAGAGTGATCCTTAAATGTATATTCCCATCTCTACCTAGCACGAGGCCTTTTGGGAGCTCACTGGCTTCGAGTTCCGTAGGAACTCCGAAGTTAAGCGAGAAGGGGGCTAGAGCAATCCCATGATGGGTGATCCACTGGGAAGTTGCTCGTTTGTTCCCAAAAACAAAATCGTGAGGGAATGGTAAGCCCAAAGCGGACAATATCGTGCTACGGTGGTGGAGCGGGCCCGGTAAGTGATCCGCCCTGGGCCGGGATGTGACAATTTGGTATCATAGCCTAACCCTGGCCGCGTGTGTGCCGACGAGGACGTCGGGCCCCTAAGGGGGGTGGATTGTGACATCCCACATCGCCCAGGGGAGTGATTCTTAAATGTATATTCCCATCTCTACCTAGCACAAGGCCTTTTGGGAGCTCACTGGTTTCGGGTTCCGTAGGAACTCCGAAGTTAAGCGAGAAGGGGGCTAGAGCAATCCCATGATGGGTGACCCACTGGGAAGTTGCTCGTGAGTTCCCAAAAACAAAACCGTGAGGGAATGGTAAGCCCAAAGCGGACAATATCGTGCTACGGTGGTAGAACGGGCCCGGGAAGTGGTCCCGCCCGGGCCGGGATGTGACATATTAGATTTTAGCCGTTTAATTCAATGTATTTCTAAATATAAAATTAAAAAAATGCACATATATAGTGAGCCAACCCACTAACCCGGGAGGAATTATAGTTTGAATTTGTTTTAAAAAAGAGTTTTGGGTTAAAACTCATATTTGACCTAAAGGTTAGAGTAAATTAGGGTTAGTTTAGAACCTAAAAAAGTTTGAGTTTTACTCCAAAGTTGGAGTAGCTGAAGGAAGAAATTGAGAGTAATCATATTAGATGGGACATATTCTGGCATTTCCGTAAATAATGCCCGTGTTCCACATTATACCCTGTATACTTTTAATTTTAATTTATGCCTTCTTGAACACCAAAATGCCTAGTGTTTCCCCCTACAGTTAATTCTATTGAGTCAGATGGATTGAAGATTGTACGTGTGCCACTTTCAAAGTAAATTTGTCATGTCATTTTGTCAATTTCTTCCGTCCGACTTTATTTTTCATTCCTTTCGAACATGTTTAATTACTTGATAAGAGTACGAGAAGGGACGGTAAGGAGAAGAAATGCATATGAGATAAATAACTTTCTTTCATTATTTTATGATTATTTTTTAAGTGTGTCTTATCGGCCACTTAGTACTACGATCTAACGGTATTTCTCTTCATTTTTAAGTGAGAAGTCTTATGTTCGATTCTCGCCAAAGGCAAATTTGAATCATATTATTGTTCGCCCATTGTGAGGTTACGCCTATTCCCCTCATTTTTAGTGCAGAAAATATCGTTTGTTCAAAAAAATGTGCCTTATCGAAAATCAATAAAACACATACTTTTTATTTTTATTTTTTATTATTAGTAAACACATGAATAAAAATAACACGCATTTCTTGCAAAATCATTCATAAATACATCTAAATAACACGTCTCAATAACAAAAACGTCCTATTGATTGCCGTTAAATGAACATATTAAATTTTGAAGGTTGTGTAATAAAATTAAATCAAACTCATTTGCCGATAATCCATAAATTGGGAAGCACAAGCTAATTAAAATACACTCGACTTGGAATAGCCTGACAAAGAAAACTATTAATTAATTGGGAGGGAGAATCTGGAGTTGGATCATTTAATTATTTAATCAAACATATTTTGTAATAAATTACATGAAGTGACCCAGTGTTAAGGGCGTGGAATGCAGCTCCCCAATAAACAAATAAGATGTGGGAGGTCTTGGGTTCGAGACTCTAAGCTGATGAGTCTGCTTGACTGTGGTCACGGGCAAAGTGAAATGCATAATCGTGGCTTGCCACCAATTGTCGGGTTCTTCTTACTTAACAACCTTGTATTGTATTGAAAATATAATGTTTCTACATTATTAATTTGGTTTAGTAATGCAAATATATAATTTAGTAACAGAATCGGTTACAGCTGTCTTCGTTGCACCTTACGCATCTAATTGGTTGAAATTTTCACCATGCAGTGACAATGGAACACACTGGACCCAAAGATTGATGCAAGGGGACTCTCTACTGGTCTTACGGATGTGAAAATTATGTCCAACTTTTTGGTCTATTTAAACACTATTGGCTCCTACTCAACACTTGCACAGCCACTGGTATTTCTGCTATATCTCCTACTTACTTATATCCACACAAATCTCTCTTCTCCCTTCTTCTCTAAATTACACTTCTGCAACAAGAGACCCTTTTGCTAAGCAGTTGTCCAGTCTCAATCCCTCTCCAGGAAGATGGCTGACCGGACAACTAACTTTAATACAGTCTCCAGCCAACCTCAAAAAACCATTGAAGACTTTGATCCCCCACAGAAGCCCAAAAGAAACAAGTATGCCTTTGCTTGTGCTATTTTGGCTTCGATGACTTCAATCTTGCTGGGTTATGGTAAGTAAATATGCTTCAAACTTTATTTTCTGAAGCAATAGTAGAGCTGGAGAGAGCGTTCGAACTCAGACCTAAATTTGATGAATAATCCTAACCAACGTAGCTACAATTATATTACATAATCTTAAACCGCATAATTTTGATGTGCCTGTTCAATGTTTTATGCATTAAAGCAATTAATGAAGGCTAATTAATGCTATTTCCAAAAGCATGGGAAGCACTTTTTTGCTTTGGAAACAAAGTGCACGTGTTGATGTTGGTTTTATCTACAGATATTGGTGTGATGAGTGGAGCTGCCCTCTACATCAAAGACGACCTCAAAATCTCCGACGTGGAAGTCGAGGTCCTCCTCGGTATTCTCAACCTCTATTCACTCATAGGCTCCGCCGCCGCAGGCAGAACTTCAGATTGGGTCGGCCGCCGGTACACCATAGTCCTCGCCGGAGCCATCTTCTTCGTCGGAGCTCTCCTCATGGGATTCGCCACCAACTACGCCTTCCTCATGTTCGGCCGATTTGTTGCCGGAATCGGCGTCGGCTACGCCCTCATGATTGCTCCGGTGTACACCGCCGAGGTCTCTCCCGCGTCGTCACGTGGGTTCCTGACGTCCTTCCCAGAGGTTTGTTTTGTTTGTTTCTGACGTTGTTAAATATCCCTTTCGTATATCAAGATAATCTTGGACATCGATATGAATTACTTTCGGATTGGATCCAATTCCTACCCAATTACACCCTTTCTTTGGAATTCCTATTAGGCACCAGGCTGGCATGTTAGCCAACTTTTTTGCCTATTAGGCACCTGCCTGTTAGGTTAGCTAATCTTGGATATTGTTGTTTATAAAATATAGTCTAACCAGATGCTCTCTCGCATCACCCTTTTCCAAAATGTTGTGACCGACTGTATTCTTTCAAAAAAGCAGATATTGCCCACTTTACAAACAAGCAAGAGCTACGAAGACAAAGTTTATCTTTTTTCCGTGCACTATTTTTGGTCTCTGGATAAAAGTAAAAATAAAAATAATTAAAAAGGAGAAAACAGTGTCCGGAATTTGTTTTTAAAGTGATGAAAAATTATTTCCATGCACGCTTTTTAACGTTTTATATAATCTTTGGTAATTTTAATTATTAAATTAAATAAATCAAAAGAAAACTATAAATAAGAATAAACAAAGATTTTTTAAAGGCGAGTATGCGTTATTATTTCCCTCGGATCATTTGTTAAAGGCTACAAAGAGTATGGTAAACGTTTGACTCTTGGCTTAAGTGTATGTATTGTAAATTGTTATCCGATTACCCCTTTTCTTTTGTATTTTTCTAACAATGGTATGACAAAGAAATAATATTTTCAAGAAAGTTACTTCAATTTACCTAGCTTTTCAACAACGGCAGTGCAACTTAGAACCTTCAACAAAATAAAAACTTAAAGCGTCGCTAAGCTAAATTATCATGTACCAAAAGAATCATCATAATCCATACAAGTATGTCATCATGATTTTTTTCTCTTTTAGACCAGTGGCCCATTGTATATTAACTGAATTGAATTTTCTTTTAAAGGTGTTCATCAATTCTGGGATATTGTTGGGCTACGTCTCCAACTATGCCTTCTCCAAGCTCCCAAAACACTTGGGGTGGCGCCTCATGCTCGGAGTCGGAGCAATCCCTTCCATTTTTCTCGCCATTGGTGTCCTAGCGATGCCGGAGTCACCTCGTTGGCTCGTCATGCAGGGACGGCTCGGCGACGCGACTCGTGTCCTCGACAAAACCTCAGACTCCAAGGAAGAATCTATGCTACGCTTAGCCGACATCAAAGAAGCCGCGGGAATCCCCGAGCACTGCACCGACGACGTTGTTCAGGTCCCTAAACGCAGCAAAGGCCAAGACGTCTGGAAAGAGCTGCTCCTCCATCCCACGCCAGCCATTCGTCATATTTTGATCTGTGCCGTCGGTATCCACTTCTTTCAACAAGCCTCGGGCATAGACGCCGTTGTTTTGTACAGCCCCAGGATCTTCGAGAAGGCGGGGATCACCAACGACGATAAAAAGCTACTCTGCACCGTGGCCGTTGGATTCGTTAAGACCGTTTTCATCCTGGTCGCCACCTTTTTCGTCGACAAAGTTGGACGGCGTCCGTTGCTTCTTGCCAGCGTGGCGGGGATGATATTGTCACTGATGGGGCTCGGCCTAGGCCTTACGATCATTGATCAGAACCACGAACGGATCATGTGGGCCGCCGTTTTGTGCATTACCATGGTTTTACTCTACGTCGCGTTCTTCTCGATCGGGATGGGCCCGATTACGTGGGTTTACAGTTCCGAGATCTTCCCGTTGAAGCTACGTGCTCAGGGGTGCAGTATGGGAGTGGCGATGAACAGGGTGGTGAGTGGGGTCCTTTCGATGACTTTTATTTCGTTGTATAAGGCCATCACGATCGGTGGGGCCTTCTTTCTTTACGCGGCAATCGCCTCGGTGGCGTGGGTCTTCTTTTTTATTATGCTCCCCGAAACTCACGGCCGAACCCTAGAGGATATGGAGGTCTTGTTTGGCAAGTTCCACAAGTGGAGAAAAGCCAATGCACTGCTCAAGCAGAAAAAGAATGTCAGTCATGGCGACGGTAACACTAACAACGGTCAAGTACAATTAGGAACAAAAGGGCAAGTTAATTAGATTAGTAAGTGAATGTGATCGATCATGTGGTGGAATATTCTACGTAATCCGCTAAAAATCGATTATATGTAACACGCACGATAAAAGTATGTTCCTCCTCTTACTCTGCTCCAAAGAAGGAGAGGGCAATCGACCTTAAGAAAAAAGAAGGATCGTGTGCAATAAGAAAACAGAGTTCAGATGAAATTCCATGTGTATTTTACAAGTTTGTCCTTCAAATCTGTTTTATTTGCGACTTTTATATGTTCATCGAAAAGCAATGAGAATATAGTTTCAAATTGACCAATTTTAGCAAAAGTTAATGAATGATACTAATTAGGCTTAAATGTAGTACTGGTCTCTAATATCATATTAGTTTCATTAGTTCTTGAACAATTGAACTTAACAATGTGTTTACCATTGGTACTTTACACTAACACCGTCTATTTTTCGGTTAAATTTAGAGGTATTGGGAATTTCATCCTTCATCACTAAAAATAAATTTAAAAATCAGAAATGAGAAAGGAAAAAAAAAACTTAAAAACCAGATTTACACAAAAAAAAAATTAAAAAAAAAAATTGAATACGTATGACTTTTTTTCGTGGTTCAATATGTGATTTGTTAGTTGTTTAAGTTCAATCACAATTCGATCTCCTACCAACTTTGACATCGCATTGCCTAACATTTAAAAGTTGTTAAAGTCCAACCATTTTCATTTTGTATTTTTATACTTCAAATTCATTTTGTTTAAAGTGTTTTTTTTTTTTTTTAACAAATGATATTATCTACATTAAATGGGAAGATGTGAACTTAACCTCACAATAGGTTAGCAATAATGTGTTTCAAATTTTTCTTTGGCGAGAATTGAACCTGAGATCTCTCACTTGCAAGTGAATAGTAATACCACTAGACCATAGTATTAAAGAGCATTTTGTTTTAAGTTTTAGATATTAATTTATAAATTTTCATTTGTTTTTGAGCTTCTTCTATTGTTTTTTGAAGTTTTAAGCTGAAGTTCTTAATATACCCTATAATTAACTGAAAAAATACGTTGTTAGTAAAAATGACCAATGGGACAACATAATGTTAAGTTTGATAACTAAAAAAAAATAATGGGAGAGTTCAAAGATTCAATCATAATACTATTCACTTTATCCTTTACTTTGTCCTTATCATTAAAATTCAAAGTTTTCAAGCCTTTTTCATTAGTTTTTCTTAAATTGGAAGTTTTAATGAAAAACTCGTGGTACTGTTCATTTTAACGAAAAACCACATTTTTACACTAAAAAGTCAATTATGGTACTATTCACTTTATCTTTTATTTCGTCTTTATCATTAAAACTCAAAATTTTCAAACTCTTTTTATTAGTTTTTCTTAAATTTAAACTATAGGTAAAGTTCAAAGGCTATTGTTACAGTATAAAGCCTACTAATTCATGAGTGATGCTATTTTATTGATATATTTATGGGATAAGGATCCTCTGTATGTTTATTTCGTACAAGATTATACAAGGCTTTTGAATTCTAGCCATCCAACATATCTGAAAGGTATTTTTAAAAAGTCCTTAATTAGTAGCTCATTTGAAAAGTGCTTAAATGACTTAAAAGTATTTTTAAAAAAAATATTTTTTGTTGTAGGCCTATTTGATTGAATAATCTAGAGTTTAGAGAGAGTGGGGTTTAACAATATTGAGAGAGAAGAGAGATTGATTTAATTGTGAGGTGTGTTTGACTCATCTCATTGTGCCTTTATTTATAGTAGTAGGATAGGTAAAACATTTCCCTTTAGGATTACAACATTGAATAGGTAATCTAGTCCTAATAGGAATATAAGATACATTTCCAGATTCCCTATGATTTACACAATCACATTCCTATTGTAAATATAACTGCAACATTTTTTAAACTAAATTTTAGTAAAAATAAATTTAATGTTTGAAAAAACACTTGAAGTTGCAAGAAGAATAAAATTGATACTTTTGCGGAAGCATTTTAAATGCTTTTAAAATTTAAAAATATTTTTTAAGCTGTTTTTAATCATTTAAAAACACTTCTAAACAAGCGTGTATTGCACTCTCTCCATCTTTTTCTTCTCTACTCTTCCTCTACCACCACTGCAATTGGCAATTGCGTGTGTCCTCCGAATCGGCTAGATGCAGCTGAGTCCTAGGTCTGAAATCCGAAATCGCACTTCCTAATATACAGCCACCAAAATACAGGAGTTTCGCCTTTGATTTTATTATTATTATTATTTTTTTTTTGTTAGAATTTATTTTATTACTTTCTAATTAATTAAGTTGTAGATCAAATGCAATAGTCATGATCGAGAGTATTGCGCAGATCTGCAGGGGAAAAGTCATGCTGAGGACGTGCAAGATCACGTGGACCAATACTATTTTTTGCACACGTAAAATATTTTTTTTGGGGAGGTCAACATTTTTGCTCAGCATAATATTTATGATGTATGCTCGCCATACATCTAATCAATTGACACATAACTTTTAACCTAATTATAGTTAATTTTCATATTAATATTATCTTTTTAATTTTGAAAAAAATTAACTAAGATTAAATGAAATGACACGTGTCAATTATTTAAGTATATGATAAGCATACATCATAATTTATAATGGCGAGCAAAAATACTTCTTTTTTTTTAGGGGTGGGTAGAGCAAAGGGACAAAACTCCAATGATCACGTGGACCAAGTATTTTTTGCACACGTAAAATATTTCTTGGGGAAGAGCAAAGTGACGAAACTCCAATAATTGAGAAAGGGTGGCAGTTGAAAATGAAAGAGATAATTACTTAGAGATCATACTTTTTAAATCACATCATATGGTATGATGATTGATGGATGAATTTTCATTTTAACGATATAAAAAATAAAAAAACTATCAACCGCTATATGTTTATAAATATGACGTAAAACTGTCAACCGGAAAATTTTGACAAAACCTTGAGCATCCATTGGTTTTTTCAGGAAGAATGTGGTTCAATGTCTTGAGATGGCAAAAGCTCAGACTTTCTGCCTTGAACGTGGAAGTCGTACTCCAATATTACAGAGGCTTACCGGGAGGAAGAAGATTTTAAAACCCTTTAGCGTTTAATCTTGGTTTTAAATGCTCCTTGAACGAGGCATGTTGTTTTTGGTATGTGAGGATGTTTGATTATTCCATTCAAAATCTTGTTTCGGACGAATCTTTCATCATTTTCTTTGACATTAATATAAAATATTCATTCCTGTGTCGGTAACTTGAACTGCCGGTATTCGTCATTGGTTGGACGTCCCAACATAATTACGGATGTGTATTAATTGTACAAGTAATTATATTGTTTAAGGAAAATTATATATTTTTAATAGCTCGTGTCTGGCCCCTACTATCCTAACTTCCTAGCTTCCTAGCTTCCTAGCTTCCTAGCTCTGCCACTGTTCTTTTGATGTTGAAGGTAGCGTAACTTATTGTCTGTCTGAGTTTTCTTTCTTTTACTATTGGGTGCATATGGCATTTTAATTTTTCTTTCATGTACATCCAAATGGATCCCAAAGTTACTTTTATACTTATCTATTTTTTTCTTGTGCTATTTTTGCATTTTTGTTTTATCTTATGAGAAATTTACACATTTACTTGAACAGTGGCAGAGCCAAAATTTTATGTGTGAGAGACCCTTTCACATATGTAGATAATTTAAACTCATAGCATGAGATATTAGAGGAATTTGCATAAAAATTGAAAGACCTTAAATTCATTAGAGAGGGCTAAAAATATTGCACAAACCCAAAAACCCAAGTATGAGGTAAAGAGTAAGCAAGACTTTTTATAAAATCTAGGCTAAAGCCAGGAATAAAAAAGAGTTTGGATTGAAAACACATTTGAATTTTATGAGTATTAGACTAATATGCAGCAACAACAACATATGTTATAGTAGCAAGAAGAAGAAAAAAAACCAGGATGGGTCAAAGACCATTCTGGTCCCTTAGTGGCTTCGCCGCTGCATTTGAACTCCTATGCTAACGTCTCTCCTTAGTTCCAGTTCCGGGTGGGGTTTAGGGTAATAAGAGTAAAACTGTTTACCTCATTGAAGTCATAGCAATCGTTGATGTCTTCTAGCACCATGCTCTTCTTTTAGACATTATTCCTATACTAAAACCCAAACTCGGGTGTACTGTTCATGGACAGTAAAATGGTGAAAATGCCCTTACAATGTTGTTCTGGCTGGCTTTTGTTTTGGCTTCTCTACAGTGAAAAGGCGTTTTTGCCCTTCCTCTCCAGCTATCGACCATCGCAGTGTCTTCTAGCATATTCCCTTTCTTTTCACTGTTTTTCCTTCGGTTGGTTTTCACTTCTTTTCCTCTAATTTGACTTCGTTTGTTTTGGGTTCTGTGGTTTTGGTTTCATTTATTCTATCTCATTTCTTCTCTATTGTTCATCTCCCAGAAACCCTTCGTTCTCCATTAGCCGTTATCGTCCAACTCCGATTTAGCTACCCTTCGTCAACTCCATCTACTTTAACTTTCTTGCATATCTTTCTCTCTGAAGCTCTAAATTCTTAACCAAATAGAACATCGAACTCCTTGGTGGTTCCCATCTCTAGTTCGAGGTCAAGAAGCACTCGGTCAACGACATACCTGACGCCAAGATTTTGTAAGGTCTCAATATTGAAGAAGATTTCATACTCTCTTTGTCAACGATGACGACCTGACGCGGATCCTGTCCTGATTTGAAGAAAATTCTTCAAGCAACTTTGAATTCACGGTGAGTCCTCTTGCCCGCTCCAGAATTTGTTTGCGATTCTCCATTATTAACACTCGTTTTCTTGCTAGAAACCAATCCTATGACTTAAGTTTGAAATGCTATGTGCTTTTTTTTTTTTTTTTTTTTTTTTTTTTTTTTTTTATTCTTTCTAATTTTTAGCAATTTTTGTTTGGTTGTTAATTTCTTTTTAATTGCTAGCTAGTAGCTATGTGGGGTGCAATTTTTAGATATTCATTCCAATTCAAATATAACCTTCAACAAAGAGTAATGCGTAGACCAAATTTGCAAACCATACAACGTGTCACTAATAAGAAATAAATACGTTAATCAGCACTTAAGTAATAATCTAATCATCAACAATCACATCATACAGTTTACAAAATTTTGTATCCCTAGCATTAGTCTTCAAGAAATTAATGGATGCATGTCTCATTCATTGCCTATATATATCAACTAAAAATTCGAAAATATGATTATTTTTTTAGTCCATGTTGACCCTAAAAACTACGAAGCCAACGTGGTGCGCAAACCTAGTAATTAATAAGCTAACTACGTCCTTCGATTGTGTGCGGGGTGTGCCAACTCATCGGCCAAGTTCGGCCGGGGGGTAAAATATGTTGATGTGGCGTTGGGCGCTCTGCTGACTTCTTGATCTTGAGACTGCGGCCGAGGAAGGAACACTTCTCGGCCTTCGGGTTCTAGAGCTTGAAGACAAGGCTGCTAGTTCTGCGAAGTTCAATATCCAATTGGGCTTTCAATGTGCCGAATGTAATAACCTGTAACACTTCACTTCACCGAGAAGGCTAATGAGATGACCTCTACCAATAAGGATTTGAAAATCCTTCTCGACCAAGACTTGGATAAATAACCAGTCGACCTCGACACAGTGATATTTATCCAAACTGAAGGTACTCCGCGGTCGGCTGATTCTACGGCAACAGCGCTGTTTATCCAAACTGAAGATGTCACTGGTTGCATTCACAGTGCTGTTTAACCAAATTTAAGATGTGTTGGTGGAAAAAAAAAAAAATCTCAAGGTTGTTAAGAGGTTTCGCGTAGAGCAAGAGTTTGAGCAGGGCAGTTTGTGTGTTGAATTTGAGAGCTCGAATGATGCACTCCCTCTTCTATTTATAACAATGAAACTAGTCCTGGCTGAGTTAGAACCACACTTGGATTAGGACTCCTTATCCTGATCTAACTAGGACTAAGCAAATCCTAATTCAACTGGGACTTTGAACCCACCTTCATATGAACCAAATTCATTCCCTAACTCACAATGCCTTCAGCTTTAACACCTCTGGTGGTACAAGGATTCAACCTTCGCCTTTATCCAAATCCATCCTTCTTGCAAAATGACTCGACCGAAGCTGACTAGACAACTCCTGGTGCCTAGCTGGCCTATGATACCTTCGGAAGACCGCCGAACCAAGAGTCTCAGCCCATTTTGTTACTCTTAGCCCAAATTCTCATTTTGGGCCTAAACATTACCTCCTCGCTTCTGAGGTCTTCGACCTATAAATCTTTGGCCGAATTTCGACCTTGAAGAAGTGAAATTAGTATCTTTGGAAGACAACGAAAAGTTTCGAATATTCCATCCACTTAGGTGCATTTATGAATCATGATCACACGATCTTAATTTTGTCAAATGCTTTGCCATGTGGCTACTCCTCAGCCTACTCGTCTGTCATTAATAATGACCCTTGAAATGTGCAACCATTGAAACATCTCTTCGCCATTAAATCCGTCGTCACACATAAACATGCATCCTCAAACCACGAAAACCTCGATCCCTTCACCTGGGTCTTCTAAATATCCATCATGATTATCAAAATCTTTGGTTTATTTTACCCCTTATTAAGAAAATCAAACGGTTAATCTTCATTCCAAAATGCCTGTAAATACCCGGCTTTTTTCCATTCAAACTTTACGCTTTCAAAATTTTTGAATCTTTATTCCCATTTGCTCTTATAACCCAGAAGATTTCGAAACCTAGAAAACTTCTAGTCCCAGAAAATTCCCAAACCCAGAAAATTCCTTGAGTTCTTCAACAATGGCTTCCAACACTTTTATCACCAAGCTTTCTGAGGAGTGCACCAAGTGCAAAGACTTCATCGACCGAAACGCTATCAAGACCTTACAGTTTGAAGGCGATTCAATTGTTTCCTACCAAATATTGGGACCTCTTTTCAAGGATGTTATCCCAAAAACCATTACTGAAATGCTCAAAGCTCACTGCTTGAAACCCTTGCTCCAGGGGTATGATTGGTCGAAGTGGGATTCAGCCAGGCCTCAAGGAGCTTAGCCCTCGACCACTGCATCCAGGGCAGCTTGGGTCAAACGAATGAAGAAATTCTTTAGCACATAATGGAAGACTCTTGGCATTTATGACGCTATCAAGCTCTCAACTATTGAGATTATTATGGATCGGGAGCTTCTCACGGCAGCCCTGAGTTTTTAGTATTCGGCCACCAATACAATGGTACTCTCTCTCAGCCCCATTGGCTCGACCGTGCTCAACATATCGGCCATCCTTAGCACTTCTCCATCTGGTCTTCTAGTTGATGTTGTCCTTCTTGGGTATCAATTCGACTTAGACCTTAAAGCATTATTTGAAGAATGTGTCGTCGAAGCCCTAAAAAAGAAAGACCAACAAACCCCAGAAGAAGAAGTTCAAAAGCTGCACAAGAACTTCTTTAACTATAACACTCTCATCCACCACTTTGCTAGCCGAGGTGAGTAAGACCTACAGAAGGGGGAACATGAAGCCTTCATATTCTATTGGTACAACAAATTTATTGTTTGTACCAAGTTGAATAAATGTTTGATCGAAAAAATGCTAGTGGTACACTCTAGCTCTTAGCTCGGCCATCCTCGCCAACCTCATAGTTGCTTGGCCAAAGTGACCGTCACCAAAATCGACCCACACCAAAACGGCCTACTCTAGGTTTTCCAGCTTTGGCTGCAAATCTACTTTGCCACCTTGAGGCCAGAAATCCCCAGCTTGAAAACCTTTGAAGCGCTAGGTCTCCAATTAGCCTCTAGACCAGCTCATCCTCACTCGCCTGAAGAAGTTTTTAAATACTTCTTCAGCCTAGAAAATCTCTCTGACGATGAGCTCTTGATCTGCCATCATCAAGAGTACCCTTCTTCCATCAAACTTCCATCCTCGGCATGGGATGAGACCGAAGATGCCGATCTTTGACAAAATTGGGGGGTGTTCGTGCTAGCTCGCGACCTTCTTCTCGGCTGTGATGCTTGACGCATAAGTTGGGAAGTCTACCACCCTCACTTTACTGCTGAGCAACTTCGCTACCTTCAAGGATGCCCTGTGTCTGTACTCACCTCCCAATCTTTTCTAAGTCGAGAACGTTTCTCTGGTTTATTAGAAAGAGAGTGTAAAAAGGTCGAGCGAGAATTTCAAGAAAGGTGCACGAAACTCCTAATTCGACCAAACGTCCCTGAAACTTACAGCACTAACACTTTTGTTGAATTGTGGAATGCATACATCCAAGAATTTTTTGGCACATCAGTTGAGGATGTTGTCAAAAAGATCTTCAGCGACCGTCCAAAGAAAGCTCCCGCCCCAAAATCCAAAGAAGCAGCCCAAGGTATATGTCCTTTAATTATTTCTCTCTTGCTCAAAATTTTTTATCCTAATGTGAGTTTATTTTCAGTAAGTCGTCCAACAAAGCGGGTCGACACGACCGCGACAGTTACAACAAAAAAGAAGCATGCTCCTCCAAATAAGGCTGCAACTGTTCGAGCTTCCGCGACCTCTCTTACCCTATTGGCGGCCATTATTGTACCAGTCACTCCGAGCAAATGGCCTTGCCCAGAGATAGGAGCGGCTGGTAATGTTGCCCTACCCTAAAAACGCATAAAAAATAAGGCGAAGAAAGGGGAGCTAGAGATTCTTGTGATCCCAAACCAAAAAACAGGGGCAACAGCTTCTAGCGTATCTCTCCCTCCCCCTGCCATCGACATCTCAGCGAGAGAATCGTAAAATCCTCCGATGGCTCAGACGACTGAAGTTCCCCCCATTGTTCCCACCGTGGTCGAACTAGTCGTCGTTCCATTGGTCGAGGGGCCTGTAATTCCGGGGCCAATTGTTACTCATGGGGTCGTCCTAGTAATTGCTGCTGTTGAGAAAGTGGCCACTCTGGCCCAGAAAAACCCATCCCCAAATCCAAAAAAAAAAAACCAATAATCATCGTCGAAGAAGAGGTACGACCATTTTTGTCGGTAATTTGCTATTTAATTGGATTTCTCAACTAATGAACAACCATTTTCTGTTTAAGAGGACGAAAGCAAGGAACCTTTGTTGGTGAAGTGCCCTTAACCGACTAAGCTGCCACCCATCATTCCTCAGCCGATGATCGAAACGGCTGGCCAAGTCAACTGTCGAGTATGCACGCGGGGAATGAAGCTGCACCTACTGTCTAGACGGAAGCGGCAGTAGAGATGCCGATTCATCCCTAAGACCAGAATCTCAGCATTCCTCCACAGGATGTTACTTCGGCCTTCGTAAGAACCTTCATTACCCTTCTATTAACTTCCTACTATAGAATTCTAAACCAAAAAGATATTAAATGTCAAGTGCCCAATTACTCGTTTCATCAAAAATTCTATGCACCAAAGAGTGTTATCTATATTTCCTGGCCACCTCAGTGGCCGTCGAACGTAGATAACCTTCATTGCCACGGGAATTGAGAAACAGCCTTAAACACTGGCTTGGCCATTAACCTTTAATGTACTAGGGAAGATGGCCAAAGTCTCTTCTCATTAGGTTTAAAACAAATTCTCTCTGCTATCTTTTTACAATTTTCTTTTTAAAAAAAAAAAAAAATCTTTTCAAGTGCAACCTTTATAGGAAATCAAGCTCGATGCTCTCATCTCGAGTACTTCTAGAGTGGTCGGGCCATCTGGAACGTCGATCAAGCCTTCCACAATCGCGGTCGAATCTAATACCTTCGCCAAGTTGCAGGAACTCCTATTCCTTTCGTTCTCGCAAGTCCTTCAATGTAAGGGCCTCGACTTCGTAGATGAGTGCCTAAACAATCTTGCAGCCGGTGGCTTGCTGAGCATCGAAAGCGTCGTCCACTTATCCAATCTCCTTGAGCAGACTCGACAGTACTTTACTACTTTTGAACAGGCTCTCCGAGCCGAGGACGACCTAATGGCTATAAAGATTGCTCATGAAGCCAATCGACAGGAGGTTGAGGCCATAAAAGCAAAGAAAACATGGCTGGCCAACCTCGATCATCAAATTATCGAGCTACAATGTCAAGTCATCGAACTTCAACAACAAAGGTCCGCCGTTGCTTCGGATCTCGAAAAGGATTTTGAAGCGAATAAGGCTCGACTAACAGACTTCAAGGCTGGAGCAAGGCAGAGACATCAACTTCAGCTGGAAAAAAGAACAAGGCAAGCCGAAGTCACAATAGGTGAAGTAAAGTGGTTGGAACTAAAGGCCGCTCTTGAAGCCTTCCTTCCTTCGATCCCTTAGGATTTTGGCTTTAGGAAATCTTTTGTAACTTCACTTGTATGCTTGTTTTGCAAAATTAATGAAATGAACTTTTTATCCTCGCATTTCCCAAGTGACTGGATGATATTTCTTTAAAAACTTCCCATTGATTGGTAGTTTATGAATTAGACTGGTTCGGTCTTTAAGATGGTATGCCCCCTTTCCTAACATTGCGGACAATGAAAGGTCATTCCTAATTTGGCGACCATTTTCCAAATCTAGGATCTTTGATTTCTATGGGTAACATGGTTTGCCAGATTAACTCCCCTTCGCCTAATGTTTTTTGTTTGACTCATTGATTATAGGCTCACTCGACAATTTTTTTTTCTGTGCCACTAATAAATTATAAGCATCAAGCCGAACTTCCTCTAAATCTTCTAACTTTTGTCTCATGGCCTGGTTATATTCAGCACTGAACAAACTTCTTTGCTCAATTACTCATAGCGAGTTTATACTCAGCTCAACTAGTAACATCACGTTGTGCCCATAAGTCAACGCATATGTGGTCATCCCGGTTGCTGATCGAAGTGAGGTCTAATATACCTATAAAGCCTCGTTCAACTTCAAATCCCACATACCAAGCTTTTCTTTTATCATTTTCTCAAGAATGCTGATCCAAACTTTATTACTTGCTTCGGCTTGTCCATTTGCTTGTGGGTAATACGGCGTGGATTTTTCGAGTCGAATTTTCAAGTTCGTCGTATATTCTTTGAACCTATTGGCTATGAAGATTGTGCCGTTGTCAGTTATGATCGATTCTGGTATGCTGAATCTTGTCATAATATTTTTCTACGAAATTGCAAACTTCCTTGGATGTTAATTCGGTATATGACTTTGCTTCAACCTACTTAGTGAAGTAATTGGTTGCCGCAAGTATCCATGCATGTTTAGCTACCCCAGAAGATGGTGTAATTTTACTAATTACATCCATGGCCCATCCTCTGAACGGTCATGGTTTGGTGACCGAGTGGAGTAATTCGGCCGGGACTCTTTGTATAGGCCCATGAATTTGACACTGTACACATCCTCGTGTATACTCGATACAATCCTTCAATATACACAGCCAGAAATAGCTATGTCGACAAAGCAGCCAATGCATCTTGCGTCCAGATTGATAAGCTTCACAAATTCCTTCGTGTACTTCTGCAATTGCTTGAGCAGCCTCTTGCGGGCCGAGGAATAATAACAATAAACCATCCTCACCCTTCTGGTACAACTCAGTCTGGTACAACACATAATTTGAGGCATGGGCCCTTGTTCTGGGGTCGTGTTTGTCATTGGGGTTATCGAGATAACGCATGATTGATATTTTCCAATCGTTTGGTAATGTCTCGACAAAGCATACATCTATAGGATCTCTTCGTTCTAATAATGAAGGTAAGGACATTACTCGTGTATGGATCACATGATTGTCGTACTACAAGTATCGCCCAGCCTAACTCGTCCTCAAGGAGTTGTGCGCCGGAGGCTATTTGAGCCAACTATTCTGCGTTGGTATTTCAAACGCGGGAGATGAGTTTGAACGTGATACCATCGAACAACTCAGCCAAATAGTTGTCAACCATGTGATAAGGCGCCAAAGTACAACTCATGCAGTGGAAAGTTCCATTGAGTTGGTTAATCAAAAGTTCTGAATCGCTGAAGACGTGTACGTGGGCTGCCCTTAAGTCATGAAGGACGTTGAGGCAGATGATAAGGGCTTCGTATTCGGCCTGATTATTTGTACAATCAAAATCAAGCTTGAGAGAAAAATACCAATGGTGTTGATTTGGGGATTTAATAACAATTCCAACACCAGCCGAGGCTGAAGTACTGGAACCATTAAAATACATTGTCTAATACTTGCCATGTGTTTCCACCATGCCGATTTTGACGTCGTTGCCCCCGAAACCATGTGGAGAAGGATGTTGAGCTAAGAAATCAGCAAGTGCTTGCCCTTTGACGGCTTTCTGTGGCACGTATTGCAAACTGAATTCGGATAGTGCCATTGTCCATTTCCCAATTTGACCTTTGACCATTGGTCAAGTGAGCATATATCGAATAACATTAGTCTGGACGATTACCAGAGTGACAGAAGGGAGCATGTAATGCCAGAGTTTAGACGTAGCAAAAAACAATGTTATGCAGAGCTTTTCTACGGCTGAATAATTGATTTCAGGTGAGTTAAGATTCCGGCTGAGATAAAAGATGGCATGTTCACGCCCGACATCGTTATCTTATGTGAGAAGGTATTCGGCTGTTGAAATGTATAGCTTAAAAGGTTTACCATGTCGATGCGGTACAAGGATAAGTGGGGTTGTAACGGAAACCTTGATTTGTGCAAAAGCCGCTTGATGTTCTTCACACTACTCAAACTTGTCCGAATCCTTGAGTTTTAAAAACGTAAAGAACACCTTCATTTTTCCTGCTAAATTAGCTATGAAACGGCGAAAAAAGTTTATCTGGTCGAGTAAAGACTGAAGTAGCTTTTTGGTTGTTGGGGGTGGAACGTCAATGATTGCGCGAGCTTTATTTTCGTCCACCTCTATGCCATGATAATGCACAAGGAAACCTAAGAAATTGACAGCTGATACACCGAAGACGCATTTGGCTAGGTTCATTTTAAGGCCATGCTGGCGCATACGAAAGAAAGCTTGCCGAAAGTCATCTAAATGGGTTCGGCGGCGTTTCGATTTAATGACTACGTCGTCAATATATACCTCTATGATTGTATCAATCAGGTCATGGAAGATGGTATTCATGGCTCGTTGGTACGTGGCACTAGAGTTTTTAAGGCCGAATGGTATGACTACCAATTCTTATGTGAACATCAGCTTCAGCAATAATGATCTAATTTAGCTAGCATAGGCATCTATGAAAGACAACATTTCATGATTGGCCGCGGCGTCAATTAACAAATTTGAAATTGGCATCGGATATTCATCTTTGAGGGTTGCCAGATTCAAACTACGAAAATTGATGCAAATGCGTAGAGTGCCGCTTTTCTTTAATACTGGTACGATATTCGCCAACCATTCGACGTATCGAGCTGTCCGAATAAAATCGACTTTTAAAAGCCGAACTAGTTTGTCTTTTATGTCGAGTTGTACTTCGGTCGAGAATTGCCTAGGGAGTTGGCGAAAAGGTTTACAACCAGCATTGATGCGTAATTCATGCTCGATAAAGGTTCGATCTAGACTAGGCATCTCATGGTTGAGTAATTTACAAAGTTCAATTTTCATGGATTGGGGTAACAATGCACTAACAAATAACGGTTGAGGGTTATCGGCCGTTCCAACATGTATTTCCTCTAATGGGTCTTTAACTTGGGGCCGACTGTCTTCGAGCTCGACTGGGGCAGCTTGAACTTTATCAAGGGATAGAACGGGACCATTATTTTCTTCGACGAGAAAGTCCACGAGTTTACGCTCGAATTCGGCTGTTTGGAAGTAGTATACCAATGGGCCAGCAATCATTCCATAGTAGATGAAATCGTGGCTCGGCATTCAGCATGTTTGGTATCAGACATCGGGATCGGTAATGAGGTCAGCCAATCCGAGTCTCACCAAATCCTGTTGAATAGTCTTGGCGACAACCTCAAGGGTTTTTTGAACCGAAATTCGAGTCGGCCATCATTCATCTTTGAGACCATACAAGGTGATGTAGCCGACGTGGTCGTCGTAGTAACGTACTTGGATCATGTTAGCTTTGAATGGTTGACTATCGGTCGGATGAACCATGATCGATTTGCCATCCCATAATATGAGGACTTGATACAACGATGAAGGGATATAGCTTGTTTGATGGATCCAATCTTGACTAAGCAACACATTATGTTCAGTCTTTGAGTCGACAATAAAGAATGCAGTCATGTGATTTCGACTTGCGATATTGCTTCTAACGGAAGTACCCCCTTGGTATAGGATTTGTCTCCGATGAAGCTACTCATGGTGACTCTTGATGGGATAAGTTCATCGTTAGAGCGACGTAGTGCTTTCATGATGGAGACGGGCATGATATTAACCGTTGCTTCGCAGTCGACGAAGATTTTGGAAACTGGATATCATTCGACGTGAGCTGTGACATACAACGACTTTAAATGATGGGGATTGGTTGAGGAAACATAGGGAAACAACTCAACAAAAGCTGCTTTGAGTATGTCTTCTTTACTTACTTGTTCGTTCTCCTCCATGATGACGAAGTCGACTTGCGTTACTTCTTCGGCAACCATATCACCATCTAAGAAATTGGGTAATGGTTATCGTCTTCCGGACTATTGAGCAAAGTGTCATGTTTTGAAATGTCCTCAACCTGATCATTTTTCTTTTCAAGTAATTGTTCCTGTGGTGCATTCAGCATTCCCATTTCATTCTGATTGCTATCCCCAAGTTCGCTCAACGTTAGAGACCGGTCTCGTCCTTACGAAGCCTTATGGGCACGCTCCTAATAGGTAATTCGAGCATCCTTCGTGTCTAGGTAAGCATCTAGCCGTGCCACGCGCTCTTTCTCATCGGCTGTCAGGCTGAAAAGAGGCACGGCTGAGAAAACTTCAATATGGTATCGTAAATATTGGAGGTCTTCGAGGGAGAAAGGAAGCTTGGTAGTATCTATATTAGTATATGGGTCGAACTCGAAGCTGAGAACTCGAGCTTCTCGTATATGTAGGAACCTGCCCTTCATTCTTAGATCAGTAATCTTTTGAATAATCTGCTCGGCATCAGGGCAAGTTAGTGCCAGGTCGAGAACCTCTTGACACGCCTTTGGTAAGCTATATAGGTCATTAGCAAAATATTTCTCGTGAAATTCCCGCATGTACTCTAAGGCTTTGTCGAGAAATATGGGGTGTAGATTTGGTCGGACCTTTATTAATGGGTCTTGTGAAGGCAATAGAGGAAGTTTGTTTTCCGCTTCATTCTTGAGATGTTTGAAACGAGCCTTCATTTCCCTAAGCCGGAGAATGAGTTTAATGCGCTTCTCAAACTCTTCTATCGTGGTCACAAAATTGTGATTAATCGCCTTCTTTCCGTGAAGTAATTCGGCCAAGATTGCTGGGGGCTATCGATCATCTTCGTTATCTATTATTTCTTTCGACTACCATTTGGTAGCCAAGGTAACCTGAGCCGCTTGTCGATGGGCCATGTTGTCTATTCGCTAGAGCCAGCGTTTCTGCGATTTGAGAGTGCGGTATATACGTCAGTAGGAGAATTGTAACTATACCATCGTTGGTCGCGTGACTCTGGCAGCTTGAATGTGTTTTGGCTCATGGAAGAACTCGAGCTGCTAAAGTTACGTGCATAATAGTCCTCGTTATAAAACGGTGTATTGAAATCAAGGTGCCGTCTGGCTGAAGATTGCTCATCGATCCGTGTCTGAGGGCCAAGCCTATCAAAAACTCTCTGGCGTTGTCCTGTCGCGAGCACCTTTTGAGGTGTCGTTGAGACCACAGGAGGCGGCCATTGTATTATAGCCTGAGGTAGTTTCTCTTTTAGCTCGGTGAAGATGACATTTGCCTTAAACATATTGCATAAAATCACCGGCCCATCCGCTTCTTGTGCGCTAGAGTCTAACATAGGCTCGACGACAGCTGGTCCTGAAAAATCTCTAGGCGGCTCGTTTGAAAATAAATCAATCTTGAGTCGTGGTCGAGAGTTCTGCTTTAGCACTTGTTGCATTAGAATGAACTCGGCCTTTCTTTTTCCTTTGTCTTTAGGCCGATGAACATTAACCACGTTTATGGTCGCCGTAAGAAATGGGTCGATGTCGATGCCTATTTTCTTTTCTGGAAACATGAGTTTACCATTGTCAATCCAGCTTTAGATGGCGTCTCGAAACACGATGCAGTTGTTTGTCCTATGCTTGTTCGAGTTATGGTATTTGCAATATGTCTTTCCTTTCAATTCTTCGGCTTTGGGGATATTATGCCAGGTTGAAGTTTGATAATGTTGGCAAGTAGCAGTTGATTGAAGATGGCGTCGGCTTTAGTAATGTCGAAAGTATAAACTTTCACTGTTTTGACGAGAGACTTTTTAGGGGCTGAGCGAGTCTTGGCCTCTTTGGGATTGGCATAAGCCAACGCCTTGCATATATATGATTTGTCGATTATTATTTCGGCCGCATCTATACTGGCATATTTTTCAGCTTAGGCTGACACATAATTGACCGTGGGGTTTTTGTAAATTGTTCCTCTGGACAGGGACTTCGAAGCCTCCTCTTCTCGGAGTAAATAATCATATTGCTCGACATGTTGAGCTAGTTCGTACATGTCACGAAAGTTTGCCCTTAGGAATTTCTTCTTGTACTCCATGTCCAACCCATTCATAGTGAGCCTAACAAATTTGACTTCAGGGAATTGTACTAGGCACCATTTTTTGGCCAATTTAAACCTTATAAGATAATCCATCGATGACTCATCAAATACTTGATCCATCTTGGCTAATGAAGAAACTGACATTTCCATCCCTGGCCGATAAAATTGCTCATGGAATTTTTCGACCAGTTCTTCCCAACTTTGGATTGAGTTAGGTGGGAGGTTGATGTACCACGCGAATGCTGAATTTTTGGGCCTGCCAACGAGAAGTTGAATAGTCGTAGTTTATGGAAGTCACTATTAACATCTCTGCATTGTGCAATGAATCGAGCTACATGTTCTGACGAGGATAAGGACGATTCTTCATCAAAAAGGCTGAAATCTGGGATCTTAAAGCCTTTAGGATATTCGAACTTCTCTACATAAGTTGGGTATAGATGGATGAATTTTGGAAACTTGGGCCTATTTTCCAAGGCTAAATCGATCATTCTTTGGACCTCGATCATGTCAACGGATGTTGTTTCTTTTCTCTGGTCAGATCCGTCAGATCTATTGCTTGATCCTCCTCTTTTTTCCAAGTTGATCTTTTTTCCAAGTTGATCTATTGCTTGATCCTCCTCTACTTGAGAAAATTTATGATAATATAATATTTTCTATAATTTCATTCCTTTTTTTATTTCCTTAAATTTCATTAAGCCAACTTGTAGGCATTT
Source organism: Pyrus communis (assembly GCF_041283825.1). NCBI lineage: Eukaryota > Viridiplantae > Streptophyta > Magnoliopsida > Rosales > Rosaceae > Pyrus > Pyrus communis. Next base: position 7,530,727 of record NC_142574.1, on the reverse strand, counting down.
TTTCACATCGCTTATCATTATACATATTATTTAAAAATTTCAATTGATCAATTAAAGTTTAAATATAATAAATTCAAGTTATATATATCTTTTACTTTATATTCATTCGAATGAGCATGAATAATATGTTCTACCCCTTTATGTAAGCATCATATTTTTTGGGCAGCTGCCCTAGTGGGCCTTGGTTGCCTTCGTCTTTTTGAGTGTGACTAATTGATTAAGATTTATATTGGGATATACCGAGTGAGAGAGAAATTGTGAGAGTGAGAGAGTTTTTTGGGTGTATTAGGAACTCCTTTAGAGACTATATTGAGAGGGATTGAGATGAGTGAGGTTACCAATGAGTTTGTGGCACAAAGAGGAGCTGGGAAAACATTATTCTTTCTGTCTGACAGTTCGTTGTAACCCACAAAAGCTTTTAAATGTCATCGATTTATGTTGTTGCCCGAATTCAGAAGATAAATTATAGGAGAACTGGTTGGAATTCACCTATTTTAACGACTGTATCAATAATAGTATATGTTTGTGTTGCAGGTGTAAATAGAACTCATTCGATATTTGAGTTTGTATATAACTTATATTATAGCGATTCTTTTTTTTCTATTTTTACTAAATAAACTTGAGAAACTACAATTTATAATTTGCTACACACCTATTAGAGGTGGAATATGCTCTACCAATCCGAAGGCTTGGAGTGTTTGACCTCAAGCATGATGACGGTGAATGTCTCACTTCATTTTTCTTACACCAATCACTTTAATAGTTAAAAGGCTTGACATTGTATTCATTTAAATGAATGAATGAGTTTCCTATTTTTCTACTTTCACACAATTAAAAATATTTCAAAATTGAGGCTACTGTAAAATATGTAAATTCTCTTATCCAAAAAAACGAGATTTGGCTACTGAAGATTCAGCAACATCTCCTGCTACCAACCAATCACGGTTAAACACGTATCCAAATTATGAATTTTTTTATCAATTTGGACACGTGTCCAACCGTGATTGATAGACAGCAGAAGATGCTGCTGAATCTTTCATCAGCAAGTCTTTTTCCTATCCAAAATGAGTACGTTATCTTCAAAGAAAGAGTCGGCTGGTCATCGCCCCACGTAGAAAAAGAAAACGAGAGAAACACTGTTACTCATTTATTTTTTTGTCGTTAGGTTTGACGAATATGTTAGAGGGATGGAAGAACTGGTGGAGAGAGAGAGAGAGAGAGAGAGAGAGAGATATGCAGAGTGGCTAGTAGAGGAGTTGTGACTCACGAATCTATTTATGCTATTAAAATGACGTTAGCTTTTTTAATGTCTATTTAAGCCCTCTTCACCTCAAGTTCTCAAAACATCTAATATCCACTTAAGTCTCTCTCTCTCTCTCTCTCTCTCTCTCTCTCTCTCTCTCCCTCCCTAAATTACATCTCTGCAAATATTAGGCTCCATTTTTCCCCTCCACATCTCTTTTCTCTGAGAAGATGGCCGGCCGGAGAGCTGAAGATAATGCCGTCTTCAGCCAACAAACCGGGAGCAGAGGCCTCTCAGACTTTGATCCCCCAAAGAAACCCAAAAGAAATAAGTACGCCTTTGGTTGTGCCATTTTGGCTTCCATGACTTCAATCTTGCTGGGTTATGGTAAGTATATATACTTCAAATTTTGCTTCCTTAGATTTGTTTTTAATTATTATTAACCCTCCAAAGTAGTCGTATACACTTTTGCTTTAATGATAAAAATACACGATAAATATAAAAATTGAGTTGCGAGAAAAAAATTCTTAATTTATTGCAACAATTCGTTGTCATTAATATTCCAAAAGTTATATTTTTGCATGTGATGATGTTGGTTTTATATATCTATAGACATTGGTGTGATGAGTGGAGCTGCAATTTACATACAAAAGGACCTCAAGATTTCCGACGTGCAAATTGAGATCCTACTCGGTATTCTAAACGTCTACTCCCTCTTCGGCTCCGCCGCTGCCGGAAGAACATCCGACTGGATTGGTCGCCGATACACCATAGTCCTTGCCGGGGCTATTTTCTTCGCCGGAGCTCTTCTTATGGGATTCGCCACAAACTATGTCTTTCTAATGGTCGGCCGGTTTATAGCTGGGATTGGCGTCGGGTACGCCCTCATGATCGCTCCTGTCTATACCGCCGAGGTCTCGCCGGCGTCATCTCGTGGGTTCCTCACATCTTTCCCAGAGGTTGGTTTATATGCATCCATAACCGCTATATCATTTTCCATAAAGCGAAACAGCCATAGTACTAGAGCTTATCACAAGTTCACAACCCAAAGCACAGGCAGCATGTTGGTGAGACCTACCACATGCATGCCTTCAACATTTTAAGAAATAAAAATGTTACTCTTATCATTTATTTGTATCATTTTTCTAAAAAAAATGGCACTCACATGAGTTGGTGGGTCCCTACTTCTATAGAAAGGTGCTACATACGATGATAATAATAGGTGGTAAGTGCAGCATTATTCTTAAAAACATCATACAAATAAAAGAATTTCGATATGTCGGGAGTTTTTCTTTTATGTGGTTTTTCATGAATTTCTTTTATTTTCCCTCCACATGAAAACAAAATTAACAGTTTATTACTATAAAATTTGGATAATTATAAAAGGATAATGTTGGATAACGCGTTATTTGCAATGTTTTTTCTCTCATGACTCATTTTCTTGGGTAATGTTTGTGAAACAAAATTTTGTAAATAATTATTTGTAATTTTTTCTCTCATGCACTTTTATTATTTTTTCGAGTAGTACTAAAGAAATTAAATTTGTAAACTAAATGATATGTAAGTTGACAATTGAATTATTATTTAATTAACGTGCTTATTCTTATTGCGAGCACATTATTTAATTGCAAATTTAGTCTACAAACTTAATCTACCTAACACTACTCTTGATTAACATGTGAATTGTATAAATTTAAAGAAAGTTACATGCTAGATGAATAAAATATTTTAGGAAAAAAAAAAGAATTATGATGCGAAAATCACTTTTGAAAAGCTTGAAATGATTTATTAGTTAAAGAAAAAAATTGTGGAATGCAGATATGAATTGATTTTGTTTTTATTATGAATTGATTATGTTTTCACTAATTTGATTTGTGTGAATGCATACTAGGTCTTTGTCAATGTAGGGATACTGTTGGGCTACGTGTCCAACTATGCGTTCTCGAAGCTCCCAACTAACTTGGGGTGGCGGCTCATGCTCGGCATCGGCGCAGTCCCCTGCGTTTTTTTGGCCTTAGGCGTCTTAGCCATGCCAGAGTCGCCGCGCTGGCTCGTCATGCAGGGACGGCTCGGGGACGCGACACGTGTTCTCAACAAAACCTCAGACTCCAAGGAGGAGTCTCTGCTTCGATTAGCGGACATCAAAGAAGCTGCTGGAATCCCCGAGCACTGCACCGACGACGTCGTTCAGGTCCCCAAACGTAGCAAAGGCCAAGACGTCTGGAAAGAGTTGCTCCTCCATCCAACACCAGCAGTTCGTCACATTTTAATCTGCGCCGTCGGTATCCATTTCTTTCAGCAGGCCTCGGGCATCGACGCCATCGTTTTGTACAGCCCAAGAGTCTTTGAGAAGGCTGGGATAACCAACTCCGACCACAAGCTACTCTGCACTGTAGCCGTTGGATTAGCCAAGACCATTTTCATCCTGGTCGCCACGTTTTTGCTTGATCGGGTCGGACGGCGTCCGTTGCTTCTATCTAGTGTTGCCGGGATGATATTTTCCCTCGGAGCTCTTGGTGTCGGCCTTACAATCATTGATCAGCACCACGGGGCTAAGATGACGTGGACTACTGCACTGTGCTTGACCATGGTAATAGCGTACGCCGCGCTCTTCTCTATCGGATTGGGGCCCATCACTTGGGTTTATAGCTCTGAGATCTTTCCGTTGAAGCTACGTGCCCAAGGCTGTAGTATGGGAGTGGCGATGAATAGGGTGGTGAGTGGGGTCCTCTCAATGACGTTTATTTCGTTGTATAAGGCCATAACAATGGGTGGGGCCTTCTTTCTTTACGGGGGAATTGCTGCTGTTGCATGGGTGTTCTTTTATACGATGTACCCGGAGACACAAGGCAGAACCCTAGAAGATATGGAGGTCTTGTTTGGCAAGTTCCACAAGTGGAGAGAAGCGAATGCAATGCTCGAAACGAAAACCCAAGTTGATCATGGCGATGGCAACAATGGAACTGGTGCGGTCGAATTAGGCACAAAAGGGCCAGCTAATTAGATTAGTGTGATATGTGGATGGTATAATGGTAGTGCATTTAGTTCTTTGACGAAAATTAGGGTAGGCGTCGGTTATATAATGTACCTCCTCTCAATCGGCTATATATGTAAACGGGTTTCGAACCTCAGAGACAGAGGAGAAAAGGGTTTGTTTTCGATATGTATTGTACAAGTTTGTTTTCCATGCATTAGCAAGGGAAAAAGAGTGTTTTTGATGTGTATTGTACGAGTTTGTTTTCATGAGCATGTAGAAGAGTTCGTTTTCAACGTGTATACAACAAGTTTTCAGTTCAAGTTTGTTTTCCATCACCAACTTCTATTTGTTTGTTAATCTTTTAAAAGCAATGAGATTGTAGCTTAACCCAAAAGTCTTTAAGCACAGGCAAGAAGGAGAGCAGGCCAAAATGAACAAAAAATCTAGCCGAAATGAATGAAAATAATTCTTTTCTAGAAAAAAAACAAATGACTCCTGCATTTTTTGTTCGCCGCTCTGAAAGTACCTACTCCTTTGTTCATCACTTCCCACACCTGTAGTATTTGTACATGTTACAAGAATTCCTACTTATTCATATCTTTTCCATTTTTCTGTAAAAGAAGTTCCAAAAAATTGCACCAATACATAAAGGCTTTTTTGCTAAAAGTAATCTTTGAGATTTACATAACTCCTCATTTTAATTCCTAAGATTTGAAATAGATAGAATTGGTCTTTGAGTTTGTCCACAATCAATCATTTTGATCATTCCACAAAAAATCTCCATAAAATAGGAATAAAATGATAAAAATATCCTCAATTTTGGTCCAATCATTTTGGCCTATTGTTTATTAAATTGAGGATAATTTTGTAATTATGATCCTTATTTAACATAATTTTTCACCCAATGACCAAAATGATTGCTGGTGGACAATCTCAATTAGGCCTGGCAAATAGGTCGTGTCTGTCGTGTTCGTGTCGTTTTCGTGTAACACCTGTTATCTTAACGGGTCGTGTCGTGTCACACCCGTTATCTTAACGGGTTCTTAACAGGTCGGGTCACTTTACCCAACAGGTAAAGTGACCCGACCTGTTATGACCCGTTAAGAAAAATTTTTTTTTTTTTTTAATTTGCACATACCACACATTGCCACATAAATATTACTTCAAAACATTAAAACATTTGTCGTTTAAGTACTATATCTACACTCGAAAATAAGAGCCTAATAAAAAAATAATACATACACTACTAATCTATTACAAATATTAAATGTGCACGGATATGCAAAATGAAAGAGTTTTTGTTTTCAAGATTGTAAGTCTTTCTCAAAAGTTTACACCTCTATCTACAAAATCTTCAATTTACATCGATCATCATGTAATTGTATTGAAACTTGGGCTTGATCTATTGCCTTGAAGAGTTATGTTGAAGATGTTTTCAGTAAGGTTTTCCACGTCAAAACTCTCTTCCGCATAAACTAAGTATAGAAAAACCAAACATTAAAAATTATTCAAATTATGAGAAGTTTACCAAAATAATTATGAAAAGAAATAAAATAATAATACTATACTATATAAAAATATATTAAAATAACTGTTAAATCGTGATTTTTCGTATACAACCGTCGAAAGGCTTTGTCCCGTTACTTGATCTCTGAATGTTTGTTTTTTGTGATTTTTTGTTGATCTGATCTCCAAGTATATACACACAAGTTTGACGGTTTGGATCGTTGAAATTAGTTTTGGAGAATTCGTATCCCAACAAAACGATAGATTGACTAACACTTAGAGTTTATTTATACTTTCATTAAGTATAACATAAGATTTTGTGGTATCCACTTCTGTAAATATTTTAAATTGAAGATCAAATTCATTCATTGTATTCATATAGGGTCAAGGAGTGTACCTGTAAAAAATCATCAAAATCGGAGTTAAAATAACCGTTAAATCGTGATTTTTCGTTTATAACCGTCGAAAAGCTTTGTCCCGTTACTTGATCTCTGAATGTTTGTTTTTTGTGATTTTTTGTTAATGTGATCTCCAAGCATATACAAACAAGTTTGATGGTTTGGATCGTTGAAATTAGTTTTGGAGAATCCGTATCCCATCAAAACGATAGATTGACTAACACTTAAGAGTTTATTTATACTTTCATTAAGTATAACATAAGATTTTGTGGTATCCACTTGTGTAAATATTTTAAATTGAAGATCAAATTCATTCATTGTATTCATATAGGGTCAAGGAGTGTAGCTGTAAAAAATCATCAAAATCGGAGTTAAAATAACCGTTAAATCGTGATTTTTCGTTTATAACCGTCGGAAAGCTTTGTCCCGTTACTTGATCTTTGAATGTTTGTTTTTTGTGATTTTTTGTTGATGTGATCTCCAAGCATATACAAACAAGTTTGACGATTTGGATCGTTAAAATTAGTTTTGGAGAATTCGTATCCCAACAAAACGATAGATTGACTAACACTTGGAGTTTATTTATACTTTCATTAAGTATAACATAAGATTTTGTGGTATCCACTTGTGTAAATATTTTAAATTGAAAATTGAATTCATTCATTGTATTCATATAGGGTCAAGGAGTGTAGCTGTAAAAAATCATCAAAATCGGAGTTAAAATAACCGTTAAATCATGATTTTTCGTTTATAACCGTCGAAAAGCTTTGTCCCGTCACTTGATCTCTGAATGTTTGTTTTTTGTGATTTTTTGCTGATGTGATCTCCAAGCATATACAAACAAGTTTGACGGTTTAGATCGTTGAAATTAGTTTTGGAGAATTTGTATCCCATCAAAACGATAGATTAACTAACACTTAGAGTTACTTATACTTTCATTAAGTATAACATAAGATTTTGTGGTATACACTTGTGTAAATATTTTAAATTGAAGATCGAATTCATTCATTGTATTCATATAGGGTCAAGGAGTGTAGCTGTAAAAAATCATCAAAATCAGAGTTAAACTAACCGTTAAATCGTGATTTTTTGTTTATAACCATCGAAAAGCTTTGTCCTGTTACTTGATCTCTGAATGTTTGTTTTTTGTGATTTTTTGCTGATGTGATCTCCAAGCATATACAAACAAGTTTGACGGTTTGGATCATTGAAATTAGTTTTGGAGAATTCGTATCCCACCAAAACGATAGATTGACTAACACTTAGAGTTTATTTATACTTTCATTAAGTATAACATAAGATTTTGTGGTATCCACTTGTGTAAATATTTTAAATTGAAGATCGAATTCATTCATGGTATTCATGCAGGGTCAAGGAGTGTAGCTGTAAAAAATCATCAAAATCTGAGTTAAAATAACCGTTAGATCGTGATTTTTTGTTTATAACCGTCGAAAAGCTTTGTCCCGTTACTTGATCTCTGAATGTTTGTTTTTTGTGATTTTTTGCTGATGTGATCTCAAAGCATATACAAACAAGTTTGACGGTTGAGATCGTTGAAATTAGTTTAAGAGAATTCGTATCCCATAAAAACAATAGATTAACTAACACTTAGAGTTTATTTATACTTTCATCAAGTATAACATAAGATTTTGCGGTATCCACTTGTGTAAATATTTTACATTGAAGATCGAATTTATTCATTGTATTCATATAGGGTCAAGGAGTGTAGCTATAAAAAATCATCAAAATCGAAGTTAAAATAACCGTTAAATTGTGATTTTTCATTTATAACCGTCGAAAAGCTTTGTCACGTTACTTGATCTCTGAATGTTTGTTTTTTGCGATTTTTTGGTGATGTGATCTCAAAGCATATACAAACAAATTTGACGGCTGGGATCGTTCAAATTAGTTTCGGAGAATTCGTACCCCATCAAGTTCCAATGGCGTATATAGATACACACACACACACACACACACACATACATACACACACACACATATATATATCTATATATATATATATATATATATATATCTATATATATATATATACAGGCACACATATATATATATTTATTAAGTAGATTTAAATCTATTTATTTTGTACGTATAATTGACTGGTACACGGAGTAGTACATCACGTGTGTCATTATAAAAATGGTGACATATGTCATATGTGTGATAAAAAGTTAATAACTTAAAAAAAGAAAAACAAATTTCTCACCACTTCTATTAATTTTCATTTTTCTCTCTCCTTTTTGTTTCTTTTTCAACTTTTCTTATAATTTTTACTTTTCCCTCTAGCATCTTTCCCTAATTCCCTCACTTTTTTGTTTCATTTTCAACTTTTCTTATCATTTTCATTTTCCCTCCATTTTTCTTCAAAAAGGGCGGCAGGAATGGAATGGAATCAAATCAATGGATGCATCATGCATCATGCATATTAATTAATAATTATTATAATTTTTATAAAATTTAATTCAAAATTTAATATATATATATATATATATATATATAATTATATAATTATTATAGATAGTTAATATTTTGGCGGTATAATTATTATAGTATATATAATTATTATAATTATTATAGACTTTATAGTTAATTTAATATATATATATATATATATATATTTTATTTATTTATTTATTTATTATAGTTTTTAGGGGTATAAAATTGTTAAATTAATGTATATAATTATTACAATATTTTTTTAGGGTTATAAAATTATAAAAATAATATTCTGCTTATCGTGTATCGTGTTACCCACGTGTATACCCGAATCAACCCGTTATCTTAACAGGTGCTTATTGGGTTACCCGATAACGACCCGATTTGTTATCGTGTCGACCCGAACACCTGTTAATTTCGTGTCGTGTCGTGTCGGGTTATCGGGTCGTGTCAGGAATTGCCAGACCTAATCTCAATAACCACTTCTATTGATTTCAAATCTCAAGAACCAAAATGAAGAGTTATACAAATCTTAATAACCATTTTAGCTAAAAAGCCATACATAAATGTTCAATTCTTTAAAATAGGTTTTGTGTAAGTCTTGGATAACCATCACCAAGTTGATAAAACAGTAAGTATAAAATAAACAAATTTTGGATTCTAGTCCCTAGCTAGCTATATTTTGGGAGGCCATTTGTCCCCTGGCCTAGCCTCATAAGTCAAACCAGAAGTTAAGCTTTTACAATCAACCCATAACAACAGTTATTAATTTTTATATGAGTGACATTGAAGCGTGAGAATTTGAACTCAAGATTTCATGCAAAAAGAAAATATTCTTAATTAACTGAGGTGTGACAACCCTTCTTTAATTTTACGTTTTTATTTATTTTAATCAAAGGAATTGACGAAAATGCCCTAGAGGCAAGGACTTTGACTTTTGTTAACCATCATTTAGAGAAATGTATGACTTATTCTTTTAGCGTATTTAAGTAGTACTTGGTGGTACGAACACTTAGGCGAAAGTCGTTTGCGAGTCCAAATTATAACAGTATAGTTACGAACTAAAGTTGGTTATTTAAAGTTAGTTAATTGGTTAAGGAGGACCAATTAGATAAAGGGAGTTTTAACAAAAAGCCTACAGTATTGTTCACTGTAACGAAAAATCACATTTTTACACTAAAAAGTCAATTCTGTACTATTCACTTTACCCTTTATTTTGTCCTTATTATTAAAACTCAAAGTTTTCAAACCCTTTTCATTAGTTTTCCTTTAGATAAAAGGTAGAAAAAGGGTAGCAGCCCAATCAGAAATCAGAAGAGAAAAAAAAAAAAAAAAAAAAAAAGGGAAAGAAAACTCCCAGCTTTCCTGTGCACGCCACCACAGCAACCACCCAACTTCCAAGGCCAATTCCGGCCAACGCCGGTGGAATTTCTCGACGCCACCACCGCCATGTTGAAGCTTTCATTCCCCTCTACAAAATCCACCCAAGAACCACCTTGATTAACCTCTGTATGTGGCGGTTTGAGGCCACGAAAGTTGACGGTTCTCACAGTGCTCCAGCTACCCTTTTTTATTTTTTCGGCAAAACGGCAAAGCGATGGCCGATGCCACCACCTGGGCTTTGTAGCCCATCATCCCAGGAGCAAAACCCAACCAACCTTGACCCCGTTGGACCACCGTAGACGACGAATCGACACTGTGAAGCTTTAGGTATCCGCCGGCTTCATGGGAAAAATTGACCATCTTCTGTCCACTTTTGGACTTCGTGGCAGGTATGAAAGTTGTTCCTTTCATTGAGATCTTCGTTTTTTGTAATTTATGAGAATTTTTAGAAATAGTTGAATTTTCCGACAAGTCAGGGTGGCAGACCGCCACTCACGGCAGTGCATGGCCATAGGACCGTTAATGCTATGTTTAGGATAAATTAGATGCCTGGAGTTCAGTCCTGAGGATCGTATGATGTAGATTGATCACTGGAACCTAAATTCTCTACAATACGTTAAAAGGTCATTATATGAATCGACAATCCGACCGTTGGATCGTCACTAAACTTTAATACGTTATAGTACGTAATATTTGAGGACCATAGAAACTTACGGATCAGGAATCCGATGTACAGATCTTCCCGAATTGAATTTGTAAGTTCATAAAATAAAATGTTGACCGTCACTTGGTTTTAGCAATTGGTAGAGATCCGACCGTTGGATCGTAATGAAACCTTAGGACATTGTTCTAGAAAATAATGTAGATCTTTGAAGTAACGGATCGTAGATTCGTGATGCAGATCTTCCGGATTGTATTACGTAAGGATGTGTTTTATGTAAATTATGTATTCTATCGGTAAGAACTCTGAGATGTGATTTGATAATTGGTCACAGACGACGATAGTTCATGATGTCTCAATATTCGTGTGAGGGAGTCATAGCGTGGACCTAAGATGAGTGGGTCTTTTCCCTTCTATCGTGTGTGTATATGTGTGTGTGTGTCTATAGATATATATATATAAGATTGACATCTCCACAAACGTTTATAAATTGAATATTTCATATAATTTCTGTGAATGCTTTAGAGGTCTAGTGCAAACTACGAATGGCTTGACCCCTGTTTAGGGTACGTAGACAGTCTAACGAGAGGTTAGATGCAGCCATACAATAAATGAGACTAATTAATTGGGACAATAGCCTTGTTTGGGGAATTGAGCAATGCGAAGGATATTGGTGGAAAATGTGAGATTTAACCATATGATTTTGGTGGTTAAATGTTGGTCATAAATCAATATGTGAGGAATCAGGGAAATGAAGTAAGGAAACGTAAGTAATGTTGGTTAATTAAATTAGTGTCTAGTTGGGCTTATCACCGATAATTATTCCCGAAAATAAATAATTCGGGAGTAAAGCGTTATAGATTGTGCATTTTACGCCATATTATATATATTTATATATACTTGAAGATGCTATGGTATGGGTGAGTTTTAGATTGCATCATGGCATATCCATATGTATATTACCGGCACATAATTATTGTGAATGCTTTGAAGTGTGAAGGTGAACGTAGAATGCACAGGTAAGTTTAGGTGAGTATATGTTGTGAAATGTGAGATGCATGGTTATGATTACATTTTATTTGAAATGATGGGGTTATGACATGCTTACATTTATGTTTTAGGCAACTCCGACACTGTCGTACAGGTTGCCTATGAGTCGTACATGAGATATTAGATGCATTTAGAGCTCATAAACCTGCACCCCGGTGTTAGTGTTCCCGCCCGTGGCCAGGGTACAATCCTTCATGTGATGTTCACCTTCTGCACCTTACGCTCACCTTGAATTCAAGGTAGGTGCACAGGCCTGTTGTACAGACCACTATAGGTGGTTCCGACTCGTAGGTGACCAATGATTATTCGCATAGTCTTCACGTGATCATAGCACTTGAGCGTACTTGTTTACACCCAGTTCTGTCGTACAGACCACTAGAAGTGGTTCCAACTCATGTGTAGGGATATTTGATGAGCTTTTGATTTAGTCGTACAGGTCACTATAAGTGACTCCGACTTATGTGCTAGCATTGATTGATAAGATATGGATAAGTTGTACAGGTCATTATAGGTGACTACGACTTATGTGCTAGCATTGATTGATGAGACATGGATAAGTCGTACATGTCACTATAGGTGACTCCGACTTATGTGCTAGCATTGATTGATGAGATATGGATAAGTCGTACAGGTCACTATAGGTGACTTCGACTTATGTGCTAGCATTGATTGATGAGCTATTGATTCAACCGTACAAGTCATGTGAGGTGACTCCGGCTAACATGTTGATGAGCTATTGATTCAACCGTATAAGTCACGTAAGGTGACTCTGACTAACATGTTGATAAGCTATTGGTTTAGCTGTACATGCCACAATAGGTGGATCCGGTTGACATACCGTTTCATATTGATTTATTTCACCTGGGTTACTTATTCTTGTTGAGATATTTGACACGGCATAACTATGAGACTGTTATTTTGGTTATGGTTTTGAGTTACAGTCACGCCTGGTATTTCTGGGAAATTATACAGGTGTTATGGCGAGGGGCTACTGCCTTTGGTAATTGAAATTGGTTTGAAAAGTTTTGTTTCACTCACTCACATTTTCTATTTTTGCACCCCTTCAGTTTCTAGCAGCAGAGTTCCGTATCGACAATTATTCATGGCACTTTTCACTACAGTGATGCGTGGTTTATACGCGCACAAATTAAACCCTATTTTCGTCAAATTGTAGTATATGTATATAAGTAGGGATCGTTCTGGACCGGGGATTAGGAGGGATTGTTAATCACTTGGAAACTGACTCAAAAACGTAAAAACACAAAATAAAACACTATACTAGACTCAAAGAATTCAAAAACACTTTAAAACATAAACTAAACAGATTTAAGCATTAAAGAACAAGAAAGTAAAGGGCGGGGGGTTTAGGATTTGACGAAAATTGAAATAACAAAACAAGTTAATAAACTAGACAGAATGTAAATATGAATATGATGAAAGTATGGATGAATGGATGCTAGCCAAGGGGTTCATCTCCACACATGTTACACTTGCATAATAAAACGATTTCCAATTGCATTTCAATAAACCATGAATTCTCAAAACCCCGGGTTAATTAGGTCCGCTTAAATTAACCGTCAAGTTTTCCTTAAGTTAATGAATTGGATGATTGCATACGGCAACCCAAAGCATTCCTCACAAGTTCCCTACATGAATTGCATAATAGAGATACAAGCAAGAATCATTAAGTTCTTTGAAAACTATAAGTGTTGACGAGGCATTCGTTACTATGATTGCATGAAACTTATGCCAAGAATTTATTTAATGCGATTGTTTATAAGCAACCTCCACTACTTGTGAATATAAGTTCATAACTATTAGGTGAAACTCACTTATATTCTAGCGTCATATTCATGCATGAAAATTAAGCGTGCACTCTCAATAAACATACATAAATAGGTTATCAATAAAACAGTTAAACAAATTGAATTCACAACTTATGAAACGTAATTAGAAGTAATCAAATCAAAATGCAAGTATAAACATATATTTCGAATCACCCCCTAGCTAAGGGGGGTTTAGTTCTTCATAACATTGAAATCAAAGAAACACCTAAACATTCCAACAACTCAAACTTGAATTGTATGAACGTTTAAGCACTCTTTTCTTCCATTCCTCAAACATACAAAACAAAGAGAATTGAATTTAAACATTGAAATCAAAGAAACACCTAAACATTCCAACAACTCAAACTTGAATTGTATGAACGTTTAGGCCATCTTCTCTTCCTCTTTATTGTAGCACAAGGTCTAAGGATAGTTTGATGGTGTGAATGGTTTGGGGAGTGATGGAAATGGAAGAGGAGTGGTGTTTGGATTATAAGGGAATGGGAGCTCACGGCAATGAGGGAAGATTGGATGTGTTTGTGGTGTGTTGTGTATGAAAATGAGATGTTCTATGGAGTGGGGATGCAAGGGTTTTTATAGGAGGAATGAAGGTGTATATGGCTGTTTGTTTAAGCATGCATGTGGCTGGAATGTGGTGGAAAAACAGCTAGGAAAGCTGGTGGAAAGCTGGAAAGCATGTGAAGGTGCTGGAAATGGGAATGAAGGCCACGGCAAAGGTGTTTTCTTGCTGGAAATGCATGTGAATGCATGGCATTTGAAGTGATTGTTGTTTGGAAATGAATGTGAAGGCATGTGAAAGCTGGAAATGCATGTGAAGATGCTGGAAATGGGAATGAAGGCCACGACAAAGGGGAAGTTTTTGATTATTTAAAATGTGGATGCATGATGAAGAGTTAATAAATAATGCATGTAGGGTTAGGAAATAAAATCATAACTTAAAGGGGGATGATTAAAGGGTGTGGCTAGGTTGGAAAGGTGTGGAAGATGGATGGAATTAGGGGGAATGCACGGCAATGGTGGGGAGTTCTTTGGTGATGATGAATGTGAAAGCCACGGGTTGGATTGTGTGATGGTGTGTGAATGATGAAGAGTTGCATGTGCTTTAATGATTAAAGAGTGAGGGGATTGTGGAGATGCACGGCTCTAAAGGTTTGTGGATGCTGGAATTGAATGTGCAAAGCTGGAAAATGAAGGTAGGCCACGACATGGAATTGTTGTATGGTATGGATGGTTCTTTGCATGGCAAAGGATAGTGTTTGATTGGGCTAGAGGTTTTCCATGGCTCAAAGGATTTGTTTGATTGGGCTAGGCCCTTTGTTTTATGTCCCAAAGAGCATACAAGGCTTCAATTACGTCCATCCTCTTTGCTCCATGATTAAGCTATCCAATCCATGCCCAAAAATGCTCCAAATAGCCTCAAAATGCACTTTCTTGCTACCTAAGCCCTTAGAACCTGAAAACACACAAAAGAAGCATAAAGGACTAAAATAACTAGAGAAACATAACGTAAATGCATGAGAACAAGCCATTTAAGTCGCATGAATATGCTCCTATCATACAGATGTCTTCTTATGATGGTATAATCATTATCTTACCTTACTGTACTATATTTATGCTCTGTATCACGCGTGAAATGGGTCTAGACCCGGTCACAAGCACTCGTGTACGTAGGCATTTTTAGATTTTAATTTATTCACATTTTATACATTATCACACTTTATGGCTTCATCACCTTCCAAGTATCGGCTAGCATGCCTCGATTCGGGGTCCTAGTGGGCATTCCGGGTCGAGGTGTGTCATGTTGGAGTGGTAACCAATCAATTTTAAGAGAAAAAGAAAGGAAAAAAAAATAAATAAATAAGGAAGAAAGAAGAAGGGGCTGCGTGATGGCGGCGAAAGAAAAGGGAGGAAGAGTGCACATGAGGGATCGGGAGAGAAGATGGCCCAATGAGGGAATGGAGGAAAAGAAGGGGGGAACCGGACCTGTTCCCCTTGACCCGTAAAACCCACGGACCCAACCCGTATACCAGCTATTTCCATCACGTTTCTACCATTTTTCCGACAATTTGGACCGATTTACTACTCTCAGTCATCATCTAGCCTTCCCCTCTTCCATATCCACCTAAAATTTGAAGGAATTTGGGTGTAAATTCATCAAAGGGCCGATGGCGGGGCTAAGGTTCGTGGTGGCCATTTCTCAAATTCTGAAACAAAACCCTTAAATTACCACCACTAAAGTACTCCTCTGAAGCTCAGGAACAAAGCCAAACAAGTTTAGGGGCATCGGAGTTGCTATAGAGCCGAATTGAAGACACCCAAATTATAGGGTTCGATTGGTTCGTGTTAAATTGGGGCTTTTCCCGGCTAAATTAACCTTGGTCGCAGGCGACATTGGTTCGTGATGTCTTGATGTGCATGCTAGGGAGTCATAGCGCGAACCTCAGGTGAGTGGGTCATTTCCTTTCTATCGTATATATTGATAAGAGCATATTTAGGCAACTTAGTTGCCTTGTTCTTGTGCATTTACGTTGTTATTTCTTAGTTTTTTAAGTCTTT
Source organism: Pyrus communis (assembly GCF_041283825.1). NCBI lineage: Eukaryota > Viridiplantae > Streptophyta > Magnoliopsida > Rosales > Rosaceae > Pyrus > Pyrus communis. The sequence continues at coordinate 7,514,652 of NC_142574.1, read as the reverse complement.
TAAGTTATTTTCGTATGTTTTCAGGTTCTAAGGGCTAAATGAGCAAAGAAGTGCATTTTGGAGCCTTTTTGGAGCACTTTTGGGCTAAGGATAGATAGCTTATACTTGGAGCCAAAGTGTTGGACGAAATTGAAGGCCTTGTATGCACTTTAGGACATAAAACAAAGGGCCTAGCCCATTCTAACTCCCCAAGCCGTGCATTCTCCATACATTCCAGCCTTCCCCTTTGTGTCAAAGCCGTGCACCCCCTCACCAACAAATAATTCAGCCACATGTATTCATCATACACTCCAAATACAAATGTATTCTTCCATTCACTCTTTAATCATTCACTCACATGCATTCCCTCTTTAATCATTCAGCCACATTCTCTCACATTCTCTCCCATTCTCTCCCTATAAAACCATGCAATCCCATCACCTATAGGAATTAATCCCTGAGCCGTGCAAAACCATCCATTCCAGCAGGAACCCTTGTGTGCCGTGCACTCCCATTCCATATTCCAGCTTTCCTACAACCTGGCAGCACCACTCCAACCACTCTCCATCCCTCCAAAACACTACCCTACCCTCACACATCCATTCCTCCATACAAATACCACCCCAAAACCTATCCTTAGACATTGTGCCGCAACAAAGAGGAGGAGAAGAGGGCCTAAACGTTCATACAATTCAAGTTTGAGTTGTTGGAATTTTTAGGTGTTTCCTTTCCTTGATTTCAATGGTTAAATTTACTTATCTTTGTCTTGTACATATGAGGAACTAAACCCCCCCTTGGCTAGGGGGGATTCGAAATACATGTTTATGCTTGCAATATGATTTGATTACTTCTAATTGCGTTTCATAAGTTGTGAATTCAATTTACTTATCTATGTGAATTACATTGATTTGTGTGTGTTGGTTGAGAGTGCACGCTTAATTATCATGCATAAATTGGATGCTAGGATATAAGGAAATTTCACCTAATCGTTATGGAATTATATTCACAAGTAGTAAAGGTTGTTGATCTCAATCGCGTTAAGTAAATTCTTGGCATAAGTTTCATGCAATCATAGTAACAAGTGCTTCGTCAATGCTTATGGTTTTCATAGAACTTAATGATTCTTGCTTGTATCTCTATTATGCAATCATTGATGCGAGAATTTATACGCACACAAATTAAACCCTCTTTTTATCAATTGTAGTATATGTATAAGTAGGGATCGTTCTGGACCGAGGATTAGGAGGGATTGTTAATCACTTGGATTTGACTCAAAAACATAAAAACAAAGTTAAAAACGTTCACAAAGACTCAAAGGACTCAAAACAAGTTCAAAAGACTCAAAACTGCCTAAAAACACTAACTAGGCAGTTTCTGACCTTAAACCTAAATATTGGACGAATTTAAGATTATGGCTTGATTCAAACGTAAAATAACAATATAAAGCACTATACTAGACTCAAAGAATGCAAAACTAAACTTTAAAACACTAAAACAAACCAAAAGACTCAAAACAACACAAACACACTCAAATCTGCCTAAAAACCACTTTCTGGGCAGATTTGAGCACAAACACAAATTTGGACGAATTTGTGTAACAAAATGACTCAAAACTCTTATAAACACAAACTAAGACACTTTCTAACTAAATTAGACAATAAAGTAAAGGGGGATTTTAATTTGACGAAAATTGAAATAACGAAACAAGTTTAATAAACTAGACAGAATGTAAATATGAATGCGATGAAAATGAATGGATGAATGCTAGCTAGAAGGTTCTTCTCCACACATGTTACACTTGCATAATAAAATGATTTCCAATTGCATTTCAATAAATTATGAAACTCATCACCCCGGGTCAATTAGGTCCGCTTAAATTAACCGTCAAGTTTTCCTTAAGTTAATGAATTGGATGGGTTAGCGCAACGCAATTCACTACATTCTCCAAAAGTCCTTTACGTGAACAGCACAATAAAGATACAATCAAAGATCATTAAGCATTATGAAAACTATAAGTGTTGACGAGGCATTCGTTACTATGATGAGCATGAAACTCGTGCCAAGAATTCATTTAACGCGATTGTTTATAAGCAACCTCCACTACTTGTGAATATAAGTTCATAACGATTAGGTGAAACTCACTTATATTCTAGCGTCATATTCATGCATGAAAATTAAGCGTGCACTCTCAATAAACATACATAAATAAGTTATCAATCAAACGGTTAAACAAATTGAATCCACAACTTATGAAACGCAATTAGAAGTAATCAAATCAAAATGCAAGCATAAACATTTATTTCGAATCCCCCACTAGCCAAGGGGGGTTTAGTTCCTTATGGTACAAAACAAAGAGAATCAAAGAAACACCTAAACATTCCAACAGCTCAAACTTGAATTGTATGAACGTTTAGGCCCTCTTCTCTTCCATTCCTCATTCGTACAAAACAAAGAGTATTGAAATTAAACATTGAAATCAAAGAAACACCTAAACATTCCAACAACTCAAACTTGAATTGTATGAATGTTTAGGCACTCTTCTCTTCCTCTTCGTTGTAGCACAAGGTCTAAGGATAGTTTGATGGTGTGAATGGTTTGGGGAGTGGTGGAGGAATGGAAGAGGAGTGGTGGAAATGGAAGGATGGTGTTTGGATTGTAAGGGAGAGTCACGGCAAGGGTGGTGTTATGGTCTACATTCTGAAAATGGAGAGTGAATGAGAATGAATGCAATGGATGCTTATTTATAGGTGAAATGGGGGGAACATGACAGCTAGGAGGGAATGTGGCTGCATGTTTGAATGATTAAAGGATGCATGTGGGTTGGAATTGCATGTGCAATGAATATGTGGCTGCATGTGCAAGGGGACAATCTGAAAATGCATGTGAAAGCATGTGTTGGCTGCAATGATGAAATGGATGGGAGTGCATGTGGCTTAATTAATTAAAGGGAGTGCATGTGCAATGTTTTAAAGGATGGAAAGCATGTGAATATGATGGAAATCTGATTTATTTGAAGATGCATGTGCAATGAAATGGAATGACAGCTAGGTTATGATGATGAATGCATGTGGCTGATTTAATTGAATAGGAAAGCATGTGGATTTAATGGTTTAAAGGGTGAATGCATGTGGATGCATGTGTTGATGAATGGGATTGTGGAGATGCACGGTTTTGGGAGAGAATGGTGTGAATGCATGGCATGATTGGGATTAGGAAAGGTTTAAATGTCCTAAAACTAAAGGGAACAAGGTTCCAACACTTTGGTCTTCAATTAGGTCTTCAATTTCGTCCAACACTTTGGCTCCAAGCCTAAGCTATCCATCCTTAGCCCAAAAGTGCTCCAAAAGTCTCCAAAATGCATCTTTTTGCTCCTTTAGCCCTTTGGACCTACAAACACACGAAAAATAGCTTAAAGTACTAAAATAACTAAAGAAACATAAAGTAAATGCACGAGAACAAGCCATTTAAGTCGCATGAATATGCTCCTATCAAATACCCCCACACTTATCTTTTGCTAGTCCTCGAGCAAAACAAAACAACAAAAGAACACGAAACTAGACAAAACGAACAAAACACCACCTACACCTTCCAACAATCGTCTCACGGATTTCCAAAGCACATGACAAGTTAAAAATCATTAGTCCCATAGATTTTAGTCATCTTCACACTTAAGTACATTCTTAATCATAGTCACCACATACTATTTCACAATTAAGCATTTAAAACCATGTTTTGAATGTAGTAACATGCCTTAGAGAATTTGCTCAAATCCTTACAAGATATGCATTCAATTTTCATACAGATTTTCTGACTACACACCCTACACTAGTTATATGTGAGAGATTGATGTAAACATGAAAGACTAGTATCTCACATATGTTATAACAAGGAAAGCATTTTCTGGATTTATGATAATGACATGAATATGATCTCATGAATGGAATGCTACTACTTAGAATGAGAACCAGTGATTCCATAAGCTCATATCAATTCCAAACTCCACATTTTGAAACACATAACGATCAAGATAGAAGCATACGGGTTGAAACGGGGCTAAAGGTGTTTGGCTAACAAAGAAGGGATATGGAAAACAAAGGTTCTTAAAGAAATAGCGAGCAAAGCATTTGAATTAACGTAGAATTCACTTTTGAATGAAAACTCAACTTTTGAACAACAAGGGGGAACAAGCTTTTTTTCTTTTCTTTCTTTTCTTTTCTGTTTTTTTCTTTTTCATATGTTTTTCACAATTTTTTTCTTTTCTTTTGACTCTCAAAACATACATAAACACTAAAGAACAAAACATTCTCTCCCCCACACTCATTTTCTTTCATAATGTAACTCAAAAGGAATTCATTTAAGTCATGCTCACTATCTTTTAAGAACAAGGGTGTGGACTGTCCTATACTAGGCTAGGTGAGGATAATGTGGTTAAACAAAGAATAAAGGCTAAACAAGGCTCAACGGGGTTAAAACTTACAACAAATACGAAATATGGAAAGTGAGGCTATTTGGCTATGGTGGCAACTACACAACTTCATCTTGATATATGTTATGCAATTCAATGTCATGCTTTGAATGAAACGGATATAAGTTCTAGCATTTAGTTCTATCATGATACAATTGCATTCTAAGTAGCAACCAAGCAAGGAATAATGAGATCATGCAACAACTTTAGAAAACAAAGAATCACAGAAAATAACTCTCCAACGAAGGTAATGGCTCGAGTCTCACAGGGTTGTAGCGTTTGTTTGAGTTCCTTCCTTCAAGCATGTTACAAAAACGAATTTTTCTTTTATGATTGCATGTGAAGTCATACATTATAACCATAACCAAGCATATACCAAGAGTAAATCAAACTTTTCTCTATGTTTATAACTCTTTTTAACCGTCATGCAATTACAAACCAAATCCTTATCATTGTGTTGGAAGGTACCCTAAGACACAAACACACAAAAACGACTCAAAACACTCTTTTTAGGCTTTTTTAAAACAAGTTTTTCAAATTTTTATGTGATTTTCGGAGTTATAAAAACAAAACATACTAAAACACTCTAAAACAACTTAAAAACACCTTAAAACAGCAAGGAACAACATTTGAAGTTATGGGTGATAAAATCCCACGAATTTGTATTAACAACATTTAGTTACCCCCCCACACTTAAATCAAACATTGTCCTCAATGTTTTAAGCATACAAAACATAAGTAAACACACAAAAAACAACTAAACATACTAAACATGGCAGAATGTAACTAACAAAGAGAAGAGTTTAGGGACGCAAATCTGGTTATGGAATGTATATTCCCTCTTCTCCTTGGTGATTGTATTGAGGCATGATCTTGGTGATTCCACAGGCTTACTCTTGAACTGGTTTCCGCCCATCATTGATTTTCCTTTGTGCTACTCTTGAACTGGGCAACAGGATTTCTTTTGGTCTCCCCCGAAGGTCTGAGCTTCCTCCTTTTATCTCTGTTTCTTTGTTCAATCTTTGCAGAAGTGGTCCCTTCTCTGGAAGTGTATCAACCGTTGAAGATGACTACTCGAGAGCAACGCTAGGTAAGCAATCAGGAATAGATTCCAGGCAGTCGGCTCCAGATCGGAAGACTGACTCCAAGTGCCGGCTGATTGCTTCTTTTACTTTGCCATGCAAGTAAGAACAAGGACAAAGAAAAAGACAGGGAAAGAGCATGATATGAGATACTTTTGCTTTTGACCTTGATGATATGAGATACCTTTACCTTTGAAGAAGCGGTGAATGAATCAGCACATGTATTTGTTGTGCCGTTTCCTCCTGGGTCATCTGTACTCCAGGCATCTGGTATCATCTTTGGGGGAGAAAAAATTGAGTATTTCAAGAGGCTTTGCTGGGAGTGCGCCCTCAAAGGTGAGGAAGAGTTGGGCATTTTCTTCAAGTCTGCCTTGCCATAAAAGATGAAGGTCGACATATATAGAGTTAATATCAAGTGGTGGTACTGTTCTTTTACCTTTGTCGACAAACGTTTTGATCCCGCAAATCCGGCTTTTTGAAATAGTGGCGCCTCTTCGATCTTTGAAGACGCCTCTTCGATTTCTGAGCAGGCGCCCCTTCGATTTCTGAACGACGCCCCTTCGCTTTCTGAACGACACGTAGTAGTGCGGATGCGGCTCCTTTTGACAAAGCTGCACGCGTTTTCTGAAAAGCAGAGAAAGCGTCGCCGAACTTTGCACTTGTCGGCTAAAGATGTGTAGTTGCGATGATGGCCTCCACGTGTTGTCTGAAAAGAAGAAATCTTTTGACAAATTTGAACGCGTCTTCTGAAAAGCTGAGAAAGCGTCGCCTAACTTACGCCGGAAATTCCGGCTTTTTGAATTGGTGGACGCGTCGCCTTGGCTTCTTATAGAGCTATCGATCACCACAACAAACACACTCTGAAGAATTCCCATTCTTGAAAATCGACTCCGGCCCTTTGAGAATTAACTCCATCCACCCCATCTCTTTGAACACTTTTGAAAAATGGCAAACCCATCGAACCTTAGCTTAGAATTGAGTCTCAGCAGTGATACGGCCGCGCCGCGTCAAGGTAACGTATGGCGCCCTTCTTTCTTATCTTCTAACGGTCCTCTCACAGGTGAAGACTCCGTGATGCAGGACGCCACAACAGCTACAATAGTAGCTAGGAACCTCCACACTCCAAAAGATAGTAGGCTGCTGTCAGGACGGTCCGATGAGTTGGCCGTTCAAGAGTCCCTCGCTCTTAGTGTTCAGTGTGCGAGCTCTGTGTCCAACATGGGCCAACGCCTGCTTGCCCGCTCCCGTCAGGTGGAATCATTGATGGCAGAGGTGGAAAGTCTTAAGCAAGAGATTCAGCAGCTTAAGTACGAGAATAGAAGTTTGCATGTGCTTGCAAATAACTATTCGTCGGGCATGAAGATGAAGCTTAATGAGCTGCAAGAGTCTGAAGGTCGGATTCAAAGTGACCGTCAAAGGTTTTCGTCTTTCCTCCAGAGGCACCTTTTTCCTGGATCATCCAGCGTTTGGCCAAGTATTGAGGCCTCGAATGCTCTATTTTCGATGCCTCCAGCTCCGATGCCTTCCGCTCCTATGTCTTCTGCTCCGATGCCTTCCGTCCCGATGCCTTCCGCTTCAAGAGTTTTGCCACGTAGTGGGTCTTTAAGTAAACAACCTTTGTGAAGCCTCCATCGTTCTGCCATGTTTTTTTTTTTTTTTTTTTTTTTTTAACATGCTTTGTTTTATTCGGTGCATTGGGTTGCCTCCCAAGTAGCGCTTTCTTTTACGTCTTGCAGCCGGACGAAGAACCCAATCACTCCAGGATATGTTCACGAATCGGATGAGAACTCCGAGTCATAAACTAGTACCTAGAACAAGAAACAAAACAAGATTAAGAAACTGGAATAAAATAAAAACAAACGAAAATAAAACAATCCAAGGGATTAGCAAATTTTCTAATCCCCGGCAACGGCGCCAAAATTTGATGCGAGAATTTATACGCACACAAATTAAACCCTCTTTTTATCAATTGTAGTATATGTATAAGTAGGGATCGTTCTGGACCGAGGATTAGGAGGGATTGTTAATCACTTGGATTTGACTCAAAAACATAAAAACAAAGTTAAAAACGTTCACAAAGACTCAAAGGACTCAAAACAAGTTCAAAAGACTCAAAACTGCCTAAAAACACTAACTAGGCAGTTTCTGACCTTAAACCTAAATATTGGACGAATTTAAGATTATGGCTTGATTCAAACGTAAAATAACAATATAAAGCACTATACTAGACTCAAAGAATGCAAAACTAAACTTTAAAACACTAAAACAAACCAAAAGACTCAAAACAACACAAACACACTCAAATCTGCCTAAAAACCACTTTCTGGGCAGATTTGAGCACAAACACAAATTTGGACGAATTTGTGTAACAAAATGACTCAAAACTCTTATAAACACAAACTAAGACACTTTCTAACTAAATTAGACAATAAAGTAAAGGGGGATTTTAATTTGACGAAAATTGAAATAACGAAACAAGTTTAATAAACTAGACAGAATGTAAATATGAATGCGATGAAAATGAATGGATGAATGCTAGCTAGAAGGTTCTTCTCCACACATGTTACACTTGCATAATAAAATGATTTCCAATTGCATTTCAATAAATTATGAAACTCATCACCCCGGGTCAATTAGGTCCGCTTAAATTAACCGTCAAGTTTTCCTTAAGTTAATGAATTGGATGGGTTAGCGCAACGCAATTCACTACATTCTCCAAAAGTCCTTTACGTGAACAGCACAATAAAGATACAATCAAAGATCATTAAGCATTATGAAAACTATAAGTGTTGACGAGGCATTCGTTACTATGATGAGCATGAAACTCGTGCCAAGAATTCATTTAACGCGATTGTTTATAAGCAACCTCCACTACTTGTGAATATAAGTTCATAACGATTAGGTGAAACTCACTTATATTCTAGCGTCATATTCATGCATGAAAATTAAGCGTGCACTCTCAATAAACATACATAAATAAGTTATCAATCAAACGGTTAAACAAATTGAATCCACAACTTATGAAACGCAATTAGAAGTAATCAAATCAAAATGCAAGCATAAACATTTATTTCGAATCCCCCACTAGCCAAGGGGGGTTTAGTTCCTTATGGTACAAAACAAAGAGAATCAAAGAAACACCTAAACATTCCAACAGCTCAAACTTGAATTGTATGAACGTTTAGGCCCTCTTCTCTTCCATTCCTCATTCGTACAAAACAAAGAGTATTGAAATTAAACATTGAAATCAAAGAAACACCTAAACATTCCAACAACTCAAACTTGAATTGTATGAATGTTTAGGCACTCTTCTCTTCCTCTTCGTTGTAGCACAAGGTCTAAGGATAGTTTGATGGTGTGAATGGTTTGGGGAGTGGTGGAGGAATGGAAGAGGAGTGGTGGAAATGGAAGGATGGTGTTTGGATTGTAAGGGAGAGTCACGGCAAGGGTGGTGTTATGGTCTACATTCTGAAAATGGAGAGTGAATGAGAATGAATGCAATGGATGCTTATTTATAGGTGAAATGGGGGGAACATGACAGCTAGGAGGGAATGTGGCTGCATGTTTGAATGATTAAAGGATGCATGTGGGTTGGAATTGCATGTGCAATGAATATGTGGCTGCATGTGCAAGGGGACAATCTGAAAATGCATGTGAAAGCATGTGTTGGCTGCAATGATGAAATGGATGGGAGTGCATGTGGCTTAATTAACTAAAGGGAGTGCATGTGCAATGTTTTAAAGGATGGAATGCATGTGAATATGATGGAAATCTGATTTATTTGAAGATGCATGTGCAATGAAGTGGAATGACAGCTAGGTTATGATGATGAATGCATGTGGCTGATTTAATTGAATAGGAAAGCATGTGGATTTTATGGTTTAAAGGGTGAATGCATGTGGATGCATGTGTTGATGAATGGGATTGTGGAGATGCACGGTTTTGGGAGAGAATGGTGTGAATGCATGGCATGATTGGGATTAGGAAAGGTTTAAATGTCCTAAAACTAAAGGGAACAAGGTTCCAACACTTTGGTCTTCAATTAGGTATTCAATTTCGTCCAACACTTTGGCTCCAAGCCTAAGCTATCCATCCTTAGCCCAAAAGTGCTCCAAAAGTCTCCAAAATGCATCTTTTTGCTCCTTTAGCCCTTTGGACCTACAAACACACGAAAATAGCTTAAAGTACTAAAATAACTAAAGAAACATAACGTAAATGCACGAGAACAAGCCATTTAAGTCGCATGAATATGCTCCTATCAATCATGTAGAGGACTTGTGGGGAATGTTTTGGGTTGTCGTATGCAATCATCCAATTCAATAACGTTAGGAAAATCTGAGGGTTAATTAGTGCAATTCACGGTTAATCTGGGGCGTTGAGAATTCATGGTTTATTGAAAAGCAATTGGAAATCGTTTTATATGCAAGTATAACATGTGTGGAGATGAACCCCTTAGCTAGCTTCCCATCCATTCAATTCTATCACAAATTGTCTTACAATCTGTTTTCTTTACAATCTGTCCATTTAATTTAATTTCGTCCAAACACAATTCCCCCATATTTTGCTGAGTCTTAGTCATTCGAATTTGTTTTATTTTGTGTTCTTAAGCATTTGGAGTCATAAACACTTTCAAATTCGTCCAAATTAAGTTCTAGTTTCTGTTTGAGTCAATTTGATTGTTTTAGGCAGTTTTGAGTGTTTCAAAGCTGTTCTGAGTCATAGTAGTCTTGTTAAGAGTCTTTAAGTTTAGTTTTTGTGTTTTTGAGTCAGTTCAAATTAGATTAGCACCCCTAGTTAATCCCCAGTTAGAACGATCCCTACTTACTTCATTACTACAATTGTCACAAATAGGGTTTAATTTGTGTGCGTATAATTCTCGCATCAAATTTTGGCGCCGTTGCCGGGGATTAGCAAAGTTGCTAATCCCTTGTCTTGAGTCTTGTTTAAATTGTTTAGTTTCTGTTTTGTTTTAATTTTTTTTTATTTATTTTTTTTTTTACCGTGTGTGTGCGCTTTGTTTTTGTGCCGTGAGTGGCAACTTATTTTCTTACTTGTGTCGAGTCTATTAAGTTGGTTACTTATCTTGTTTACTCTTGTGTGTAGGTACTAGTTTATGACTCGTAGCTCACAACCTGTTCGTGAGCATATCTCCGACTTTGACGACGATTTCGAGAGGACTTTGAGAAGGAACAAGAAATTGCAAGCGTCTAATCCTCCTAGTACCGAACCTGAATTAGAAGAGCAAGAAGTTGAAGTTGAGGTTGAAGAGGAGGCCACGGATTGGGTTAAAGAGGAAGTACCAACCATGGCAGTGGACAATTGAACCATCAAAGAGCTTTCTGCCTCGGGTTTGGCCAATGCAGCCCCTCTTTGCATCTAATACCCTAGGGCAGCCCCTGAGAAGACCGATGAATTTGAGTTGAAGTCCAGTTTGCTACATCATATACCCAAGTTCCATGGGTTAGCAATGGAGGACCCCAATAAGCATTTAAAGGAGTTCGAAGTCGTATGCTCAAGTATGACACCGGTGAACGTGGACAGCAACATATTGAAGATGAAGGCTTTTCCTTTTTATTTGTTGGAAAAGGCCAAGGATTGGTTGTATGAGTTGGCTACCAGAACTGTCACATCATGGGAGAGTACGAAGCGAGCCTTCTTAGAGAAGTTCTTTCCGACATCACGAGTCATTCTTCTTCGCAAGAAGATTAGTGGAATTCAGCAAAGCCAAGGTGAATCTTTTCCAACTTATTATGAACGTTTTAAACTCTTGTTGCTTCATGTCCACAGCACCAAATGAAGGAGGAGCTACTTCTTCAATATTTTTACGAAGGTCTTCTACCACTTGAACGACAAACGTTGGATGCATCCGCAGGAGGAGCTCTAGTGGACAAGACACCTAGGGATGCCAAAACTCTCATTGCTAATCGAGCACTCAATGCACAACAATATGAAGGTGTTGGGCAGAGAGACACCCCACGGCCACAACATGTAAATGAGGTAAGTTCTATTTCTGAGTTACAATCCCAGATGGCTAACCTTACGTCTATGCTATCGCAGTTTGTTGAAGGCCCTAAAACGCAAGGAACTACAATCTGTGGTGTATGCTCCATTCAAGGACACCAATCTGATCAATGCCCTCAATTAATTGAGAACGGAGGGTGGGAATCTGCTAATGCTGTGGGCTATGGGAATCAGAACCAACCAAGGGGTGATCCTTTCTCCAACACATACAATCAGGGATGGCGTGACCACCCCAATTTCAGATGGAGAGATGCATCACAATATACCCAACAAAGTGGATTCCGACAACCCCCGGGTTTCTTTCCAAGGCCAATGGCACCACAACCACCTCCTCAAGCACAATCATCCCAAACCAACTCAGGTACGTCTATGAATGACGATAAAACATATCAGTTACTAACCACAATGGCGTAGGGAATGCAGAACCAAGCAAAGGAGGTTAATGAGCTAAAGAAGCAAATAGGCCAAATGGCCGAATTTTTGGGACAATTCCATGAAAATGGTAAGTTACCAAGCACTACGGTGGTCAATCCCAAGGGAGGGTTCGAAACCACCAATGCAATCACCTTAAGAAGTGGCAAGGAAGTTGGAACCACCTCACAACCACCAAAATCAAGCCAAGAAGAGGATGAAAGGTTGCTGCAAGAGGAAGAGAGCAAGGGCAAAGCCACGGCAAGGGTAGAGCAACCTTTGCTGCACCCACTTCAAGCTCCTAGGCCATCCAACAAATGTAAGGTAGGTCCAAACTCAATTGTTTCTAATGTGATTCCACCAAATGTGCCCTTTCCTAGTAGGTTTATGCAAGCCAAGATAGAGGAGGATGAAAAAGACATCCTGGAGACGTTTAGGAAGGTGCATGTCAATATCCCGCTCCTTGATGCAATAAAGCAAATTCTGAAGTATGCGAAGTTTTTGAAGAAGATTTGTACAACAAGGAAACGGATTCGGGAAAAAGAGGTGGTACATGTAAGTGAGAATGTCTCTGCCATATTGCAAAGAAAGCTGCCACCTAAATGCAAAGATCCAGGTAGTTTCACTATCCCTTGTGTAATTGGTAATACAAGGTTCGAACATGCTATGCTAGATTTAGGTGCATCAATTAATGTCATGCCATACTCTGTTTATGCATCTATGAATCTAGGAGAGCTTAAAAATGATGGTGTTATTATACAATTAGCTGATCGATCTAATGTATACCCGAGAGGGGTTTTGGAAGATGTTTTGGTGCAAGTAGACCACTTGATTTTTCCTGCAGATTTCTATGTGCTTGACATGGATGATTCAACCCACTCTCCACCATCGCCACTATTACTTGGACGACCTTTCATGAAAACAGCCCACACCAAGATTGATGTGGCCAAGGGAGCCTTAACTATGGAGTTTGGTGGTGATATGATTAACTTTAAAGTTTCTGAATCTATTAAGAATACTAATGATGTTCATTCTTGTTTTGTCATAGATGTGCATAAGGACATAGGGCCGAAAGGATCCGCACAAATCAAGAAGGATGCATCTAGAATCACCATCGAGGAAGGAATTGGATTGGAGCACAACGAGCATGCCACTACCATAAAAACGTCCAATATGGCCGTGCCTTGTGCTAAAATTGGCGAGAGGGTGGCTGCCCTTGGGGCATTGCCACACCATCCTAGTAAGTCTCCAATCCCAATTCCAATTCCCATTTCAACTAATAGGTTGTTACCTTCTTTGGTGCAGGTACCCAAGCAAGTTCAAGGTGGTGGGAGCACTTACACGGGCTTTAGGAACCCAGACACCACAATCAGGGAGGATCACTATCCCCTCCCATTCATTGATGTATACTACGAGAATTTCAAGGAGCATACCGTGGAGGACATACCCCTCCATGCCGTGGGCTCTAAGTGAGGAATGAGCATACCATCGTCCGGCTGCAAGACGATAAAGAAAACGCTACTTGGGAGGAAACCCAATACACTGAATAAAATAAAGCATGTCCATTGATCTCCGAGAAGTTACAAGTGAGGAAAAAAAAAAAAAGAAAAAAAAAAAGAAAGAAAGATGGAGCCTTCACAAAGGTTGTTTACGTGAAGCCCCACTACTTGGCAGAACTCCAGGAGCAGGAGGCATCGAAGATGGATCATTCGAGGCCTCAATACTTGGTGGAACGCTAGATGACGCAGGAAAAAGGTGCCTCTGGAAGAAACCCGCAAGCCTTTGACGGTCACTTTGAATTCGACCTTCAGATTCTTGCATCTGATCAAGCTTCCTCTTCATGCTTGTCGAATAATTATTTGCAAGAACGTGCAAACCTCTATTCTCGTGCTTAAGCTGTTTGATCTCTTGCTTAAGATTTTCCACCTCCGCCATCAATGATTCAACTTGACGAGATCGAGCAAGTAGGCGTTGGCCCATGTTGGACACAGAGCCCGCACACTGAACACTGAGAGCTAGGGACTCTTGAACGGCCAACTCATCGGACCGTCCTGAAAGTAGCCTACTATCTTTAGGAGTGAGGAGGTTCCTAGCTACTATCGTAGCTGTTGTTGCATCCTTCATCACAGAGTCTTCACCTGTAAGAGGGCCATTAGAAGATAAGAAAGACGGGCGCCATGCATTACCTTGACGCGGCGCACCCATATCACTGCTGAGACTCAAATCTAAGCAAATGTTAGATGGGTTAGCCATTTTCAAAGATGTTAAAAGAGAAGGGAGGGATGGAGTAAAATCTCAAAGGGCCGGAGACGATTTTCACGAATGGGCAATCTTCAAAGTGTGCATGTTAGAGGTGATCGATACCACTATAAAAGGAGAGGCGACACAACCACCGATTCAAAAAGCCGGATTTTCCTACGTAAAGCCGGATTTTCCTGCGCAAAGTTCGTCAACACTCTTTATACACAATCTCGGCTTTTCAGATAACGCGTGCAACTTTGTCAAAAGATCTTTGACAAAGTTGAAAACGCGTGGAGGTCATTATCCCAACTACACACTTTTGCCAACAAGCGTGGGTGACAAAGCCGCATCCGCACTACTACTTGCCATTAAAATTTCTATATATGTCAACATTTATGGCAACGCATACATCCAAAAAATGCATGACTCTTCTTCTCGGCCGAGAATGTAGCTGCAACCAAACCTCTCAACATGCTCAGTTTTCTTCTTCCCTGAAAGACAAAGAGAGAGAGAGATCAGTCGGCACTTGGAATCAAGCTTCCCGTTTGGAGCCGACTGCCCGGAATCCCTTCCCTGATTGCTTATCCAGCCCTGCTCTCAAGTACTCATCTTCAACTATTGATGTACCCCCAAAGAAGATACCAGATGCCTGGAGTACAGATGAGGCAGGAGGAAACGGTAGATCGAAGCATGTGGAGACAAGCACAACAAATATATGTGCTGATTCATTCGGTGCTTCTTCAAAAGCAAAAGTATCTCATATCATCAAGGGCGAAAGCAAAGGTATCTTATATCATGCTTTTTCCCTGTCTTTTCCTTTGCCCTTGTTCTCACCTGCCAAGACAAGGACAAAGAAAACAATATGTCGGAACCTCCACTTAAACTTGCACTGCCACCAAGAAGTGATGGTCCATTCAAATGCAAGGTTTGCATTCCACTCCTGTATCAGAGGACAAATACTACAAGAGAAGATGCCAAACCTGCATAAGGAAATACCACTTCTGCAAGAGGAGCAAGTAGGGCAAGTGAAAATGATACATTGAAGCATGTGGAGACAAGCGCAACAAATATATGTGCTGATTCATTCGCTGCCTCTTCGAAAGCAAAGGTATCTCATATCATGCTTTTTCCCTATCTTTTCCTTTGTCCTTGTTCTTACTCGCATAGCAAAGTGAAAGAGAGCAATCAGCCGGCACTTGGAGTCAGTCTTTCGATCTGGAATCGACTACCTGGAATCTATTCCCTGGTTGCTTACCTAGCGTTGCTCTCGAGTAGTCATCTTCAACGGTTGATACACTTCCAGAGAAGGGACCACATCTGCTTGGAGAACAGCTAAGACGAGTGACAATGAAACCTCAATCTTGTGGATAGTCAGCAAACGTAACAACTGCATATGCTGAGTTATCCTCTAACGCTCTTCAATACGAATTGGAAAGATTGAACAAAGAAATAGGTCATCACCTCTACCTTGTGCTTGCCTGCCATGTGTCTGAATCCTGAAACCGCTCATGGTCCTATTTTCACTCAAGATCAAGCCTCGATGGCCTTTGAAGAAATCACAAGTCTGATTCAACCACCCTTGAATCAAATTCAACTCCAGATAAAAGAAGTAAGTTCAGACCTTCGGGGGAGACCAAAAGAATCCTCCAGCCCAGTTCAAGATTAAGCCTGTGGAAAATCAACGATTGGAGGAAACCAGAAAATCTTCCAGTCACACTCAAGATCAAGCCTCAATGCAATCACCAAGGAGAAGATGGAATTTACACTCCATAACCAGATTTGCGTCCCTAAACTCTTCTCTTTGTTAGTTACATTCTGCCATGTTTAGTATGTTTAGTTGTTGTTTATTTGTTTACTTATGTTTTGTGTGAATCTATGCTTAAAACATTGAGGACAATGTTTGATTTAAGTGTGGGGGGGGGGGGGTAACTAAGTATATTTGATGCAAATTCGTGGGATTTTATCACCCATAACTTCAAGTGTTGTTCCTTGTTGTTTTAAGGTGTTTTTAAGCTGTTTTAGAGTGTTTTAGTATGTTTTGTTTTATAACTCCGAAAATCACATAAAAAATTTTCGCACTTGTTTTGAAAAGCCTAAAAAGAGTGTTTTGAGTCGTTTTTGTGTGTTTGTGTCTTAGGGTACCTTCCAACACAATGATGAGGATTTGGTTTGTAATTGCATGACTGTTAAAAAGAGTTATAAACATGGAGAAAAGTTGATTGATTCTTGGTATATGCTTGGTTATGGTTATAATGTATGACTTCACATGCAATCATAAAAGAAAAATTCGTTTTTGTAACATGCTTGAAGGAAGGAACTCAAACAAACGCTACAACCTTGTGAGACTTGAGCCTAAATGTTATTTGGAGAGTTAAAATCTGTGCATTATTGTTTTCTAAAGTCGTTGCTTGGTTTCATTATTCTTTGCTTGGTTACTACTTAGAAGGCGTTTCATCATATAGTTCCAAATGCTAGAACTCATGCCCATTTCATTCGAAGCATGTTATTGATTTGCATAACACATATTCAAGAAGAAGTTGTGTAGTGACCACCACCAAAGCCAAATTGCTGTGTATCCTACTTCATTATATGTTTAAGTTAACCCCGTGAGCCTTGTTTAGCCTTTATTCTTTGTTAACCCACATTATCCTCACCTAGCCTAGTTTAGGACAGTCCACACCCTTGTTCTTAAAAGATATTGAGCATGACTTAAATGAATTCCTTTTGAGTTACATTATGAAAGAAAATGAGTGTGGGGGAGAGAATGTTTGTTCTTAAGTGTTTATGTATGTTTTGAGATTCAAAAGAAAAGAAAAAATTGTGAAAAACGTATGAAAAAGAAAAACAGAAAAGAAAAGAAAGAAAGAAAGGAAAAAGAGCTTGAAAAGATGAAAGAATGAGTGATTAAGTGTTGAATGTTGAAGAAAGGGTCCAAAACACCAAATCTGGCCCTAAATTGTCTAAATTCTCCCTTTTTGTTCAAAAGTTGAGTTTTCATTCAAAAGTGAATTCTAAGTTGATTCAAGTGCTTTGCTCACTATTTCTTTAAGAACCTTTGTTTTCCATATCCCTTCTTTGTTATCGACACACCCCAAGCCCCATTACAACCCGTGACTTCAATCTTGAGTGTTATGTGTTTCAATTTGTGGAGTTTGAACTTGGTATGAGCATATGGTGTCACTGGTTCTCGCATCTAAGTAGTAGCATTCCATTCATGAGATCATACCTAAACATGCTTATTAACTCCAGAAATTGCTTCCTTTGAGATACATATATGTGAGTGTTCGTTTTCATGTTTACATCAATCTTCTCACATGTAACTATATTAGGGTGTGTAGTTAGAAAATCTGAGTGAAAATTGAGTGCATATCTTGTAAGGAATTGAGCAAATTCTCTAAGGCATGTTACTACATTCAAAACATGGTTTTAAATGCTTAATTGTGAACTAGTATGTGGTGACGATGATTAAGAATGTACTTAAGTGTGAAGATGACTAAAATCTGTGGGAATGATGATTTTTAACATGTCATGTGCATTGGAAATCCCTGAGGCAAATGTTGGAAGGTGTAGGTTGTGTTTTGTTCGTTTTGTCTAGTTTCGTGTTCTTTTGTTTTGTTTTTCTGTTTTGCTCGAGGACTAGCAAAAGCTAAGTGTGGGGGAATTTGATAGGAGCATATTTAGGCAACTTAGTTGGCTTGTTCTTGTGCATTTACGTTGTTATTTCTTAGTTCTTTAAGTCTTTTAAGTTATTTTCATATGTTTTCAGGTTCTAAGGGCTAAAGGAGCAAAGAAGTGCATTTTGGAGCCTTTTTGGAGCACTTTTGGGCTAAGGATGGATAGCTTATACTTGGAGCCAAAGTGTTGGACGAAATTGAAGGCCTTGTATGCACTTTAGGACATAAAACAAAGGGCCTAGCCCATTCTAACTCCCCAAGCCGTGCATTCTCCATACATTCCAACCTTCCCCTTTGTGTCAAAGCCGTGCACCCCCTCACCAACAAATAATTCAGCCACATGTATTCATCATGCACTCCAAATACAAATGTATTCTTCCATTCACTCTTTAATCATTCACTCACATGCATTCCCTCTTTAATCATTCAGCCACATTCTCTCACATTCTCTCCCATTCTCTCCATATAAAACCATGCAATCCCATCACCTATAGGAATTAATCCCTGAGCCGTGCAAAACCATCCATTCCAGCAGGAACCCTTGTGTGCCGTGCACTCCCATTCCATATTCCAGCTTTCCTACAACCTGGCAGCACCACTCCAACCACTCCCCATCCCTCCAAAACAC
Organism: Pyrus communis; assembly: GCF_041283825.1. NCBI lineage: Eukaryota > Viridiplantae > Streptophyta > Magnoliopsida > Rosales > Rosaceae > Pyrus > Pyrus communis. The sequence goes on along the minus strand of NC_142574.1, from coordinate 7,496,151 downwards.
TACCCTACCCTCACACATCCATTCCTCCATACAAATACCACCCCAAAACCTATCCTTAGACCTTGTGCCGCAACAAAGAGGAGGAGAAGAGGGCCTAAACGTTCATACAATTCAAGTTTGAGTTGTTGGAATTTTTAGGTGTTTCCTTTCCTTGATTTCAATGGTTAAATTTACTTATCTTTGTCTTGTACGTATGAGGAACTAAACCCCCCCTTGGCTAGGGGGGATTCGAAATACATGTTTATGCTTGCGATATGATTTGATTACTTCTAATTGCGTTTCATAAGTTGTGAATTCAATTTACTTATCTATGTGAATTACATTGATTTGTGTGTGTTGGTTGAGAGTGCACGCTTAATTATCATGCATAAATTGGATGCTAGGATATAAGGAAATTTCACCTAATCGTTATGGAATTATATTCACAAGTAGTAAAGGTTGATGATCTCAATCGCGTTAAGTAAATTCTTGGCATAAGTTTCATGCAATCATAGTAACAAGTGCTTCGTCAATGCTTATGGTTTTCATAGAACTTAATGATTCTTGCTTGTATCTCTATTATGCAATCATGTAGGGGACTTGTGGGGAATGTTTTGGGTTGTCGTATGCAATCATCCAATTCAATAACGTTAGGAAAATCTGAGGGTTAATTAGTGCAATTCACGGTTAATCTGGGGCGTTGAGAATTCATGGTTTATTGAAAAGCAATTGGAAATCGTTTTATATGCAAGTATAACATGTGTGGAGATGAACCCCTTAGCTAGCTTCCCATCCATTCAATTCTATCACAAATTGTCTTACAATCTGTTTTCTTTACAATCTGTCCATTTAATTTAATTTCATCCAAACACAATTCCCCCACATTTTGCTGAGTCTTAGTCATTCGAATTTGTTTTATTTTGTGTTCTTAAGCATTTGGAGTCATATACACTTTCAAATTCGTCCAAATTAAGTTCTAGTTTCTGTTTGAGTCAATTTGATTGTTTTAGGCAGTTTTGAGTGTTTCAAAGCTGTTCTGAGTCATAGTAGTCTTGTTAAGAGTCTTTAAGTTTAGTTTTTGTGTTTTTGAGTCAATTCAAATTAGATTAGCACCCCTAGTTAATCCCCGGTTAGAATGATCCCTACTTACTTCATTACTACAATTGTCACAAATAGGGTTTAATTTGTGTGCGTATAATTCTCGCATCATATATACATATGATTGATAATTCCACAAACGTGTTTAAGTTGATTTATGCATGTTACCTACAAATAATTGATGTAAACTATGATTGGCTTGATCCTTATTTAGGGTACGTAGGCAGTCTAACGAGACGTTAGATGCAGCCATACAATAAATGAGATTAAATAATCGAGACAAAAGCCTGGTTTGGGAATTGAGCAATGTGAATGAAATTGGTGAAAAGGTGAGATTTAACCTTATGATTTTGGTGGTTAAATGTTGGTCATAAATCAATGTGTGAGGAATTTAGAGATTGAATTAAAGAATCATAAATAATGATGGTTAATTAAACTAATATTTAGTTGGACTTGTTCCCGATAATTATTCCTGAAATAAATAGTTCGGGAGTGGGGTGTTACAGATTATGCATATTTCGCCATCTTATACACACACACACACACACACACACACACATATATATATATATATGTATATACTGATAAATGCTATGCCATGGTTGATTATTAGATTGCATCATGACATATCCATATGTATACTACCTGTAAGGAATTACTGTGAATGCTTTGAATTGTAAAGAGGAACGCAAGATGCACAGGTAAGTTCAGGTAAGTTTATGGTGTTATTTGAAGTGATCGAGTTATGGCATGACTATATTTATACTTTAGGCAGCTCCGACCTTGTCATACAGGTTGCAATAATAGGCAATTCTGACACTGTCGTACAGGTTGCAATAATAGGCAATTCTGACACTGTCGTACAGGTCACCCATGAGTCGTACGTGTTATAATAGATGCAGTTAGAGCTCATAAACCTACACCCCGTTGTTAGTGCTCCCGCCCGTGGCCAGGGCACAATCTTTCACGTAATGTTCACCTCCCGCACCTTATGCTTACCTTGGATCCAAGGTAGGTGCACAGTCTTATCGTATAGACCACTACAGGTGGCTCCGACTCGTAGGTGACTCGCGATTATTCGCACAGTCTTTACGTGATTGTAGCACTTATGCGTACTTATTTACACCCAGTCCTGTCGTACAGACCACTAGAGGTGGTTCCAACTTGTGTTCAGGGATATGTGATGAGCTATGGGTTTAGCTGTACAGGCCACAAAAGGTGGATCCAGTTGACATATTACTTGGATTTTGATTGATGAGATATGGATGAGTTATACATGTTATTATAAGTGACTCTAACTTATGAGCTAGCATTGATTGAAGAGATATGGATGAGTCGTATAGGTCACTATAAGTGACTCCGACTTATGAGTTATCATTGATTAATGAGATATGGATGAGTCGTACAAGTCACTATAGGTGACTCCGACTTATGTGCTAGCATTGATTGATGAGATATGGACAAGTCATACAGGTCACTATAGGTGACTTCGACTTATGTGCTAGCATTGATTGATGAGATATAGGTGCAGTTGTACAGGTTACATTAGGTGACTCCGACTTGCATGCTAATATAGATTTTTGAGCACATGATTATTCATATTACTGTAAGATGCTGTGTCATGGTATATTTATGGAATTACTGTTGATATACTTTTGATTTCACATTGATACGTGATATGATTTTCTGGAAACTATACATGTATTGCATCGAGGGGTTATAACGTTTAAGAAGGCTTCTATTAAAAATTTTATTTCCTGGGCTACTCACCCTTGTTTTGTTTTCACCCTCTAGGTTTTATTAGTTGAGCTTTCTTATCGACGAAGGGTCGTGGCAAATCTTAGTATTGGAGATTTCTTTCGAGGGTATGACTCTCAATCAACGTCACATGTGACGTGAGTTCATTCCCGCTCACCAGCGCACTTTGGTAATTAGGCACTCTTAGGTTCAAATTTATTCATATTTTTCCACATCATCACATTTTATGACTTCAACACCTTCCAGGAGTCGGTCAACACAGCTCGATTCGAAGTCCTTGTGGACATTTTGAGTCGGGGTGTGTCAGGTGTAAGCTTCTTAATAACGGAATGAATAATCGTTAGAATTAGTATTAACTTAATTTTGATTTGGAGTAGTGGTATTTAGACCCAAAGAAAAACTATAACATGTTTATTGAGACTAAATAACATTTCTTATTGAAAATTATCATTCACACTTTTGTACTTGTTATATGCATATGATTGTGTACGATTTGACGAAAACAAAGGTCATAGTGGATGTACGTAACATATTCATGATTCAATAGTTGAAAAGGTAAATATAACTAATAAATCAAAAGAGTTGAACAACTTTAAGCTAGCAAAAAGAGTAATGTAACATTTATTATATATATATTTTTATCATATCTATATTATCTTTCTAATTGAGGTAGGATTACTAACACATGTAGATCTCATCTCTATTCTCTATTAGAAGGATGGTACAAATGTAATATGAAAATTATAGTAAGAATAATATTTTTAATAAATTTCGAAACGAAAAGGAAACAATAATATAACGATGACAAATTGGTTAATTTTGGGTACATACGAAAACAATATTCTTGAACAGACAAAACTCCAATAATTGGGTAGGGAGGACCTTGAAAAAAAAAAAAATAGCAGGATTTTATTTCTACCTCATAAAATAGGTGGTCCATAATCCTTTCTTCTTTCTGGGTTCAGAGGTTGATGGAATTTGGTTGCTTCTTGCCTATCTGAATCGACCTGACATTTCTTTTATCATCCAATTTCTTTGATTTATCCTAAACTAAATTAACTAATTGGTATTTTAGTTGGATTTTTATGTGGACTGATTTAAATTCTTGAATCTAATCATGGCTTATACACACTATCTTTTCGATTTCATATAAACTATGATTTATTTTGTTTAACAACAAACATTTTATGCAGATCGCATGCGCCAATGCTAGTATTGGTGATTGTGATCGTCGAACATTGAGTGCGAAAAATGACAAGTTTCTTTTTCTGTATGCAAATAATTTTATTCTTTGAAATGACTTAACTCAGAGAATTGAAGGTATACGTCTAGTTTCAGAACACTAATAAAGTTAGCAACACTTGGGTTTTCTGAAATTTTGATCATCGATAATGTGACAAGTGGCTTATGTATCATATTCTGTGGCAATAAGTGAGATTAAGAATAAGCACAAATCAAACTTTGTACAATCAAAGATTGATAGATAGGGAAGCAAATTGATGCTTAAATGATATCAATGTTTAATTAAAAAATTTCTACAGTAAACTCTCTAGTCACGATGCTACCGGAACGAAAGATATTCCGTAATTCATAAACCTTGACAACGATAACAATTTGATTCGATACTTAGTATCCGTTTTACTGGAGAAAGTTTTCAATTCAAATATAAGAGATGGGATATTCTGAATAAAGAAGAGGAAGCTATCTTTTTATTTTTATTTTTTTATAATAAACTGGCATTGGATCTTGGGTTCATAAGGATAGCTATAAGATGACAGTATCATCTAACAAGTTAGTCCTCCTAATTCTGGCGATCACAAGCTCCCCACGCCTCACATGATCTTTGTCTAAAATATAGGACAAGATTTTCTTTATAACTGAACGGTGTCTAGTGATCTGGTATCAATCAAAGTTGGGGTCCAGTGAGATCACGCTCCAGTGGACCAATATTAATCAATAATTCCAAACCAGAATTAAAAAAAATGTTAATTATTGATGCATTGCCAAATGGTTGAGGCCAATGAGGGTGAAGTTCTGTTTTTTTTTTTTTTTTTTTTTTTTTTTTTTTTTTTCATCTTTTGGCCTCGAGGGTGAAGTTAGGTTGAGGCCGTTAAGAAAATTATTACAATCCTCCATTTAAGATTTGGGTGATCATGGTGCTAGTTTCAGAGAAATTTTGTTTGTTTCGGGAACACGCCGTGTAATATTACCATTTGATATTTATAAAGTTAAAATATACGTAGATGACATAGTTGACATATTTTATTAGAGGTATATTAACAGATAAACAAGGCCTTTTATATTAGCATTCCACAAAATGTTAAATACATTCCACATTAAAATTTAATATTAAATAATTTATTTACCCTACTATGCAATGGCAATTTTGACCTTATTAGGTTTAAAAAAAAATAAAAAATTTCTAAATGCACCACAAATCACTTTTAACGTATTATTTATCTTCTTCAACTATCAAAATCTCTTTGACCCTCCAATGTTGAACAAAACCCTAACCAATGAAACTACAAACATGTTGATTAAGAAATTATTTTTGACGAATGAAACACAAAATTGATGTTTCGGAAGCTTTATATGAGGTAAGACTTCATATTTTTTATTGTTTTAGTGATTTTGACAGCATCGATAATTGTTTAATCTTGTTTTTGATGCGTTATTCAAGCTTCTATGTTCATATTTCATCTTTTAGGGATCACAGGGATTACATGAAGAATTAAACACCTACAATTACCACCAAATACTAAAAACAAACGACTTGGGTTTTAATGGTGGAATTGAAAACAACCTACACATGCTTTAAATCCTAGGTGGCATCTTTTGTCAAAATTTCAATCAGCATTTTTTGTCCAAATTAAAAGCTTTATAACATGTGAGAAATGTGGGGTGTATAGAAAATATGGGATGCATGAAGAAAATGTAAGGTGTATATTGAGAATGTGAGGTGTTAGGGTATTATGGGGAAGTATGTGGGGTGTATTAAGATAATTTTTCATTGAAAAAGCAAATGTGGGATGTATTAAATATGTGGGGTTTATTAAACAATTTGTGGGGTGTTAATATAATAAGCCGAAAAACAAACTACGTGGTGGTATTCTATGTACACAAAAATATAACTAATAGTTTTCCCACGTCACATTCATCAAGATTTTGGGGTTTCGTTCTTTTGTTTGAAATTATTAATTTTAGGTCAAATATTTTTCGTGATCTTTGTGGCGAGACATTACTTTTAAATTGACTCATGTGGTGGAAAACTATTAATTTTAACCCTGTGGCGAAGTTCGTTATTAATCATAGTACAAATTGAAATTTTTTATCAAAATCTCATCCACAAGTAGAGGTAAAAAGGTCATTCCATTCTTTTTTCTTTTCTTTACCCCAACCATCCCCGACCACCAACGTTCTTCTAAAATCAAATCAAATTCAATGTTTGCATAATAATTAGTTATTCTAATGTAGGTGCAGTGAGGTACTTTGTGATTTTTCGAATCTTGGTTTTGAACTCTTGGCCCTCTTAAGGGGATAACGATCCTCTTTGTGGGGATCTGAATGATCAACCAATCGTGTTTGTTCATTATACATCGTGCGGCCGGTTTTTGTTAGATACTATTTCTGTTCAATTTTAAATTAAAAAAATTCAAAATAATTTCCAACCGCACGATGTACGATGAACAGACACGATTGATTGATCCTCTGGATCCCCACAAAGAGGATTTGGATAGGATCCTAATCCCTTTTGAGGTGGGAAAGCGGGATATACCTGAAGGTAGCCAGTCAGATAATATCAATCTTGTAATTTTCTTATTTCGTTTTTTAATTGTGGTTCTAAAAGTTTAAAAGTAAAAACTTCATGTCCATATAGCCTTTTATGATTGTTAATTAATAAAAAGACACATTTGCCCCGACATATGAAACTAAAAGACTTAATAATTGTGAAAGTCAAATATAACAGATGAAATACACGTAACAATTAATGCTACATATTATTAGACTTGGTAATTTCTTACACGACCCGTTAACATGATACATAAATGACACGAAAATAACAGGTTTCGGGTCGACATGATAACTAATCAGGTCGTTATCTGGTCACACGATAAGAACCCGTTAATAATGGGTCCTTAACAGCTTTATACAAGAACATGCGGGTAATTTGTTCCGACACGTTAAGAAAAAAGTTATTTTGATGATTTTAATTTTTTAAACTACAATAGCCATAGTGTATGACACATCCTGACCCAGAATGTCCACTAAGACTCCGAATCGAGCTGTGCTGGCCAACACTTCGAAGGTGACGAAGTCATAAAGTGTAGTGATGTCGAAAATGTGAATAAATTTAAACCTAAAAGTGCCTAAATATAAGAGTGCGCTAGTGAGCGGAAATGAACCCATAGTAAGGTACAGTAAGGTAGGATAAGGATTATACCATCATAGGTAGGCCACCTATACTGAGATTTGCCAAGAATCCTCGTCAATAAGAAAGATCAGCTATTAAAACCTGGAAGGGCAAATAATAAGGGTGAGTGGGCCTAAAAATAAAGTTTTATAACATTTATGAAAACATTGTAACCCCTCGCCGTAAAACAAGTATAGTTTCCAGAAAATCATACTACGTATAAGTATGAAATCAAATGTAAATCAACACTAAATCCAGAAATATGCCAATCACAATATCTCAATAGTAGCATAATAAAATCAGATGCTCATCAATCTATGCTAGTACACAAGTCGAAGTTGCCTAATGCAACATGTACGACTGGACTGATGCTCATCAATCTATGCTAGCACACAAGTTGGAGTTGCCTAATGTAACCTATACGACAAGACTGGGTGTAATCATAATATACGCTCTAATGCTACAATCACGTGAAGACTGGCACTATTCAGGCTCACATACGAGTCGGAGTTGCCTATTGTAACATGTACGACAAGATGTCGAAGTTGCCTATTGCAACCTGTACGAACGACTAGCACCTACTTAGATTTAAGGCAAGCGTGCAGTGTGGATGTGAACATACACGTGAAAAACTAGCCCTGGCCCTGAGCAAGCACTAACACCGAGGTGCAGCAATGATGAGCAGACTACATAAATACATTCATGCCACAACCATTCAACAATTGCAATCAACATCGTACTATTCATAACCATAAATATAATCAAGGCATCTCCTATAGTAAGTTTACATGTGCATCTCGTAGGATTATTTCATCATTTCCCAACAATAAGGTATTTCTTATAAACATTAATTTAATCATGGCAATCACATAAATAATTTAGGGTTATTATACAAAATGGTCCTTGAGATTTGCATGATCAATAGAAATGGTCCCTAAGATTGTGCACCATCCATGATTTTGGTTATTCCGTTAAAAATGATTTTGGACAATTTTCAAAACTTTGTAACTCAATCATTGTTTAACCCAATTTGACCCATAATATATCAAAATAAAGATAGGAAAGTGTAGAATAAGATAATACCTATTTGTAAGCCCAATCGTTGCTGCAGATGGCCGGAAAATAGCCTGAAAGGTGATTGGTCCGCAGGAAAACTGGAAAACTCGCCGGAAACTGGGTAACATTTAAACATTCATAACTTCTTCAATACTGAACGAAATCGAGTGATTCAAAAACGAAAACAATACTTCTTGGTGAGACGAAGAGAACGGTAACTTTTTCGAAGGCTAACTCGCCGTGGTTTGGTCGGACAACAGCTCAAAGGTGGCTAATCATTTTCGAGTTAGCCACTTTCGAGCAGTTTCTTCGGCCAAACCACATCGATTTAGCAGTAAAAAAAGATACCATTCTCTTTGTCTCATTGAGAAGTATGATTTTTATTTTTGAATCACTCGATTTCGATGAGTATTGAAGAAGTTATGAACATTTAAAGTTTACCAAGTTTCCGGTGAGTTTTCCAGTTTTCCCGCGGACCAGTCACCTTTCAGGCTTTTTTTAGGCCATATCCGGCAATCATTGAGCTTCCAAATAGGTATAATCTTTTTCTACACTTTCTCATCTTCATTTTGATATATTATGGGTCGAATTTGATTAAGAATCGATTGAGTTACGAAGCTTTGAAAATTGCCCAAAGAGTTTTTAACGGAATGACCAAAATCATGGATGGTGGACAATCTCAATGACCATTTTGTATAATATCCCAATAATATATATGGAAACTAACATATATATATATATATATAAAGAAAAGACCCACTCACATGTCATGTCGTCGAATCGAACCCGCCTCATAGCATCGAGAGTCTTTGTGATGCGTTTCGCCTAGAAACGAAGCCATTTGTGTAAATATGTAACGTACTAGCATATAAACGTGTTTTCGTACAAAGTATAGCTAATAAAGAATTTAAAACAGTCAAATTTCGGAAAACGAAGGGCGGATTTGGGTCCGGCATGTCGAGAAACCTAAGGACCGACCTCAAGTTCCTCTATGCGTCACCGCATGCTCCTGCGAGTACGTACGTACTCGCCTTCCTTGCGAGTTCCTGCAAATTTTGCAAGTTTTTGGTCCAACTTCCAGAGCTCGATTCTCTACCAAAATCAATGATTCAAAAACCATTTTGAAGTTAGAAATGTAGGGAGCAAAACCATACCAAATTACGGCTGAGTTAAGGTCGGTGTTGGCTGGAAAAATAGCCTGAAAATGGCCAAATGACCAAGGATCCTAGTTTTTTAGAAATCTGGGAAATTTCATCCCTACTTTCAGAGCTAATATCTAACTCGATACTTAACAAAATTCGATGATTGAAAAGCCAACTAGAAGCTAGGAATGTGGGAAAGAGGTTTATGCCAATTCAAGGTCTAATTGTGGCCGGATTTAGACTGGGGAACGGCCTAAAAGTGGCATGATCTAGAAAAACAAATTTCCAACTTTCATAGCTAATTTCTAGTTTGATACTTAACCAAACTTGATGATTCAAAAACCATTTTGAAGTTAGAAATGTAGAGAAGAAATTCATACTCTTAAGAGGCCCAATAGAGATCGGATTTGGTCGTCAAAATGGCTGGATAGTAACAACCACGGATTCGAAATTTCCAGAAATGAACAGTGACCTTTCTTTGTGTTTTCCGATCTCCTACACCACCAAAACCACCCAAACGCTTACTAATCATGAGCCTAGACATGATCTACAATGATAGGGACCAATTTTGAGGCTTACCTTGGCCGAAAATGGCTAGAATTCACTAGAGAAAAGTGATGCACAGTGCTTGTACTGTGCAGCGCAGGGAGGTCATTTTCAAGGTGCTTTTCTCCTATTTCTAGGTCCAATGGTTCGCAAGGGTTACAAGGGATGATGGTGGAGGTGTTGCCTTGATGTGGTTGCAGGTGTAGAGAGGTGTGTGTGTGTGTGTCTCGACAAAAGAAGAAGGAGTAAAGGTGAGTGAGAGTGAAAGAAGAAGAAAATAGAGAGAATGAAAGAAAGATCACGGGACAGGAAAGGACCCCCCCCCCCCACCCCCACAAAAAAGAAAAGAAAAATGGGAAATCTTGCCACATGTTAGCACTGGTCCGAAGTGGAAAAAATCTCTACTTGAAAAATTACCAAGATTGTCCTTGCATTTTGAATTCCGTAAAATCTTAATCGTAGCTCCAAATTCGATTCCTCTTACGTCTACACATTCGTCCTTTCGAGAATTCAAGAGTACGGTAAAATAATAACTCGTTCGCGTCATGAAAGGCAGTCAACGAAAGTCAACAATCTAACCTCTAGGGCATTTTCGTCAATTTACTCATTTAAAAATTAATAAAATTGTAAAGTTAGGGATGAGTTGTCACAATATATTTGTATATGTTGTATTAAAATATGTATTTTTGAATTATTATTCTATATAAATTAAAAAACTTTTAGTTTTATTTATTTTTATAGTATACTATAGGCAAAGAGTGAGATTAAAAAAATTATAAAACACAATAAAAATAAAAATATTAATTAATTTAAAAATACCAAACACATTGAAAAAATATAATAATTAATTTACAAGTTCGAAAAATGTGAAAAAAAAATATACAAACGCTCGTGATAGCACCCTCTATGCTTTGAGGATGGATACATTGTCGTTTGAATTTTAAAAAACATGAAAACCCTCATGAATAGTACTTTTAAGGGAGTTCAAAATAAACCAATATCATTTCCCTTGGTGATGATGAAATTTGAAGGGCTTTATCGTAAAAAACGTGCAAGGTTTCCTTAACCTTGAAACGCAACTCTTTTCCTTTCGCATATCCTTGAACATTTGGTAATTTGTAGTAATGTACTAAATTTTTTTCATTAGACTCTTATTATTTGGAACGATGACTTATTTTAATGAATTCGTAATTTCTCTTCCTCGGGCATATATATGCCATTATACATTGAACATCATTCAAATAAATTGATATGTGAATGATAATCCGAATACTTATGATGATATTTCAAATAGTTTACTAGCCATCTGGGGCTCTTCAATCTCATGAAGAAATGTGTTTCAAAGTACAGCTGCTTCCTATCCAAAATGAGTACGTTATCTTTAAAGAAAGAGTCGGCTGGTCATCGCCCCACGTAGAAAAAGAAAACGAGAGAAACACTGTTACTAATATATATTTTTTTGTCGTTAGGTTGGACGAATATGTTAGAGGGATGGAAGAACTGGTGGAGAGAGAGAGAGAGAGATGCAGAGTGGCTAGTAGAGGAGTTGTGACTCACGAATCTATTTACGCTATTAAAATGATGTTAGCTTTTTTAATGTCTATTTAAGCCCTCTTCACCTCAAGTTCTCAAAACATCTAGTATCCACTTAAGTCTCTCTTTCTCTTTCTCTCTCTCTCTCTCTCTCTCTCTCTCTCTCTCTCTCTCCCTAAATTACATCTCTGCAAATATTAGGCTCCATTTTTCCCCTCCACATCTCTTTTCTCTGAGAAGATGGCCGGCCGGAGAGCTGAAGATAATGCCGTCTTCAGCCAACAAACCGGGAGCAGAGGCCTCTCAGACTTTGATCCCCCAAAGAAACCCAAAAGAAATAAGTACGCCTTTGGTTGTGCCATTTTGGCTTCCATGACTTCAATCTTGCTGGGTTATGGTAAGTATATATACTTCAAATTTTGCTTCCTTAGATTTGCTTTTAATTATTATTAACCCTCCAAAGTAGTCGTATACACTTTTGCTTTAATGATAAAAATACACGATAAATATAAAAATTGAGTTGCGAGAAAAAATTCTTAATTTATTGCAACAATTCGTTATCATTAATATTCCAAAAGTTATATTTTTGCATGTGATGATGTTGGTTTTATATATCTATAGACATTGGTGTGATGAGTGGAGCTGCAATTTACATACAAAAGGACCTCAAGATTTCCGACGTGCAAATTGAGATCCTACTCGGTATTCTAAACGTCTACTCCCTCTTCGGCTCCGCCGCTGCCGGAAGAACATCCGACTGGATTGGTCGCCGATACACCATAGTCCTTGCCGGGGCTATTTTCTTCGCCGGAGCTCTTCTTATGGGATTCGCCACAAACTATGTCTTTCTAATGGTCGGCCGGTTTATAGCTGGGATTGGCGTCGGGTACGCCCTCATGATCGCTCCTGTCTATACCGCCGAGGTCTCGCCGGCGTCATCTCGTGGGTTCCTCACATCTTTCACAGAGGTTGGTTTATATGCATCCATAAGCGCTATATCATTTTCCATAAAGCGAAACAGCCATAGTACTAGAGCTTATCACAAGTTCACAACCCAAAGCACAGGCAGCATGTTGGTGAGACCTACCACATGCATGCCTTCAACATTTTAAGAAACAAAAATGTTACTATTATCATTTATTTGTATCATTTTTCTAAAAAAAATGGCACTCACATGAGTTGGTGGTCCCTACTTCTATAGAAAGGTGCTACATACGATGATAATAATAGGTGGTAAGTGCAGCATTATTCTTAAAAACGTCATACAAATAAAAGAATTTCGATATGTCGGGAGTTTTTCTTTTATGTGGTTTTTCATGAATTTCTTTTATTTTCCCTCCACATGAAAACAAAATTAACAGTTTATTACTATAAAATTTGGATAATTATAAAAGGATAATGTTGGATAACGCGTTATTTGCAATGTTTTTTCTCTCATGACTCATTTTCTTGGGTAATGTTAGTGAGACAAAATTTTGTAAATAATTATTTGTAATTTTTTCTCTCATGCACTCTTATTATTTTTTCAAGTAGTACTAAGAAGATTAAATTTGTAAGCTAAATGATATGTAAGTTGACAATTGAATTATTATTTAATTAACGTGCTTATTCTTATTGTGAGCACGGTATTTAATTGCAAATTTAGTCTACAAACTTAATCTACCTAACACTACTCTTGTTTAACATGTGAATTGTACAAATTTAAAGAAAGTTACATGCTAGATGAATAAAATATTTTAGAAAAAAAAAAAAGAATTATGATGCGAAAATCACTTTTGAAAAGCTTGAAATGATTTATTAGTTAAAGAAAAAAATTGTGGAATGCAGATATGAATTGATTTCGTTTTTATTATGAATTGATTATGTTTTCGCTAATTTGATTTGTGCGAATGCATACTAGGTCTTTGTCAATGTAGGGATACTGTTGGGCTACGTGTCCAACTATGCGTTCTCGAAGCTCCCAACTGACTTGGGATGGCGGCTCATGCTCGGCGTCGGCGCAGTCCCCTGCGTTTTTTTGGCCTTAGGCGTCTTAGCCATGCCAGAGTCGCCGCGCTGGCTCGTCATGCAGGGACGGCTCGGGGACGCGACACGTGTTCTCAACAAAACCTCAGACTCCAAGGAGGAGTCTCTGCTTCGATTAGCGGACATCAAAGAAGCTGCTGGAATCCCCGAGCACTGCACCGACGACGTCGTTCAGGTCCCCAAACGTAGCAAAGGCCATGACGTCTGGAAAGAGTTGCTCCTCCATCCAACACCAGCAGTTCGTCACATTTTAATCTGCGCCGTCGGTATCCATTTCTTTCAGCAGGCCTCGGGCATCGACGCCATCGTTTTGTACAGCCCAAGAGTCTTTGAGACGGCTGGGATAACCAACTCCGACCACAAGCTACTCTGCACTGTAGCCGTTGGATTAGCCAAGACCATTTTCATCCTGGTCGCCACGTTTTTGCTTGATCGGGTCGGACGGCGTCCGTTGCTTCTATCTAGTGTTGCCGGGATGATATTTTCCCTCGGAGCTCTTGGTGTCGGCCTTACAATCATTGATCAGCACCACGGGGCTAAGATGACGTGGACTACTGCACTGTGCTTGACCATGGTAATAGCGTACGCCGCGCTCTTCTCTATCGGATTGGGGCCCATCACTTGGGTTTATAGCTCTGAGATCTTTCCGTTGAAGCTACGTGCCCAAGGCTGTAGTATGGGAGTGGCGATGAATAGGGTGGTGAGTGGGGTCCTCTCAATGACGTTTATTTCGTTGTATAAGGCCATAACAATGGGTGGGGCCTTCTTTCTTTACGGGGGAGTTGCTGCTGTTGCATGGGTGTTCTTTTATACGATGTACCCGGAGACACAAGGTAGAACCCTAGAAGATATGGAGGTCTTGTTTGGCAAGTTCCACAAGTGGAGAGAAGCGAATGCAATGCTCGAAACGAAAACCCAAGTTGATCATGGCGATGGCAACAATGGAACTGGTGCGGTCGAATTAGGCACAAAAGGGCCAGCTAATTAGATTAGTGTGATATGTGGATGGTATAATGGTAGTGCATTTAGTTCTTTGACGAAAATTAGGGTAGGCGTCGGTTATATAATGTACCTCCTCTCAATCGGCTATATATGTAAACGGGTTTCGAACCTCAGAGACAGAGGAGAAAAGGGTTTGTTTTCGATATGTATTGTACAAGTTTGTTTTCCATGCATTAGCAAGGGAAAAAGAGTGTTTTTGATGTGTATTGTACGAGTTTGTTTTCATGAGCATGTAGAAGAGTTCGTTTTCAACGTGTATACAACAAGTTTTCAGTTCAAGTTTGTTTTCCATCACCAACTTCTATTTGTTTGTTAATCTTTTAAAAGCAATGAGATTGTAGCTTAACCCAAAAGTCTTTAAGCATAGGCAAGAAGGAGAGCAGGCCAAAATGAACAAAAAATCTAGCCGAAATGAATGAAAATAATTCTTTTCTAGAAAAAAACAAATGACTCCTGCAATTTTTGTTCACCGCTCTGAAAGTACCTACTCCTTTGTTCATCACTTCCCACACCTGTAGTATTTGTACATGTTACAAGAATTCCTACTTATTCATATCTTTTCCATTTTTCTGTAAAAGAAGTTCCAAAAAATAGCACCAATACATAAAGACTTTTTTGCTAAAAGTAATCTTTGAGACTCCTCATTTTGATCCCTGATATTTGAAATAGATAGAATTGGTCTTTGAGTTTGTCCACAATCAATCATTTTGATCATTCCACAAAAAATCTCCATAAAATAGGAATAAAATGATAAAAATATCCTCAATTTTGGTCCAATCATTTTGGCCTATTGTTTATTAAATTGAGGATAATTTTGTAATTTTGATCCTTATTTAACATAATTTTTCACCCAATGACCAAAATGATTGCTGGTGGACAATCTCAATAACCACTTCTATTGATTTCAAATCTCAAGAACCAAAGTGAAGAGTTATACAAATCTTAATAACCATTTTAACTAAAAATTCATACATAAATGTTCAATTCTTTAAAATAGGTTTTGTGTAAGTCTTGGATAACCATCACCAAGTTGATAAAACAGCAAGTATAAAATAAACAAATTTTGGATTCTAGTCCCTAGCTAGTTATATTTTGGGAGGCCATATGTCCCCTGGCCTAGCCTCATAAGTCAAACCAGAAGTTAAGCTTTTACAATCAACCCATAACAACGGTTATTAATTTTTATATGAGTGACATTGAAGCGTGAGAATTTGAACTCAAGATTTCATGCAAAAAGAAAATATTCTTAATTAACTGAGGTGTGACAACCCGTCTTTAATTTTACGTTTTTATTTATTTTAATCAAAGGAATTGACGAAAATGCCCTAGAGGCAAGGACTTTGACTTCTGTTAACCATCATTTAGAGAAATGTATGACTTATTCTTTTAGCGTATTTAAGTAGTACTCGGTGGTACGAACACTTAGGCGAAAGTCGTTTGCGAGTCCAGATTATAACGGTATAGTTATGAACGTTTGAAGTTGGTTATTTAAAGTTAGTTAATTGGTTAAGGAGGACCAATTAGATAAAGCGAGTTTTAACAAAAAACCTACAGTATTATTCACTGTAACGAAAAATTACATTTTTACACTAAAAAGTCAATTCTGGTACTATTCACTTTACCCTTTATTTTGTCCTTATTATTAAAACTCAAAGTTTTCAAGCCATTTTCATTAGTTTTCCTTTAGATAAAAGGTAGAAAAAAGGCAGCAGCCCAATCAGAAATTAGAAGGAAAAAAAAAAAAAAGGGAAGAAAACTCCCAGCTTTCCTGTGCACGCCACCACGGCGACCACCCAACTTCCAAGGCCAATTCCGGCCAACTCCGGTGGATTTGCTCGACGCCACCACCGCCATGTTGAAGCTTTCATTCCCCCTCTACAAAATCCACCCAAGAACCACCTTGACTAACCTCTGTATATGGCGGTTTGAGGCCAAGAAAGTTGACGGTTCTCACAGTGCTCCACCTACCCTTTTTTATTTTTCCGGCAAAACGGCAAAGCGATGGCTGATGCCACCACCTGGGCCTTGTAGCCCATCATCCCAAGAGCAAAACCCAACCAACCTTGACCCCGTTGGACCACCGTAGACGACGAATCAACACTGTGAAGCTTTAGGTATCCGCCGGCTTCGTGGGCAAAATTGATCATCTTCTGTCCACTTTTGGACTTTGTGGCAGGTATGAAAGTTGTTCCTCTCATTGAGATCTTCCTTTTTTGTAATTTTTGAGAATTTTTAGAAATAGTTGAATTTTCCGGCAAGTCCGACACTGTTGTATAGGTTACACTGTTGTATAGTTTCCAGAAAATCATACTACGTATAAGTATGAAATCAAATGTAAATCAAAACTAAATCCAGAAATATGCCAATCACAATATCTCAACAGTAGCATAATAAAATCAGATGCTCATCAATCTATGCTAGTACACAAGTCGAAGTTGCCTAATGCAACATGTACGACTGGACTGATGCTCATCAATCTATGCTAGCACACAAGTTGGAGTTGCCTAATGTAACCTATACGACAAGACTGGGTGTAATCATAATATACGCTCTAATGCTACAATCACGTGAAGACTGGCACTATTCAGGCTCACATACGAGTCGGAGTTGCCTATTGTAACCTGTACGACAAGATGTCGAAGTTGCCTATTGCAACCTATACGAACGACTGGCACCTACTTAGATTTACGGCGAGCATGTGGTGTGGATGTGAACATACACGTGAAAGGCTAGCCCTGGCCCTGGGCAAGCACTAACACCGAGGTGCAGCAATGATGAGCAGACTACATAAATACAATCATGCCACAACCATTCAACAATTGCAATCAACATTGTACTATTCATGACCATAAATATAATCAAGGCATCTCCTATAGTAAGTTTACATGTGCATCTCGTAGGATTATTTCATCATTTCCCAACAATAAGGTATTTCTTATAAACATTAATTTAATCATAGCAATCACATAAATAATTTAGGGTTATTATACAAAATGGTCCTTGAGATTTGCATGATCAATAGAAATGGTCCCCAAGATTGAAAATCAATAGAAATGGTCCCTAAGATTGTGCACCATCCATGATTTTGGTCATTCCATTAAAAATAATTTTGGACAATTTTCAAAGCTTTGTAACTCAATCATTGCTTAACCCAATTTGACCCATAATATATCAAAATAAAGATAGGAAAGTGTAGAATAAGATAATACCTATTTGTAAGCCCAATGGTTGCCAGAGATGGCCGAAAATAGCCTGAAAGGTGACTGGTCCGCAGGAAAACTGGAAAACTAGCTAGAAACTGGGTAACCTTTAAACATTCATAACTTCTTCAATACTCAACGAAATCGAGTGATTCAAAAACAAAAACAATACTTCTTTGTGAGACGAAGAGAACGGTAACTTTTTCGAAGGCTAACTCGCCGTGGTTTGGTCGGACAACTGCTCAAAAGTGGCTAATCATTTTCGAGTTAGCCACTTTCGAGCAGTTTTTCGGCCAAACCACAGCGATTTAGCAGTAAAGAAAGATACCATTCTCTTTGTCTCATTGAGAAGTATGATTTTCAGTTTTGAATCACTCGATTTTGATGAGTATTGAAGAAGTTATGAACGTTTAAAGTTTACCCAGTTTCCGGTGAGTTTTCCAGTTTTCCCGCGGACCAGTCACCTTTCAGGCTATTTTCAGGCCATATCTGGCAATCATTGAGCTTCCAAACAGGTATAATCTTGTTCTACACTTTCTCATCTTCATTTTGATATATTATGGGTCGAATTTGGTTAAGAATCGATTGAGTTACGAAGCTTTGAAAATTGCCCAAAGAGTTTTTAACAGAATAACCAAAATCATGGATGGTGGACAATCTCGATGACCATTTTGTATAATATCCCAATAATATATATGGAAACTAACATATATATATATAAAGAAAAGACCCACTCACATATCATGTCGTCGAATCGAACCCGCCTCATAGCATCGAGAGTCTTTGTGATGCATTTCGCTTAGAAACGAAGCCATTTGTGTAAATATGTAACGTACTAGCATATAAACGGGTTTTCGTACAAAGTATAGCTAATAAAGAATTTAAAACAGTCGAATTTCGGAAAACGAAGGGCGGATTTGGGTCCGGCACGTCGAGAAACCTAAGGAGCGACCTCAGGTTCCTCTATGCGCCACCGCATGCTCCTGCGAGTACATACGTACTCGTCTTCCTTGCGAGTTCCTGCAAATTTTGCAGGTTTTTGGTCCAACTTCCAGAGCTCCTATTGAGCTCGATTCTCTACCAAAATCAGTGATTCAAAAACCATTTTGAAGTGAGAAATGTAGGGAGCAAAACCATACCAAATTACGGCCGAGTTAAGGTCGGTGTTGGCTGGAAAAATAGCCTAAAAGTGGCCAAATGACCAAGGATCCTAGTTTTCCAGAAATCTGGGAAATTTCATCCCTACTTTCAGAGCTAATATCTAACTCGATACTTAACAAAATTCGATGATTGAAAAGCCAACTAGAAGCTAGGAATGTGGGAAAGAGGTTTATGCCAATTCAAGGTCTAATCATGGTCGGATTTGGACTGGGGAACGGCTTAAAAGTGGCATGATCTAGAAAAACAAATTTCCAACTTTCATAGCTAATTTCTAGTTTGATACTTAACCAAACTTGATGATTCAAAAACCATTTTGAAGTTAGAAATGTAGAGAAGAAATTCATACTCTTAAGAGGCCCAATAGAGATCGGATTTGGTCGTCAAAATGGCTGGATAGTGGCCAAACAACCACGGATTCGAAATTTCCAGAAATGAACAGTGACCTTCCTTTGTGTTTTCCGATCTCCTACACCACCAAAACCACCCAAACGCTTACTAATCATGAGCCTAGACATGATCTACAATGATAGGGACCAATTTTGAGGCTTACCTTGGCCGAAAATGGCTAGAATTCACTAGAGAAAAGTGATGCACAGTGCTTGTACTATGCAGCGCAGGGAGGTTGTTTTCAAGGTGCTTTTCTCCTATTTCTAGGTCCAATGGTTCACAAGGGTTACAAGGGATGATGGTGGAGGTGTTGCCTTGATGTGTTTGCAGGTGTAGAGGGGTGTGTGTGTGTGTGTGTCTCGGCAAAAGAAGGAGTAAAGGTGAGTGAGAGTGAAAGAAGAAGAAAATAGAGAGAATGAAAGAGAGATCACGCCCCCCCCCCCCCCCCCCACAAAAAAAAAAGAAAAATGGGAAATCTTGCCACATGTTAGCTCTACTTGAAAAATTATCAAGATTGTCCTTGCATTTCGAATTCCGTAAAATCTTAATCGTAGCTTCAAATTCGATTCCTCTTACGTCTACACGATCGTCCTTTCGGGAATTCAAGAGTACGGTAAAATAATAACTCGTACGCGTCATGAAAGGCAGTCAACGAAAGTCAACAATCTAGCCTCTAGGGCATTTTCGTCAATTTACTCATTTAAAAATTAATAAAATTGTAATGTTAGGGATGAGTTGTCACAATATATTTGTATATGTTGTATTACAATATGTATTTTTGAATTATTATTCTATATAAATTAAAAAACTTTTAGTTTTATTTATTTTTATAGTATACTATAGGCAAAGAGTGAGATTAAAAAAATTATAAAACACAATAAAAATAAAAATATTAATTAATTTAAAAATGCCAAACACATTGAAAAAAATATAATAATTAATTTACAAGTTCGAAAAATGGGAAAAAAATATACAAACGCTCGTGATAGCACCCTCTATGCTTTGAGGATGGGTACATTGTTGTTTGAATTTTTAAAAACATAAAAACCCTCATGAATAGTACTTTTAAGGGAGTTCAAAATAAACCAATATCATTTCCCTTGGTGATGATGAAATTTGAAGGGTTTTATCGTAAAAAACGTGCAAGGTTTCCTTAACCTTGAAACGCAACTCTTTTCCTTTCGCATATCCTTGAACATTTGGTATTTTGTAGTAATGTACTAAATTTTTTTCATTAGACTCTTATTTTGGGGTATGTAATATTTAAAAGACAAATGATGCTTTTATGTTTTGAGGTAATATTTATGTGACAATGTGATATACATATACAAAAATTAGTATTATGTTTTCAATTTTTTTGGGGTCAAATTATGTTTTTCATTTTCATTGTTTATTGATTTAAAATATATTTTCCTTAATTGGTAATGACTCGGGTCATATTACCTGATAACATTAACGAGTGAATTTCAGATCGGGTCATATCACCCGTATACTTTAATGAGTGCTACACGATACGACCCGTTAAGATATTGAGTATGTCACAAAAACGACACGAATACTAGGTCTACATATTATTAAAGTCGGACCATAAAATAAAGGGAGTTTTAACGAAAAACCACATTTTTACACTAAAAATTCAATCTTGATACTATTCACTTTACCCTTTATTTTTTATTTTATCATTAAAACTCAAAATTTTTAAACCATTTTCATTAGTTTTTTTTAAAATAAAAGGCCTCAAAAGAAAGGGGACAGCCCAAGCTAAAGGAGGAGGCCCAATCCCTGAGTACACGGGCCTAAACTCGGAAAGAAAGAAACATTCAAACCATGCGGAGTCCGCAGCTCAAATAATTTCACGCCACGGGTACATAAGAGCGATGGTTTATCCGTGCCATATAAAGTGACTTGCCATCCATATAAGCAACAACCAGATGGTGTATCTACAACAAAAACACCTATGGACTCTCAGATATGCGAAAAGATACCAAAAATACCAAAATTGCAACACAAAAATACCAACCCGAAATCCAATAGCACACTCGAACCAAGTTTCACATCCAAAAACAGCTATGGACTCTCAGATATGCGAAAAGATCGATCCAAGCAGCATAAACCCGTATGGTGATCCAATGAGTCTCTTTTTACTTCTCAGAATTCCTCTTTAGAAACATACAACCAAACCCATTTTGCACTTGATTTTATGGCCCGTGTACAGTTCACATTTTTTATTGTTTTGTGAGGAAAGGGAAAAATTGATAGTGCTAATTATCATCTCATCAACCGTATGGGCTGTGTGGGCTTTACTTTGTGTTTTTTCTTCTCAAGTTTTTTATGGGTGGTGTTATAAATGATCTTAGAGCATTATCGTAACAAAAATGCCACAAATTTGTACTATTTTTTTAATAAAGATGGAATCTGCATGTTTTAGTGAACCCTATCTTTATTAGACAGATGATACAAATAGGTGATAAATGTAGCATTACTCCTAGGGAAGTGTTATTGGCACTCCAAAAATCTCATTTTTACACTTCTCACAAATGTATTTTTCTTTCCTAATATATAAAGTTTGGAGTTTAGAATGAGATTTTTGAAGTGCTAATAACAATTCCCTACTCTTATCGTAATTACTTTTCTTGTATAACAAGTATCGTATTGTTTCTTGTAAACTTGTAAGAATAACTATTCTCTCCCCTTAGAATGCACAGACAATTTGAACTTCATGTTTAATGTTTTATCACACTACAATAATATTGTATATTAAGATACCTAAAAGTAAGTGGTGGATTGCTCTAGTGGATGAGACATTTCTTTTCAACCCAATGTGTTCCAAGGTCAAACATTTCTCATCTCTTTAGTCTAGCTTAGAGTAGTAAATTGTTCGTAATTAAAAAAATACCTAAAAGTCAATAATGTAGGGGCCGTTTGATAACCATTTGGTTTTCAGTTTTCAAATTTTTTGAAACTGAAAACTGAAATCTTGTTTGGTAATTACTTTCAGTTTTCCAAAAAAATAAAAATAAAAAATAAAAACTATTGTCTTGAGTTTTCAAAATTTGTCATTGAGTTTCATTTTTTTATTTTTTATTTTTAAAACTGAAAGCTGAAAATAATTACTAAACTAGATTTCAGTTTTTAATTTTCAAAAGAGTTAAAACTAAAAACTGGAAACAAAAAAAAGAAATGACTATCTCTAAATTTTTGACAATATGAAGTCAAAGTACAGCGGTGGATATGTATGCATTAACATAAGGAAATCCTGAAAATAAGAAGTGTAGTGCACAATGGAGTTGAATATGCCTTAGACAAGGCAGATTGGCTTGAAAGTTTTTAGAGGATAGTCCTACATACTTTGTGATAGTTTTAGTAAAGTAAGGGCTAAACATAATGACTAAATTGCAGAGTAATTTGCTTAATTCTTAAAACAGAGAGAATAAATAATAATTATCTCTTCTAATGAGCTATTTTAAGGTATGAAAAGCTTAGAGGTTTTCTTACAGACACGTTAAATGTGGGAGAATCTATTGAAATGTCCCAAATCGACCATATCAATGACAAAAGAAGAGTTTAAATACCATAATCTCACTCCAACTAATACCGATGCCTTTTGTGATAAACTCTCACACCTGATGGATTGTGCAAGTGGTAATTACCAAATTAGAGACAATATCAGTGTTGTTGGAAGTGGGCCGTATGACCTGTCTCTTTGATAATTCTACATGGTATCAAAGTCAGAGAGCGGGCCCGTACCATACTGGCACATGATGGGTGGGTCCCCTTGACCCCACGCGATGATGGTGGGTCACCTGGCCCCACATGTAGGGTGAGTTCCCTTAGCTCTACGTGGTTGTCAATGTGTGGATCTCCCACATGTGACCCACTAATTGGGTCCCATGTGAGGGGCGTATTGAAATGTCCCACATCGACCATATCAATGACAAAAGAAGAGTATAAATACCATAATCCCACTCCAATTAATACCGAGGCCTTTTATGATAAAATCTTACACCTGACGGATTGTGCAGGTGGTAATTACCAAGTTGGGGACAATATCGGTGTTGTTGGAAGTGGGTCGTATGACTCGTCTCTCTGATAATTCTACAGAATTTTTTCAAGAGCTTTAGCAATTTACATAGTAAATCTCTATATGTTTTGAGGAATTAATATTCTCGAATGAAATACAATTTCATAAGATGGACTGTGCACACCATAAGAAATAATGAACCTAATGGATCCAATAATTAAAGATTTGAATAGAGATTAAGTTGATTAACGAAGGGAATAAGGCTAAAACCAACATAACCAATAAATCAGCCCGGCATAAACCTAACTAGTCTTTTTTTGGAGATCCCATTGTCTAAGTTCAATAGAAAAACTAGTAGGGCAATGATTCAAAGAAGTTCACACATTATATACCTCATTCTTATGGTGGAAGAAGTGTGTTGTCTACAGAAGTGATAGGGTGTGTATTTATGCTTAATGACACTGATATCTTATAAATAAGGGTAATAGAGCGGACTATTATTAATCAATGGTCACCTATGTGAGAGTATAAGTGGGGTCGCTTTTATGAGAATGAGATGGCTAAATTCTCTAAAGCTTTCATGAATTCGGGATTTGTTCACAACCAAAATGAACACAACAATATGAACCATAATATATTCGGATAATAGATGTGTGTTGTTTATTGTTTTGATTTACTATACACAGTTCAATATCTCTTATACACATTGTGCACCAGTATATTCGATAAGTATTTGCTAAGGAAGGTTCAAGTCCAAAATACACATCTCCCAATACATCTCTGGTTCGCTCTTAATTTTTCACACATGTGGGGAATTTTTGAAAACTAGATATTACATTATTTAATATAATATGCCTACTTTACTAGAGAATTTTAGAGAGAGAGAGAGAGAGAGGGAGAGAGAGAGAGAAATGTACGGTAAAGAGTAGAGAGAATTGGATGAATTCGGAGATGTGATTTCTCACCCCCATTGCGCCTTTATTTATAATAGTAGGGAATTTAAATTCCTTACCCTTTAAGCATTATAATATAATTAGGAAATTATCTGAAACATACTACAGAATCCAATAAGGATTTACACAACCACATTTTTAACAAAATTAGGATTGCAACACTCTCCTTGAGTGTGTAAATACTCAAATAAATGGTGCACCAAATCTTTGTGAAAAATGTAGAAGTAGTTAATGAAGTCGTATCGTCTAGTCGGCATAAGTAGCGAAAACAAGTCTCGAATCGACAAAAGAATGCATTGGTAGTAAAACTTACAAAACCTCGCTATGGTATAACCCAATATGGGATAAAAGCCCATAGACTAAGAAAAAAGGTGAGAAATGGCATAAAGTTAAAACTACACGTCTTCATGACTCAAGTAAAACTCTCACAAGGCTATAATTAGCCTAGGATGGGTATCTCATTAAAACCTAGTCAGGTAGCAAAAACTCAATGAAAAATATGCTCCTAATTGTAGGGAAAAAGAGTACATTAAGATCAAGTGAGTGTACTTCTGGATACTCCCTCTAATTTTGACATAACTTCCAAATGAGAACTACAAGCTCTACAAATAAATAGTTACACATACCAATTCCTCGGATAAGCTTCTAGAAGGTTGACTTCAGCAGTGACTTCTTGAAGAGGGTCGGCAAGGTTATCTTAGATCAGATTGTATGACTTCGATCTCCTAATGTTCTGCTGATGTGATATAAACGCAATATGCTTAACGTTGGCTTTGTTGATGTATCATGTCTTAGTCTGGTTGATATATGTGCCCTAGTCTTCATGGATCGGGGTTTAGGCGTTGGATCTGCTCAAGATACATAGGGATAAGTTCAAATTCGTAGTACCTTCAGGTAGCAAAAAAATATGGTTGTGTGTAGGCATATTGCTGCATCTTTACCAATAGATGAAAAACTAGTGAAATGTGTAGTCAATGTAATGAGCTAAGTACAACAACACCAAATTTGAACTTTAGATATGGAACTTCGGGTTCCACAACCTCTTCAAGGGTCTCATTTGCATATAGCGTATGGATGATCATATTTACTTGAAATGTAATATCTTCGGGATGTAGTTCGACTAGTGGACCAAAATATTGTCAGAACAATGCTTGAACTTCTGGTCAATGCATATACAAGTTTTCCCAAGATCCTTCATCTCAAATACCGTCTTCAGGTGCAAGGCAGTTTTCTCAAGTTTTTCCAAGGCCTTAGTGAGATTCATGTCATGGACATAAACTGCAACTTTAGCAATACGAAATATAACTTTTAGTTTAAGATGCAAGGGCATTTACATAACCATGACTGATCAAATAATCACATAAACGAATATGGTTTCATTTTGTGCCTTATCCTTCCTCTTTTAGGGAAGTAAATCCTATGAACCAAGTGATCTGTCATACTTTAGGTCAATGACAGAGTGATTAGCTATCTATCGATTATCGGGTTATCCAACAGGGGCGGCCAACCATCCTTTAGAGACGGCACACCCTTTGGTGATGTTAACTCGAAATTTGTTAGGTACGTCTATCTTTGCAATCATGTTTGCAGTTGGTACATGATCTCACCACTTTAGCTAGATCTAAGGATTGTGTCTAGAGCAACATTATGAAAGCTAGAATGCCTCCTATGATGTGTACCTCATATCCTCCATTGCATTTTGCATGGTGAGTAGTTACATTTGATTTGCCTTATCCTACTTTGTAAAATACTCTCTTTCTTGTGTAGTACTTTCATTAGTCAACGTTGAACAATGTATTAAAAGGCGGAGCCATAGGCAAGGCGTTCCATGGATAGTCCCTCCGCCTAGGCGTGAGGTGAAGCCTCACGGGACCTAAATAACTTAATATATATTGCATATATAATTATATATATAGTATAATACTTTGTAAAACAAATATAATTATAACTAAACCAAAGCTAATATCTTCTTCATTACTAAGTGTTGTTGTACTTGAAAATTATTCATATAGTCTTAAAATGTTGTAATTATTTATTTTATTGTAAGCAATTTATAGTGAACTTCAAGAAAAATAAGGTTGAGTGGCCACAATTATAGGGAGTTTGAAAGGAAATAAAGGCAAAATGTAGCAATTATATGCAATTCAAAAGGAAATAAAGGCTAAGTGGAGCTATTATAGGGAATTTAAAACGAAATAAAGCTTAAGTGGAGCAGTTATTATAGGGAATTTAAAGGAAATAATGGTTAAGTGGAGTCGTTATAGGAAATTTCAAGAGAAATAAATCTTGGCTAATCAAAATGCTAGGTGACAGAATATGAATGGGCAATAATTAATAAAAAATAAAATAAAAAAAGTTAGAGTTAGACTTTGCCACTAGGATTTGGAGAGAGAAACTCTCTCTCCCTTTCTTCTTCCCTGAAACTAGAACAGCACATGGAGGAATGGCAGAAATAGACCTGGATTTGGAATGAAAAAATGCCCAACTGAATGCCGAACGCACCTCAGCCGCCTAGGCGCGCCCCAATGCCTCCTTACACCTACCCCCATAAAACAAAGGCAAAAACCCAGCAACCCTACCTCCAAGGGCGCCTAGGCACTCCCTGAGGCTAGTTTTTTAAAACACTGATGTTGAATGCTGAGGAGCCTTGAATGCAATGTTAAATTCCAACATTTCAAAGTTCATTTCAATTTGTTGCTTCCATGCTTTAAATTTGTTGCCATTCAACTTCTCAAAATTTACTAAACTCAGCATATTGAAACTAGTTAACTCAAAGTGATTTGGAACACTTCATAAGTACATGATCAATAAGTGATACAAAACTTCTTATCATACTTGAATTATGGCTTCAGTTACACCTTTGGGGAACACCTTTAGGCAAGAAATTGTCCATCATAACTATGAGTTCCAAATCTAGCATTAGCCAAGTCATAATATATCAAGATTATATGTATAACATTATCTTTGAGTAAGTTAAAAGTACACAAATAGCATGAATTCCATCACTCATTATACACTGATCATACAAATGAACCTAGTAAACTTATCCTTGTAAATCACAACATTACAAGATTATGAGGAATCAAATTGTGTCCTACACCTTGGTGTTATGCAAAATTTGTCTCAAAAATCTCTAAATATGTTATTGCTACATAATTTTTTTTATTTGATAATGCTTCATTATTGGACTTATGAGCAAATTAGACTGACAACAAGATATTGGAAGAATTTTTGATGAATTATAGTTCAAGTTTTAATAGAGAAAACAAGGAT
Organism: Pyrus communis; assembly: GCF_041283825.1. Classification (NCBI taxonomy): domain Eukaryota; kingdom Viridiplantae; phylum Streptophyta; class Magnoliopsida; order Rosales; family Rosaceae; genus Pyrus; species Pyrus communis. The sequence goes on along the minus strand of NC_142574.1, from coordinate 7,468,606 downwards.
TAACAGATTGATCCAGAGAAATAATCAATATATCTAAGAACAACCATGACATACAATTCATCACAGAAGGAGAAAATGTAGCAACATTTAAACAAGTTCATCAAATTCTACATAGCAGAATCATGAATCTATATTTGTCCATTATGGGGTTTAAATTGTGTGGCTCTGATACAACATGTTGTCTATAATAAGGATAGAAACAAACAAACCTTTTATAGATAGTTTTGCTATATACATAGAGTTGTACTACATTTATTAAAGTATTAACACATTAAGGTTACAATTCTCAGTTAAGACTTCTTACTTGTTGTAGAAGACATTGATGCCATGTTTGTGCTTGTCTTCTCTTCGCTCGGTTACAAGTTGGATCCCAGAACTTTCAATGGGGCAATTTCCTTTCGTAAAGAAGATCACATAGACCCGAGAAGAGAGACCAAAGTATTACATGTTAGTTGCAACTCATCCTCCCATTAAGGATGTAGTTCTAATCTGTTTAAGTTGCTTTAACTGCTACTTATTCAAATAATTAAATCATTAGTTTTTCCTCAAATATAGCTTTGATCCGATACATATATTCTGTAATTTGTTTTAACAAACGATATTTGCTATATTAAGGGGGTGGGGGAGTGGTTAAGCCTCATAATGAGCTAGCAATAATGTAGTTCAAATTTGCCTTTAGCGAGAATCGAACCTAAAACCTTTCACTTACAAGTGAAGAGGAATACCACTATTAAGAGCATCTTTAATGGACTCCCAAAATAGGGACAATCACCGCATAAAATGAGTATAAAACAAATATAGGTACAAAATGAATCGGAAAGTGAGTCCTTAAACTATAGGAACTCACCAAATACTTGGTGTATGTACTCACATATAAAAACTGTATAGGATCTGAAATGGTGGACCGGTTAGACAATTTAAATGGAAAAGATGGTCCACTAAACTGAGTGCTACTGTGCAGCTTGACTCCCAAATGTTGATGACGAGCGGGTAGAAGTGAGTCGCCGAAAGCTGCTTCTTGCATCATTGTTGCTACTTGCATCAAGGGTGGTGATTTGTTTTCCCAAATCAAATTTTGTTACCCTTGCAGGCCGTGTGCCTGCTTACATCATTCGTCTTCAACCCAAATCAACTTTTTTTTTTTTTTACTAATTTCTTTTAAACTAGGGTAAATTACATTTTACTCCCTCAAGTATGGGTCAATTACAAAAAAATATGTTAAGTTAATCGTTAAGTGATGATGTGGCAAATGTAGGGTCCACATTTGTGTGGACATGGCTGTTAACTTTGCACCATATGAATAAAAAAATAATAAAAAAAGATTATTTAATAAAAAATCTATTTATATTATAAATAAAAACAAAAAAAAAAATTTTGAAAAAGAGATCTAGGCAATCACCCTCTTGCCCAGTTAATCACCCACCTCTTCCTCCTTTCCCTTAACCTAACCTCATGCCAGTGCTCCTGGGCCTTGAAGGCCCAGCCCAAGCCCGCCGCCGCCGTCCAGCTGGTTCTGCCAAACCACATTCATCACTGTGAGGTTTGATTTCTCCCCGAGTTCTTCGATTCTTGCTCGAACTCAACAATTTTTGTATGGAGTGAGTCGTCATGGCTTACATCAATCTCTCCCTTCTCACCTTCACTCTTCACCTCCTAGACGACGGGAAGGATGAAGAACTTCCATCGCCAAAGAACCTTTACTGAGCTTGCAAATCTCTCTCCGATTTTAAGCTCTGTGCTTCTTCCGGCTTCGGAAAGCAGAACAATGCCGAGGTCTTGGTCATAGATTTGACCTTGGGCCTTACTAGTCTTAGCAACGCGCCACATGGCAAGATCTCGAGCATGGCAAGGCTCGTGCGTCGAATAGTGCGCTTGGTGGGACTGGTGACTGTGTTCATCGCTGGAGTCACAGTGTTGGCAATCCACGGATCTTTGAATATGGTTAGGGTCCGAGTCTCAGCAAAGTTTCCATGGGCCTAGTCCTTCAACGAGCTAGAATCAGCAGTCTCGGCCGAGTTGAAACAACGATTTGAGCGCAACAATGATGAGAAACTAAAAGGGTTGATCTGAGGACAGAGAATGGAAGTGAGGTGAAAAGAATGGATGAAAGGGAGAAGGTGGGTCGGGGAGCTGAAGAGGAAGGAGTAGGTCTTTGGGGAAAGAGAATGGAGGGGAGGTGAAGAAAGTAAAGAAGAGGGAGAAGGTGGGTTGGGGAGGTGAAGAGGGAAGAGTAGGTCTTTGGGGAGAGAGAATGGAGGAGAGGTGAAGAGAGTGAAGGAGAGGGAGAAGGTGAGTCAAGGAAGACATGGGTTTTAGGGTTTTAAAAAAAATAAAATAAAAAAATAAAAAAATAAAAAAATAACTTTTCTTTAATTAATTATTTTAGGGTAAATTATTATTTTTTAAAATCTTTTTTTTGCCACGTGGCATAAATTTGGCAGCCACGTCAGCACAAATGTGGATCACATATTTTCCATGTCATCACTTAACGGATTTTCTAACGGATGTATGAAATTGAAATAAAATAATAAGTAAATGTATGAAATTGAAATGTTTTAAAGATGTTGTATGAGGTTGCAATCGATCTCAAACCTAAGGGGGGTAAAATGTAATTTACCCTTTAAACTAAGTGTAGGTATGATGTATTTCTTTTAGATAATGAATTAGTGTATTTCTTTTAATTATGTAGCAATGTATTTTTTGGTGTCAGAATTTACATTACTTTTTGTCAAAATGTTCATAAAAATATTTTATTACAAGGTAATGTTAATTTAATTTAAAAAAAAAAAGTTAATGCAAAAGAAAATTTTGCACCTAATCAAATTATCACATAAAATCTTAAAAGCCTCAAATTTAGAGATTCTAGTATAAGGACTCTTCTTTCAGAGACAATATTCTATTAAGGACACAAGGATTCCCTTTAAGTCCATAAATGAGTTCTTAAAAGTGGTGGTGGGAGTCCCTGGAATAGGGACTCACATTGGATATCCTATAAGTGGCATTATGTAATTAAGTCTACATGAAACACAACCACTTTGTCCATGACTATTGTACCATATATATAACTGATGAAACTCACTTATGTTCGCCCTGGAATGCGCCTCACACAACTCCCTTTGTGAGCATGGTGAATTCTAGAGTATTAATTTAAAAGATGTCTTGGAACCTTTGTCAAGCTATCAGGCTTTCTACCAAGCTAAGAAAAATGTTGAGCATGCCACCACTAATGAGACCAGCATATTTAAAGTCATTCGTGCATGAATCAATCGGTTACTTAGCCTTAAGTTTCCTAGACTTCTTTGATCAAGGGATTGTTTATGGAGGGATTAAGTCCATAAAAAGTTCTTTTCTTTGCCTTGGATCGAGGACTTTTGGTTAGTGTTATGTGCCATTTTAACATGAATTAAGAACAAGGGAAAAGTTTGATTTGTTGAAGTTATTAAGCAAAAGTAAAGTTAAGCAAATGTAAAGAACGTTAAATAATAACTTTGAAACTGAAATATTGGTAAGTAAATGCTGGAAATAACTTGTAATGAAAGTGCAAGTTATTTGAAGGCAAAAATAATATAACAAAGCGTAAATCTGAAAGGTTCGAGCATGTTTCAACGTCTTCCGGCACTATGCATCTCGGACACACTTTCTTAAGTTTACAAGGTAAAAGCTTCAAAACAACGACAAATGAAATCAATGCTACAAAAGGAATGCAGCGGAGCTAAAATTAAAAAAGGAAGATGACTGGTCTACAAAAGAGATATAAAGCAAATGGCAGAGCTTTTAGGAGCCTTTTTTTGAGAGTTGATTTGAGTGTCATTTTCATCCTGTTCTACCACCGCTTTTACAGAGTTCACTTCTCGGTGAATTAAGCTTGTAATTCCTTGATGCATCCCTTCTCTTGCCAAGTGGTTAATGTGACTGCTAGTTGAGGGTGAATTCACACTTCATCCCCTCGAAATTATGAGTTTTTGCCCTTGAAAAGTGCTTTCTTTTCTAAAACATCTTCTCTATAACACCACTTAGTCTGATTATTCTCATAGGTCTACCACCATAACTGCTATGCCATATTAATATTTAGGGTAAATTACACACTCGCACCAGATTTTCATACCTCATGTTTTAAACATTGCAATGTCATACCTTAATTTATGAATTTGTTGCGAAGTCATACATCCGTTAATTAATCTGTTAAATTGACCGTTAAGTGATGACGTGGCAAATACATGACCCATATTTTGCTGACATGGCAACCAACTTGTGCCAACTAATAAATATATGTAATTGTTAAAATTATTTTAATTCATTTTAAATATTATTTAAATAAAATAAAATAAATTTAACCTCACGACCCTCACCCTAAACAACCCATCCTTCCCCTCACTTCTCTCTCTCTCTCACCACACATCAACCCATAATCACCATTTCTGCAAAAGCAATCAAACCTTAATTTCTGAATCGTAAAGGCTCAGCCAAGAAAATCAAAGAAAGCCATGTAATTTACATCAGAGGAAGAAAAGGAAACCAAATTAAGAAAACAAGCAAGAATGGGCTGAGTGAATTTGGGGTAAATGCAGGAGGGGTCGAGGAACAGGAGCTTCTTGACTCTAAATTGGTAAGTCCCATCAATGACGTTGGTTGGATCTAGAGATTGACAACGATGAAATTTGCCGCATCCGTGTTATTGGCGTGAATGACGTTGGCATTGATCACGAATTAGCGTTTCTCGGTGGCTAAAAAGGAATCAACGTCAGCTTGGCAGGTGAGTTCGAGCTCAGTGTGGGTGCGGAGGACGAGGTTTGTGAAGCCTAAAGCTTGGTGCTTACGGACGATGACGAAGCCGATGAGGCCGTTGTTGCAACATGAAAGGGAGAGAGAGAATACAGGAAGGAAGGGGAGAGAGGGATGTGATGGTGGTTCTAGGTTCAGGTATGGCGGGAGAGAAAGGGGTGGGATGGTGGTTCTGGGTTCTAGGGAAGGAATGAGATAGATGGGGTGAGTGTCGTGCTGGTTTTTTTTATTATTTATTATTATTTAATTTTGAATTTTGAATTTTGAATTTTTTTTTAAATAATATATAAATGAATTAAAATAATTAAAATATTTAAATATTTCTATAAGTTGTTTGACCATTGACACAAGTTGATTCCCACGTTAGTAAAATATGTCTCTGCATTGCCACGTCATCACTTAACGGTCAATTTGACAGATTAATTAACTAAGGTATTACATTACAATAAATTCATAAATTAAGGTATGATATTTTAATATTTAAAATATAAGGTATGAGATTGTAATGCGATCCACAATTGAGGTATTGTCCACATCTCCTAAAATGAAGGACCCAATAAGTATTTTGAGGTTTCACGCGGGTTTGGGCCGCGAAGCAAGCCCAATGTTCATTTTGAGTCTAAACAACTTTCATTGGGTTTCTTACACGTGCCACACGCTCCCTTAGAGACGAATCGAAACTGACAAGGTGAGGAACAAAAAGAAAAGGACAAGGTGCAAGTGGAAAGCATTCGAGAAAAATTATCCTCTACGTGCTCATTTGGTTTCACAATAAAAAAATGAAAATAAAATGTAATTTTATACTTCAACTATAGAATGGAGGATATTTTTCCGTTCCCAAATTCCTTTCCAATCCGCAAGTGTGAACGACATGATAAGAGGAGATGCTTTCCACAATTTTTTTTACAGAAGCAATAGCCATATTTTATTGATACTAAAAAAATACGATTACAAGATTACAATGGTGCCATCTGAGACATTTTTCTGTGACTGAATTCTTGATTTGAAGAATAAGTGCACAACAAGCAAACTTAATTAATTTTCTATACGGCAACCACAATGAACAACGAAACACACAAAAACCATCGGTATAGATTTGCCACAATAGATCATTGATGACAAATTAAAACCTAAGAACAAACAAAGCCATCAATAAGAAGCGAGACCACACAAACGATCATGGACACGAACATACACAAAACACAACTAAGCCCAAAAAGAAACTACTGCTAACTCAATTGCACATCAAAAACAGGGCACACTCGTCATCACCTCGTTTCAATAATCGTAGTAGTCATGCCCTATCAAGGTAAATCCGTCTCGGGCTCTCGAACCTTGAGGTTCGGCTCCTTCAAGTGCTTCAAGTCAGCGGAAGTAAAGGGAGGCAGATTATCTGCCCTCCCATTTCCCGTGTCTTCCGGTGCCTTACTGTTTGTATGGTCACAGTTAAGTCACGTCAATATTTTATATTACTCTTCTTTTTTATCTTATTATCTCTATAAAAAAATATATACAAAATATTAACGTGACTTAACTATGACCATACAAAATATGAGGGCATGAGAAGGCATAAAAAATAAGAAGACAAAGAATCTACCTCCGAAGTAAAGTCCCATTCATCTGTGCATAACTAAAACTACATAAAAAAAAACAGAGAAAATTTTGACCTCAGAGAAATAGTAAGTTGAAGAAAAGGATGATGATCTATCAGAGTACAGGTCAAGATGGAAAATCTATACAATATAGTAAAAAAGTGAAGAATTGGAATGCATTCTAATACTTAAAATGGTCCGTTGCTTTAGTTTCCAAGTGTCCATCCGTACCTAGTTTTGTCACTTTCTTGGGAGTCTCTATGCCTCGTTCAAAATATCAACATCTTCCCGAAAATAACAATTAGAATGAATTGAAATCAAATTATTTCAAATCATGTTATTTTACTATTTGGGATTCTCCATGGTCCATGTCCTTTTCATAATTATCTTTCCGAAGTGATGGAAGGAGAGGTCGGTCGGCCGACCCTACCTTAGTTGGCTCCGCTCTTGCGTACTCAAGACGAGTAAATTTCATAATTATTTGTCCTACAAGCAGCTTGAATTGTGATCTCAAAAATATGTTTATCGTATTAAAATTATGGTTTTAACAAAAATAAATTAGCACCACTCTTTATTTTAATTTTTTTAATTAAAATTTGACAGGATTAGTGATTGAGTTTATCTACTATAAATCATTTTAGTAATTTCGTAAAAATCTTTCACTAACCTCATATGACAATTTAACTATAATATTGATAGATTTTTTATGGAATGATCAAAATAATTTAATATAGACAAATTCAGAAATCGTTTTTGTTGATTTTCATTATCAGAAATCAAATTGAGAAATTATGCTAATGTTAAAAACTATTTTAATTAAAATGCGTATTAATTATTACTAAAGCAAAACAAACATCATTTCTGCTATGAAAAGCAATGCAAATATCATTTCTGCGATTAATTATATATATATTTTGTCTGTCCCTGTCAAGCAGTGCTGCAATAAGAAATCATTTCCGTATGCAAATCTTGTGATATTATGGTAAGCAAATATGCTTCATGTTTTATTTGTTTTTATTTAATCAAACAATATTAGGGGTTGCTACTTAGTATTATAATTTAGTAGTATTTATCATTATTTGTAAGTGAGAGGTCTTAGGTTTGATTCTCGCTAAAGATCAATTTAAACCATATTATTGCTAACCCATCTCTCTCCCTTTAGTATAGAAATGATCGTTTGTTAAAAAAAAAAAAAAAAAAAAGAAAAAGAAAAAAACTAAGGGCTCGTTAAATTTATTCAACATTCATTAAATTTAATAAGATGTACAAGCCAGGCTAATCCTAAACATCAAATAGTTTATCCAAGGATATGGTGAGAAAATATGCTTCAATTAATTTTCAACAAAACATGTCATCTAAAAATTTTCTCCAAATAAAAATTTTGATCCCAACTAAATTTAATTAAACAAACACATCATCGATTTATCCGTATTTGAAGTATATTTTACAATGAGTGTATTAATCACATCTGTTGCAAGTTAAATAATTGCCCTAATGATTTTTGGAGTGGCCGTTATACTCTCAAATGTAAGTCAACTTGACTTTAATATCAAGATGAGAGTCAAAAAGAAACTTAAGGCCCGTTTAATATCTTATTTTCATCATTTAAAAAAAAATTATTAAGACCATCTCTTAAGAACAATTTTTTTATAAAACAAACAAACTTGTTTGGTATAACACAAAATTATTTTTACGTCTTAACAATTTAAATAAAAACGAAGTTGTCTACTAACAACTCTTTGTTGGAGCCGAAGGAGGGAGATCAAGATCGGAAAAGATAGTGGTAAGAGAGAGAGAGAAGAGATTGGAAGAAAGGGGAGGGGGGAGAGAGAGAGAGAGAGAGAGAGCGAGAGAGAAAGAGACAAGACAGAGGAGAGAGAGAATGATGAAGAGTGGATTCGGAGAGAGGGGATAAGAGGCGGGTTTTAGTTTTAAAAATTTTAAAATCAGATTTTTTATATTTTTGTGAAGTAAGATATATTTATAGGCAAGGCCTTAACGATAAGAATGACACATCCCGACCGAAATCAAGGCGTGATGGCCATCACGTGAGGATGATGTAGCCATGTGCACAGTGCGGAAGCAATAATAATATAAAAATGTGAATAAATAAAAACCAAACTAACTAGAGCACTAAATAAGATAAGGTGCAAGACGAAATAAGTGTGAATTCACAACCAGAGCATAAGTAGCCTAAGTGCAGTCCAACAAGACAATTACTAATTATACAACACCCAAAGGTGACCATACAATGATGATAATTTGTCAAAGCTACCGTGGATTCCTTGCAAGCCACCAAAAAGCACTCCTAACTAGAACCTGGAGGGGCGCAAAACAGAAAATGTGAGTGGGAAAAAACAATGCTTTTCAAAACCATTTCAATTACCAAAGATAGTAACCCCTCACCGTAAAACCTGTATAATTTCCCAAAAAATAGAATACATATCTATACCACAACCATGCTCAGAATAACAAAATTCACAAATATGCCATGTCATACAAATTCATAGTCTAAGCATAAATCAATAGGCGTGGCATTTCAAACATAATTTCATTTAAATCGATTTTTTGGGAAAAATCTCAAGTATATAGGTATATACAGAAAACCAAAAGCCGACTCACTGGCATGTGGAAGGGTCATAGCCCCCAAGCCTTGATTGATTGCGCTCATCCTGAGGATATGTCTCTCCTATATGCGAAACAACTATATAAACGTTAATTTAAAGCACATAAACGAAACTTGCTAATAACTTCTCATACATTGTTCAAATGAGGTGTTTGAATATACCAACGTGATCTACTCAACACCACAAACATCCCCATATTTTTAGAAAAATTTTCCGACCATCCATGCGCCAGCCAAGTCAAGGCCAGACGCGCCCCCACACGTGGCCAACCCTAACGGAATAGTTAACGACAATTAGGAATATTCCGTTAAAACCTTAAAAGAAGTTAACAACGTTACCTGACACTGTTAGAATATTCCGTCAACTCTGACAGAATATTCGTCTCCTTCTCCGGCGAGCCTTGCCGGTCGCTGCCATCTGAAACTCGAATTTTCGCCGATTTCTGGAAAAACTTTAAAACTTCATATCTCTTACATTTCTCAACCAAATTCCATGAAATTTGTCTCAAATTAAACCTTACAATGAGAAGAACAAAACCTTATCAATTTCAAGCCCTGAAATCCACGGGATCTGGCCGCAAAAGCTTCGATAATCCGGCCAAACTTGAAACTTGCCAAACTCAACTTCCCGTCGTCCAAAACACTTCGTTTTTCTTCTATGAGCTTCATGAAGATGTTCTAAAGCTTCCTAGCAGCTTAAAATCTCCTCAAAACTTCACATTTACAATTGCATGAACAATGCTCAAATCGGAGATTATGGTTTCTTGGGAAAATGAAGGCTTCACATCCAGAGAATAGTGGAGATGAGTTCCTGAGTTTGCAAGGAACATAAAAACGTCCTCATCGACATCGATCCGTAAAGAAATGGAATGGTTTGGGTGGTGTTCGTACGACTTGTGTGGAAAATGGATGAAGTCCGAGAGAATGAGAGAGAGAAAAGGCCAACGGGGAAAGGGATTTGTGTGTGTGTGTGTGTGTGTATGTTGTGTGGTCCAGTTTGCAACCAACCAAAAACAAGAAAACAAGCCTAAGTCTAAGTTCCTAATTGGTTCCAAAATATTAAGGACTTAACATATTGGTCCATAACCAAAACTTAAACCACACAACGCCACAAACGTTCAAGGGTACTTTAGTAATTTCACGCCATCGATACAAATATTTCGGGACGGGCTATCACAAAGAAGGTTTGTCAAAGCAGTGTCCTGATAGTACTGAGCCTACACGGCATTTCCCATAATATTCCAACATATCAGTCCTTACTTAACCATGATATAGTCTCGACTTCTCCATTCGAATCAGGACTCTGAATCTAACCCATCTCTAAACTTAATTCCTTCTTGTATGAGTAAGAATGAATTTTGATTTGTCACTTAGTACTACAGTCTAGTGGTATTCTTCTTCACTTGTAAGTGAGAGGTCTTAGGTTTGATTCTCACCAAAGGCGAATTTGAACCACATTATTGCTAACCCATTGTGAGACTTAGCTAACTCCCCCACCTCATTAGTGTTGATTTATATTGTTTGTTAAAAAAAAAAAAAAATTTGATCCTTTAAGCACCCCCAAACTTATCAGAATTGATGTTAATCCTTAATTGATTTAGTTTATCTGGGACTTAGCTCAACACTGCTCAAATTTTGTCTCTCCACAATCATTCAGTCATAAAGACTCGGCTAAATATTGTTGTCTTCGACTGGAGCACCTTGAATTTACCTAACTGATGTTCGGCCGAATACCAGGCCTTTCTCTGCACTTCACTTAGGCCTGGTTTGGTACTGAGGTGATTCTAAAAAAAGCTGGTATAAAAAAAAGCTGGGAGATGTTTTTGTGTTTGGTAAACATTCAGCTTCAGCTTTTTTTTCACAGTTTTGGGTGAAAAAAGCAAAAAACCAGAAGCTGCAAAGCACAGCTTTGAAAAATCGGCTTTTTTCACATCTGTTTTACATAAAAATTTACCAAACACTATAATACTGCTTTTTTTTTTTTTTTTTTTAAAGCACTTTTACAAAAAACGTTTACCAAACACTTTGCTGCTTTATTTCACAGCTGTTTATTCTCACAGCACAGCAGAAGCAGTTTTTTTTCAAAGCACAGCAATACCAAACCAGTCCTTACTCTCGGCTCAAACTTGTATTTTAGCAAACAGTATCCTGTTACAAAAATTTCATCATTTAAAAAAAAAAGAAAAAAATTCCTTTAGACCATCTCTTTGAACAGTTTTTAATAAAACTAAAAGACTTGTTTGGTATAACACAAAATTATTTTAAGTCTGAACAATTAAAAAAAAAAAAAAAAAAAACAAAGCTCTCTGCCATCATCTCTCTATTAGAGCCAAAGCGAGGAAATCAAGATCGGAAGATAAGAAAGAGAGAGAGAGAGAGAGAGAGAGAGAGAGAGAGAGATAAAATAGGAGATAGAGGATCTGAATGGAGAGGGAGAGGGAATGAGAGTGGGCTTTTAGTTTTGAGTTGATTTCAAAGTAGTCCTATCAAACAATAATTTTAGCTTGAGATTCAAAAGTTATTTTTGAGGCTGCTTAAAACTACAATCTAGTAGTAAGTCAGATGTTTTAGGTACGATTTTTGTCAAAGATAAATTTGAACAATATTATTACTAGCCAATTGTGAGATTATACCAATAAGCTCTTTAAGGTTTCAATCCTAACCCATTCAGAAATGTTCTTATCTTTTCTTCTCAAACTCTTAACAGAAAATCAACACATCATTTTGAGAGGTTGTTGGGCTTTATTGCTACCTCTTATTGTCTATCCCAAATATCAAGATATTTAATTCGGCCTCAGATAGCACTATAGTAAAAATAAGCCGTTACTAACCAGGTATTTTGCATTCAAGAACGGGAACATCGGTAACTATAATATTATTCTTTTGGGTTAATTATATGAACAACTCTTGAGGTTTATCGAGTTTTCAAAAATTTTCTTTACATTTGAAACATTACACTGATATTCTTTTATGTTTTAATTCACTTTCACATAACCCCATTAAAATTTTGCTGATAAATTGAATATTTAATTCGGTCTCAGATAGCACTATAGTAAAAATAAGCTGTTACTAACTTGGTATTTTGCATTCAAGAGCGGGAACATCGCTAACTATAATATTATTCTTTTTGGGTTAATTATATGAACAACTCTTGAGGTTTATCAAGTTTTCACAAATTTTCCTCACGTTTGAAATATTACATTGATATTCTCTTATGTTTTAATTCACTTTCACATAACCCCTATTAAAATTTTGTTGATAAATTGACAACTTTATCCTAATAACTAATTACTTAAACAATAAATAAAGTATTTATTATTATATAGAAAAATAGAATATTAACAAAATATCTTCTTCTGAAACGCTGTAAGCATAAAATTGTCTTCCTTATCACCGTTGTCTATGGAAATTGAATCCAAGTTAAATCCTGAATTCGAAAGAGACCAAATCCATCTTTGGACATGAAAGCGGTGGTGGAAACCAAATAATGGGCTTGGCGACATTAACGACGCACGGTCTCTCCTGCTTACGTTTTGAATTTCAATATTTGTTTTCTTTAACATTTAATATTTTAATTTGATATCTTTTTTTTTTAGAAATACTTTTTTTTAATACATCTATAAAGCTTTTCAATAATTATTTTTGTCAAGTAATTAATTATGAGGGTAAGTTTGTCAATTTATAAGCAGATTTTGTACCAAAGGGATATGTGAAAGTGAATAAAAACTGAAGAGTTGTTAGTGTAATGTCTTAAATGCAAGGAAGTTTTGTAAAAACTCAATAAACTTAAGAAGATGTTATTGTAACTAATCCTTTTTCTTTTTATAGATATAATATTGTTGACTCTAAAAAAACTACTCAGCCTACGTGGCACGCAAGCCGAGTAATTAATAAGCTAACTACATCATTTGGTTATGTGCGCGGCATGCCAACTCGTCGGCCGAGCTCGGCCGGGGAGTAAAATGTGTTGATGTTGCGTTGAGCGCACTTTTGACTTCTTGATCTTGTGATTGTTGCCGAGGAAGGAACACGTCTCGGCCTTCGGGTTCTAGAGCCTGAAGACAAGGCTGCTAGTCTTGCAAAGTTCACAGATCGTCGGCGTCAGGTTCGGTCACGGTGATTATATTCGTGAGAGTATAAGCATACCAAACTAGCACCAAGCTATGTAGACACAAGTACTCGAAAGAGATGGATGTCTTGATGGTGAATGTTGTTCGACCGTCAAAATGCTGAACTCTAAAACTTACTTGTGAATATCCAATCATAAACAACTCGGCGTTCAATGTGCGAAGCCCAGTGACTTGTTACACCTCATTTCGCCGAAAAGGCTAATGGGATGCCCTATACCAACAAAGACTCGAAAATCCTTACTGGTCGAGACTTAGATAGGTAATCAGTCGACCTCGACGCAGTGTTGTTTATCTCCAAACTGAACGTGCTTCATGGTCGGCTGATTCTGTGGCAACAGTGTTGTTTATCCAAACTAAAGATGCTCGCCGGTTGCCTTTGCAGTGCTATTTATCCAAACTGAAGATGTGTTAGCGAAAAAGGAAAATAAATCTCAAGGTTGTTAGAGATTTCATGTAGAGCAAGAATTTAAGTAGGGCAGTTTGTGTGTTCAATTGGAGAGAGCTAAATGATGCATTTCCTTATCTATGTATAGCATTGAACCTACTCATGGCCAAACCAGAGACGTACTTAGACTATAACTTCTTATCCCAATCTGATTATGACTTGGCTAGTCCTAGTTCCAATGGGTTTCTAAACTAAACTCTATAATGAACCAGATTTCAACTTTAAGACCCATTGTGGTAAAAGGATTTCAACCTTCGCCTTTATCGAAAACAATCCTTCTCGCAAAAGGACTCGACCGAAATCGATTAGGCAACTTTTGGTGCCTAGCCAGCCCATGATACCTTCGGAAGACAGCAAGACCAAGAGTCTCGGCCCAAATTGTTACTCTCGGACCAAATTGTCATTTTTGTCCTAAACATTGCCCCTGGCTTCTGAGGTCTTCGGCCTATAACTCTTTGGCCGAGTTTCGACCTTGAAGAAGTGAAATCAAACCCTTAACGTATCTTTGGAAGACAACGAAAAGTCTCGAATATTCCATCCACTCAGGTGCATTTATGAAGCATGATTGCACGATCTTAATTTGTCAGATGTTCTGCCACGTGGCGATTCTTCTGCCTACTCGTTTTGCCATTAATAATGACATTCGAAACGTGTAACCATCGAAACATCTTTTCGCCATTAAATTCGCCGTCATATGCAAATGTGAATCCTCAATCCCAAGTTTCTCAGTCTCTTCACCTGGTTTCTTTGAATATCTTTCATGATTACAAAATCCTCTGGTCAATTTTACCCTCCCCCCTCCCCTAAAAAAAACTGCTGATCTTCCTCCTAAAACACCTATAAATACTCTGCTTTCCTTCACTCAAACTTTTACTCTTTCAAAATTCTCAAATCTCATTGCTAACAGCTTTCAAACCCAGAAAAGCCAACTTTCCCAGGCAACCTTCATCTAAAACCTAGAAAAACCTTCATATTCTTCAATGGCCGCAAATACTTTCATTGCCCAATCGGTCGAGGAATGCACTAAGTGCCAAAGTATCACTTATCGAAACACTATCAAAACCATCCGATTTGAGGATAAGCCAAATGTTACCAACCAAACCCTTGGCCCATTGTTCAAAGATGATGTTCCAGAAATGATCACCGAAATGCTCAATGACCATTGCCTGAAACCCTTATTCCAAGGGTATGATTGGTCGAAATGGGAATTGGCCAAACCCCAAGGCGTTTGGCCCGACCATCGAGATTAACTTGGATCGATAGCTCATGATGGCTGCTCTGAGCTTCTGGTGCTTGGCCACCAATACGATGGTTTTTCCCCTCGACCCATTTAGCCCGACAATGATGGACATCACAACCATACTTAACACCTCTCTTACTGGCCTCCTAGTCAACAATTCTCTTTTCGAGTCTCAATTTGATTTGGACCTAAAGACCATTTTCGAGGATTATGCCGTTGAAGCCTTGACAAAGGAAAACCAAAAACTGTCGAAAGAAGACGCGCAGAAACTACACAAGAACTTTTTCAACTACAACACCCTAATCACTCACTTCACCAACTCGAGAGGGGAAGATCTTAAGAAAGGTGAACTCGGGCCTTCATATTCTATTGGTACAACAAATACATATTTTGTGCCAAGTCAAATAAATGCCTGGCCGAGAATATACCCGTTGTCGAAGCCTTGGCCAGTGGTTATGTCCTGGCCCTGAGTCCGACCATTCTTGCCAATCTCACCAGGTGTTTGGCCGAGACTATTGTGGGGAAAATCGATCCTCACCAAAACGGCCCACTCTGGGTTTTTCAACTCTGGTTACAGGTCTATTTCTCGACGCTGCAGCTAAACCTTGCAAGTTTCACTTCTTCCAAAGCTAGGCCTTGAGCTAGCCTCATAACCCATTCATCCCCACTTGGCCGAAAAGATCTTCGAATATTTCTTTGGCCTAAAAGATTTGTCAGACGACGAATTCCAGATTTGCCGTCGCTGAACGTACCCCTCTTCCATCATCATTCCGACATTGGTATGGGAAGACGCCGAGGAAGATGATCTCCGAAATTCCTGGGGGTCATTTACCATCACTCACGACCTGCCGTATAGTTGCGAGGCTCGTCGAGAAAGCTGGGAGTTTATCACCCCAACTTCTTGGCTCATCAACTGGGCTATCTTCAGGGATGCCCTATGCCCTTCTTTACCCCTTTCTCCCCCTTGAGCCAAGAACGCCTCTCCGACTCCTCAAAGAAGCAGTGTGACGTAGTCGAGAAGAATTTCAAGGAGCGGTGCGCTAGCTTCCATCTTCGGTCGAAAGCTCCAGAATCCTAGTGTGCTAGCATTTTCGCCGATTGGTGGGCTGCTTATACTAAAGACTTCTTCAGCGTTTCGATCGAGAAAGTCTTCGAAAAGCTTTATGGCGACCGCCGCAAAAAGACTCTGGCCCCAAAATCCAAAGAAACAGCTTAAGGTTTACAGCTTTCTTTGTTACTTTTCTTGCTTGTTTACTTCGAACTTCTTTTTTATTCAAGTTGTGTTTTTAGGTGGCCGAACCATAAAGAGGGCCGAGGTGATTGCGATGGCCGTGGCTAAGAAAAAGCAAGCCCCTTCCCTGAGGAAAACTGTAGATGTCGCGCCAACCCAGTCAAGCAAGCGGTTTCGCCCAGATGCCAAGACAGCTGATGAAGCACCCCGGCTGAAAAAATGTGTCAAAAAATTGGCAAAGAAAGGGGAACGGGAGATCCATGTTATCTCCAGCCAAACCATATGAGTAACTACTCCCAATGCCTCTCTCCTTTCCCCTATCGTCAAGGTCTCGGTCATGGTGCAACGAGACTTAGTGATCAAGTCGGTCACCAATTTAGCCGTCGAAGAGCTTGTAACTTCAACACCAATCGCTGCTTATGCCGAAGCCGGCCCAGCGATTGCTACCCCAGAGAGGGCAGCTTTTGAAGCTGAGAAAAACCTCCCCCCGAATCTAAAAAAGGCTTCAACAATCATCCTAGAATAAGAGGTATAAAATTTTGTAATGTTCCTTCTATCTTGAACTTTTTGCCTAACGATTAATTTGTTGTCTAAGAGGATGAAAGCGAAGGGCCCTTGCTGGTGAAACATCCTCAACCAGCTAAACTGCCAACTACCACTCATTAACCAGCAATCGAGGCGGCGAATCAAGTCGATGTTCCCGTAGCTGAAACAAGTTTGGGACATGAATCGACACTTCCTATTGAGCCAGAAGCAACAGCCGAGACACCGATTCATCCCCAAGACCAGAATCTCAACATCACTTCCCAGGATGTTACTTCAATTTTTGTAAGAATCGTCATTATATCCTCTTTCCAATTCCTAAACTCTGAATTCTGAAACAAGAACAATCATTAAAATGTTAGGCGCCTAATCGTTTATTTGATAGGAGCATATTTATGCGACTTAAATGGCTTGTTCTCGTACATTTACGTTATGTTTCTTTAGTTATTTTAGTTCTTTATGCTTCTTTTGTGTGTTTTCAGGTTCTAAGGGCAAAGTATGCAAAAGGATGCCTTTTGGAGCCTTTTGGAGCAAATTAGAGATTGGAATGGATATCATATGCTTGGAGCCAAAAGGATGGACGAAATTGAAGACTTGAAGTAGGAAAGTTAAATCCTAAAAAGACCTCATGTTTGAGCATCATTGAAAACTCCTACGCATTTTAGAACACAAAAACAACATTCCTAGCAACCTTAGGACATTGTCGTGTGTTTCCTTGTGTCTCCCTTCCTTGCCATGCAAGGAAGGGCTTTGTTCCCTATTTTAAATACTTAAACACTACCACTTATCATTCACCACATATCATTCACCACTTATCATATCATACATTCATTTATCACTTATCATAATCATTCACTTATCACTTAACATATCATACACTTATCACTTATCACTCATAATCACCTACAACATCCACCTATTTCACCTACAACATCCACCTACTTCACCTACAACATCCACCTACTTCACCTACAAATGACATAGCCATATGTTCCCTCCACTACTCCTATAAATACCCTTGCATTCATTGATTCAATTCACATCTCATTTTCATACACAACACATTACAAACACATTCTCCCTTCCCTAGCCGTGAGCTTCCCATCCATTCCCTTATAATCCAAACACCACTCCTCATCCATTTCCATAATCCCCCAAACCTCACCTTAGACCTTGTGCTACAACAACGAGGAAGATAAGAGGGCCTAAACGTTCATACAATTCAAGTGTGAGTTGTTGGAATGTTTAGGTGTTTCTTTGATTTCAAAGTTTAAATTCAATTCTCTTTGTTTTGTACGTATGAGGAATGGAAGAGAAGAGTGCCTAAACGTTCATACAATTCAAGTTTGAGTTGTTGGAATGTTTAGGTGTTTCTTTGATTTCAAAGTTATGAGGAACTAAACCCCCTTTAGCTAAGGGGTGATTCGAAACTATGTTTATATTTGCAATATGAATTGATTAACTTTCGTTGGAATTTCATAAGTTGTGGATTCAATTTGTTTAACCGTTTGATTGATAACTTATTTATGAATGTTTATTAAGAATGCGCGCTTAATTTTCATGCATAAATATGACGCTAGAATATAAGTGAATTTCACCTAATCGTTATGAACTTATATTCACAAGTAGTGGAGGTTGCTTATAAACAATCGCGTTAAATGAATTTTTGGCATAAGTTTCATGCGTATTCCATAGTAACGAATGCCTCGTCAACACTTATAGTTTTCATAATGCTTAATGATCTTTGATTGTATCTTTATTGTGCTGTTCACGTAAAGGACTTTTGGAGAATGTGGTGAATTGCGTTGCGCTAACCCATCCAATTCATTAACTTAAGGAAAACTTGACGGTTAATTTAAGCGGACCTAATTAACCCGGGGCGTTGAGTTTCATAATTTATCGAAAGACCAACTGAGAATCAATCTTGTATGCAAGTGTAACATGTGTGGAGAAGAACCCCTTAGCTATTCCATCATCCATATTTTATTCACATTCATATTTACATTCTGTTTTAATTGCAATTTGTTCATTTAGTTTAATTTTGTCAAAACCTAAATCCCCCTTTACTTTAATGTCAAATTAGTTAGAAATCAATTTAGTTTGTGTTTTTAAGAGTTTTGAGTCTTTTGAACTTGTTAGAATCTGTTTAGTTTATGTTTTAAAGTATTTTTGAATTCTTTGAGTCTAGTTTAGTGTTTTATATTGTTTTTACGTTTTTAAGTCAGTTTCCAAGAGATTAACAATCCCTCCTAATCCCCGGTCCAGAACGATCCCTACTTGCACCTATACTACAATTTCACAAAAAGAGGGTTTAATTTGTGCGCGTATAAATCTCGCATCAAATTTTGGCGCCGTTGCCGGGGATTAGCAACTTTGCTAATCCCTTGGTTCTTTTCTTTTTTTTGGTTTAGTTGTTTTCGTTTTAGTTTCTAACTTAGTGTTGTTTTCTTTGTTTGTTGTTACTTTTGATATTTGATTTAGTTCTCTTTCTTTGATTTTAGGTACTAGAGAAGTAAGATATGGATTTTGCTAGCATTCAAGCTCAATTGGCAAATCTTACTTCTAAATTGTTGCCGTATGCCGAAATGACCACAATGCAGAGTGTCCCTACATTTGGAGCTTCATATAGGCAAGGATTTCAAGCCAATCAATGTCCACAAAGAGATTGGAGGGATCATTCAAACTCTATATGGTGGGAAGATCAACAAGTTCAACGTGAAGCATATTGGCAACCATATGAGGAGTTCTATTCAAGACCTATGCAGCCACCACAACTTCATATGAAATATGCTCAATTAAATTCAAGTTCGCCAATAGATTATATTCAAATTCTTAATGAAATAAATTCTTTGGCGCAGGGGTCACAAAATCAAGCCAAGGAGGCTCAACAAGAAGCATATTGGCAACCATATGAGGAGTTCAATACAACACCTATGCAGCCACCACAACCTCCCCCACAACAATTCCAATCAAGTTCAAGTATGTCCATGGATAATGATAAAAAATTTCAATTACTAAACTCTTTGACGCAGGACGAACAAAATCAAGACAAGAAGTTGGGTAAATTGGACGAGCAATTTGGGCAGATTATGGAGTTCATGAAACAAATTCAAGAGCAAAGTGAACTTTCCAACTCAACTATTGAAAACTCGAAGGAAGATTTTGAAATCCATAATGCTATCACTTTGGGAAGTGCTATGGAGGTTGGAGCTGACCTAAAAATGTCCAAACATAGCCTAGAAGTGGATGAAGAGTTGCTAATTGAGGAGGAGGAAGAAGACATGCACACGGCAAGGGTAGAACAACCCTTGCCGCAGCCCCCTAAGCCTTCTAAACCACCCACCACCAGTAAGGACGTCCCAATTCCATGTTATTCTGATGTTATTCCACCCAATGTCCCTTTTCCTAGCAGGTTTTTGATTCCCAACCAAGAAGAGAGTAAAAAGGACATCGTGGAAGCCTTCCCAAAGGAGCAAAATGCTATTCAAATTCTTGGTGCAACACAGCAAGTTTTAGATGGTGTTGAATTCTTCAAAGGACTTTGTACACCAAGAAGAATGATTCAAGAGAAGGTAGTGGCTGGAGAAGATGATCGTTTCTGATACACCGAATCTGGTCACGATGTTTTCCTTTACAAAATTGCAAACTTCCTTGGATGTCAATTCAGCGTATGATTTTGCTTCGACCTACTTAGTGAAGTAGTTGGTTGCCACAAATATCTATGTATGTTTTGCTGCTCTAGAAGATGGTGTAATTTTACCGATTACATCCATGACCATTCTCTGAACGGCCACGATTTGGTGACTGAGTGGAGTAATTAGCTAGGACTTTTTGTATAGGCTTGTACACATCCCCTTCCGTACTCGATACAATCCTTCAATATACTCAGCTAGAAATAGCTGTGTTGGCGAATCAGCCAACGCATCTTACGTCTAGATTGATGAGCTCCATAAATTCCTAAAAAAACTACCAATCTTATGTGGCACGCATGCTGAGTAATTAATAAGCTAACTACGTCATTCAGTTGTGTGTGGGGTGTGCTAACTCATTAGCTGGGCTCGGTCGGGGAGTAAAATGTGTTAATGTTGCATTGGGTATGTTGTTGACTTCTTGATCTTGCGACTGCAGCTGAGGAATGAACATGCTTAATCTTCAAGTTCTAGAGCGTAAAGACAAGGCTGGTAGTCTTACGGAGTTCACGGATCGTCAACGTTGGGTTCGTTCACAGTGATTATATTCGTGAAAGTATAAGCACACTGAACTGGCACGAAGCTATACAGACATAAGTACTCGAAAGAGATGTATGTCTTGATGGTGAATGTGGTTCGGTCGTCAGAATGCCGAACTCTAAAACTTACTTGTGAATATCCAATCATAAACAACTCGGTAATGAACGAGCCCAGTAACATGTAACACCTCATTTCGCCAAAAAGGCTAATGAGATGACCTCTACCAACAAAGACTCGAAAATCCTTGTCGGCCGAGACTTGGATAGGTAATCAGTCGGCCTCAATGCAGTGCTATTTATCCAAACCAAAGGTGCTCCGTGGTCGACGGATTCTGCGGCAACAGTGTTGTTTATCCAAACTAAAGATGTTCACCGGTTACCTTGACAGTGCTGTTTATCCAAACTGAAGATTTGTTGGCAAAAAAGGAAAATAAAAATCTCAAGGTTGTTGAGAGATTTCGCGTAGAGCTAGAGTTTGGGCATGGCATTTTGTGTGTTTAATTGGAAAGAGCTGAATAATGCACTTCCTCCTTTATTTATAGTAGTGAACCTACTCCTAGCCGAACCAGAGATGTACTCAGACTAGAACTTCTTATCCCAATCTGATTATGACTTGGGTAGTCTTAGTTCCAATGAGTTTCTGAACTAAACTCTATAATGAACCAGATTCATTCCCTGACTCTCAACGCCTTCAGCTTTAAAACCCCTTATGGTATTAGGATTTAACCTTCGCCTTTATCCAAAAGAATCCTTCTCGCAAAAGGACACGGTCGAAACCAACTAGCCAACTCTTGGTGCCTAGCCGGCCCATGATGCCCCCAGAAGACCGCTGGACCAAGAGTCTCGACCCAAATTGTTACTCTTGGCCCAAATTGGCATTTTGGGCCCAAACAAATATAGAAAGATCACTTAAAAGTATTTTTAAAGGAGATGTCTAATTCCAAGTGGCAGCACATAGATCAGGAGGAAAAAAAAAAAAAAAAAAACATGAAAGACTCTGAGCGAAGCTATTTAATCATATGTGGATTGACTCCTTGATGCATGCTGTCAAAATTGGCAGCGCGGAGAGAAGGCATCAATTTCTCAATTTCCTTGATTTTATGTTGGGGTCCACATAACATGTCTATTATTAGAGTGAATTTTAACTTCTCTTCACCCAATTTGTAGTATATCAAGACCAAATAATAACATAAAAAATATATCGGTTGGAAACTAAAATAAATAAAAATGTCAAATTATTACATAAGATATCAAATTTACGTTTGATATTTCGAATTTAACATTTCTCTTGTGGATGCTCTTAAAAGGCGTAATTGGCGATTTCTAAATAAATTGTCATATTGTCCATAGCAAAAAAGTGGAAAGTGCTGTAATTGTCGATCTAAAACAATGTTTGACGTGTTTCCGACCAAAAACAAAAACAATATCAGAGGTGCTGGCTCCCAAAAGAAGGTGGATTTCTTAAATATTTTTTCTTTTGTTGTTTAAACAACATTTGGAGTGGTAGGTATGCCATTCAGACGGATGAGGATTCCTTGAGCGATGGTAACAACATATAACAGATAGACATATGCGGCATTCTAAATTTCTAATGAAAAGTTTAGTGCTTATCCAATTATATTACACGACAGACATGAAACTCCAAATTTCGAGAATAAACAATTGAGGGGGGATTTGATTTAATACACTTGATGGAGATTGAGGACCTAACTAGTTTTGGAGCCAGAGGAAGGATGAAGAAGCCAATTTGAACTCCGAAAGAGAGTAATAAGACGTACAACGTTCGATAATTCCATGTAGTTTGAAGAAGTTTTTCTTGTCTTGGGAGGGGAGGGGGCGGTGCTTTTGTATAAACGATATTGGAAGATGGACGATTCAATTTCAAGACTCCTAATGCTAAAGGAAATGCTAACCAACTGAGCTACTAGCTGTTAAATATATGACTCACGTCGAGAGATTAAGAAAATTAAATACAAGGTATATATGTATGGTTCTACTCACAATATCACAAAAATATTTTATAAAACCAAACAGCTAGTAATGGATTATTAAGTTTAGACAATAAATGTGTCATTAAGTGTGGGCCAATTGTGTCACAAGCCCTTATGTAAAAGTCTTATGTGAAATATTTAGTATTACGGCAAGATGTAATGTAAGGTTAGAAAATGAATTAGGACTTAAACTAGATATTGAAAAATGCAGCGCGGGATGTAGCAACTTGGCTAAGGCAATTTCTCCCTCTTCATATATGAGAGTAAATAAGTCGAGCTAACCTTAATACCATGATGCGTAAACCCAGCTTACTTACAAGTTACAACCTTATTCAAATAATTTAGATTAGATTAGAACAACCCTACTAAAACGACTACCCAACAAATAAAATGAGTCGAGAATTCAATCCCTTCATCAAACCAATTTTTTTATTTTTTTATTTTTTTATTTTTGTCAAACTAGATAAAATAATAATTAGGAAACCATTCACCTGTTAAAATCTTCCGCCTCTTGTCCCAAAAAAACTCCAAAAGTGTGTGACTTGTGGATAATCACAGAGCAAGTGCCAAGTACCTTTCAAGTTTCGACTACAACTTGTAAATTGACAAGTCCACTTTTGCATAATGTTTGCTAGCTAACAAAGAGTTGGAAATGGTATTGAAAGTATAACAAGAATTTAAGTCGGGGGATTTCTGACGGAAAATTTTACAGAACCTCACATAAGTGGCACATTGCTACACTTAATAATATTTAAAGTTCTGATGGTGATTTTGCAAATGCAAATAGATTCATACCATACTTTACGTTTTGATTGGTGTTTTGCTTGAAATAAATTCTATCTTTTTCCTTCAAAATTTACCATGCAAAAGAAGAAGAAAAAAAAAAGAAAAAGAATCTTCCACATGTGGATCATGTTTAATAAGATATTGGAGTTTTCTAATCTTGGGCGTTTAATAAGAAAACAACATTTTAACTCGAACCGAATAATATATTAATATTGGCTAAAGATAATCCGTACCCACTGGCTACCAACCAATCATTAAGATTTCTTTTTTATATTTAAAATCATCTAAGACGAAATTGACAGCACAAAGGCCTTAAAATAATAAATTAAGAAAATTAAATGAGATGGACATTTTCACCATTTTTGAACGTTGAAAAGAAAAAAAAAAAATTGGAGTGTCGATTCTTGAATTATTATGATTAACTGTAGTTTTGGTTTCTTAATTAAATTGATTAAAGATAGTATCTGAATTTGAAAAAATGTGTGGCACTAATCATGGACAGTTTCTAACAAAATTAAACACGTGTTGTGCATGACACACCTCGACCTGGAATGCCCACTAGGATTCCGAATTGAGCTATGCTGGCCAATACCTGGAAGGTGACGAAGTCATAAAGTGTGATAGTGTATAAAATGTGAATAAATTAAAAACGTAAAAGTGCTTAAGTACACGAGTGCTTGATGAGCGGGTCTGGACTCATTTCATGCGTGATACAGAGCATAGATATAGTACAGTAAGGTAAGATAATGATTATACCATCATAAGAAGAATATGTATTGAAAAGTGCCATGAATCCTCGTCGATACGGAACTCTGTTGATAGAACCTGGAGGGGTGCACAAATAGAAAATGTGAGTGAGCGAAACAAAACTTTTCAAATCAATTTCAATTACCAAAGGCAGTAACCCCTCGCCGTAACACTTGTATAATTTCCCAGAAAATAACAGGCGTGACTATAACTCGAAACCATAACCAAAATAACAGCCTCACAACTATGATGTGTCAAATATCTCAACAAGAATAAGTAACCTAGGTGAAATAAATCAATATGAAATGGTATGTCAGCCGGATCCACCTATTGTGGCCTGTACGGTTGAACCAATAACTCATCAACATGCTAGTCAATAGCTCATCAACATGCTAGCCGGAGTCACTTCACGTGGCCTGTACGGCTGAATCATTAACTCATCAACATGCTAGCCAATAGCTCAATAGCATGCTAGCCAATAGCTCAATAACATGCTAGCCAATAGTTCATCAACATGCTAGCCAATAGCTTAATAACATGCTAGCCAATAGCTTAATAAGTATACCTGCACACGAGTTGGAACCACCTAAAGTGGTTTGTACGACAGGACTGGGTGTAAATAAATATGCTCAAGTGTTATAATCACGTGAAGACTGTGCGAATAATCGCGGGTCACCTACAAGTTGGAACCACCTATTGTGGTATGTACGACAGGACTATGCACCTACCTTGGATCCAAGGTGAGTGTAAGGTGCGGTAGGTGAACATCACGTGAATGACTGTGCCCTAGCCACGGGTGGGAGCACTAACATTGGGATGCAGGTTTATGAGCTCTCAATGCATCTCAATATAACATGTACAACTCATGGGCAACCAGTACGACAGTCTCGGAGTTGCCTAACAGATAATTGTAGTCATGCTATAACTCTATCGATTCAACTCGTACCATAAACTCACATGAACTTACCTGGGTGTCCTGTGTTCACCTTTGCACTTCAAAGCATTCATAAAAATTATGTGCAGGTAATATACATATGGATATACCATGATGCAATCTAATACTCAACCATATCATAGCATTTTCAATTATATATATACATATACATATATATATATATATATAATATGGCATAAAATGCATAAGCTGTAACGCCCTACTTCCAAACTATATACTTTCAGGGATAATCATCGATGACAAGCCCAACTAGACACTAGTTTAATTAACTATCATTACTTACGTTTTCTTACTCTAATTTCTTGATTCTTCACACATAGGGCTGGGCAAACGGGGCCTGGACCCGCGGTTCGGGGCGGGTCCAAGCGATTCGGGGCGGGTACGAGGCGGGTCCTGTTTTTAAAATTCTAAAACGGGGCGGGGCGGGTCGGGTCCATGTCATTTGCGGGGCGGGACGGGTCCTAATTGCTGAGGAAACGGGTCCCCGACCCGAACCGTTTCCACCTTCCAAAGATGCGTTGATTTAATCTGATCACTCTGTCTCTGCCTGCCAGACTCCCACACCCACAGTCGACTGACTCAACTTGACACCCCCACTCCCCAAATCTCGTCTCCTCTCTCGTCTCAGACCTCGCTCGATCGTCTCAGAGTCAGACCTCACTCAGTCCAGATTCAACCCTCCGTTTCCTTCTCTCCCCTCTCGATTCTGCATGTTCCGCCTCCTTAGCTTCTGTTTGGTTTCCGAGAATCTGTTTTCCCGAGAAATTTTTTGATTTTGTTGTTTGTGTTGAGCTGTGCGTTTGGGACCTGGTTTTGTTTTGTTTGTCCTGGAATTTGTATAGCGTGATTGTTTAATTTAAATTTTCTTTTGGTTTTTTTGGAGATGATTAATTCTGTGCTTTTAAAAAATTGTAGGGCGGAAGAGATGGATCGTTACCAGAGAGTGGAGAAGCCGAGAGTGGAGACACCTATCGATGAGAACGAGATTAGGATTACCAGTCAGGGCAGGATGCGCAAACATCACCTACGCCATGACCCTGCTTCAGGTCTCTCTCTCCCTCTCCTCTATTTTTTTTCTTCCATTTTTTGTGTTTAATTTCTGCTTTCGGATGCATAGAATTGAAAAAAAAAATTGAAAATAATGAAATTTTGTTGTGTATTATGATGAAACAAATTCAAACCCTGATGTTAATCTTGTGTGTTTACCTGCTGCTGTTGATTTTCTGCTCGTATGCGATTATATGGTAGTATATAATGCGTATGGAAGTTTGAGAATGCGTAGGGATGAATGAATAAAGATTGAATAGAGATTTCGGATTTATGTTAGGTTTTGATAAACCTATATTACTTGATACAGCACCTTAGATTTTGCTTATCCAAGAGACTTCGGATGTAATTTAGGTTATTTTAGACCTATATTAGTTATTACAATACCTTAGGTTTTCTTTATCTGCTTGTGCTGCATCCTTGCAGGAAAAAGGATCGGATGAAGTTGTGTTCAAGGCCATGGGAAGAGCCATCAACAAGACTGTAATGATTGTGGAGTTAATCAAGGTTATGTGTCTTGTTCTGAATCGTTATATATTGTTTGTGAGATGTTTGTTTCCGTTCTTGGATTATGCTGACAAGATATTCTTATTACTGTTGTTTCAGAGAAGAATTGTTGGTCTTCATCAGAACACTACAATTGGGCTAAGAAATTATAGCAGAATAGTTGTATATGTTGTTACAGTCTGCAAGTATAAGTTGCTTGCTTTCATGTCGAAAATGAAACTCTGGTAAGCGCTCCCCAAGGCTCGTGAAGAGAAATACCAGTCAAGAATCAGAGTACTTGAAACACTTGCATCCGGAACCAGTGAGGAAAGTGAGGTATGAAACATTTTTCGAAAAATTAGATCAGGAGTTGACAGCTTCTCGTAAACATGTTTCAATGTGGAACCAATGTTCTTATTTTCAAAGTGAAAATTTTCTGTTACAACTTATCATGAACCATCTTCAGCAAATAAAGGTATATTTCGCAGACAATGAAAAAACATATTGCTGGTGTTTAGCAGTCAAAGAATACGTATAATTTTACTTGTAAACTGCGGTTGTTCAAGTTTAATAAGGTCTATGGTTCAGATGTAACTCAATGCAAAATACTTAGTTCTTGATTTAGTTGAAGTTTAGCCAGTGCTCCCGGGGAATAAGTTTAACCTACTCATTTAATAGATTCTTTACTTCATAACACGATTATGTATATCAGTGTAGGAAGTTGTTTATGGCTCTAATTGATTATATGATTATGGACTACTGCGATATAATTGCATAAGCTTTTTGATTGATTATTTGTACAATCTGTGAAGCTGTACAATTTTTTTTTTTCTTTCAAACATAATTGCATAAGCTTTTTGATTGATTATTTGCAATCTGTGAATCTGTACAATTTTTTTTTTCTTTCAAACAACCAAAAAAAAAAAAAAAAAAGGGACCCGTGGACCCGGCCCGAACCGGCCCGTTTCAACCGGGCCGGGTAATGTCCGGTTCTTATATTAAAAAATGTAATCCCCGGCCCGGCCCGCCCCGTTCCCTTTGAACCTAGGTCCGGTCCGGTCCCTTCAAAATTGGGCCCGGCCCGGCCCGTGCCCAGCCCTATTCACACATTGATTTATAACCAACATTTAACCACTAACACATAAGGTTAAATCTCACATTTTACATCGATGTCCCTCTTATTGTTCAATTCCCCAAACAAGGCTATTGTCTCAATTATTTAATCTCACTTCTTGTATGGCTGCATCTAACATCTCGTTAGACTACATACGTACCCTAAACAGGGATCAAGCCATTCGTAGTTCACGCTAGTACTTCAAAACATTTACAGTAATTATATACAATATTAAATTTAAAAATGTTTGCATAATTATTAATCATATATTTACGTATACGATAGAAAGGAAAAGACCCGCTCACCTGAGGTCCGCGCTACGACACTCTAGCATGAATATCGAGATGTCACGAACGATCCTCACCTAGAACAATTATTCAATCACATCTCAAAACTCTTACCAATAGAACATGAAACTTACATAAACATATCCCTATGTAATACAATCTAGAAGATCCGCATCACAGATCTCCAATCCGTTACTTCCAAAGATCCACATATACCTTTAGAACAATATCCTAAAGTTTCAGAACGATCCAACGGTCAGATCTTCGCCAATTGCCAAAACCAAATGGCGGCTAACGTTTTATTTTACGAACTTACAAATCCAATTCGAGAAGATTCGTACGTCGGATTCCAGATCCATAAGTTCCTATTATCCTTAAATACTATGTCCTATAACGTATTGAATTTTGGTGACGATCCAACAGTCGAATCGTCGATTGTTAAAATAATCAAACGGCGGACCTTAATGTAACTAGGTTCACAATACTCAAATCACATCATACAGATAACAAATCTAAAATCAAGATATCATTTTAGCGTAAAATAGCATTGGTGGCCAACTGGCCACGCGTCGCCGCAAGTGGCGGTCGGGTGCCCTAACTCGCCAGAAAATTCAACTATTTCCAAAAATTCTCAAAAATTACAAACATGAAGATCTCAAAGAGTAGAGAAAACTTTATACCTGTGGCCAAGTCCAATTTGGCTGAGAAAAGCCCCAATTTCTCTTAAACATGTCGGAACCCTAGAAATAAATGCATTTCAATTCGTCTTCTCCGGTGCTCCACCGCCCCCAAGCTTGTTTGGGGTTTGTTCCTGACCTCATGAGGATGTCAAAGGTGGTAATAATTGAAGAGAAACACTTCAGAAATGGTGGTTTTCCTTCAAAGTTCCCTCGCACCCACGGTTGCGGTAATCACGAAATCGAGACTAATGTCTTCAATTCTTGGATGGATATGGAGGAGATAGTGATGCTAAGTTGTTTCCAAGTGGTTCTTTACCACAACTCATCGGAATAACGCCTGAATTGGTGTCTGACAAACCTCGAGGGCGCGGGTCTCCAACTGGGTTACTAGTTGGGTGTGGGTAGTAGGGGCCCGAGTTGGGTGCTCTGCACCTCCGTCCTTTCCTCTCCTTTTTCCCTCATCTCATTGGTCTCTCTCTATCTCTTCCTTCTCCCTGATTGGGCAACCCCCTTTCTTTTTCTTTCTTGTTCTCTCTTCCTCTTTCGTTCATCTTCTCTCCCCTTCAGCCACACCCATATGGCATAACCCTTTAGAATTATAAAATAATATAATATAACATAATTAAAATGGTAATTTTCTCCAAAATACTTTTGAATTTGTAACTCCATACAACTTTGATCATAACTTCAAATTCACTTTTGCTTGTGCCTACGCTTTTGTATCATCGAGTACCTCAGGAATACTCAAAAGGAATATTTAGTACGTCTCACTATACGTTGGTCAACGAAAGTCAAAACCTTTCCTTCTAGGGCATTTTCGCAAATTCACACTTTTAAAATTTATAAAATCGTGGAACTAGGAACAGGTTGTCACAGTACATGTGTTATTAATAGCTCATTGTAAGCTTTAGACAACTCATCCACTTCATTGATGTAAATAATATCGTTTGTTAAAAAAAAAACAATAAAAAGTTGGGAACTTTCATGAAAAGAGCCTGGGCTAAGTTTATTTTAATAAAAAAATCATACTATAAATTTATTTAATAAAAAAGACTTAAATTTTAATGAAAAACTCTTAAATTTTAATAAAAATGACAAAAAAACTTAAATTTTAACGAAAAGGACATAATTTTAATATTAAAAAAGAAAAACTGACGTGCGGATACGCGCGTCCTCACACAAACTGTTTATGAAATTTTCTACATTGTTTATGAAACTTAACGGTAGTACACTATTTATGAAATTTACTACACTGTTTATGAAACTTAATACATTGTTTATGAAACTTATGACACTGTTTATGAAATTACTACACTGTTTATGAACTTACTGCACTGTTTATGAAACTTAACGGTGTTACATTGTTTATGAAACTTAACGGTACCACACTATTTATGAAACTTAATGATACTACATTATTCTCTCTTCTTGAATTTTCTTAGCACATTCTCACCTTCCGAACAAATTTTATTCTTCTAATTTTCTTCGATACTCATCAAAATTTCTATGTATCTCTTCAATTTCTTAACTTTCTACACCAATTACATAATTTTCTTTTATTGTCCGCCTATCTGCGGCTTCCTCTTCTCCTCCATCTACAATCTCACCTTCTCCCTTTGCAAAATAAAAATAATAATGCAAATAAAATCAATAAAATCTAATACACCCATGGAGATAAGCCTAGATCGTACCCTGCTCCATGTCCTTCAATTTCAGAAGCATCTCAAGTCTTCAATCATTTCAATATCTGTGTGGACTTAAAAACCTTGGATTTTGGTTACCATACAATTTCCGAAGCATCTCACAGCGTCAGCGGTTTCATGGACGGAAATTGATGGGAATATCGTTATTGTCTCAATGGTGCATCATGGAAATCAAAATTGTAGGTATAAAAGGTAATGCTTGGTAATTAAAGTTGCACAAGGTGCTTCATATGTCCATAATATATAATATGTAGTACGGTGTGTGTGTGTGTGTGTGTGTGTGTGTATAGTACAAATAGATAGAGGTGTGTGCTGTAAAATAGATATTAGAGCAGCCATGATTGGAGTTGCTTTGGGCAAGGCAATTTTTGGACCCCAGTTGATGGGTATTGGAAAAAGAAGCAGCCAGAAGATGCAATGGCAAAGGAGACTGCATGCACGTTTGATAAGTTTTTTTTTTTTCTCTTGTCCTTATCATTAAATAAAGTTATTAGATGACTTTTGGTTAAAATTTCAAGTTTTAAAGCCATTTGTATTAGTTTTCCTTAAAAAGTTACTTTCATTTTTTTTTAAAGGTATGGTTTTCATTAAGCAAATGAGAATACGAACGAACTGAGAATATTGTGCATGATGAGCATTGATAAAATCTTGCTGGGGATTTCAACTACGTGCTGCGGTGCAGGTGTGCATCAAGATGGGCTGTCAAGATGTGGAGGTTGAATCTGATTCCCATATGCTTATTCGAATGCTTAATAAGGAATATGCAATTGATGCTACCTTGGAATGTTTTATTTATGATATTGTGCTATTGGTATCTCAATTAGGAAGGGTGAGGTTTATGTTTGTTAAGTGGAATGGGAATGTTGTTGTTCATGTTGTAGCCTTATATGTTGCCTCACATGGAGGTACTTTCCGTTGGGATGCTCTGGGTCCAGAGTTTTTATTTAATATTCTAGCGAAAGATGTAAACGTTTATATTCGTATTTAATAAAGTCTACCATTTGATAAAAAATAAAAAAAAAGTTACTTTTACTTAAATTAATAAGAAAAGATTCAAACCTTAGTGCAAATGATGAATGTCGCTACTAAAACTAGAAGGGGACATATGTAAAGTTTCCTTTATATGCTCCTTAATGAAGCTCACGTTTGTTTTGCGTGTAAAGTACATATAAAATTCACGCAGGATTCGTGTGAAGAACTGAAATGATGCTCCACATTTCAAACTATGCACCCTAATCGTCCAATTTTCTATGAAAAAGAAGCTCAAAATTGTTAAAGGTAGAGGCTATGAGGTCATTTTGTAATATGAGTAGACGGATATCCTAAAAGTTTATTATAATAAATAAAAACAGTTTGGATAATAGCACAATGGCCGGTGACGAGTGACCCACAAATTTCAGAACAAACAAAATACTTGTATTTTCTTTTCCGACGGAAGAAATTTACTCGGTTTACTACTTGACCCAAAAACTAAAATATCAAACACTAATTTTAGTAAAACACTCAACTCCTCTAAATCCAAAAATAAATATATAAAAATTGCTTTTAAATGAGTTGCTTTTTCTTACAGCAACCTTCCAGATGACGTCAAGTGGCAGTCCACGGCGCACATCCGCCTCCCGGAGTTTGATCCCACCACCCCACCCCACCCCTCCCGGTTCCACCTCGTGTGCCCGCTGCATTATATGTGCGCCCCGACAAAAATAAAATGAAAAATCCATCAAAAGTTTCTTTTTCTTACGGCAACGTTCCAGATGACGTCGACGTGGAAGTCCAAGGTGCACACATAACAAACACCCGGCTCCCGGAGTTTGATCCCACCACCGCCCCGCTCCCGGTTCCACCTCATGTGCCCGCTGCATTATATGTGCGCCCCGACAAAAATAAAAAAAATCTCTACCGCCAACCCCATCTTGTCGCGTCCCCATTGGCCCATGTTTCTCGAATAGAAAATGGGACCCACCCATCACTAATAGAATGAATGGTCCCACCCTTTTTTAATTAAAGAAGGCGATGTTTGCTTTTGTTGGGTCTATTTAATCCCATTCGCCCCTAATCCCACAACCAAACGCTGCAAATCCACTAATTCATCTCATCCTTCCCTCTCTATATCTCCGTCCTACCCTCGCTTTCTCTCTCTAGGAATTGTGATTACCCCCAATCCGCCAAGATTAGAGAGCCTTTGCTAGCCAATCCTCCGGTCGGAGATCGGAGGGCCGAAAACAATGACGTCTCCGGCAATCGGATCAAAGTTGATCCGCCGAAGAAGCCCAAGAGAAACAAGTATGCTTTCGCTTGTGCTATTCTGGCTTCCATGACTTCAATCCTGCTGGGTTATGGTAACTAATTCTGCTTAATCGAACTTCGATCGGCGTAATTAACTTTAAAAATTCTGTTTTTTTATTTGTTAAGACTTGATTAGTTCTGATAAATTTGATTAATTATTGATCAGATATTGGAGTGATGAGTGGAGCTGCAATCTACATCGAAAAGGACCTCAAGGTCACGGACACGCAAATCGAGATCCTGTTGGGTATTCTGAACCTCTACTCCCTCATCGGCTCCGCCATGGCCGGAAGAACTTCCGATTGGGTCGGCCGCCGCTACACCATAGTCATCTCCGGAGCGATTTTCTTCGCCGGAGCGATTCTCATGGGATTATCCACCAATTACACCTTCCTCATGTGCGGCCGCTTCGTCGCTGGCCTCGGCGTCGGCTACGCCCTCACAATTGCTCCCGTCTACGCTGCCGAGGTCTCTCCGGCGTCGTCGCGCGGCTTTCTCACGTCTTTCCCAGAGGTTAGCTTGTCTGTCCCCGTTTAGAAATTAATTAATTTGGATAATAATTTCAATTAAATTATAATCTAGAATGTTTTGACTTAACTTTCCAACTATGCCCTTTGGAGTGGTTTGAAGTAACGTAAAAGCTGTGTTTGAGTGTCTCGTTCTCCTATTTGTTACCCTCAACAAGTATACTGTTTAAATATTTTATCAACAAAAATGTTATTCTTACTATTTCGTCGTTGGACGATCTTTTTAATATAGCTGGGACCGCATGCGTTGGCGAGCTCTCTCTAATAGATGGGCACGCAACTGGTCTTATCTCTCTCTCTCTCTGATAGATAGTTAGTGCAACATTCACATGTATTATTAAGTACCATTTTTATGCAATATTACACGATTTGCCATTATATGTACTAATTAATTAATTAGTAATTACTACATTAAAATCTCAAATCTCCTAAAATGTAGGAGATAAGTTTTAAAAATCTTAAAACACATCAAACCTGATCAGTCAGTCGACCCTCATCCAAGTAACTAATGTGACATATGTTTCTTCTGCAACCATTAACAATTTAGCTGATCAGTCAGTCGACCCTCATCCGTTCTCCTTTGCCGGTCATATTCATTTGCTTCATATTTTGTTTTGTGCATGCCTCTTGATCTGCGTGTCCGTACCAAAGGGTAAGCTTTTTGTTTTAGCACGCTTTTGCATCATTCACGTACCATGCTGCATTTGTAAAATTGAATTTAGTGGTACATTTTCTTTTAGATGATAGTTTGCATTGGGTATGTTTCAATTTAGCATTGGTACGTTTCAAGTCGTTATGTTGAGACATTTCAAGTTGGAATGGGTACAGTTTATCTCAGCATCAAGTTGATATTGGCGCATTTCAAGTTGATACGTGTCATGTTGATATTGGCGCGTTTCAAATTTGCATTGGGTACATCTCAAGTTAACATCGGTATATTTAAATTTGGTTTCAATTTAAATTTTACATTCATATATCTCGTGTCCAAGAGCACTAATCTCAGTCCAAACTCATTGCTTTGCCAACAACTTTTATGTTTCAACCTAAATTTATAATGTGAACGAACCAACAAAAGGGTTAAACCCTAACAAGCCAAAACATATGTTCAAAATTCAAAATTTAGGAGATAATTTTTAGGGTTGTTTTGTTAACGCCCACATTTTGTTGACTACATCCCACATTCTTAATACACTTCACATTATCTTAACACACAATTTTTTGGGTCGTTCAAAATTCAAGATGAAGATTTCTATAGCAAAACTAAAACATTTGTTTGATGCTTCAAATTAATCATTAATTTAAGACAAAAGTTGCGAAAAGTGTATATGAATTAATTTTATTTGTTTGAATTTTAATAGGTGTTTGTCAATGTTGGCATATTATTGGGGTATATATCCAACTATGCTTTCTCATTTTGCGCTCTTGACTTGGGGTGGCGGCTCATGCTCGGCGTCGGTGCAATTCCCTCGGTTATTCTTGCCATCGGTGTCTTAGCAATGCCTGAGTCGCCTCGGTGGCTCGTTATGCAGGGTCGACTAGGCGACGCCAGGCAAGTCCTGGACAAAACCTCAGACTCCAAAGAAGAGTCCATGCTCAGACTAGCTGACATCAAAGAAGCTGCTGGAATTCCTGAGGATTGCAACGATGATATCGTCCAGGTCACTGGTCACAGCCACGGTGAAGGCGTTTGGAAGGAATTGTTAGTTCATCCGACACCAACAGTTCTTCATATTCTAATTGCAGCCCTTGGTTTCCACTTCTTTCAGCAAGCCTCTGGTATAGACGCCCTTGTTTTGTACAGTCCAAGGGTCTTTGAGAAGGCTGGGATCACCAGCTCAGACCAATTGCTACTCTGCACTGTCGGAGTTGGACTTTCCAAAACCGTTTTCACCTTAGTCGCTACCTTTTTCCTTGATCGGGTTGGACGGCGTCCACTACTGTTAACGAGTATGGCTGGTATGGTAGTCTCCCTAGTGTGTCTCGGTTCAAGCCTTACCATCGTTGATCAACACGAAGGGGCTAGAATGACATGGGCAGTTGTTTTGTGCTTGTTCTGCGTATTAGCCTTCGTTGGGTTTTTCTCAACTGGGATTGGGCCCATCGCCTGGGTCTACAGCTCTGAGATCTTCCCATTGAGGCTGCGGGCTCAAGGGTGTGGTATGGGAGTGGCCGTGAATAGGGTGATGAGTGGCATCCTCTCAATGACTTTCATTTCGTTGTATAAGGCCATCACAATGGGTGGTGCCTTCTTCCTTTATGCGGCAATTGGTGCTGTTGGTTGGATCTTCTTTTTCACAATGCTCCCGGAAACACAAGGCAGAACCCTTGAAGACATGGAGGTCTTGTTTGGTAAATTCCACAAGTGGAGAAAGGCCAACAAACTGCTCGAAAAGAAAAGGCAAGTTGCTCGTGGTGATGGTGGCACCAGTGATCCGGACAACAGGGTGAACCTCTTAGCTTAGTGCGTGGATATAAACAACTAGTAGAACTACAGAACAATCTCTTGAATTATAAAAATATTTATTGTACGCACCGGTTATATATGAGGGTGATTCCGCCCATTGGATCGTGATTTTGAAGGTTCATTGGTATGGGGACAGCGGAACAGGTTAGTATCTTAGAAATGGCGAATCCGATGATGGTCGTAGGAAAATTGGTCATCTTAATTTGGTTACTAAGGATGGAAGATTTTCGAGGCGAGACGAGAGGAAGAAGGAGCTTCTATCCAATGAAGAACACCAAGTTAAGATGAAGTTAGGTATGTATTGCAAAAGTTTGATGGTCGGAATTTGTTTTTCCAATATTTGCAGCAGCATTTATTTGTTTGTGGATACACTGGCACCCAACTACCGGAGATATTGTTTTGGTGTTGAGTGTAATAAAACATTTCGTATTAGAAAAAACATAATGGTTATTTTTCACTTTTGCACTTGTAATATGCATATGCACGTGATTCTGGAAGCAGAGTGGGATTAAAAAGTTAACACTTTTTATGACTTTCGGTTGATCGCTCGGTCCAAAAGTATGCAAGGCAGGATCACATGGAACAAAAGCAACTTATGATGTTGGTGTTTGGTGTTTGGTGTTTGGTCGTACAACAGATTTTTGACGTTTGTGTTTGGTGATAAAAAGAAAAAGAGAGTTTTCACTGTGTTTCCGCTCTTTTTTTTTCCTTCTTATTTGTTAACTTTTATTTATTTTTCATTCTCAATTGATCTATTTAATCTTTTTTTTTTATTAAAAGAACGTGATGGAAAATGTATGGGTGTGAAAATCACTTCTCGTAATTCTCTGCAAAAACGTTTATGATAGTGACCCTAAATAGTGATTGTGATCATTTGGACATATATACACATATATTGAATTTGAAAATGGCCAATTTCTTTTGTTGTATTCAATTTCATTTGAATGGCCTAATGAATCAAGTTCCATTACAAATTTTAGTGTTGAATTATTATCAGGATATATCACTTACTCAAATTTCAGAGTTTGAAGTTGAAGTATGTAAGAGATGCTCCTAGTACTAAAGTCACACCTAAACTTGTTTTTTAAAATGTTTGAAAGTATTTTAGTGAAAATTTTTTTAATTCCAAAAGAACTTAAAATGTTCGCCGCGGCGTCTCTACCAGCAAACTATGATCACTAAAAACACAGCCGCCAAACCAAACAGCCCAGCCCACCCTTCCTTTCCTCCACCCTCCTCGCCGCCACCATGAACAACGGGAACACAACAAGATCTGTGCTCCAACCTATTGCTTCTCGTCTGGTCATCTGATTCGTTCAAACCTCCAACTCCAAATTAAGGGGTCAATGAATTCGGTAAATATTCTTTCCCTCTATAAATCCTTCATCTCTCTATGTTCTCATGTTTAATGCACAGAAGGGGATGATGGAGAGGGAGAGTAAGATTGCCATAAAAATTTTCATTAAAGATACTGTTCACCTGCATTTTTTGAAAAAACTGGTTTTTCAAAGTAGCTTTGAGCTGCTTCCTCATTTTTGTTTTGATGATCCGTGATTTTGACCAAAAAAAAAAAAAAAAGACAAGCACGATTTACTGTAGTTACTGTTTATACCATAAATCATCAATCCAAAAGTACCGAGCATCAGTCAACATTGTACTTTCGGAGGTCTTATGAAGCATATATGTGGAGGCATTCCTGCTGAAGTACAAGAGTTTTTCTCCAACCAGGAAGATCAATCACAACGTAATACGTGTCAACATCGGAATAAAACTCTTGAAGTCCCACATCGACCGTAGACAAAAGTGTGCAACTCTCCTCAACTATAAAAAGGTCTCCTATAATTAACTCGTAATGACATTATTCCACTTAACCCATTATTAGAACTTACTAGTGATGATTATGTTTGAACTTTTGTATAACGTAAACTCTACATTATTAATGATGGCTCCTCTACTCT
Source organism: Pyrus communis (assembly GCF_041283825.1). Classification (NCBI taxonomy): domain Eukaryota; kingdom Viridiplantae; phylum Streptophyta; class Magnoliopsida; order Rosales; family Rosaceae; genus Pyrus; species Pyrus communis. The sequence continues at coordinate 7,430,758 of NC_142574.1, read as the reverse complement.
CATGGATGTAGCCCAACTTAGGATGAACCACATGTATCTTGTGTTTGATTTCCTATCTCTATCTCTTTACATATTACCTACACTTGGTGTAGCAACCTTGCGAAGGTTCCACCTTGACATTTTATTTTGTTCCAAAGTCAACTTGATTTTGTGCATCATTAGTTAACAAACACAAATTATAGCCTAATTTCTTTTCCACCCTTGTTTATAAAAAAAAATTTAAGCAGTCTCAAACTAGTTTCAAGTAATATGAAAGATTTTGATACAAACATTACATTTACACATTTGGTAGGAGTGAAAAAAATTTGTGGGGTGTTTTTAGCATTACTCTTCTTAATGATAAATATTATTCAATGTCACTATATTCTTAGCTGAAGAAAGCACCATAAGCAAAACAATTTATTGTCGATTTTTCTCTGAATTTGTACTCCACTATCCATTCTCTTAAATTTTTATCGAGCCAACTTCCATTGAACTATTACAATGTATGGATTATGAATTTCCTCTGATGTTATGTTTACCCATATTTCATCTGATTACTCATTCAAAAGTTATTCGTCAGCGGTTAATAATCGTGTCAATTAAAAATCTTCGATATTAGTACACTTCAGAGAAATTCACACTACACCCAAACTATAAAGAAAAAATTACTCAACTAATTCTTCTAAATAAAAGAAATCAATTGGATTATAACAAAATGATTAAACTGTAAAAGTGGGATTTTTTTTTTTTTGTATAATTTTTTTTTTAAATGTCTAATAACAGCATTGACAAGCTCACAACACAAGATATAAATCACTACTTCCAAATCCGGATCCATACCGGATTCTCTTTGTGAGGATTTCGGAAATTCGTGAATTGTGTCCGTTCATCGTACATCTTGCGGTCATAAATTATTTTAAATATTTTCATTTAAAATTAAACATAAACAGTACCTGACAAAAACTTATCGCACAATGTACGATGAACGAACACGATCCATGAATTCTCAAAATCCTCATCAAAGAAATCTGGAAAAATCCTGGTGGACTAATTCCACACGTATCCTTTTTTTTTTTTTTTTTTTTTTTTGGGGTTAATCTTAGTTTACTACCCTAAAGTTTCTTGGTTTTCAACATTTGGTACATGAAAATTTTTTCATCCCAGAGTGGTACATAAAGTTATAATTTTGGGATATTTTCATACATCCGTTAAGGTTGTTATTAAGTTTACCGTTAACTAATGATGTGACATCCACGTGGGTAATGACTGGACGCAACGTGGATATTAAAAAATGAAAAAATAAATTAGGGCTTATCGGGTAAATTAGACTCTCCGTTTCACAGTAACCTGTCAAACCCAAAGCCGTACAATTTAGGGCTTACATATTCTCTCTTTTAGAATTCTGATCGCATCATATCCATTTGTCTTCAATCGAACTTGGTTTTCAATACTTAGGGCTTGAAGGCAGAGGAATCCGAATCGCACTTTTAGCAGCTCCGCACAGATTATCCTAGATTTCAGAGGCCTCATGATTTTCGATCGGTGTTGTGATTGAAAGGAATTTCAGGTGAGTAGTTTCGTTCTGATTTTTCAGTTTAAGGAGATTTGGGATTGGTGTCACATCCCCGCCTGGGCCCCACCACATCCAGGCCTGGGCCCTCATCACATTCCAAGCTCGACTCCACCGTAGCACGATATTGTTCGTTTTGGGCCCAACCATGCCCTCATGGTTTTGTTTCTGGGAACTCACGAGCAACTTCCCAGTGGGTCACCCATCCTGAGATTACTCCAACCCAAACTCGCTTAACTTCGGAGTTCCGATGGAACACGAAGCCAATAAGCTCCCAAAAGGCCTCGTGCTAGGTAGAGATGAGAATATACATATAAGGCTTACATGATCCACTCCCCTGGGCGATGTGGGATGTTACAGTCCACCCCCCTTAGGGGCCCGATGTCCTCGTCGGCACACTTCCGGCAAGGGATTAGCTCTGATACCAAATTGTCACATCTTGGTTTAGGCCTCCACCACATCCCGGGCTCGACTCTACTGTAGCACGATATTGTCCGCTTTGAGCCCCGACCACTCCCTCACGGTTTTGTTTCTGGGAACTTACGAGCAACTTCGCAATGCGTCACCCATCCTAGGATTGTTCCAGCCCAAACTCGCTTAACTTTGGAGTTCCGATGGAACCCGAAGCCAATGAGTTCCCAAAAGACCTCATGCTAGGTAGAGATGGGAATATACATATAAGGCTTACAGGATCCACTCCCCTAGGTGATGTGGGATGTTACAATTGAAATTTCATAATTCGGAATGAAATTTATGCATCCGAATTGTGGATTCGGCATTGGAATGCAATGCTAAATCCATGGAATTGAACAGAGCCTATATGGGTTTTGGCTGTAATTGTTTGATTTGACGAAAATTGAAGATTTTGAATAGTTGTTTTAGTTCAACATAATAAAAATTAGGGTTTTTTTTTTTTGGTGATTTTTCAGGTACTTTGCATTTGTAATTGTTCAGATCGAGAGGGAAATACAGGATATGATAGAGATGTAAGCAAATTTTCAATCTTCATCTATCTGTTTTTTATTGGATGTAAATTTTCGATATTGATAATCTATTATTTTTTGGAGAAAATTAGGGGTTGTAGTCAAACTCGGATTTGGAAGGATGTTAAAACACTTTAAAATCCTAGTGTAGTCAACCAAAGGATTTTAAATGATTTTTAGAATCCATGCAAATCTGGGTGTAGTCAATCAAGATTTTAATAGTCATTTTTAAAGTCCATCTTGTAGTATCCCACATCGCCCGTGAGGGCGTGGTCTTTGGGCCTTATATGTACATGTCTGGTGGTACCCTTTGAGGAGGCCTTTTGGGGCTGAGGCCTGCAAAAACAAAACCGTGCGGTAGCCTGGTGTCTGCGACCTAGTCCAGGCCAGGAATGCCAAAGCGGACAATATCCTCAAGGCGGGAGACCGGGATGTGACAATTTGATATCAGAGCCTAACCCTGGCCGTGGTGTACCGACGAGGACGTCGGGCCCCTAAGGGGGGTGGATTATGACATCCCACATCGCCCAGGGGAGTGATCCTTATATGTATATTCCCATCCCTACCTAGCACGAGGCCTTTTGGGAGATCACTGGCTTCAGGTTTCGTAGGAACTCCGAAGTTAAGCGAGAAGGGGGCTAGAGCACTCCCATGATGGGTGACCCACAGGGAAGTTGCTCGTGAGTTCCCAAAAACAAAACTGTGAGGGAATGGTAAGCCCAAAGCGGACAATATCGTGCTACGGTGGTGGAGCGGGCCCGGGAAGTGGTGCTGCCCGGGCCGGGATGTGACAATTTGGTATCAGAGCCAGACTCACGGCCGTGGTGTGCCGACGAGGACGTCGGGCTCCCTAAGGGGGGTGGATTGTAATATCCCACATCGCCCGTGAGGGCGTGGTCTTTGGGCCTTATATGTACATGCCTGGTGGTACCCTTTGAGGAGGCCTTTTGGGGCTGCGGCCTGCAAAAACAAAACCGTGCGGTAGCATGGTGTCTGCGACCTAGTCCAGGCCAGGAATGCCAAAGCGGACAATATCCTCAAGGCGGGAGACCGGGATGTGACACATCTAGATTAGTATTGAAAAATTAAAGATTTTGTAGGATTTCATAAAGATGTGGATTTTGTGAGATTTGAGAGTAAGAAGTATATATAATCAAGACCAAATAGAATCCTACCTCACACCCTAGGATTTCAAATCCAAGAACCTCTCCCGCTTCCTCTCACACTTTATCTTCTTCCTTCATCTCTGCAATTTTTTCTTTATCTCTGGAATTTTTCTATTTCACCAATGCAATTTTTCTAGAGTTCTTTTTGCAATTTTTTCTTCATGGCAGAGAAGGGGAATTGAAATTGGGTTGTGAAGGAAGAGGAGTAAGAGAGAGTCGCGGAAAACAAGATTAGAGGAGTATTGACAAAAAAAAAAGAAAAAAAAAAAGAAGATTGGAGGAGAGAGGTTAGCTGGAACGGAAAAGAGAAAAGAATAAAGTGGGGAGGAAATAGGATTGGAAAGGAGTGCAGCTGGAGACTTTTGAGTAGTTGGGTTTATGTGATAATCTTGACATTTTATTTCAACTTCATTTTAATAGATTTATGACCTAGATACATGTATCACCATTTGATTTATTTGATGGTCAAGATTCAACATTGTAAAATCTATCAAAATCCATAGAAATCTGTTATATGAATCTTCGAAAATCTTCCAAAATCCATATGGATTTTGTATAAGTCTCGTAGTCCTATGAAATCCATCACTTAACAAAATCTATTAAAATCCTTTCAAATCCTAAGTTGACTACACCCCCTTAGTTTGACAACTTTTTGGGATAAGATTATGGTCAATCAGACAACGAATATGAGGATTACAAGGATGATGAGAATGGCGAAGAGTATGAAGAGGAAGAGGAAGATCCAAAGCCTACCAAGGAAGCATTGGCATACCTTGAGTTGAGAAAACGCTTGAAAGAACAATTACGAAAGAAGAAAAGTGGTTCTTCTTTGGCCGTCGAATTTACCCAAAATGGAATTCCGGTTTGGTCTTGGAGTTGCAGGGCTCATCGGGGCCATTGGAGGACATTGGAAATGGATGAATCGGAAGGGGAATTTGGGAGATTAGGGCTTGCGGTTTGAATTAGGACAGAGCAGTACGTTGTGTGTCAATGCATTGGGAGGGAGAGAGAAAAAAATGGAGTGGGTAGAGTCGAAGAGGGAGGGGAAAGGGTGGGTGCAGAGGAGAGAAGGGCGTTGGAAGGGGTAAGGGAGAAGACGCCCAAATATATATTTTTTATTTATTTTTAAAAATTTTTTTAGTTTTTATTATTTTATTAATTTATTTTTTAATATCCATATGGCGTTTAGTCATTGTTCACGTGGATGCCACGTCATCAGTTAACGGCAAATTTATCAGCAACCTTAACCGATGTATGAAAGTATCCCAAAATTATAACTTTATGTACCACTCTGGAATGAAAAAAATTTCATGTACTAAAGGTTGAAAACCCAAAAACTTTAGGATAGTAAATTGAGATTAACTTTTTTTCTTTTTCTTTGTTCCAATTCCACACATACCTTATTGTATGATGATATCTAGACCTGACAATTTCTTACATGACTCATTAACACGACACGAAAATAACTGGTTTCGGGTCAAGACGATAATTAATCAGGTCATTATTGGGTCACACGATAATAAAACATTAATAACGGGTCCTTAATATGTTTACACGAGAGTGACACGCAGGTAACCAATTTCGACACGATAAGAAAAAAGTGATTTTGATGATTTTAATTTTTTAAACTACTAAAAAAAACTTACTATAAAATACAATAGATATAATGAATATGTATATATTGTTTATTAATTATTATTCTATATAAATTTTAAAATGTAAGTTTTATTTATTTATTTATTTTTATAGTATATTATAGGCAAAGATTGAGATTAAAAATCATAAAACATATTAAAAATAAAAATATCAAGTAATTTAAAAATACCAAATACATTAAAAAAATTATAATAATTAGTTTACATGTGCGAAAAATATGAAAAAAACATGCAAACGCTCGTAGTCGCATCCTCTACACTTTGAGGATGGGTATATGATCATTTGAATTTTTAAAACCATACAAACTCTCATGAATAGTATTTTTAAGAGAGTTCAAAATAAACAAAATTCACAATCATTAATGTACAAGTCTGAAAGATATGAAAGCATAATAAACGTTTATAATTGCATCCTTAACGCTTAGACAATAATTACATGGTCGTTTAGATTTTTAAAACCCTCCAAATCTCATGAACAATGTTTTTTTTTTAATTTTATTTTAGTGCAAAATTAATAAAATTAATAATAATAATTGTAAAAGTGTGAAAAATGTAATCACTCGTAGTGAAAAGCTTTACAACTTTCATGAAGGGATCAACTCTAAAATTTAGTATGTATATACTAATTTAATATTATGTTTTATATTTTTTTGGGTCAAATTATGTTTTTCATTTTTATTTTTATTGATTTAAAATATATTTTTCTTAACGGGTAACAGATCATGTCATATTATTTGATAATATTAATAGGTTGATTTCGGGTCGGGTCATTTACCCGTTTACTTTAGCGGGTGTTACATGATACGATTCATTAAACTATAAAGTATGGCACGAGAACAATACGAATACGAGAAACACGACACGAATGTTAGGTCTAATGATATCATAGTCGGGGTGCTGGAAATATAATAAAATCAAGTCATATTTTCCCCCCAAGAAAAGCATGGGCAGATCACATTTTCTCTGTCTTTAAAGGTAGGACAAAGGTTTTGTGGCCGACAAATCTGACACGTCTCCAAGTGTTCTTTTCGGTGCAACACGTTTTTCGTGACCACGCTTTTTACGCGGGGTGCCAATGTAAATATTGAAGGCGGTGAAGTTAGGTCTGAAAATGTCCCACTTTTGTGTGCAGACCATCTCTACGGACACAACTTGTCAATCAGTTTTCATAATAATACATTAGATTTGTCTACACAAATTCTTAGAAAATAAGAAGTAGAGAGAGAGAGACGTGGAGGCAATGAGAGATTTTTGTTTTTGGGTTTTTTTTTTTTTTTTTTTTTTTTTAATTTTAAATATTAGAGATATTTTAACATTATCTGTATGTGTGGTTTTAATAAAAAACAGTAAAATTTAAATCTGTAAAATTACATTATTACCCATCATTTTTTTTTGTGATAGAAAACAAAGTTGTCTTTTTACCTTCTTTTGGTTGACAAAGATGATTTCATTAATTAATAGAGAGATTAACCGTGAACAATGCATATTAAATTTAGGAAACTTAAGTTAATCCATAAAATTAAACAAGTTGTCATCAACACAAGTCAACAATATAACTTCGACACAATAAAATTCAACAATATAAGCCCTCTACACAACCTAGCAAGAATTCATAAGCCTACATCGAACCGACATTTCCCCACAATTCCACAAATTTCCACTAATTTTATCAATGACCATACATAATTAACCATGAATACTGAATTCATTTAACAAATTTAACAAAAATAACAAACTTGACTTCTAGGGTTCCAAATTTTAAAACTCACCAAATTTCAACGTGATTTTAGGGGAAGTATGACACGGTTAATTTGTGGAAGCAAGGAGTCTCAATCTCGACTTGGAAGAACACGCACGATGTCCTTTTTGTTGAACCAACATGACAAATTTAGAACCAATTTCGAACAAAGTTCGACTAAGTTTCGAATGCGCAGTTGAAAGTTGATTGAGTTTCGAACACCTTGCTAGGGACGAAAAACAATGGAGAAGTTCGACTAAGTTTCAAACGGCATAAAAGTCAATTGAATTTTTTTTTTTATTTATTTTTTTTTATTTTGAAATCGTTCACATAAGAGTTTTGGGTTGAGGAGACGACAAGATTAATGAATATGAGTTAATTGTTGTTGAGGAGGGGGAGAGTTTCAGTTGAAAAAAACAATGTTGTTGGGTGACGGGTCATAGACATTTATGACCTGGTTTTACTGTAAACTAACTTTGATTGATTTGTTTACAATTGTTGAGATCATATCCAATGACCTACATTTGTCCGCACAAATGGACATCAAAACTCGGTCCACATTGTAGAAAACGCGAACGGAGAAAACCTAGCATTTTGCGCAATCAAGCCAGCCTCACTAGCGTTAAGCTAAACCATTCAACTTCTTGTGGCCTAGTGAGCTTAAAACTAACCAAAGGCCCAATTATATTTTTTTCGTTTAATTAATTAACTTTTAATTAATCCCCGCAAAAAACAATGAAATCATTTAGTACATTTAATGATCTTCGTTATATTTCTCAAGATTTTAAAAGGCATTGCACAAGTTGGGTGATGGGCAGATGTTCAGAGTCTAGGTGGTGCCTAGGGCCTCTTTTTTTTTTTTTTTTTTTTTTTTTTTTTTTTCCTTATCAAAATTTTAGTTTTAATTAAATTTATTGCATAACAATGAATAAAATGTCTACTTATACTTAAAAAGGCATTATCCAACGGAGCCTAAGCCAATGTCTCACTCCTGATAAGGTCTCTTCATTCAAAAATTGATTGAAAGGTTAATGCGATTGTGTTGAACTAGAAAAGCTAATCTAATTAATACCTGGCATCCGATGGAAATATATCTATATTTAGATTGATGAAATTTTCATCATTTGGAATCGAAAATCATCAGGTTCGTGGTGGTGTTAGGTACAATATTTCCTGTTATTTGTAAAGAAGTTTTGATGAGCTTAAAACCTATCGCTTTGTCAACCCTAATCTCTACACCATACCAAGTTCAACCACTAAGAATATGATTTGGATGCAATTGGACTTTGATCAACCATCATTTATTTCTCTCTTTCTTCGTAATGTAAGTCGGATAACATCCACATTTCAAAGACCAAACATACAATTTTGAACTATTCTTTCCGTTACTTCATTTGTTACGTAATACGAAACTAGTATAATACATGAATAATATGTGATCGTATTTTCTGATAATTTTGCTAAAATAATATATTGAAAAATTCAGTCATCTTTATAAAATTTAATTTAATTTATTAAAAAAATAATGTGTTTTTATTTCTTTAATAATATGCTAAAAACATAGGTAGAATAGTGTGAGTTTTACATGTATTATTGAAAAAATGTGTGAAAATAACGTGTTTTAAACGTGATTAATATGTATGAATGTGTATAATATGTGTACTATACACTGGAGTTTTTAAAAAGTGTAATTGAATGAATAATTAAGACATGTTAAATTAAACGAAGTATTTTAAAGAAATACTTGTAGATATTGTGGATGCAAATTTCCGTCTTCTCATTCTTGGACAAAATTGCACAAACAAAACAATTAACACCTAAGGTCAAGGCCAAGAGCCTCACGCGCCCATGATGAATTGGGAGGGGGGGCTTTGGCCGAAGAACCTCCAATGCTAAAGTTAGAATTTTGAGAGAAAAGTGTATGGACAATTTAGAGAATTTTGCAAGAGAGTTGGAATTGTGTTTTGGAGAGAATGAAGTAGTATTTATAGGGGTGTGGCTGGCCCTTTTAGGAGGAGGAGGACCGGTCACTTGGTTGGTATTTTGGGTGAGGTTCATGATTTGTAGCTAATTAGGAATGATTGAATAATAAATCAATTAATTAGCTAATTAATAGAATAATTTCCTAATTGAATAGCTAATTAATATAATAAAAGGGGAATGATTTCGGAGTTACCTTGTGGAGATGATTTGATGAGGATGGATGAAATAGGTTTTGAATTATTACCTATATTAGGCACTTTTGACTTGGTTGAGAGATGATTGTCCATTGCTCGCGTGTAGGAATCCTGGTGTGCCTCTAGGGTAATTTTGTCTTTTTAACCCAAAAATTCACGTGTCACCTTATGATTATTTTTGCCTACATAGATATATTGTACACGAATTTACTAATTATGGTTTTGAACTTGCTTATTTTAATATTCAGCTTCACTTGGTTCATTTAAAAAACTACCTTGAGGGCCACAATACATGTTTTAGTTTAATTCACTATCAATGCCATGATGTGATCCAAAAGTATGAGGGATTCCCAACTTCTCTTAAGCAGATCGCTACTTGTGGACCATTTGTGAGGAACAATGTAAACCGTTGGATTTCATTTGAACGGCTGACAATAAATTAGCCAAAATGAGCTTAGGGTGAAATTGGGTCTTTCCTTTCTCTACATTTACCCGCTCATTTTCATTAATGTCTCTTTCTCTCTCCTCTCTATGTGTTCCTCTCTCTTTATGTTTCCTTTCTTTCTCTGCTTCTTTCGATCCCTCTTATGGGACCATGGTTTTCCAGGGACGGAGTAAGGCGGATTGAAGTACGACTACCTAAGAAGTAAAGTCATGGACTCAACAACTTCCACCATTGAGCTACATAGATGAATCAACGATGTCACCATCATCTTGTTATAAAGTAGTGGGCGAAGTTCGACGAGTTCGTTGAGATTAACCAAGCTTATTCCACAAGATACGAGAACTTGATATAGTATGGAATCAACCAAGTTTTCTATATTCTTTAAATTCCTACAATCTTGGGCTTGACGTACACTGCAAGTAATCACACTCGTAAGAGGATGCAAAATCTACTTCTAGATATCTTTTGGGATTCTCACGGTTTAATACGGAGTCTATGTCGTAAAATAACTCTATCTTGATAGTGTAAACATACCCTTATAGGGTTCATCTTTGGTAACGTAATTATCATACATTTATTCTCTTGCCTACTGCTTGAGTCTTCTATGTTTGCTTACTATTTGACCTTCGGAGAGCCTTTGGTTAGCACCTTACTGGTTCTTAGGTTTCTTACGATTTTTTTTAAAGGTAACAAGTTTCTGCATCTTCACTGTTAACAGTGGTGCGCGAATTTGGTTCCGAAAATTGGTGCTTTCATTGAGAGTAAATTCATACTCCCCTGACTAAATTACTCTACTACAATAATGACTATTTCAAAACGTCCTAATACTTCTATCGCCCTAGAACACAACACAACTACACTTATGGTGCTAAAGACGTTCTAGCCATGGAATGAATATGGGAAACCCTGATGAAGATTAACGCCTTCATTATTAAAGTTCGAAAAGCTTCTCGAATAAAGGTACAGTCAAAGTTTATTGGCCTCGAAAAACGTGTAAAAGCCCTTGAAGACGTTGTCTTCAATTTTGAGAAGTCATTGATTGAGGCAACGCCCGTTTAGACTCCAGCGAAAACTAATGATCTGATCCTTGTGCTAAGTGCCAGCGGTAAACTGCACATGACAACATGCTTTTTTAGCTATACAAATGGTTTGATTCTCCTTGCCCGAAGATATGTAGGCAATTCAATCTGGATTCAACCACATCCCCAATCAATCGCATTCTCCCCTCGCTGGATATCATGTGCAATTCCAATGAATTTGGCCTTAGTCTATGGATGTGCGTAAATTTAGTTCCAACAATTGATGCTTTCATTGAGATTCTAGTTATATTCCTCTAGGTAGCAACCGTTGCCATGAACGATGATGAAAACCATAAGATCTTGAAGACAAAACTTTGATTGATGATCTAGAGAGAAAATATCTTGCAGTTCATAACAACCACCAATTCTAGTGACTCACACGAAGAATGTTTTTTCAATGGACTTGTTACCGCTGCTACCATGATCAAGGACTGGGTTTTTCCCACAAACAGAGAAAGGGAGGGTTTCTAATATCTTTGTTTGTTTTCTTTCAATATCTTAATTGCTTTGAAAAGTTTGAATCATTTTAGCATGAAACAACTAAGAGCACAATGTAACTAATTATTATCATTTTTGAAAAGGATATGTGCTGATCGCACATCCCATCTTCTTTTTAACTCCTGCAACATTGGTGAAGCTAGGAATTGTCGGGGAAATGGGCAAAATTTAAAAGGGTAAAAGGTCCCAACAAAATGTAGCAATCAAATCCTAAACATCAAGCTAATCATTCTAATGACATGTTTACTTAGTACATCTCAAACACAAACACAAACAAAAACACAAAAAAATGACAAGCCCCAACAAAAAGAATAAGACCATGAAAAACATAAAAAACAGAGAGACGAATAAGACTAAATTCATTAGATTGAAATGGTACCTGGAGTCTGAAAGAATGAAGGGAATGCATGTAAAATCAGGAGGTGAATTTCATGAAATGCCAAAAATGCAAACCCAGCACAGATTGATATACCCTAGAGCACTTGGGAAGCTAGAAATTTCTTCAATCTTAGAAGCGGCTCATGATATGTGATTATAGTGCATGTAAATGGAATATCAGTTAACAAGACAATTTTAGATTTAACATAAATTACGTAGAGCAAAATTCAAACTCTAGGGTATGGCGTGCGTTACGTAATTCGTAACACTTTCCATAGATGGGTGGGAGAAAAAAAGTATTCAAGATAATGCAAAGTTCAAGATAAAATAAAATAGTGTTTGAACAGAGGTTTGATAGGGATAAATGGTCAACAAGAAGGGGAATTAATATTGGAATTCATTGGATGTCCTCAAAATGGACGGTTGATGAATTTATTCATATTTGACAATAATCAGCGAAATTAGTGGCAGTAAACACGAGTCGAGTTAGTTGAAAATTTTAATTCTTCTTGCCATGACGTTTAGAGACTCATCAACTGATTGGCTAATCCCACTTCTGAGTCCAAAACCAAATCTGAATTAATTTGGATAAGGGTCTTTGGATAAATCCAAATCCTAATCCATTACCTACCGCGGGCCAATGGATAAAATCCATCCATTATAAATATAAGTGGCAATTAACACTAATTTCTATGCTCTATTTTTTCTCTCCATCAAATTATCTATCTTGTTTTCTACATACAGGCATAGTTCCAAACTCCAAACACATCTCTACCTCTCTCTCTCTCTCTCTCTCTCTCTCTCTCTCTCTCTCTCTCTCTCTCTCTCTCTCTCTAGCTTGATGGCTGACCAGAGGGTGAACGATAATGCCGTCACCGGCGGACCGCAGAATACGAGCATTGAAGATTTTGATCCTCCAAAGAAGCCAAAAACTAGCAAATTCGCTATTGCCTGTGCTCTTTTGGCTTGCACAACTTCAGTCTTACTGGGTTATGGTAATTCTCCATTTTTTTTTATTGGAATTCTCCTTACAGTTCACGAGTTTCCCAAATTTGTTAAAGTGATAAGTGATCAATATTTGGAGAACGTAACGTATTCATACTAGAAACATGAAAAATATTGGAAAATTAATTTGCTTCAAAAAATTGTTGTTACTCCAAAATAAGTGTCATTTATACTCGTCTCGTTATATATTTTTAAATTTATATTGATTCAAATCTCATAATTTTATATTACTTGTTGATTTTATTTACAGATATTGGTGTAATGAGTGGAGCGTCACTCTTTATCAAAGAAAATCTTAAAATCAGTGACGTTCAAGTCGAAATACTTGCTGGTACTCTAAACATCTACTCCCTCCTCGGCTCTGCCTTTGCCGGCAGAACCTCCGACTGGATCGGCCGCAAGTACACCATTGTTCTAGCGGGAGTCATCTTCTTTGTCGGAGCTCTCCTCATGGGATTTGCCACCAACTACGCCTTCCTCATGGTTGGCCGGTTTGTAGCCGGAGTCGGTGTTGGCTATGGTATGATGATTGCTCCTGTCTACACTGCCGAGATCTCTCCGGCATCGTTCCGTGGCTTCCTCACATCTTTCCCGGAGGTTTGTTTCAATTTTTTTGCTTACTTGCATATATCATCAATTTATGCAATGCATGATCATCATGTGAAACAACTTACTTTTGATGTATATGATGTCAAATTTACAGCGTTTATTTGAATTGAATTTGTAACTTTGCACGTGAACTTTTTTGACAAATTTTGATCTCACACCAAAAGGAAAATATATTATTTTATTGGTTTTTTGAAATAAAATTGCATTGTACTTGTTTGCTGCAGTTTAATTTAAAAACCAAAAATGTTGTGATGAACTTTATAATTTGTTTTGGACAGTAGAATTTATGTTGATTGGCTTGAATGTACATATGTAGGTGTTTGTCAATGTTGGCATATTACTGGGGTACATAGCCAACTACGCCTTCTCCAAACTCCCGCTTCACTTGGGCTGGCGGTTCATGCTCGGAGTTGGCGGAGTTCCAGCTATTTTTCTCACAGTCGGCGTCCTATTCATGCCCGAGTCTCCTCGGTGGCTGGTTATGCAGGGGCGACTCGGCGACGCTAAGAAAGTCCTCCAAAGAACTTCAGAGTCCGAGGAGGAGTGCCAGCTCAGACTAGACGATATCAAAGAAGCCGCAGGAATCCCACCCCACTTAAACGACGACATTGTTCAGGTCACAAAACGCAGCCACGGTGAAGGCGTATGGAAAGAACTGATCCTCCATCCTACCCCAGCCGTTCGCCATATTTTAATCGCAGCCGTCGGTATCCACATCTTCGAACAAGCGTCTGGTATAGACACTGTCGTTCTGTACAGTCCAAGGATCTTTGAGAAGGCAGGTATCACCTCCTCCAATCATAAGCTACTCGCCACCGTTGCCGTTGGATTCACCAAGACCGTTTTCATCTTGGTCGCCACATTTTTCCTCGACAAGTTCGGACGGCGTCCGTTGCTACTGACCAGCGTGGGCGGAATGGTATTTTCCCTCATGTTTCTCGGAGTTGGCCTTACAATCGTCGACCATCACAAAGGTTCAGTCCCCTGGGCCGTCGGATTGTGCCTGGCCATGGTATATTTCAATGTGGCATTTTTCTCAATCGGGCTAGGGCCCATCACGTGGGTATATAGCTCCGAGATCTTCCCCTTGAAGCTACGCGCTCAAGGAGTCAGTATCGGTGTGGCTTGTAATAGGGTTACGAGTGGGATCGTCTCTATGACATTTATTTCACTGTACAAGGCCATCACGATTGGTGGGGCCTTCTTTCTTTATGCCGGAATTTCTGCTGCTGCTTGGATGTTCTTTTATACGATGCTGCCGGAAACACAGGGCAGAACCCTAGAAGATATGGAGGTTCTGTTTGGTAAATATTTCAGGTGGAGAAAAGCCAATGCAATGCTCAAGGAGAGAAAGCAAGTTGATGGTGACGACAACAACAATGCCCAAGTTTGCTAGGAATAATAACTGGAAAAGATTTATTAGGGTTTACTAGAAGTATTTGGATTTTTTTTTTTTCTTTATCGAATGAACTATCGGAAGCTCAGTTGTGTGTGTCTCTTCTTTTTTTTTTTGTTTTTTTTATTTATTTATTCTATACAATGAAGGAAATGAATTTAAGATGGGATTAGATAAGTTTCTTTTTTCTTCTGAAAGAATCTTTTAATTTGCATCCCGTTTGTAGTTTTTATTATTATTTTTTTCTAAAATGGAATGACACTAGGTCACAGATGAGACGACCTATAATAATAGGATTTGCCCAAGAATAATGATAATGCATATGAATATTTATGAACAATACTGCCATTGACAATTTTGAACGATTTTTGAACTTGGCTATTAAAGTTGTTTCTCTATTAGTAGCAGAGTATAGAAGGGATAATCACACTGATACCCTCTCAAATTTATGTTGTTTTCTGATGTGAAAATTAACTTGACACACAAATTAAATTCTAATGTTAACAATTGTAGTATATATGTAAGTAGAGATCGTTCTAGACCGGGGATTAACTAGGGATGCTAATCAACACAAATAAGACTTAAAAACACTAAATTAGACTCTATATAATCAAAACTGACTCAAAACACTCAAAACAGCAACAAACAATAAAAAAAGACTCAATTCTAGACCTAAAAAGTGATTCTTACGAACATAAGACTTAACTTGACTCAAGAGACTAAAAGAAAACAGACTTTGACTCAAATAACAAGACTTAATGGAAGGAGGATTGTTTTTGACGAAATTAAAACTTAAAACAGAAACTTTGCTTAAAACACTTTATAAAAACGAATTTGGTGAATTGAAAAGGGTGAAAGGCTAGTTAGAGGGTCCTTCTCCACACATGACATATGCATACAAACCAATTTCCAGTTATTATTCCTTTAGACTATGAATGAGAACACCCCAAGTTAACCGTGATAGCACAAATTAACCATCAGATTTTCCTTAACTCATTGAATTGGATGGAATATACATCGCAACCAAATTATCCTTATCAAGTTCCCTAACTATGAAAACCATGATAGAAAGACATATCAAAGGTCATTAAGTTCTTTGAAAACCATAAGCATTGATGAGGCATTTGTAACTATGAAAAACATGATACTCATGCCAAGAATTTACTTAACACAATCATGACTAGTGACTTCCACTACTTGTGAATATAAGTTCATAACGATTAGGTGAAACTCCCTTATACTCTAGCATCAAATTCATGCATGCAAATTAAGTGTCGACCCTCAATCAACATACATAAACAAGTTTTCAAAACTCAGATAAGCAAATCACATTCAAGACTCAAGAAACAATAATTGGATGTAATCAATTCATATAAAACATATAATCATGGCTTCGAATTCACCTCCAACTATAAAGAAATTAGTTCCTCATGTCCATCATAATTGAAAACCAAATTAAAATAAACATTGAACTAAAACTAAGGATAGAAGAACCCAGAAACACTCCACACTCCAATGGCAAGCATGGCTACCTTTGGATGGCAGATTGCATGGCACAAGTCCTTCCCTCCTTCCTTCCTTACTGCGGCACTAGAGACAATTAGGTGTATGTGGTGTGAATTATAGGGTGTGGTGGAAGGTGATGCGGCTTTGTGTGATGGATGGCTGAATGAAAGAATGAATGGATGGTCCCTGATTTGTGCGGCATAAACATATATTTATATGCTAGGGTTTCACGGCACAAAGCCTTGGAGAACAAGGATAGGGCACGGCACAGTTGTAGGGGAAAAGGTTAGGGTTTTGGGCCATCTAGAAATTAGAAACCAAAGAGAATAGGGAGAGGGTGCGGCACCAATGTAGGAGAAGGATAGGACCTTTTAGAACCATATATCTAGGTGTTCTAATGTCATTTGGATGTCCTCCTTGCAGCAGGAATTAAGGTAGAACAAGATTAGGTTAGGATAAGATTTGGATAAGATAAGGTTGTTTGGATAATGTTCCATGTTTCTTGCTATTTCCTTATCTTTTTTGTCTCAAACTTGTTTCTCTAGATTTGTAGCATGTTCCTAGCCTCTTTTGACTTTAAATTCGTCCATCCACCTTGCTCCATATGCAAGCTATCCATTCCAGCCCAAAATTGCACTAAAATGCACAAAAATGCACTTTCTTGCCTCTTTAGCCAATTGGACCTACAAACACACGAAAATAGCTTAAATCACTATAATAAATAGAAACGAACTATGTAAATGCAAGAAAACAAGCTAACTAAGTCGCATAAATATGCTTCTATCATTTTCATAAAATTCCTTCGCATTTTAAACATTACACTCACACCCTTTTAGATTTTAATAACCCCATTTGTCTATGTTAACCCAACAACATGATCTCTTGTAAACAAATTTGCCCTTTAGTTAATTACATTCAAAATAAAGCAATGTACCTGAAAAAAGAAAAAAGAAAAAGAAAATCAAATTAAATATACCGTAAACATCTGTTTTTAAGCTTCTTAGACTAAATATTTTGTTTGTTTTAACAATTTGATTAGACATTCTCCTACAATTTTGCTTCCATGTGTATGTTAATTAACACATTTTAATGTACCTAAACTACAGGACCTACCATAGCGTTTAACAAAGTAGATTTAGGTGTCCATTTTCTTCACGCCAAAACAAAGGAGGGTTCCTAGATTCTTGCTAACTTACATCTCAGAGTTTTAATCAAAGAAGAATACTGATGGCTCAAGATAATAAGAATTTGAATTTAAGGATATTAATCGTGTTAATTTCCTCTCGTAAAGTTTATTCTCCAGCGGCACATTTTTTCCATTAATGAACTTATCATAAGTTTTAAACGCCCTCTTTCTGTACTAGGTCGATGTTGTTATTGAGGTTCCATTTATATTTTTTTATTCAAATTATCAGGTGGTTGCCTTTAATCGTCTTTTGAAGTTAAAGTTTTTTGTTTTTTGTTTTTTTTTTATTGGTAAATTTGTTATTGTCAGTAGTTGGTTTAAACTTCCTCTGTTTTCAATTAAATGATTAAATTACAGTTGCATAGGAAGGATCAATACGTTTTGGTTAATGAAGATGAAGGATTTATCTCTTTGTTAGTATTTCATTTAGTAAGTGTTGGTACACTTTGAGAATTGTTGATTAATCTAGATGAAGCACTTTCCTCTTTGTAATAATTTTATGCATTAGCAGTAGTAAGAAAGCAGTGAAATAGAAACATTTTTTTCTATATAGTAAGATTTCTTCTTTATGTAAAAAAAAAAAAAAAAGATGTTGAGTAGTGATTACCGTTGTGACCAGATGATCCAATCATTTAGTTTGTATCCTTATTTTTATTCTATTGTAGCATATCAACATAAATACTAGATGTTGATTACCGATTAAAAATGTTTTAGGTACATGATGGTGTTACCAACGGCTAAGAATGGGAGCATGAACTACAATCAAATCCTTTACACTTTGCCCCTTTTTATGGTGCAAGTGAAGAATATGTTAAAGCCGAAATCATATTCAGATGAAGGCAACATTGTTTTGGAGACTATATCGAGCATATAGAGATAAGCTTGTGATAACTGAGCACTTTTTAGTACTTTAGACAATGATATCAAGACGATAATTGAATAATATGACAAAGACCAAGGGTGATTTGTATTTGGTGACATCAAAGGGGCAGTGACTGCTAATGACATTGCTGATATATTTGGCATTTGTAACGAGAGAAATTTTTGGAATAGACAAGTATCCCAGGAGAGAAACGAATAAAACAACATTCATATCTGAATATTTCTTAGATGTGGTCAATTGTGTTACAAAGACTAGAATTAAGGCATTCATAAGAAATGTGGTTGCATGAATATCAAATGAAAAGCATATAGACTTTGCATATTTGATGTGCCTTTATTTCTGTAGCACACTCTTGTTGTGCAATAGTTCTACCCAAATTTAGAGAAATTGGATCAAATTTAAACATATAATTGGGCAATGGCGGTTGCTGGGTGTTTGAAAAAATTGCTAGTACGTGCCAGTAAGCAGATTTGGTAGCAGGTTGTGTTTTGGCTTTGTTGGTAAGTTTTTCATAATGTGTATTTTTTCCATTGTTTAAAATTTGTTAGTTGCTAACTCTGATGCATTATAATATTATTTATGTTCATAGTTTTGGTTTGGTGGAAAAACAAAACTACTATTTACCCCATCATTGGTGGAGAGAACAAACTACCTTAACTTTGTAAGGTGGAGTTAGTCCAACTGCACAAAACATTGATCAACATGGACTTGAAAACCTTGATGGCACTACGTTTATATATTTTGAAAATGATATTATGCTTTTTTTTGTTAACTTTCTTTATTTCATGCATATTACATTGAAACTAAATAGACAATCGTATATTTTCGTTGAGTGTTTTCATTCTCTTTATGATTGTGTTTGAAATTCTTTCTATTTAAAGTAGATCTTTATAAAAAATTTACCAAGATTACTTTTACAAAATGATCGAAACGCTGAATACCAAATGGACCAACAGCTTTTATTTGTCATGAAGAAAAGAAAACAAACCTTTTATTAGTTGAGTGAAACATTGATCTAACAACTTTTAATGGTACATATTGAAAATATTTAGAACTGATATGTTTGTTTGTTTGTTTGTTTATTTTTTATTTTTTTATTAATGCTGTGTGGTGGGGGTTTTTGGTGGTGATGTAGGCCTATGATGAAGATGATGCATTGCTTGAAACACAGGTAGAAATACATGCAGATGATCCTATTAAGGAAGATGACGTTGAAATGATTAATGATGTGGCTAAAGATGCTGAAATTGTAGTTGTTGCACATTCAAATGTACCCGTTTCACCTATTGAATCTATATTATGTACTTCTGCAACCAAATCAATAGAAAACAACATATTGAAAATAAGATGTGCAGTGTACAGATTTTTGGAGTTTTTTTAGTAGAAATCTCATTCTAGCTCATTGTCCCACATTGGTCACCATCAAAAGTTTCTCACACTTTATAACACTTTGTCCCTCTTACAAAGTAATGTTGGTTGAGCCCCTTAGTTAATTTTAGTTTACTTTGTGAACAATTTTGTATGTTCTCAGATTCAAGTTTGGTGTTTATTTTAGTTTGGATAACGTTACTGGGGAAGTTAGTTGTCTAGATGAATGTGCTACTATGCACACTACACTAATTTCATACCTAAACTCTGATGCAACCCCTTTCTCTCCCTTAAGCAAAAGAGACCATGTAATACCCTGAAAAATTAAAATATGTGATAATGTGGAGTTTTTTTTCGATAAGTGGAAATGACGAAAATGCCCTAGTTGGGTAATGTAATTATATGAGGACGTATTTATATCCTAATATATTTTATCAGATTTCTTGGTATATTTGGATAGAGCCCAATCCCATGAACGCGTAGGCGCAAACCATTCATGAAATGGAGTTATAACGAATAAGTTATGAACGAGCAAAGTTTGGGGTAAAATGGTAATTTGACCATAACCTCGAAGGCTCTAGAAAATCTGGAGCAAGGAGATGATGCCACGCGTTTGGCTGTAAGGGAAGGAAGGGGAAAGAAAGGAGGGGGTTGCAGCCAATCAGGAGAGAGAGGAGAAGAGAAAGACCAATTAGAAAGAAGAGCGATGAGGAAAATAAAGGAAGAGAGAGAATCGGATCCCCATGACACGTCGACCCGACACGGCCGGATTCTCCGATTTCGACCACAGTTGACTACTAGGCCAGTGTCAAATTACTCCTCTCCTTGAACCATATTGATCCCTCCATCAATTATACCCAAAAACTTACGGCTTTTGGCCCTTCTTCACTATGAAACCCTAGGTGCCGCCGGGGTTCATTAACGGCGATTTGCCATTTTTTTAATGAAATCCCATTGAACTCCACCACCATTAGACTCCCCTTGAGCCCAGGAACAAAGCACAATCATTGGTTGGGACGTCAGAATGGTTTTGGAGTCGGATCGAGAATACCCTTTTTTCGAGGGTTTCCGATGGTTCGAGGCCTATTTGAGGTGTTTCTTGGCCGAATTGGACTTTGGCCCAAATATGAAAGTTGTTCCTTTCATTGAACTCTACAACCTTGTAAATTTTGGTAATTTTTGGAGTTCATCGGAAAACTGGGTTTTCGTACATCGGAAGCTGCCATGTGCGGCAACGCAAGGCTAGAGGGCCGATGTTGCCTTTTTAAACTAATTTTGATATTTTGAATCCATATTTGAATTGTATTTGGTGTGATTCACTTGTTTGAACCTAGTTAGTGATTGTTAGTCACTTGAATGATTTTTGAAAATGAGTTAGAAATTGGAATTGTGAACTACGAATGGCTTGATCCTTTCGTAGGGTACGTAGGCAGTCTAATGAGGAGGTTAGATGCAGCCATAATATGATCAAACTTAATTTATGGTGGCTAATAGTATATTGATTAACCATGATAAATTTCGGGCCAACCTTAGTAATTAGCTTCCGAATTAGAAATTTTAGGATGTTACAAATTGGTTTCAGAGCAAATGATCCTGCTCTGCAATATGCAATATTCTCAAGTTCATGTTGGTGTGAATTATGATTAGCATTGAGATTGCATTATTTCATGATTCCTATGAGTAATGAGGCATTTATGTGAAATGCAAATATGTTGCGAATTACTAACGTGTGTGGAATGTTCTTGAATTCTTATTGTTGTGAAATATGTTATGCAATGTGAATGCATTATTTCATAAAATTTGTGAACAAAGTACTATATGAATTATGATTTGCATTGATATTGCATTATTCATAATTCCTATGATTAATGTGGCATTAATGAGAAATATACATGTATTATGAATCTCGCACCGACAGGAGAGTGAACGTATATACTTTTGTGTTTTGATGATGTGAAATATGATTGCAGTGATATTGCAATATTTCATCAGTTTATGCATCATGAGGCATTTATGTGAATTATGATATGCATTGTGGTTGCATAATTTCATAATCTTTGTGAACAAGTGACACTCATGTGATATATGCATGTGAGATACATATATGATTTGAATTGTGATTGTGGTGTAATTTCCATGGTGATACATATATGATTTGAATTGTGATTGTGGTGTAATTTCCATGGTGATTATGGAATTTCGTTTGTGGAAATTATGATTTGCATTGTGGCTGCAATATTTCATAATTTCTATGAATATGTGAGATACATATATATATTGTGGATTACTCACCTATGTGGTTGTGAGTACATGTTCCTATGAATTATGGATGCATATTCCATGAATGATTTGGATGACCTGAAAGTGAAAGGGACTATGAGGTTCCCTTGGGTTTCAATCCCCTAAACCTTCAAAGGGTGTTATACGGTTGGGTTAGTCCTGCGGGATAGTCTATGGGGTATGGCCGTTGGAAATGGACACTCCTGGATTGAGAGTTACTAGGAATGAGGGGCACCGCACGCTGCCTTGGGTTTCGATCCCCTAAACCTCTGGAGGCCTACACGACCGTACATGTATCATATTCCGTGGGGTGGGTACTTGGTTCTAGAGTGCAGAATTAAATGGACACTCTTGTTACCCTACTTCATGTTGTTGTGGTCGGATTGAAGTGAGGGTAATCGGCCGTAGGACTGGTCATCAGATTGGATTATGTTGGCACACAAATTCTGGGAGTGAATCGTGGTGATGGTTGTGTATAGCCAATAATGGTAAGTGATTTTACCAGTGATTGTGATTTCAAATTCCAATGATTTGGTTGAAATTTCTTATATTTGAATTGCCAATTTAAATGGTTTGGTTTGAAATTGTGATTTTTGCCTAGCCACTGATGATTATGGCTTGGTATTTTGGTATTTATTTGGTCGATGATGTTACAGCTTGAACTTATGATATTGGTTTTGCCACGGATGAAAATGGCAATAATGGTAAGTGCTTTCACCAATAGTAGATATGGCTTGAAATTTTGATATTTATTTGGCCAACCATGGTTACAGCTGGGAATTTATGATATTGGTTTTGCCATGGATGAAAATGGCAATAATGGTAAGTGCTTTCACCAATAGTAGATATGGCTTGAAATTTTGATATTTATTTGGCCAACCATGGTTACAGCTGGGAATTTATGATAATTGTTTTGCCAATGATGAATAAGGCAATGATGGTAAGTAGTTTACCAATGATTGTGATTATGATGCTAGTATTTATCTAACCAATGGTAGATGTGGTTGATAATCTGGTATTTGTTTAGGCCTGAGGATTATGGCTTGATGATTGGAATTATTTTTGCCAATGTGCATGGCTAGAATTTTCGATATTTATTCTACCAATGAGCATGGTAGGAAACCTGATTATAAATGATTACTTCGTGGAAGTATTTATTTATAGGGGCTTGAATAAAATCATAGACTGAGGTTATGATTTTATTCACAATAAATGGAATGGTGGAATTAGCTCTAAAATCATAGACAGAGGGCCGATGCTGCCTTTTTAAACTAATTTCGATATTCTGAATCCATATTTGAAATGTATTTGGTATGATTCACTTGTTTGAACCTATTTAGTGATTGTTAGTCACTTGAATGATTTTCGAAAATGAGTTAGAAATTGGAATTGTGAACTACGAATGGCTTGATCCCTTTGTAGGGTACGTAGGTAGTCTAACGAGGAGATTAGATGCAACCATAATATGATCGAATTTAATTTATGGTGG
This sequence comes from Pyrus communis, assembly GCF_041283825.1. Classification (NCBI taxonomy): domain Eukaryota; kingdom Viridiplantae; phylum Streptophyta; class Magnoliopsida; order Rosales; family Rosaceae; genus Pyrus; species Pyrus communis. The sequence goes on along the minus strand of NC_142574.1, from coordinate 7,407,365 downwards.
CTAATAGTATATTGATTAACCATGATAAATTTCGGGCCAACCTTAGTAATTAGCTTCCGAATTAGAAATTTCGGGACGTTACAGGCCATAACACTTTGCTCATCCATTTGGCACTTTTATGCTACTTTAAAATTTTCACTCCAATCAACTCTTCAAATTTTATCTTGTACTTCAAATTTTAATAATTTAACTTTATCTTATATTGTGGGCCTCAGATTTTATTTTCACTCTTTACTAAACAATATTTTTTATTTTTTGAACAAACGATATTTTCTACACTAAGAGGGAGGGGAATGAACTTAGCTACACAATGGGGTCATAATAATGTGGTTCAAATTCGTACTAAAATGTGTTGCTACCAATGTTGGCCGTAGTAGAGCAACATTGGTTGCACTTACCCCTATAACCAATATATTTCCATGTGCTTTTTATCTTGATCAATTGATCCCAATAATTAGTTCAAGATATCAATATTTTGTAGGTGAGTTTTAGGTGCATATGTGATGTGGTAGAAACTAACACACAAATTAAATCCTATAAATTATGCAATCGTAGTATAAGTAAGTAGGGATCGTTCTATTCTGGGGATTAGAAGGGATACTAAGCAACACAATTTAAACTTATAAAACTGAAAACTAAGTTAAACTAACAACAAAACAATAACTGGGGGGATTTTGGACGAATTTAATTAGAACAAAAGTAAAGTGTAGCAAGTAAATTAAGTTGTGAATGAAATATGGATGAAAAGATAGCTAAATGATTCTTCTCCACACATGAAACATATGCATACAAATCGATTTCCAATTATTCTTCCTATAAACCTTGAATGACGATGCCCAAAAATAACTGTGAACAACACTAATTAACTCTCAGATTTTCCTAGGTTCATTGAATTGGACTTAGCAACGCAACCAAATTATTCTTCTCAAGTTCCCTAACTATGAAAAGCATGATAGAGATACATCTCAAAGATCATCAAGTTCTGTGAAAATCATAAGCATTGACAAAGCATTCGTAATTATGAAAAGCATGATACTCCTGCCAAAAATTTACTTAACTCAAACATGACTAGTGACTTTTACTACTTGCAAATATAAGTTCATAACGATTAGGTGAAATTCCCTTATATTCTAGCATCAAATCCCTATATGCAAACTAAGTACGCATCCTTAATAAACATTCAAGAATAAGTTCTCTATAAAGCAGATAAGTAAATTGCATTCATATTTTATGAAACAATAACCAATTTATATAAAACATATGATCATGGCTTCGAATTCACCTCTAGCTAAAAAGAAACTTAGTTACACATGTTCATCATAACTAAAAAACAATCTAAAATAAACATTGAAACTTAAAATAAAGATAGAAAGAACTCTAAAAATTCCAGCAACTTCAATGGATGAATGGTAGGCATGGCACCCTCTAAATCTCTACAGGAATTTCATATATATAGGGCGAATGGCTGAATCCATGGAGGAAAAGGTTTTCGCATTTTGAATTGTTTTAGGACTTTAAAAATCAGGTAGAGAGTCTTGGAATGTGATTAGGATTCCTCCTTGCAGCTGGAGATAAGATACGATAAAATTGGATAGGATAAGATAAGGTTGGATAAGATAAGATAAGATAATGTTCCTCTCTAACTAGGATTCCTCTTTCTTGTCTAATTCCCTGCCTTCCAATCCTTAACCTTAATTTATTTAGATTTTAGCACATATCTAGCACCATTTAAACACCAAAAATGTCTAGCCCATATGCTATCTACGCCTGTTATCCAATCCAACTCCAAAACTGCTCCAAATTGTTCCATTTTGCCATTTATTGTGATCTTTACCAATTAGACCTACAATAATACGAAAATAACTTAAATTACCAAAATAAATGGAAATTAACTACGTAAATCCAAAGAAATAAGATAACAAAGTAGCATAAATATGCTCCTATCAATATGTGTGTTGGACACATGCATATGCAAGTGCTTGTCAGTTGAACAAGTTCTCTGAAAAATGACTGCCTAATAAACTCAAATGTAAGGTGCTTAGCACATGTCAAATGTTGCAAATCTTCAGGTTGTAGTATGCAAATAGTTCCTAGACCTAAGGCATCATCATATATCTTGTGCTCATAGTTATGAACTTTGACTTCACCTTAAAGTCTTCACTACCTTGTAGGGCCATACAGTGTGTTGATTTGGTTCATGTGTATGAGTATGGAGTTATATGAATGTGCAATCTATCACCTTTTGATACTTATTCAATAAAAGGAGATATCCCTTCGAAGCCATTTAAAAATCCATTTAAAAAACTTTGGTTGAGTTGCTTGTTGATCAAGCTATGTTTGTAAGAACTACTTCAACATGAGATGCATCATGGTGATCATAGATATCTATGTATGCTTTGACATAAATCCATATCACATAAATCTTGGTCGTGATATAGATGATAGAAGAGCAGAATTGCTTATAACTACAATCAAGGTTTCGATCGAGTATCATGATTATACCACAAATACTTCTAATCTAGATAGCCATGACATGTTACTAAGTATCACTCATAGCTAATGGAATTAAATTAATTTATTAATTAGTTTCACTACCGGCTTTAGTAGAACCTAAGAGGTCACACACATATGATAGTACCAACAACGTTATATGGATAATGGTTATAATTAATTGTTAATTTATTGGATTAATTATGTGGGCCTATTGGAAATGTTTTTAATTAAAATAAGCTTTTGAGATTTATTTAATTAAAAGAGGTCCAAGTCATAAGCCTAAGTGGGCTTAAGTGATGGATTGTAAGGAGTTGGACTCCATTTCGTCAAGGCTACCAAAGGGTAATACATGTATTCTCTTATACATTCCAACGATCAGTTTTTGTGATTTGAACCTAGGATAGGATGATTATGGAGGGAGAAGTGTTGGTGAATTTCAAGCCAGTAGGAATTAGCAACAACCCTATCCAATCTTTAAAAAATAAGCATATCATCCTTATGTTTGTTTGTCCAAGTAAATGGGACACCTAAGGCTTGTAGAGAAATAAGGCTAGCATTGTTTAAGAAATTCACAAACTTTGTCATAAATATATTTCCACTCTGATTTCCACCCTATTTTTCTTGAATACTAGTAATACAATTAACATCACGAAGAACCATCCTGAATTTTTTTTTTTTTTTTCAAAATACACATGGCATAAAAAGAATTCACTTTGCCTAACCTAAGATCACTCGTATAACAAGACTCAAACTGAGGATTTAAATCAAACAGATCATCAAACACAGCATAATCAGGCAAGACCCACTCATTAATGAACTTAACAACTAGTCAAAAGTTATATCTAGCAATGCCCTGACAATCTAAAAACCCCATACTTACCTACTGATCACGCTCCTTAGCTTTCTTAGCCCTCCTCCAGTCTTGCACAATATCCGCCTTAGCCACCAACTTTGGCTTCGGGCTAGCAACCACCTCCTTATATGAACTATCCTCCCTAGAACTTTCGCCCAATCTTCTCTTATCCCTTTTTTACCTCCATCTTGGAATCACAGTAGTCCAGCTCTCTTCATCTGGGCCCACGTCTTCCACTCATTGTCCAGATTCCTTATACTTAGTATAGTTCTCCTCCACATGTGTAGCATTATGAAAACATAACATCCTATAAGCAACTATTGATATCCTCATCCACAATCAATCCTCCAGGTAGACATATGGCTCATCCTTAAAGCCTTATCAATCATAAACCAGCCATCTTCCGCTTTAACTTCCGCACACACATGACCTTCAAGCCTTATTCTTCCGTAGTAAAAACACACCTCAAAAATTTTCTCATAGCTAATCAAGATTGGACAATTGATGCGGGAATTAAACGCACACAAATTAAACCCTCTTTTCGTCAAATTGTAGTATATGTATAAGTAGGGATCGTTCTGGACTGGGGATTAGGAGGGATTGTTAACCACTTGGATTTGACTCAAAACGTAAAAACACAATATGAAATACTATACTAGACTCAAAGAATGCAAAACTAAACTTTAAAACACTAACACAAACCAAAAGACTCAAACATCACCCAAAACACTCAAAACTGCCTTAAAATCACTTTCTGGGCAGTTTTAAGCACTTTGGTGAATTTGGACGAAATTGGGAAATAAAATGAATCAAAACACTCATAAACACAAACTAAATGTATTTCTAACTAATCTAACACTTTAAAATAAATGGGGGATTGGTTTTGGATGAAATTAAACTAAAAATAGAAACTTGGAAACAAAACAGATTGTACAAACGAAATTGATGGAATAGAATGAAGAAAAACTAGTTAGAGGGTTCCTTATCCACACATGAACATAAGCATATAATTTGACTCCCAGTTATGACTTCAACAAACGATGAATGACAATGCTCCAAGTTAATTAGGTCTGCTTAAATTAACCTTCAGATTTCCCTAGATTCATTGGATTGAATGGGATACGCATTACAACCAAATTATTCCTAATCAAAGTCCCTAACATGGAATACGCATGATAGAGACATTCAACAAAGATCATTAAGTTCAACGGAAATCATAAACATCGACTAGGCATTCATAACTATGGAATACGCATGTTAATCCAGCCTAGGGTTTGCTAAACACAATCGTGACTAGCGATCTTTACTACTCATGAATATAAGTTCATAACGATTAGGTGAAATTCCCTTATATCCTAGCATCAAGTTTAGGCATGCAAATTAAGTGTCGACCCTCAACCCACATAAATAAACAAGTTCTTAATCAAAACAGAAAAGTAAACCACATCTAAAGTTCATGAATTCATAACTGGAGTAAATCAAATCATAACCAACATATGTAAATGGCTTCAAATTCGCCTCTAACTAAAAAAAGAGAAATTAGTTCCACATGTTTAACATAATTGAACAAGTTAAATTAAACATGAAAACATAAACAAGTTAATAAACGAGACAGAATGTAAATATGAAATTGAAATAGAATGAATGAAATTGAAATGGATGAATGCTAGCTAAGGGGTTCATCTTCACATATGTTACACTTGCATAATAAAATGATTTCCAATTGCATTTCAATAAACCATGAAACTCAACACCCCGGGTTAATTAGGTCCGCTTAAATTAACCGTCAAGTTCTCCTTAAGTTAATGAATTGGATGGGTTAGCGCAACGCAATCCATAACATTCTCCAAAAGTCCTTTACGTGAACATCACAATAAAGATACAATCAAAGATCATTAAGCATCATGAAAATTATAAGTATTGACGAGGCATTCGTTACTATGGAATACGCATGAAACTTATGCCAAGAATTCGTTTAACGCGATTGTTTATAAGCAACCTCCACTACTTGTGAATATAAGTTCATAATGATTAGGTGAAACTCACTTATATTCTAGCGTCATATTCATGCATGAAAATTAAGCGCGCATTCTCAATAAACATACATAAATAAGTTATCAATCAAACGGTTAAACAAATTGAATCCACAACTTATAAAACGCAATTAGAAGTAATCAAATCAAAATGCAAGCATAAACATATATTCGAATCATCCCCTAGCTAAAGGGGAGTTTAGTTCCTCATGGTACAAAACAAAGAGAATCAAAGAAACACCTAAACATTCCAACAACTCAAACTTGAATTGTATGAACGTTTAGGCCCTCTTATCTTCCATTCCTCATTCGTACAAAACAAAGAGCATTGAAATTAAATATTGAAATCAAAGAAGCACCTAAACATTCCAACAACTCAAACTTGAATTGTATGAACGTTTAGGCACTCTTCTCTTCCTCTTCGTTGTAGCACAAGGTCTAGGGATAGTTTGATGGTGTGAATGGTTTGGGGAGTGGTGGAAATGGAAGGATGGTGTTTGGATTGTAAGGGAAGGCACGGCACAAGGGTGGTTTGATGTTTACATTTCTGCAATGGATGAGTTTATGAATGGAATGGATGGACTTTGTGAAGGGCACGGCCCCAAGGGACTAATTTCTGTTCTGAATGAATGAAATAAGTGTGAATGAGAATGAATGAGTATTTATAGGTGAAATGGGGGGAACATGACAGCTAGGTTGCATGTGCTAATGCTGGAATGGTATGGTGAATGAATGTGCACGGCAATGAGTGTTGTTGGTGCTGAAAATGCATGTGTGTGCATGTGAAAGCTGCCAAGATGTGGTGAATGATGATGAATGCATGTGAATGAAGTGGATTTTCTGATGGAGTGTGCATGGCAATGAGTGGTTTGTGCATGTGGAGTGCTTGATTGAATGAGTAAATGCATGTGTTGGCTGATTAGAACTAGGGTGAATGGTGTGTTGGATGTGCATGTGAATTAAAGCTAGGTTGAATTAATTAAAGGGATTGCATGTGAGTTGGATATGTGGCTGAAATAAACAAAGAGTGAGGGGAACGATATGCACGGTTTTGGTTGATTTCTGGTGGTTGTGAGGTGGAAAGCTAGGTGGAAATGCATGTGGATTAAAGGGACATGTGGGGGTGGAAATGATGAATGAAATGCATGTGAATGATAGCTAGATATGTTGATGAATGCATGTGACTTGTTTGTGGTGAGTGAATGCATGTGCAAAGCTGGAAATGCAATGGGAGCTTACGGCATTGAGTGATTTCTGGGTGCATGTGAAATGAATGATTTCTTGGTGAGTGGATGCATGTGTTGATTAAAGGGGGAATGCAAAGGAAAAGCTGGAAATGGGAGTGAAGAGTCACGGCAATGTGTGGTGTTTGTTTGAATGTTTGCAATGATGAAATGGATGGGAGTGGTTTGATGAATGAGTGGATGGAATGATGAAAGAATAAATGGTGCATGTGTGAATGATTGAATGTGCATGTGGAATGGCTGAAATGTAAAGGGGATGCACGGCATGGTTATGATGAATGTATGTGACTAATGATGAAGGGAGAAAGGTGGATGAATGATTAGGGTCTTGTAAGGGTGGAAATGCATGTGGAGTACATGGTTGAATGATTATGTGTGAGGTGTGGCTGAGATGAAGGAGTGAAGTCACGGCACAAAGGTGAATGGGTGATGTGTGAATGTGTTGATGGTTTATGGAGATGCATGTGCAAAGGATAAAGGAAAGGTTTAAATGTCCTAGAACTAAAGGGAACAAGGTTCCAACACTTTGGTCTTCAATTAGGTCTTCAATTTCGTCCAACACTTTGGCTCCAAGCATAGGCTATCCATCCTTAGCCCAAAAGTGCTCCAAAAGTCTCCAAAATGCATCTTTTTGCTCCTTTAGCCCTTTGGACCTACAAACACACGAAAATAGCTTAAAGTACTAAAATAACTAAAGAAACATAACGTAAATGCATGAGAACAAGCCATTTAAGTCGCATGAATATGCTCCTATCAACAATCCTCCTCATGGCTGACAATGAGCACACGTTTAAGAGGGAAACATAAATCCACCTCTAATAGAACTTTAACAAACAGGCCATTCAACCCCATCGTCACTTCATCCACTTTAATCACTCGACCGATAGGTTGAGTAATATCCCTGATAATCTCTTCCTCTTTATATTGCACCGAGACACGATGACATCAGTATCCTTGAAGCTTGTTGTCCATCTTTCAGAATGGAAAATTTGACCACGAACGTACCACAACGTATTCATGAGGATAAACTTTAGATCATCTTCAGCAGTAAACTCGAGAGCAAACCATTTCCTTCCATTGTGATCTAGATAAAAGCTACTTTTCACCTCATTCTTCCGTAAGAGTCCCAACTTCCACTTGATCAAGCGAGCATCAAGTGGTTGGCCAAACATCTTCGCCATAAGAATCCTAGAAAGTATGTGCTCAACATTAATGGATGAGCAAAGGTGGGTATTAACCCTAGTCACACCACGCTCCATAGTGAATGTGCTCATAGCTTTTTCAACAACCACCGGATCTTGCCCAGGTTGAGGAACAGGAAAAGGATTCTCCCAGCTCAGGATATAACCCTCCGAGCAGATTCTAGGCTTATGGGCATTGCTAGAAGAGGAAGCAGCAGGTTGATGGTTTGTCATTATGAGAACACTAGGAAAGAAGGGGGTCAAAACCAGATAATTTTGTGGGGAAAACAAACGCCCCAAAGGTCGAATTATATAGAGCCACTTGGGGGGAAACCAATTGTCAAAACATACTAACACAATGAAGCTAAACAAGTACATGAAAGCCAAAAAACCTACATCATCGGTCATAATTACCAACAACCACCAATTACTAGGATAGAAGTTCGCGTGCTTGAAGCCAGGACAAAGAAACTCCAAAGTAACCGGCCTAGCTTCAATCAAAATGAATGGATCGGGGCTTGGGAACATTAACCGTCTCTAGGGAGAACTATCCCCAAAGAAAGTTAACCTAGCCCGACACCCCAAGTAAAGCCAGTAATAATTCAAATTGCAACCAAGAACCCTAAAAACGAGGAAACAAGTTCCCCAAATCTCATAATATAAAGAGTCACAAAAAAAACACAAGCCAATTAAGCAAAATCCACAAAACAGACAATCAAATAGACCAAATAAAGAGTAGAAAATACAACAAGCAATACTTAACCAGGTTAAGAAGCCTAAAAGCCCTAAAAATCATACCACATCGCCAGACATCACCAAAAACCTCTAGCACTTGGGAAAGGAGGATACATCAGTTTAAAGGTCTCCTCGGGGTTCTTTCCTCACTCAACTAGCAACCAATCAACAATCCACCCTAACCTATTCAAGCTCATGATTAACTTTTTCCCAATTATCAAGCATCCAATTAGGTTAACTAGGCACTCACCTAACACAAAATCATCAAAGCTCTCCTTACCCTAAGCCACTCAACTTCTTTCCAATTGATCCAAACCGACGGCATATACTGGAAGCCAACGCGATGGCGCCCGTGGCACCTCGCTCCCATAAGCCCTAGAACACCCATTTCTTATTGATATATTTTAATATATGAAAAATAAAACATTGGGGTGGGTATAACACCTTTCTTAAATCTTAATCCTACATGATTTATGTATCCTACTATGCAATGACAATTTTGACCTTATTAGGTTTTAAAAAATAAAAAATTTCTAAATACACCACAAATCACTTTTATTAGTTATCTTCATCAACTATCAAAACTCCTCCCACCCTCCATTTTTTTTTGGTTATCCTCAACTAGGTTTATCTAGTAGAAAAGAGAGCACAGAGCATTTAGGAAGCATGAATACTACAAATTGGATGAACACAGATATCCGATAGCTATAAAATTTGTTAACAACCCATAAATTTTCATATGAAAAATGCCTACAAATTGGTAAGAGCTTTTGGTTTCATTACACGGGCCAAACGTTGCTTCGTAAGATACTACATCAAAGCACAACTTACAAGTTCACATGTAGCAAAATCACCGTCAAAATATAATAAGCTACACACATAAGCCCTTGCCTGAACAACAGAGTAGAATGAAAAACAAAATCATAAGACGTTTAATTTCTAAGATGTTAGAGTGTGATTCAGATGGTGAAGCAAAAAACTCGAGTCACAGTTCAATGAGTCAACTAAGCTGTTTAAAAATGAATGAAAAACAACAAAGTAGAACAAAAAGCAAAATCATAAGACGTTTAAAAATGAGTGTTATAAGATTTGAAAAATGTAGGGTGTATGGAGAAAGTGTGAGGTGTATGTTGAGAATGTAGGGTATGAGGGTATTATGGGAAAGTGTGTGGGGTGTATTAAGATAATTTTTAATTAAAAAAGCAAATGTAGGATTTATTAAATAGAGTAAATCTCTGTTTACTACCCTCATGTTTCATGGTTTTCAACATTTAGTACATCAATTTTTTTTCGTCCTAGAGTCATACCTAAAGTGTAAATTTTGGGACAGTCTCATACATCCATTAGTCAAACTGTTAACTCTGCTGTTAACTGATGTCGTGGCACCCATATAAACAATGACTGGAAGCCACGTGTCATTAAAGAGTCCACGTGGAATTTAAAAATTAAAAAAAAAAATTCGCCCAAATTTAAAATATTAAAATAATTAATTAAAAAAAAAAGAAAAAAAAAAAAACACCCAACCCCTTCATCTTCCCCACACTCGACACCCCTCCACGGCTCCACGCTGTTCGTTTTCCCCTCATCGCCTACTCGATTAGCCTTTTATCCGTCAATGTGAAGCTTTCTTAGCAGCTTGCAGCATTCGGCGACAAAGACCAATCCTACATTGGTCCACTCAGGGCTCTTGACCAGGTGCAGAATCTCTGGATCCAAGCAATTAGAGATGGTTGGCAGTCTTATATCGCTAACCTGAAGCTTTTCTAAGTGGATCTCAACCATGGAAGTCACTTGCTCATTGATTTCGACAACCCAGTCATCGAAGACTTTCTCGAGTAGGCAACAGAAGGAGACCTCGTGGGGGCGGATGTGGTTTTGAGGAAGAAAACGAGGAAAGGTAATGCGACGAAATGGGTGGATATGGGAGATGCGGCCATGGATGAAGTGGGTTGGAACTAAATCTGGGTGGGGATTGAGCAATGGGGTTTTTAGGGCTCGGGGAATATGCCCATTTGCAATTAAAGGTGAATTTCTTTGGTTTTTTTAGGGTTTGGAAGTGGAAGAAAGCAAAGGACGAGGGTAAAGAATATGGAGGGTCCGCAGCGATGACGAGTACTGAGAGGTGGACGACGACGAGGGGTTGCTGATGAATATCAAGTCGTTGTGCTTGAAGATGGGTACTAGAGGTTCGTGACGGCAAAGAAGAAGGAATTTGAGGCTATGACGTCGCAGATGCCTCTGGCTTTGGGCGATTGTGTCGATCCGGCAAAGTTTGTGCTGGAGGCGATATCGAAGGAGTTTCTGGTGGACAATAGAGTGGAGAGGAGCGATAGGGGGTCTGCAGAGGAGAGTGGTTGCAGAGGAAAGAATAGGAGGGAGGGGGTTGGGGGGAGGTAGAAGACGGTGTACATGTTTTTTATTTTATTTTATTTTTTTTTAATTCCACGTGGACCCTTTAATGACACGTGGTGTCCAGTCATTGTCCACATAGGCACCATGTCATCAGTTAATGACAGAGTTAACAGTTTGACTAACTGATGTATGAGACTGTCCCAAAATTTACACTTTAGGTATGACTCTGGAATGAAAAAAACTTGATGTACTAAATGTTGAAAACCATGAAACATGAAGGTAGTAAACAGAGATTTACCCTATTAAATATGTGTGGTTTATTCAACAATACGTAAGGTGTTAATATAATAAGCCAGGAAAAATGCATATAAAATCTAAAACCATGTCTTCCTTATGTCGCTATACTTCCTCCTCTTCCTTCTATATCCACCGCCGCCTCCCAATAACCCCACAACCCTTTGAATCAACGTTGTTTATCGCCGCTCCACATTTCCTGCTTTGATACAACTTATGTATGCCTGTAACTCGAAGCAGTACAAATTACTTCCTAATTTCAATGGAAAATGGAAACAATTGAAATATTAACCAAGCCACCCACGGCTTAAGATTTACTTCACTGATTCAAATACATTTCTTCATATTATAAAAATTATTCCATTTTCAGCTTATTGTTATATGATAGTTATTTTGTTTTCAATTTTTAGGTTTTAGTTTTTGTATTAGAAAAAGAGGAATGGTGCGTGGAGGAATATGACGGAGGGAGGAAGGAGAATGAAGAAGAATACATGCAATAAAAATTTTTGTCCTTAACTTTATATTTTTATTTGTGTCTCATTCCATATATATTTACTCATCCGTGTCATCTTTCCCACCATTATTTATCTCATGTAACAAAAAACTAAAAATGAAGTGACTGTTGTAGTGCTAGTTATATTAGGAATGTGATTGTATAAATTTTAGGAAATTCTTATAGGATTCTACCATATCTTTTAAATAGTATCCTATTTAAGTTGTTATTCATATTGGGTAAGGAATTTACCTTCCCTACTACTAAAATAAGGTATAATGGGATGAGATAATACACACCTTAGAATTACACCGAACTCTCTCTCTTGCTTGCTGCATCCCTCTCTCTTTTGCTCTAAAATTCTTTAGTTAGATAAATCTAAATACGTTATTAGCACGCCTTTGCTTGACGCTAAGGAACTAAATGTTCCCGGAGGACTTTTTCTACAAATTGAAAGACTCAATTTGTTTTCTGTGCCAATTTGGTTCTCCTAAAACTCAAGTTTAATATTTCTATGTCCTGATGCATGAAAAGATTTCTTATAAAATATGAACCCGCAATTTATTATTTTGCAATTATATATATATATATATATATGTTCATGCATTTGCAACTGATATTTGCTATGTTGAATTTTTTGAATCAAAGAAACCGAAAGAAAATAGAAGCATGAGTTTTTTGGTTCTAATAACCCTACAACAAAAAAAAAAAAAAGGAAAATCGCATCGAATTGCCGCGCCAACCGCTGTGGCTAGCCTGCGACCAAGCCGCGTTGAGCCAAACCACGACGACGTCGTTTTGATGTCTGGATCGCGACAGTAGCCCTCTGGGCTTTTCTGCGTGCGCGCGGACCAGGCTGAAGCGTAGGTTCTTTCCTGATGGGCTTCCAGCCCTCGGCCCACGGACCATCAAGTTTTCTACTTTTAGGGGCTTTTCTCTTTCTCGACCTACGTTACAGCAGCAAGCCTGAAGCTTGCCAACACACTGGGCTACATCTGCAGCCTTTCCCGAGCCCACGAGCAACTTTCCTTTGCTGTTGGGCGTGTTTTTCCTCGGCCTGCCCACCTGCAGCAAGGCTGCACCTTGACTTTGCAGCCTTGCCTAGAGCCCAAACTTGCGGCCTTACTGCACAGCAGCCAACACCCTTTTGTTGTGCTGCCACGATCCTCACGACCCAACGCCAACATTTCGGCTCCCGTTGCTTCTCAGCCACACCCAATTTTTGTGGGTTGTCCACAGCTAGAGCCCTATTAGGCTATATTTCTTAATTGCTTAGCCCGACGACAACCAAAACTAATATGACCTGAATGTCATTATTTTTTGCTTCCTTAGTCGATCCTATATGATCCCACTATTAAATTAAATTAAGTGACCAGTAGTCTATTAATTTAACAAAAATCCAAAATTATTGGCCTAGAGTTCACTTTTTAGAGATTCGATTCAATATTTTATTTCATTTATTTGAATTTTCTTAGTCCCGAAGCTACGCACACTTGGGCTTCTGAAGCAACCCCAAATTCACTACACTCGAATTGTATATTGTATTATGATTTCTTATAGATACCCATTTTTTATGAACCGGAAGTTTATACTAAATTTGAACTTATCGTTCTGAATTTAGCACCTTTGAAATTGGAAGTTTTCAATTCAAAACATACACCATGAAACCCGAAGTTTTCATATTAAGTTAAACCAATACATGTCTAGAACCCCAATGTTCTAACAGTATGTCCATGGATCTTTGATTTCCCATAAAACGAACCATGATCTTGTTCCATCCATTGCAGCGACATGTCAAACTTTAATAAACTCAACTTTGCCCCGCTCTCTGGAAGTATCCAGAAGAAACTACCTGAAGTGGGTTCAAGACGTGAAACTCCATTTCACCGCCAAAAGTCTCAGAGCCACCATTGAAGAGGCTACGAATGTCCCAGTTGGTGAAGCTAACAAAGTCATTGCGATAATCTTCATTCGAAGACATATGCATAATGCACTGCAACCTCAGTACCTTGCTGAAGAGGATCCACATACTCTCTGGCTTGCTTTGGTTGAACGTTTCGATCAATAGAAAGATATATTATTGCCTATAGGAAGACACAACTGCAGCAGTTGTGCTTACAAGACTTTAAGTCTATGAATGAATATAACTTTGAAGTTTGTTAAATTCGATCACTACTTAAGTTATGTAACAAGAACTTGAATGAACATGAACTTCTAGAGAAAGCCTATTCGACCTTCCATGCCACCAATATTGTCTAACAGTAGCAATATATGGCACAAAAGTTTACCAAATTTTCAAATTTGATTTTTATTTTACTTCTCGCTGAAAAGTAGAACCAGCTGTTGATGAAAAGTTACCAAGCTCGACCCACTGGCTCTAACACTACGCTTGAAATGCAAACTATCACTTTTCAAGGCCACAAATGCCACAGAAGCCGTCATGGCTGCGGCAAGGGACACAAATCCTAGCCACGAGCTTAAGGTCAATAAAGCAGAGGCCTAACCAAAGGAGGAAATTCTTTGCTTGGTTGCTACTTAGAATGCATTTCATCACTATAGTTCCAAATACTATAACTCATGCCCGTTTCATTCAAAGCATAAAATTGAGTGCATAACATATAACAAGATGAAGTTGTTTAGTTAAAACCAAAGCCAAAAAGCCTCACCATTTGGATACGTATCATAGGTTTAACCCCTTTGAGCCTTAGTTAGCCTATTTTCTTTGTTAGCCACATTATCCTTACCTAGCCTAGAATAGGACTATCCATACCTTTGTTCTTAAAGAATAGTAGAGCATGACTTAGAGGGAATTCCTTTTGATCAACATTTTGCAAAAAAACAAGTGTGGGGGAAGGTGTTTCTTTGGGATTCTATGAGGTTGTACGTTTTGTGTGCCAAAGAAAGAAAGAATAGGGCACGAAAAAAAAAAAAAAAAAAACAAAAAAAAAAAAAAAAAAAAAAAAAGAAAAGAAAAAGAATTGAGAAATAAGAAATAAGTGAGATTGAACTCACAAGTATTGGGTGTTGAAGAAAAGGTCCAAAAGTTTGAATCTGGCCCTAAGAGTTGTGTGAAGTTTCCCTTTGTGTTCAAAGTTGATTTCTGCATTCAAAAATGAATTCTAAGTGTTTATTTCATTACTTTGCTTACTATTGCTTTAAGAACTTTTGTTTATCCTTAACCTTTCTTTGTTAGCCAATACCTTAGCCCCGTTACAATCCTTAGACGTCTATCTTGATTGTTATGTGTTTCAATATGTGGAGTTTAAAATTGGTAGGAGCATATGGTATCCTTGGTTCTTGCGTCTAAGCAGTGGCATTCCGTTCATGAGATCATATACATATACATGTTAATAATTCCAGAAAATACCTTCTTTGATTATACATATGTGAATGCTAGTCTACATGTATACATCAATCTTCTCACATATATCTAGTGTAGGGAGTATAGTTAGAAAATATGTGTGAAAATAGAGAGTATATCCGGTGAGGAGTTGAGGGATTCTCTAAGGCATGTTACTACATTCAAAATGTTGTTTTAATTCATTAAATGCGAGCTAGTGAGTGGTGATTGCAATTAAGTATATGCCCAAGGGTAGAGATAGCTAAAATCTATGTGAGTGGTGATTTTTAACATGTCATGTTTCATTGGAAATCCCTAAGGCAATTATTGGAAGGTTTAGGTTGTGTTTGTTTGTTTTATTTTGCTCGGGGACTAGCAAAAGCTAAGTGTGGGGGAATTTGATAGGAGCATATTTATGCGACTTAGTTAGCTTGTTTTCTTGCATTTACATAGTTAATTTCTATTTATTATAGTGATTTAAGCTATTTTCGTATGTTTGTAGGTCCAAATGGCCAAGTTGGCAAGAAAGTGCATTTTGGAGCATTTAGAGCAGTTTTGGGCTTGGAATGGATAGCATAAGTATGGAGGAAGGTGGATGGATGAATTTGAAGATCAAGATAGGCTAGGAATGTGCTTAATATCTGGAGAAACAAATTTGGAAGCATTGAAGGTAAGGAATTAGATATAAAGAAGGAACATTATCCAAATTACCTTATCTTATCCAAACCTTATCCAACCTTATCTTATCTTATCCTAATCCTATCTTACCTTATCTCCAGCTGCAAGGAGGATTCCTTATCACATTAAACCACCTCCCATTTGATTTAAGGAGTCCTAAAATCATGCAAACAAGTAACCCTTTCCCCCTAGGAATCTGCCGCACCTCTCTTTCATTTTCCTCTTTGGTTTCTGCCATATACCTGACCTTTTCCTTATGGATTTGAAGTGCTAAAATCCTTTTCCTAAGCTACTTTTGTGCCACACCTAAGCCTATAAATATATGTCTATGCCACATAATTCAACCCACCACCCTCTACCATCAGATCACCACACCATTCACCACACCTCAAGAGCCTAAATTCAAAAAATCCCCATTGTGCTGCAGCAAGGAAGGAAGGAGGAGCCACCTGGAGCCATGCTTGCCATTCAAGACGTTGGATTGTTGGAGCGTTTCTAGGTGTATTCTATTCTTTGTTTTCAATGTTAAATTAATTATCTTTGTTTTGCGAACATGAGGAACTAAATTTGTTTTAGCTAGAGGAGACTTTGAAACCATGATTATATTTGCAATATGAATTGATTGCCTTCAGTTGTGATTTCATAAATTATGAATGCAATTTACGTAACTGTTTGATTGATAACTTATTCTTGTATGTTGATTAAGGATGCATACTTAGTTTGCATGCATGAATTTGATGCTATAATATAAGGGAGTTTCACCTATCGTTATGAACTTATATTCATAAGTAGTGGAGGTTACTAGTCACAATCGTGTTAAGTAGATTCCTGGCATGAGTATCATGCTATTTATAGTTACGAATGCGTTGTCAATACTTATGATTTTCACAAAGCTTAATGATCTTTGATTATATCTCTATTATGATGTTCATGTAGGGAACTATTGAAGAATAATTTGGTTGCCGATGCGTATTCCATCCAATTCAATGACTTAAGGAAAATCTGAGGGTTAATTAGTGTTGTTCACGGTTAATCCGGGGTGTTGAGGTTCATGGTTTATTGGAAAAGCAACTGGAAATTGATTTGTATGCAAGTGTGTCATGTGTGGAGAAAGACCCTCTAGCTAGCCATTCACCCATTTAAACACCCAATTTTGTCCAAGTTGTTTAGAGTCTTTAAAATCTGTTTGTCTTTACTTTAAATTCATCAAAAACTCAATCCCCTTTACTTTGTTGTGTCAAATTAGTTAGAATCTGTTTTATTTTGTGTCTTTTAGTATTTTGAGTCAGGTTAAAGTTAAAATTCGTTCAAAGTAATCCCTAGTGTCTAGTTCGAGTCAGTTTCATTGTTTTGTGTTGTTTTGAGTCATTCTAGTTTGTTTTGAGTCATAAGAGTCTAGTTTAGTGTTACTGAGTCTAATTTGAGTAGATTAGCATTCCTTCTAATCCCCGGCCTAAAATGATCCCTACTTTCATATACCACAATTCACAACACACATCCATCATACACACAAATCCCCATTATGCCGCAGCAAGGAAGGAAGGATGAGCCACCTGGAGTCGTGCTTGCCATTCAAGATGTTGGATTGTTGGAGTGTTTCTAGGTGTATTCTATTCTTTGTTTTTAATGTTTAAATTTAATTATTGTTGTTTTGCGAACATGAGAAACTAATTTCTTTTTAGATAGAGGTAAATTCAAAGCCATGAATGTACATGTGATATGAATTGATTTCCTCCAGTTATTGTTTCGTAAAACATGAATGCAATTTACTTATCTGTTTGATTGATAACTTATTCTTGTATGTTGATTAAGGGTGCACACTTAGTTCACATACATGAATTTGATGCTAAAATATAAGGGAATTTCACCTAGTCGTTATGAACTTATATTTACAAGTAGTGGAGGTTGCTAGTCACAATCATATTAAGTAAATCCATGGTAAGAGTATCATGTAGTTCATAGTTACGAATGTCATGTCAATGCTTATGATTTTCACAAAGCTTAATGATCTTTGATTGTATCTCTATTATGCTATTCATGTAGGGAACTATTGAAGAATAATTTGGTTGCCGATGCGTATTCCATCCAATTCAATGAATTTAGGAAAATCTGAAAGTTAATTTGTGTTTTTCACGATTAATTTGGGGCATTATCATTCATGGTTTAAAGGAATAATAACTGGAAATCGATTTATATGCATATATGTCATGTGTGGAGAAGGACCATCTAGCTAGTCATTCACCCATATTACACCCAATTTCGTTCAAATTGTTTAGAGTCTTTAAAATCTGTTTGTCTTTACTTTAAATTCATCAAAAACCCAATTCCCTTTACTTTGTTATGTCAAATTAGTTAGAATCTGTCCAAACTTGTGTTTTTAAGTGTTTTGAGTCAAGTTAAAAGTAATTTTCATCTAAACCACCCTTTAGTGTCTAGTTTGAGTCAATTTAACTTAGTTAGTGTGTTTTGAGTCTATTCACCTTGTTTTGAATTGTTAGAGTCCAGTTTTCTGTTTTTTAGTTAGTTTAGTGTTTTAGAGTTTAACTTGTGTAGATTAGCATCCCTTTTAATCCCGGGCCTAGAACGATCCCTACTTACACATACTACAATTATAGGGTTTTAATTTGAGTGTTAGAATATTTCACATCATTGTTCTACCTATACAAATCCTCGAGAGGATCTGCTACCCCCTCTGTCCTCGGGCTGATTCTCGCCTTGCTGGTTACACTAATACTGGTTACTTATCTAATCTGTACAACACACGTTCTTAAATGGGTCACATCTTGATTGTTGGAGACACCGCAATATCTTGAAGGTCCACTAAACAGACCTAATGCAACTGTTTCAAACCATGCTGACTTCCCTGCATGAAGCTACTTGAGAATGCTTCTGGTTGAGAGTAGTAATGGCGCATATTCGAAACACCTAAGGTATTTCTTTCATCGTTGACGTCTGTGCAACATTTTATGAAGACAACACAACATATATCGACCAAGTTAAATGGAGATATATCAAAAGAGACAACACCAAGCACATTGCGCTGAAAATTCTTCTTTTCACATTAACAACAGAAGTATTAGAACACTAAAGTCAAGCAAATCTATTCCCAGGATAACTTGGCCGATCTCTTCACGAAGTCATTGCCAAAGTCTACCTTTCAGAAGATTGTCCAAGGAATCAGTATGCATAAATTATCGGATCTAAATTTTCTGTATTTCTCATTTTTAGAAGTTTTATCAAACTCAGGAGGAGTATTTAGAAGTATACTCACTTGATCTTAGTGTACTTTTTTTCCGTACAATTAGGAGCATTTTTTCCACTGGGTTTTTGTTACCTAACTAGGTTTTAATAAGACACTCATCCTGGGCTGGTCATACCCTTGTTAGATTTTACTACTTTAATCCTGTAAACGTTTAGTTTTGACATTATACATACTTCTCATGTTTGTCCATAGTCTATGAGTTTTTCTCCCATACTGGGGGTTTACCATAGCGAGGTTTTATGAGTTTTACTACCAATGTATAATTCCATTAATATGAGACTTGTTGGGACCAAATTTGCTCACCGCCACAAATGGTGAAGATGCACAAATCCGAGTAACCTATAAAAGAGTAAACAACCATGAGCAAGCCAAAGACCGAATGAGGGGCCAAAGACCGGATGAGGGGTGTGTGTGCCAGTCAAAGGCTCTCTGACGGTCAAGTTAGTAAGCAATAATGCGACTCAAGTAGTGGGTAAAAGAGTTAGAGTGCAATAATTGCGTAACTAGAGATGAACCCTAGAATGTTGTAATTATACTAGTTAGGAGAGAGACCTTTTTAGGTTAGAATCCTATATTAAACCCAGAGAATCCTAGAGGATATTTAGGAGTGATATTGCATTTCCTTGGGAGTGTGATTAATTGTGCTGCATGCCAATTCCTAGATTGTAGGAACTCAAAACAATATAGAAAATCTGGCTTATTTTGTGTTGGATCAGGTTCCCGTATCTTGTGGAATAAGCATGGTCAATCTCGATGAAGTCGTCAGACTTCACCCACTACTCTAGAATAAGATGATGGTGGCACCACTACTCTGTTAATCCAACTGCGCTCGAAGATATTGAGTCCATGACCAAACATCTGAGGAACTTGTATTCCGGTTTGCCTTATTCCAGTCCTGGAAAATCATGGTCCTATAAGATTCGCATTCGTCCGTTATGCCGACGACCTTATAAGCTGAACTTATGTGATGTTTTGTTTGTGTATCATTCCATATATATTTACTCATCTAGATCATCTCTCCCACCATTATTTATCTCATGTAACAAAAAATAAAAACTAAAAAATAAAAAATGAAGGGACTGTGGCTGTCTTAATTAGGTTAGGAATATGATTGCGTAAATCCTAGGAAATCATTACGGGATTCTACTATATCTTTTAAATAGTATCATGTTTAAATTGTAATACCTATCAGGTAAGGAATTTACCTTCCCTACTACGATAAATTGAGGTACAATGAGGTGAGGTAATACACACCTTAAAATTACACCAAACTCTTTCTCTCTCTCTCTCTCTCTCTCTTGCTTGCCGCACTCCTCTCTCCCACATCAGTCAATAGTAAAAAGTTATCTATAACTCGTTTGGAAGTGATTTTAAAATGAATGAAAACGCGTTTAAAGGAAATGTTTTTAAGTTACAAAAGCACTTGAAGTGCTTCATGCGAGAACCACCACTTGATTTATATTCCAGCAGCACCGAATTATTATATCACTATACGTACAACAATGTGTGAATCTATATGGACATAAGTGATTTTTCGACACTATTATTCTTTCTAAACATTGAAAAAAAAAAAAAAAAAAAAACAAAAAAAAAAAACAAAAAAAAAAAAGGAAACAAAATATCTAGAAAAAAAAGAAAAGAAAAATAGTGTGTGAAAATCATGGGCATCTGATTTTCCCAAGAACATCATGGGCATCTGATTAGACAGCAAGCAAGCACATGTTCTTTGCCCTAAGAAGCATGCACTGTGTCTAGGAATTTGACACCTACCAAAGTTGTGATTTAGTGGAATCATGCTTTTCACCGGTTGGTAGTGGGTGAAGTTAGGTTAGGTTTGTCATCTTTCACATATGTATGTACTGATTGGTACCCGTCTTGCACACACTAGGACCATATATTTAAGTTGTTAGATGAATGAAAGATTAAGGTGATTTTCAATTATTTTTTATTATTATAATTTTGATAACCATAATATTTAGCTTCCAAATAATTGAAATTATCTTTGATATTTTATTAACAATTACTTGGACAAGATGTTTGAATACAATCACATTTGATTTAAACATATTGGTATAACTCAAATTGAGTTGGTTGGGATTGTTTGGAAGCGGTTTATAATTGTGGTGTTAATCTGGAATCAGTGGTGCATCAAAGCATAAAACTTTCTAATTGGCTGATGCATGCAACTGTTCTAAAGAGCCATACCATTAAGAGGGTGTTGGTTTCACGTGGTTTTGACGGAATACATGGCTAACATGCATTGTCGTTGAGTTTTAGGATAAGTCTTGACAAACACCAGATAATTGCCTATAAAATATGGCATTTTCGGTGGAACTCAACACACAAGTCAACGCTCTAGCAAACCCTCTCATCCATTTTGAGAAAAACTCTAACTGCTTTACTAGTTGTCAGTATGAATACAATCTAGTTACATAGATTTGGGTTTGCAACCAACAGACAACCATTACCTGGTTAGACGAGGTTTTCCATAGGCAACCAGGAAAGACAATAGCTTGGTTAGACGACACTGGAGTTGTAGAATTAGTTTGGATTAACAGTCTTGATTGCTTGGTTAGACGACAAGTTTCTCAAGCTTAAGTGAATAATCGGCGAAGTGTCTTTGATTCTTTCGCCGAAAGAGGTCACTTCATTAGTCTTTTCGCAAAAAGAGGTCACGTTCAACATTTGACATTTAGACCGTCAAACCCCTTTTATAATAAAGGCACTCATTTCCTTTGAGTGTCTTTGTCCCTAAAATTTGATATCGATTCAGTAGACCTATATTCTCACCAATATAGTCGATGCTGCTGAACCCGGTGCACAAGATCCAAAACTTCATGGTGATTTGCATAACCTTGCCTTCAGGTTATAGACCTCAAAAACGAGGGTGTTCCTTCCTTGCCCAAGGTCATTTGATTCAGGAGTCGATGTGCGATCCACCACATTCACCACACTTAGAAATATTCGCCCAACCGAACTCAGTAGCAAATTGACAAACCCGCATCAGCAATTAACCACCAAAAAACTTAATTAACTTCTTTGCCGGCATTGAGCTACTTTTGATGTGGTCATGTTCATCAAGAGTTGGAGTTCGACTAAGTGGAGAAGTGGGGGTTTCGCGTGGTGCGATTAATGATGATTTCCTTTAAATTATACGCACGACTCTAATGTTTTTAACTTTCTATTCTTCTTCTTTAATTTCAGCTAAAGTATCTTTGTACTCATTTCTTCCTTTGACAATGCCAATATTCCACTAAACATCACGAAAATAACGCATGTCAGATAAGGCTTCATTGTTAAATATTTTAATAACCCAAAATTATCCTTACTGAAAAAGTTAATCCCACAACTGCTTCATTTTTAAGGGATCAAAACAAAAAGGAAATGAAATTTCATGCCATACAGAAATTTTGTAGTGGATAAGGGTAAAATGAAATAAACAAAAGTCTATTGATATGCGCTCACACACATCTAAAAGCCAATATTCATAAACACATAGAAGAGAGACAATTAATGTATTTGAATTTTTTTTTTTTTTTTTTTTTTTTTTTTTTTTTTTTTTTTTTTTTTAAATAAGAGGCTGTTAGAGTCTTCTTCCAAAATGTACTTTCTCTCTTATCTGTTTATATTCTCTCTCACAAGGTCAATTACGTGTTTCACAAGCAAATTACCTATATCATACGCAAATATTTCCAGGCATGTGAGAAACCGATGATCGTTGTCATTATTTATTAGGTGAAGGTATCGCAATGTCATAGTAGTAGCAGAGTAACAATTTGTTTCTACTTTTATTATCTTACGAGAGAATATGGAATATTAAACCTACCACTCCTAACCCTATCTCAAAAGCGTAGTTATAAGAAAATGATCTGAAAGCCAAATAAAAAAAAAAAGGCATGGTACGTTCAACTGGAAATATTATTATTTCTTTGATCTTGATACTTGTAGGTGGTGTGACTTGTCATGATGGTTAGCCATATTCTTTTTCACTCACTATGTCTCGAGTTTAAAACCTCATTTTCCACAATTTAATATTTTGGGTTGTAATATCGTTTCTACTAAAAGAATAAAAGACTTCATAAAACCACAAGGGCAAAACAAGAGTGCTCTTCACAAAAGGAGAACTTCCGACATCAAGGTGAAAACTTGGCCCTTGGTACTAACGGGCAGGCTTTTATATGATGCCAAAGCCAATAGCGACGATACTCTATTTCATTGAACTGAAGTTAAACTTTCAAGTATCAATTCCCTTTCTGCAGTTGTCCAAACTCAGATGAGGAACTATCCATGGAGAACCACTGAAGAATGTTGCCGGCCAACGTAATGGAGATTTAATTAATTGCCTTACGACTGGGACCTCAATCTTTAAAGATAAATAAAATCAACTCAGGTTACTTTTGAGTTTCATATTAACCAGGGACGTGTGCCATGGCTCCATCACTAGTGGTCCTATAAAATGGCTCCATTAACCATTGGAACTGCTTTCTCATCTGTTTGTTTAATTCGCTTGGCCGCCTTTGTCTGTTCCTTTTTTCTTGGGTTAAATTGTTTTAGTTAGTACATAATAGTGTTGTAAGTGGCTATTGACTTTTTTTCTTTCTAATAATATTACCATTTGACCAAAAAGATTTATATAAAATCACTAACTCGAAGTGATTTTCAAACTATTTGGAGTAGGGGTGTGCACGGTACAATTTGGTTTGGTTTAGGACTTGAACCACATGTCAAAGTAATAAGATTTTACATATGGAGTTATTTTGGTTTAGACTTCAAACTAGCTAGTAGACCACAGGTCCACAACTAAACCAAACCAATCTCTACAGTGCGATTGGTTTCGAGATCAATTTCCATCCGATTTTCTAAACCAATCATCTCATTTTAATCGACATTAATCTATTTTATCTCGTTTTATCCCTAATTTTCTCTCATTACGTAAGAATGAATTTGGAAAATTTTACCCATTCTTAGATAATGTTCACAGTTTCATATCGCACACTGAAGGTCAAACAAATCACCGAGAGTTATATTTCAGTTTGACATGGTTTTAACTCGACTTTTGGATGTTGAACGAAACCAAATCGCACGTACTAGTTAACTTTTGGTAGTTTATTACCAATGAAAAGAAGTTAACGCAATTGTTACCATAGTTTTGGCGTGTAGTGAGTGAACTCTGTAGACGGCTTTGACTAGGGAACCATATCCATTATCCAACAGATTTTGCTACTTTGTGGATTCTTATTCGATGTAATCAATTAGTAGCGTGATTCTTACCAGGAGGTAATGATAACGTTTTGCTTGTCGTGACCTGATTGGATAGTAAAGAACACTTTCCTATCCCGGATCGACTCACAAATGAGGATGGACTTATACAGTACAGGTACACTGTCACAGTAGCATTCTCGTGACTATGTAAGTTGTTATTCCACAAATGAAAAGTGGTGTTTGCTTTGCCAATCAATAGTATTTCGACCAATGGATAAAATCTAGGGACGTTTTGATATAGACGCCTCATTTTTAAATGTCATAAACTATATATCTATTCCTTTCGCAGATTTGATAAAACATTTTCCCTAAAATTTTGATACTTTAATTTTATTTCATTAGAAGTCTATTCACGTCAGCATTCCCTTTTTTTCTCCTATTTTATGCATCTCTTATTATGATGATTTAAGATTTTTTTTTTATTTTTATTAAAATATTTATTTTAGTAAATTAAATAAAATGTAACAAAACTCGTTGTTAAGTACGTTTGGTTATATTTGTACGTTTGATTATAATGGTACATTTAGTTACTTGGTATATTTGAATTTTTGGTCCATTTAGCTTCTTGATACATTTGAATTTTTGGTACGTTTGTTTTCAAAACATAAGTTTTATTACTTTTTGCCCTAATAACGAGGAATTACTTTAATTAATTATTTTTTTATAGAAAGATTTGTTAACAATGTAAAAGTTTAAATTACTTAAATTAATTTTTTTTTATATAGAAAGAGTCATTAATCAACGGATGATAGCCTTTTTGTTAATTCAAAATTATATGATTTATCGTTATTATTTAGCATTATCTACAATAATAAGGATTTATCTCCGATCAAATAAAAGTTGTTCCAGAGACTTATTCTACCAAAAAAACAAGATTATCTAGAGTATTGTGTGTGAATCAAACATATTTTTAAACATTCCAAAAAGATGAATATTCATTTTAATATAGTTTATAATTGGGTACGTTTTAATTTGGGGTTGGTACGTTTTCGTTTGACATTGGTATGTTTTCATTTAATGTTGGTACGTTTCCATTTGGTGTGGGTGTACATTTAGATTTGTAAAGTTTAAATTTTTAGACTTAAATATAGTTAAAATTATTTAAAATATATAACAGATATTTAAATATAAATTAATTTCAATTAATATGAAATAGTTCAAATCTGAATATCTTAATCAAATGTTTCAAAAGATTAATCAAAAACTCAAAAAGCATAAATGTTTAGTCTACAAAAGTTTAAAATGAGGCATCCAATTCTAATTTTTCTATATAAACAGAACTCCACTTGTAGCTCAAGCAATATGTAGTTCACTCTTTGATAAGTAACTTTCTGTTTCTCTCTATGATAAGTGATCTTTCTATTGCTCTCTAAATATAACTGATCTCTCTCCCTCTCTTTCTCTCTCTCTCTCTCTCTCTCTCTCTCTCTCTCTCTCTCTCTCTCTCTCTCTCCCCCTCTATTTACCCATCTCTCTATTTATTTTATTCTACGTCTATCATCAAAGATGGAGATGACTGACCGGAGAGCTGAAGATAAGGCCATCACCGGCCAAGCCCAAAACACGAGTATCGCAGACTTTGATCCCCCAAAGAAAGCCAAGACAAAGAAGTTTGCCATTGCCTGTGGCGTTTTGGCTTCAATGACTTCAATCCTACTTGGTTATGGTAATTGTCCAATATTCTTCTGTAGTTCCCTAAAAACATATATCTTATGAAACAAGCTAGATAAACAAGAAGAGTGCTTATTGACTAATTTGGAAAAACTTTTAAAAACAGCTTTATTTTTATTTTCTACTTTAAAGAACACTAGAGAAGAAAATTTAGAGTTGTAATTTTTTCTCTCGAAAGTTTTAGTACTTTTCTACTTTGAAAGAAAGTTATCTTCACATGGAATGCATGTTTGTTCCACTTTTATGTACAGATATTGGTGTAATGAGTGGAGCGTCACTCTTCATTAAAGAAAACCTCAAAATCAGTGATGTTCAAGTCGAAATTCTGAACGGTACTTTGAACCTCTACTCCCTTATTGGCTCCGCCTTGGCTGGTAGAACCTCCGACTGGATTGGACGCCGGTACACCATAGTACTTGCAGGAACAATCTTCTTTATTGGAGCTCTCCTCATGGGCTTTGCCCCTAACTATGCCTTCCTCATGTTCGGACGATTCGTTGCTGGAGTTGGAGTTGGCTACGCTCTTATGATAGCTCCCGTCTACACTGCGGAGATCTCTCCGGCCTCATATCGTGGCTTCCTCACATCTTTTCCCGAGGTTTGTCACATTACAATATTATGTTATCATATAATAAAGTCTAAGAAGCTTTTGTCAAAAAATCATTGGAAACAGTATATATCAATATTCTAAAAAGTCCCACTTAAGCGTTGTTGGCCACTCCTACGATTAATTTCTAGACGTTTAAAAAATACAAAATTGTGCCTAGATGACCGCCTAAGTCGCGACTCTCACATAGACAGAATGTGAGATCCCACATCGTCCGGGGAAGAGGAGGTGATGTGCCTTATATGTACATGCCCACCTCCCTATAGTAAGATGTGATTTGGGTGGAAGTCTAAGAACAAATCTGTGAGGGCATGGCCCAAAGCGGACAATATCTTACTATGCAGACTGGGATGTGACAATTTGGTATCAGAGCTACTCCTCGGCCGGAAGTGTGCCGACGAGGGCATTGGGCCCCTAAAGGGAGTGGATTGTGAGACCCCACATCACCCATGGAAGTGGATGTGACGTGCCTTATATGTACATGCCCACCTCTCTATAGTAAGACGCGTTTTAGGTGGAAGCCCAAGAACAAATTCTTGAGGGCGTGGCCCAAAGCGGACAATATCTTACTATGCGGACTGGGATGTGACAATTTGGTATCCAAGCCACTCCCCAGCCGGAAGTGTGCTGATGAGGGTGTCAGACCCCTAAGGGGGGTGGATTGTGAGATCCCACATCGCCCAGGAGGAGAGGAGTTGATGTGCCTTATGTGTACATGCCCACCTCCCTATAGTAAGATGCGTTTTGGGTGGACATCCAAGAACAAATCCGTGAAGGCTTGGCCCAAAGACAATATCTTACTATGCGGACTGGGATATGACACACAAAATAGATAACTTCTATTTTACATTTTATTTTTTAAATAAATTATAAGAGACTTGGATAAATACTAATTATATGCTTATTCACAATATTTTCAAAATGTTCCAACTCTTCATAATTTATGTATCATTCTATTTTGCATTATGTATTCCAATACGATTATGCATTTTTCAAGTAGACATTTATTTATGGGTAATGCTAATTAAGTTATTATTAGTAAACTTCATAGAATATTATAATCGTTATTCATTTTTGGGCTCCTTGCCTTCACGTTTAATTGTGTTGCAACATGAAATTAACATTAAATGTCTGAATTACAAGAAATGTGAGATTACACTATAGTAATCAAAGTTTACACTCCAATTATCATATAATAATGTTCAGTTTAGTAAATAAAATATAATGACATAGTATTACTGTAACAAGTTTGAATTTTTTGTTTGAACATCATACTACACTGTTAAAAGGTAAAATTTATGTTTGCTGTGAGGTTGGACAGATAAAAAGTTCAGGCCTCAAACATTTCACGTGAATCTTTTTTCTTCAAGGCTCTGCTTCATATTTATGGATTCGATTTGTTTTGAAAATATGTAGGTGTTTGTTAATATTGGCATATTACTGGGGTACGTATCCAACTATGCCTTCTCCAAGCTCCCCATTCACTTGAACTGGAGGATCATGCTCGGTGTCGGCGCATTTCCATCTGTTATTCTTGCCGTCGGTGTCTTAGCCATGCCCGAGTCGCCTCGTTGGCTCGTCATGCAAGGGCGACTTGGAGACGCCAAGCGAGTTCTACAAAAAACGTCAGAATCCATAGAAGAGTGTCAGCTTAGACTAGATGACATCAAAGAAGCCGCAGGAATCCCCAAAGAGTCCAACGACGATGTTGTTCAGGTATCTAAACGCAGCCACGGTGAAGGCGTGTGGAAAGAATTGCTCCTTCATCCCACACCAGCCGTTCGCCATATTTTAATCGCAGCTCTTGGTATCCACTTCTTTGAACAATCGTCAGGTATAGACTCTGTCGTTTTGTACAGTCCCAGGATCTTCGAAAAGGCAGGAATCACCTCCTACGATCACAAGCTGCTCGCAACGGTGGCTGTTGGAGTTGTCAAGACTATTTGCATCTTAGTCGCCACGGTTTTCCTTGATAAGTTTGGAAGGCGTCCTTTGCTTTTGACTAGCGTGGCTGGAATGGTATTTTCACTCAGCTGTCTCGGTGCAGGCCTTACAATCGTCGATCAACAGCACGGAAAGATCATGTGGGCCATCGTGTTGTGCATCACCATGGTATTACTTAACGTCGCGTTTTTCTCCATCGGGCTGGGCCCGATTACATGGGTCTACAGCTCCGAGATCTTCCCATTGCAGCTGCGCGCGCAAGGGTGTAGTATGGGAGTGGCCGTAAATAGGGTGACGAGCGGGGTCATCTCCATGACTTTTATTTCATTGTATAAGGCCATCACGATTGGGGGAGCCTTCTTTCTTTACGCAGGAATTGCTGCAGTTGGTTGGGTCTTCTTTTATATGTTGTACCCAGAGACTCAGGGCAGAACCCTTGAAGATATGGAGGTATTGTTTGGTAAATACCATAAGTGGAGAGAAGCAAATGCCTTGCTTAAGAAAACTAAGCAAGTTGATGGCGACGACAAGGGTCAAGTCCACTAGGCATAAAATGGCGAATGGTTAAATAATCGGTGTTTGTTAGACAAATAAGGAATATGGTTGGAGTCCTTGTGTAATTGTATATAATATTATTATTGGAAAAATAAGCCGTCCTACAGCCGTCCTACCTTGTCCTACGTACACACTAGCCGTCCTACAGCCGTCAAGCCGTCCTACAGCCGTCCTACTTTGTCCTACCTACACACTAGGACGGCTACCTTGTCCTCTACAGCCGTCCTACCTTGTCCTACCTACACACTAGGACGGCTACCTTGTCCTACCTACACATTTGTATCATGTATATATATCCTTGTAATCTTGTAGAGAAAAATTAATGAGAAAAAGCATTCTCTTCCATATTTTCCACAAAGCATTCTCTTCCATATTTTCTACGGTGTTTGATGCACTTGATGATGGATGGTCGTTTCCTGATAAGAATTTCTTTCTTTCGAAACGTCATAGGATATTTCACTTATATATGTGTAACTGTTGCCAATTACATCTTATCTTCCTTTTCAAGTTGGAAGAACTTGTGTGTAAGGAAGAAATTATGTTTGTCAGATATGTTTATACACGTTTGATCTTCAATTTGATTCCCTTACCATTGAAAATAGCTTACGAACGCAAGCTTAAACGACCAATAATAGGACACACACACACATACGTATATATGGATAATGCTAGGGAGATTAGAATTGTAAACGAAATTTTGTAAACTAAATGACATGGAAGTTGATGATTGGATTATTACTTAAGTGTTTATAAACATGCTCATTCTATTGGTGGCACATCATGTAGTTTACAAATTTTGTCTTCAAATTTAGTCTCCCTAGTATTATCCATACATTTACATATATGTATGTGTACATTTACATATATGTATGTGTATGTATATATTCTGACGTGATAATGTTTCTTGTCTAACATACATTTCTTGAGAACAAGGTTAATAATTGCACTTTTAGGTTCTTTTCTGTTTGGATTTGTGAATTGCCTTTCTTCTTCATCTTCCAATTCCTCTTTCCTCAATCCTAAACCTTTAACCAAAAGTGTTTTTTTTTTTGTCAAATCTCATGAGAACCTTGGGAAAACAACAAAAAGATTCTGAAAGTATATAGTTCTCCATTATCTTACGTCGAGTACCATTGTTGTTGATATTAACGAGTAATGCTACACTTATCACATTTTTTATGTTGTATTTGTACCATATCTACTAGAGGTAGTGTCCACCAATACAAATGGGTATCATCTCTATAAGAGATGTAGTGTTACAAATATGGTATAGAAATGTGGTAAGAATAATATTTTTGGACATTGACATTTTCCACTTTACTTTCATAATTGAGAGCAACATCAAAAAACAAACTCCAAGTATAGGATGAAACATTGCTTGTCCAAGTGGCTTTGTAAATATGTCAGCAAGCTGATTCATAGAGGACACATGTGTCGTTGTAATGGCTTCTGACATGATTCGTCCACGAACAATGTGGCAGTCTATCTCAATTTGTTTGGTGTGTTAATGAAATACCAGATTTGCAGGTATGTGAAGTGTTGCTTGAAATATTTGAGAATCGAAAAGAAAATGGAGTAGAAAGAGTAATTGAGAAAGATGAACTAGAGAGAATATAGAGAGAGAAATATGAGAACTGTATATTGACTTGAAAGAATCACTACCACGAAACCATTTATTAGTGTCGCTTTAATAACCAACAAGAAACGTGTATTACTGTTGGATATTAAGCAAAATTCGACAGAAAATGAATGCAGTGGTGGATATAATAAGCGATAAAATTGCCAGCATCAGGAAATGAATTTTTCGACACAAAATACTCTAAAATCGATAGAAATTGTGTGGGATATAACCGACAGAGAATAAATTAGTAATGAATAAATAAGAGCATTCTATGTCGGATAAAATTGACAGAAGATACATAAAACCAACAAAACTTATGTCGGCTATAATTGATAGAGAATATATTAATAATAAGTAAGAGCATTCTTTGTCAAATAAAACCGACAGCAATATATTAATAATAAAAAATATATATAAAAAGGACATGAGAGCATTCTCCCTTCTCCTTCTCCTTCTCATTGAGCATTCTTCTCCCATTCTGCTCGAAATGACCCAACTTGCTTGAACCAGATTCTGCAGCTAATGAGCAAACCAGATTGAGCTAATGAGAGATTAAGACATCATATTTTTCAATTCTTCAAGACAAAAGATACTCATGAGAGATTAATATTAAGGATACTATTGTAAATTCATCCTCAAGAGATAATACTTAGAGACTAAGTAAAACTGTTAGTTTGTTATAGGTTTGTTTTCTCTTAGTTAGAAAGTGTTGTGACTTGCTTTTGGCTCACAACTAGTATATATACTCATATTGTAAACTTATTCATTTGTGAAATACAAATATAATTTCCAAACATGGTATCACCCGCCTGAGTCTCACGACCTTTCGATCCCAAATTTTTCCCGCTTCTCTGCTTTTCTTTGCTTTTTCCCGCTTCTCTGTCGATCTTCTTTCTTTGATCTTGTTCTTGCTCGTCTTTGATCTTGCAATCCTTTGCTATTGCTTGTCTTCTCCTCTGATTTCTGTATCTCCAATCATGGCGTCTGATTCCTCCTCGGCCTCAGAATCTCAATCTTTTCCCCAAATTGTTTCTTCAAACCCTAATTCTTCGATTACGGTCCAGAACATTGGATCTATGGTTCCGATTAAGCTCACCACTACCAATTACCTGACCTGGAGTGCTCTCTTTGCTCCAATCTTTCGTCGTTACAATCTCACCGGGCTGATTGATGGCTCCATGGTGGCGCCGCCTCAATTTCTCACTGATTCCTCCGGTGCTCGCACTCTCAATCCGGCGTATATTGCCTGGTATGAAAATGATCAGAACATCCTCATCTGGATCAACTCCTCTCTCTCTGAATCCCTAATTCCCTATACTGTTGGCGTTTCTTCGGCTCGTGAACTCTGGGCAAAATTGGAGTCACGACTTGCTGCTGCCTCCCATTCTCATATCCATGAACTCCGATCTCGCCTTCGGAATCTTACCAAAAGTGATCTCACTGCTGCTCAATATCTTCAACGCACTGAAGAAATTGCAGATGCTCTTGCCAGTGCTGGTGCTCCGGTTGAAGATTCTGAATTAATTTCTGTGGTTCTTCATGGCTTACCTCCTGAGTTTGATTCTTTTGTGGATGCTATCCAATTTCGTCTCGGCTCTACAACTCTTAATGAGTTACATGGATTGCTTCTCAGCAAAGAGATTCAATTGACCAGTCGCAAGCAAAGTACTCCTGTGTCTTCCTTTCAGGCTTACAACACCTCCACTGGTCTTCTACCTTTGCCTGTCAACTCTGTCTCTCAAGGTCCTGTTGCTCAGTTTTCTTCATCTTTCAACAATTCCAATCGTGGACTGGATCGTAATTCTAATCGGAGCAATCAGTATAATCGAGGTAATTTCAGGCAATCTAATTCTCAGAGGTTTTCCCACTTTCATCGAGGCAATAATCAGAGGTTCAATCGTGGTGCTCGCCCGAATTTTTCATCCACCCGGAAACTCTCGTGTCAAATCTGTCGCCAATCTGATCATGAGGCCTGCGCCTGTCCTCATCGCATGGATCCTCACTATAATACCAAGTCCTCTCAATCGGCTTTGGCTGCTAGCACCTCCAATCCTTCTTCTTCTCCGTGGATTGTCGACTCCGGTGCCACCTCTCACATGACCAACAACTATGCCACGCTCCAGAATCCTGAAGCTTACACAGGCCCTGAACAAGTGTATATTGGTGATGGCAAAGGTTTGCCTATCACTCATTCTGGCTCTTCTCTTCTTACTGCTTCACCTAGTAATTTTGCACTCAAATCTGTGTTGTATGTGCCTGCTCTGAAACACAATCTTCTGTCTGCCAATCGTTTTTTAATTGATAATCAAGTCTCCATGCATCTTTATCCATCTCACTTCGTTGTGAAGGATCTTTCTTCGGGGAGGATGCGTTTTAAAGGTCCTGTTCAGCATGGATTCTATCAGTTTCCTCCACATTCTTGTACTACTGCCAGGCATCTCGCTCTCACTGCTGCTCCCAAAGCTTCCAGGACTCTTTGGCATGGACGATTGGGCCATCCTTCTGTTGCAGTTCTTAATAAGCTAGCTTCCAGCTCTCGTATCTCTATGTTACAGAATAAGAGCACTTCTCTTTGCTCCTCTTGTGTATTAGGCAAAAGTTCTCGGTTGCCCTTTGTTTCTACTACTAGTACTACAAAGAAACCCCTAGAACTCATTCATACGGATGTTTGGGGCCCCTCTCCTATTGCTTCTAAGGAAGGTTTTCGGTTTTATGTCATATTTGTGGATGACTTTACTAGATATTGCTGGTTCTACCCTCTGCGTTACAAATCTGATGTACTCTCGTGTTTCATGCAATATAAGTCATTGGTTGAGAATGTTTTGTGTACTAAAATAATTGCTCTAAGATCTGATTCTGGTGGTGAATTCTTGAGCACTCAATTTTCCAATTTCCTGGCTCAACATGGCATTCAACGTCAACTGTCCTGTCCTCACACTCCTGAACAAAACGGATGTGCAGAACGTAAACATCGCCATCTTGTGGAAACTGCAAGAACTCTCTTGGCAGCCTCTAAAGTCCCTCATATCTATTGGGTTGATGCGTTTGCTACTGCCATTTATCTCATAAATCGGTTGCCTACTCTATCTCGCCCTTCTCCTTGGGAGTCTCTTTTCCAGAAAGCTCCTAATTATAGTACACTGCGAGTTTTTGGCTGCTTATGCTTCCCATGGTTGAAGCCTTATATTTCTTCCAAGCTGGATGCTAAGAGCAAGCATTGTGTTTTCCTGGGGTACAGCCTTCACCATAAAGGTTACAAATGTCTTGATCCTGGTACAGGGAGACTGTACATCTCTCGGCATGTGGTCTTTGATGAGGTTCAATTTCCATTTCATACTCTTCCTCCTCCTCCTCTCTCTTCCCACCCTCCCTCTACCCTCTCCACCTCTCCTATACCATCTTCTCTTACTTTTACCTCAATCCCTCCTCCTTCTTCTCCTCCTGTCCCTTCCCCTCAACCTGTCCCTTCCCCTCAACCTGTCCTTTCCACTCACCCTCCTCTTCACCCTGTTTCTTTCTCAGCTTCCCCACCCCCTGCCTCTTCCTCCCCACTGTTAAACACTCATCCTATGCAAACTCGCTCAAAATCTGGCATATACAGGCCTCGAGCCCTCACTGCCACTAAACATCCTCTACCTTCTCAATTGTTCCCAGATTATCTTCCCACCACTTATCTTCAAGCTTCCAAACATCACCATTGGCGCACTGCAATGCAGGAGGAATTTACTGCTCTCTTACACACTCGAACCTGGTCATTGGTTCCTTCCCATCCCTCTCAAAACCTAGTGGGTTGTAAATGGGTCTTTCGGATTAAAAGGAAGCCCGATGGCTCTATTGATCGTTATAAAGCCAGGCTGGTTGCCAAGGGATTTCATCAACAAGAAGGTCTTGACTACACTGAGACCTTTAGCCCTGTGGCTAAACCTGTGACAATTCGTCTTCTCCTTACTTTTGCTGTTCAATTTGACTGGTTCTTGAATCAACTTGATGTCAGCAACGCCTTCTTGCATGGTACTCTTTCTGAATCGGTCTTTATGCAGCAACCACCTGGTTTTCAAGATCCCTCTAAACCGAATCATGTATGTCAGCTCCATAAATCCTTATATGGTCTGAAACAGGCTCCTCGAGCCTGGTATGATAAACTGCATGCTGCTCTTCATTCACTTGGATTTGTTGGTTCTCAGAGTGACCACTCTCTCTTCGTCAAAGCGGATCCTTCCTTAATCTTCATCCTGGTTTATGTGGACGATATTTTGGTTACTGGTCCTTCCTCTGCTGCCTGTCAAGCTGTGATTCACAAACTCAGTGCTATGTTTCCCATCAAGGACCTTGGAGCTTTACACTACTTTCTTGGCATTGAGGTCAAACGTTCCTCTACTGGCATTCTTGATTTGCTTACTAAAGCAAACATGGTTGGTGCCAAGCCCTGTGCAACACCCCTTAGCACCTCCAAACTTGATCATGACTCTCCTCCTCTTGAAAATGTTACCGAGTATCGATCCTTGGTAGGTGCTCTCCAATACTTAACCTGGACACGGCCTGATCTTAGTTTTGCTGTTAATCTTGTCTGTCAGTTCATGCATCTTCCACGAGTGTCCCATTTTCAAGCTGTCAAGCGTATTCTTCGCTATCTTAAGGGCACTCTTGATCTTGGCCTATGGTTTACTAAATCCTCATCTCCTCTCTCTCTCACGGCCTTCTCCGATGCTGACTGGGCAGGTTGTTCGTTAGACAGGCGCTCTACTGGAGGTTATTGCATTTATCTGGGCAATTCTCTTATTAGTTGGAGTGCTAAGAAGCAACTCACTGTTGCTCGTTCTTCCACCGAGGCTGAGTATCGTTCCCTTGCTAACACTGCCTCTGAAATCACTTGGATTTGTAAACTGCTTACTGATATTGGGTATTGTTTACCTTGCTCTCCTCACCTCTGGTGTGACAATATCTCTGCCCTGTCTCTTGCTAAGAATCCTGTTTTCCATGCTCGCACCAAACATGTCGAGATTGACTATCATTATATCCGTGAACAGGTTCTGGCTCAGCAGGTCTCTCTTCATTTCATATGCTCCCAGGACCAAGTTGCTGATATCTGTACTAAGTCTCTGTCCAAGCCCAGATTTCTGTTCCTCCGTGCCAAACTTCCACTTCGACCTCTCCAGTTTCGTTTGAGGGGGGATATTAAGGATACTATTGTAAATTCATCCTCAAGAGATAATACTTAGAGACTAAGTAAAACTGTTAGTTTGTTATAGGTTTGTTTTCTCTTAGTTAGAAAGTGTTGTGACTTGCTTTTGGCTCACAACTAGTATATATACTCATATTGTAAACTTATTCATTTGTGAAATACAAATATAATTTCCAAACAATTAAGACATCAGCAACATTCAACATTTATCAGTATCTCTTCCCTCTTAACACTTCTACAGCTAAAAAATAAGGAGAAAAAATGGCGCACTCCGCCGAAGCTTCTCTAGATGCTTCCCTTCCTACAGTTCATCCTGAAAATACAAAGCACAAGGCGCAAAGATTAGTAAATAGATTAGTAGTATTAGTTGAGTAACTGCAAAAGGAAATAAGCTTACATATCTCTCAGACTCCTCGGCACTCTCTTCAGTTGAGTCCGGTTTAGATTTAGCATCAGAGTCATCTTCCACATCATCTGTGTTGGCGTCATCCTCTTCCTTAGCCTGAAAGAACACTGCAAAGCTGTTAGGGACCACAAAAAAAGATGACAAAGCTGATAAACTCTCAGGTGTCACTTTCGTATGCCTACATCAGAGTCAACTGGATATTTTGCTTCCTGGTAAAAGGAATAAGGTAACAAGTTAATAAGCATGAAAAAAAAAACACGATTACTGATTGTTAAAATAATTTTGGACTACTTGAATAAATCCCTAAATATCTATGAAATCCCAATAAGATGGAGCCTTTATTGATATCTTCCAAAATATGAATTATTCATATCCAATGAAAACATAAATTAAGTCATAGGTGGAAGCATGTGAAGGGACTTATAGTGCTTCGCTTGTCTCTGTGCTCAAGGGCTTGCATAGCTTTTGCCTTGTTCATCCATAGTGATTGAAGCGAGAAGGAGAACGAAATGAGGATAGGAGAAAAGGGGGAAGGGAGAAGTACCGGTGCAAGGAAGAGATGGAGGGTTTTTATTTTGGAAAATTTTTCATTACTGTCAATTAAAACCAACAGAAACATTTTTTTTAAATAAAAACCGACATAAAATTTTCATTACTGTCGGTTTTTTAAAATAAAAACTGACAAAAAAATTTTCATTACTGTCGGTTATAACCGACAGAAACAAAATGGCGGCAAAAATCCCCCCAAAATTCCCTCCCAAAATTTTGTTACGATTTTAAAAAATAAAATAATAATTGTTTGGTTTAATAAATAAATAAATAATATGTATTTAAATAGAATACGTTTGTGACATCCCACATCGCCCAGGGGAGTGATCCTTAAATGTATATTCTCATCCCTACCTAGCGCGAGGCCTTTTGGGAGCTCACTGGCTTCGGGTTCCGTAGGAACTCCGAAGTTAAGCGAGAAGGAGGCTAGAACAATCCCATGATAGGTGACCCACTGGGAAGTTGCTCGTGAGTTCCCAAAAACAAAACCGTGAGGGAATGGTAAGCCCAAAGCGGACAATATCGTGCTACGGTGGTGGAGCGGGCCCGAGAAGTGATCCGCCCTGGGCTGGGATGCGACAAATTGGTACCAGAGCCTAGTTCTGGCCGCGTGTGTGCCGACGAGGACGTCGGACCCCTAAGGGGGGTGGATTGTGACATCCCACATCGCCCAGGAGAGTGATCCTTAAATGTATATTCTCATCCCTACCTAGCGCGAGGCCTTTTGGGAGCTCATTGGCTTCGGGTTCCGTAGGAACTCCGAAGTTAAGCGAGAAGGAGGCTAGAGCAATCCCATGATGGGTGACCTACTGGGAAGTTGCTCGTGAGTTCCCAAAAACAAAACCGTGAGGGAATGGTAAGCCCAAAGCGGACAATATCGTGCTCCGGTGGTGGAGCGGGCCCGGGAAGTGATCAGCCCCGGGCCGGGATGTAACACGTTTTTAAAAATTAAATAAATAATTGTTTGGTTTAATAGATAATTTTTACACTTTTGGTTTAATAGATAATAACCCATATAAAACATGCGATAAAGAAACAAAAAGAGAATTGTACAATGAAAATGTCAACATACAAACTAAATATTGTCTAATCAATACTTGAAAAACATAAATAAAAATTTAGCACAAATCCCACTTCAAAATTTAAGCAAATTTAACGAAGATATGTATTCTAGGAAACTAGTTTTCATGATCTAACCGTCAAATTTGTTTTTAGATACTAAAAGATCACATACGTAAAAAATCGCAAAAAAAAAAAAATTAAACATTCAAAGATTAGGTAACGGAACAAAAGTTTTCGACGGTTTTAAACGAAAAATTACAATTTAACGGTTATTTTAGCTCCGGCTTTGATGATTTTTTTACAGCTACACTCCTCGACCTTATAAGAATGCAATGAACGATTTTGATCTTTAATTTAAAATATTTATGCTAGTGGATACCATAAAATCTTATTTTGTACTTAATGGAAATATAATATTAACTCTAAGTGTTTGTTTAATATACCATTTTGACGCGATATGCATTCTACAAAATTTTTTTCAACGATCCAACCTTCAAACTTATTTGTACACACTCCGAGATTGCATACGTAAAAAATCATAAAAAAAACAAATATTCAGATATTACATAACGGAACAAAAGTTTTCAACAGTTATAAACGAAAAATCACAATTTAACGGTTATTTTAGCTCCGATTTTAATAATTTTTTTACAGCTACACTCCTCGACTCTATAAGAATGTATTGAATAAATTTGATCTTCAATTTAAAATATTTACACTAGTGGACTCTTAAGTGTTTATTTAATCTACCGTTTTGACGCGATACACATTCTACAAAACTTTTTTCAATGATCTAACTGTCAAACTTATTTGTACACACTCTGAGATCGCATACGTAAAAATCACAAAAAAACAAACATTAAGATATTGAGTAACAGAACAAAAGTTTTCGACGGTTATAAACGAAAAATCACAATTTAACGGCTCGTTTAGCTCTGATTTTGATGATTTTTTACAGTTACACTCCTCGACCTTATAAGAATGCAGTGAATGAATTCAATTTTTAATTTAAAATATTTACACTAGTAGATACCACAAAATCTTATTTTATACTTAATGGAGAAGTATAACATTAACTCTAAAGTGTTTGTTTAATCTACCATTTTGATACGACACGCATTCTACAAAACGTTTTTCAATAATCCAACTGTCAAATTTGTTTGTACACACTCCAAGATCGCATACTTAAAAAATTAAAAAAAAAAAACAAACATTCAGAGATTAGGTAACAGAACAAAAGTTTTCGATGGTTATAAACGAAAAATCACAATTTAACGATTATTTTAGCTTCAATTTTGATGATTTTTTACAGCTACACTCCTCGACCCTATGAGAATGCAATGCATGAATTCGATCTTCAATTTAAAATATTTACACTAGTGGATAAATCTTATTTTATACTTAATTAAAGTATAACATTAACTCTTTAAGTGTTTGTTAAAATATTTAAACCATCTGTTTATTTATTTATTTATTTTTAATCAATACAACATTTTAAAATAATAAAATAGTCAATTTTTGTCGATTATAACCGACAGAATACTAAAATAATAACCGCCAAAATACTAAAATAATAAAATAGTCAACCGCCACCATTAACTAAAAACTGCCGGAATATGTTAAAAATAAATTTCTACCAGTTATAACCATTAGAATACTAAAATAATAACCGCCAGAAACTAAAATAATAAAATAGTCAATTTATGTCCGTTATAACCGCCACCATTAACTAAAAACCGTCAGAATATGTTAAAACTATTTAAAAAAAACAATTACAAATACTGGTAGATATAACCGACATGATTTTATTTTTATCCGACACTAATTGAATGATGTGTCGGATATCTTTTATCCGACATAATGGCTTATTAAAGACACCTAAAACTAATATTGTAGTAGTGAATGAAGATTACACACTGTTTTTATACTAGAAAGCATAACAACTCTAACGAAGTACTAACATACTTGCAAACTATAGTGCTAACTATATTTATAACTGTATTGCTAACTTATACCCTTAATACTCCCCCTCAATCTCAACTGGGGAAACCCAGTTTGAGATTGGAAGAACATATGCAGTCACTACTATGAAACCAGAAAACAGAACAGAGTTGAACCATTTGCATTCTTGTAATCCCTATGGATGACTGAATTTATCCACCTCAGATTCATTCCATATCATAATATCTTTATGTATATCACCTTGTTCCATATGAAAACCATTCCCATCTGAACCATCTGCAGTATCTGTCAATGTATGATAATCGATGCCTTCACCACTTTGCAACAACCACTTTAACCGGAATTGGGGCCAAGTTATTTGCTAGGGACCTGAAAATAACCAACACTGCAGGGTTATGCATTACATTCTATGTCATTAGACCTCATAAAAGAATTGTAATGCATT
Organism: Pyrus communis; assembly: GCF_041283825.1. Classification (NCBI taxonomy): domain Eukaryota; kingdom Viridiplantae; phylum Streptophyta; class Magnoliopsida; order Rosales; family Rosaceae; genus Pyrus; species Pyrus communis. Next base: position 7,367,141 of record NC_142574.1, on the reverse strand, counting down.
CCATGTCAAAGCTATATTTTCATCTCAAGCAATGTTCCTTAACTACCGGCATCATTCCTTAATCCCATATTCAACTCTTTTCCAAATTAATCAAGAAAATGAACACTTGCCCAAGAGATGAATAACCAGAAAACACAATAGCATATGCCACAACTCCTAATCACAAGAATTACAATGTGTCTTGACTGTAATCTTTCTCAATGCATAACAATTTACATAGAACAAAACACATACCCATTTCACCAAACTTGTACTCTGGAGCTTTATCATTGAGATTTAAATCACCTATCCCATTGCTCGTTGACTTCTATTCAAAACCCTTGAGATTGGTGGGATAAACCATTTGCCATACCTTAACAGCCCCACTTTGATGACCCGTTACAAACCAGTTCATAACCAGCCAATTAGAAAATGAACAACTAGTAATAGAAAGAATTGAATCAGAAACAATCTTCATTAATGAATCAAAGAAAAGCTTAGAACTCAGAAGAGGAAACGACTTCACTGTATTGTATTTTTAAAAACATACCAGCGTTATTACAAGAGAACCAAATATAAAGGAATATCACTATTTGCTTAATGACCAAGCTACCCCTCAACATATCTAACTAAATCTTATCTATTTAACCAAATCTTACAACTCTATCCAACTGTCCTTACAACCAATTCCAACTGATTTGCTGACCTGGCAGCTACCATGTGACCATACTCATCATCTCTCCTCAATCTCAGGTAGGGTGACCAACCCTGAGATTGCAGCAATGCTTGAAAAAGGCAGGTCCATGGAGACCTTTGGTAAGAACATCAGACGTTTGTTCTGCAGTGGGAACATATTGAACTTGTAAGTCCTTCTTCTGAACCTTCTCTCTTACAAAGTGAAAATCAGTATCCAAATGTTTAATCCGTGTATGAAACACAGGATTAGAACATAAGGCTAACGCAGAGAGGTTATCACACTGTAATAATGGTGGCATTGACAAGAACTGATGAAGATCTTTGAGCAGCAACCGGATCCATATTACATCAGATGCACAATGAGCTAAGGCCTTATACTCAGCCTCTGTGGAGCTCCTAGAAACGGAGGACTGTTTCTTTGATTGCCACGAGATTGGATTATGTCCCATATACACCACAAAACCTGTAATAGATCTTCTAGTATTAGGATCAGTTGCCCAATCCGAATCAGAGAATGCTGTAATAGAGTTGTCCGGAGATGCAGAATATGTAAGACCACACATGGCAGTACCTTGAACATAGCGAAGAATCCTTTTCACAAGACCATAATGAACATCAGTAGGTGTATTCATATACTGACAAGCAATGTTGACAGCATAGGAGAGATCTGGTCGAGTAAAGGTAAGGTACTGTAAAGCACCAACAAGACTGCGATACATAGTGGGATCACTTAAAGGAGTGCCATCAGATGCTAAGAGCTGAGTATGAGGCTTACATGGTGTGGATGCAGGCTTGCAATTGTCCATACCAGCTTTGTGAATCAAATCTTTGGCATACTTAGATTGATTTAAGAAAATATCACCATTAGCATGATACTGAATCTGCAACCCGAGGAAATAAGACAATCTGCCCATGTCTTTGAGATCAAAAACATCTCCCAATTCTTGAATAATAGCCTGAACCTTTGTGGCATTAGATCCTGTCAGGATAATGTCATCAACATATAATAATAAGGCAATAACATCAGTGCCATCATGTTTGATAAACAGACTGTTATCGGATTAAGACATTGTAAATCCCATAGTTGGAAGATAGCCTGTAAACTTAGCATTCCAGGCCCTAGGTGCCTGTTTCAAACCATACAGAGATTTAACCAATTTGCACACAAAATCAGGATGTGTAGAATCCACAAAACCTTGAGGTTGCTGCATGTAAACCTCTTCTTCTAAATCTCCATGTAAAAAGGCATTTTTAATGTTAAGTTGCCTTAATTCCCATTTGTTTTGAGCAGCAAGAGAAATAATCAACCGAACTGTAGTATGCCTAACAACAGGACTAAAGGTTTCAAAATAATCCAAACCAAACTCTTGAGTATAACCTTAAGCCACTAACCGTGCCTTATATCTGGATATTGTACCATCAGGATTCATCTTCAATTTATAAACCCACTTACTACCAATGATTAATCTATGTGTTGGTGGAGGAACCAACACCCAAGTCCCTTGGCTGGTTAAAGCATCAAATTCTTCTTGCATGGCATTTTGCCAATGAACATTAGATGCAGCATGCTTAAAAGATTTAGGCTCAGACAGATCATTCAGACTAGCCACAAATGAAAAACCATCAGAACAAGACTCCTGGACATCAAGCTGCAATGAGTGTAATTCTGGTAAGGATGCTATGTAATTAGCATAGGTCTTCCTCGAAATGGCACCAGTTTGTAACCTAGTTTTCATTCGTGGAGGAGAAGAAACAGTAGGATGTGGAGTACCCCCAGTAGAAGATGAAGGAATGGGAAGAATGACCTCCAGTTGTGCAGGATCAAGGACAGGTAACACCAAAGCTGTCGAGGAAGATGAGGGAGTTGTTTCAGATTCAGGGACAGTCAAAGACGGACTCAGCAGGCCAGACAATTGCTGAAAAGGATGCAGAGTCGTAGAATCAGACAAAGCAATACCATTTCGACCCACAACACCATTGAGAGATGAAGCATCAGTAGGCACTGAAACTGACTGTGGCATAAAGATAGCAGAATGTATTGGAGAAGATACATGTGTGGAATCGGAAGAACTACTTCCCTGAGATGTAGTCTGCAATGAAAGCTGGGACTTATATGGAAACAAATCTTCATCATGAATCACATGCCGAGAAATGATAAATTTCCTAGACTTTAAATGGAAACAGATAACTCCTTTATAGCCAGAGGCATATCCCATAAAAGCACATAACAAAGCCCTTGGTTGCAATTTATTCACATTGTAAGGTCTAATGTATGGATAAACCGCAGTACCAAATATTTTAAGCCCTTGTAAAGAAGGAGAAACACCATATAGACTTTGATATGGAGATTGCATGCCTAAAGCCTTGCAAGACATTCTATTAATCAGAAACACAGAATGTGCACAAGCATGATACCAAAGATCCTGAGGTAACTGAGCAGTAGTCATAAGGGTAATAGCAGTTTCCACAATGTGTCTATGTTTCCTCTCAGCAAGTCCATTTTGTTGAGGAGTGTATGGACACGAAATCATATGTACAATGCCCTTATGGTTCAGAAAATCAGCAAATCTTTTACTTATATACTCCCCACCACCATCAGATTGCAAACACTTAATTCCAATATTAAACTGAGTGAAGACAAAATTGTAGAATTTCTGAAAGACATCAACCACTTCTGATTTATTGATTAAAGGAAATATCCATACAAATCTAGTAAACTCATCAATAAAACTGACATAGTATTTGTAACCTTCTATAGACATAGTAGGTGATGGACCCCACAGATCAGTATGCACCTTTTGAAAAGGAAAGTTACATGACTCGTTTCTATCATGAAATGGCAGTCTACACATCTTGCCAGAAATACAACAAGAACACACATGTTGATGAGAATCAGGAGAACAAACTATACTAGACTGTTTCAACATTACAGACAACACTTCATTGCTTGGATGACCACACCGTTGATGCCATACTTCAGACTTTATTTTCTGTCCAAGAAGAGCCACTGACTTCCGAGATGAAGACTCTGATAACAACTTCACTGGAATCCGAAACAACTCACCCTCATTTGTCCTTCCGTGATACAGAACAGCCTTGGTTACCTTGTCCTGCACAAAGAACTCATGATCATCACATATAAACCAACAAAAATTATCCTTGCATAATTGTTTAACTGACAGTAGACTAACTGCAATAGTAGGAACATGTAAAACTGTTCTGAGAAGTAAAGACTGAGGTAAAGTATGTAAACGTGCAGAACCAATATTTTCGATTTGCAAACCTTCACCATTTCCAATAGTAATCTTATCAGATCCTGCATAAGATGAGACTTGCTGCAGGGAGTTCAAATCAGCAGTCATATGGTGCGAAGCACCAGTGTCTACTATCCAAGAATCTTAAGGGAGAAGATTAGAAGAAGCATGAGCTTGCATAGCAGTCAAGGAAGGAGCAGGAGATATGCCTTGATAGGCAAAGTTATTACGATGATGACAATCCAAAGCACTATGACCACGCTTGCCACATATTTGACATTCCATAACCTGTCCCATCGAACTAGGACTAGTAGATCGCTTCCAACAATTAGGGGCTGTGTGACCACGTTTAGAACAGATTTGACATTCTGGAACAATATGAGATCTAGTTTCAGTATTCCCTGACCAAGACTGCCAAGTACCTCCACTTTGTTTAGGACCAGAAAACTGTCCACGTCCACTGCCAAAATTTGGACCTCTATAGCCCCCATTAGGCTTAGAACCAGAGAAAGGCCGCGAACCATGATTGGAATTAGGAAATGGCCTAGAAGAATTACTATTGCCCATAAAACCATAGACATTTGTAAAATCAGGATATGTAGGAGGCAAAGATGAAGGCATCATGTATGAATTAGGAGAAAATGGAACTTGAGGAAACATAGAACCATCCATAGAATAAGGAATCTGTGGAAACATTGGACCTGGTGGCAGAGCAGGCAGTGCATTAGAACCCTGAGACATAAATGGCATACTCACAGGTGGAGCATTATTGGGAGCTCGAGTAATAGTACCAGCAGTGGAGAAAGGAACATTATCAGAGTTACTAGAGGAACCCTGAGAATCACCGGACTGAGAAGAAGAACCTTGCATATACAACCCAGAAAAATTATGAGCCAAAGTGTTAACCATAGAATCAGCCTCTCTCTCTGCACACAGTAATTGCTCTCTGAATTCCCTTAGAGAAATAGAAGTATCTCGAGTAAGAATTACAGTTCGTATAGCAGAATACTCTCTCGGTAAACCAGATAAAGCAGCCACCACAAAATCATTGTCTGAAACAAATTCACCAGCTGCAACCAATTGTTCTTTAACGTGCCTCATTTTGGACAAATATTGATCAACTGAATCACCCCCCTTCTGAATTGTTTGAAATTCTGTTTTTAACGTATTCACCCTAGCCTTTGAGATTGATGCATATCTATCTTGAAGATTAGACCATGCCTCATGCGCAGTCTTGCACCCCAACACATGTTCGATAGACTCATCAGATAAAATAGCAATCAATAGACTCAAAAGAGCTAAATCAATAGATTCCCATTCAAGAAAAGCTTCTGTAGCAACATTAGTAACCCCAGAGGTCGAATCAATCACAAACTTAGGAGGACATATAGCAGTTCCATCAAAATGACCAAAGAACTTATAACCCTTTAACACCGACTGAAATTGAAACACCCATTTTGAGAAATTCTTATCAGTTAATTTGATCGTCAACATTCCAAGCAAACCCTCAATTTTAACCCCAGAAGACGCCATGATGATTAGCAATCAAGAAAACACAATACCAATTCAACAATTATCAACGAAATGGCCTACTAAACAACAAATCTTGCAAAACAAAATTACCCAGATGGCTTCGTGCCCGCTACACAATCTTGAATTGGCTTCGTGCCCAGTCCATAATCCAGAAAATTACTCAGATGGCTTTGTGCCTGCTACAAAATATTGAAATGGCTTCGTGCCGCAACTGATGTCATAAACCACAAACACAGAATCAAAGCTCCATGAACACCAAGAATCACCATGAACCAATCAAGCTCTCAGAAAAACCGCCCCAAGAAACTACGAACCACAGGAGGAACGAAGGCTCTGGATACCATATTAACTAGAAAACAGAGTTTTGACATTGAACAAGATCTTTAGAAAATGGAAGAGAATCAAAGAATCAAAGAAAAGCTTAGAACTCAGAAGAGGAAACGACTTCACTGTATTGTATTGTTAAAAACATACCAGCGTTATTACAAGAGAACCAAATATAAAGGAATATCACTATTTGCTTAATGACCAAGCTACCCCTCAACATATCTAACTAAATGTTATCTATTTAACTAAATCTTACAACTCTATCCAACTGTCCTTACAACCAATTCCAACTGATTTGCTGACCTGGCAGCTACCATGTGACCATACTCATCAAGAATGACTAAGAAAGGATGGTAAAACCTTGAACACTGGGCATCCAAGATCTGCAGTTACATTGTTTTGACATTAAATTTCATTGACGCATAAGATCGAACATGTGATATGCAAGAACCCATTACCCAACAGCGTGCCGATCACATGGCAGCCTCACTAACAACGAATAAATACGCGAAGATGATGGTGAAAGATAGAGAGAAGTATCGGTGAGATCAATGCTTCTGTCATTGCGTAAATAACCCTTTCAGTCGATCGAGTTTTGAGAGGATTCCGATGAACAAAAAAAAAAAAAAAACACCAATTTCTTGCGCAATTGTCAGACTCCAGCGAACAAGAAGCAAAGGATTTTGGGGAAGCAGCACCACATTCTGAGAAAAACCCCAATTCTGACAAAACACCAAATCCTGAGCAAGACACCAATTTCGGCGAAGCATCAATTTCTGAGGAAAAATCGGATTCCGACGAAGCAGCACAAGATTCAGACGAAAACCAACAAATTGATGATGAATAATGAATGAGATGAAGATATTCCACTGGATCCAAGAAGTTGCTTGAATCCCCGAGCCCCTCCAAGATGACGTCCTGGAAGATTTTGACGGTTGACCTGACCAAGACCGGCCTTAGACCCCGTCCATGAGGATTCATCGTGGAAAATTAACCCACCAATCTTACAACCCAGAAGGAAAATTAACCCAGAAGTTACAGAATGATTGCAGAAGCACTGAAGAAGAACTTAACCGAAGAGAAATGCCATGTTAACTACATTGAAATATTTGAGACTCAAGAGAAAATGGAGAAAAAAGAGTAACTGAGAAAGCCTAATAACAACCCTAACCAAATACTAACAAACTTGCTAACTGTATTTCTAACTGTATTGCTGACTTGTACCCTTAATAACAAGTACTCCTTCAAGGAATATGCAATAACCTATCACTGATCATCTCGTTATGAAATAACGAGCCCAATCCGCATCACAGAAACCAGTTAACAAGAAGTTGCCTTTGGAAGGAAAGAACAAATCTTGCCCATGTGCTTCTTTCAAGTATCGCAAGAGACGATGGACTGCGTCAAGATGTGGTTTTCGTGGCTGCGCATTAAATTTGGGAGGCATATAGTGCCTTAAAAGTTAAAAGCACTTAGACCTGAATTGGTCTAATGCTGCAAAATTGTTGGCTCTATAATAACTCCTGAATTGGTGTTTCATTATAGACCAATAAATATATGTAATGTCAGCTATAAAATTATTAGGGTGCTTTTGCACCTAGATCCATCTATGATAACATTCTTATTACTCATGAGTTATTTACAACCTTTAAAAAAAAAAAAAAAAAAAAAAAAAAAAATTGTTAGAGCAGGAGCAATGGCTGTTAAATTAGGTCTTGGAAAAGCTTATAAGCATTGAATTGGGATTATATCAAAGTTGTGTTAACCAGATTTGGATTTGGTAATCATTGGGTAAAACTCATAATGGAGTGTATTTCTTCAACTTCTTTCTTGGTGCTCATTGATGGCAAAGCTCATGAGCATTGTTAAGTTGTTTAGTTGGCTTTTGCTTCTTAATAGATTACATAAATACATTAATGCAATTTGCTCTAGTTTTCCTCTTCGTAATCTGGACAATGAAAATCAGGACCATTTATTTGTAAACTGTACTTTTGAAAGGCGGGTTTGGAATGCTACCTGGTTTTAACTCCAGTTAATGATAATGCTCCTATTAGTCTAACAGATTGGTCTAGCACACTTGAGAGGTCTGATGAAGGCACTATATCCCACCGAAGTATAGCCCTTCTAATTTGCTGGTAAATTTGGAACGATAGAAACTAGGTGGTGTTTAGAAATAAAACGGAATATTTTGTAGCCAATAATGCTTTTAAGTCATACAAAAAAATAAAACGGAATATTAAATGGGATCCTCCACAAGGAGGGCTCCAGAAAATTAAATATGATGGTTCAATCATCAACTCCGAAGCAGCAACTGGTCTTATCTTTTATGTATAAAGAGTATGGAAAAGGTAAATAGTGATTTGGTGTCACCATGCTTCAACAAAATTATTTGGACAAAAATGCCTTTAAAATAAAAAACTTCAAATGCATTTTAAAATAATACATCAAATAAGGTAGGGTTATTTTCATCATTTTAACAGTATTTCTTTAATAATTTACTTTTTGGTGCTTTTTTTTTTAATTAGTACCGCACAATAAGCTAGCAATAATGTGATTCAATTTCTTTATTTTTAAACACGTTTAAAACATCTTATTATGCGTGTAATGCCGGTTCTAAAAAATGTTTTTTGCATGCGGATAACAATGTAATTAAATAAGTTATCAAATGATTGTTTTTTTTTTTTAACAAGCAATATTATCTACACTAAGAGGGAGAAGATGAGCTTAACCTCACAATGGGCTAGCAATAATATGATTCAATCAGTTATTTATTAAATATTATTTTCTCTATTTTTAAACACGTTTAAAACATCTTAAGAGGCGTGTAATGCCGGTTATAAAAAAAAGATCTTTCGCACACGGATAATAATGTGATTAAATTGATTGTCAAATGATATTTTTTTTAATAAACGATATTATTTATACTAAGGAGGAGGGGATGGGCTTAGCCTCACAATAGGCTAGCAATAATATGATTCAATCAATTGCTTATTAAATATTATTTTCTCTATTCTTAATGTAAATTCTATAGTGATCGATTTTATTATGTAAATGTAGCTACTTTAATTGGTTTATGAGAGATTTCTTTTAGCATGATCTAAAATTATTCATTTACTTCAAATATTTGACTTTCCTTTTGTCAATTTATGCATATAAATACATTTAAAACATATAAATCACGAGTAGCACGCCATGATTCAAAAATACCTTCTGCACGTGCGTGAGTGCGTGCATGAATGCTAGTAATAAGGAATGAGGGTGGAACATCAATTGTAGCTGGAGCTCGTAGCGTGGGGCACTACTACATTAAACACTTTGCGAGATCAGGGAGTATTTGTTGCGCAAAGCATTTCCAGGTCGCACAAAACAATTACGCAACGCTTTACTGCTCGTTGCAAGAAAGGTATATGGACGAAGGTTTTCGTCGCACGATATAAGAGAGTACAAGTTTGCTTTGTGATGAGAAATTTTTGGGGACGTCTATGGTTTGTCTTGAAAATGTTTGAGCAATAGATGAAGCAGAATTTTGAATAAATTAAATAACATGCATATTGTCACCTTAATGTTTGGGTGACAAAACATGTAAGACGCGCGTGGTTTTGCACGATGACATATCTTTGTCGCACAAGTGTAATTTTTAATTAAAAAAAAAAAAGAATTTAATAAATAGAATGTTATTTAAAATATATATTTCATACAATTGACAAAAAAAATAAAAAATAACAAATTAATGAATAGAAAAACAATTTATTTATAATATAAATAAAAATGTAAGTATAAATACAAAGTTTAAAAAGAAAGCGGGAAAAAAAACTACGAAAAAAATGCGGCATAATCTACGGGCAAGTCGTTCGGAGGTGCTTGGTAATCTTGCTGTTGGAAGGGGTTGGGGTTGGGGACGGGGTTAGAGGTCAATAGGTCTAATTGCTGTGTATACTCAAGGTGGAGGGGCTTTGATGGTGATAGTGCAGAAAAATTGAGGAGACGGATCCCGGAGGAACTGAAGGCTTATACAATCAATGACATCTGAGTCTTGTACGATGTGAGCTTACTCCTTAGGCCAGCGAGTTCCTACATCAAAGCTGTAACCTCGCCCTTCAACTGTGAGGATGAAGAGGCTCCACTCTCCCGCTGCCTGGCATTTCCTATCCCCCGACAATATGTCCTTGGCCTTCGACAAAATGTCTGGTCAAACGTCTCTGTAAGGATGTGAAACCCCGCATCCTCAAGGGGATCCACAGACTCGATCGACGTGTCCAGGGGAAGCTGAGAGGCAGACTCCTGAAGGACCGACTGACCTTTCTCCACCATATTCACCTGTGAAATAAAACATGGAATATTAATAGCAAACAATTTGAAATAATTAGTATAAATCTTTAATGGATAAGAAATTAATTACATGAAGGGACTTGGTCAACTCATCCCCGGGCCAAACATAAACGTTAGCAAAGACGTTGATTTTCGGGAATTTTGAACCCCCTGGAATAGAAAAAGATACGGAAAATGTTAGTTCAGAAAAAAAAAATAGCGACATTTTAAAATTGGAAATGAAAACTTTAATATATACCTTCTGCCATGCCTCCATCCTATATGAGTAATAAACATTAGTAAAAATTTAAAAAAGTAAAATGAAAGAAGTCATATTTAAAAAGGGACCACATAGCCCGGCTCTTGAAAATGACCACAGAGCCAAACCTAACTATCTTCTCGGTCCTCGAAGTCCTTTGGGCAACCCTCCTCAAGAGTGACCTACGGATCATCAAACATCTCAAAATACTAGTGCAGGTCACTCTTCCAGTACTTGTAATATTAGAAGAAGAGCCGATTGAGGTACGCCAACATGTGCTCGTTGATGTTATCGAAATTATAGTTTGTCTACAATGTAACAAATATTACAAAAGTATTAGTAATAAAATACATTAATAAATATAAATATATAAATTTCATGAAAACTATTAAAAAGGCGACAATACTTACAAAGCCGGCCCTGAGTGTAGGGAGTAAGCGCCCACCTAGGGCCCCCACTTCGGAATGGCCCCCAATTTTTAGGTGGAACTAGGAAGGTTTGGACGAAGATAGGCGGGAGCTATGTGGACTTCTATGTAAACACCGGAATCTGGAATTCTTTTATTGCAGGGTCGGCCTTACGTGAGGAAGAAGACAACCCTATTCCCAACATCATTTTAATTGCACGATTTTACTTAAGATGGTCCAACTATCTTCTTCTTCTTCTTCTATTTTTATATTTTATTTTAGCTGCATGTCTTCTCCCTTTTAAATAGTCCACACCATCTTATTTTTATTTTTTTGCTTCTTTCTTAAATATCACCTTTATGTTTATTTTTATGAGGTCTTATTACCCTATTTTAAGATCACACCACACATATCTTTATTATGTACCTAAAAGATTAAAACTACCTTTTTGAAAATGACATATTTAATCTTCAAATTAATTAATTTATATAATATATAATAAATTATTCAAATCCGCCTCGTCCACGGTTCGTATACGAAAATTATTATCCTCTTCAATCTAGTATTTTTCCTAGTTGTAAGATGTTGTCTCTGTAATCCAACCATTCATTCATTTATTGAATGTAATAAGTAACATTGTAACAATAGAAAAATGATTGGAATTTGGTGTACCGGGTAGTGACTTCTCTTTCGGTTTGAATTGGTTGAAAAATTAAATTATGTAAACTTAATAAGTGCATTTGCATCTAAAAACGCGAGATAGGTAATATTTGAGTAATGTTTGTATATCCTTTTTTTTTTTTTGGGTATTAATTTTTAATAATATTTGATGTAGAAATAAACTTTTCATGTATTCAGTGAATTTTTTTTTTTTACATATGTCAATGTACAAAGGGTCGGGAGTTAGAGAACTCTAGGGCTCCACTTCGAAAGTTTGCCTAGGGCCCCCAAATTCTCAGGGCCGGCCCTGGACACTTAACGACAAATGATTGCGCACCATGTTCTTCACCTCATTTGGCATCGCCTTCCAAGATTTCCACCGCATAGGGCAAAAGGTCCGCACGATGTGCCAAATGGGCCAATGCACTATGCTACTTCACCATTGGTGCTACTCGATGTCGCTCATCGTATCTGGTTGTGATACGATCATTGGTCACCAGGGTGACCTTCGCCGTCTTCAATTGCCGACAAGGTACTCAGGTGTTTTTCTTGGCTGTAAAGAAATGAAAATTTAAAGTTAACCCAAAACTAATAACAAACCCTACCAAAATTTTGGCAAAACCTCCCTATAGTTAAAACTTTTCCCAAAACTCTGAAAATAACAAACAATATATGTATCCAACAAAATGATCACAACTGTTTAATAATGGGTTCGGAACGATGACAATAATAAACAATATATATATATATATATATATAATAACTTTTTAATCCTTAAATGATATAACTTAACAAACTGAACCTAAAATAACAAAACTAAGTTAACATGGGAATAAGAGAGTTAATTAGGATAATATACCTGGCTGTGGACTCGAGGCATCGGTTGTGGATCCCGATGGTGAGATCTACTCCGAAGTACGGGGACGTTGTCAGCACGTTGGGCACTAACAGGTAGTGCCACCAAAGAAGTCGAAGATGCAGGTGCCTATGGGATTGGAGGACCAATAGGGTAGTCGTCGGACGAGGTGTAGTCGTCATCGCCTTCCGGCTTCTAATGAGCTGTGACATCTACAAAATTGGAAATAAATTTGTTCGATTACAAAGATAAAAATTATTGTACACATGCATAATAATTTATAATTTAAAACGAATAAACCATTACAACCCTAAATCTAACTCATTGTCCTAATTCGAAACCCAAATTTAAGAACCCTAATTCCTAACCCCTAATTCAAAATCAAGTAACCCCTAACTTAAGAACCCTAAATCTAACACCACTGCCCTAATTCTAACCCTTTACTTAAAATTAATAAACCCCCAAATTTAAGAGAGAGTGGTATGATAATCAACGACTTACTATCAAAGTGGGATTATTAGATATCCAAGAATCATGGAAGAAATTGACTTACCTGTTATATATTTGATTTAAGGGGCATTTTGATACAAGTCCAAAAAAAATCACCTACTTTCAGATCAAGTCCAGTTTCATTTGATTTGTTAGTATGTCCATTTTGCCCCTTAAACTAAAAATAAAAATATATTTTAATTTGTTAAATTTGAATTTCAAATGCCTTTATCTACTTTCTCATAAAAAAATTTAAAGATCCATATACAAGTATGATAAGTTAATAAAAAATAAAGGTAAAACAATTGTGAGAGGTCGATAAAAAAAATTAAAAACTGTGATAGAGGTACGTAAGTTATGTGTTTTTGTCCACCTCTATGGGTGGAAAAGGTTTTTCATTCTACCTATGTGGGTGGAATTAATTAATTTATTTTTATCTACCTGTTTTGGTGGAATGATTTATGCATTTTCAATCCTCCTTGTGTATAATTCATGGCGCACCCAATCCATCCTCCCCGTATGGCCAGAGTTTTTATATATACATTTGATTCAAAGTTTGGTTTAGTTTCTGTGCTTGTACCTTGGTGTTTGGGGATCTTTAATTATGATGCCATCTTAATTTGTTTGATATTCTCCCTTCCGTCCCAAAAAAACGTAACAAAATTTTGTTTACCTGAATTGGTGGAAGGCGCAGATCAAAGTGGAGCAGCAGTTTGGTGACTACGAGTGCTGGGGATGGAGGGTTTATTCCTTTGGTGGGGCATTTAGGATTTTATTTTCCAGATGCATTCAATTTTATGTATACCTACTCTTTAGGAAGACAAATACTTTATACCTATAAAGTAGATTTATTCTACTTAATACATACCAAAAAACTGAAGAAGAAATTAATCATGAGAGCCTGCAATTATATTGATCATCTTTATGGAAGGAGGAGGAGCAGAAGATGAATATTATGGAAGAAGATTACTGGGCAGAATAATGCAGGAAGAGAAAGATATTGTGAGGGAGAAACAAGAAAAGAAAAATGAACGGTTTGTGGAAGGAGGAGAAAAAATGAGATTTAAATCCCTAAAAATAATCCTATAATTAAGGATAAGATTAACTTTAATCAAAAATAAAAAAAAAAACTGTAATTACTTGATTAGTCAATTTTTAAGGGTAAATGTGGCAAGAGAATACAAATAAGCTGATGTGGATAATAAATTATTGGACCTAACTCAAAAATTAAACAAAATTGGACTATAACTAATAATGGCTCGTAAAATTAGAGTTATATTAAGTTTTCCCTTGATTGAACATAGAATAGCTTAATTATAGGAGTTGTTTTTGGGGGAAATTTTAGAAATATAACCAAAATTTGTAATTCAAATAGAATTATAGCCATAATTTTAATTTTATGATAACTATAATCAAAAGTTAATATAAAAGTACTACTATACCCTTAATCACTGAATACTTATATGCTGTTTTTCTAAACCCACCTGTAACCAATATCCATCCAAGTTAGTTCCGACAGGGAGTTGCGACTGAAAAGCTGAGCTTTGGATCATTCACTTCACACGCGTTTTTGCCTCTCTATCTCTCTCTGCCTTTTTATTTTTTATTTTTTTATTTTTTCCACCTCTAGTCTTAAAAAGTTTCTACTTTTAGCTTCTGGGTATTCAAAGGAGAAGAAACAAGGAGGAGGAGGAAAAAATCGGTAGAATTAGAACATAGAATTATCAATTTAACTTCTTTAACTTGTATCTAAATTAAATGATCGTTGAGTTGTATTGAGTTTTCTTCTACATTTTCAAAATTTTCCATCTGAGTTTTATCTCTAATTATCATATGTGGTATTGAATAGCTGATGCATTTGATTCTTCGTCATCATCATCATCTTCTTCTCTCCAAACTTTTTCCATTTTTTTAATTTATAATTTTGGGTGAAAAATTCTAATCAATTTTTCCAGTTGGGTGGAAAATAATTCAAGAAAAAAGGTGTTTGAGGCCACTTTTTAGGGATGGTTTTATGGGGCATGTGGCCATCTGGAACCCACATGGTGGGGGTGGGGGGATGGAGCTATATTGTGTGTTGGAGAAAAAATAGAGGAAGGTGGGGTGGGGCGGAGTTGCAGTGAGTGTCAAAGACAGAGAGGTCAAGCTTGCAGAACCTACATGGTGGTCATAGCAGGTAGGAAGCTCAACGTTGATTAGGTATTAGGGAGAAGAACTACAAGCTTTAGGTAGATGGAGACTGGGCTTGACGTCGTAGTCATGGTAGTAGCCACCGTCTGTGTTCAATGACTTGTGGGTCAGCTTTCGCAGTAAAGAGCGAAAGAGAAGTTTCTAGCTTGTAAGGATAGATTAGTAATTTCAGATAACTTTGTGAATACAATCATCATAAACTTAAAGATGTGGCTATAATACTATATGAGGTCCAAATTTTAGTTATTTTTCTAAATTTCCCTTGTTTTTGCTCTTTGTTGTAAATATAAGCCCCTCTACTATACTCATAATATACAGAGAAAATAATTGACCAATCTTTATTTTTAAGCCATGACTTACTGTTTGCTCAGGTTTATGAAAATATAAATTAATTTATAATATAGATAACATGAACTATACTGTTATTGCTAATGTATTATAATATTAATAATGTGTGCAAATTCTAATCCTTATTTATAATATTAACTTCGAATTTTGTATAATATGAATCTGGGGTACAAAGAGCGGGACGGAAATCTTGATTCAGCACATGTTCTTAACACAAATGATCCTGTAACTTCCATGATGGTGATTTGTCGTATGTGATTTGGTAGCGTGGATCACTTCAATATTTCGTGGAAATTAATTCAACTGATACACGTCAGTTCATGGGAGATTTAAAGAAAACAGTATAAATATGTCCATGAAAATTTTGAAGTTGCAGCATCCATTTGTCTTTTCTCTTGATTTCACTCAATCCAAAGTTCCAAGCACAGCATCACTCATAAGCATCCTAAATCCAACCCCCACTGTCCTAATTCTAACCCCTAGCTCAGAATTAAAAAACCACTAAATTTAAGAATCCTAATTCAAACCCCTAATTTAAGGACCCTAATTGCAACCGACTGCCCTAATTCTAAACTCTAATTTAAAATCAAGAACCCTAATTGCAACCCACTGCCCTAATTCTAACCCCTAATTTAAAATCAAGAACCCTAATTCAAGAACTCTAATCTAACCCTAATTTAAAATTGGAAGCAAACAAAACCCAAAGTTCAAAGAAAGGGAATGCAAATTAAGACGAAATTACCACTTGGAGATGAAGACACGATGACTGGAGAGCAATTGCAGGAGAGGTGAGGTGAGCAACGGAGAGAGGGGTTGCAATCGCGTCAGGAGAGAAAGGGTATCGGACGAAGAAGAGAGAAGTGAGGGGAGGAAGAAGATCGATATAAGTATTTAGAAGCTTGCGCGACGGAGGTTTTGTCGCGCAAGCTTCCATGCTTCGTCGGAATTTTTAAATTTTTTTTTGTGAAAAAAAGGCGCATTTATTTTCACACTTGCACGATGAAGTATGGTTTCGTCGCGCAAATATCCTTTGCGCAATGAAATATAGGTATTCGTCGTGCAAGTGTTTGAATTTTTGTTTATTTATTTATTTTTTTGGTCAAAAGATAGACTTTATTTATAATCTAATCTAAATGTTTACATCCATAGCAAGTGTCTGAAAATTAATTCCACGCGTAAAATTATAATGCTTGTGTGATGAAAAGTGTTGTGCGTCGCGCAATTATGTTTAAAAATGGTTTTTTTTTTTTTTTTTTTTTTTTTTGTTTTTTTGGTGTGTGTGTGTGTGTAGAATTTTGATTACAATTTATTATAAAATACTAATAAAATAAATGTATTTACAAAGTAATTCACATATAAAATGCATTAACCATTTAATGTATTTTACAACAAAAATTACAAATAAATTGCATTAATCTTCATCCGAACTATAATAACTTTCACTTTTGTTGCTATCATCATTTTTAGTGTCCCATTCCTCATCATCATCGATAGGTACATCACTATTGTCGTTTGTGCGCATTGGACCATCGTAGCGCGGAAGATTACCGAGGTCAATTGTGATTAATTGAATCGGTATTTCGATTGAAGATACTCCTTCAATCTGAAATGATTCTTGGATAAGATTAGTATCTCGGAGTGTTTCTGCACCAATTTCCATCGAAGATTCTAGCTGTTGGTTAGCGACATTGTCGATGTCGTCATCAGTTGGGTCTTGTTATGGTATAGCATACACGTTCCTATGATCCATCTTCTGAACAACTTTCCAACCCCTCCCAGCTTTAGGGTCTTCTAGATACAAAAATTGTTTTGCCATGTTTGCTAAGATGTGGAGGTCTTCTTTTGGTAGTGTTCACTGATAGTAATCCATGATCTTTTTTAACACTTCCATGTCTATTTGGGTTTGTATCAAACCATCAACACTTAAATAGGATCACTTGGCATCGGTCTTTGTAAAGCAATCGCACGACACTTGTTAGTTTGCCATATAATTCAATGTTTGTACTTTCGCCTCCACCTGAGACATGAACACTGTTGTTTTGCGTACACAAGTTGTCATCTCATGCAGCCCCTAAGAACTTGATGCCGTTAACATGGCAACCCAAGAACAATTCAATGTGAATTGGCCCGAATGCCAAGTTATATAACTCTTCACTGTACGCTGGGGAATTCGATGCTTGCAATTGATTCACCTAATATTACACAAACACTTAAATTTGTTAGTTCGAGCAAAATAATTGGTACAATATATATGTCCAATACAAAACACTTCAAACTTACATATTCAAGAAACCATCGTGGAAACAATTCACAGTGTTTCTTGGCATACAAATGTGAAGGATGTGCCTGCTTCATCATATCTTCATGCTCGTCTAGGTATGACATTGTCTCATCACAATTGTTGAGTACAAACTACCTCCATGTCTTTTTTTGAAATGACTCGCTTCGTATTGGATCTCCAAAGGGTCGAGCGATATGGACAAAAACTGAAAGTTTCTCATTTCTCACATCCCCATCATTATTACGAGGAGGACGATTGAAAGTTGTCTCCACATCCTTTAAATACATTCCACAAAATGTAAGCACCTTATATGCCACCCAAGCTTGTAAAATTGATCTTTTGGGCTTCGCTTTGTTTCGTACATCTTTCTTCAAGTCTCTGAAAAATGTGCCAGAATAAAATGATACAATACAAATTTTACTAATCGTCAAATATTGATTAATAAAAATGACGAGGATTATATACCTTTCTATTGGATACATCCATCGAAAGTTGACTGGTCTAGCAAGCAATGCCTCATCCGGTAAGTGAACCATCACATGGTTCATACTTGTGAAGAAAGCTGGAGGAAATATCATCTTAAACTTGCATAGAACTTGCACAATGTCATGGCGCAACTAATTAACGTCTATCTTTCACAATGATCTTAATGTCAATTGTGAAAAAAATATGGACAACAACATGATTGGTTTCACTACATTGTCTTGCAAGAGATGTTGAATACCAATAGGAAGTAGGCATTGCAGAACCACATGACAGTCATGACTCTTTTAGTCTGGCTAATTTACCCCCATCAACGTTCACGCAACACGCAATATTAGAAGCATACCCATCGGGAAACTTTACAGACGAAAGAAACTTTAAAAATTCTTTTTTGTCTTTTGGATTCATGGAAAAAAAATGCAAGATCCCTTCTCGCTTTATAATTGTCCCTATTCATCCATAAACCTCGTCGTATTCCCATTCACTCCAAATCAAGACGAGCTTTGATCGTGTCTTTTGTCTTGCCCTTGATATCTAGAATTGTGCCGACCAATGTGTCAGATACATTTTTCTCAACATGCATAACATCGAGGTTGTGTCTCAATTTTAGTTTCAACCAATACAGGAGCTTAAAAAACATAGACTTATGCGTCCAATTCATATGTGTAGAAGGTCTGGTCCTACTTACAGTTTTCCTGAATGAAGCAAAATCCAAACAGTTAAGCTGTTCAAAAATCTGATCACCGGATCATTCTCTAGGTCTGAGGTGAGCCTCTATTTTCCCGTCGAACTCTTTATCCTTCTTTTGCCACTTCTGGTCCCATGGTAACTATCTCCAATGACCAAGGTAACAAACTTTTCTGGTGTGCCAACTAGATGTTACATCTTCCTTGCATACAGGGCATACCATATAATCCCTAGTGCTCCACCCGAAAACCATTGCATATGCGAGGAAATCGTTCACAATCCACATCACTACTGCCCACAAAGTGAACATTTTGCTAGTACATTTAGCGTATGTGTGCACACCATGTGTCCATAAATCCTTTAGCTCATCCACCAACTACCGTAAATATACATCGATTGACCTACCAGGATCCTTAGTTATCAATAGAGTCATCATCATGCATTCTTTTTTCATACATTTCCATGGCGGCAAATTATACAAAAATATGAAAATTGGCCAAGTGCTGTGGTGTTAGTTTAGAACCCTGAACGGATTGAATCCGTCAGTGGCAAGTCCTAATCTAACGTTTCGAGGATCAGCAGCAAAATCAAGGAACGTCCGATCGAACTCTTTCCATGCCTCCCCATCTGCAAGATGCCTCATCACATCGTCATCTACCCGCTTTTCCTTAAGTCATCTCATGTCGATGGTAGTATGCGTTGACATATACAACCGCTGCAACTTAGGCTTCAAAGGCAAATAATGCATGACTTTTTATGGGATCTTCGCCAATCTATTCTGAAATGTCATTTTGAACCTCGATTCATAGCATACAAGGCATTTATCCAATGCTTTATTCTCCTTATATAACAATATGCAATTGTTTTTGCAAGTGTGAATTTTTTTATAACCCAATCCGAGACCATTCAACACCTTTTGAGCGCTTCTATGATCTTTCGGCAAACAATTGTTCTTTGGTAGCATTCTCTTGAAAGCCCTTAAAAAGTAATCAAAACACTGGTTCGACATATGACACTTTATTTTGTTGTGCATTAGTTCCATAATAACTGTGAGAACCGAAAAGCCCTCACACCCCAGGTATAACTCTTGGTTGGCATTTTTTAATAGTTTTTCATATTTTTCAAATTGTCCATTGTCCATTGGTGTAGCATGTCATCTTCCACTTCTTGATTGGTATTTGTCGACACAAATGGAAAAACATCATTTAAGATTTCCATGACTTGTTCATTAGGATCTATATTAGGTTCAACATTGGCCACTCTTGTCGCATTTGAAGATGAAGCATTGTCTAATTGTTCCTCGTGATGGTTCCAAATATTATAGGTCTCTACAATTCCATTCCTTACCAAATGAAATCGAACATTTTCAATAGTGTCCCTTAACATGTTGTTACACTTCCTACAAGGACATCAGATTCGAGTTGTATCTGGGTTGTGTGTACATTCAAAGTCAATAAAATCCTAGATTCCGTTCAAGTATTCGTTGGCGCATTTGTTCAGGTTTTGCATCCAAGTTCTGTCCATCATTCCTGCAACCACAATAAGAGTACAACAATCACAACAACTTCAACATGATCTTGTCACCTTATGCCTTCAGTAAGGGCCATATCCCATTCAGGAATGCAAAATTATGTCAAGTAATTTATGGTTACTTCATATTAGATTTCGACGTGGAGAAATTTTGGCAGCATCTCTGTACAGTTCTTCAAGTGCACGGCATAGATATGAAATACCTATGTGCCACCACAAGAATGCACAGAGATGACACTGAAATCCCTACAACCGAAACTTGATCCTTTAACAACAAAATATGCATCATAACTTTGCATTCCCAAACTATCCAAATAATGGGACAATTCAAGAATTAATTGGACTGCAGTTATGCTTTCGCGTCCATGCTTGACATCCAACTGATCATCAAATGGGAAATTAAGTTTTGCTAAAAAAAAAAAAAACAAGTACGAAGTTAATTACAATTAACTCCTTACATCACAACACATATTTGTACGTCATGTACAAATTTGTACATATACAATTCAACATTATACACAAATTTTTTTGTAATAAATATAATTTAACAACTTAATATAAACATAACAACATAATTTCAATATAATTTAACTAATTTATATTTTTTAAAAATAAAACGAAGAAAATACCTTCCAAATTGTTATTCGCCGAGCGCTAGTCACACACAATATCCCTCTACACAATGAATTTTATGGTGATAGTATGAATTGATATTGATACTTGTAAATGAAAATAACAAAAAGCCTACAAAACACACCGAAATAGCTTGATCAACCTAGGGAAGATAAAAATTTAGATGGACGAAGTATTAGAGGAAGAAATTGAGAGAAAATGGGAACAACGGATTCCGAATTGAAGAAAAACGAAGGGAAAGGAGGTGTAGAGGCGAAATTTGCAGCTTTCTACCTCTGCAGCTAAAGTTACGTTATCAAGATTAGTTTTGGAAGAATTACTTCGTGTGACGAATATAGTATTTGTTGCGCAAGTTATTTTTGCGTGACAAAAACTAACTTCATTGCGCAAGAGTCAATATTTTTTTGCAAAATTCTCTTTTTCGCTTTCTTTATAATTTACTAATGTAAACTATTTGCGTGACGAACACTATATTCATCACGCAAGTTGCATTATTTGTTTTTCTGTTTTGTTTGTAACTAATGTAAATGTTTTTTTTATCCAATTAAAATTATCAAACCAAATTATATATTACCAAAATATTTATTAAAATTAATTTATTAACAAAAATATATATTATAACTAATGTAAACTTTAAGCCATCCATGTAACATAAATTTTAAAAATAAAGTCCAACATAAGGTTCAAATAAATCTTGTTTCATAAACAAATAAAAAAAAAAAAAAACCAAATTAAGTTCACTCTTCCTCTTGGTCATCAGCAGGGGCTTCAGCAGTAACATCGTCAACTCGTGCCGCTCTGCATCCCGCTGTACATCAAACTTCCACTGTCAAAACTGCATCTTGAAAAGGTCGCCACATACTTCTGCTGCTTCTCATCGGTTTCATCAACATCCCAAACAACTTGTAATGGCAATAAAATTAAATTAGTTATCACAAAAATATTATTTTTAAACAAAAATAATTACACATTCTTTAATACAAACTTACCGATAACTCTTGCACCATGGAGTTCTTCAAGCCAACAGGCACCATTTTCCTAGACTTAAATTCGGTAGAACACTGGTTTTGAACCAATCCCCTTGTGTCGAACCTAAGTTCGGTAGACGCATCAGCTGAACTTTTGTCATCAAATAAGGGCCATTGCTTACGTTAGTATCTCTCTATTGTCAGCACAGCTTTCCTCATTTTTTTTCCTAGCACAAAAATTTAAAACGTAATAGAATATTAAAACAATAATATTGACCATATCAAATGTAGAACAACTAATTCAACAATAATATTTTTTTTACCTTTCCATTCACGAGAGCCTTTTCCCTCGCAACCTTTCGTTGAATATGAAACCGAATCGGCCATCATTTGAACCAAAACCTTTGAAAAATAGGGTTTTCAAACATCGTTTATATAGAACCCGACACACTTTGTGCGACGAATCCTTGGTTGCGCAAAGTGTGTTATAAATGTGCACTAAATGGGAGTGTTCAATGTGTGACTGACTGTTTTCAGCAACACTTTGTGCGATGAATATGTAGAAATATTCATCGCGTAATCTTTTGGCTCCAAATTGTATTTACCTGCCTTTTCTTGTCTGACGAACAATAGTAATCGTCACGTGAAGTCATCTTGTGCGACGAAAACGTTCGTCGTGCAAAGTTTTTATTTTTTTATTTTTATTTTTTTTGAATTCCTCCAATGTTTGCGTGACCTAAATGTGTTTTCGTCGCACAAGTTACACTTATGTGATGAAATATTGTTCGTCGTGCAAGTTGTTTTTTCTACTAGTAGGGGAAAACACAATTACTGTAGCATAAGTGCTAGCTTTAAGGGATGCACTTTGGATGGCAAAAGAAAGGGCTGCACTTTTCAGTAAAGATGTTTTTTTATGATGGTATAATCATTATCTTACCTTACTGTACTATGACTATGCTCTGTATCACATGTGAAATGGGTCCAGACCCGCTCATCACGCACTCGTGTACTTAAGCACTTTTAGGTTTTAATTTATTTACATTTTATATACTATCACACTTTATGGCTTCGTCACCTTGCAAGTGTCGGCCAACACAACTCGATTCAGGGTCTTAGTGGACATTCCGAGTCGGGGTGTGTTAGTTTGGTATCAGAGCATATGTTGGGCAGTATTATGTTCATCACAACGTGATGTGAGCATTCTTGGTTTTGTGTCTAATGTTCGAATCTTGCCACCTCGTCGAATACGGAAAAATACGTTAGCTTTTCTGCAATTTTGGGCAGTTTTGTGGTCTTGATGACTTTTAGAAAAATCATTTTGGCATTTGTCCTTAGAATTAAAACAAATTTATTCCTTGTGGAAGAAATGTGCAGATTTGAGGCAAGTTGATGGCCTAAGTTAATGTATTGATAACCGTGTATCACCGGAGATTTTGCCAACCAATTCCATCATCATTCTTCTATTGTTAGTATTGATCTTTTTGAGATTGGAAATCCCAGTTAGTTTTCATTTCTTGGTAGTATTGTTAGAATATCGCCTAATAGAATTCTTGCGAAGTCTACTTTTGTTAAAACTCTAGAAATGTCTCATGTGACAATGTGGTGCTAAAGTGGTAACACACAGTGGAAGAACATGTTTGGGAAATTACTTTTGGTCCCTGGTAGTTTTAATATTTTGTGATGTTACTTTTCGATCATCAAGAAATCTTGTTAGATTATTCTTAAATTTTACCTTTCTATTTTTGGCTTGGGACAACGTCGAAATTGTTTAGGTTTTTTTTTTTATTTTTTTTTATCATAAATCATCACTTTTGATATTGTTCGACTTTTTGATATTAGTCTGCACTAGCTTTGTTCGTACCCTCAACTTCACCTCCTGGTATTAAGGGTAATTGGGTTGATTTAGAATCACCAGTCTGTTTCCCATATCATTTCGGATATTGACAAACTGTCCAGGAGGATCACTTAGACATTGAAATTGTATATTTAATCCAGATATTTTGTATTCTAGATTTCATGAACTTGTTTTGACCCTTAAATTCTTAAGTGTTCTTTTAACCTTCTCGACATGATTTCTTGCTCGGTTAGTGAAGAATTCATGATAGATCGACTTGGCGGGTGCTTGTGCCACTTTCATATCGATGCTAGCAGGAACCATTGAAATATAATCTTATTGTGAGTTTACCAAACTTACCAAAAAGAATTCTAAACAACTTTGAGTTATGGGAACGTGAAAGCTGAAACACTTTTTGTAGCCGAATTGGTGCACCTTGGGATAGTACGGTATCGTGATTGAGTTATGAGGCAAACAATTTAGGCATATTCACACAGGAGGAACAAAATGATATTTTGGTATCTCGAGAACTTCTCACTAGTTGTTGAGATGACGATAAGTTATCTGTGTTACGGGTTGCAAATTTAAATGTCAATGGTCGAATTGTTAGGTTCACTACACAAGTGGGCAAGACCGCTCATTTTCGGCAACATTTACTAGTTAGCTATGGTTCAGACTCATTAGTAGAATTCGTGACACAACGAATGTTGGGCGAGGTCCATTTTCGTTTTGGGCTTTGATTTGTGTCTTGTAAACATTTTTCTTACTACATTGTTTTATTTATACGGGTATTACACTATTATATAGGAAGAACGTGTGAACTTAGAGGCATGAAAAATGAATAATTACATCCGATTGCGACGGAACCTATTTGATAAATAAGTATTGCGAATATGTATTTGGATGATTGAGATTATTACACAGAAAATTATGATATTTGTTGGTGTTACTCGTGAGGATAGTGCGTGAGTATGATCAAGACTTGGATCAGATGATTTATGCGTATTTTCCCAATGGGGGGCTTGATGGTAAACCTGCATCCTAGGAAATTTGTTACTTACTTAGCATGACAATAGAGAGTTGTCGATATCGCAGTCTGCAGACGATAATATCAAGGACTTATTCGCTGGACTAGTTAAGCAAGTAAATATGTAGGTCTTTTCACGTGAGTACATAATTATGCATTTGTTGTATTTTACCTATTTATTACTTGGGCTCAACCCAAGGATATTATGTACTTACTTCCAGAGTTCGCAACTTTCGATTGCGTAGTTGAAAATATTATTTTTAGTTTTAAGTATTGGTACCACTACTCTAAACCTTATGTTGTTACATATATATTTTTCAACGGGACATTAGTGCATATATTTTATGTTTCCTTAACTTTGGGTTCTGTGTCCCAAATCATTTTAAATTTCGGGGAAGAAATTTTCTTAAGGGGGTAGATTGTGACAACCTGTCCCTAATTTTATGTTTTTATTAATTTTAAAAGCGTGAATTTATGAAAATGCCCTAGAGGCAAGGACTTTGACTTTCATTGACCATCGGTTTGAGAGATGTGGGACTTATTCTTTTAGCGTATCCTCGTAGTACTTGTTCGTACGAACACATAAGCGAAAGCCGTTTGTGAGTCCAGATTATAACGGTATAGTTACGGACGTTATTCAAGGTTTAGTTTTAATTAAATTAAATACCCACCTTGTGGGGAGAAGCCCAATCAGAAATCAGGAAAGAAGAAGAAAAAAAAAAAGGGAAGTAGCCTTCCCGTTGACCCACACCCACCGCGAGCTCCCATTTTCCAAGGTCGATTCCGGCCAACTCCGGTGGAGATTTTCGATGCCACCACCACCATCTTGAAGCTCTCATTCCCCTCTACAAAACCCAACTAAGAACCATCTTGATTAACCACTGTATGAGACGGTTTGAGGCCATGAAAATCGACCGTTCTCAAAGTGCTTCGGTCACCTTCTTCAATTTTTCGGCTAATCGGCAAAGCGATGGCCGATGCCACCACTTGGGCTTTGTAGCCCATCATCCCAAGAGAAAATCTCAACCAACCTTCACCCCTTCGACGCCAGGAAGGTTTAGGCACTCGCCGGCTTCATGGGAAAATTGGCCATTTTTCGTCCACTTTTGGACTTCGTGGCAGGTATGAAAGTTGTTCCTCTCATTGAGATCTCCATTTCTGTGAAATTTGAGAATTTTTAGAAATAGTGGAATTTTCCAGCGAACCATGGCGGCACATGGGCCGAGGCCCCACATGACCATCTTAGACTAATTTTGATGACCCTATTCCATATTTGTCATCCGCTTAGTGAAATTTTAATGTTTTAATGAAATTCGTAGTTGATCACCTAGTTGGCCACCACGAGGTCCTTGCATGAATTGACGATCCGACTGTTGGATCGTCACCAAACTTTAATACATTATAGTATGTAATATTTGATGACCATAGAAACTTACAGATCGAGAATCTAATGTACAGATCTTTCCGAATTGGATTTGTAAGTTCGTAAAATAAATGTTAATCGCCACTTGGTTTGGGCAATTGGCGGATATCTAACTGTTGGATTGTAATGAAAATTTAGTATGTCATTCTAGAAGTATAATGTGAATCTTTGGAAGTTGCAGATTGGAAATCTGATATGCAGATCTTCCGGATCAAATTATACATGGTTGTTGATCCTACCGTCGATAGAATGTCCTGGAGGATGTGTTTATGTGAATTACGTATACTATCGATAAGAGTTCTGAGATGTAATTCGATAATTGGTCTAAGCGTCGTTCGTCCGGGACGCCTCAATGTTCATGCTAGGAAAATGATAGGGCGGACTTCAGGTGAGTAGATCTTTTCCTTTTTATCATATATATATATATATATATATATATATATATATATATATATATACATGATTGATAATTTCAAAATTACTTTTAAATTGAATTAAGCAATTTGTGCTGTGTTATATATATTTATATGCTCTAAAGTACTAGGAGATGGTCGAGTTTAGATTATGTCATGGTATATCCATATGCATGTTACCTACAAATAACTGATGTGAACGACGATTGGCTTGATCCCTATTTAGGGTACATATGCAGTCTAACAAGACATTAGATGCAGCCATACAATAAATGAGATTAAATAATCGAGACAAAAGCCTTGTTTGGGGAATTGAGCAATGTGAAGGAAGTTGGTGGAAAGGTGAGATTTAACCTTATGATTTTGGTGGTTAAATGTTGGTTATAAATCAATGTGTGAAGAATCAAGAAATCAAAGCAGGGAAACGTAAGTAATGATAGTTAATTAAACTAGTGTCTAGTTGGGCTCATTACCGATAATTATTTCTGAAAATAAATAGTTTGGAAGTGGGGCGTTGCAGATTATGCATTTCACGCTATGTTATATTTATATATTTGGAAACACTATGCTGGTTGAGTTTTAGATTGCATCATGACATATCCATATGTTTATTATTTGCACATAATTATTGTAAATGCTTTGAAGTGCGAAGAGGAACGCATGACGCACATGTAAGTTCAGGTGAGGTTATGGTGTTACTCAAAATGATCGAGTTATGGCATGTCTATATTTATGTTTTTAGGCAACTCCGACACTGTCGTATAGGTTGTCCATGAGTCGTACATGTTATGTTGAGATGCACTGAGAGCTCATAAACCTGCAACCCGGTGTTGGTGCTCCCGCTCGTGGCTAAGGCACAATCTTTCACGTGATGTTCACCTCCCACACCTTACGCTCACCTTGGATCCAGGGTAGGTTCACAGTCCTGTCGTATAGACCATAATAAGTGGTTCCGACTCGTAGGTGACCCGTGATTATTCGCACAGTCTTCACATGATCGTAGCACTTGAGCGTATTTATTTAGACCTAGTCTTGTCGTACAGACCACTTTAGGTGGTTTCGACTCGTGTGTAGGTATACTTGTTGAGCTATTGGCTAGCATGTTGATGAGCTGTTGGCTAACATGTTATTAAGCTGTTGGCTAGTATGTTGATGAGCTATTGATTAACATGTTGATGAGCTATTGGCTAGCATGTTGTTGAGCTATTGGCTAGCATGTTATTGAGCTATTGGCTAACATGTTGGTGAGCTATTGGCTAGCATGTTACTGAGCTATTGGCTAGCATGTTGATGAGCTATTGGCTAGCATGTTGATGAGCTATTGGCTAACATGTTACTGAGCTATTGACTAACATGTTACTGAGCTATTGGCTAACATGTTGATGAGCTATTGGCTAGTATGTTGATGAGCTATTAGCTAGCATGTTACTGAGCTATTGACTAACATGTTACTGAGCTATTGGTTAGCATGTTGATGAGCTATTGGCTAGGATGTTACTGAGCTATTGGCTAGCATATTGATAAGCTATTAGCCAGCATGTTGTTGAGTTATTGGCTAACATGTTGATGAGATATTGGTTAACTTGTTATTGAGCTATTGGCTAGCATGTTGTTGAGCTATTGGCTAACATGTTGATGAGCTATTGGCTAGCATGTTGATGAGCTATTGGCTAGCATGCTGATGAACTATTGGCTAACATGTTATTGAGCTACTGGCTAGCATGTTGATGAACTATTGATTCAGTCGTACAGGCCACAATAGGTGGATTCGGCTGACATACCATTTCATATTGATTTATTTCACCTAGGTTACTTATTCTTGTTGAGATATTTGACACGGCATAACTGTGAGACTATTATTTTGGTTATGATTTTGAGTTATAATCACGCCTGTTATTTTATGGGAAATTATATAGGTGTTACGGCGAGGGGGTACTGCCTTTGGTAATTGAAATTGGTTTGAAAAGTTTTGTTTCGCTCCAAGTTCTAGTAGTAGAGTTTCGTATCGATGAGGATTCGTGGCACTTTTGAGTACAGATGTTTTCTTATGAGGATTTGTGGTACTATGCTCTGTATCAAGCGTGAAATAGGTCCAGACCCGCTCATCGCGCACTTGTGTACTTTAGTATGTTGTATTGGTTTGAAAAGTTTTGTTTCGCTCATCACGCACTCGTGTACTTTTGAGTACAGATGTTTTCTTATGAGGATTCGTGGTACTATGCTCTGTATCACGCGTGAATGGGTCCGGACCCGCTCATCGTGCACTCTTATAGTTCGTAAAAATATGACAAGTCTCACCATATAGACAATGGTGCCACAATTTCAAGGCAAACACTACAACTACCAATTTTAAATCTTGGGTAAGATTGACACACCCCGAAGCAGAATGTCCACTAGGATCCCGAATTGAGTTGTGTTGGTCGACACATGGGAAGTGACGAAGCCATAAAGTGTGATAGTATATAAAATGTGAATAAATTAAAACCTAAAAATGCTTAAGTACACGAGTGCGCGATGAACGGGTCTGGACCCATTTCACACGTGATACAGAGCATAGTTATAGTACAGTAAGGTGTGTTTATGTGACTGTTAGACTGTTGCATTGTAATGAAATTTTAGTATGTTATTCTAGAAGTATAAGGTGGATCTTTGGAAGTTGCGGATTGGAAATCTGATATGTAGATCTTCCGGATCGAATTATACATGGTTGTTGATCCTACCGTCGATCTTCGATCGACGATTGACTTGTGGTCAATGGATCTCAAACTATTTTAGAATGTCCTTGAGGATGTGTTTATGTGAATTACGTATTCTATCGATAAGAGTTTTGAGATGTAATTCGATAATTGTTCTAGGCGTTGTTCGTCCGGGACGCCTCGATGTTTATACTAGGAAAATGATAGGGCAGACTCCAGGTGAGCGGATCTTTTCCTTTTTATCATATATATATACATGATTGATAATTTCAAAAATACTTTTAAATTGAATTAAGTAATTTGTGCCGTGTTATATATATTTATATGCTCTAAAGTACTACGAGATGGTCGAGTTTAGATTAAGTCATGGTATATCCATACGCATGTTACCTACAAATAATTGATGTGAACTACGATTGGCTTGATCCTTATTTAGGGTACGTATGCAGTCTAACGAGACGTTAGATGCAGCCATACAATAAATAAGATTAAATAATCGAGACAAAAGCCTTGTTTGGGGAATTGAGCAATGTGAAGGAAGTTGGTGGACATGTGAGATTTAACCTTATGATTTTGGTGGTTAAATGTTGGTTATAAATCAATGTGTGAAGATCAAGAAATCAAAGCAGGGAAACATAAGTAATGATAGTTAATTAAACTAGTGTCTAGTTGGGCTTATTACCGATAATTATTTCCGAAAATAAATAGTTTGGAAGTGGGGCATTGCAGATTATGCATTTCACGCCATGTTATATTTATATATTTGGAAACACTATGCTGGTTGAGTTTTAGATTGCATCATGACATATCCATATGTATATTATCTGCACATAATTATTGTAAATGCTTTGAAGTGCGAAGAGGAACGCCGGACGGACATGTAAGTTCAGGTGAGGTTATGGTGTTACCCGAAATGATCGAGTTATGGCATGACTATATTTATGTTTTTAGGCAACTCCGACACTGTCGTACAGGTTGCCCATGAGTCGTACATGTTATGTTGAGATGCACTGAGAGCTCATAAACCTGCACCCCGGTGTTAGTGCTCCCACCCTTGGCCAGGACACAATCTTTCACGTGATGTTCACCTCCCGCACCTTATGTTCACCTTGGAACCAAGGTATGTGCATAGTCCTGTCGTATAGACCACAATAGGTGGTTCCGACTTGTAGGTGACCAACGATTATTCACACAATCTTCACGTGATCGTAGCACTTGAGCGTATTTATTTACACCTAGTCTTGTCGTACATACCACTTTAGGTGGTTTCGACTCGTGTGCAGGTATACTTGTTGAACTATTAGCTAGCATGTTGATGAGCTATTAGCTAACATGTTGATGAGCTATTAGCTAACATGTTGATGAGCTATTGACTAGCATGTTGTTGAGCTATTGGCTAGCATGTTATTGAGCTATTGGCTAGCATGTTATTGAACTATTATGGCTAGCATGTTGATGAGCTATTGGCTAGCATGTTACTGAGCTATTGGCTAGCATGTTGATGAGTTATTGGCTAGCATGTTATTGAGCTATTGGCTAACATGTTGATGAACTATTGGCTAACATGTTACTGAGCTATCGACTAACATGTTACTGAGCTATTGCTTGCATGTTGATGAGCTATTGGCTAGCATGTTGATGAGCTATTAGCTAGCATGTTACTGAGCTATTAACTAGCATGTTACTGAGTTATTGGTTAGCATGTTGGTGAGCTTTGGGCTGGCATGTTGTTGAGCTATTGGCTAGCATGTTGATGAGCTATTAGTTAGCATGTTACTGAGCTATTGGCTAGCATGTTACTGAGCTATTGGCTAGCATGTTGATGAGCTATTGGCTAGCAAGATGATGAGCTATTGGCTAACATGTTATTAAGCTATTGGCTAGCATGTTGATGAACTACTGATTCAGCCGTACAGGCCACAATAGGTGTATCCGGCTGACATATCATTTCATATTGATTTATTTCACCTGGGTTACTTATTCTTGTTGAGATATTTGACATGGCATGACTGTTATTTTGGTTATGATTTTGAGTTATAATCACGCCTGTTATTTTCTGGGAAATTATACAGGTGTTACAGCGATGAGGTACTGCCTTTGGTAATTGAAATTGGTTTGAAAAGTATTGTTTCGCTCACTCACATTTGCTATTTTTGCACCCCTCCAGGTTCTAGCAGAGAGTTCCGTATCGACGAGGATTCATGGCACTTTTGAGTACAGATGTTTTCTTATGCGGATTCGTGGTACTATGCTCTGTATCACGCGGGAAATGGGTCCAGACCCACTCATCGTCCACTCGTGTACTTAAGCACTTTTAGGTTTTAATTTATTCACATTGTATATACTATCACACTTTATGGCTTCGTCACCTCCCAGGTGTTGGCCAGCACAGCTTGATTCGGGATCCTAGTAGACATTCTGGGTCGGGATGTGTCAATCTTACCCATGATTTAAAATTTGTAGCTGTAGTGTTTGCCTTGAAATTGTGGCGCCGTTATCTATATGGTGAGACTTGTCATATTTTTACGGATTATAGAGTTTGAAGTATCACTATGATCAGAAAAATTGAATCTTAGGCAGCGAAGGTGGATGGAGTTAGTTAGCGACTACAACTGTACGATCGATTATCATCATTCTTGTGCTAATGTTGTGGTTAATGCTCTTAGTAGGAAATCTTATGGTCTGATGTGTCCATCTTATACCATATATTTCACCCTATTCTTAGTTATAGTTTATTGGTTATTGCGGTAAAATTTTGATACTTTGTTATATATTTTCAATGTAGGACATGCGACTTCCTCTGGAGCAAAAAGCAATCAAACGAATGAATTTTGGAGTGATTCCAATTAAAGGATGTTTGTGATTCTTTCAAGATGATTGTATCAAAGTTTCAGATTTTTCTATCAAGCCGTTTGACCATGGTGACGAAATAAAGGCCCAGTGCGTAGCTTTCCCAGATTGATGTTTATGGACGTTTTGGGTATTTTGGAGGTTAAGATGACATATTTTGAGGAAAATTCCTTCTGAGGATTTGTAGGGGATGTCTCCAGATTTCAAAAGAAACCTTTTGGGACCAAATCGGAGTTGATTTGGTTGGTCAAAAGTCTGATTTCCTGAGAAGTCCGAATTTCAGTTTAAATAGGAAACCTTTTATTTTCTGTTTTATTATTTTATTATGTTTCCGAATTTTATTCTAAGACTTTTTAGGGTTTTATTTTGTAGTAGTATAAATACGAATTTTTAGCCGTTAGGGTTAGAAGGGAAGGAGAGGAGGAAACGCACAAGCGCACAAGCCTATAATAATTCAAGTTTATTTTCTGGGTGTTTTCTATCCTTGTTCTTAATAATATTTTATTATGATTGTTCGTAACTAGTTCTTTTGCTAGGGTGAAGCCTTGATCCTTAACATGAATATGTGATTTTATTAATTTGCTTATGAATGGATGCATGCTTGCTTTGAATTATTAATCACCGTGATTAAACTATCTAATTGTCTTAATGATTCGCGACCATTAAGGTTTTTAGACAAGTAATTTGATGCAATTTCTGCTGGAACATCACCCTGAAATTGAAGAGGGCTTCTTGTGATTAGTAATTATAAGTTCACTTAATGTGAACATCACACTCTTAAGGGTTGCATGGTTTTTCAAAGGGTTTTCACAAAGCTTAATGAGTCTTGCATGTTTATATTTGATCTGAACATCACAGACAGGTTGCATGTTAGATATACATTTTCGCTTGAACATCACAAGTAAGATATGCATTAGGAAAACCTAACCTTCAAAGTATGTATTGGAAATTCCTAAGTAGTTGGTAAAATTGCATAGGATTGTTAAGAGGATGGCAGAACCCTAGACTTTTACAAATTGATTTTCTTTAAATTGTTCTCTATTTAATTTCTTTAATTGTTTTATTTTAAAATTAGTTTTTATTATATTAAATTCTAAAATCAACGTTTTCCAAACTTTGTTTTCAATAATTAATTAAGAGTTGGTTTTAGACACAAATTATTCATTCAATCTATGTGAAAAACAACCTTGCTTGAGCCGCTATACTACGATAACCTTGTACTCTTGCAAGTATTTTTAAGTGTTTTTATCCCTACTTTTACAGGTGGTAAAAATCCTATCAAGAAATTGGCGTCGTCGCCGGGGATTGTTTCAAATAATTTATGTTTATCATATTCTTAGTTAATTGTTTTTGTATATATCTTTTTATTTATTTGTTGATTTTTTTTTTATTTGGTTCGCAGGTTATAATTTGTTGATCTTGAGAGCAAGTCCATGATGGAACCACTGACAGGAAGCTTGCCGTTATGGGTTTGTTTAGCAGAAAAGGGTTTTTATGGATTTAAACCTACAGTTTGTGCACTTTACTATTTGAAGACCCATGATCTTTTGGAGTGCCCCGAAAGAGAATATTTTCCTGAGTTTGTCCAAAAACATATCAATATGAGAATCGACTCCAAAAGGAACTGGAACAATCCCTATTTAGAGTTCTACACTGCAAGTTTGAAAAAGCTTCTTGAGCAATATTTTGAGCAACTTAATGTGCCATAAGGGCTCTCAGTGGAGGACAAACTTTCTCTATTGTTGGAATCAACTGAGTTGTGCATTGAAAGAACCCATCAAGGATTTCAAATTCAAGCATCAAACTGTGGGAACAACTTTAATGATCATGAGGAAACTGTCACAGGAACTGAGGAGCACTTTGCCAGCCATTCACTCCCAAGGAAGGAAGCAACACATACGGATATTTTCCCAGAACCGAGGCCCATCCATGCTTATGTGCCACTAAAAGCCTTCCCACAAAGACTGCATGAATGCACAAAAATTGATGTGTTTGAAGCTATTCATACAAAATCAGCATTTGGTACATCACAAAGTTAGCTTTTGGACACACTGATAAATCCGGATATAGGATAGCTACCTACTGATAAGAAAATTTTATCGGCTGTAACAGACTGTGGACCTGCACAGTACATCAAACTCAAAGAAATGCCAGATGAGTCATGCGAACAAGCAAAGATCTATATGGGAAAGAAAAAGGTTATTGACAACCAACTTCCTCATAGAAAAATCCAGCCATTGCAAAAATTGTGGGTGTTAAATACAAGGTGGAAACCAATTCTACAGATACCAAAACCTTATTGGAAGGGAGTCCAGTGACCTTATTTGTTTACAAAGACTCATTCCCTTAGAAGGGTGGACAAGAAAGATTCAACCAATGAATTCAAATGCACAGTTCTAGTCAGTCCTTACCTACTAACACTTTATGATGTTGCTAAAGAGTGCTTAATTCTGAAGGAACAAGTGATGTGATCATTAGCCTCATTCCTCTACGTCTAGCTATAGACGTTAACTAAAGCGCTAATTGGGAGGCAACCCAATTTTTCTAACTCTTTGCTTTTATTTTCATTTTATTTTCTTGCTTTCATTCATTATCACAAAAACAAAAATTAAAGAAAATTAAAGAAAATTAAAGAAAATTTTTTAGTTAATCAATATTTTATTTTGGGATTTATTCTGATTAGATTTTTATTGTCTGATCTTTGCAGGTTGCATATGGAAGCAAATCAACTCTAAATATCCACTAAGCATGCACAGTTGACTGAATCATTCATTCAATAACATTCATATGTTCATCACAACAAATTCATCATCACATTCATAAGAATATTCATGGGAGTCAAATTCAACACAAATGCAAGCACATGATACAGAGTGAGCACACGATGAGGTCCAGGGATACTCTCAGTGAGGATGTTGAGAAGACCTTTATGCTAATGGACCCCTTTCTCTCACACTTCATTCAAAATATAATTACATTCAAGTTTGAGGGAGGGATCCATGTTGCACAGAGAGCACGGTGTAAAGATGTATTAGATGCTTCAGATATTGACAAGTGTACATAGATTAGGGTGCTAAGCAGTTAAGTTTGTTTAGTAGTTAGCTTGCTTAATGACTAAGATAGCCTTGTCTATATATATATATTGCGTAGCTGTTGTAACTCAGATGATTGATTCAATACATACAAGATATAATTTCTTTCTCTCTCTAAAACTGCAATTTTCTCTCTCTCTCTCTCTCTCTCTCTCTCTCTCTCTCTCTCTCTATCAAGAACACAGATGATGAAGCATCTCTTTGTATTCCTTGCCAGTGATGAAGATTTCTCGATCCTGAGCTGCTTTTTGCTTCTGCATTCCTAATCAATCTGTTCTGGTGTGAATTTCTGCTCTTTTTCCTTCATCTATAGCTCTGTGAGTTTGTGAATCTGCGAAGTTGTTCTGTGAAGTATATGCATGATTGTGCACACCAAGTGTTCGATTAACTGCTTCTTACAAGATTTGTTTGGATTGCTATCAGTTTACAAGATCTTTACAAGTCGAATTCTTTGTGCTTTTGCATAATTCTTCTTTCTGAAACCCTAATTTTGTGATATTTTTCATGAATTCTCCAATTCTTGCATAGTTATCTCTGCAAATATGGTGACTGCTGCACAATTACAGATTGTACAATCTCCGATCACGAATCTCATTCCAAATGTCTCTAATTCTGTTACTACGAAGCTTGATGATACAAATTATCTTGTATGGAATTATCAAATTTGATTACTTCTTGAAAGTCATGGTATATTTGACTTTGTTGCTGGCATTCATCCATGTCCTACTCAGTTTAAAGATCATTCAGATGTTGAAGGTGTTGAAACTAAGGAGTTTTAGATTTGGAAAATGCATGATCATGATCTCATGCAGCTAATCATTGCTACACTATCTCCCACAACCCTGTCTTGTATCATTGGTTGTCTCACTTCTCATAATAAGTGGACTAATTTAAAGGATAAATTCTCCATAGTCATGAAAGCCAATATTTTTCAGCTGAAAACTAAGTTGTAGAATATAAAGAAAGGTTCTAATTCAGTCTCTCAATATCTTCAAAGGATCAAAGATGTAAGGGATCATCTCTCTGCTGCATGAGTGAACTTTGAAGATAATGACATTGTAATTTTGGCACCTAAAGGCTTGCCTGCTGAGTATAATACTTTTTGAACAGTTATAAAGGGGAGAGATAATGTCATTTTACTCAAGGATTTTAGGTCCCAGCTATTAGCAGAAGAAGCTGTTGTTGAAAATCATTCTGTGAGTGAAACCTTTGTGTCTGTAATGATGGCAAATGAGCAAAAAGACAAAGGAAAGGTTCTGATGTTGGGAGAAGGGTCTAATCAATTTCAAATACAGAACTATACTCCTAGTGGATCA
The DNA here is from genome assembly GCF_041283825.1 of Pyrus communis. Taxonomy (NCBI): domain Eukaryota; kingdom Viridiplantae; phylum Streptophyta; class Magnoliopsida; order Rosales; family Rosaceae; genus Pyrus; species Pyrus communis. The sequence continues at coordinate 7,330,602 of NC_142574.1, read as the reverse complement.
ACCAACCCTGGTCCTTATAATGGTGGCTCTTCTAATCAAAATGAAGGGTACAGTTCCAATTATAGAGGGAAAAGAAGAGGCATAAACTACTATAATTCTAATAACAGACTCAATTCTGGTTCTTCAAATTCCAGTGCAGGAATTCTTGGTCCAGGAAAACCACATATTTCTACATGTCCTGATCATGGATATGATATTCCTGTTGACTGCTTCCAAAGATATTCACTCTCCACTACTTTATCCACCAGGCCACAGTGTCAAATTTGTTGGAAATTTGGACTTACTGCCATACAATGTTATCATAGAACTGATTTCTCATACCAAGGAAGGGCTCTCTCTCTAAATCTATCTGCTATGCATACAACTTTTCAACGATCAGCACTACAGGACCAGTTTTGGGTGGCTGATACAGAGACAACTTCTCACATGGCTTTTGATTTTGCAAACCTTTATCTTACAACTCCATTCTCTGGCATATATACAATAACCATAGCCAGTGGCTCAGGTTTTCATATCTCTAAATATGCATTTGAATTGAAGAAAATTATGCATGTTCCATGTATATCTCAACATTTATTATCCATTTATCGACTTTGTAAAGATAACAAATGTAGATTTATATGTGATGAGTTCTCTTACTGGATCCAGGACAAGATCACATGCTTACTGGATCCAGGACAAGGTCACATGGAGAATCCTTCTCCAGGGACTGTGTAGAGCTGGCTTATATCCCATTCCTTTCTATATTCCACCACATCTCATCAATCAAGCACAACAACATCTACATTCACTTCAACACAATCATGTTTTCTTGGACAACAAGTCAAAATAACGTTGTGGCACCACAAGCTAGGACATCATTCCAACATTGTGACATTTGCAATGTTAAAACAATCTAATATACCTATGCCTGTTTCTCATGTGTCTTCAGTTTATAAATCATGTTTAGAGGGAAAATTTACAAAGCTTCCTTTTGTTTTCCCTGTAAATAAAACTGTAAAACCCTTGGAGGTGATACATAGTGATGTTTGGGGACCTTCATCTATTATTTCGGTTGAAGATTACAAATACTATGTTACATTTGTGGATGAATGTACCAAGTTTACCTGGATCTTTCCATTGATAAATAAAATTGAAGTGTTTAATATCTTTGTTCATTTTTATCATTTTTTGAATACTCAATTTTCTGCCTATAGTAAAGTCTTTCAAAGTGATGGAGGAGGTGAATACTCCAATCATTAGTTCAAGCATTTCTAGCTTGACAAAGGTATAGTTCATAAAAAATATGGAGGCCAATACAAAGGCTATTTGTGTCTTAATCCACTTACTGGAAAAATCATGGTTTCCAGACATGTGTTATTTGATGAATTTGACTTTCCATTTTCAAATTCTCAACAATCATCCATTCACTCTCATAACATTTCATCTCAGTCACAAGTATTTGTCCCTATATCACAGTCATTACCACCATTAGTCACTTCCCAAAACATAGTCATTCCTCCTCAACCATCTCCTTCACTTGTTTTATCCCCTACAGCCTCAGAGTCTTCCAATTCCATAACCACTAGAGCCACAGAGTTATTGCAAAACCTTCCCTCTAATGCCTCAGAATTTTTGGATTCCTCTCACCATAATCAATCTTATGAGCCTGCATCTTAGAGTTTTACACAGTCTCAAATCCCTGTTGATCCAAATTTTCAAACAGAAAATCTATCTGTTGTTCTTTCCATTCCCTTAGTTAGTTTGCATCCCATGCAAACTCGGTCCCAAAGTTGAATCTCTAAAAGGAAAGTGTTCACAGCAACTGTTCAATCATCTGCAAATGTCTTTTAACCTACTTCATACAAATTTGCTAATAAAATTCTCGAGTGGCAAACAACTATGCAAGAAGAGATAGATGCTTTTCATGCTTAGAAAACTTGGAGTCTAGTTCCTCCACCCTCTGGGAAGAATTTGGTTGGATGTAAGTGGGTGTATAAGATTAAAACACACTCTGATGGTTCTATAGCTCGATACAAAGCTTGATTAGTTGCAAAAGGATATAATCAAAAGGAAGGTATTGATTATAGTGAGACTTTCAGCCCTGTAGTTAAACCCACCATTATAAGGTTGATTCTTGCTTTGGTGGCACAATTCAATTGGTCATTGAGACAATTAGATGTCAAGAATGCATTTCTGCATGGTGAGTTAAATGAAGAAGTATATATGACCTAACCTCTAGGATTTCAGAGTGACATTCATCCTTCTCAGTATGTGTGTAAGTTAAATAAGTCATTGTATGGGTTGAAGCAAGCTCCCAGAGCTTGGAATGAAAAATTTACAAACTATTTGCCTGGTTTGGGTTTTAAGTCCTCTATTGCAGATCCTTCATTATTTGTTAAACATAATGCTACTGGTACAGTTGTGTTGTTACTCTATGTGGGCGATATTATTCTAACAGGCAGTTCCTCTACAATGATTGATGATGTTATTGTGGAACTAACCAAAGAGTTTGAAACGAAGGATTTGTGCCAGTTGAATTACTTTCTAGGCTTGCAGATTACTTATCAATCTAGTGGCTTGTTTGTCTCTTAGTCCCAATACATCAAGGATCTATTAAACAAAGTTGATTTGCAAGATTCCAAGCCTTGTCCTACCCCTTGTTTACCATATCACAGACTTATCAAAGATGATGGCACTCCATATCACAGTCCAGAGCAATACATGAGCATTGTTGGGGCCTTACAGTATGTGACTTTTACAAGGCCAGACATAGCCTTTTTAGTAAATCAATGTTGCCAATTTATGCATAATCCAGCACGCAGCAATAGACTATGGTATGTGTAGTTAAGAGAATTCTTAGATACCTCAGTGGAACAATAGACTATGGTATGTGCTTCAAACCTGGAAAATCACATCTGCAAACATACAGTGATGCAAATTGGGCAGGTGATCCTAATGATCATAGATCAACTTCTGGTCATATTGTATATTTTGGTTAAAGTCCCATATCTTAGGCTTCCAAGAAGCAACACACCATGTCCAGATCTTCAGCTGAGGCAGAATATAGAGCATTAGCTATTGCAACTGCAGAATTGGCTTGGATTAGATAATTATTGTGTGATCTTCATGTTTCTGTGTTCACTGCACCAGTGATTTACTGTGATAATATTTCAACAATTGCTTTATCTTCTAATCTAGTGTTTCATTCTCGGGTGAAGCACATTGAAATAGATTACCATTTTGTCAGAGAAAGGGTGATTCAAGGAGATTTGAATGTTTGTCAAGTGTCCTCCAAAGAACAGTTTGAAAATATTCTCAGCAAGGGTCTTGCTGCACCTTTATTTCAGCCTCATTGTTCCAATCTAACGCTTGGTTCATCCAAGCATGAAATTGCGGGGAGATGTAAAGATGTATTAAATGCTTCAGATATTGACACGTGTACGTAGATTAAGGTGCTAAGCAGTTAAGTTTGTTATTATTAGTTAGCTTGCTTAGTGACTAAGATAGCCTTGTCTATATATATGTGCAGCTGTTGTAAGTCAAATGATTGATTCAATACATACAAGATATAATTCCATTCTCTCTCTAAAACTGCTATTCTCTCGAATCCCCCTCTCTCTGTCTCTCTATCAAGAACATAGATGATGAAGAATCTCTTTGTATTCTGACACACGGCTCATCAAGTCAAGATATAGATCCAGTTTTGTGCACACCATTTTGACTCATCATTCATCACGATTCATGCAAGCACATGGGAAAGAAATACTGCATCGCCGGATCTGAGATTTGCAGCTTTGGAGGCGAAATCAAAGGAGATGCAGAAGAGAGTTACCTTTATCAGTGTCAAGAACTGAGAGGGATGTTAGATACAGCTAGGGAGGCACGGCTGGGTATTTGTTTTTGAGGTTGATCTATGGCCAAAGAATGCTGAGATCATGGTGAAGTATGTTTTGGACCATGAAATTCATTGGAGGGGATGTGACTGCTATGGTTTTTGAGGGAAATGAGACATGAGTGGAGGAGCCTTCGGCTCTGGGCTCCAGGTGAAACTTCTAGAGAGAAGGGGAGCTTCTCAAACAGCTAGGTTTGGGGCAACGAGGATACTGGGGCCTAATTTAGCTTAAATGAGAGCAGCTAGGATTTCCATTAGCACGTGTGGTCCATGTGAAGAGGCTCAGTGCCTCATGTTGTTCCAGCAAGTCATGGGTTCATGTCCAGCACGCAACAATTTTGGGTTTTTATTTTTTAGCGCTTTCTTTGATGTTCTCGTGTCCCAGGTTCAAACCCAGGTGTGTCCCCTTCCATTCCTTTTATTTTATTTTTCGTTTTGTATCATTTTATAGTTTGTTCTGCTTTGTCTTTTGTTTCATTTTCTAGTTTTATTTTTCATTTTTCTATTTCTAGTCAATTAAGGTGGTTGATTATTTTTATTTTGTTGTTTAGCTTATTTTTGATTTCATTCCTTTTTCCACACCTTGAGGACAATGTGTGATTTAAGTTTTGGGGTGGGAAAGTAAATTTTAAGGTTTTTAATTTTTGAATCGGTTAAAATTTTTTGTTTTTGAGTTAATATTCATAGATTATTTTAAACGTTAGAACAAATGGACATGGTGAAGGTTAATCCCATAGTATAGTCTTTTCTATTTATCATTGCTTAGACACTAATCCATAAGTTATACTTTGAAAATTTGCACGTTCACACCAACATGGTTTATGGGGAGTGAGATTGGAAAACTTACTTTTTGTCTAAGTAATTTTTTAATTTTTGTTCTAAGTAAAGTAAAGTTTATTATGTGTTATAAAGTAATAATTGATCCACCTGAGACTTTGCTTAGTAACCAGGCCAGTCCTGCCTAATTAGCTGTGATTCTCGCGTCAAACAGTAGAGTCCTAGCATGGGGCAGGGTGGTTAGTTGGTTTCGTAGCCTTTTCAGCTTGAGTTAATAAGTCCTTAGGGGTGTTCTAGGCTTAGTGCCCTAAAGCCTTTGTGGTTTGGGAGTCACTGACCTAAAGCTCGTTACATGGGTTGGATAGAAAGCTTAAGGGAACAGACATTGCACAACCACTACTATTACTAGAAAAAAAAAATCGAAAAAGGCAAAAAAAAAAAAAAAAAAAAAAAAAAGAAGAGAAAATTCGAAAAGAGAAAAAAAAAATAGTACGTGTGGAATAAAGAGGACGAAAGGTAGTTGTTTTAGTCGAGTTTCTTTAACCATGTTGGTTCACTTTACACCAAAGAAAGTTCATGAATTCTTTTCTAATTGATTCTAAATGGCTTAGACTCTGTGGTGGGATTAGTTAGAACTTTTGGAAAGATGTTTTGATTTTTAACATTTTCTATGGATTGCGACTTGAAGAGGAAAATTTTGTCTTAGTTGAGTTTTGAGTTTTGTTAGTTCTTATATTTGTTTTTGAGTTTTGTTTTGCTTGAGGACAAGCAAAAAGCTAAGTTTGGGGGTATTTGATGAATCCATATTATACCATATATTTTACCCTATTCTTAGTTATAATTTATTGGTTACTTTGGTAGAATTTCAATACTTTGTTATATATTTTCAATGTAGTACATACGATTTCCTCTGGAGCAAAAAGTGATCAAACGGATAAATTTTGGAGTGATTCTAATTAGAGGATGTTCGTGATTCTTTCAAGATGATTGTATCAAAGTTTCAGATTTTTCTACCAAGCCGTTTGATCGTGGCGATGAAATAAATGTCCATAGCGTAGCTTTCCCAGATTTACATTTCTGGACGTTTTGGGTATTTTGGAGATCAAGATGATATATTTTGAGGAATATTCCTTCTGAGGATTTGTAGGGACATCTCCAGCTTTCAAAGGAGACATTTTGGGGCAAATTGGAGTTTTTTTTGTTGGTCAAAAGTCTGATTTCCTGAGAAGTCCAAATTTTAGTTTAAATAGGAAACCTTTTATTTTCTGTTTTATTATTTTATTATGTTTCCTAGTTTTATTCTACTTTTTAGGGTTTTATTTTGTAGTAGTATAAATAAGACTTTTTAGCCGTTAGGGTTAGAAGGGAAGAAGAGGAGGAAATGCACAAGCCTTTGACAATTCAAGTTTATTTTCTAGGTGTTTTTTATCCTTGTTCTTAATATTAGTATTATGATTGTTCGTAAGTAGTTGTTTTGCTAGGGCAAAGCCTTGGACCTTAGCACGAATATGTGATTTTATTAATTTGCTTATGAATGGATGCATGCTTGCTTTGAATTATTAATCACCGTGATTAAACTATCTAATTGTCTTAATGATTCTCGACCATTAGGGTTTTTAGACAAGTAATTTGATGCAATTTCTGTTGGAACATCACCCTGAAATTGAAGAGGGCTTCTTGTGATTAGTAATTGTAAGTTCACTTAAGGCGAACATCACGCTCTTAAGGGTTGCATGGTTTTTCAAAGGGTTTTCACAAAGCTTAATGAGTATTGCATGTTTATATTTGATCTGAACATCACAGACGGGTTGCATTTTAGATATACGTTTCCACTTGAACATCATGAGGAAGATATGCATTAGGAAAACCTAACCTTCAAAGCATATATGTGGAAATTCATAAGTAGTTGGTGAAATTGCATAGGATTGTTAAGGGGATAGCGGAACCCTAGACTTTTACAAATTGATTTTCTTTAAATTGTTCTCTAGTTAATTTCTTTAATTGTTTTATTCTAAAATTCATTTTTATTATATTAAATTCTAAAATCAACATTTTCCAAACTTTGTTTTCAATAATTAATTAAGAGTTGGTTTTAAACACAAATTACTCATTCAATCTCTGTGGAAGACGATCTTGCTTGAGCCGCTATACTACGACAACCTTGTACTCTTGCAAGTATATTTAAGTGTTTTTATCTCTACTTTGGCAGGTGGTAAAAATCTTATCTTGGTCAATTGTCATCTCTTGTGGAAGTTTGTACTCCAAATTTCTTTGAACTGAGGAAGAGGGGTGTTCGGTTATAAATGGGAGTTGATAGGGCATTGTTAGCTCATTTCCAAGTTCGACTGATACTTGTTGGTCTAGTTCACTCGGCTTAACAAAATGATAAATTGTGTTTAAAATTGATAGAAGAAGTTGCAAATGGTACACAACAATATCTTATAAGTTAGAAGAGATGGTGCATTTGTCTCTGGGAATCGACTATATGTATCCGGTTCTACCAAGATGTATCACACAATAAAGCTTTCTACTACTAGTTGGGTATCACATATTGCTGAATATGTGAGAAGTGTTTAGTTTGTCAACAAGTGCAGAAACCGGCAGGATTATCTCAACCTCTTCCTATTCCTATTTGGAAGGGGGAAGAAATTACTATGGATTTCCTTTACAAACTTACAAGAACAAGAACTAGTCATGATGGCATATGAGTAATTATCGACTCTCTCACGAAATCAGCACGTTTCATTGCTGTATTTGAGAACTACTCTATTGCCAAATTGGCTCAAAAAGTACAAAAACTAATTGATCATTTATTCAATCATATTATGGATGTCCAAGTCGAAGTTCTTAACAGTACTTTGAACATATACTCTCTAATTGGCTTCACCTTTGCCGGTAAAACCTCTGACTGGATTGGACACTGGGACCTAATAGTACTTGCCGTAACAATCTTCTTTAGTGGAGCTCTCCTCATGGGTTTTGCCCCCAACTACGCCTTCCTCATGTTCGGGAGATTCATAGCTGGAGTTGGAGTTGGCTATGCTCTTATGATAACTCCTATCTACACCACCGAGATCTCTCTGACCTCGTTTCATGGCTTCCTCACATCTTTTCCCAAGGTTTGTTTCATTACCATGTTATATTATTATATAATATAATAATTATTTTTGTTATTATCCAAGGTAATATGTTTACGTAAATATAAGCATCTAAGTATTTGAAAAAAGTAATGATTGCGAGAACATATATTTATATCACATTTCTGTATCATCTCATGTGACGCGTGGTGCATACAATTAACATTCAATAAGATAAATTCATTAATTGATGTGGCATTTAAACCATCGCTTGCCACGTTAGAAGGTACAAAAATATGGTAAAAAAATGTGGTATTCTAACAATTTCCTTATAAAAAGACGAGGAGTGCTATTCACCCACCCATTTTTAGCTCCCACATACTCTTGTGAATTTTTGTCCACTGATCTTCTTCAATTCATTCGATCTGACAACCGAAGATTAAGAGAAATCTTTGAGAGGGTAAAAAAGGGTGTATGGATAGCACTACCCAAAAAATAATGCTAGGAAGACAAGATATTTATAGCACATTAGTTTATCATCTCATGTGTGCAAGTGATGTCTACAACCAACATTCAATGAGATGAATTCCATTAATTAATGCACTCCTACATAAAACAGTTATCACGACAAACAAGAAATTGTCGGGTAAATAAGAAATTCGCCGCCTAAAATTATAAATGACGAAAACTTCGTCATCCCAAGTTGGTCGCACAAGGCTCATAAAGAATGGTATTGCGGGATGAAAAACTACGTCGTCGCTTCAAATTAATAAGGGCGAAGACAATTCGTTACATATATCTATGGGCGCAACGAAACTAGACTCGTCGCATGAAGATTAGAGGGACAAAGGGTTCGTTGCATAAAGTTTTAATGGGACAAAGGTATCTTACGTGACGAAGAACGAGGTCGTCCCGTAAAACGAATAGGGACAAAGATTATTCATTGCATAACTATATTTGCGACGAAACAGGACTGTTCGCATAAAGATTAGAGGGACAAAGGATTTCGTGCCGCAAGAACAAATCAATGAAGGGATCCTTCGCCGCATAAAGTTTTAAGAGACAAAGGTTTCTTTATCGTAAGATTTAACTCTATCGTCGCTCTAGTTAATAGCGACGACAAATTATTGCGTCGCGTAAATGATTTTTATTTTTTATTTTTTTAAATTGTTTATAATCTGAATTTCAAAACAAAATAATTTTGTTTGCTTAAATTAAATTAAGAACAGTAATTGATAAAGAAGAATATTAATTTAAAATAAATGTGGAAAATGTTTGTACAAGTGAGGAAATTTTTTGAATGTATGAATATTTATCTTAAAAAAAAACTACAATAAAAAGTCATCAGAGTCAACTCCTACGATTGGTTGTGATGGGTCAAAGGCCTGGAAGGTTGAAGTAGTAGGAGGAGGTGTAGCGGCGGGGATGTTGAAGCCAGACAGCTGAAGTATGGTGATGATTTGATAGGAGCATATTTAGGCAACTTAGTTGGCTTGTTCTTGTGCATTTACGTTGTTATTTCTTAGTTCTTTAAGTCTTTTAAGTTATTTTCGTATGTTTTCAGGTTCTAAGGGCTAAAGGAGCAAAGAAGTGCATTTTGGAGCCTTTTGGAGCACTTTTGGGCTAAGGATGGATAGCTTATGCTTGGAGCCAAAGTGTTGGACGAAATTGAAGGCCTTGTATGCACTTTAGGACATAAAACAAAGGGCCTAGCCCATTTTAACACCATTGCCGTGCATTCCCCTTCCACTCCTTCCAATTACAGCTTTCCCACTTCATCATTCAATCACATGCTTTCCCATTCTATAATGCACCCTACATACATTAATTAGTCACTCTTCATGATGGCAGCCACATTCATCACCAAAGAACCATCCTTTGCCGTGCATTCCCTTTCTAATTCCAGCCATCTTCCACACTTTTCCAACCTAGCCACACCCTTTAATCATTCACCCTAGCTGTCACTCCCATTCTCTCCCATTAATTAATTCATTCATTTTCCATATTTCAGCCAAAAACACATAGCAGCCACTATAAATTCCCATTCAACCGCAAGACACATTCATCACCACTCCAGCCACTCTCTCCATTGCCGTGCCTTCCTCCACCATTCCAGCTACCATACAAACCTTCCTCCATCACTCCACAACCTTGCCGTGCCACCAAACCTCCCTAAATCCATCCCCAACCCAAAATAACATCCAAAACACCCCTAGACCATCTCTGCCGCAGCAAGGAGAAGGAGAAAGAGGACTTTAAAACGTGCAGAAATTCAAGTGGATTTCTTGGGCGTTTTATTTCTCTTTTTGTGAACATGAGAGGCTAAACCCCCTAGTTAGCTAAGGGGTGATTTGAAACCATGATTATATATGTGAAATAAGTTGATTACTTCCAGTTATCGTTGCATAAGTTTTGAATACAATTTGCTTAACCGTTTGATTTAGAACTTATTCTTGTATGTTGATTGAGAGTGCACGCTTAATTTGCATGCTTGAATTTGGTGCTAGGATATAAGTTTGTTTCACCTAATCGTTATGAATTTATATTCACAAGTAGTGAAGGTTGCTAGTCACGATCATGTTAAGTAGATTCCTGGCAAGAGTATCATGCTTTCATAGTTACAAATGCCTTGTCGATGCTTATGATTTCCAAAGAACGTAATGATTCTAACTTGTATCTTTATCATGCTGTTCGTATAGAGAACTTGTTAGGAATAATTTGTTTGCTATGCATATTCATCTAATTCAATGATTCTAGGGAAATCTGAAGGTTAATTTAAGCGGACCTAATTAACTTGGAGTGTCGAGGTTCATAACTTATTGAATTGATAACTGGAAGTTGATTTACGTTGCATATATTTCATGTGTGGAGAAGCACCCCTTAGCTATTCCATCATCCATTGGTCTATCACAATTTGTCTTACAATCTGTCCATTTAATTTAATTTCGTCTAAACACAATCCCCCCATATTTTGTTAGTCGTTACAATCTATCTTATTTTGTGTTTTTAAGTATTTGGAGTCTTGTGGACTTGTTTTGAGTTTTTGTTAAGTGAGTTAAGTGTTTTAAAGGTTAGTTTTATTTATTTGAGTCAGTTTAAAGTGTTTAGCACCCCTAGTTAATCCCCGGTCAGAACGATCCCTACTTACATCATTACTACAATTGTCACAAATAAGGTTTAATTTGTGTGTCAACATAAGTTTCGCATCATGATTTGGGCCATCTTAGACTCTTGGGCAGCAATATGAGCTTGTTGGGTGGCGATGTGGGCAGATTGCATCACAATATGCTTATGTTGGATCGATACCTGCTGCTCGAGTTTTGCTACTTTCTCCGTCAATGATGCGACCTGTCCTGACGTAGACGTGAAAGATAAGGCTTCTATCTCACGATGGCAAACATTTCCCATGCCCTGATACACCTTCCCCGGCCTAGGACCGAGTCTCTAGTTGAGGGTGTCAGTCATGATACGGAGACCCGCATCCTCACCGGGGGGGCACCTCCTCTATCGGGGTGTCAAGGGGAAGTTGGGAAGCCACTTCCTTAAGGAAGTTGTGAGAAAATTGTTATAGTCCACATTACTGCTGTTAGCAAGGTGAACATCTGCCCAATTGCTTTATCGTATGTCGAAACTCCGTTTTCCCATAATTATTTCAGCTCATCAACCAATGGTCGCAAATAAACATCGATATACTTGCTTAGATCCTCAATTATTAACATAGTCATCATCATATATTCTTTCTTTATGCATTTCCAAGGCAGCAAATTGTACGGAATTGCAAAGATTGGCCAAGCGTTGTGGTTTTAGTTTAATATCCGAACAGATTAAACTTGTATGTGGCCAACCCCAATCTTACGTTCCACGACTCTTGCGCAAAATCAAGGTACAAACAATCAAACTCTTTCCATGCCTCACCATCAGTTGGATGCCTCATCAAATCATCATCCACCTGTTCGCCCTTATGCCATGTCAAGTCGCTAGTAGTATGCGTTGACATATACAAACATTAAAGCCTGGGCTTTATTGGAAGATAATGCATAACTTTTTGTGGAATCTTCATCATTCTGTTTTGAGCTGTCATGTTAAACCTCGACTATTTGCATATAGGGCATTTATCTAGCGCTTAATAGTTCAATACACAATTATTTTTTATACGCATGAATTTTTTCATAGCCCAATCCCAAACCATTCAACACCTTTTTTGAAATTTTGTGATCTTTAAACAAACAATTGTCTTTTGGAAGCATCCTCTTGAAAAGGCCCAAAAAAATAATCAAAGCATTGATTGGACACACAAATTTTATTTTTCCATGCATCAGCTCCATAATAGCCATCAATACCGAAAAATCCTCGCAATCGGAGTATAATTCTTATTTGGCAATAGTTCTTGTTTGACACTTTTTAATAGTTTTTCATAATTTTTAAAGGCTCCACTATCCATACTTCGAGGGACGTCATCTCCCCCTTCCTGATCAAAATTGGTCAAGGCGTCTGGAAAAGCATCATCTAGGATATTCATTTGTTTGATTAGATCAACATAAGATTCAACTGCCTCAATTAATGGGGTCACATGTGAAGATGAAGGATATACTAATCGTTCCCCATGATGATTCCAAGTGGTATACGTCTCCATCATACCATGTCGTACTAAATGGTATCAAACATTTTCATAATACTCAACCATTTAATTGTTACAGTTCCTACACAGACACCGGATTAGAGGTGAACCCTGGTTGTGTGCCATTGCGAAATCAATGAACTGATTTATTCCATCCAAGTATTCATTTGCACTTCTATTAGGATTCTGTATCCACTGTCTATCCATATCGCCTATGAAAAAAAAATCACAATGGTTACAAACACTTCAATTATAACATGCCATCTTATGCCTCTAGTAAGGGTCCTATCCCATTTAAGAATGCATGGCTACATGTCGTATTTTATAGCTCGATCAGATTAGATTTCGATGTTGAAAAAATTTGGCAAAATATCCCTGCAATTCTTCAAGTGTGGCACGTATATACCAAATACGTACGTAGCACTCGAAGAACACACAAACATGCTACCAAATTTCTCCTTATCGAAATCTAATCCGTGAACCGCAAACTACAACACGTATTTGTGCATTCCCAAACTACCCAAAAATTGGGACAATTCAAGAATTAACTGGACCGTAGTCATGCTTTCACATCCATAAGCGAAATCTAACAAATTCTCAAATGGGAAACTAAGTTTTCATGAAACGAATGTACGAAGTTAAGTACAAAAAATATTTGCCTACAAATAAATTGTATCACATAAATGCTAAAAAAAAACAAATAAATAAACTACATTTAATGTTAATGAAATAGTTGAAGAAAATATACATCTTAATGCGTTCCTCGCCGATAGTCGTTAAAAAAAACACCTACACACAACAAATTTAATTTTGTTAGTTTCATTGTGTAATTTCAAAAAACAATATTGAAAACAAATTTGCTTACCAATTGATATATAGGTGATGAAGAATGGGAGCACAAGACCAAGTGATAGAGCTAAGGGAGAGGAAAGACAGTGAGATGAAGGAGGAGAGGTAAAGCTGCAATGAATTTGCACCTCTCTGCGTCTACGAAGTTGAATTATATTTCACACTCTTGCATGACGAAGCATTCGTCCCGCAAAATCTATGCATTCAAGTACATTGCACCAAATATGTTCTCTTTTATCGCCTTTTTTACCCACCATGCACGACGAAACATTGTCGCTTAAAACATATGCATTTTGCGCAACAATGGTGTAGCATCACGCAATTCCACTTTGAACGACAAAAAAGTAATTTCATTGCTATTTGTTTTTTTTTTAAATACTTTTTTTCATTTATTACTTTGTTCATTTTAAATCACATAGACACTTAATAAACAAAGTATTAAATTACACCCGAACAAATCTACAAATGTTTAAATTAATTAAAGCATTCATGCATATTTAATTAATATAATCATTTATTACAATAATATTTTATTCAACAAAAACTTTAAAATCGCATATTAAAAAGTAACATTCATAAATAAAAACTTAAAACCCTAATATTATTATATAATTAAACATAAATAAAATTCTATTTTGCTGCTGATGGTTTTGGTATTCGGTTCAATTCTTCCTCACGTTCAACATCAAACTTCCACTCCCGAAAAGATGATTTGAATATGTTGTCAATGCACTTCATGAAATTTAGGTCAATTTGGTTAATATCCAAATCAGGCTTTAACTCATCGACCAAGTGCGTCTTTATCTACTCGGGGACAACTCTCCAAGACTCCTAATCTGCACTACATTTGTCACGCACTAATACCCGCACATCACGCATAAACTTGTTGCACATATCCGACTTCTAAATTCCCATCAATTCTTCATAATTGATTTGGTAATGGCTCCCTCCAAAACTGTATCGGACCACGGGCGCAGCCCTTTTTTTTTCTTGTCTACTAAAAAAATTTATATTCAAAATAATAATGCAAAGTATAAAATGTATAGAAAAACATAATTAATTTAGTGGGTATTACCTTTTTCGAAACTCTCGCCTTCCATCCTCTTCGACAAACGAGCACCCGAGTCCGCCATTGTGCTTAATTTGGAATAAAAATAGAATTGTAATCCGGAAAAAGGTTTGAAAATATGGAACCCGGAACTGGTTATTTATAGGAACCTTGGCCACCTTGCATGTGAAGGAAATATTTGTGAAAACTAGTTCATTTGAGCAACATCTATGCATGCAATTAACAATTAAAAGGCGGAATCATGCTTGTATGCACTCAAAAACAAAACTTTACCCATGAAATTCAAGGCCTAGTAATTGTGGTGAACCAAGACTCAACTCAAGAACAAAGTGAGTTGACAAATAGTATACCTTTGTTGATTCCTCTTTGCATAAGTAAGGGCGAATCACCCAAAAGATAGGGCTTTATTCCTTACTTCTTAGCTCCATGGATTTCTTGGATGAGGATGGTAGAATGGATTCTCCAAGTTCCCAAAATAGGGAACCTCTAAGTCTCCACACCAAGGAGGGATTTGAAGAAGATATGAGTGACCTTGGAGGATGGAAGATTACTAGCTAATCCCCTCCAAAGGGGCTGCCCTCCTAGAGAGAAAAGGGAGAGACTTTTCTTTCCAATTTCCTCAAAAGAGAACCCTAATGAATTTTGGCTATAAAGTTCTTTATATAGTCACTTCACTTAAGTGACTAAAAGAACAAAACCCTATTTTTCATCACATGGCCGGCCTACCATAGGCATTAGGCTATTTGGGCCCTTTTAAATCTGAAGTCATTTAAGTTGTCATACAACTTAAGTTAATGGGCTTGACATTCAAAGCCTATTCGGCCTTGAGGCCCAAAACTAACCCAAAGTCTAAAACGAACTTATTCATTTGATTAATTAACATATTCATTAATCATAGCCATAAACAATTAAACCATTTAATTGTCCTTACTCAACTCCGTTGTTTCTTCAATCTCTACCTTACATGGCGTACGATCCATTAAGTTCCTTTTAGTGAGGCAATGGGCGTTTGTTACTCTTAACGATCGATTCTAAATTGAAACATACTTTCAATTATCCCTTCAGTGATTACTTACCTTTAGAGCTTCCACAAACCATGAGTGACACCTAGCAGTATGTCATGGCTACCCAAGCTAATCAGAAGAGGTGGATAACCTATTCAGTTTAGGATTACAATGCAATACTGTCTTTCTCTAATACAATAACCACATTGTTTGGTTTGATAGTTTATTCATATCTACTATCCAATGTGATTCTTTTACTTATATGATTACCTTGAATGTGATTTGGAACGACTTCCTAAATCTCATTCATACTCTGGCCAGAGATTCTTAATCATATCATAGAGTAATTCTCCCTCAAACGGTTTAAAGGTTAGAGATCCCTTGTTGCGCATTCACTTCCTCCTTGGTTAAGTGACTTAACCCCAACTATGTCGTGGACACCCTCTGATGGGGTGACTTTGACATAGTCAAAGATCAAGGACCTAACCACAAGATAACTATGATTCCTCAAGTTAAAGGATGACTTTGCATTATCCCAACCACGAGTTCTCATGTGAGATGGGTATGAGAACCCTTGTTGATCGTGTTCAGTGGACTCATTCTCTATTGAGCAGCTACATGTTTGTCTTGGTGTCAGTCACACCAATGACACGAGACCAGTCACTCTTCCTAAGAAAAGACATAACACGTACTAATCTTAACGGACTGTCAATGCCCAATTGGCAATCCTATGATCAGGAAGGTTTAGGATATGTATACGAAAGAGAATGGTCTCATGAATCTTTCTTTAGATCATATTCTCGCAATTGCATATTCCTTGGACTTATCATTTAAGCATATAACATTTATATGAGACGGCTTAAAACAATAATCTTTGCCCCTTATATTAAATTAGATTAGTTTAACATGTGAAATGTTTGTAAAGTATCATTATATGATTGGTTTTAGGGCACATTTCCAACAGCGTGACAAAAACTTCGTTGTGCAAAACCCGATTCTCTGATTTAATAGTATTGAATCCTCTAACTCAGAAAAACTGATCATCTGGAGTAAAAATCTTATGCAATAAAAATCTTGCGCGACGAAAGCTTTGTCGCTCAAGACTCTGCCGTCATCGCCCTTTGATTTCACCTTTACGCGACAAATGTTTTGTCGCTCAAAACATGTAGATTTGAATTTTGGCGGTAAATTTAACCGTACTTTTTACGGCTTTTACACGACAAAAATATGCAGGACGAATAAGTATTTCGTCACACATACTTGTTGCGTCGAATATTTCGTCGCGCAAAATGTTTACCGAAGAACAAATACGTAATTGATTATAATTATGAAATTTACGTTAACATAGATCTTTATAATCTATATTTATGTAAATTTCATAATTACAAAGACTTATTCAATTATAATATTTATTCTAAAAATAATAGAAAACTTAAATAAAGTAAATTAACCAATTCAATTATTTAAACAATAAAACATGAACTAAAGGCTAATTAAGTCTAAAAACATAACTTAAAATAAAACCTTAAAAATAAATATTGTCCTCAAAAATATAAATTTAATGTTGTAGGCATAATTTACTGAACGATTATGGAGGCCATAAAGAGAGAGAGACAGGTGCGGCAATAGTAGAGATGAGAGAGATGTGTAATTATGGGTGTGTGTTATTCCACCCCATTGTGCCTTTATTTATAGTAGTAGGGAAGGTTAATTCCTTACACTTTAGGATTACAACATTTAATAGGTAATCAACTCCTAATGGAATATAAGAGATATTTCCATATCTGCTAGGATTTACACAATCATATTCCTAATCTAATAGGACTACAACATTCCCCCTTGAGTGTGTAAATACTTAAGTAAATGGCGCATCAGGTCTTCAGTGATGAAGTAACTACATTTGATGAAGTCATCGGTACAATGAGCAAATGCGAGTCTCAAATCAACAGAAGAATGCATAAAAAAGTAAAATTCACAAAACCTTGCTATGGTAAAACCAAAGGTGGGAGAACACCTATAGGCTAAGGAGAAAAGTGAGAAGTTGCATTAAGTCAAAACTATACGTCTTACTCCCCCTGAGTTTGACATAACTTCCAAATGAGAACTACAAGCATTGCATATGAATAGTTAGGCATACCAATTCCTTGGACAAGCATATGGAAGGTTGACTTTGGCAGTGACGTCGTGTAGAGGTCGACAAGGTTGTCTGGGATCGGCTTGCATGACTTCAATATCTTGATGCTTTGCTGATGTAGATGTAGACGCAATATGTCTTGGCGTTGACTTCGTTGATGTATCATGGCTTGGTCGGGTGGAGACATGCGGCATAATCTTCATAGATCGTTGGTGGGACTCAATGATGAATGAAAACAGCAACTACTTTGAATATGCTCAACAAGAACTCATAACCATGTATTTCTTGTGGCATAATAAAGTAAGGTGAGTCTTGGAACAATTTGAAGGTTTCACAACTAAGGTTATATCATGGACCTCCAAGATATTCCGATATCCTTAATGGTAAAGACATAACCATTTGGGGATTTTGCCTTGTGCGGGTTTGGTAAGTAACATGTGTCAGCATAACAAACAAGGCAAACAACTTTCCAAGGATCAGGACAGTTGGATCTGCTTGAGATGCCTTGGAATTTGCCCTCATAATACCTTCAGGGTACGTCTTTAATACCAATTTAGTGAATGCATGTAAGCGTGGTGCTGCATCTTTACCAAGATCAATAGCAAATGAGATGTCATGTCTAAATACAATGAGCTAAGTACAATGAAGCGCAAAGTTGAACTTTAGATATGGAATTTTGGATTCCGTAACCACTTCAAGGGTCTCATTTGCATATAACGTATGGACGATCAAAGGTATACTCAAAAGTACCACATTCGGGGTATAGTTCGACTGGCAGACCAAAATACCGTCAAAACAATGCTTCAACTCCAGGTCAAGGCATAAATGAGTTTACCTAAGATCCTTCATCTCAAATCCCATCTTTAGGTGCTAGGTAGTTTTCTCAAGCTCTTCCGAAGTCTTAGTGAGATACATGTTAACAACATAAATTGTAACTTTAGCAATTCGGAATAAGACTTCATAGTTTAACATGCAAGGGCATAATTTATATCCCTGACTAATCAAATAATCACTTAGACGGGTATACCACATCCGTTAGATTGTAAGTGAATGCCTCAAACAATTTAAGAGGGTATTCCATGGTTTTGAAACTATTTGAACCAGTCCATGTAATTCTTCAGGAACTTACATGTCAATCTTCGTATCCATATCCCCATGGAGAAATACTAACCATATTTCATAACGTTGCTATCACTCATATGACATTTTGAGAGAAACCTTGCGCCGTAAGACATACATCATATCACACTATTTCATTCATCTCATAATGCTTCCTTTCCCACTTGTAACACAATAGGGTTACCTTGGGCAATGTAGGAACAATAGATCCAAAACACACTATGGTAAGGAATTTGACCTGGATTGTAACTTTAGTTGTCCAATCAGTTCTACATTGTCACTTAATCAATAGAACATGGTTCGATATCGTCGTTTTTCATTTATGTCGGTAACTACAATATAAGTGAAAACATCATCGATGGTAATCTCATTTCAATTCCATTTAGCTCATCTAAACTATTATACTGGATCAAAAACTTCAAGTCTCAGGAGTAATCCAGATTAATCTCATGAGATGGAAATGATTTAGGACAGCGATCGAGTTTAGATTCATTGTTGGGCCATGTCTTCCTCTTACACACCCTCCAGGGATGTTGACTCGACGTCCGTTAAGTACGTTTATCCTTGCAAGCATGTTTGTAGAATACGTCTGGAGCAACATTCTGAAAGCTATAATTCACCACACTTGCTTATCACACTTATGCGGTATGGGGATCAAGATAAGACATAGTGGGCAACGTCCATGCAAATTCGCATCGTTCTCCAGGAAATTTGAAGTTCTTATATCCCCCTAACAGCAGGAAAACTGTCTTATTAAAGTGACAACCTACAAAATGAGCGGTAAAGAGATCACGTGCAAGGGCTCGAAAGAAGCTAGTGTGAAGGAGAATCATGATCGACAAAAGATACACATCCTTCTTTGATGACCCATATTGGTACGTTGTGAAGGCGCAACTTCACACATGGAATGCACACCCAAGTTCGTACCTAGTAACCAACTGTAACGTCATATAAGTTGGGTGGCAATGGGCCTCAAGGCAAACTAACATAACTGCGTACAAGATTGCATAGCCCTAGGAAAAAAACCGAAAACTTGGTACGTTTACCAAAATTCAGCGATCATTTAAATTATGATTTATGATCACTAGGCGAGGCTATTTGGGGTGAATATGGGAATTCGATGTTCAATTATAAACCCAAGATACATGCAATACTTTATCGAAAACCGTCAATGTAAACTCTCGAACGTTATCCAGTCTATTGGACCTTAAGGGGATAAGTAGGGTCGTGAGCCCTTAATCGGCCATAAGGTTTAGCAGCAATGTTTGTGGATAAACATGTGACTAGTTTGTCGATTTATCAACCAAAACCCTAAATATTTATATGGTCCGCATTTTGGTTGGATTAGTCCACATATATTCCCTTAAATCCACTTATGAAAAATGGAGATTTCGTATCTTTGCGATGACTGATATAGAAAATTAATTTTCCTAATGAGCAGGCTTGGCAAAGTGTGCTTGTAGGCACAAGATCCTTACTTCGAGTAAGGAGATGCATCGTAGTATCATTGTTCGACCAAAATGTCCCAAAAGGTCATGCCAAAGCAAGTAAATTACTCAATCACCAGGCTTCAAGCCAGCCACATGTGGTGTATTCCCAATTGGGAGACAACTCATTGGCCCCAAATCAAAGCTTCAGGCTCATTTTTGGAGGAGGTGCAAAGATATTTCACTTTATTTTCTTCAATGGTTTCATTCATGATCATTGTCATCTCGAATATCCTTAAAAAAACTCAACGACAGGGAGAATTTAAGGTCTCTTAAATGGTGATGCAGTACCATTCATACAACGAGGGGTGTGCCAATGCTCTTAATCAGGTTGGATAGACCTAAAGCCGTTGTTAGAGATGTGATTTAGGTGTAAAGTTAGTGTGCGTAGTACGCATTCATCCAGACAACTAACTTTCCCACATTCCTACCTAATCATGTGTTTAATTGAATTGGTCATATGTATTAAGAAACATGCTTCAATTAACTCATATTCGAGGACAATATCAACAAGATTATCCATAAGTAAAACATACACCAAACTTGAATCCAAGAACATAGAAAAATGTTCACAAAGTAAATGTTTTACTAAGTGGATTTTGCCAACAAGGCCATCCATGTCAAAATTCGACTCTTCCAACGGTGTTTGGTGGAGCAAAATTAGTCTCACATATTGATTACTAGAATGGTACTCCTCAACAACATTGGTAGAGGCACGAACATGTGCATAACCAATGATTTTTTCCATCAAGACGGAAGTAGATTCTGCAGGGTTACAGTTGGGGAATACTATCCCTTATTCTTGAAGTTTTAGGTCTTAGGTGCCAAGGATCACGCTTCGGGCATGATGCCACACCTTGGCAGGCCCTAATTCTACCATATGTTTGGGGTAGTAATCAGATCCGAGAATTTGGTAAACTTTTCCTTTCTACATTACTGCTTCAGGGCGAGTTAGAAACATGGAAGGACGAGAAAAGTATTCTCTAGTCAAAATTTGATCGGATTTATAAGCTTCATAATTATAGTCATTCGTGGACGTAATCATGGTTTGCTTTAGGCAATGTCTTTTATGATTAAATAGTTCGTAGAAGTGAGCCATAGAGCCATGGAATCCTCATTCAGAAGGTACTTCTATTTGTAATGCTTTGGGCATAAGTCTTCGAATGAAGATCATGGCAGAGGCTTATTCAACTCTTCCTTGCCATTGTTGGCTTCAATGGTGTCATAACTTCTTGATAGTCAAGTGGAGATTCATGTCTTATACCCCACATAAAGTGGTTTCTATTAAAAGCATCCAAATTAGGGAAATCAAACTTGTGATAATTCGACAATCCATTGAATTGGAAGGAATAAGATTGTGATTGGTGCTATTGGAATGAATCATCCATAAGCATCAAAGTTAGAACATTCAGGTTTTAAGACATGGTTTTCATGAAAAACATCGAGTTTTCATTGGTGTATTGTTTTATGAAAACTTTGGGTATCAAAGGCACTAATTTAGTTTATGAACATTTAGTTCATAAAAGAAAGGTTCCTGGAAGAACACAAAATGCAATATACAACTAAGTGTAGTGGATTTGAGTTGCATCAGAAACTCAAGTATGAGTGGGACTACAAAAGTGAGTCAACGGTTCAAAGAAAAAAAAATAAATTATTGAATGTCCAAAAGCGATCTTCAGGTCAATAATTTTGGATTAATTATCAGATTAATGGACTGCATGTCACTTTTAATTAATTCAATAGATTAGGACCAAATAGGGTAGATCGTAGAAGCAAAAATAATTATAATATTCGGATTAAAAATATTTAAAATGCCAAAAATTAGCATTGGATTCAAAAAGTCATAGCCCAATAACATTGGACTTGGATGTCGTGAGTAGGGCACCAAAAATAAGAGGCGGGCTTTAAAAAAAAAAAAAAAAAAAGCCAAAAATGGCTTTGGGCCGAGAAAATGAGGCAGCCCAGCATTGGATTGCTGGCTGCTGCTTTAGAGAAGCTTTTGTAGCCTCAAGTTGCGGGCTGTGCTCGGACAGTTTGCAAAAAAAAAAAAACAAGGGCAGCCCAATAAGGCATGCAAGCTGCAAGCTTGCAGCTAAGATGGGCGGGAAAAGGTTTAGCCCAGCAGCATTAGGCTATTGGCTGTAACCCAAGGCGGGCTGAAACAAAAGGAAACCCACTAGGTTTTGGGTTCTATGCACAGTGAAGTCCAGTGGGTTTTTGGGTGCAACGCTTGGCTTGGCTTCAGGCTAGCTAGGCCCCAACGACTTTTCCCCCCTTTTTTTCTTCTTGTTTTTCAGATTTCTAGGGTTTTCAGAACCCAAAAATTATGCTTCTATTTTATTTAGATTCTTTGACTCACAAATTCCATATAGCAATTTAATTGCATAATGCATGAAATAAATATATATATATATATATTTTTTGAAAAATATATAAACGTATACAATATATATATATATATCGTAAGGAAAATATAAACATAGAGGGGTTCATGCATCATGGCAAATGTTTTTATGCTTCAAGGTCGTTTCAAATATCTTACTTTATTTTAAGCGTACCTGATTGGCAGAAAACAATAAAAGCCTTTGAATTTGTAGAAAATTCTTCTCGGAAAGCTGAAATTGCATCTCAAATACGCTGTATCACGTTCAACACAGAAAAGTTAAATTGAATCAATATCATGTAAATCAATTCAAAATAATAAATTAATCACAAAAAGAATGATTAAAACGTAATACTCCCCTGATTAAAGATCAAACTCTCCTCAGCGCAGCGTCAAGAACGTGTTGATAATGTGTTGTAGGCATAATTTATTGAACAATTATGGAGGTCATAGAGAGAGAGAAAGGTGCAACAATAGTAGAGAGAAAAGAAAGATGTGTAATTGTGGGTGTGTGTTATTCTACCTCATTGTGCCTTTATTTATAGTAGTAGGGAAGGTTAATTCCTTACTCTTAGGAGTACAACATTTAATAGGTAATCAACTCCTAATAGGAATATAAGAGATATTCTCATATCTACTAGGATTTACACAATCATATTCCTAATCTAATAGGACTACAACATTTAAAACTACTCCGATAGTCCTCCATTCCGCTCCACGCCATAACGTCACTGCTTGTAATCCCTTTTCAACACCTCTTCCATCAACTTCATCAACTCTTCGTTTGTATCATCAAGAGTATAGTTACACTGTCACACATATACACAAATAATTATTTACAACATATAAAAAAACAATTTCACAAAATTAATTATTTTCAACATTTGTCACACTTACTAATAGTTGATCCATCACCGCCTTCTACAAGTCCTCGGGCACAAATTTCTAAGAGTGTCACTTAGCAGTAGGACAATTGTTCTGCATTACTAAACTAATTGAATGCTCAAACTCCACATATTGCGTCATGTCATGGGCCCAGGGGGCGTGTTGTTTCTTTCCACCATTCGATTCCAAGTCGTTGCTCTCCTACTCCCCCTATTATCGGCCATCAGATGTACAAAACAATGTGAAAAAAACTGCAAAACAATATGTGCTTATAAAGAACACGTAACACTTTACACGACAAAGCCTTTGTCGTGCATAACCGTTGAGCGACGAAACGTTTGTCGCTCAAAGTATGAAATAAATACGCAATAAATGCCAAGACTTCAACGCCACCAATCATCGCTTTGTGCGACGAAGTCTCGTCCCTCAACGTTATGTGTGACCAAAATTTCATCACGTAATTAAGTGGTAATGCACAATAAATACGGCACCTTAAATGCTAACCGGTTGTTTCATAATGTTTTTATGCGACGAAATCTCGTCCTGCAAAGGTTTTGTCGCGTAAAGCCTTACGCGATTAATTAAAAATATTTATTTTATTTCCTCTTGAAAATAGTTTCTTAACAATGTGACAACCCGTTCCAAATTTTACGTTTTTATTTTATTTTAAAAGCGTGAATTTACGAAATTGCCCTAGAGGCAAGGACTTTGACTTCTGTTGACCATCGTCTAGAGAGACGTATGACTTATTCTTTTAATATATTCTCGTAATACTCGTGGATGTGAACGCATAGGCGAAAGCCGTTTGCGAGTCCGGATTATAACGGTATAGTTATGGACGTTTGAAATTGGTTATTCAAGGTTTAGTGTTAATTAAATTAAATCCCCAATTAGAAATTGGTTATTTAAGGTGAAGCCCAATCAGAAAAATGAGAGAGAAAAAAATAAAAAAATAAAAAAATAAAAAATCCCAGCTTTCCCGTGGATTTTTCCCACTCGCGACCACCCATTTTCCAAGGCCGATTCCGGCGAACTCCGGTGGATTTTTTCGATGCCACCACCACCATCTTGAAGCTCTCATTCCCCTCTACAAAACCCACCCAAAAACCACCTTGATTAACCATGGTAAGAGGCGGTTTGAGGCCACGAAAGTTGACGAAAATCAATGGTGCTCCGGCCACCCTTTTCGATTTTCCGGCAAATCGGCAAAGCGATGGCCGATGCCACCACTTGGGCTTTGTAGCCCATCATCCCAGGAGCAAAACCCAACCAACCTTGACCCCGTTGGACCACGTAGACGACGAATCGACGTCGGGAAGTTTTAGGCACCCGCCGGCTTTGTGGGAAATATTGACCATCTTCCGTCCACTTTTGGACTTCGTGGCAGGGATGAAAGTTGCTCCACTCACTGAGATCTTCATTTCTGTGAAGTTTGAGAATTTTTGGAAATAGTTGGATTTTCCGGCGAGTCGGGGCGGCCGACCGCCACCCGCGGCGGCGCGTGCGGCGGCGCGTGGCCAGTGGGCCGCCAATGCTATTTTTAGGCTATGTCAAATGTCTTGAATTCAGTTTTTTCATTTGAATGACGTAGGTTGATAGTTGGAACCTAAATTCATTACGATACGTTACTTGATAAAAATGTGAATCGATGATCCGACCGTTGGATCGTCACCAAAATTGGATACATTATAATACGTAATATTTAAAGATCATAGGAATTTATGGATCGGGAATCTGACTTACAGATCTTCCTGAATTGGATTTGTAAGTTAGTAAAATAAAATGTTCACGGCCACTTGTTTTAGGCAATTGGCGGAGATCTGACCGTTGGATCATAATGAAATTTTAATATGTTATTCTAGAAACATATTGTGGATCGTTGGGAGTTGCGGATTGGAAATCTGATATGCGGATCTTCCGGGTCAAGTTATAGAGGGTTGTAAACCCTACCGTCGATCTTTGATCGACGGTTGACTTGTGGTCAATGGGTCTCAAACTATTTTAGAATGTCGTTGAGGTTGCGCTTTATGTGAATTACATATTCTACGGATAAGAGTTCTGAGATGTGATTTGATGATTGGTCACAGAGACCAATCATTCAGGATGCCTCGATGCATGCGCTAGAGAATCATAGCGTGGACTCCAGGTGAATGCATCTTTTCCTTTTTATCGTACATATTATTGAGAGTTCTATCGATACTTTTAAATTGATTAGGCATATTACTTTCTTATATAATTATTGTGAATGCTTGAAGTACTATATGAACTACGAATGGCTTGATCCCTGTCTAGGGTACGTAGGCAGTCTAACGAGACATTAGATGCAGCCATAAAATATTTGAGACAAAAGCCTTGCTTGGGAAATTGAGTAATGCGAAGGAAATTGGTAAAGGCAAGTTTTAGTTTTATGAATTAGTTTGTTAAATTAGTGTTAATTGGGTTGTCATGGATAATTATTCCTGAAAATAAGTAGTTGGGAGTAGGGCGTTATTGATTGTACACTTCTCACCGTATTGTTTATAATTGAAAATGCTACGACATGGTTGAGTACTAGATTGCATCATGGTATATCCATATGTATATTACTTGCATATAATTATTGGGAATGCTTTCAAGTGCAAAGGTGAACTCAGGACACCCAGGTAAGTTCAGGTGAGTTTATGGTATTAGTTGAATCGATTGAGTTATAGCATGACTACAGTTATGTGTTAGGCAACTTCGATACTGTCGTACTGGTTGCCATAAGTTCCACATGTTATATTGAGATGCATTGAGAGCTCATAAACCTGCACCCCGGTGTTAGTGCTCCCGCCCGTAGCCAGGGCACAGTCTTTCACGTGATGTTCACCTCCCGCACCTTACGCTCACCTTGGATTCAAGGTAGGTGCACAGTCCTGTCGTACAGACCACTTTAGGTGGTTCCGACTCGTAGGTGACCCGCGATTATTCGCACAGTCTTCACGTGATCGTAGCACTTGAGCGTATTCATTTACACCCAGTCCTGTCGTACAGACCACTTTACGTGGTTCCGACTCGTGTGCAGGTATACTTATTGAGCTATTTGCTAGCCAGGATTGATGAGATATGGATAAGTCGTACAGGTCACTATAGGTGACTCCGACTTATTTGCTAGCTAGGATTGATGAGATATGGATAAGTCGTACAGGTCACTATAGGTGACTCCGACTTATATGCTAGCCAGGATTAATGAGATATGGATAAGTCATACAGGTCACTATAGGTGACTCCGACTTATATGCTAGCCAGGATTGATGAGATATGGATAAATCGTACAGGTCACTATAGGTGACTCCGACTTATATGTTAGCCAGGATTGATGAGATATGGATAAGTCGTACAGGTCACTATAGGTGACTCCGACTTATATGCTAGCCAGGATTAATGAGATATGGATAAGTTGTACATGTCATTTTAGATGACTCTGACTGATATATCACTTTGTATTGATTAAATTCATTTGGCCTACTTATTAATGTATGATAGAGTTGATGGCAAACCGTGGTTTTGGTCATTTATGAGTATGGTTTGGATATATGTATATATGTTGTACTGTCTTATGGAAAACGATACGGGTTTTACATTTAGGGGCATTACTTTTAGAGAGGTAATAACTTTGGGAAGCTTGGTTTTATTGCTTACTCACACCTTCTGTTTGGTGCCCTCCAGGTTTTAGCTGCTGAGTTTGTATCGACAAGAATCTGTGGCGAATCTTAGTATTGATGGATATTTTTGAGGGTATGATTCTTACCCACACTACTGTACCTTACTTATGCTCTGACATCACGTGTGAAATGGGTTCGCTCCTACTCGTAGCGCACTCTGGTACTTAGACACTTTTAGATTCAAATTTATTCACTTTTTATGCACTATCACATTTTATGGCTTCGTCACCTTCCAGGTGTCGGCCAGCACAACTCGATTCAGGGTCCAAGTGGACTTTCTGGGTCGGGGTGTGTCAAACAAAATAATGTCAATACTATAATATTTTGGAAATCTATTCTCGAAACAAAATAAAATAAATATAGTCCATAAAAATTTATGCTTCCAAATTAATAATAATTCAGTGTCATTATTTAATAAACCATAAATAGACTAATAAAAAAAATATTCTAATCGTTCCCTGGTCCAGCCACTCCGTGCCGCTCTGCGTCACGTTCAACACCAAACTTCAACTCCCGAAAATGATACTTAAACACGACGTCGATGCACTTCATCAAATTTGTGTCACTTTTGTCAATGTCCTAATCAAGTTGATATGCAAAAATAAATCAATTATACATATAACTGTTATATTTTATCTAAAGAACTAAATTATTATTTAACTAATTAATAATTTACACGTACTGCTAACGCATCAATCATGACCGTCTTTATCTCCTCGAGGACATCTCTCCAAGACTCCCAATTCACTCCGCATCTGTCATGCTCCAATACCTTGACATTGCCCCTAAACTTGTTCACCATATCCGACTTCTGATATCCTACTAATTCTGTGTAAGTGATTTGGTAGGGGCTCTTAGTTGAAGAAGTGTATCGAATGCATATCGCATCTCTTTTTTTCTTTTTCTTTTTTTCTTGTCTACTAACAAAATAAAAACTTATATTAGTCTACTTAAATATTTCATTAATTAAACAACCAACAAAATTTAGTACGTATTACCTTTCTCATAACCTTCGCTCTGAACTCTCTTTGACGAAGGACCACCAGAGTTCGCCATAGCATACGGAAAAACAAACAAAAATTAGAATAATAATTCGGTGAAAGTCAAGAGTTTTCGGATTGAATTGTGAAGAGACAAAGCGAAACTGGCAATTTATCATGGTGTAAACACCGCATTCAACACTTTGACCAAACAACTGACAGAACCTTTGCACCATGAAAAATTGGTCGCACTTTTTTGGCGCCAAAAACACAAGCATTCGTGCGTTTTTCTACGAACCTTTGCACGATGACGAGTTTTTTTTTTGTCGCTTAAGCGACTTTTGCACGACGAAACATGGCATCGGTCAAGATGTTTGTCCTATTAAATTATTTTCGATGGGTTTGAGCGACGGAATGTTATCTTCGTCATGCTAACCTGTTTTGCATGGCGAGTTTTATGTCATCGCATAAAGTTTGCTCTTGCAAATGGTTTTTTCTACTAGTGATGTGACATGTACACTTCACTTGCCACATTGGATAGTCCACAAATGTCATATAAAAATGTGTTCACCCTAGAATTTTCCTTAAATATTTACTGGGTGGCGCTATGTTTTACAATTCACACACCCTCTGAATTTCGACCGCAAGATCAAATGAACTAAAGAATATCAAAAAATGAAAATTAACAAAAGGTGTGTGGAAACTACTAATGGATGTGTGGATAGCACTACCCTATTTGTTGTTTCGTAAACCTCTCACATGCATGCACGTGGAGTTTATATAAATAGAATTGATCATTTTGAAAATTTGTAGGTGTTTGTTAACGTTGGTATATTACTGGGGTACATATCCAACCTTGCCTTAGCCAAGCTCCCAATCCACTTGAATTGGAGGATCACACTCCGCATCTGTGTAATTCGCTCAGTTTTTCTGGCCCCCGGCGTTTTAGCCATACCAGAGTCGCGACGCTAACTCGTCATGCAAGGGAGACTTAGAGACGCCAAGCAAGTACTAAGTAAGACATCATCTTCAGGAGAAGAATCGTAGCTCAGACTAGACGAGATTAAAGAAGTTGCAGGAATCCCTAAAGACTCAAAGGATAAGGTCGTTCAGGTTTCTAAACGTAGCCAAGGTGAAAGTATATGGAAGGAATTGCTCCTCTGCCACACCTCGGTTATTCACTACATTTTAATAGCTGCCCTTGGTATCCACTTCTTTCAACAATTGTCGGGCATAGATTTTGTGGTTTTGTACAACCCCAAGTTCTTCGAGAAGGCAGGAATCACTTATTACAATGACAAACTACTTGCAACCGTGGCTGTTGGATTTGTCAAGACTATTGCAATCTTGGTGCCAATATTTCAAGTTGATCGGTTTGGATGTCGTATTTTTCTTTTGAGCAGTGTGGGTGGAATGATAGTGTCTTTTATGCTGTTCGGTGTTGGTCTTACGGTCATCGATCAATCCGACAGCAAGGTCCCGTGGGCCGTCATATTGACACCCTGTGCATCACCACGGTACTATTCAACATTGTTTTTTTCTCCATCAGGTTGGGACCCATGACGTGGGTCTACAGCTCTAAGATCTTTCCATTGCAGTTGCGCAAGCGAGGGTGCAGTTTGGGGGTGGTTGTAAATAGGGTGATGAGCGGGGGTCATCTTCATAACTTTTATTTCATTGTATAAAGCCATCACGATTAGTGGGGCCTTCTTTCTTTACGTGAGAATTGTTGCGCTTAGTTGGTTTTTCCTTTATACGTTGCATCCAGAAATGCAGGGTCGATCCCTTGAAGATATGGAGGTCCTGTTTGGTAAATACCACAAGTGGACAGAAGCCAATGCCATGCTTAACAAGGCTAAGCAAGCTGATCATGGTTTTGGTGATGACAAGGCTCAAATCCATTAGGAATAGAAGGGCATTGCTTAATCAATGTTTAATGCAATTTATGATGTTGATCAATTCCTTTATCTCATATATTTCGGTAGTATGCAACTGTACTTACATCTGTTTGATATCCTACTTAAAAAAACTTTATTATCATTTTGTAAGAAACATCTAAAGAATAATGTTCATTAAAACCCAAAAATTTGTTTAGTAGTGATGTTGAAATTTTTGAAAACTTTTGGTTTTCATCTTTAGTAAGACATAGATCTTTAGCAATCGCTCCAGCCATTATATTAAATTCTGAACTTCTAAGAAGGATAATGTCAAAGAACCTAATTTTCAAACCAAATTTTGTAAACCAAATGATACGGTTGTTGATGGTTGGATTATTACTTAAGTGTTGATTAACATTATGTTTAGGCTGATATTTGACAATGGGGTTTTGCAAGCGACTAAGGCCCAAAGATGTTAAAATGAGTGGAGTTTTGCCCGAAGCCCAGTCGACAAACCAAGAACAAATTAGCACCTCCTCCATTAAGACATAAGCCACATGCCTAGGATTAAAGTGACAAGTGATGGAGACCAACTCGCTATCAGTTAAAAAGCATTTTCTAGTGGCAATACAAGTAAATAGTTGATGACTCATTGCCCTTGGCCAAGAACAAAGCTAAAAGCAGTTAGGCCAAATCGTCTATAAAATGGGAAGCAAGCACCAGAGACAAGACCACTCAACCAATCAAACTCAAAAACATACAAACTCTACTCTCAAGCTAGTTCATACCCAAAAAAGCTGAAACTGGCCCAGATTTAGTCCTTTTAGAAATAGTTCTTTTAGAAAAGCTATCTTCTATCTAGTGTTAAAGTTCTGCTACCATCCCTAGTGTTGTAGTATCGATTCCCTCATGTAAAACATGTTTACCATCTATCCCGTTTAGCATACAACCTTTATAAAACTCAAAGAGAAGTGGATGCAAGATGTTTAACCTTGTTCGACAAGGTGAAATCTTGCCCGTGTCTCTTTGTATGTACTTGTATTTAGTAGATCTTTTGCTTTATATGATTTTTATCATGTACTCAAGGTATTTCCAAATGTTTTCCGCCTAAGAATGCCAATTTACATTTAGATGTAGTTAACTTAACAAACATGTTTTCATTATGAACAAACTGAGACCAAGGAAATGGTTTAAAAGGTCCTGAACTCCCTTCGTTTTGAACATACAAGATTATAAACTAAAAGTCCTTGTTTACAAGGCAAGAAAAAGAACTTAATGCAGACTTAAGTTTAAGTAACTTAGGCGTAATCGACTTAAATCATATCTACTTGACATTCGTTATACTAAGATAACAGTGGCACACCTAACTCTTTGTTAGTTTTGATTATGAGCCTCAAGGCCTACATCTAAGGCCCCACAAAGGTACCTTTCAAAACTAACTAGTAACATATCTTATAGTACACCAAATAGCAAGAGCTTGACCAACTATACACCAAGTGCCAAACCTTTCAGAGGAGTCGTGCCAGGGCTGAATCCTTGCCTGAAAAAAGTTTTGGCACATTCAGTGGGACTTCACAAATTTTGTATGCCCTGAAAAAGGAAAGAACGGACTTTCAGGAGGAAGATAGAGTACGGGCAACCACAGTGTCCAAAAAGATCTGACATGACCGATCATTTGAAAAGTTATTCTAGGAAGCCCAGCTTCATTTGAAAAGTCAGGTAGGAAGGTTACCAAAGAAGACTTGCAAGCCACCATGGTGCAAGTATTGAAGATTATGGAGAAGATTTCTCTAGAGACCAGATGAGAAGTGAACAGACTATGTTCCTTAACAAGGAATCTGCAAAGGAGGTTATAGTTAGAGTATTCTTCCCCAAGGAATGATCAAGCTAGAGAAGTGGTCAGGGATATAAGCCTTAAGAAAGAAACAATGATTCCCCTATTTCCTTTGCTTTAAGAAAAGAATGATAGGGGAAGAAGAAGGAAAAGCCTGGAACTAATCGACCTGAGGAGGCAGAGATCCTGGAAACGGATTTGCTCGACCCTTTATTATTCCCACTTGATAGTAGGGGGCAAATCAGGAAAGATAAGAAGAAATATGGGATGGATCATGAAGTTGGAAAACCTAGTGGAAAAGGTGTGTCCATAACTACGGGCAAACCTCCTCCTTATAGGCAACCACCATTGGCTAATAAGGTAGGGGAAGCTAGGTGGAGACAGCCGGAGCAGCAAAAAGAAGCTTTCTTGGGCAATGAGAGAAGCCTGAAGTGGGGACTCCTTATACCCCACACAACAACACAGTTAACCAGCAACATAGAAATGAGTTGGCTGAGCTGAGAAGGATAATGGTCCAGAATGCTTAACCCCAAGCTCTCCTGCTATTCAGGATCACGTATCAAAAGCCTACCTTGAATATATTGATAAGCAGAACCATTTTCCCCTTAACTTCAAGACGTCTGCATTCCTAACTTTCAGTGGAGAAGACTGTAATGTGTCCTCTAGAGATCCCATCTCCAAGTTCTCCAACTACTGTGTGGCGTTTGAAGACAATCCTCACTATAAGTTAAGGTTGTTTGGGAACTCGCTGGTTGGCTTAGCTCTCAGTGGTACTCTTTGTTACCCTCAATTCCATTGCCAACTGAGGGCAAAAAGAGATCATTTTCCATGAGCAGTTCTATAGGGTGGAGCCCCAGATGACGATTAATAATCTAGTAGAGATAAAACAATATGAGCATAAGTCCACATAAGACTTCATGATGAGGTTTAGGAGGATGAGGATGAGATGCCAGTTCCCTATCAACCATGCCCAACTTATATCCATTTCTCATAAGGCATTAAGACTACCCTTGAGAAAGAAGTTTTATGATATACAATTCAATGAACTGCAACAGTTGGTAATTGCTGCCACGAAGTGTGAAAAAATGCTGATTGAGGAACAACAAGTAAAATACTCGTCAGAGGTGTCTCCTTTCTACAATAACAAAGTTGCAATTCACCAATTAGAGTTCAAAGGTTCAGAGCCTGGAGAAAGGGACGGTAATGGAAGGGAAGGAATTGAGCTGTGTGCAGCCGAGATGACTACTCCCTTCAAGCCTTTAATAGTGAAAGGTTTAGTTCAACCAGTTAAAGACAAAAAAATAGTGACGAATAACAGAGGATTCGTGCCTATGAAGTCTCCTAAATATTAGACTTATTCTTTTGATTTGACCAAAGTAGTGGAGATCTATGAGGAGTTGGTGCACGCAAGAGTGATTGAGCCCGATAGCACCAAAAAGATAGAAGAATCGAGAGGAAAGAAGTATTGTAAAATGCACTGCACCTTTAACCATTCCATAACTAACTGTGTACAATTCAAGGACTACATACAGGACCTCAAAGTCAAAGGAAAGTTATTATTGGAGAAACCCTAGCAAATAAGATGATTGATATAGATCCCTTCCCAGAGGCCACAATAAACATGATCAAACTTTAACAAGGTTAAGAAAGGAAAAGGAAAAGTTACCTGGGAAGTGAAAAGAGACAAGAAGCAAGCAACCAGACCTACAAAGGGAGTGAAAGGGTTGCCTGAGAAACTCAATCTTTAATCAATTGGGTGAGGAAGAGATGGAAGAGAGTGTAGGGTGTTTGTGTATGAGAGAGAGAGAGAGATACAAGGGGAAACAACAGCCGCCGAGAGGAGCAGGGAAATGAGAATGGGAATAAAGAAGAATGCACATACCTAATTGGTGAACTAGTGTATGCCTGACGGAAGTCCTCGACATGCACCTTCACTCAGTTGTCGAGCAAACGTGTTTTTGGTCGTTTTTTAACACATCGACATGATCATTTCTTAAACTAACTGAAACTGTTAGTCAATGAAACTGTCCATCGGGCAAACTGAACTTACCCAACGAATCAGTGCTTAGTCCCGCAAGCCTCAATGACTTGCATACCAAATTTTTTGTTGGCGCCAAAATCTTGCCCTACGACAGTCAAATGTGGAAAACTTTCGTCGCCTAAAGTGCATTTGAGTGACAAAAACAGTAATCCATCAGTCAAATGTGGAAAAATTTACGTGACGAAGGATTTTGCCGCACAAGGTACCTTTTCTCAACGAATAAAAACCTTCATCATGTAAAGGCCTTCAAGTAAATACGGGTAAGGAGTTTTTTGGCACCAAATAGTCTCATGACAAAGAATTTTCCGCATAAACATTACATGACAGATTTTATCAAGTAAACATTACGTGACAGATTTTATCAAGTAAAGGGCTTTGAAATAATCAGTGCACATTGAACTCGTCGTAGTTACTGCGTACTTTATGCGACAAAGGTTTCGTCGCTCATGGTTTTTGGGACCATGTTGAGCAGTAAAATTTTTGTCCCGCAAGGTCGTACAGGTTATTTAAAAGCAAAATTTCACTTTAACTTTTCCTCACATTGGTTTTCCCATAACCCTAAATTTCCTCCCTTTAGGTCTTGTTTTCATTTTGGTGAGATGGCCGATTTCGCTACTCTTACAACTAAGCAATGTAAGGGAGAAGGGTTTGGGAAAGGTATGTAATATATTTTTGGAATTTATTTTGGGAAAGGTATGAATCACTTACTTGGATTTTGAAATTTATGTTTTGTTTCCACAAATACTGCAGATAAAAAAACCTAAAGATCGGTGCAGGCTCAAAAGGAGGAAAGTACGCAGCGTATGCGAATCATTTATGATTACATGAGAGGATTGAATACGACGACAAATGTGGAGCTTATGCATGACATTCAGGTACTAGTGCGGATCAACTGTTTTACGAAGCAGGCGTCTTCGAACAATTTGCCCAAGGAATTGAAGAAGTCTATGTTGAATGAATTATCAGTAAGTGTAAATTAGTAAAATAATAATTATTTTTGTTAAATAGTATATTATAACGATTAATTTGTAATTATTTTTTGTGTGACAATGTAACTATATTATTTATGTTACGGACCAACACTTGATGAAATTGATCGATGAGATGTTCAGGACGCATTACCGGCAGTGGTGGCCTAACGCCTAGTGACACATAGAATTACAGGGAAATCTTGACGGACTAGTGGGGTAGAAGTGTTAATTAAGTGTTGTTGACGAATAACATATGTTTATATTTATGTATTTGAGGATGATGTTTTTAATTATTTCTTTAATATGTATTTGAATTAAATTTTCAGTTTAATTGATTAGTTAGTTAATTTGATTTATTTGGTTAACATAATTTGATTTAAGTTTTTTTTTACTAAATCAATTAGACAATAAACTCTTTGTGTAAATAAGCTTCAAATTTTCAAATAAATATTTAAATTTAATGACCTCTGTCGCTTCAACATTTAGGCGGCGAACCTGTCATCGCCCAAAAATATTCATCGCGCAAGTGGCCAAAAAATGCAAGTAGATTTCGCACCAATTTTCGACGGTATATGTTTTGTACGACAGAGGTTTCGTCGCACAAAGAGTTCGTGTTTATAATCAGATCGCTCAGCTGTAGAGGTAGAAACTACAAATTTTGCAGCAACTGCCTCTGCCACTAGAAAAATTCAACCTTCCTCCTTCCATTACTATCAAATCCATCATCTCTCCCTAAATTGATCTATCCTACTCTATTCGGTATGCGTTTTCATCTCCAGCCATTATATTAAATTTTGAACTTTTAAGAAGAATAATGCCAAGGAACCAAATTTTCAAACCGAATTTTGTAAACCAAATGATACGGTTGTTTATGGTTGGATTATTACCTAAGTGTTGATTAACACGCTTAACTCTTATTGATGATACATCATTTGGTTTGCAAAATTTGGTTTAAATGTTTACTACCTAGTATTATCCTTCTAAAAAAAATCACTAAACACACCACATGAAAACCCCAGTCTACCTAGACATCCTTGCTTATTGCCTTACCCGTAAACCCTCACCCTCGTTTATCGACTCTCCCTTTATTCTTCTCTCTGATCTTAGTGTCCTTTCGAACATTTTCTAGTGGACACAAAATCTGTTAGAGAATAATTAAGAAATAAAAAAAAATAACATAAGGTAAAGGCTAGCGTAAAAGCTATGTCCTTCGAACAGTATTTCCATCCCACTCTTGTGCTTGTGGTTCTACAATGTCTCCTCGACCAGGATTCAACTACCTAATTCTACAACCCGCACTGGATTCTAGAATTCTAGTGAATTTGCTTTGTGTGCTTACTCTCTAGAAATTTCGTACGGAAGAAAAAGAGGAAGAAAGGATGATCTCACTTGGATACTGTGATTGCAAATATATAGGTTGTTTCACACCCTTTCAAATACCCTGTTTAGCGTATTTGAAACTACACAACTCTTTCTAAGAGCTGTGTCTTTTAATCAAAATGTTTTTAATTAATAAATTAATTAAAAACTTAATCCGAAATTTAAAATTAATGGATCAGATTAATTTTAAATTCCTAGCCCAAGGCCCTTGTCTTGATTAATTAATATTAATTGCATTTAGGCTATATTATACAAGCCTAATCCACACAACCATAAGACCCAAACCTTCAATCCATTTCCAAATGGTCCATGTTCTAATTGCTAGACTAAAGCACTAAATCTATATAAAGGGAAATGAACCTTTAGTGTTTCCCGATGTGGGACACCAAAGGTCTTAAAACCCTTACAAAATCTTCATCATCAAGATCGATCGAGCACGCTAGTTCTGTGCTTACTCTCACCTTTTGGGAAGGTTCAAAGTCTCAGACATCTTATTTTCTTTGTTAAGTAACAAGACATTCTATCGATATGTTTGGTAGATGTGTTTAGTATATAATTGTTTGTTACATTTAGTTAATTTAGAATCTTCTACGTAATTGCAAGAAGGTAAATTTTTATAGTAATTGTTTTAGGAATTCGCCTCATATGGGTTTTGTCAAACCCTATATATACATATATTATACACATTGTATCAGACAAATCAAGGAATCATATTTCTATATGGTATCATAGCAAGTTGCTCCATGTATGAAGCTCGACAACCACACATCCTCTACGTCACCTTATTTGTGTTGAAGTAAGGCCAGGGAGACTAAATTTATGGACAAAGTTTTGAAAACTAGAGGACATGAAAGTTGATGATTGGTTTATTATTTATACATTGATAAATGTGCTTATTCTTATTGGTGACACATCATTTAATTTATAAATTTAGTCTCCAAATTTGGTCTCCCTAGCATTACCCTTTGTGTTGTCCACGTGCTGGGCATGAAAATTCAGTGACACACTCTGACCCCAATAACACAAGTTACGAGGCTGTAATATGTTGGCCGCCACTAAATTGACCACATGAACCCATCATGAGATGACGTCACAAGCCGACTTAGTGATGAAAGACATCGTAAGATAATTATGATGTGAATGAATTTGAACCAAACTGTTCTTTATTAATAATCAAAACAGACTACTACGCAAACCTCATCAACCCCCCAGTTGGGAAAACAAGTTCGAGGATGTAATCTCATCCTTCACATTACACCAAAGTTGATAGTAGCCTCACACAACAGTTAACACAAAACAATTTAGTGTCATACATAATCAAAAGTACAATCTTGCAATTATTATATACTTGAATAAACTACAGTAAGGGACGCATCACCAAAATACGAAGGTGAAGGTCTCATTGGCAAGCCTACCCTTCACTTCTTGGGTTATCCTT
Source organism: Pyrus communis (assembly GCF_041283825.1). Classification (NCBI taxonomy): domain Eukaryota; kingdom Viridiplantae; phylum Streptophyta; class Magnoliopsida; order Rosales; family Rosaceae; genus Pyrus; species Pyrus communis. The sequence continues at coordinate 7,293,122 of NC_142574.1, read as the reverse complement.
GTTCTTAGTATGTCCTGAGGGGTCGACAAAATAAAGTGTGAGTGGATCAAGTTTATCTAGTTAAAATCATTTGAATATAATAATAACCCTCGTTTTGAAATCATATATATAGTCAAAAACTATATACATATAAGACTGCCATAACAGCAATCAAGTTTATATCACATCGCTCGTCATATCAAAGAATGTAAATTCCATTCACACTATCAAAGTAATTCAAGTGTATAGCAAGCAGGTGAAGTGGCATTTACCTGATCGATGACTAGCCTCTATTAACGAATCTATATTTTACTGGAAATATCAGTACCAGCAATAAACCTACGGTCGTAGCTAGCTATACAATATGTATGATGACCATTTGGTGAAAATGAATCACCAATAGTCTTAAGATATCATTGAAGTTTAACTAGATTTAAGTCTCCTTAAAGACTACTCAAGAACATAATATAATATAATATATTATAATATACATCAAATGGTAAGTAGATCGTCCTTCCTCATTAGGCTCCTTGCATGATTCCTTTTTAATAGCTACTAAATTAATTAGTCATACATTCGAAGAAAAAATTAATCAACAAATAAAAATAAACGAATCTTCAATCAATTGGGAGAGGAAGAGATGGAGGAGAGTGTAGGGTGTTTGTGTATATGACAGAGAGAGAGATGCAGGGAGAAACAGCAGCCGCCGAAGGGAGTGGGGAAAGGAGAATGGGAATAAAGAGGAACGCATAGACCTAATTGGTGAAGTAGTGTTTGCCTAACGGAAATCCTCGACAGGCACCTTCACTCAGTCGTCGAGCAAACGTGTTTCTGCTCATTTTTTAACACATCGGCATGGTCCTTTGTTAAAACTAACTGAAATTGTTAGTCAATGAAACTGTCCGTCAGGCAAACTGAACTTAGCCGATGAATTAGTGTTTCGTCCCGCAAGCCTCAATGACTTGTACACCAAATTTTTTGTTGGTGCCAAAATCTTGCCCTACGACAATCAAATGTGGAAAACTTTCGTCGCCTAAATTGCATTTGAGTGATGAAAACAATAATCCATCAGTCAAATGTGGAAAAATTTACGCGGCAAAGGATTTTTCCAGGAAAGGTACCTTTTCTCAACGACTAAAAACCTTCATCGTGCAAAGGCCTAAATGCGAGTAAGGAGTATTTTGGCACCAAATAGTCGCATGACAATGAATTTCCCACGTAAACATTACGCGAGAGATTTTATCAGGTAAAAGGCTCTGAAATGGTCAGTGCACATTGAACTCGCCGTATTTAAAATATCCTAAGGTCTTGTTTTAATTTTGGTGAGATGGCCGATTACGCTGCTCTTACAACTAAGCAATGTAAGGGAGAAGGATTTGGGAAAGGTAATAATTAAGTTTCTGTGGATGTAATATTTATATTTTTGGAAGAAAAATTTGCAATGTAAGGGAGAAGGATTTGGGAAAGGTAATAATTAAGTTTCTGTGGATGTAATATTTATATTTTTGGAAGAAAAATTTTAGGTGAATTACTTACTGTGATTTTGAAATTCATGTTTTGTTACCGCAGATACTACAGATAAAAAAACCTAGAGATCGGTGCAGGCTCAAAAGGAGGAAAGTGCGCAGCGTATGCGTATCATGTATGATGATATAAGGGGATTGAATACGACGATTGCGGAGCTTATGCATGACAATCGGTTGCAAGTGCAAATCAACTGTTTTACGAAGCGGGCGTCTTCGAACAATTTGCCCGAGGACTTGAAGAAGTCTACATTGGATGAATTATCAGTAAGTGTAAATTAATAAAATAATTATTATTTTTGTTAAATCATATATTATAACAATTAATTTGTAATTATTTTTTGTGTCACAATGTAACTATATTATTTATGTCAACGCTTGATGAAGTTGATCGATGAGATGTTCAGGACGCATTACCAGCAGTGGTGGCCTAACGTCTAACGACACGTAGAATTACAAGGAAAGCCTGATGGACTAGTGGAGTAGAAGTGATAATTAAGTGTTGTGGACGAATAACATATATTTATATTTATGTATTTGAGGACGATGTTTTTAATTATTTCTTTAATATGTATTTGAATTAAATTTTCAGTTTAATTGATTAGTTGGTTAATTTGATTTATTTGGTTAACTTAATTTGATTTAATTTTTTTTTTTTTTTACGAAATCAATTAGACAATAAACTCTTTGTTTACATAAGCTTCAAATTTTCAAAGAAATATTTAAATTTAATATCCTCCGTCGCTTCAACATTTAGGCGGGGAACCTGTCATCGTACAAAAATATTCGTCGCGCAAATTGGCCAAAAAATTCAGGTAGATTTTGCGCCAATTTTCGATGTTATATGTTTTGCGCGATGGAGGTTTCGTCGCACAAAGAGTTCGTGTTTATAATCAAATTACAGCAACTGCCTCTACCACTAGAAAAATTCAACCTTCCTCCTTTCCATTACTATCAAATCCATGCTCTAATACTCCCATCATCTCAATCTTCATCATCTCTCCCAAAATCGATCTATCCTACTCTATTTGGTATGCGTTTTCGTTTTGTATTTGAAAATTTCAATGTGAATTCGTACTAACGCCATTAAATTTGTTTTCTATAGAGCTGTTGTATACGATTATCAATTGTTGAAAAACGAAATAGGAGGTATGTTCTTTGGTTTTTAAATTTTAAATTAGGTAATTTATTTTTTAATTATGGTGTGTTAAATTGTTTGTACAAACAAAATTGTTTTGTGTTGCACAGAGTTAATAGTAACTAACTTCGTGCACGTTTTTTCAAAATAAACTTAGTTTCCCGTTCAAGGATTGGTTGGATTTCGCACATGGCTGCGAAAACATATGATTGTGGTCTAATTGATTCTTGAATTGTCCCATTATTTGGATAGTTCGGGAATGCACAGTTATGGGGCGTAGTTTACGGTTCACGGATTAGGTTTTGGTCATGGGAATTTCGGTCACAGTTTTTAACATTCTTCGTGTGCTTGATATGTATTTTAAATCTACGTTGTGCAATTGAAGAACTGTAGATAGATGCTGCCAGAATTGTCTCATGTCGAAATCTAATCTGATGGAGCCATAAACAACGTTACGTAACTTTGCATTCCAGAATGTGGATATGAAATATTGGTTATTATTGTTTGCAGGGGTTGGGAAACGTTATAATTATAGGGGAGGTTCTGCCGAAATTTCGATAGTTTCATTACTTTGTCTCACAATTTTTTTATGACCTTTGTGCAACGAAGATTTCTTCGCCTAATATCTTATGCGACAGAATTTTACTTTCTATGACCAAGTATCCTTCGTCGCGAAAACCGTAAAATGTAGAAGTGAATGTTGACCAAATTCGCCCTACGAACTAGTTATTTCCTAAGGGCAAGGTTTCGTAGGGCAACCCCAATTTTCTGGTGGCGGGTGAGCTTGTGACATATATGGAACAATATCACACAGTTTTTGCGCATATATAGTTGTGTGCCTAAAATGACACTAAATATGGAACCATATTTCAGTTTTTTTATTTCGTTGCTTTGGTATATAAGAACTAATTAACTAAATTGTGTTCTAGAATTAAGATAATTCAAATTTGTTCGTTGATTGATGACAGTACTGGATGACGGTGTTTGTTTCCATGAACAACAACATTTCAGACATATGGATATAATTTGTATAAATAGTACTTGATTAATAGCTCATTCCTCGTATCTAATTCTCTCTCTCTCTCTCTCTGTGTCAAGTGATCTCTTCATTTTTCTCTGATAAGTTATCTATTAGCCTTTCTCTCTCTCTCTCTCTCTCTCTCTCTCTCTCTCTCTCTCTCTATCAATTCATTTATCTAGCTTTATACATATGGAGATGGCTGACCAGAGAGCGAAAAATAACGTTGTCTCCAGCCAACCCCAGAATATTGCAGACTTTGATCCCCCAAAGAAACCCAAGACAAAGAAGTTCGCTGTGGCATGTGCTGTTTTGGCTTCAATGACATCTATCTTACTGGGTTATGGTAATCGTTCCTTAAAACTCATGGATATAGTTAGCGATTGTGGTTCTCTAATGACACGCTCATTCTCCACTCCTGTTCTTATTTGATTAAAAATATTATCTTACTATTGCAATCCACCATTCTCCGTTCCTACTCATTTTGTTTTGGAAGAAACTTCTCCACCTGCGACACATGCTTATTTCAAATTTATTTACAGATATTGGAGTAATGAGTGGAGCGTCTCTCTTCATCAAAGAAAACCTCAATATCAGCGACGTTCAAGTCGAAGTTCTTAACGGTACCTTGAACATATACTCTCTCATTGGCTCCGCCTTGGCCGGTAAAACCTCTGACTGGATTGGACGCCGGTACACCATAGTACTTGCCGGAACAATCTTCTTTATTGGAGCTCTCCTCATGGGTTTTGCCCCGAACTACGCCTTCCTCATGTTCGGTAGATTCATTGCCGGAGTTGGAGTTGGCTATGCTCTTATGATAGCTCCTGTCTACACCGCCGAGATCTCTCCGGCCTCGTTTCGTGGCTTCCTCACATCTTTCCCCGAGGTTTGTTTCATTACCATGTTATATTATCATGTAATATACTAACTATTTTTGTTATTAGCCAGGGTGATATGTTTATGTAAATATAAGCATCTAAATATCTGAAAAAAGTTATGCTTGCGAAACCATATATTTATATCACATTTCTCTATCATCTCATGTGACACGTGGTGCATACAATGAACATTCAATAAGATAAATTCATTAATTGAGGTGGCATTTAAACCATACTTGCCACGTCCAAAGGTATAAAAATATGGTAAAAAAATGTGATATTCTAACAATTTCATCGTAAAATGTAGGGGAGTTCTATTCACACACCCTTTTTTACCTCCGACACATTCTTGTTAATTTTTGTCCACTGGTCTTCTTCAATTCATTCGATCCAACGACTAAAAATTGAGAGAATGTGAGAGATGGTAAAATAAAGTGTGTGAATAGCACCACCCAAAAACTAATGCTAAGGACACCAGATATTTATACCATATTAGTGTATCATCTCATGTCACAAGTGATGTATGCAACCAACATTCAATGAGATAAATTCATTAATTAATGTGACATGTACACATCACTTGCAACATTAGGTAGTGCACAAATGTCATATAAAAATGTGCTCACCCTTGAATTTTCCTAAAATATCTACTTGGTGGCGCTATCCACACCATGTTTTATTTTCCATACACCCTCTGAATTTCCGACCGCAAGATCAAATGAACCAAAGAATATGAAAAGACGGAAATTAACAAGAGATGTGTGAAAAATACTAATGGATGTGTAGATAGCACCACCCTATTTATTGTTTCGTAAACCTCTCAGAAGCATGCATGTGGAGTTTATATTAATTGAATTAATCATTTTGAAAATATGTAGGTGTTTGTTAACGTTGGTATATTACTGGGGTACGTATCTAACTTTGCCTTAGCTAAACTCCCAATCCACTTGAACTGGAGGATCATGCTCGGCATCGGCGCAATTCCCTCAGTTTTTCTAGCACTTGGCGTTTTAGCCATGCCCGAGTCACCACGCTGGCTCGTCATGCAAGGGAGACTCGGAGACGCCAAGCGAGTACTAAATAGAACATCATCTTCTGAAGAGGAATCGCAGCTCAGACTAGACGAGATTAAAGAAGCAGCAGGAATCCCCAAAAACTCAAAGGATGAGGTCGTTCAGGTTTCTAAACGCAGTCAAGGTGAAGGTATATGGAAAGAATTGCTCCTCTACCCAACGCCGGCCGTTCGCCACATTTTAATAGCAGCCCTTGGTATCCACTTCTTTCAACAATTGTCAGGTACAGACTCTGTGGTTTTGTACAGCCCCAGGATCTTCGAGAAGGCGGGAATCACTTCTTACAATGACAAGCTACTTGCAACCGTGGCTGTTGGATTTGTTAAGACCACTGCAATCTTGGTGGCAACATTTCAAGTTGATCGGTTCGGACGTCGTATTTTGCTTTTGAGCAGCGTGGGTGGAATGGTAGTTTCTTTTACGCTGCTTGGTGTGGGTCTTACTGTCGTTGATCAATCCCCAAGCAAGGTCCCGTGGGCCGTCGGGTTGTGCATCGCCATGGTACTATTCATCGTTGCTTTTTTCTCCATCGGGTTGGGACCCATCACGTGGGTCTATAGCTCTGAGATCTTTCCATTGCAGTTGCGCGCGCAAGGGTGCAGTATGGGGGTGGCCGTAAATAGGGTGACGAGCGGGGTCATCTCCATGACTTTTATTTCATTGTATAAAGCCATCACGATTGGTGGGGCCTTCTTTCTTTACGCGGGAATTGCTGCGCTTAGTTGGGTCTTCTTTTATACTTTGTATCCAGAAACGCAGGGTCGATCCCTTGAAGATATGGAGGTCTTGTTTGGTAAATACCACAAGTGGAGAGAAGCCAATGCCATGCTTAACAAGACTAAGCAAGCTGATCATGGTTTTGGTGACGACAACAAGGCTCAAATCCATTAGGAATAGAAGGGCAATGCTTAATCAATGTTTAATGCACTTTATGATGATGATCAATTCCTTTAACTCATATATTTCAATTATATGCAATTGTACTTACATCTATAAGAATAATTTTCGTTAAAACCCAAAAACTTGTTTGGTACGTAGTGAAGTTGAAAATTTTGAAAATTTTTGGTTTTCAGCTTTGGTGAGACATAAATCTCAAGCAATCACTCCGGCCATTATTTTAAATTCTGAACTTTTAAGAAGAATAATGCCAAGGAACCAAATTTTGTAAACCAAATGATACGGTTGTTTATGGTTGGATTATTACCTAAGTGTTGATTAACGTGCTTAACTCCTATTGATGATACATCATTTGGTTTGAAAATTTTGGTTTAAAAGTTTGGTACCTAGCATTATCCTTCTAAAAAATTTACTAAACACACCATATGAAAACCCCAGTCTACCTACACATCCTCGCTTATTGACTTACCCGTAAACCCACATCCTCGCTTATCGACTCTCCCTTTATTCTTCTCTCTGATCTTAGCGTCATTTCTAACATTTTCTAGTTGACACAAAATATGTTGGAGAACAATTCAGAAATAAACAAAAATAACAGAAATAAATAGAACTTGAAATTCTAATATTTATTAACCAAAAATACTTGTTGTGCAAAATGAAATTACACAATAAATACAGAAATTAATATAAGAATAACAATGGTACTAACTTGATTACAGAAGGTAGAGGCTAGCGTAAAAGCTATGTCCTTCGAACACTATTTCCGTCCCACTCTTGTGCTTGTGGTTCTGCAACGTCTGCTCGACTAGGATTCAACTACCTAATTCTACAACCCGCACTAGATTCTAGAATTCTAGCAAATTTGCTTTGTGTGCTTACTCTCTAGAAATTTTGTACGGAAGAAAAAGAGAAAGAAAGGATGATCTCACTTGGATACTATGATTGCAAATATATAGGTTGTTTCACAACCTTTCAAATACATGTTCAACGTATTTGAAAGTACACAACTCTTTCTAAAAGCTGTGTCTTTTAATCAAATAGTCCATGTTCTAATTACTAGACTAAAGCACTAAATCTATATGAAGGGCAATGAACCTATAGTGTTTCCCGATGTGGGACACCAAAAGTCTCAAAACCTTTACAATACCCCACATTTTGAGATGGCTATGTGGTCCTAGAGAAACTAAGATACGAGAGTAAACAGTAGATGTGACATACATCAAGAGAGGTGTCTTTTGGACTTGAACCTACCTTAGTATATACTTATCGGATTTACTAGATGACGCAGTGAATATCAAATCTTGAACTGTTCATCTTCGCAATAAACCAAGATAATAAGCAAAACATATGCCACACCAACACATCACAAATTCACACGTTTGTGTTCTTTTTGGTCCTAAACAAATCCTGGATTCATGAGAGCTTTAGAGAATGTAGCCATGTAATTCTCATAAATGCGACCCCGCATTTACTCTCATATAGATGATATGGATTAAGAATAGGTTGCTACTACTCCACTTGATTTACAAGTATCAAGTATCAATATCATTAAACTAATGTATCCTACACCATCAGCAGTCACCACACTTCTTCCATCATAGGAATGGGTATGTAAGTGTGTTTCTTCTTGAATCTAGCCAAACCAGTTTGCTTATTGAACCTAGACCATGGGATCTCCAATCAACTAGGTTAGGTTTCCATTTAGCAATTTCATTTTACTCTATTGGCTTTAAACCCATTCCCCTCAATGTATGCTTAACTTGCTCACTAGATAAACGTATAGTAAGCGGATTCGCAATATTATCTTTTGACTTGACATAGTCAATAGTAATTACACCACTAGAGAGCCATTGCTTTATTGTATTATGCCTTCGTCTAATTTGTCTAGACTTCCCATTGTATACACTATTTTTATCTCGATATTGTGCAGCTAAACTATCACAGTGTATACATATTGCCGTTACAGGTTTAGGCCATATGGGAACATCTTCCAAAAAATCTCTTAGCCACTCAACTTCTCCTCCACCCATATCGAGAGCTATAAATTCCGATTCCATAGTTGATCGGGCTATGCATGTTTGTTTGGAAGATTTCCAAGATATTGCTGCTTCTCCCAAAGTAAATACATATCCACTTGTGGATTTCGTATCAGTACTATCCGATATCCAATTTGCATCAGTAAATCCTTCAAGCACAGGAGGATACCTTGTATAATGCAATCCACAATTTATTGTATGCTTTAATTATCTCAATACTCGAATTAAAGCTTCCCAATGATCATGCCCAGGATTACATGTATATCTACTCAGTCTATTCACTGAGTATGCTATATCAGGCCTTGTACAATTCATAATGTACATAAGGCTTCCAATAATTTGTGAGTATTCATGTTGAGATATAGCATCTCCTCTATTTTTCTTAAGTTTGCTATTGGCATCAAAAGGAGTAATTGCATCTTTACTTTCCAAATGACCATATTTTCTAAGTGTAGCTTCTATATAATAGGACTGTGTAAGAATATATCATTCTTGGTTTCTTTTTATTTTTACACCAAGAATCACATCAGCTAGTCCAAGATCTTTCATATCGAAACTTGATTTCAATATCTTCTTGGTTCAATTTATTATCTCTTTGTTAGTTCCCATTATAAGCATATCATCTATATATAAACACAACACAACACAACGTAAGCATTATTTTGAGTTTTTGTGTAGACACACTAATCACACTCATTTATCTTAAAACCGTGTGTGATCATAATATGGTCAAATTTTCCATGCCATTGCTTTGGAGCTTGTTTAAGTCGATATAGTGATTTCACAAGTTTACAAACTTTGTGTTCTTGTCCTTTAACCACAAACCCCTTGGGTTGTTCCATATATATTTCCTCATCTAAGTCTCCATTTAAGAATGCAGTTTTTACATCCATTTGATGTATTTCCATGTTATGGAGTGCAGCTATGGCAATCAACAGTCTTATTGACGTAATTCTCATTATAGGCGAGTATGCATCAAAGAAATTCAAACCATGTTTTTGATGGTATCCTTTAGCTACCAAACAAGCCTTATATTTGTCAATTGTACCATCAGGTTTTAATTTCTTCTTAAAGATCCATTTATACCCAATTGGCTTATTGCCAGGGGACAAATCGACTAATTCCCATGTATGATTTTGCATAATGGAATTTATTTCTCTGTTAACCGCATCCTTCCAAAATGGAGCTTCAGGAGTGGACATGGCCTCCTTGAATGATTGAGGTTCTGCTCGATTAATAAGGTCACAAAATTAGGCCCAAAGTCCTTCCGAATTTTTGTCCTTTTACTCCTTCTAGGTTCAAGTTCTTCTTCTTCTTGAACTCTAAATGAGGATGAGCCATCATCATGTTCTCTAGGTTCATCATTAACCTCAGATACATCGTCATGTAATCGCTTTTTCAAGAAGTTAGACTTGCCCATTTTGTATGGAAATATATCCTCAAAAAAATATTGCATTTATAGATTCTATAATAGTATTGACATGTATATCACTTACTTCAGAATGGAAAACTAAGAATCTATAAACTGAACTATTAGATGCAAAAGCAATAAAAACACAATCTATAGTTTTAGGCCCTAATTTTGTTCTCCTTGGCAATGGGACTTGTACTTTTGCCAAGCAACCCCACACTTTAAGTAATTTAAACATTGGGGTTCTTCCTTTCCATAATTCATATGGTGACTCCTTTCTCGTTTTAGGTGGAATTCGATTCAAAATTTTATTTGCAATAAGTAAAGCTTCACCCCACAAATTGTTTGGAAGCCCAGTGTTATTCAACATAGAATTGATCATATCTTTAAAAGTCCTATTTTTCCGTTCAGCAATACCGTTTTGTTGTGATGTATAAGGGGCTATTGTTTGAGGAATTATGCCATGTGTGGCACAAAATTCAGCAAAGGCATGAGATTAATATTCTCTTCCCCTATCGGACCTTAAGACTTTAATCTTTTTGTTAAGTTGATTCTCAACTTCTGCCTTATATGTCTTAAACATATCCAAGGTCTTATCTTTACTATGAAGTAAATAAACATAACAATACTTACTGAAATCATCTATAAATGTTACATAATAGTTCTTTCCACCACGAGTTGGATGTGATCTAAAATCACACAAGTCACTATGAATTAAATCTAATAAATCATTGGATTTTTCATGTACCAATTTAAAGCTTTGACTTACAAATTTCGATTCTGTACAAGTCTCGCATTTAACATTATCTAAATAATCAAGTTTGGGCAACAAACCTAAATTATGCATTCTAAAAAGAGAACGAAAATTTACATGTCCTAGCCTAGAATGCCATAAATTAGACGAATCAACAATATAAGCAGAAGCATTATTTATTTCATTCATAGCATTAGCAAGTACATTTAGTTTGAATAATTCATCAGCAAGGTAACCCTTTCCCACAAACATTCCCCTTTTAGTTAATACAAGCTTATTAGACTCAAAAACTAGTTTGAACCCCTTATTACTAAGGATAGGACCAGAAACAAGATTCTTCCTTATATCGGGGACATGCAACACGTCAAGAAGGGTTAATTCCTTTCCAGAACACATTTTCCAATTTCAGCCACAACAGATACAAATGCATTTCCCATAAACAGCTACTTGTTCCCCTCAATTTTCTGGTATGAAGAGAACAAATTTTTCTCACCACATACATGGCGAGTTGCACCGGTATCTATCCACCAATCAGCGTGGTCAGATACAAGGTTGATTTCAAAAATCATTGCAACCAAGGCATCCACATTATCTTTAATCAGGTTTGCATGGTTATTGTTGCCTTGATTTCCAGGACCTTGATCCCTTCGATGGTGACATTCTTGAGCCCTATGGCCTTGCTCTATGGCCTTGCTTTCCACAAACCCAACAACTTCCCTTAATTTTCTTGAAATCTTTGCCATTCATACTAGGGACAAAGTGATTTTCCTTCTTCTTAGTTTTCTGGAATTTCAGCCTTTGCTTTGATGAACTTCATTCAACAACATTCGCCTTGGCTTCCATACTCGAAACCAGGCCCTTCTCATTCTTTCTGCTATCTATCTCAATTCTCAGCCTTACAATGAGATCTTCAAGGGTCATCTCCTTACGTTTCTTAATAATTCTTGAACTCTTTCTAAGAAGGTGGCAGTTTCTCAATAAAAGACGCCAATTGGTAAGACTCATTTATCACCATCCCTTCAACGTGAATGTCATGGATGATTTTCTAGAGATCTTCAGTTTGAGAGACAACGGACTTGGAATCCACCATTTTGTAGTCCAAAAATTTGCCCACGACAAATTTCTTTGAACCAGCATCCTCTGTTTTATATTTTTTCTCAAGTGATTCCCAAAGTTCCTTAGCTGTTTTCCATACCACATTGACATCATACAACGAATCATCTAATGCATTAAGAATATAGTTTTTGCAAAGGAAATCATTATGATTCCAGGCATCAATGGCCGTCAAAGTTGCTGCAGAAAAAATATTTTTTCCATTTGTAGCAGGCACAATCTCGCACAGAACATTAGCCAAATTCAGTGTTGTCAAATAAAACAGCATCTTCTGCTGCCATCTTTTGCAATCTCTTCCCTTAAATTTCTCAGGCTTTTCAAAATGAGGTTTAGTTTCTGATCGTTCCATATTGTTGGAGAACAATTTAGAAATAAACAAAAAATAACATAAATAAACAGAACTTGAAATTCTAATATTTATTAACCAAAAATATTTGTTGTGCAGAATGAAATTACACAATAAATACAGAAATTAATATAAGAATAATAATGGTACTAACTTGATTACAGAAGGTAGATGATAGCATAAAAGCTATGTCCTTCGAACAGTATTTCCGTCCCACACTTGTGCTTGTGGTTCTACAATGTTTGCTCAACCAGGATTCAACTACCAAATTCTACAACCCGCACTAGATTCTAGAATTCTAGCGAATTTTCTTTGTGTGCTTACTCTCTGGAAATTTCGTACAGAAGAAAAAGAGGAAGGAGGGATGATCTCACTTGGAAACTGTGATTGCAAATATATAGGTTGTTTCACACCTTTTCAAATACATGTTCAGCGTATTTGAAAGTACATAACTCTTTCTAAGAGCTCTGTCTTTTAATCAAAACGTTTTTAATTAATAAATTAATCAAAACATTTTTAATTAATAAATTAATTAAAAACTTAATCCAAAAATTAAAATTAATGAATCAGATTAATTTTAAATTCCAAGCCCAAGGCCCTTGCCTTGATTAATTAATATTAATTGCATTTAGGCTATATTATACAAGCCTAATCCACAAAACCATAGGGCCAAGCCTTCAATCCATTTCCAAATGGTCCATGTTCTAAATACTAGACTAAAGCACTAAGGGGGCGTTTGTTGCGCCGGACTATCTCGGATTGGATTAGCTTCAAGGACTAAGCTGGACTGGCTTAGACTAGGCTAAACTGGACTAACTTAGTGAAGCGTTTGGTGCAGTATTGGACTAAGAAGCTGGATAATAACAAATTATAATATTATATTATTTAATATATAAATTATTAATATTTTATTATGATCTTATCTTTTTCTTCATTTTTTCCTACCATTTCCTCATTAAATTGGATGAAGTTAGCATCGCCAAAAAATTCATCACCATCCCTGGACCGAGATCTTAGCTTTGAATGCTCGAATCTGTCATGGATTTGAAGAAGCCCAAACAGGCTGAGACTTCCAGGCCATTTTCTAGCCACATTCGACCACATTTTGGTCTCGATTCAGGTAAAATCGTAATCTTGTCACTCCCAGCTTCAATTTGGTATATTTTGTATGAAAGTTGGTTGTGAAATGGATCTGAAAGAGAGTCGGAAAGTTAATGATTGATCTAGGTGACCGGAAATAACGAGGAGTCTGTCGAGAGTGGTCGTTGAGCATGACGAGGACAAGAAAGAAAGGATAGTCTTAGCTAGTCCCATGGTTATTGGGGGGTCTCGCTAAGACCTCTTAGTGAAGGGTTTTGTCCATGCTAGTCCCCTTTAGTCTCATTAGGGTGCGTTTGTTGCACCGGACTGTCTTGGACTAGATTAACTTTAGGGACTAAACTGGACTGGCTTAGACTAGACTAAGCTGGACTAGCTTAGTGAAACGTTTGGTGCAGTGTGGGACTAAGAAGCAAGATAATAACAAAATTTTATACAAATACAAAAAAATTGAACCCCAACGTCAACGTTTTTTGCAAAATCCAAATCCTAACATCCAAATTGTAGAAAAATCATAACTAGATGATCACCACTCCAGAAAAATCAAATCTTTCACTGTATGTGCATGACCAAAAAATCAATTTGAAAACCTCAAATTACATTTTACAACCCAGAATTGAATCTTTCTAATGAATCAAGAGAACCCAAATACCCCACAGAACAGAAAATTCAACCCAGCAGAAATAGAATGTAGTCAGCAGCAAATAAACCACAATCAAATATTTCCAGATCGAGAAGATATCCATTGCTGCATTACGTTACATGAACTTTGAGCATCTGGTCGTCTCATGAATATGGAATGGAAGCAAACCCATCTGAGTCTGCAACCTCGACGGCAACCACGGCCTTTGAGCAACGATTTGATATATAGTAACATATAATTCATTCAAACCCATATATAGAATACAACGAATTAAAATTGCTATCCCAATTCTCAAACATACACACACACACACACACACACACATATATATATATATATATTATAATCTCAAGCAACACCATCAACAATCCCAAATCAATATTCACAACTTAGAATCAAGAGAAACGAACTAATAGAATTTCAGGTGATTCTTCCGAATTTTTCTCACCTTTTTATTTTCATCAAAGAATTGAAGATTCCTTTGCAAATTTGCATGTTTGAATTGAATTTGGGGATTTGAGTACTGGGTAAATTTGAATATGTCAAGCTCTTTTTCTTTGTCTAATGGTGAGGGCCCAAGCGAGCTCAAAGGAATTGGACGACAGCAAAAGCGGGACCTTCCTCCGAGGTTTGCAACACAGAAGTCATTGTTGGAGCTCTATGCAGCTGCAATTTGGTCAAGTCGCCGAGAATATCGCCGTAGTTCTCTCGAATTCGAAACAAGGGAATGGTCTTGGTGTGGTGCTGTGATCTCGTTGGAGAGAGGACACAACGCAGACGAAGCAAGGTCTTTGCAGAGGGAGGACGCCAAGCGGCGCAAAGGAGACGAAGCAGGTCTTAGCAGTCCCATGGTTTTTGGGGGGCTTCGCTAAGACGACCTAGCGAGGGAGATAGTCTACACGAGTCCGGGCTAGTCCCACTTAAGTTAGTCCCCAAGCATACCAAACATGGGACAATAATCCTAGCTAGTCCAATCCCACTTAAGAAGGTGAAACAAACACACCCTTAATGTTAGTCCCAACATGGAACAAACACAGTATTGGACTAATACCTAGTCCAGTCCAGTCCAGTCCAACTTAGTGAGGGCAAACAAACGCCCCCTAAATCTATATAAAGGGCAATGAACCTTTAGTGTTTCCCGATGTGGGACACCAAAAGTCTCAAAACCCTTACAAAATCTTCATCATCAAGACCGATCGAGTACACAAGTTATGTGCTCACTCTCACCTTTTGGCAAGGTTCAGAGTCTCAGACATCTTATTTTCTTTGTTAAGTAACAAGACGTTCTATCGATATGTTTGGTAGATGTGTTTATAATTGTTTGTTCCTGTTAGAACATTTAGTTAATTTAGAATCTTCTCCGTAATTGCAAGAAGGTAAATTTTTATAGTAATTATTTTAGGAATTCGTCTCATATGGGTATTGTCAAACCCTATATATACATATATTATACACATTGTATCAGACAAATCAGGGAATCATATTTCTATATGGTATCATAGCAGGTTGCTCCATGTATGAAGCTCGACGACCACACGTGCTCTACGTCACCTTATTTGTGTCGGAGTCAGGCTAGGGAGACTAAATTTATGGACAAAGTTTTGAAAACTAGAGGACATGAAAGTTGATGGTTGGTTTATTACTTACACGTTGATAAAGGTGCTTATTCTTATTGGTGACACATCATTTAGTTTATAAATTTAGTCTCCAAATTTGGTCTCCCTAACATTACCCTTAGTGTTGTCCACGTGCTAGGCATGAAAATTCAGTGACACACTCTGACCCCAATAACACAAGTTACGAGGTCGTAATATGCTAACCGCCACTAAATTGACCACATGATCCCATCATGAGCTGACGTCACAAGCCGACTTAGTAATGAAAGTCATCGCAAGATAATTATGATGTGAATGAATTTAAACCAATATGTTCTTTATTAATAATCAAACAGTCTACTAAGCAAACATCATCAACCTCCCCAGTAACGAACACATGTTCGAGGATGTAATCTCATCCTTATCGCATTACACCAAAGCTGATAGTAGCTTTACACAACAATTAACACAAAACAATGTAGTGTCATACATAATCCAGAGTACAATCATGCAATTATTATATACTAGAATAAACTGTAGTAAGGGACCATCACCAAAATACAAAGGTGAAGGTCTCATTGCCAAGCCTACTCTTCACTTCATGGGTTATCCTTATTCTCACTATATCCTGAAGGGTTGACAAAATAAAGTGTGAGTGGATCAAGTTTATCTAGTTAAAATCATTTGAATGTAACAACCCTCATTTTGAAATCATATGTATAGTCAAAAACTATATACATATAACACTACCATAATAGTAATCAAGTTTATATCACATCGCTCATCATATCAAAGAATGTAAATTCCATTCACACTATCAAAGTAATCCAAGTGTATAGTAAGCTGGTCAAGTGGCATTTACCTGATCGATGACTAGAGTCTATTAACAAATCTAGATTTTACTGGAAATATCAGTACCTGTAATAAACCTACGGTCGTAGCTAGCTATACAATATGTATGATGACCATTTGGTGAAAATGAATCACCAATAGTCTTAAGATATCATTTAAGTTTAACTAGATTTAAGTCTCCTGACAAAGAATTTCCCGAGTAAACATTACGTGAGAGATTTTATCAGGTAAAGGGCTCTGAAATGGTCAATGTACATTGAACTCATCGTATTTAAAATATCCTACGGTCATGTTTTAATTTTGGTGAGATGGCCGATTCCGCTACTCTTACAACTAAGCAATGTAAGGGAGAAGGATTTGGGAGAAAAAACCCAGAGATCGGTGCAGGCTCAAAAGGAGGAAAGTGCGCAGCGTATGCGAATCATTTATGATGATATGAGGGGATTGAATACGACGACGAATGCGGAGCTTATGCACGACATTTGGGTACTAGTGCGGATCAACTGTTTGACGAAGCGGGCGTCTTGGAACAATTTGCCCGAGGACTTGAAGAAGTCTATGTTGGATGAATTATCAGTAAGTGTAAATTAGTAAAATAATAATTATTTTTGTTAAATAGTATATTATAATGATTAATTTGTAATTATTGTTTGTGTCACAATGTAACTATATTATTAATGTTACGGACCAACGCTTGATGAAGTTGATCAATGAGATGTTCAGGGCGCATTACCGGCAGTGGTGGCCTAACGTCTAGCGACACCTAGAATTACAGGGAAATCCTGATGGACTAGTGGAGTAAAAGTGATAATTAAGTGTTGTGGACGAATAACATATGTTTATATTTATGTATTTGAGGACGATGTTTTGAATTATTTCTTTAATATGTATTTGAATTAAATTTTTAGTTTAATTGATTAGTTGGTTAATTTGATTTAACTTAATCTGATTTAAGTTTTTTATTTTTACTAAATCAATTAGACAATAAATGTAAGATCCCACATCGCCCAACAGAGTGGATCCTGTAAGCCTTATATGTATATTCTCATCTCTACCTAACACAAGGCCTTTTGGGAGGTCACAAGCTTCAGAGTTCATCGGAACTTCGAAGTTAAGCGAGTTCGCACGAGAGCATTCCCAGGATGGACTGGGAAGTTCTCATGTGAGTTCTCATAAACAAAACCGTGAGGGTGTGGTAGGGGCCCAAAGCGGACAATATCGTGCTACGATAGAGTCGAGCCCGGGATGTGGTGGAGGTCCAGGCTGGGATGTGACAATAAACTCTTTGTTTACATAAACTTCAAATTTTCAAATAAATATTTAAATTTAATGTCCTCTGTCGCTTCAGCATTTAGGCGGCGAACCTGTCATCGCACAAAAATATTCGTCGCGCAAAGTGGCCAAAAAATTCAGGTGGATTTTGCGCCAATATTTGACGGTATATGTTTTGCACAATGGAGGTTTCGTCACACAAAGAGTTTGTGTTTATAATTAGATTGCTCAACTGTAGAGGCAAAAACTGCAAATTTTGTAGCAACTGCATCTGCCATTGGAAAAATGCAGCCTTCCTCCTTCCATTACTATCAAATTCATCCTCTAATACTCCCGTCATCTCAATCTTCATCATCTTTCCCTAACTCGATCTATCCTACTCTATTCGGTTTGCATTTTTGTTTTGTATTTGAAAATTTCATTGTGAATTCGTACTAACGCCATTAAATTTGTTTTCTATAGAGCTATTGTATACAATTATCGATTGGTGAAAAATGAAATTGGAGGAATGTTCTTTGGTTTTTAAATTTTAAATTATTTAATTTATTTTAAAATTATGGTGTGTTAAATTGTTTGTATATAAACTATTGTTTACGTCACAAACAAAATTGTTTTGTGTTGTATAGAGTTAATATTAACTAACTTCGTGCGTGTTTTTTCAAAATAAACTTAGTTTCCCATTCAAGGATTAGTTGGATTTCACACATGACTGTGAAAGCATATGATAGTAGTCCAATTGATTCTTGAATTGTCCCATTATTTGGACAGTTTGGGAAAGCACAGTTATAGGGCGTAGTTTACGATTCACGGATTAGGTTTTTGTCATGGGAATTTTGGTCACAGTTTTTTACATTCGTCGTGTGCCTGATATGTATTTTATATCTACGTCATGCACTTGAAGAATTGTAGAGAGATCTACCAGAATTGTCTCACGTCGAAATCTAATCTGATGGAGCTGTAAACAACATCACGGAAATGTGCATTCCGGAATGTGGATATGAAATATTGGTTATTATTGTTTGCAGGGTTTGGGAAACACTATAATTATAGGGGAGGTTCTGCCGAAATTTTGATAGAATTTTATAGTATGTTTGGCTAACTTTAATTTTTTTTTTCCAACTAAGAAAAACACCTAATGTCCTTGCCAATCGGTGAAGACAGTGAAGGTCACCACGATGATCAACGATTGTATCATGATCGGATAAGACTAGTGGCATAGCACTTTGGTCCACAACATTGGGCACGTCATTTGAACCTTTTGCCCTGTACAGTGGAAATCTTGGCAGGTCATGCCGGAGTGTCAGAAGGCAGAGGTTCGCAATTGTTTATCGGTAAGCATCCAACTATTTTATATTTGTTATATATATATATATATATATATATATATATATATTATACTGATAAATTACGTAATATTTAATACTATGTTTATGTTTGTTAAATTATAGACATACTACAATTTCAACAACATTAACGAATCCATGGCCACCCACCTAAAGAGGCTCCTCACTGATCGCTACAAGTAGTGTAAGAGCGAACTCCATGAACGATTTGAACTGTTTAATGATCCGGGTGTCGCTCCCTAAAGGGTGTCTCGCTGGAGTTAGAGGAATGCGTAGAGGACTGGGCATGGCTCTGCTACCATTTTCAGGATGAGTACGTCTGTTTCAGGGCCCTTCAAAACTCCCCAAGATCGACGTCTTCAGTGACATTGATGTTCAACTCAGGGATGAGTTGACCAAGCAGCTACATGTTAGTATAGCTAAATTCTTATTACTCTCTTACACTTACAACTATTTTAAAAATTAAATTAAATATTAAATATTTATAATATTTCATTTCTTTTTATCACAAGCGGCAATGGTAAAGAAGAGCTAGTTTGTTCTTCATGAGACCGCCTCCCAGCTTCCCCTGGACACCACGATATAGGTCGTGGATCCGCCCGAGGATGTAGGGTTTCGAATCCTGACCGAGACCTTGGATCAAACCCTTGATCGAAGGCCGGGGAAGTATAACCAGGAGATGGGGAATGCCTGGGAGCGAGACACTGGAACTTTTCATCAACACATTTAAAGGGGCGAAGTCACAGCATTGACGCAAAAAGTGGGCAACCCAAGGAGTGAACTCGTGTACACCTAGAGTTTGATGTCGTTGATCCTACAAGCCATCAGCTTGTACCACTAGGTGTTGCCCCATCCACCTCTAAGCCTTTCTACTCGGAACAGGGCTAGCACCTCGACCAGTCGACCTCTAAGCCTTTCCGACAACATGCCACCATCAACGTAGTAGACTTGCCAAACCTTTTTATTGTAGATTTTCTGTTTCCCTTACTTTTAAAACTTTTGAAATTGTACGTACATTTTTCTTTATATTATAAATAAAACAAATTTATTAATTATTTTTACAATTTAATTATAAAAAAATGTAATTACCTTTGTTATAAATTATTGTTACAATTTAATTTTTTAAAAAAATTGTTGTTTTAATTTAAAAAATGTTTTCACAACCTAAAAGAAATTAAATAAGTATATTAAACTTTACGCAACGAAACCTTTTGTCCCGTAACAGTAAATGCCACAACCATATTCGTCGCGTAACAGTAATATACATACGACAAACTTGTGACAATTAAGTAAAGTTAAAATTACTCCAATTTGTTGCATGAATGTTTACTAGACAAAACGTTTCGTCGCGCAATGCTTTACTAACGCAGCTTTTTTGTCCCCATTAGGACAATATGACAGCAGACTTTTGCCTCGTTGTAATTCACACGACAAATTAAACTCTTTGTTCTGTTACATTTAATGCGATGAATCATTTCTTTCAACGCACAGTCATTTGTTGCACAACAAATTTCATTATTTTGTCTCACAATTTTTTTCTTTATCAACTTTGTGCAACAAAGATTTCTTCGCCTAATATCTTATGTGACGGAATTTTACTTTCTGCAACCAAGGGTCCTTCGTCACGAAAAATATAAAATGTAGAAGTGAATGTTGACCAAATTCGCCCTACGAACTAGTTATTTCCTAAGGGCAAGGTTTCGTAGGGCAACCCCGATTTTCTGGTGGCGGGTGAGCTTGTAACATATATGGAACGATATCACACAGTTTTTGCGCATATATAGTTGCATGCCTGAAATGACACTAAATATGGAACCATATTTCAGTTTTTTTATTTTATTGCTTTGGTATATAAGAACTAATTAACTAAATTGTGTTCTAGAATTAAGATAATTCAAATCTGTTCATTGATTGATGATAGTACTGGATGACGGTGTTTGTTTCCATAAACTACAACATTTCAGACAAATGGATATAATTTGTATAAATGGTACTTGATTAATAGCTCAATCCTTATATGTAATTCTCTCTCTCTCTGTCAAGTGATCTCTTCATTTCTCTTTGATAAGTTATCTGTTAGCCCCTCTCTCTATCTATCTATCAATTCATTTATCTAGCTCTATAGATATAGAGATGGCTGACCAGAGAGTAGAAACTAATGTTGTCTCCGACCAACCCAAGAATAGTATTGCAGACTTTGATCCCCCAAAGAAACCCAAGACAAAGAAGTTCGCTGTTGCCTGTGCCGTTTTGGCTTCAATGACGTCTATCTTACTGGGTTATGGTTATTGTTCCTTAAAACTCATGGATATTGTTAGTGGTTGTGGTTCTCTAATGATACACTCATTCTCCACTCATGTTCTTATTTGATTAAAAATATTATCTTACTATTGCAATCCACCATTCTCCGTTCCTGCTCTTTTTGTTTTGGAAGAAACTTCTCAATCTGCGACGCATGCTTATTTCAAATTTATTTACAGATATTGGTGTAATGAGTGGTGTGTCCCTCTTCATCAAAGAAAACCTCAATATCAGCGACGTTTAAGTTGAAGTTCTTAACGGTACCTTGAACATGTACACTCTTATTGGCTCCACCTTGGCCGGTAAAACCTCTTACTAGATTGGACGTCGGTACACCATAGTACTTGCCGGAACAATCTTCTTTATTGGATCTCTCCTCATGGGTTTTGCCCCGAACTACGCCTTCCTCATGTTCGGTAGATTCATTGCCAGAGTTGGAGTTGGCTATGCTCTTATGATAGCTCATGTCTACACTATCGAGATCCCTCCGGCCTCGTTTCGTGGCTTCCTCACATCTTTCCCCGAGGTTTGTTTCATTACCACATTATATTATCATATAATATACTAACTATTTTTGTTATTAGCCAGGTTGATATGTTTACGTAAATATAAGCATCTAAGTATTTGAAAAAAGTCATGCTTGCGAGACCATATATTTATATCACATTTCTATATCATCTCATTTGACACGTGGGACATACAATGAACATTCAATAAGATAAATTCATTAATTGATGTGGCATTTAAACTATCACTTGCCACGTCCGATGGTATAAAAATATGTTAAAAAATGTGATATTCTAACAATTTCCTTGTAAAAAAGTAAGGGAGTGCTATTCACACACCCCTTTTTACCTCCCACACACTCTTGTTAATTTTTGTCCAATGGTCTTCTTCAATTCATTCAATCCAACGGCCAAAAATTGAGAGAATGTGTGAGATAGTAAAAAAGAGTGTGAATAGCACCACCCAAAAAATAATGCTAGGGACACTATATATTTATAGCACATTAGTGTATCATCTTATGTGGCAAGTGATATATGCAACCAACATTCAATGAGATAAATTCACTAATTAATGTGACATGTACACATCACTTGGCACATTAGATAGTGCACAAATGTCATATAAAAATGTGCTCACCCTAGAATTTTCCTGAAATATCTACTGGGTGGCACTATCCACACCATGTTTTACTTTCCATACACCCTCTGAATTTCCGACCGCAAGATCAAATGAACTAAAGAATATCAAAAGACAGAAATTAACAAGAGGTGTTTGAAAAATACTAATGGATGTGTAGATAGCACCACCCTATTTATAGTTTCGTAAACCTCTCACATGCATGCACGTGGAGTTTATATTAATAGAATTGATCATTTTGAAAATATGTAGGTGTTTGTTAACGTTGGTATATTACTAGGGTATGTATCCAACTTTCTTTAGCCAAGCTCCCAATCCACTTGAACCGGAGGATCATGCTCGGCATCAGCGCAATTCCCTCAGTTTTTCTAGCCCACAGCATTTTAGCCATGCCCGAGTCACCACGCTGGCTCGTCATGCAAGGAAGACTCGGAGACGCCAAGCGAGTGCTGAATAGAACATCATCTTCTGAAGAGGAATCACAGCTTAGACTAGACGAGATTAACGAAGCTGTAGGAATCCCCAAAGACTCAAAGGATGAGGTTGTTCAAGTTTCTAAACGCAGCCAAGGTGAAGGTATATGGAAGGAATTGCTCCTCCGCCCCACGTCGGCCGTTCGCCACATTTTAATAGCAGCCCTTGGTATCCACTTCTTTCAACAATTGTCAGGTACAGACTCTGTGGTTTTGTACAGCCCCAGGATCTTCGAGAAGGCAGGAATTACTTCTTACAATGACAAGCTACTTACAACCGTGGCTATTGGATTTGTCAAGACCATTGCAATCTTGGTGGCAACATTTCAAGTTGATCGGTTTGGACGCCGTATTTTGCTTTTAAGCAGCGTGGTTGGAATGGTAGTTTCTTTTATACTACTCGGTGTGGGTCTTACAGTCGTTGATCAATCCCACAGCAAGGTCCCGTGGGCCGTCGGGTTGTGCATCGCCATGGTACTATAGCTCTGAGATCTGAGATCTTTCCGTTGGGTTGGGACCCATCACGTGGGTCTATAGCTCTGAGATCTTTCCGTTGCAGTTGCGCGCGCAAGGGTGCACTATGGGGGTGGCCGTAAACAGGGTGACGAGCGGGGTCATCTCCATGACTTTTATTTCATTGTATAAGGCCATCACGATTGGTGGGGCCTTCTTTCTTTACGCGGGAATTGCTGCGCTTAGTTGGGTCTTCTTTTATACGTTGTATCCAGAAACGCAGGGTCGATCCCTTGAAGATATGGAGGTCTTGTTTGGTAAATACCACAAGTGGAGAGAAGCCAATGCCATGCTTAACAAGACTAAGCAAGTTGATCATGGTTTTGGTGACGAGAACAAGGCTCAAATCCATTAGGAATAAAGGGCAATGCTTAATCAATGTTTACTGCACTTTATGACGATGATCAATTCCTTTAGCTCATATATTTTAGTTAGATGCAACTGTACTTACATCTATAAGAATAATTATCGTTAAAACCCAAAAACTTGTTTGGTACGTAGTGAAGTTTCAAAATTTTGAAAACTTTTGGTTTTCATCTTTAGTGAGACATAGATCTCAAGCAATTGCTCCAGCCATTATATTAAATTCTAAACTTTTAAGAAGAATAATGCCAAGGAACCAAATTTTCAAACCAAATTTTGTAAACCAAATGATACGGTTGTTTATGGTTGGATTAAGTGTTGATTAACATGCTTAACTCCTATTGATGATACATCATTTGGTTTGCAAAATTTGGTTTAAAATTTTGCTACCTACTGTAAGAATCACTAAACATGGCACATGAAAACCCCAGTCTACCTAGACATCCATTGACTTACCTGTAAACCTTCACCCTCACTTATCGACTCTCCCTTTATTCTTCTTTCTGATCCTAGCGTTCTTTCTAACATTTTCTAGTGGACACAAAATCTGATGGAGAACAATTCAAAAATAAACAAAATTAACAGAAATAAACAAAATTTGAAATTATAATATTTATTAACCAAAAATACTTGCTGTGCAGAATGAAATTACACAATAAATATAGAAATGAATATAAGAATAACAATGGTACTAATTTGATTATAGAAGGTAGAGGCTAGTGTAAAAACTTTGTCCTTCGAACAATATTTTCGTCCCACTCTTGTGCTTGTGGTTCTACAACATCTGCTCGACCAGGATTCAACTACCTAATTCTACAACCCGCACTGGATTCTAGAATTCTAGTGAATTTGCTTTGTGTGCTTACTCTCTGAAAATTTCGTACGGAAGAATGAGAGGAAGAAAGGATGATCTCACTTGGATACTGTGATTGCAAATATATAGGTTGTTTCACACCTTTTCAAATACATGTTCAGCGTATTTGAAAGTACACAACTCTTTCTAAGAGCTGTGTCTTTTAATCAAAACATTTTTAATTAATAAATTAATTAAAAATTCAATCCGAAAATTAAAATTAATGAATCAGATTAATTTTAAATTCCAAGGCCCTGAGGCCCAAGGCCCTTGTCTTGATTAATTAATATTAATTGCATTTAGGCTATATTATACAAGCCTAATCCACACAATCATAAGGCCCAAGCCTTCAATCCATTTCTAAAGCACTAAATCTATATAAAGGGCAATGAACCTTTAGTGTTTCCCAATGTGGGACACCAAAAGTCTCAAAACCCTTACAAAATCTTCATCATCAAGATCGATCAAGCACACAAGTTCTGTGCCCCCTCTCACCTTTTGGGAAGGTTCAGAGTCTCAAACATCTTATTTTCTTTGTTAAGTAACAAGATGTTCGATTGATATGTTTGGTCGATGTGTTTAATATATAATTGTTTGTTCTCGTTAGAGCATTTAGCTAATTTAGAATCTTCTCCGTAATTGCAAGAAGGTAAATTTTTATAGTAATTATTTTAGGAATTCATCTCTTATGGGTTTTGTCAAACCCTATATATACATATATTATACACATTGTATCTAACAATTTAGGGAATCATATTTCTATATGGTATCAAAGCAGGTTGCTCCATGTATTAAGCTCAATGGCCACATGTGCTCTACATCCCCTTATTTGTGCTGGAGTAAGGCCAGGAAGACTAAATTTGTGGACAAAGGTTTGAAAACTAGAGGACATGAAAGATAATGATTGGTTTATCACATATAGGTTGATAAACGTGCTTATTCTTATTGGTGACACATCATTTAGTTTATAAATTTAGTCTTGAAATTTGGTCTCCCTAGCATTACCCTTTGTGTTGTCCACGTGCTAGGCATGAAAATTCAGTGACACATTCTGACTCCAACAACACAAGTTACGAGGCCATAATATGCTGGTCGCCGCTAAATTGACCACATGAACCCATCATAAGATGACATCACAAGCCGACTTAGTGATGAAAGCGATCATAAGATAATTATGATGTGAATGAATTTGAACCAAACTGTTCTTTATTAATAATCAAAATAGTCTACTAATCAAACCTCATCAACCTCCCCACTTCGGAACACATGTTCGAGGATGTAATCTCATCCTTATCTCATTACTCCAAAGCTGATAGTAGCCTCACACAACAATTAATACAAAACAATGTAGTGTCATACATAATCCAGAGTACAATCATGCAATTATTATATACTAGAATAAACTGTAGTAAGGGACTCATCACCAAAATACGAAGGTGAAGGTCTCATTGCCAAGCCTACTCTTCGCTTCATGGGTTATCCTTATTCTCAGTATATCCTGAAGGGTCGACAAAATAAAGTGTGAGTGGATCAAGTTTATCTAGTTAAAATCATTTGAATATAATAACCCTCATTTTGAAATCATATATATAGTCAAAAACTATATACATATAACACTACCATAACAATAATCAAGTTTATATCACATCGCTCGTCATATCAAAGAATGCAAATTCCATTCACACTATCAAAGTAATCCAAGTGTATAGCAAGCTGGTGAAGTGGCATTTACCTAATCAATGACTAGCGTCTATTAACGAATCTAGATTTTACTAGAAATATCAGTACCTGCAATAAACCTAATGTCGTAGCTAGCTATACAATATGTATGATGACCATTTGGTGAAAATGAATCACCAATAGTCTTAAGATATCATTCAAGTTTAACTAGATTTAAGTCTCCTCAAAGACTACTCAAAAACATAATATAATATATTATATTATATTATAATATACATCAAATGGTAAGTAGAGCGTCCTTCCTCGTTAGGCTCCTTGCATGATTCCTTTTTAATAGCTACTAAATTAATTAATCATACATTTGAAGAAAAAATTAATCAACAAATAAAAATAAACTAATCTTCAATCAATTAGGAGTGGAATAGATGGAAAAGAGTTTAGGGTGTTTGTGTATAAGAGAGAGACAGAGACAGAGATAGAGACAAAGAGAGATGTAGGGAGAAACAACAACTACCAAGGGGACCAAGGAAAAGAGAATCGGAATGAAAAAGAACGCACATACCTAATTGGTGAAGTAGTGTTTGCCTAACGGAAATCCTCAACAGGCACCTTCACTCAGTCATCGAGCAAACGTGTTTCTGCTCATTTTTTAACACATCGGCCTGGTCCTTTGTTAAAACTAACTGAAACCGTTAGTCAATGAAAAATGGTCGATTAAGTCATCAATGTATACTTCCATGCTATGGCCGATTAAGTCATGAAAAATGGTGTCCATAGCTCTCTGATATACTGCACCAACATTTTTGAGCCCGAATGGCATGACTAAGTACTCATATGCTCCAACATGTCCTGGGCACCTAAAAGTTGTTTTATGTATATCTTCTTTAGCCATTTTTATTTGATTATAACCAGCATTCCCGTCCATAAAAGATAAGACTTTATGTTTTGCAACTGCATCTATGGATAGGTCAGCCATGGGCATAGAATATTTATCTTTAGGCGTGGCTCCATTAATGTTTCAATAGTCAACACAACATCGAACTCGATTAGTTATAGGTTTGAATACAGGTACAATGATGGCCAACCACTCGATATGTTTGGCAGGCCTAATAAATCCAGCCTTCACCAGACTCTCAATCTCTTCTTTGACTTTTTCTTCGATCTCTTTTGACATCTTTTGTGGTGTTTGCTTTACAAGTTTATATCCATCCTTAATAGGCATCCTATGCTCTACTAAGGTTGAATCTAAACCTGGCATCTCAGTGTAATGCTAAGCAAAACAGTTTTTGAATTCATGCAAAAGGCTAACTATCTTTGCCCGATCTTTCACTTCTAACAGGCCACTGATCTGTATAGGCCTTGGATCCTCCTTAGTCCCTAAATCAATGGTTTATAAGGGGTCTTGCACTTCTGGTGGTGGCTTGTTAGGTTCTGCACACAAAAATTCAACCAACTCTGGATTCTCGAGCAAGTCTTCTAGCCCATCCAGGTCATATATACATTCAGCCATTTGAATGGCTGCTTCCAACTCCTTCCCAAAAAACTCTTCTTCATCCCTGTTCTGGCTACTTAATGCTTATTCCTTCCATTTCTCTTGATCTTTGGCCGAGCTCTCTTTTTCTTGTTTTCTCTCTTTCTCATACACCAACAGTCTTTTGATTAAGGACCTAACTACAACTACTTGGTCATTTCTTCTTTGTTCTAACATTACTGGTGTTAGGGAGTTGGGACAATATGGGGTCTATCTCATTCCTCCTTTGTTCTAGTAGTTTTTGGGCTGTCACCTTGGTCGGACAACCGTTCATTTGCTCATAAACACTGAAGAATCCTAACACTAGGATTGTAAAATCTGGCTTCTGCCACATTGGCTATAGGAAGGAATGGCCATGACTCAGCCTTCACTATCTCCCAAAATCCTGGTTTCATGACCCCTTCCTCATGGTAAACTGCTACATGTTGATGTAAGGTGGAAGGTACAGAAAAACTCTGATAAATCCAACCTCGGCCTAGCAAGGCTTCATAAGTGGAAGTATAGTCCACAACGAAGAAGGCTAGCATGATTTGCTTGGACCCCAAGTCAACCTCCAATGGCAATATCCCATGAGTTCTAGTGATGGCTCCAGAGAAACTGGATACTATTAGATCTGTGGGGATGAGATCTTCTTCACTTCTACACATCATTTTCATCTGCTTATATGGCAACACATTAACCGTAGCTCCACCATCAATCAAAACCTTCTTGAAGGGTACACCCTCCAAATGAGCAGTTACATATATAGGCTTAAGATGGTTACCTAGGGTCATACTCGAGCGACTAAAGACTATTTTATCTAAATATACCCTCTCGAGCTCTTTCTTGGCGAGCTTGGGCAAGCCTATTTTGCCCAATTCTCTTCTTCTAGCTTCTTCAATACTAACATGTGACATCATAGATTATATTGCCAAGTAATCACCCTCCATAATGGCAGGTTGATCAGGCTCGACACAAAATATGGCAGATAAAACAGATGTTATGTTTACGTAGAAGTTGCTAGGTTCAAGTAAATCCTTTTTCTTGCCCTCAATGTGGTCTATGAATTCATCTAACCAAGACTGTGCTTCTTTTAACAACATTAGCTCGGGCAACTTTTCCTCCCAGGTTATATCAAAGTCTGGCAGTTGCTCTGGAACTTTGCAAAGAGTATCAACCAACAAAGGTTAAGGCATTCTCCTTTCAAGCAAGATAGTTCCAAAACATATTGACTCCAGGCTTCATCTTGGTGTTGGCATCATCATTATATCCTCTTGAGCCTTCCTCAAGATTTTGTACTTTCCTGGATGAGGGCTTTGTGGCACATGATCTCCTTCTCCTTTAGTCTTGCTATTAGCTCTTTCTACCTCTATTTTCCTTCTTCAGTGAAGTTGATTTCTTCCCCTGTGAGGTACCTTCCCAAATTTCACATTTTCAAAGATTTATGATGTAACAGAAACTTTGAGTGAGTTTATATGAGCTTTGTGATATCTTTGGACTCTCCTAATCATAGAGGCTCTCATTTCCTTGACAGGTCTCCCATCCTTCCCAACTACATACCATTTTCGCTCGAGTCAGGTAGAATCCTTCTTGGTGAATGGGGATATAATGCTCTTTGTTCTTCCCTTCATCCTTACATCACCACCTTTATATTTGGCTGGAAATGCCTAACTTCCACCCGTTTTGGTATTTTAGCTTATTCGTCTACTACTTCTTCAGAGGCTTCTTAATTTCTAAACACCTCTGACAAGCCTTTTGGTTGAGAATCCCCTCCCAACCTTTGGGAAACATTTGTGGATGTCTCTTTCTCAACTGCCCACATGATGCTTCTATGGGCTTTTTGTTTTTTATTTTTTTCTCTCTTCTTCTAATCAATTCTTGATCAATAATGGCTCCTGATACTGGTACTTCTAGCTCACATTCACACTGGCACTTGCTACATAACACCAGCCATTTAACTATGTCTGCTTTGGGCTTCTCGGGCAACTTGATAGTTCCTTCTATCAGTCTATCAACTTGCTTCCTCTCTTCGTTCACTTCCCAAGTGGCTTTTCCCTTTCCTTTCCCATCCCAAGTCAAGTTGATCATGTTTCTTGGGGCTTCTGGGAAGGGATCCATGTCAATCATCATATTGGCATGTGGTTTCTCCTGCAGCAACTTTTTTTCCCTATAAGGTCTTGAATCCAGTCTCTGAACTGGACACAATTAGTTATAGAATGGTTGAAGGTATACTGCAACTTGCAATATTTTTTTCCTCTTAATTCTTCAGGCTTAGGCATTTTCTTAGTGATGTCGGGCACAATTACTCTTGCCCGCACTAGCTCTTCATAGATTTCTGAGGCCTTGGCCAAATCAAAGGATAACTCTGGTACTTAGGGGGCTTTATGGGGACAAATCCACCATCATTCATCACCATCTTCTAATCCTTAACTAGCTGGACTAAACCCTTTACTATTAATGGTTTGAAAGGCGTAGTCATCTCTACTGCACACATTGATAGGAGCATATTTATGTCACTTTGTTAGTTTAATTCCTTGCATTTAGTGAGTTAGTTTCTATTTATTATAGTGATATAAGTTATTTTCATGTGTTTGTAGGTCCAATTGGCTAAAGTGGCAAGAAAGTGCAATTTGGAGTATTTTGGAGCAGTTTTGGGCTTGGAATGGATAGCACATGCATGGAGCAAGGTGGATGGACGAAATTAAAGTTCAAGAAGGGCTAGGAATATGCTAAAGAGTTGAAGAAATTAATTCAAGACTTGGAAGACAAGGAATCAGCTACAAAGAAGGAAACATGAGTCAAACTACCTTATTTTGACTTAGTCAATCCTAATCTTTTCCTACTTATGTTCCAGCTGCTAAGAGGGTTCCTAATTAATTTAGGACACTTAAATATATGTTCTAGAAGGCCTAATCCTATTCCAAGAGGGGTTGTCGCACCTATCCCTTTCCTTCCTTTCCCTTGCCGTGCAAGGCATATCACTTTCCTTCCTTTTCCTGGCCGCATACCCCTTTCCCTTTTCCTCTTGGATTCTGACATTTAATTACCCTTTTTCTTTGAGGATTTGGTGTACAAATCTGTATCCAAAATTAATTAGGGTTTTAGCTATCTTTCCCTTTAAATATAACATTGTGCCGCACCATACAAGGAACCATTCACCATTCATTCATTCATTCAGCCATCCATCCCTCACACACACAAGCCGTACCACCTATCTATCTCACACCATCACCCAATTTCATACACACATACCTTGTGCTGCAACTTTTCAAGGAGAAAGGAGAGAATACCCTTGGAGCCGTGCTTGCCATTCAAGTTTTGGATTGTTGGAACGTTTTTAGGTGTATTCTATCTTTTGTTTTCAATGTTTAATTTAAATTTTCTTTGTTTAAGTGCGAACATGAGGAGCTTTGTACAACAAAGAAATGAATTCGGGAGAAAGAGGTGGTACATTTAAGTGAAAATGTCTCTGCAATGTTGCAAAGAAAGCTGCCACCTAAATGCAAAGATCCAGGTAGTTTCATTATCCCTTGTGTAATTGGTAATACAAGGTTTGAACATGCTATGTTAGACCTAGGTGAATCCATTAATGTCATGTCATATTCTATTTATGCTTCTATGAACTTAGGAGAGCTTAAAAATGATGGAGTTATTATTCAATTAGCTTATCGTTCTAATGCATATCCAAAAGGAGTTTTGGAAGATGTTTTGGTGCAAGTTAATCATTTAATCTTTCCGGCTGATTTCTATGTGCTTGAAATGGAGGATTCGGCCCATTCTCCACCATTGCCGATCCTACTTGGAAGACCATTCATGAAAACAGCCCAAACAAAGATTGATGTGGCCAATGGAGCATTAACAATGGAGTTTGGTGGTGATATGATTAAATTCAATGTTTCTGAATCTGTTAAGAATCCTAATGATGTTTGTCCTTGTTTTGCCATTGATATGAATACAAATATAGGGCAGGAACGTTCAATACCTATTAAGAAGGATGTATTTCGAACCACCATCGAAGAAGAAATTGGAGTAGAGCACAAGGAACACGCCACTACCCTCAAAACACCCAATCTGGCCGAAAGCATCCCTAGTGATTTTGTTGATCATGCTACTACTTTTGAGTCTTCATTGTAATACATTAGGAAGCCACCTATTCTAATTCCAATTCTCATTTCAACTAATAGGTTGTTACCTTCTTTGGTGTAGGTACCCAATCGAATCCAAGGTGATGAGAAAGTTTACATTGACTTTAGGAAGTTCAACACCACAATCAGGAAGGATCACTATCCCCTTCCATTCATTGAGCCTTATTATGAGTACTTTGAGGAGCATGTCATGGAGGAAATACCCCTCCATGCCATGGGCATTAATGGAGCTTAAAAGAGAGGTATCGTCTGGCTGGAAGATGTTAAAGCAAGCGCTTCTTGGGAGGCAACCCATGCATTTGAATAAAGAAGACCTAGCAATCTCCAACAATCCACAACCACATTTGCGTTCCTTAACCCTACTCTTTATTGCTTTTACTTTGCCATACATGTCATATTTGTTAGTTGTTGTTTGATTGTTTGTGTGTGAGTCTATGTTTGAAACATTGAGGACAATGTTTGATTTAAGTGTAAGGGGTAAACAAAGTGTGTTTCATGAATTTTGTCAGATTTTATCACCTATCATTTCTAAAGTTGTTACTCACTGTTTTTAAGTGTTTTTAGTGTGTTTTGAAGTGTTTTAATGTGTCTTAAACAGAAAATACAAAAATTTGAAAAAAATATTCAAAAAAGTTTTGAAAAACCCAAAAAGAGTCGTATTTGTGTGTTTGTTTGTGTCTTAGGGTACCTTCCAACACAATGATGAGGATTTTATTTTTAATTGCATGACTGTTAAAGAAAGTTACAAACATGGATGGAAGTTTGATATGCTCTTTGGTTTATGCTTAGTTGTAGTTGTTTATGAATTCACATGTAATCACAAAAAGATAAAAAATTAGTTTTTGTAACATGCTTGAAGGAACTCAAACTAACGCTACAACCTTGAGAGACTTGAGCCTAAACTTTATTTGGAGAGTTAATAATTTGTGATTTCTTGTTTTCTATGATCGTTGCATGATCTCATTATTTCTTTGCTTGGTTACTACTTAGAATGCGTTTTCATCATTATAGTTCCAAATACTAGAAATCATGCCCGTTTAATTCAAAGCATGATATTGAGTGCATAACATACAATAAGATGTGTTTCAATATGTATTGTAGGTGTAACCCCTTTGAGCCTTGTTTAGCCTATTTTCTTTGTTAGCCACATTATCCTTACCTAGCCTAGAATAGGACTATCCATACCCTTGTTCTTAAAGGATAGTGAAGCATGACTTAAAGGGAATTCCTTTCGATCTACATTATGCAGAAAAACAAGTGTGGGGGAGGTTTTTGTTGGAAATCTGAAATCTAAAAAAAAAAAAAAAAAAAAACGTGAAAAAGAAAAAAGAAGAGTTGAGACATAAGTGAGAATGAACTCACAAGTATTGGTTGTTGAAGAAAGGGTCCAAAAGTTTGAATATGGCCCTAAGTGTTGTGTGAATCTTCCATGGGTGTTTTAAGTTGATTTCTGCATTCAAAAGTGAATTCTAAGTGTTTATTTCATTACTTTGCTTACTATTGCTTTAAGAACCTTTGTTTATCCTTAACCTTTCTTTGTTAGCCGATACCTTAGCCCCATTACAACCCTTAGACTTCTATCTTGATTGTTATGTGTTTCAATATGTGGAGTTTGAAATTGGTATGAGCATATGGAATCCCTGGTTCTCACTTCTAAGTAGTAGCGTTCCATTCATGAGATCATATACATACACATATTAATAATTCCAGAAATTGCTTTCTTTGTTATAACATATGTGAGTGCTAGTCTACATGTTTACATCAATCTTCTCACATATACTTAGTGTAGGGAGTGTAGTCAGAAAATATGTGTGAAAATAGAGAGTATAACCGGTGAGGAATTGAGTGAATTCTCTAAGGCATGTTACTACATTCAAAACATTGTTTTAATTGATTAAATGTGAGCTAGTGAATGGTGACTATGATTAAGTACGTGTTCGAGGGTAAGGATGACTAAAATCTATAGAGTGGTGATCTTTGGCATGTCATGTTGCATTGGAAATCCCTGAGGCAATTGTTGGAAGGTCTAGAGTGTGTTTTTTTTGTTTTATTTTGCTTAAGGACTAGCAAAAGCTAAGTGTGGGGGAATTTGATAGGAGCATATTTATGCGATTTTGTTAGTTTAATTCCTTGCATTTAGTGAGTTAGTTTCTATTTATTATAGTGATTTAAGTTATTTTCGTGTGTTTGTAGGTCCAATTGGCTAAAGTGGCAAGAAAGTGCAATTTGGAGCATTTTGGAGCAGTTTTGGGCTTGGAATGGATAGCGCATGCATGGAGCAAGGTGGATGTACGAAATTGAAATTCAAGAAGGGCTAGGAATATGCTAAAGAGTTAGAAGAAATTAATTCAAGACTTGGAAGACAAGGAATCAGCTACAAAGAAGGAAACATGAGTCAAACTACCTTATTTTGACTTAGTTAATCTTAATCTTTTCCTACTTATGTTCCAGCTGCCAAGACGGTTCCTAATTAATTTAGGACACTTAAATATATGTTCTAGAAGGCCTAATCCTATTCCAAGAGGGGTTGCTACACCTATCCCTTTCCTTCCCTTCCCTTGCCGTCCAAGGCATATCATTTTCCTTCATTTTCCTTGCCGCATACCCCTTTCCCTTTTCCTCTTGGATTCTGACATTTAATTACCCTTTTTCTTTGAGGATTTGGTGTACAAATCTGTCTCTAAAATTAATTAGGGTTTTAGCTATCTTTCCCTTTTAAATATAACATTGTGCCACACCATACAAGGAACCATTCACCATTCATTCATTCATTCAGCCATCCATCCCTCACACACACAAGCCGCACCACCTATCCATCTCACACCATCACCCAATTTCATACACACACACACCTTGTGCCGTAACTTTTCAAGGAGAAATGAGAGAAGACCTTTGGAGCCGTGCTTGCCATTCAAGTTTTGGATTGTTGGAACGTTCTTAGGTGTATTCTATCTTTTGTTTTCAATGTTTAATTTAAATTTTCTTTGTTTAAGTGCGAACATGAGGAACTAATTTCATTTTGGCTAGAGGAGAATTCAAAGCCATGAACATATATGTGATATGAATTGATTTCATCCAATTATTGTTTCATAAATCGTGAATGCAATTTGCTTAACTGCTTGATTGATAACTTATTCTTGTATGTTAATTAAGGAGGCCTACTAAGTTTGCATGCATGAATTTGATGCTAAAATATAAGGGATTTTCACCTAATCGTTATGAACTTAAATTTGCAAGTAGTGGAGGTTGCTAGTCACAATCGTGTTAAGTAAATTCCTGGCAAGAGTATCATGTTTTTCATAGTTACGAATGTCTTGTCAAAGCTTATGATTTTCACAAAGCTTAATGATCTTTGATTGTATCTCTATTATGCTGTTCATGTAGGGATTGCCGATGCGTATTCCACCAATTCAATGACTTAAGGAAAATCTGAAGGTTAATTAGTGTTGTTCATAGTTAATCTGGGGCGTTGAGGTTCATGGTTTATTGGAATAATAATTGGAAATCAATTTGTATGCATATGTGTCATGTGTGGAGAAGAACCCTCTAACTAGCTTATCACCCATCAATTCACCCAAATTTGTGTTAGTTTACTTTGTTTCTGCAATTTGTTTGCTTTTACTTTAAATTCGTCAAAACCAACTCCCCCCTTTATTATTTCTTGTTTACTTAGTTAGAACCTGTTTAGATTTGTTTCCTTTAGTGTTTTGAGTCGAAGTTAAGTTAGAATTCGTCGAAATCCAACCTTAGTGTCTGTTTTGAGTCAATTTCCTTGTTTTGTGCTATTTTCAGTCATTCTAGTTTGTTTTGAGTTATTAGAGTCTAGTTTTCTGTTTTTTAGTCTAGTTTAGTGTTTTAGAGTTTAAATTGTGTAGATTAGCATCCCTTCTAATCCCTGGCCTAGAACGATCCCTACTTTCATCTTTACTACAATTGTCAATAAGAGGGTTTAATTTAAGTGCTAGTTTATAACACATCACACATGTCAATTCTTTCTCCTTCATGATCATCACTTCCTTCTGGCTCCCCTCCTTCAAACTCTAGTTGATGAATGGCAACTTTGTTTTTGTAGAATGGTGGTGCTTTAGAGGAGTGCTTCACTTGCTGCTCCTCGATCAATAATTTCTCATACTTAGTAGCAGCAATCACCAACTCTTGCATATCATTGAACTGTACATCATAAAACATTTTTCTTAAAGGTAATCTCAATGCCTTCTGAGCGATGGAAATAAGCTAGGCATGATTGATAGGGAATTGGCATCTCATCCTTGCCTTCCTGAACCTCATCATGAAGTTCTCAGTAGACTCATGTTCGTATTACTTCACCTCGACTAGATCGTTAATAGTCATCTTGGGCTCCATTTTGTAGAATTGTTCATGAAAAGCCATCTTTATTTGCCCCCAGTTAGCAATAGAATTGGGGGGCATCAGAGAATACCACTAAGATGCTAAGCCAACCAACGAATTCCCAAACAGTCTTAACTTATAATTAGGATTGTCTTCAAATGCCATGCAATGATTGGCGAACTTGAAAATATGATCTCTAGATGATACACTACCATCTTCTCCACTGAAATTTGGAAACACGGGCATCTTGAAGTTGAGGGGAAAAGGATTATGCTCATCAATATACTCAAGATATGGCTTCTGATAGGTGATCCTGAACAACGGACGAACATGAGGTTGAGCATTCTGGACCACCATCATCCTTAACTCAGCTAACTCATCTCTAAGTTGCTGATTGGCTGTATTATTAGGCGGGGTATGAGGGAATTCCCACTTCGGGCTACTATCATTGCCCGAGAAAGTTTCTTTGTTTGGGTCGGGCTTTCTCCACTTGGCCCCTACTCCTTTATTAACCAATGGTGGTGGTCTATAAGGAGGAGGTTTGTCCATGGTTGTAAACTCAACTTTCCCACTGGATTCTCTGATTACTTAGGGCATCCCATACTTCTTTCTTTCTCTCTCACTATACCCCCTAATATCTAGTGAGAATAATAAGGGGTCGGGCAACTCCGCTTCCAGGATCTCCTCTAACACTGGCTGACTAATTCTAAATCCTTCCTTGTTTTTTCCTTTATTCTTTTTTCCTCAAGCAAAGGAAATAGGGGGATAACTGGTTCTTTCTCAGAGCTTGCCTTTCTCATCATTTTCCTGGCATAACAATTTTTTAGAGTAAAGTATTCCAGATCTAATCTTCTTTGTAGACTCCCTATTAGGGAATAGAGTCTACGCACTTCTCCTCTGGTTTCCAGAGTGATATTTGCCATAGTTTTCATTACTTGTATCATGGTGGCTTGCAAGACTTCATTGGTCACCTTTTCTCCTGACTTCTCAGATAGAGTCGAGCTTTTTGGAATGGCTGGTCCTCGTAGGGAGGGGAAATCTTCTAGATGAGCTGTCAAGCTTGATCTTGGTAGACACTGGGGTAGTTCGTATTCTGTGTTCCACCTGAAGGTTTTCTCCTTCTTCTTTCTTCTTGGCATACAAGACTAGTATGTTGGGTCCCACTAAGTGTGCCAAAACTATGTTCTATCAAAGATTTCTCTGGAAAAGGAGCCTCATACCTCGGCACTTTGGATGTGTAGTCGGGCTTTTACTTGTTGATGTGCTACAAGAAGAGGACAAAGTTAGTTCTGAAAAGTGCCTTTGTGGGGCCTTAGGTGTAGGCCTTGAGGCTCACAATCAAAACTAACTAAGTGCTAGGCGTGCCACTGCTATCTCAGTATAGCAAATGTAGAACAAGTGTGTTTTAAATTGATTACTTGTGCCCCAAGTTAGTCAAACTTCTTGTTATCAAAGGATTGTCGTGGATGGGTTAAGTCCATGTTAAATTCTTTTTCTTGCCTTGTAAACAAGGACTTTTAGTTCATGGTCTTGTACATACAAATGAAGAGAGTCCAGAGCCCTTTAAGTTGTTATTGTGGTTCCAGATTATGTATGTTTGTTTGTTTGATTGATTGAGTGTCCTTGTCTCTGGGGCTTCTTCTTCCTTTTATAGGCAAACTAGCCCGACTATTGTAACTTTTGCTTGTCTGAAAGCATTTGGAGGGTAGTGAGTCATCACCTTTCTTACTTGCAATGCCACTAAAAAGTATTCTTTGGCTGATAGTAGGTTAGTCTCTATCACTTGTTGCTTTACTTGTAGACACATGACTTGTGTCTCTTGGCTGAGAAAGCCTCAATTTACTTCTGGGCTCGATGCTAGGCT
Organism: Pyrus communis; assembly: GCF_041283825.1. Classification (NCBI taxonomy): domain Eukaryota; kingdom Viridiplantae; phylum Streptophyta; class Magnoliopsida; order Rosales; family Rosaceae; genus Pyrus; species Pyrus communis. The sequence goes on along the minus strand of NC_142574.1, from coordinate 7,254,958 downwards.
TCGGGCAAATTCCCTTTTAATTGGCATCTTTAGGCTTTCTTTCACTTAAACCCAATGTTCAAATATTAACCCAAACACAAAGCTATCTATCTATGTGATTAAAGAAACACAAAATTAAGAATACTCTGCACAAAATTAACCCTCGCTGGCACTACATGAGTAAATCAATGATTAATTGCCAAAATAGTAACCTTTGAATCGGTGTTGGATTAAAAATATAAGAAAACATTAAAATTAAAACTATTTCTTGGTAAGTTAAAGAAAAAATCAATTGGTCTTCATACAACAGCGGAACTGTAAAAACGGATCTCGCGACACAAAGTTGGAATTTGTTTTGCTTTAGTCCGTAACTTACTCGTTTCGGAATGTTTATAAGGGGAGCCTGCATGCAGACATATCATCAGCAAGCTTTGTTCTTACCCACCTTCCTTCGTAAGATACAAATCATCACAAATCCAAATAAACGCAAGTTAGCAGAGTACTGGCGAATTGTTAAGCACTTGAGAACTTGTGTTCTGAAAACAAAAGATCCAAATCCTATTCCCAAAACAAAAAACAGCACCTTGGTGAATGAATAAAATTCTCGAGTAATAGCAAATTCTTTCATTGACAAGTGATCTCTCTGTTTTCTGTCTGTCTATTTGTCTATCGATCTCTAGCTAGCTCTAACAATGGAGATGGCTGACCAAAAACCTCAAAATACTGAAGCCTCAGGCCAGAAGACTATTGCAGACTTTGATCCCCCCAAGGCCGCGAAGACAAAGAAGTTCGCTGTTGCCTGTGCCATTTTGGCTTCAATGACTTCAATCTTGCTGGGCTATGGTAAATTTAATTGTCCATTTACTTCATGCATGTGGATTTTTCTTTTGGTATTTTTTTTCCTTTTTATGTGTGTTATTACGTTTTCTTGATTTCATTTTTACATACAGATATTGGTGTGATGAGTGGAGCGTCACTCTTCATCAAAGAAAACCTGAAAATCACCGACGTACAAGTTGAAGTCCTCAACGGTACTCTGAACCTGTACTCTCTCATCGGTTCCGCCTTGGCAGGAAGAACATCCGATTGGATTGGCCGACGATACACCATTGTCCTCTCTGGAGCCATCTTCTTTGCTGGAGCCCTCCTTATGGGATTTGCCCCCAACTACGCCTTCCTCATGTTCGGCCGATTTATTGCTGGAGTTGGAGTTGGTTACGCTCTTATGATAGCTCCTGTCTATACAGCCGAAATCTCTCCAGCCTCATTCCGTGGCTTCCTCACATCTTTCCCTGAGGTTTGTTTTTTTGCTTGGTTATCTCATTGTATACATTAATCCACTTTTAGGAAATATGAATAATCAATAAATTTGATTTGTTTCAAAATATGCAGGTGTTTGTTAATGTTGGTATATTACTTGGGTACGTATCCAACTATGCCTTGGCCAAGCTCCCGATCCACTTGAACTGGAGGATCATGCTCGGCATTGGCGCAGTTCCCTCTCTTTTCCTCGCCGTCGGCGTCCTAGCCATGCCTGAGTCACCACGCTGGCTCGTCATGCAGGGGCGACTCGGAGACGCCAGGAAAGTCCTGAACAAAACTTCTTCTACCCATGAGGAGGCTGAGCTCAGACTAGACGAGATCAAAGAGGCCGCTGGAATCCCAAAAGAGTCCAACGAGGATATCGTTCAGGTTTCGAAGAAAAGCAAAGGTGAAGGCGTATGGAAAGACTTGTTCCTTCGGCCCACCCCAGCTGTCCGCCATATTTTGATCGTGGGAGTTGGTATCCACTTCTTCCAGCAAGCCTCCGGTATTGACTCCGTCGTGTTGTACAGCCCCAGGATCTTCGAGAAGGCTGGAATCACTTCCTACAATGACAAACTACTTGCAACCGTAGCCGTTGGAATTGTCAAGACCATTTTCATCCTTGTCGCCACCTTTATGCTTGACAAGTTCGGACGTCGTCCTTTGCTTTTGACCAGTGTGGGTGGAATGATCTTCTCTCTCTTGTTGCTCGGTGTGGGTCTTACAGTCGTCGATCATTCCCACAGCAAGGTCCAATGGGCCATCGCTCTGTGCATTGCAATGGTAATGTCCAACGTTGCGTTTTTCTCCATCGGGCTTGGACCCATCACCTGGGTCTACAGCTCAGAGATCTACCCGTTGCAGCTGCGCGCGCAAGGGTGCGCTATGGGAGTGGCCATGAATAGGTTGATGAGCGGAGTCATCTCCATGACGTTTCTTTCATTGTACAAGGCCATCACGATCGGTGGTGCCTTCTTCCTTTATGCCGGAACGTCTTCGATTGCTTTTATGTTCTTTTACACAATGCTGCCAGAAACACAAGGCCGAAGCCTCGAAGATATGGAACTCTTGTTTGGCAAATACCATAAGTGGAGACAAGCGAATGCCATGCTCAAGAAGAAGGAAGCTGCTGAGAAAAGCCAAAGCGCTTAAGAATAATAGGGCAAAAAACGCTTACCATATTTTTCATATTTACGTTTGTACGACTCTCTAATAGAGATGGGACACACATGTTGATGGCCCTTCCTCTATTAGAGAGGTAGTACAAGTGTCGTGTGAAAATTTTGGTAAGTGAATGCCCTAAGTTTTTGTTCTAAGTTTTCTCTTATGCCCCAACGTTCTTGCAACGGGGCTGCTCATTCCGTCGCCTCCCTTTGTGTTCAATAAAGGAGGCGTTCGTCGTTGGGACTTGATTGCTCCTATTTAGCTTTTCAATGTACTTCGTTTCGGATGTCAACGTTTCAATCCGTACTTAATAAAAGCTCTATTGTTTCAACAAAATACACACAAAAAAGTGCAGTGCTTAATTACTGAATGTACTTAATGATGGCTGTTTATCATTATAAAAGTTTTTACTTTCAAAATTTTATTGGTGTTTCGGTGATATGTAGCTCAAACTCACTCTTCACCTTATCTTCTTAATTTGTTAAATAAAAAGATCTTATATGGAACAAAGAAATAAATTTAAGATGAAATGAACTAGACATGCATGTTTATACAAGGATTGTTCTTCTTGTAAACACGAGGCTTGTAGTACCCTTGCATCGAGATTTAGTTTTTGATTCTCCTTCCTGTAGTTTATAACTCGAGTAGTTAAGAACATGATCTAAATAATTATTTATTGTCTACTATTCCAATTCCCCCTCAATGTAGTTTGTATAAAAGAATCATCACTTTAGCCCTACTATAGTTCCTTCTTCTAATTCGTTTTCCCCATTGACGATTATTACTTGCACCTTTTTTCAGTTAAAGTGCGGACGGACATGCAAAAGAGTGCGAGGCTGATTTCTTTTTTCATAGATCCCCTTTATCCTTCATCTTTCCCTTTCGTCCAGCATCTACCCTAAACTTTAGCCAAAAAAAATTACCTTGACGCATGAACTTCCAAGTTTTAAGCACTAACAATTGAAAAAATTGTTTGATTAATGGAGGTTGTTATTTGGTACCATATTCTTTAGAGAGAGGGTGCACAAGTAGCGTATCATATTGAGTACGGGCTCGAGTTCAGGTGTAAAATTCACGAGCGGCATTACTTGTACAGTTGTACTTGCTCTAGTTATATTTCTTACATCGGTTATGCTTGCAGCCGATAAGAAATACCGCAAAAGATGCAAATACTCGCTTGAAAAGCAAGCAATAAAGCTCAAATAACTGGAGAGTGAATGCTGTGAGGCGATGTTTATGGTCGTTAATCTACGATGATCCGTTAATGAACTCAGGTTACTCACTGCGACTAATGAACTCGATATCGACGACGGATGTAGGAACTTGGCATCACTAAATAATTTACTGATCATAACGCACTGCATATCTTATACATAAACGAGAGTACTGTTTACATATCAATCGTTAAAACATACATTCAACGTAAATAACTATGACCGCAAACAGGCTGGGACTTGTGGAATTCTTGTATGACGCATACGTGTTTGGATCGGTTATCCGAGCTATGAGCTTCCAAATGCAGTGTCATTTACCTGTTGGAACAACAACAATACACAATATGTCAACCAAATACTAAAAGATTTCAATGTCAGATCTCGGTGTTTATCATTTAACCATACGACTAAATCAAATCAATTTCTTTAACCAGCAAGAAGTTATAGCGCACCATTGCAAACTTGTCCAGTATCTCATGAAATCATTAGTTTATTTTCAAACTATTAGAAGAGATGATAATTAATTAGACAATCCAGACAAACGCCACTTACCATAGTTTTGGCGCACGGTAGTGAACCTATAGATGGCTTTAATAAGGGAGCCATATTTCATCCACTTCAATTCTCCCATGTGTCTGTAAAGCGAATATGGGACAATCAGTTCAAGAAACAAAATGTGTGCAAATAGTCAATACATGTAGGGAAAAAAAAGGAATCACACAAGACAAAGGAGATAAGTTTCTGAGTCTACGATAAAATCAAATGCAAGTCTAACATGCAGCTGTGCCTGTATATGGATGACCTAGAGACAAAGATTACCCAGCCCAAAATAAGAAAAATTAAGTTAAGGATTGCTATTGAGAAACAACTGACAGCGTGATTGCCAGCCCTATTTAGAATAGTTATTTCAGGCCAAGAAAATAATTAAAAAAAATACTTTCCGCGTCCAATTATGCAAACGGAGGGTCTAGCCCTTTAGTCTCGTTAAAATCCTGGAACCAAACAAATGGGACACCCACCTCCCCACAAAACTCATGGAAAGGTCTCCTAATCAGGGTATAGGAAAAAACTGGCAAGAGACAAGCACTAACAATGAATCTGATAAGAAATTTCCTTAAGGCCCCTTTTCGTTCTTTAAAAAATCATTTCCTACCAAACAGGAGATAAAATTAGATCCACTGCTAACTTACAGCTACGTAGCTCTTGCAGACAAATCTTTTGGGATATTTAAATTAGGACATACTGCAGAAAAGAACCCTTGACATAAGTTTCGTATGCTCATTAAACAGGGCAAACATTTTGTTAAGAGTCGACCAGACGAAAATCTTGGAAATCCCAATAGACAGACTATAACAAAATTATTATTACTATAATACGTTTGCGCGCGCACACACACACACATGGATATGTATCTATTATACACAAAAAAGCAGGCTTAAAACTAGGTATTCTCTTCAGCTCTGGCCTATTGTGTGGTTAAAGGGTTACTCCATCCTTCCCTTACCATCGCTTCATGTTTAAGTTTCAGTAAATATCAAGTGCACATATACAGGAAATTACATAACTAAATGCATCTCGCCAATTTGCTTAGAAATACTCACATGATCTCAGTATATCGGATTCTCCATGCAGGGAAACCAAGGTGGCATCTTGCAGGTCCATAAACTAATAGCAGGTCAGGGTCTGGCCCCCTGCAACCTGAAAGCAGAATACCATAAACACCCAGAAGGTCAAATTAAATTTTTCAGTAATCATGAATTTGACTGTTGATGAAACTGACAATAAAACATACCAATAGCTTTTAGTGCCTCGTCCATGTTAGGTTCTGTAAAGATTTTCTCTTCGTGATCTCCAACTAAGTTGGCCAATTTCAAATACTTTGCAAAAAGTAAGTTAGCTGCTTTGGTCACAGCTTCTTTTCCATCAGAGAACGACGAAAATTCCAGAGCCATGCGCTTTTGGTCAAGTAACCCTTCATCACCATCCTGCACATAATGGATGCTAAGTTGGTTATAAACTTTGGTCTTGTCATAATGCAATATATGTTCATTGTGAAAGACACAAAGTACTCATCATATAATATTAAAGAAACACAAAAGAAGACTGCTTTGCATAAAGTTAACCCCCTGGGACTACATCATAAACCAATTACGAATTACTAAGGTGGCAGGTTCATACAAGCATCACCTAAAAAATATAGTACAAAAATAAAATGAGATATTACAATTAAAATAATTGATTGGTTCTTGGTACACTTAGAATGCTAATTACTTCAACAATTTAAGTGGCAAAATGTAGAACAAGAAGTAATTTAGGGACAGAATACAGCACCTCAAATTCTGTTGCATTCTTCAGTTTATTCAAGATGGCTCCTTTTGATTTCTTCAAAACTCCTAGGATCAAAAAAGAAGAAGAATTAGCCAAGGTTGGAATACATATATCACATTGTTGCCTACCAATAGTAGAAGGCATCTGTCATCAATCAGAATAAGAAAGCACCATTACCTTCCGTATCATAAAGGCACACACGCTTCACGCCAATAGCTTCTAGCCACTGCAGAAGCTCAATAACTTTTGAAGTTTGGTAAGCTTCTTCACTTTCTATCACAATAGCCAGGTACTTTAGCTTTCCCAAATCAAGGGTTTTGTAGTTCTTGAGTACTCCACCAGAAATAAGATAGCTTTCGAACACAAAAGCTAAATCTAATAGAAAGTACCATATGCTAACAAAAAGATGTAGAATATGCCATAGGAGCACAAGCCCAAGATTGCCAATCTGCAGCAGCCGCAACCCAGGATTAACGTTGACTTTAACATCAAAGTAAGCATTTAAATATGCATATGAATCAGCCATATTCATGTAAAGTTCCCCCCAAAAACAACAATTAATTCCACTCTGAAAAAGAACACGTCCTTTTTACGCTCATAATCATCCCATAAGATTATTAACTAAATTAAAACTCATTAACATTACAATTACATGACAGAGCAACAATATTAATTACACAAAGTTGTCATCCAAAAATAAAGCTTCAAACAAAAGAAACTTATATGGACTTACTTGAGCAGCACAAAAGGACACCCTCTGCATTTCCATTTGAAAATCCATAACTCTGAAAAAAAAGAAAAACAAAAATCAATTCAAACCCACTTAAACCCAACAACCCAAATATTATTATAAATCTAATCAGAGACTAATCTGAAATCCATAACATCTGCTTCCGGATAAGAAAATGGCTTTAATTATCTGAAATACGATATCAATTGCTATTATAAAATTGTGTAATAGGTTATGTCGCCTGACAAACTGAGTTACAAATTCATATTGGAAATGTGAGTTTTAATGACATAAAAATTTTAGAAGGGTTGAAACCCTAATCAAGTTGACCTTGAATTTGACTAAGATGGGTTTCCGTGATTATGTGCTCCCTTAACTCCCGCGTTCATGTTTTGGATGAATAGCGGGCTCAATCTCGAAGCTAACATCTTTCTAAACTAAAAATCCTGATAAACTTTGGGCAGAATTTTATTGTTTTGCCGTCATTTCGATATAACAATACATTCAAGCAAGTTCAAACTTCGGGAAGAAACCCAAAATTTGAACAGATAAAAAAATCTAAAATTCATGCTTATCAGGATTAAGCTACAAATCAAACCTAAAAATGAATCTTAACTAAACCCCGAATTCCCAATTAGAAAAAATAAATGAATAAAAACAAAATAGGAAAGAAGAATAGGTAGATTAACGATACCTGAAGGAGTAGGAGGGTGAAGCTTTGAGGAGGAAGCTACGAACCCTAAATCCCAATTTACAGAATCGGTGATGATTTATCAAGCTTGGAAAAAACAAGACTCAGAGAGGAAAGTGAGAAGCTGCTGTGTGGAAGCAAACTGAAGCTTCATCAATATATAGAGGATGATCGGAGAACCGAACCCAGAGGATGTGTGTGTGTGTGCGCGCGCGCGCGCGCGCTGGGATTTTGGGTAGACGATTTGTGGTTGCTGGGTTTTGATGTGGAATTTGTGGATTGTCATGTTTCACACTTGTACATGATTTTTTTTTTGGTTCACGTAAATTCCGGCTTTTTTTCTGTTCAGGTCTTTTGTGCCGTCCAACAGCTTTTGAGATGATAATTTTTTTAAAATATAAGTGGAATTAAAATATATATTAATTAATGAATATCTGCTTCAGAGAATGAAAGGCAACGAAGATTTCTAAATTGAAATAATTGGATTGAAAAAGAGTTAAATTTACGAGAATTAAAATTCAAATTTTCATAAAATGTAATTATTAAAAATGTTTTGAAATTGGAATACAAATAGTAAAGATTTCACAAAACTATTTGAAATATAAATCAATATGATTACTAAAATACTCTTGTATCGAATCAAATAATTTATATGCCACTTGTTGTAATACAATTTTATGTATAATATCAAAGTATAAAGAAACTCAAATTGCTTTTTTGTTTCACAAACACACTAAGAAAAAGTGTGACAGGTATGAAAAACTTAAGATGTCCAAAGGGTTTTGATGGGTTAATATGAAAGGCAATCTTGAAATTTTAGAAATAAATTAGGGTACATTCTGGATTACCTCAACAATCTGAAATTCAAATACTACCAAACTGGGAGTCTAATTGCTCCAAATTTTGGAGTTAAATTTCAAAATTTATGTGAGTTTTACCAATTTTTTTATTTCCTAATATTTGAGAAACATCAAAGTATTCGATAATTAAATTTAATTCTATTTTTTATTCTGATTACGCTTATGGAAACGTGTTGCTAGAATCGTCTAGAAAAACAACAATAAGACACGGCCCCATGATCTTTCATATGGTACGTGGCACAATTATATGTACTTTTGCTAGAACATAAGAGTTCTTATTATAATACCGCCTACATCCTTGTTTAGTATTTTGAATTGGATTGAAATAAATAATTTTTTAATTTCAGTGTATATTGGAGATGAAAGTGAATAGTTCTTTGGTTAAAGAGACTAGGAAAATGTCATACTACGGTTTAGTAGTATTCCTCTTTACTTGTAAGTGAGAAGTATTAGGTTTGATTCTCGCCAAAAATGAATTTGAACCACATTATTACTAGTGCATTATGAGACTATATCTACCACCTCTCCCTTAGATAATATCGGTTGTTAAAGAAAAAAAAAATTAAGTGCAAGAACAAGTACGAAAGTGTGAACTAGTGACTAAAGTATTCTTCTTCAATCCGGTAAATAACTGATTAGTAGATTAGACAGGAAAGAAACTCATTCCTTCTAATTCTACCATTTGAGAGAATTAAAATGGATAAGTTTTACTATAATCCGAGGACTTTAAGTTTTTCATTTCTTCCACACTAATAGGTATTTTTACCACCTTCAAAAATAGGGATAAAAACACACAAAATACTTGCAAGAGAACAAGGTAATTGTAGTATAAACGGCTCAAGCAAGGTCACTTTCGCAGGGATTGAATGAATAATTTATGTTTAAAACCAACTCCTAATTAATTATTGAAAACAAAGTTTGGAAAAAGTTGATTTTATGACCTAGAATATTAAAAACGAATTTTAAATTAAAACAAATAAATAACTTGACAAAGTAAAGAAAACAAAAGGAAATAGTTTTGAAAACCAAATTGTAAAAGCCTAAGGTTCCACCGTCCCTTAACAATCATATGTAGATTTATCAATTACTTATGAATTACCCATGCAACTTTGAAGGCTATGTTTTCCTAATGCATATTCTACTCGTGGTATTCAAGCTAGAACGTATATCAAACATGCAATCCGTCTGTGGTATTCATAGCAAATATAAACATGCATGACTCATTAAGCTTTGTGAAAACCCTTTGAAAAACCATGCAACCCGTAAGACGTAGTATTCATCCTAGGTGAAATTACAACTATCAATCACAAGAGGCAATACTCAATCCCCCGGTGGTATTCCGATCGAATTGCATCCGATTACTTATCTAAACATTCTAATAGTAACTAAGAATTAAGATATAGAGAAAGTTTAATGCACAGTGATTAACAATTCAAAGCATGCATGCATAATATCATAAGCAATTAAATAAAAACTACATATTCATGCTAAGACTCCAGGCATCGCCCTAGCAAACGGAAATTAGTTACAAACAACCATAAAACAAAAGGAATTTTATTGAGATAGAAAAAAGATAGAAAACACTTAGAAAATAAACTTCAAAAACCCTCTAGAATAGTGTGTGCGTTCTCCTCCAATGTTGCCTAGAGAACCCTAATGGGCTAACAAGCCTTATTTATACTACTAGAAAATAAAACCCTACCTTGAAAAGGTCTTAGAATAAAACTAGGAAACATAATTAAATGATAAAATAGAAAATAAAAGGTTTCCTATTTGAACTAGAATTCGGAGTTCTTAGAAAATCACACTCTTGACTGGTCAAATCAACTCCGATTTGGTCCCAAAAGGTCTCTTTAGAAAGCTAAAGACATCCCCTACAAATTCTCAGAAGGAATCTTCCTCAAAATAAGCCATCTTGACTTCCAAAATACTCAAAACGTCCAAAAACGTCAATCTGGAAAAGCTGCGCACTGGGCCTTTATTTCATCGCCACCAATGGCGTAGCCACCCACAAGGCTAAGGTGGGCTGTAGCCCAGGAATGTTTTCTGTAAGGGTAGTGTTATCCATACACTCATTTTTACTTCTTACACACATCTCTTAATTGCCGGTTGTTCAGATCGAATGAATTGAACATGATCACTAACAAAATATTAATAAGGCTGTGTTGGAAGTAAAATGGGTTTGTGAATAGAACTATTCTTTTGTAAACTCATGCTTATAGCCTACTCAATTTCAATACAGATCATTATTTAATGTATATTTAGTAGAGGAGAGGTAGTAAATAATACATTTTCTAATAAAAATTATAAATTAGTTCTATCTTCAGTCCCCCTTTATTCTATTCTTTAAAGAAAAAGACCATTTACCCTATGTAATTTAGTTTCTGTGCTTCTTACTCAAGAAAAGATTAATAAAGTTCTTTAAATACACAATTAAATCCCTATCTCCTCAATTCTTGACTTTCCGTTGCAATTTTCCAATGAATGTCACCTTTGGTACGTTCTTAATCTCTTTATTTAATTAGTAGGTCAATTATTTATATGGTCCTTGAATTTATTGGTTAGGATTATGATTTTGAAAATAGTTTATATTATATTGTTGTTCTTTTATATTGATTAATATATAATTTTATATAAGCAAAAGAAATAAACATATAATTTTATGGTATTATTTTCAACTAGCCCACCCAAGAAAAAATCCTGGCTCTGCCCTTGATCACCACAGTCAAACGACTTGGTAGAAAAATCTGGAATTTTGATACAATCATCTTGAAAAGCACACGAACATCCTCCAATTAGAATCACTCCAAAATTCATCATTTTGATCACTTTTTGCTCGAGAGGAAATCCAATATCCTACATTGAAAATATATAACAAAGTATCAAAATTCTACCTAACTAATAAATTAATACTAAAATTAGGGTAAAATATATAGTATAATATCGACTCATCACCCACCATACTTCAAATTTGGTGATTGGTGCAATTCGACTTTAAAAACTATTAATCCGCCTTTCGATCTAATGATACTTCTCTTCCTAACGTTAAAAATAAAATTCAAGTTTGACTCCCCAAAAGCCCCCACTGATGAAACAAATCACAAAGCATAATGCATCAACTTCAGCATCTGGTTGATCTGAAACTCCATGTAGCTAAACCCACAAAAATTACAAAGAAAACAAATGACATAAAAGGGAAAATGTGCTATAAACAAAGCATTAGTTGCTGTTCGCGGCTCTTGCCCGACTGTTACAAAAAGAAAACTCCAAAACAAATACTCCCTGTCGGTGTGTAACAATACATTAGGCAAGAAATGGCAGCTCTATGACTCTAAGGAAAGCCTTTATCAACCGAATAGCAGAAGGCAGAAAAACATGGACAAGGAACCTCATATCACTGCCGAATTCACGACACTGCATATCATCCAAACGCTGGACACGGAAGCTTGTTTTCTCAGCTTGCTTTAATGTATTACAATATTCGCATTGCCAACGGCCATGCCCATAGACAGAACAGTCTCTTGCTAGCTTTAGTATATCAGTTCTCCTTTGCTCTAATGTCGCAAAACAAAACACTCAGTACCAATCCTTCTAGTATATAGTATTACTCAACTAAATGTCAGAGCACAAAAGAACAGACATTTTAAGATAAACCGAGTTTTAGCAGTTTTTGAAATCCTCAATCATTTACAATTGTATGCATAACAAAGAAAATGGATTGATAGAAAGATTTAAGCATACAAGAGGTTTGAACTGACTAAGAAATACCAGATATATAAATTTTCGACTTTCCATTCGAAATTGTACGCCCAACAGTTGTCTTTGATGAAAGAATTTGAAACACAAATATACAACAGATTCATTTAGAAACAACAATTTTCAGGTTGTGTAGATATAGAAATAGATCTACAGCAGCCGCCAATACAATAAATAGTGAGGCACCTACTTCAGAGAGATTGCATGCCTACATGTTTACATACAAAAACGAGAACAAATATCATGATGATTTAGGTGAGCTAATGTCTGCACATCTGATACGCATAACTTTCAATGACCAATTCTTGTGTCTTCCCCACCATTACTTAAGTACTAAGTTTATTAAAAGAGCCAATGCAGTACAACCTAATTACACAAGGAAATTAGGAAGTAGCAAAACCTAAAAGCTACATTCAAAATCATTTGGAAGGGATGGTCAATATTGTGCTCGGAAAAATGCATCCAATGAATCCTATTATCTTCTCTCAATACAGGGTAAGAAATCAAATCACCTTCATACCTATTGAGCTGAATCTTCAGAGAATCTACCATCAAAAGGAGTTGACGGATGAGAATGTGCCGTACCAGCAGCAGTTCCAGAGCCATGTTGAAGTTCTATAACAAGCCATCGAACTGCTTTACTCATCTGTTCCAACCGAACCGCACTAATGGGTGGCAGACCAGTTGTGCTGTGCCCAGACTTCCCAGCCACCAAGCCAGTTGCCTCATCCACCAGGCACTCTGAGCCAATCCTTTGCTTCACAGACTCCACAAACTCCTCCGCTTGATCACAAGTGACTCTGAAAAGTTCCCACTTCTGCTTAAAATTCTCAAGAGCAGCATCCGTGGCTGCTGTTTTCTGGCCACCAGAAGTTTCCTTGGATTCGAGCACATTAGCTGCTGCAACAACGAACTCTTGGTATGCACTATTTAGGGAATCTACAATGCTGTCCATTTTGAGGCTCGTACTTCCTAATGAATATAGTACAAATGTTAGGAAATTATGAACTACTGAGGGAAGCTAATAATTTACTTCTCACTTTATACTCATGCTGAAACAACAATACAATGAAAGAGAAAAAAAAAAAAAAATCTTTAATTTAATCTCTTTTTATCTATATAATTTGAACAAGAATTTCGTGTTAAATCACAAATCCTATGTCACTTCAAACCTGGGTTTACATTGCATACATTCAAATAACAAAGTCCATTAAATGCAGAAACTAAATTCAAAAAGGAAAACATTTTACAATATGATGGTAACATACAAAGACCGATCAACATTCACAAATCTCATAAAATTAAACAGAAAAGCAACCTAATAAAAAGAGGATAGTCAATGATGCTTCCTTTTATGGGGGTTTCCACACATACTTCGAGAAATGACACATTATTCAGCAAAACCAACGACAGTCAATAATGTTTCATGTTACATGTCTTACATTTACAGTCTTATCGTCAAAACGTATAACATGACACAATATTCAGACAACCTTACCCAAGCAGGACTCAACAAGGAAAAGGCTAAAGTAATAGCAGCTTTCTTTTATGCCACCAGATCTGTTATAAGATCCCCAATTTTATGTTCCAAGCTATGTACCAAGCATGGTTAGTACACCATTAACTACATAAAATGAATACAGGCTATTGCGCATACAGATCAATGAATAGAATAGCAAGGAATTGAGTAATTAGATCACCGAATCAGAGTCCTACCAATAGAGTAACAAAGAACACCTTTAAAAAAGTAAAGGAACATCAGAAGCCAAAGTTTAACCTAATCACAACTATTTTACATACAGACCAACGAATCATCCTCGTGTACCTATACTTTGACATATGACATACCAACATGTCAATAAGTTTGTGAAAATATACAGCAACAAGGTATTTCGTATCCAAACCCTGGATATAAGGGTCAAAAAACTATTTTATAAATGCAACAATTTCCGCGCAAATCCACTACAGCTCAACACTCCTGACTTCCTTATTCATCCTCACCTCAAAGCTTCCCCATTTCCTCCAAATAAAAATAAAAATTCAATCCCTTCTTCGACAAAAATACAAAGCAAGTCCCATAGAGATCTAATGTAACATCCCACATCGCCTAGGGGAGTGATCCTTAATTGTATATTCTCATCCCTACCTAGCACGAGACCTTTTGGGAGCTCACTGGCTTCGAGTTCCGTAGGAACTCTGAAGTTAAGCGAGAAGGGTGCTAGAGCAATCCCATGATGGGTGACCCACTGGGAAGTTGCTCGTGAGTTTCCAAAAATAAAATTGTGAGGGAATGATAAGCCCAAAGCGGACAATATCGTGCTACGGTGGAGTCGGGCTCGGGTTGTTGTAGGGCCCGGGCCGGGATGTGACATCTAAGAAGAATTTAAACTCAAATGTTAATAATTACCAGTAAATTCGAAATGCTATTTTGATATCTCTAGGGGGTGGGATTAAGAATTGAAGACATTATTAATTGGTGTTTAAGCGAAAGTGCAATTATTTATATCCGAAAGAAGACCTCTTTATCATTTGTATTTGGAAGAGAAATACACAAAAATCGAAACACCCCATTTTCTTACTTTTAATTCTCTGTTTGAAAAATCCCAATTTTTCCATTTCAAATGGATCGAAAAAAATTAAGCAAAAACAAAAAACTTGTTCAAACAATGGGATCAGAGACTTTGATCATCAATGAGTTGTGCTGCTACTGCCATTATACTAATGTGCACAAATACTCACAAAAATTAGATACGAGAAAATCATAGAGCTTTCAACGGATTAAACGATAATAAAGTGGATATGATTCAACACAAAAGCTGGGAAAAGTAAAACATCATACAATCTCGGCAAAAAATACAAAACATACTAAACCCTGAACAACGAAATTGAAAGAAATGACATTACCTGGTGAGGAAGCTGCCGATTGTTATTGAAGATTCAGAAATTCGAAGAGGCGGAAATATTTACAACTGAGAAGAAGAAACAAAGAAATTCAGAAGATATGAAGAGGGCTTGGATTCGATGGGCTATA
Source organism: Pyrus communis (assembly GCF_041283825.1). Taxonomy (NCBI): domain Eukaryota; kingdom Viridiplantae; phylum Streptophyta; class Magnoliopsida; order Rosales; family Rosaceae; genus Pyrus; species Pyrus communis. The sequence continues at coordinate 7,239,900 of NC_142574.1, read as the reverse complement.
GGGAGAGACGAACTTATTTTTTAGCTTTCAAACATAAAACTCGTTTTTAATCCTACTTTTGCCCTTGAAACTTCATAAAAGCCACGTATTATTTTCGAAACTCAAAATTCGTTCAGATCTGCTTTATTTCTGATTTTTCATAGGCTTTTTAGCTAAAATAATTTCTGAGATTTGCATAACTTCTCACTTTGGTCCCTAAGATTTCAAATCAATAGAAGTGGTCCCTGAAATTGTCCACCATCCATCATTTTGGTTCTTCCATTAAAAACTCTATTAAGTGTCCCAGAGCTCTTGGTCGGAAGTTTAGATAATTTTCAAAGTTTCGTAACTCAATCGTTTCTTAACCAAATTTGACCCATAATATATCAAAATGAAGATAGAAAAGTGTAGAATAAGATTTTACTATTTGGAAACCCAATGGTTTCTGCAGATTGTCGGAAAATAGCCTCAAAGTTGGCTGGTCCGAAGGAAAACTGAAAACCTCGCCAAAAACTGGGCAAATTTTAAACATTCATAACTTCTTCAATACTCAACGAAATGAAGTGATTCAAAAACAAAAACCATACTTCTCGACGAGATGAAGATAATGGTACATTTTTTAATGGCTAACTCGCCGTGGTTTGGCCGGAAAATGGCTCGAAAGTGGCTATCTTGTCTTGAGTTAGCCAATTTTGAGCCATTTTCCGGCCAAACCACGGCGATTTAACTACTGAAAAAGGTACTATTCTCTTCTTCTCATCGAGAAGTATGATTTTCGTTTTTGAATCACTTGATTTCGTTGAATATTGAAGAAGTCATGAACATTTAAAGTTTGCCCAATTTCTGGCTAGTTTTCCAGTTTTCCTTATCTAGCAATCATTAGGCTTCTAAATCCAGTTTTCCTTTCGGACCAGTCAACTTTGAGGCTATTTTCCGACCATCTCTATCAATCATTAGGCTTCTAAATAGATATAATTTTATTCTATACTTTCCTATCTTCATTTTGATATATTATGGGTCGAATTTGGTTAAGAAACGATTGAGTTACGAAGCTTTCAAATTTGCCCAAACTTCCGGTCAAGAGGCCCGGGACACTTAACAGAGTTTTTAACAGAAGTACCAAAATGATGGATGGTGGACAATCTCAAGGACCACTTCTATTGATTTGAAATATCAGGGACCAAAGTGAGGAGTTATGCAAATCTCAGAGACCATTTTGGCTAAAGAGCCTTTTTCATATGAAGGTCATGTGTCCATTTTCTAATCCACGTCAGTATATTTGACTCTTTTTTTAACAATTAAACGATATTATTTACACTAAAAAGAAAAGGGTAGATTTAACCTCTCACTTATACGACAGCGTATAGCGAATTTGGAATTTCATGAAATAAAGTGGCAAATTTTAAATTTTAAAAAATAAAGTGAGATTAAAATCAAATTTCATGTTGATTAAAAATAAGGAAAACTAATGAAAAGAGCTTGAGACTTTGAGTTTTAACGAAAATGACAAAATAAATTATAAAGTAAATAGTACCATTATTAACTTTTTAGTGTAAAAATATGATTTTTCGTTAAAATGAACAATACTGAAAACTTTTATTTAAAAGTCTCTTAAAAATAAGCCTCTGCTTTTAAAATTCGACAACCCAAGCTATTTGGCAAAATATGCGACTTTCTTATGAGAAACTATAAGAATTTTATTTTTTTGGGCCATATAGGTGGGTTTTTTTTTTTTTTTTTTTCTTCTTCTTCTAAGAATTAAGTATCCAAAATTCCTTAATATTTTGGTGTGATTTCAAATTAGTCTTTAATTTTTTCAAAAATTTCAAAAGGGTCCTCAACATATAGGAAATCTCGCTTTTGTTAACTACCTACATGACATTTATGATTAGATTTTTTATAAGGCTTGTTAGCCAAAATGGTCTTTGAGATTATTATAACTCCTTAATTTAGTTCATGTGATTTGAAATCTATGAATAGAAATGGTTCCTAAGTTTGTCCACCAGCAATTATTTTGATTATTCCATGAAAAATCTATGTTAGATAAGGACCATAATGACAAAAATACCCTCAACTTAATAAACAGTGGACCAAACTTAGAACTAGTTCTGCCAATTTTAAATATCAGAGAACAAAGTAAAAAATTATGTCAATCTCAATAATCATTTTAGCTAAAAAAATGTTTCCTAATGATATTAGATAAGTTTAACTTTTGAGATTTGTGTAGTAAATAACTTGAGTCAAACTTCATCAAACGATAATTAATAAGATGGGAAGCAAAAGTGGACTCCATTTGGTGATATCTTACCAACTTGGTCTCAATGGGTTTGTGACATTGAAATCCCCTCACCAAACAAACACAGCCTTCAACTGTTTCTTTGTTCGATCAAGTTCAAACATTGAACACCCTAATCCAAACTACGTACAGCAAGATCACAGTATTCATGGAGCAATTTTGGTCCTTCCGGATAACATCGCGGCAGTTCAATTGAACCATGCATTGGGAAAATGCCCCATTGAGTTTTCACTTTCACTTTCCAGCTTTGAGACCTGCAAACTCCAAATGGCGAATCGCACTTTACTGGAACGGGAAACCGACACCATTTCCTGTTATATTTAAACAAACATTACACTTCGGCGCTGTAGAATGAGAAACCAACTCCCACTCCAGTCATGGGTTCCGGGCCTTCCGGCCGAACAATCGCGGCCCCAAGGTAATCATGGATTCCGGCCATACAAATGCAGCCCTAAGGCAATCATGGATTCCAGCCAAACAATCGCGGCCCTAAGGTAATCCAAGTTAGGATATGGTTTTGATAGAACAAGGGCAGTCCAACACAATGTGAAAATGGACAGCGGGAAATGCGGAGAATCTCACATCACATAATGGTAAAACTGACAAGGAAGATGGTACAAGGAAAATACATATCAAAATCTTGACGCAGCAAGCAGTTTCAAGGAAAAACTACGATATGGGAAACTAAGTTGATGATGGTTGCCACCTCCTGACCCAGTCCGTCAAAGTAGACAGATTTGTCGAAATGTCTTGAATGCTATCACTCTTCAAAGGAATCACGATATCTTGAGGGTAGCTCTCTTTTGCCTCCTCGAGCAGAGTTTGAAATATTTCACATTCAATATTGTTGGAGAGCTTCGAATTCGAATACCCTCTGTCACGTCCAAAAATCCACAAAACGGGACACTCGTAAACACACGGTTGTCCACATGAAGGAAATAAAACAGAAAAGAAAGAGTGAACCAAAAACCTACCTTCGAGTCAAACGGTCGTACAAGACAGTGTTGTCAGTCTGAAGCACAACCACAAGATCAAACCATCTCTCGGGGAAGAAGTCGCAACCATGGTAGTCCACTATGTTCCCTCCTTCTTCCATTGTATCCTCAAGCTCATCGCACACCAGGTCTTCATTGATGACGTAACAGTCTAGCTCATCATCCCAGCCGTCATGAAGATTCTTCGCTTTCACCAAATCACCCACATTGATGTGGCGGAGCTGCGTTGCCTCCGCTAAGGCGGACGATGTTGTTGTCTTCCCTGTTCCTGGCGTGCCCGTCACCAATATGTTTGGCCTTGTCCTCACCATGACTCTCTAGTCTGCTCGAGGGCAAAGCCTAGATTAGAGGCGGATAACCTAATACATAATTAACGATAACATTTTTTAGTCCTATAGATAAATACAGTGACAAGATTCGCAACACAACAACTATCTCGTTGACAAAATCATAAAGCTGCAAATAATTCATAATAGCACTTTCAAATCTTCAAAAACCAACACAAGCAATCTTATAGTCTCAGCACACCAACTCAACGAGAAACCCATTTGTTACTAAACATAACAGAGCTATAGCCAGTGGTGTAATAGTCAGAACTTGAAACCTAAACAAAAAAGAAACCCACAAACAGTTAAATTTAAGGAAAACTAATGAAAATTGTTAAGTTTTAACAAGGGTAAAGTGAATAATACCATAATTGACTTTTTTGTGTAAAAAAGTAGTTTTTCGTTAAATTAAACAGTACCGGAGCTTTTTGTTAAAGTTTTCTTGAATTTAAATTCAAACTTCCGGAAGAAACCCAAAATTTGAACAAATAAAAAAGATTCCAAAATTCATGCTTCTGAGCAACAAATATACAAGGGAATATGTAAAACAAATGAAAGGGGGAAATTGTTTTCATGCTTATCACGATTAAGCTTAATAAACCCCAATTAAGCCACCAATCAAACCTAAAATTGAATCTTAACTAAACCCCTAATTACGGATAAGAAAAAAAAAATAAATAAATAAAAACAAAATATCAAAGAAGAATAGGTAGATTAACGATACCTGAAGGAGTAGGGGAGTGAAGCTTTGAGGAGGAAGCTACGAACCCTAAATCCCAATTTGCAGAATCGGTGATGATTTATCAAGCTTGGAAAAACAAGATATATAGAGAAAAGTGAGAGCACGGAAGTAAGGGTAAATTGGTAATCTTCCAATGGAAAGAAAGGGTAAATTCGTCAAAAAAAGCTCTATAAACCCTAAACCCTCACGTCGGCCCCTTTCTTCTTCCTCCAGTCGACATAGCGAGAGACGAACAGCGCACAAGCAGCATCCTTTGTTCCCGGCTTTTCGCCTAAACTCTCTGTAAGTGGTACTCTTTTTCAGATTTTAGTTTTGAATTAGGGTTGTTTTAATTTCAATTTAGCTTTCTGCTACTATTAGGGTTATACATTTGGGACTTTGATTTCAATTTTGCGTTTATGGCGTTCGTAGTAGTTCTATACCACAGAAATTTTAAAATTAATTAATAAATCTCTAAACTTTCTGCCTAATTGTTACAAGTTGGTAATTTTAATTTTTTTTTTCCGGACATTTGCATTCAATTGCTTCAAACTAAGAACTTTGCACCTTCCACCTTGAGGGCTTGATATTTCTTTAGAGGTAAAAATGTAGAAGCAAAATTATACGATGTCGGAGAGTGTTGAATCGGGTTGTCATTCAGAATGTTATTAGTGGTAAATGGTTTAATCTGAATTTGTTGTTCTGGCTTGTGCTTTCTTTTCTTTTTTTTGCTGTTTGGCAGTAGGATTTTGTAAGAAATGGAACACGGGTCGTTGACTGATCCCAGCCAATCCACATTTTCTTTGGTTGACGAGGATCACACATTTGCAAATGCCGTCAGGTTCACTTTGAACCAGGAGTAAGTGCTTTCTAATTGTTTTAATAAACATCTGACTATTTCTTTTGGGATCAATAATCTGCTTCTTTGATGTTTTAGCTCTAATTTTACTTGTCTAAACATCAAATGTACTGAATCCTTATCAATTTTTTTTCCCTCTGAAATCGAATTTGCTTTATTGGTCGACTTTTTAAGTAGAATGAGCACAGTGGAAAATGCTTTGAAAGTTTATTGGAACAAATCTTCCGAGTTAGTATATAAATCTTGCCATAAGATAGGTTTAAGTTTAAAAGGATCATGCAGTAATAAGCAGTAATGGTGGTAAAAATGGTGTAACGACGATATGCTCACCAAGCTGTAATGTTCTGTTGCAGTCCAAGGACAAAATTTTGTGGGTACAGCATTCCTCATCCATCGGATAACCGAGTTAATATTAGAATCCAGACAACAGGTAACACATCCAAACCTTGTCTTGGACTATTACAATGATTTTTTTCTTCATCAACCATTTTTTCCCATAATTGCAACCTTGCACGTATTTCTGGTTTATTTTTTTTTCTTCTTTAAGATAGAGATGTCATACTGATGGCTGTATGCATTTGTTTTTTGCTTACATTAGCAATGTGACAACAATGTTTTCACTTAAGCAGCCTCCAAAATACTCAATTTGTTGTGCCTTTGATACTTTGCCAAATGCCTAATCATATCTGTGTATTGGAGCTAAGTTGTGGAGTCTGAACCAAATAATTAACTGGAGCAACTTTAGTTCCTATAGAAACAGGTGTTTAATTTGGTCATCTTAGCGTCGTCAACTCTCTGTTAATTTTTCATGGAGTTCTTACTTGAATGTGTATGTGAACCGCCCTATTTCCATCGCAAGAGTGTATTGTTTGGACCCATAATATAAGTGCTTTGGTGGGTAAGCATCACCATCTAACCTTGGGTCTAACGGTGGTGGTGATGGGGGATTGAGAAAGAGGGTTTCCAACTAGTTTAGGTTATGGGTTCGAGCCCAACCAATTTATCAAACTGTAGCCGTTGTCTCTTCCAGGTAGTTATGATGCAAAACAAAATTACTTCCCCATATCACTCCATAAAAATTGAAGGATCTCGCTTGGTGTTTCTTTAAGGAATTAGTGTTTTGGAATCAGTCTTGGAGTTTCTAATGCATAAAACATTTGGTGTTTGATGAAATTTTACAGGTGATGCAGCAAAAACCGTATTCACAGATTCATGTCAGGATCTCATGGTGATGTGCCAACACGTGAGGAGCACTTTTGACAAGGCTGTTGTTGATTTTCGAATGAGTAAATCCGCAAATGGCATGGATATCGACTCAAATAACTAAACCTCGACATCGGATTAAAGTTGCCAAACCCAATGGTCGGACCAGAGGGTGTTGCAGGATTTTTGTGTCTTTAAATTTTATGAGGGTGTTGCATATGATGATACATAATATTTTCGTACCCTTTTCCTTGTCTATTTCTGGTAAAATAGGTTGGCATGCTTTCTGAAGTCAGCTTCCATCGGATTTCACATTTCCATGGTCTTTTACGTCATTGATTGATGGACTACAGTTTTGGAAGCAGAGATGCGGACTTCCAGCAAACTGGCCGTCTATAAGAACATCAATCTGGCCACTCTCCTTCCACTTTTCTGCATATTTCACTTGTATGGCGCTTTTGTCATAGTCAAGTTTTGTGGCAGGATGCTCCTTCATTGTCTCCAAATATATCAATGGCTCCAAGAAATCCGAACACGTATCAAAAACATACAAATTGTTCAGCCTCAAATTAAAACAAATTGTGATCTCACATTTCGTAGCACATCTACGAGAATGTGTACTGTACATACAATTCATCCAAATAAATAGGATGGAGAGCAAGAGGGCGGGGCCGGTGAGCATTACTGTAGCTATACAAATTTCAAAATTTAAACTTAATAAATAGGGTGATAAGTGTGGTGAGCAAAAATATTTATATATTATAGTTGAGTTTTCAAATTGGATGGGGAAAAAGGATGGTAAGAGTAGGTTGTCACTTGTAGAAAAAACTCTTGCGCAACAAAATTTTAGGCGATGAACAATATTTTGTTGCCCAAGGATGGTGAAACAAATTTTCTATTTGGATGATTCTAAGGTTGGAAGTGGCTATAAAGTTGTTCACAAGATTGATTATGCCTCCGGTTAAGATCCTATCCCATTCAAAAGTGCACTTTCTGTGTTGTGGTTTGCATATCACCCGACTATTTATGATCATAAAAAGTTCGGCAGCATCTCCCCAGGGTTCCCCAAGTGCACTACGTGGATATTACAGACAAATATCCACTATGCACTTGAAGAACAATAGGAGGATACAATCGAATTTTCCACGATCGAAACTTAGCCAAGTTCATCACAAACCCTAAATACATACTAGTGCACTCCCAAACTGTCCAAACTGGACAATTCAAGATTAAGTTAGATCGCGGAGCCGCATATTGCGCCTGCACGCGTGTCCAACAAAATCTTAAACATGTCTAAGGTATATTTCGATTTTATTGTACGAATTTAATCAACATAATTAACTTTGTATAAATGGAATGAAGTTATAACAAGTTCCACACCCCGAATTCCTACACTAATGCTGCACAAATTAAGTTTTCCTACTCCACATGTATTTCAAAAACAACTACAAATTTCACATCCTATATAATTCAACATATACAGTTATCACAACTAAATAAATTCATTCTTCCTACTAAAAACTAATCATAAATAACACATTTGAAGGAAAAAATAATGACAAACTCAAAATAAACTAACCTTCAAATATTTCGAAGAGGAAGAGATGGAGTGAGATACAACGGGGGATGGAGGGAGGGAGGGAGAGAGAGAGAGAGAGAGAGAAGCAGTGGGGGACGGCCGGGGGGCTGCAGAAAGCACATCAATGAAAAAAGGTGAGGGGGAAATGGGGGAAGAAGGCAGCGGACTCTGAGCTAAAAGGTAACCTACATCTCACCGACAGAAGCAGTCGTCGCGAGAATTCAAATACTTCGTCTCCTAACTATATATTCCCCCTTTTTTTTACACATCACTTGTAGACTTTTCTAGACGACCAAAAAATATTACACGACGGAAAGGTCCGTCGGTTAACTACAATTTACGCGTCGAACAAGTTTTCCGCCCCATAAAAATCTCATTAAGTACGCGCCAAATATTTTCTTTGGCGCCAAATTTTTCCCAACAAAATATGGTTTACCCTACGAAATTGTCCCGTCTCAGAAGACCTTTTAGTAAACCTACAATGTTGACTATACTAACCCTACAAACGTGTGATTTTATCGGGTAAGAAGCTGTTAACCGACGAAATTTCTTTTGTCCCTCAAAATTTGGTAGGGCAAGCCGTACTTTCTCGTATTGAGAGAGAGTAAACTGAAATGCCATTGTCAGCAAGTGATCATGTTGGCTTCTTCAATCCGGGAAGCAAGTTCTCGATTAGGACTTGCAGAACGGTCTTGATCGGGGTTTGTTTAGGTTTCAAGTAAGAATTTCATATAGGTATTTTTACAAAATGTGTTTTATCCCAATTGTTTTTGGGTTGGACAAGGCACGTCTAATTTTCAAGTTAGGTGTAGCGAAATAAATATTTGGTTCAAATAAAATTTCTCTTTAGTAAATATGACTCATTTTTTCGCTCTTTCACACTCTTACATTACAGTTTTTACAAATGACTCATTTTTTAACTCCCACCACCACATGCATCTCATGTGTCATTTGCCTAAGTAAGCTATGAAACTCACTCAAACAAACTGAGAGAAATTGCTTCAGAAGATAAGAGAACACAACCACTTTAAAATGGCCAATCTAATCAAATGAGATTAGCTTATTTATAACAGAATGAATTTCTAAACCACAACACTCAATAAACAAATAAAAACTAAAATTGAACGAAAGTTTGGAAGAAATTAAAAGTAACTGAACCTAACTCTTACAGATGGTACAAAAAGATGCTTAACATCCATTAATCTGGAGGCTGCAATCTTCTTGTTATTCTTACGTACTGAATAACATTGCAGCCTTGTCATCAAAGGAACTTTTTGAAGGTCTAACTATTGAGTTCACTACTATATATATGATGTTGCTTATGATTGTTTTCACCAAAGATCTTGGTTTGTGATCTCATTACATCGTATAAATTCTGCTTTTGTGATAGAGGTAGCAATTGTATCCTTTAGCATTACTCCATGATATATATTGCACCTCCAACCTTTAAAAAATGGTGCCCACAAGTCAATTTTCTATCGTCAACGTAGCGAGCAAAATCTGAATCTGTATAGCCTAAAACCTCAAGTTTCTCAACGTTGCAATAGATTAACATAAAAGCCCGATCGAGTTAAAAGGAAATAATGAAACCACCTTCTTTACACCTAGCAAAGTTCCAAGTTCGTTTCCTTCTCTAATCTTTTAGAGTGTATGCACACCAGCTATCCCTTCCTCCCATAAGCGGATCTTAGTCCCATAAGTTAGGTCGAGTACACGAGTCACTGGAATCTATAGTTCCGGTGGTTTATATATATATATATATATATATGTGTGTGCGCGCGCGCGTGTTGAAGTATATCCTCATTTAGAAGGTTGTATTCAATTAGGAATCTAAGGCTGTAGTTATAAACTCCCACAAAATTTATGTATTTTAAATATTCGCATATAAGTGGATAGATGCATATGACTAGAATACATCAAAATCGTCTAATTCATTGAATCTTACAAATTCACTGTTTTGAATACACTCTAACACTAAAAACACTTTCAAAGCCATTCATATATCACCAAACTTGGATTGAATCCTTAAAAATCTGAATTGAATAACATTTGAAAAACTCATTTAAAATCATAATTGGATAAAAATCTGAATTGAATACCAGTTGCATTTGAAAAATTCATTTAAAAAACATAATTGAATACGGTTTTACAATCAAATTGAATTCTTTTCCAATACACCCCTGAATCTTTGTTTCTGCTCCCTGTGTTCCATTTCTCTCCATCTTCATACCCTAATCTGATTTACTCATAATTAAGTCACCAACCATAGCTAAGTTTATTGCAACAAAGAATACAATTTTTTCGTACCAAAATAAATTACTGAATTAAATCATCAGAAGGTTCTAAAGCCAGATGCAGGAATTCGAGAAATAAAATTGGACGCTAAATTTTCTTATGTACATCGAAGTATTGGAAGTTAGCGAAAATGGAAATTAAAAAACTAACCGGCAATCCAACAGCTATACTGAGAAGTGAAATTTTTATTCAGTCCAGAAAATTAAAAAACAAGAAAGCAAACTTGAATGAAATTAAAAACACACAAAATAAAAGAAACAAATATGTAACCACAAACTAATTAATACAAACCTCTGCAACTAAATCAGGCTAACAAAGGAAGCAACTGATAGATTCATAGATAGAGCACTCACGCCCAGTAGACTCTTACCTCTCTCATCATTTATCGATCAAAAGGTCCTTTGGGATCGAGTTGTTTACACAAACCCAGATAGGTAAGATAAAGAACTCGATCCTTGGCACCGGTTCGATGATTTTTGGTGTGCTTACAGAAATATTTCAACTGCTCAAGCGTGCAGCAACCAAGCATCTGCCCCAACAGCAAAAACAGCCAGTTAATCACCTTCTTCTTCTCCCCTATGATCGGTTTCGCGCTGTTCTCTTGTTCGCAAAACTTGCATGGAGGAAGAACTGGGTTCATCCACACACTCGGTGCCCTATCGCGCATCGTGCTCTTGTTACCAGCAATAAAACTCCCAACCTCAAGAAACTTTTCCTTCAGATTATACTCCATCTTATATTGTCGTTCACAACGCTTGCACTGCACTTCACCTGTGATGGTAACGATTTGCCTTGAATACAAGTATTCCAGACTGTGCACCATGGCCCGCCTTGTGGTAGCCCACGGAAAGGGAGCCGGGACAGTCTCGCTCTTTCCCTCCCTCGGACCTTGGGTAGGGTTCCGCCGTGCACGCAAATGACGAGATGTGGGAACTCCGGGATTGGGCAAGGGCATGGACGGGGAGGAGGAAGATTGTAGTGTAGTCATGTAAAGTGGGTGTGAGGATGAGAGTTGGAGAGGATGAGATGAATGTTTTTGAGGCATTAGGGTTTGTATGAACAAGGGTGTTGGCTGCACTGACAGTGACGAGGATGATCGTGGTGGCACCGGCAGTGGCAACGATGCTGTTAGCTGTGTATCTACTGGTGGCATTAGACGAGGTTTTGATTGAGGACGATTAGAGTTGAGCGAGAGAGCGAGCATATCGTTTTCTTCTGCTTCGAAATCGGGGCCAACATCCTTGTTGTTGTTCTTTCTCTTCTTGTTGTTTTCTTTTTCATTGTTTTTGTTCTTGATATCTTTGTCCATGTTCTTCGTCATAGCTTTCTCAATCTCTTTCATGGAGAAAAAAGTCTAATATTTGAAAAGAGAGAAACTCGAGTAAAAGAAAATGTTGAAATAGTAAAATTGAGTTTGAACGTGTACTCAAATTTATTGAGATAGAATTAAAAAGAGGAATTGAGATAGAGTTAGAATGCTATTCAAATTTTGAAATTAAAAAACTATTCAAATTCGATTATGGTTAGGTTTCCTTAATCTTTTTACATGATTTTATCCGATGCCTAATCTTTTTTATTTTTATTTTTTTTGGAAACTACTTTATTTATTTATTTTTGTTTCAAGATAATTTTTAGCTTATTTTATAGATACACGTCTGCTGTCCTTGGAAGAGTTATTTAGTAAGTAAAACGCTTAATATTTTGGAAGAGAGATTTTATAAACTATTCTGCATGCGGTTGAATTTCAAAGTTTGTCTAAAGCCAAATATTGTGACATTGTACAGTACAAGGGGACTAAATTTTCGTTGGTATTTTTAAAAGAAAATGAAATAAAATTCCTGTTGGTTTTAGTTACGATTCAAAGATTATGTTTTAACTATTGTTCAAATCCTATGAATCTTGGACCTAATTGATGAAACATGCATCCTCTTTGGGTATGAACAATTAAAAGTTTTCGTCAATAATGATATGTAAGTTTGACTAATTTTCCTTATATCCTGTCTATTTTGAGCATGGAACTTATTAATTTTTTTCATTTGGTTCGAAAACTTATTAATTAAAGTTTGATTGGGTTTGACTAATTTTTCAAAAAACTTATCCTGAAATACGATGTTAGGACTAATAAATCATTGATAAAAGGCTCCTACGAAAAAATAAATAACGCAAACAATTGTCATACTTAATAATCAAGGGCAAAATTCAAGCGGATATTATTTTAGAATCAGATCACGAATATGAACGAATATATATTAGAATCAGTGCCATAACCTAACAGCAGAAATACTCTTTTTTGACATATAAAGTTATAAACTGGTTATACCATACAACAATATTCTAGTAAAAATTTCCAACCAGCCCACATCTTAAATGGATAATTTTATATAATTTTTCATCCCCTTACAAAATAAGGCAAGAAAGGAAGGAAGAAGTTAGCACTGAAGCAGGACATGGCTAACGCATATCGGCAATGATAAAGTGAGAGTGTAGTGTGTATTTAGACTGTAAGTGCAGACGATGAGTTTTTTCCTCTATTAGAAAATCTGTTAAGTAAACCGTTAAGTGATGACATGACAAATATAGGATCCACATTTGTGCTGACGTGGCTGTCACATTTGTACCACATAGCAAAAAAAAAAAAAAATTATACATTTAAAATATAATAATATTTACCCTATTAAAAATAAAATAAAAAAATAAAAAACAAACAAACAAACCCAGAAACCCCCCGACCCACTTCTCCATCTCCTCCCTCTTCACCTCCCATCCCTTACAAACCATCACCCTCACCCTTCTTCTCCAGTTCACCCACGTCCCGCCGCCGCCATCTTCCTCCTCAAACTCCCATCAGCAACCACCACCACTACTACCTAATGATGTCGTCATACTCCTCTTCCTCCTTAGCTCAAACATAATGAAGCAACAAAAACAAAAATCCCAAACGAAGCAATTTTTCAAAATATGAAGGCAATCTGCTTTGTTTATCCAAATCCATCAAACAAAGCAAAAGCAACACTAATTTCACATCTTTACAAAAAATTCAGAAACCCCGATTAAACCCAAGCCAGAATCTCTAAATCTTATCGATCTCACCGAAAAATAGTGAGATAGTGCTTCAAGCGCGACTGAGAGAGGCGAAGTAATCAAGGAAGACAATGCCTCGGAATGGCATCGTTGCGATATGTAATCGACACTGCTGACTTGTTGGAGGCGGTGACCAGATCGGGAACGCAGTCGATTCGGAGCGGGGCATGCAAGCTCCAGTCAATTAGGAGTAGTGGGTTGGAGGCCGTGACCAGATCGAGAGGAAGGGGTTTCAAAAGATGCAGTCTTGGGTTCGCCGGTTCAGAGTTTTCAAACGGCGACAACAATGGTAGCCATTTGCTTGGGCGAGCTTCAAGTGCATGAGGTCGGAGAGCTCGGCTCGAGTTCATGGTGGTGGATTTAAGGTGGGAAGAAAAGAGTGAATTTTTTTTCCGGTTGGGCTAGGGTGATGGTCGGTCGAGTTCGTTAGGGTCGGTAGGTGAAGAGGGAGGAGTGGGTCTGGGAAGAGAGAAGGGATTGGAGGTGAATAGCGAGGAGATGGAGAAGTGGGTCAGAGGGTTTCTGGGATTGTTTGGGTTTTTTTTTTTTTTTAATAGAGTAAATATTATTATATTTTAATTGTATAAATTTTTTTTGTCACGTGGCACAAATGTGGTAGCCACGTCAGTACAAATATAGATCTCATATTTGCCACATCATCACTTAATGGTTTACTTAACAGATTTTCTAACGGATGTATAAAATTGAAATAAAATGATAAGTAAATGTATGAAATTGAAATGTTTTAAAGATGTTGTAATGTATTGAAATTAACCCCAAACCTGAAGGTGTAAAATGTAATTTACCCTATAAATAAATATGCGCACATGTCAACTTAATATTTACATCATTTGAATACAGTCTTACACTATTCCAATTTCTATAACATATATCTCAATATAATAGTATGATGTTAGATTGCTATATAGGATGGGGTAATTTAGACATATCATCTTATTAAACTATAAGTATAAGAGTAATAACAAAAACTACAAATGACGCTTTACCGCAGTGACATAAAGTAATCATGCCTATACACCCTAGTGCGATTCAACCCCATTGATGCCCCTCCCCCTAACAACAAACAATTTAACTTACTAACTTTATCTTTAATTGTAAGAAGAAAAAAATAACAAAAACTGCAACGGACCAAACCAACTAGTCCAATTCAACAATTTGATTCGGTTTTGGAGTCTATAGGGCCGACCCTGAGGATAACCGAGTAAACGATGAGGCCCAAATTAATGTTATATATCTTATAAGTATCTTACAAATAAGATATAACTATTTTTTTTTATCAAATATCCATGCCTTAAGAATTTTGATCAAGGTGTTTTGGTGCATTAGACCATGTCCACATTTTTTTATTTAGCAAATTAAAAATAACTAGTCTTTATTCACCTACTTCTGCAAGTGCAAAAGACCTTTCTTTAATCATGTGACTTACAAACCCTTGATTCACTTATATAGCAGATTGTTTTACTTATTTCTTATTTCGCTTGAGTTTGGAATGTGTGAGAGGTTTTTAAGTGTTGCAATAATAGAACAACATATTAGAAAAGAAAATTAGAATGATTAGTTGATCACATAGTACTTTAAACTTTGAAGTGGTCATGAAGGTTAGTGAGGCTCTTACTTTTCTTCTTGCTTTTGTATGTCAATTGACAACTCTCTCCAAAGTACAATCAAATAAAAATTTAGTAAGATCTATTTGATACAGTAGTAAATAGTTTTCATTCTAAAACTTAAGAAAACAAATTTAAAATACCAAAAATTCATTATGACCTACAAAGAATGTATTAAAAAAATCAGAGAACACCAAGAATTCTTCTGAAGGAAAAATTGTGAAAAACTAAGTTCATTAAGCAACATAATGCATGCATTTAACGATTAAATGTCAAAAGCATGTTTCTATGCACTTTAAAACAAAACTTAAACCATGAAATTCAAAGCCTAGTAGTTGTGGTGAACCAAGATTCAACTCAAAAACAAAGTGAGTTGAGAAATAGTATACCTTTGATGAATCCTCTTTGCATGAGGAAAGGCTAATCATCCAAGAGAGAGGGCCTTCATTTCTTGCTTCATTCCTCCATGATTTCTTGGAGAATGATGGGTGAATGGATTCTCCAAAAGTCTCCAAAGTTAGAGACCTCTAATTAAGTTCCGACACCAAGGATGGTGAAGGAAGAAGATGAGTGACCATGGAAGACAAAATGCTAGCAATGTCTCCCATGGTGGTCGGCCTCTCTAGAGAGAAAGAGAGAGCTTGTGTTCTCTCATAAACCCTAAATGAAGAAAAAGATAGAAAAATACTTTTATACCTCCCTTCAATGGAGTGGCAAACTTGTAATAAGTTCAAAACCACTCCCTCTCTAAGCAAGGCCCGCCTCCCTATTGTTAGTGAGTTAATTGCCCATTTTGTTTTAGTTGTCACGCAACTTAAACCTTATGTGCCTTGTGAACCAAAACCCTTTTGAGTCCCGTAACCCGAAACTAACTTAAGGCCTAAAACGAACCTTTCGTTCTTCATTAATTAACTTTTTAATTAATCCTTGCCATATACAATTAAACTATTTAATTGTCCTTATTCATCTTTGTTATATCATTCAATCATTACCTTACATGGTGTGCAATCCATTAGGTTCCTTTTAGCGAGGCAATGTGCGAATAGAAGAACTATTACTAATCGATTATGAATTGAAATTTACTTTCAATTCTCCCTTTAGTAATTATACATCTTCAAGACTTTCACAAGTCATGAGTGACACCTATCATTATGTTATGGTTATCCAAGCTAATCAGAAGAGGTTGGAGAACCTATTCAATTTGGGACTGCAAATGCAATATGGTCTTTCTCTAATACAATACTCTTGACCACATTGTTTGGTTTGATAGTTTATTCATGCCTACTATCCAATGTGATCCTCTTACTTATATGATTACCTTGAATGTGATTTGGAACGACTTCTTAAATCTCATTCATACTCTGGCCATATATTCTTAATCATATCATAGAGTATTTTCCTTCAACGGTTTAAAGGTTAGATACCCCCTTGTTTATGCATTCACTTGCTTGTATAATTAAGTGGCTTAACCCCAACTATGTTGTGGACACCCTCTGATAGAGTGCCTTTGACATAGTCAAAGATCAAGGACCTAACTATGATGCCTTATGTCAAAGGACTACTTTGCATTATCTCGACCTTGAGTTCTCATGTGACATGAGTATGAGAACTCCTTGTTGATCGTGTTCAGTGGACTCATTCTCTATTGAGCACCTACATACTTGTCTTGGTATCAGTCACACCATTGACTCGAGACCAATCACTCTTCTTGAGAGAAGACATAGCATGTGCTGATCTTAATGGACCGTTAATACCCAATTGACAATCATATGGTCAGGAACATTTAGGATATGTATACGAAAGAGAATGGTCTCATGAATCTAACTTCTTTAGATCACATTCTCTTAATTACATATTCCTTAGACTTATTATTCAAGCATATAATATGTATATGAGACGACTTTAAACAATAATCTTTGCCCTTATATTAAACTATAGTAGTTTAACATGTGAAAAGTTTGTAAAATATCATCATAAGATTGGCTTTAGGCACATTTCCAACAATCTCTCACTTGCACGAGAGCCAATCAGCTTGTCATCAGTGATAGTACCTCTTCTGAATTCATTTCAAAATTAGCTGAGTAATAGGCCTAGATAGTGGATATCTATATGTCATCCATAGAAGCAACCTTGAGATTAACGACATCACCATTGTACATGATTCTCAATCACGTGGTTCAGTTTCTCAATTGTGTTCGGATCTTGATGAGACATTGATTCTCTGGCTTGAGCTATCGCCCCATTAGTATCGTAGTGTGGGTACACTAGTGACACTTTCTGGTTGGAACCAAATGGAGAGTTCATAAATGAACTTTCCCATCCAAACAACATTGTTGTAAGCTTCTATATGACGATATATTTTGCATGCATGATGGAGCACAGTAGAGTCATTACTTTTAGTGTTTCCTCCTAAATATCTCTTTGGTCATAATAAAGAGATATCCAATTACCTTTTCTGCCATAATGAAGAGATATCTAATGATAGATACAATATTAGATTCATAATCTAATACGTTTACACTTCCATTCGTTACTCTAATTCTTCCTCATTCTTAAGGAATCTATCCTTTAGTATTTATTAAATACGTAAGGATTCACTTGACAGTTGCCATGGTTCTGATCCTGGGCTTGCACTGATATCGTCTTGTACCGATCTCGGTACAACTCATATCAACGTTCTGCATATGCATAAAGGATTCTATTTACGCATTATGTTTCTTTGGGAGTCAAATGGTACATTCCCTTTTAGAAGAACAACTTCCCAGTCTGACAGGAATTGTCATTCCATTTAAAGTTTATCATTTGAGAAACTTCCTACATCTATCGTCTATCAATAGGGATTGAGATAATCCAATTATATTTCAAAATCTATCATTATAGATTAGTATATAGACTAATTCTTCCGTGTACATTCTATCATTATAGAACGTTTAAAGTCATAACTTTATCGAAGAAGAATTCCTTTCATTTTCAAAATTCATATATCATATATATGTTCAAATTTAGAAAAATGATTAACTCCCACTAATCTTTTGTAAACCTAGTAAACGAAAGATTCATTTACATCTTTACGAGAAATCAAACGATTTGAACTTTTTTCATAAGACACTTATAGTTCCTACTAGCTTGCTGAGATTCATGATGGACGGATCTCTACAACTTACACAATTGTGATTCCTAGTCTTAGATATATATTACCAAGACTACCTTGATAATGGTTTCGGAAACCCATATTATGTCCAAACATTAAATCACGATTTAGTTGTAGCAAACAGTCTTCAAATTGATTGAAACAAAGACTACGTCAAAGATGAGTTCTTCCAAGTCAACCAATCTCTTTGATTGTAGTCACCTTAAGCTACCAATTAGCTTTGAAGGTTTCACAATTTCGGGTCAAATGGTATTATACAATTTCCTTGAGTATATGTCATACACATACTCAATGTAGTCATAAGGATCTCCATTCTTATTTCTTTCAAATTAAGTGGTGTAGATCTATGACATAGTCATATTAAGTATCGATTCTTTAGAACTAAAAAATAGCAATTGTCAAGCAAGTAAAGAAATAGTCTACTCCAATTGTAGACATCTGGAACTCTACAGGTTTGTAAACTGAATTGAGTGCTCACCATAAACAATGCTGAAATAAAAAAAATAAGGGAATAAAACCAAAAAAACATTTTGATTAGACCATTAGGAACTTTCATGTCTTCAGCAGCAACCATGGAGAAACAATTTTGATGTGTAATCCTTAACCATATTGAAACCCAAAAAATCGAATAGTAAATTAAATTGGTTTGGATTCCTTCACACAAAAGCCCAATATGTAAAAGATAAGATATATCAAGTTTTCATTAAAAAAAATAAAAAGAGTTAAACGGAGAACAATATGAACAACGACTGAATTTGTAATTACATATTTGTGATGATGAAATTAAATAATTTATGCACTAGGTATATTCTTGAGTACATAAATTATAAATTTATGCATAATTCTTAGCTTGTAATTTTATGATTGAGAAAAAAATTAAACTAATTTATACATTTGAACCTTTCGTTGTACAATAATACATAGCTTGACAATCAATTTTCATGTACACACCAGTCAAATGTTAGCTCCAAGTGTATGCAAGAAGATGGTTTTTGTGCCACGTTGAGATCAAACTTTAAGAAAATTGCAATATGCAAAATGTATTTAACATGTTTCAAATTAAAGAGACAAAAATATGAAGGTTGAACAAAATGAAAGGAGATTCTATGCACCAAGGGGAACGACTAAACATGAAGAACCCAAACCAAACGTCATCATCTTACCATACATCGATAGAACAACAAACGTAATACAGTTACCTTAAAATTTCATAAAGGATAGCCAATATTAGAGACAAAAAAAAAAAAAAACATATACACCAATCTGACCGTATACTTCTTCGCCAATTGAGCACTCAAATCTTTTCCATGTGAGTGTGGCAGAAGATGGATAAGTTTTTCGCTTCTTCACTGGACGTTTGTAACTAGAATTGAGACTAATTTGGAGACGAAACGAACAAATGGACAGATACTATAAAGAAGAAAAGAATAGATATGATTATAATATTGGTGAACTGCCAAAGCAAAACGTGGAGGAATGAGAAAGATAAGAAGGTG
Organism: Pyrus communis; assembly: GCF_041283825.1. Taxonomy (NCBI): domain Eukaryota; kingdom Viridiplantae; phylum Streptophyta; class Magnoliopsida; order Rosales; family Rosaceae; genus Pyrus; species Pyrus communis. The sequence continues at coordinate 7,220,294 of NC_142574.1, read as the reverse complement.
AAACATAAGAAGGATAAAAAGGTGAAACATTCAAAAGGATAACAAGGTGAAACGTAAGAAGGATAAAAAGATGAAACATTCAAAATGCCACAAAATACCCTCACTTCATACACAAAGTTAATCTATCCATATAAAGTGAGAATGATGAACAGGTGAACATTCAAAATGCCAAAAAATACTTTCACTTCATACACAAAGTTAATAGATAACTGATAATAAAAATAGGTTAAAAATGTAATAATGCATATTCTACACTGCGTCATAGCTTTCTCATTCTCTGTCATTAGGGAAAAAAGTCTAATATTAGAAAAGAGAGAAACTCGAGTGAAATAAAATGTTGAAATAGTAAAATTGAGTTTGAATGTAGACTGAAATTTATTGAGATAGAGTTAGAATACTACTTAAATTTGAAATAAAAAAAAAACTATTCAAATTCAACTATAGTTAGGTTTTCTTAACGGTAGACGTTATAATCTTTTTACATGATTTCATTGGATGTCTAGTCTTTTTTTTTTTTTTTTTTTTTTTGAGAAACGAAACATTAATTAGGAGAGAAAGAAGCCTCGGGAACACCCAAGGCCTCTAGAGCAAGGTTCTAAAAAACGCCAGGCGCTAGTCAGGTGGCGGGTTAGCGCCTAGCGCCTAGGCTGCTAGGCAGGGTTGGTTGGTGATTAGTTGAGAATTTGAATGAATTGCAAGCTTCTTCACCGCTAAGTCTTTCACTAGCAAGGGCTGCTAATAAAGCCTTATCTTCTGCTCCATCATTGAATGCTTTGAAGTTTGGAGTGCCATGGGCTTGGTGTTGGAAATATGCCCTGAAAGTCAATCTTTGGAAGAAACCTTTCAGGACAATGAATTGATGTATATATGACTCTTATACATCGGAAGGCAAAGATACTAATTAGGACTATCTCAATAAACAAAATATGTCCTAAATAGTGAATCCATGGACAATGGATCGATGGAAGAAGTAACCTAATGATGTTAGATTACAGAGACCTTCTTCTCATAACCATCATGTCCAAAAAGGTTCCTGGTCATAGGATTGTCGGAGGGATACTGACAATCCATAGACCGGTACATACTATGTCCGCTTCAATTGGAAGGATGGAAAGTCTCATCCCATTCGTGTAGCGACACTAAGACAAGTATGTAGGTGCTCATTAAGGGAATGAGTTCACTGAACACAATCGAACGAGAGTACTTGCATGGAGGTCTACTCACATGTCAAGCAAGTAACTCTAATGGTTGGAATAATGTAAGTAATCCTTTGACCTGAGGCATCGTCGTTGTCTTGTGGTTAAGTACTTAATCTTTGATTATGTTAAAGTCATTCCGTTCGCGAGTGTCCAAGGCATCGTTGGGGTTAAGCCACTTAGCCATGAAGGCAAGTGAATGCGCAACAAGGAATCTCTAATCCTCGATAAGAGAGGATGAATACTCTAAGATATGATTCGGGAATCTTCGGCCGAAGTATCGAGCGTAATAAAGGAAAGCGTTCCTATACGTCTCAAATGAATCATATAAGAAGGAATAATCACATTAGGGGTTTGACATTATAAATCCATACCCTAGTAATGTGATTGAGAGTATTGTTTTAGAGAAAGATCGAATTACATTGTAATTCCAACTGAATAGGTTCTCCGAATAACTTCTACATTAGCTTGGGTAGCCATGATATATGGTTAGATGTCACTCATGGCTTGTGAGTTCTTCTAGATGATTAAATGTAGTCATCAAAAGGAAGGTGAATTAAAAGTAAGTTTTAATTCACTAAGTGATTGGATAATCAATTGGATTGGTGCCAATCACCTCACTGCCTTGCTAATTAGAACCTAAAAGATTGTTCACCAATACACTCTTGTAGTGAGTAACTAATGGATGAAGGAAATAATTAATTGGATTAATTAAGTGTTTTGATTAATTTAGAAAGTCTAAAGAAATCATAAAAGCGATAAAGATCGTTTTGGGCTTATAGAAACGTTCGGGTTTAATTAGGCCCATTGGGCCAAAACCCATTGGGCTTTTATTCAAGCATTGGATGACTTGAAATAATTAAAAGCCCAAAGCCCAAAAACAAAACACATATGGCCGGCCAAAGAGAGGGAGAGAGAAGGTCAATTGTTGACTTGTTTCTTTATGTAATAAAAGCAACATTATAGTGAAAGATTGATTAGGGTTTTGATGTGTTCTAAAACAACAAAAGAGAAAAAGAAAAGCTCTCTCTCTTGAACATAAAGGGCCGGCCACCAAGGGGGTGATTTAACTAATCATCTATACACCCTTTTGGTTATTCCTTCATCTTTCTCATTACAAAGTGGGTGAGGATCTTTAGAGGTTTTCATATCTTTGGAAACTTGAAGAGAACCTAGGAGCACTTACTATACAAAGTGGAGGAAGCAAGGAGGGAGGCTAGGCTCAAGGAGTTTGAGGAGCAAAGATCTTGGAAGTGGTCCATCCTTGGTCTAAGATCTAGATCAAGAGGTATAAAACTAAACCTCTAGTTTGTTCTTCTTATAAATTTTGTTTTGATGCATCTTATATAAACCTATGCATCTTGAAGGGGATTTGCATGACTATAGCTTTGATAAAATGTATGACATGCTTCCGTTGCTTTCGTATATAAATTTTGAATTGTATATGCATGCTAGTCACTAGAAATCCCACATGAATCTCAAAGATTTCCCTTCAAGTGGTATCAGAGCCAAAGGTTTATGTATGATGTGTCCTTTTAGATTTTATGCATATGGGTTTTAATTTTATGTATGTCATATTATTGCTTCATTCAAAATATGTTTATCTTTTGTTTTTTTCAAAGTGTTGAAAAATTGTAAATCAAAAGTTGAAAAGGATATGCAAGAAAAGTGTTTTTGATGCATGAATGAAGTTTGAGTTTAAATTGTTTTTCATTCAAAATATGTTTATCTTTTGTCTTTTCAAATGTTGAAAAAGGTGTATCAATAGTTGAGAAAGATATGTATGCAAAAATGTTTTGGATGCATGAATGAAAAGAGGGTTTAGAAACAAAAATTTTGGGGTTTTATTCCTTAAAGGGGGTTCGGCTAAATGGGGATTTTTTTGATAGTGTTTGTGTTTTGTTTTGAACCTCACACACACACTTTGAAGCTAGAAAGTAGTGATCTTGTCACTTTTGTTTTTTGGGTTTGAAAAAATCACCAAGAACATACAAATCTTGAAAAATATGTTCATGGTTTTGTTCTTGGTGTTCATGGTTTGGTTTTTGGTGAAAATGGTTTTACATGCATTGTTTTGTGGTTATGGATGATGTACATACCATCCATAGCCTACACCAAAATTTAAATTAATACCTAGACTTGTCTAGATATATATTTCCATCACCCTTTTCCCTAAAGTCCTTAAAGCAAAACTAAGTGGCAAACAAGATATATTTTTCTTCTTCTTTATGTTGAAATAATGCAAGGTGGGTGAGACCTACCCACTTCCCCCTTCATTTGGCCGGCCAACTCAAGTGGTTTTCCCACTTGAGGGTCCTTTTGTAATCATGAAAAGTTTGGTATTACTTTTAGTATTTATGGTTTGACCCCTAACTTTTTCATATTTGCATTTAGGCCCTTACTATTTGTTAAAGTTAAAATGTTTGATTTTAATTGTTTGAACTCAACATAATATTATGCCCATATGCACTAAATCTAATTGTTTATATGTTGCATTCCATTTGATTATTTAATATGATTAAGTAGTTAGAAAATGGGTGACTACGGACTTATGCCTTAAACGATAATTGAGCTATGAGATAAGGCGCTAAAATCAAATTGTTTGAACCTTGGGAATGTGTTTTAATTACTGTTTCAATTGGACCTTGTCACGTTTCGACATTAATCTATCTCTCCCTCTTAGTATGTGTAATTTGTAGGAATTTGTACAAATCGGTTTGTAATTCTTATTACTTCTTAATCTCTTTTAGTTAGTTGATTCCCTCTAGTGCTAGACTAGAGTTTCTTTAACTATTGGTAAGGAGACATAACTAAAAGAGGGTTTTGACATGAGATTCAAGATTAAATGGGTCCAACGCCCTAATAAGCAATGAATGATTGTCTTTCATTTCTAATGGCTCAATGAAAATGTTTTAATTGGATTGAAAAGCATGTAATTAAAATGACACAACCTCCCCGAGATCTTATTCAACAATGTTGGCTCGTTGTTGAAATAACCCAATAAGTCCATGGTCATCCAAGAGCCTAAGATAACTATAAAGTCCAATTTCAAAGGATTGCAAAAACCGTAGTAGTAGTAGTTACTTCCAATATTTGAAAAATTCGTTTTTGATATTGATTTGTTTTTCTCAAAACAAATAGTGGGAGTATCATACGCTACTAAACAATAATGATTTCAATTAGTAGTTATATATATCTCCAATATTTTGAAAAATGTTTTGATATTGATTTGTTTTATGAAAACGAATAGTGGGGATATCATATGCTACTAATTTCATTAAACTTTGGACTAGTAGTTATAATAGGACACAATTTATTTGAATGTGTTTAAATAAATAAAATTGATGAGACCTTAAAATCCCTCAATCAAATACAATATTAAGTTGAAAGCGTAAGAGTGCTTTGAACACTTTTTCCGTGGCCTTCTACCATGGTAGGCTCCAATCGTTTATGACTTGTACACCGCCTTCACCCTATCATGGGGGAGTGCAAAGTGCATGCTTATACTCAGGAGGAATCTATTTAAAGACATTTGATGTGGTGAAAATAGGCAACGAGTGTAACCAACATCGTATCATCGTGAGGTTATACTTGGACCCCTATCTAAACCGGCATGGTGGGTAAGAACTTAACTAAGAAGAAATGGTGCCAACATCGTATCATCGTGAGGCATTATTCTCTAGAGGCCAATAAGATAGGTAATCACAAGAGGTTGTTGTGAATGGGTAAGTATACCCTCTCATTATTATTTTTGCTAGCCGACATCGTATCATCGTGAGGTGGGCTTGGTAATAGTGAGCCTCCTATAACCTGCTAGGAGCTTTCTTTGAAATCTCCCGGATTCCATCTTGAGGGATATGGAATTTGCCAAAAATGGTGGGTGGTGTCATTCGGTTTAAAGACCCGAATCGTGTGACTTAATCAACAATCAAACTAATTTATTTTATTGTTTATGTATTTAGATATGGTTGGAAGCACGTTCGCGAAAATACTCGACAAACATTGCCTAGAGGGGCATAATTTCCCAACTTGGTATCGTAATGTCAAGATTCTCCTAACATTGGAGAAGATTGTTTACGTACTAGACAAAGCTCCACCTCACATACCTCTTGGCCCTTCGGCCACTGAGGATGAACGTGCTAAGTTTGACAAGCACATTGAGGATGACACACAAGCCAAGTGCTATCTGTTGGCTTCCATGAATGAGGAGCTACAGAGACAGCACGAGGGCATGGACAGTGCATTTTCCATAATACTCCATCTTACGGAGTTATATGGTGAAGGGACGCGCAACCGTCGCTTTAACACTGTTTGTGAACTTGTGAAGACCAAGATGGTCAAAGGGGCTCCAGTGCATCAACATGTACTGAAGATGATAGGATTCATAGAACAACTGGAGAACCTAGGTACTCCACTTGACGGGGAATTGGCCCAGGACTTTATATTGGCTTCTCTTCCTGATTCATTTTCGCAGTTCGTAATGAACTACAACATGAATAAGATGGATCATACTCTCTCTGAGTTACTAAATATGTTAGTAACTGCTGAGAAGACTATGAAGGAGAACGTTGTAGGGACTGTTGCAGGAGCCTACAACAAGCCATCCTCTTCCAATCCTAAGCCGTATGGCAAAGGAAAGGGGAAGGAGATAAAGTCTCCCACTCCTAAGCCGAAAGGAGGAGTGAAGAAAAAGAAAAAGGCAATGGAGCCCAAGGGGAATTGCCACCACTGTGGAAAGGAGGGGCATTGGAGGAGGAATTGCAGGTTTTACCTTGCAACTCTTAAGGACAAACCAAAAGGTATGGTTTATGTTCTTATCTTCAATTCTAAATGTTAGATCTTCTAAATATTTATATTTGATATAAAAGGCTAATCACTTGTATAATTGTATATAGATGGAGAAGCCAAGTAGAAGAGCAACAAGCAAAGGAAAAGTGGAGAAGGGTTCGATCACTATGTTTTTGCTTACTACTTCGGAAGTTTGTTAGGCATTTAAAGATTGTCTTTAAAACTCTCTTATTTTGTTAAGAACTTATTATGTGGCTTCATATGATGGATGATCACTAATATTGCCTAAATGTATGAAGGTATTTTAATTAGTCTCTAAAAGTATAGAGCTAATGTCTTTTGTATTAAACATTATGAATGTTTGAATTATCATATTAATGTAATGTGAAGAATGCCTTCTAATATATTATTTCCTTAAAGTAGTGTTATGAATTGAATATTGTCTTGATGTATCCTAGTTGAGATACAAGATTTATATCACATTATAAATGATATAAGTAATAAGAAAAACGTTTCTTATATGGTTATCACTTAAACCACAATAATCAAGGTCACTCTTGATTCAATTAGTAGTTTTGAACAACTAATTGGGCATTCTTAAAATTGTTTTAAAATGTTAAGTGTGTTAGTGATTAAAACCAAGAAAGAAGTGTCTAAATCTATAAAAAGTTTAAAGATTTTAATCACTTAATAACAAGGCATCAACTTAATGAAGGTTGAAACAAATGAGCTTGAAAGGTTTTAAAGCTACTACACAATGTCCTCTACCCGTATATTCCACATTTATACATTTTTAAATGTATGAAATTATTTCTCATTAAAGTCATGAGAAATAGTGGGAGGTGTAAAAATGGATATAAACATGAATATGATTGGTTTATAGTTGTCTAAATAATAATAGTATTTGACTATTATTAAGAGTTTGTAATTTTAATTGTTAAAAGACTCAAGCTCTTCAAAACGTTAAATTCTATGTTGTGTAACATTCTAAAGAATAGTCTTTGAATGTTGGTTTCGTCAACCTAGCATAAAATGGTTATATGTTGGAAGTTGTCCATCATTCTGTTTTATGAGAACAAGCCAATAACAAAGCATATGGACAAGTTGATGAAACAAAAGGGAATAGTTTCAAAAATGAGTCACAACATATAGTTTAACAACAAGACAATCCAAATTCGTCACCTCATGGTTCAAATCATAAAATAAAGATTTAAGAAAGCATTTTCCTATATGATAGAAAATCATTTTCATATCCCTTATAATGAATGTGTCATAAAATCACAAAAGGGACACATGTATGGACTTGTGAGTAGATATCCAAAAGTGAAAAACCATGGGTTATCACTTTAAAATATTACTATATCCCAGGATCAGAACCAAAGCAACTGATAGAGTATTATTGCCTTTAAGAAAGGAACATCAGAGTGGGACTCTGGAAGCGTGCATTCACTTAGGTTACGAACCAAAGTGAAAATAACCCATTTTAACAAATGGAACTTCATAATGGATGAAGTACTAATCATATAAATGTATTGTTAGTATCGTACTACAATGGTCTCAAGGTTGGAGCAAAGTTTGTATAAAGTATACAAACAAAATATATGTCGATATATTGTTTTAGAAACTGCTTCAAAAGGTGTTTTGAAAGGAAGGGGTTCTTTTAGAACCAATGATTGAATCCAAACCATAAGGTCGTGAGTAGGATACTACGACGTAATGGGGCGATAGCTCAAGCCATGGAATCAAGGTCTCATCAAAGTATTCGAACACAAGAAAGAGACATCATCAAAATGTTTTAGAAACATTTGATAAGTAAATCCCTTTTAAATTAAAAGGTGACTAATACATAACCAAGTTAACCTACGAGCATAAGCTCACTCAACTAGCATGTATAAGATACACTAGTGATTGACTTTAGTGCAAGTGGGAGATTGTTGGAAATATGCCCTGAAAGTCAATCTTTGGAAGAAACCTTTCAGGACAATGAATTGATGTATATATGACTCTTATACATCGGAAGGCAAAGATACTAATTAGGACTATCTCAATAAACAAAATATGTCCTAAATAGTGAATCCATGGACAATGGATCGATGGAAGAAGTAACCTAATGATGTTAGATTACAAAGACCTTCTTCTCATAACCATCATGTCCAAAAAGGTTCCTGGTCATAGGATTGTCGGAGGGATACTGACAATCCATAGACCGGTACATACTATGTCCGCTTCAATTGGAAGGATGGAAAGTCTCATCCCATTCGTGTAGCGACACTAAGACAAGTATGTAGGTGCTCATTAAGGGAATGAGTTCACTGAACACAATCGAACGAGAGTACTTGCATGGAGGTCTACTCACATGTCAAGCAAGTAACTCTAATGGTTGGAATAATGTAAGTAATCCTTTGACCTGAGGCATCGTCGTTGTCTTGTGGTTAAGTACTTAATCTTTGATTATGTTAAAGTCATTCCGTTCGCGAGTGTCCAAGGCATCGTTGGGGTTAAGCCACTTAGCCATGAAGGCAAGTGAATGCGCAACAAGGAATCTCTAATCCTCGATAAGAGAGGATGAATACTCTAAGATATGATTCGGGAATCTTCGGCCGAAGTATCGAGCGTAATAAAGGAAAGCGTTCCTATACGTCTCAAATGAATCATATAAGAAGGAATAATCACATTAGGGGTTTGACATTATAAATCCATACCCTAGTAATGTGATTGAGAGTATTGTTTTAGAGAAAGATCGAATTACATTGTAATTCCAACTGAATAGGTTCTCCGAATAACTTCTACATTAGCTTGGGTAGCCATGATATATGGTTAGATGTCACTCATGGCTTGTGAGTTCTTCTAGATGATTAAATGTAGTCATCAAAAGGAAGGTGAATTAAAAGTAAGTTTTAATTCACTAAGTGATTGGATAATCAATTGGATTGGTGCCAATCACCTCACTGCCTTGCTAATTAGAACCTAAAAGATTGTTCACCAATACACTCTTGTAGTGAGTAACTAATGGATGAAGGAAATAATTAATTGGATTAATTAAGTGTTTTGATTAATTTAGAAAGTCTAAAGAAATCATAAAAGCGATAAAGATCGTTTTGGGCTTATAGAAACGTTCGGGTTTAATTAGGCCCATTGGGCCAAAACCCATTGGGCTTTTATTCAAGCATTGGATGACTTGAAATAATTAAAAGCCCAAAGCCCAAAAACAAAACACATATGGCCGGCCAAAGAGAGGGAGAGAGAAGGTCAATTGTTGACTTGTTTCTTTATGTAATAAAAGCAACATTATAGTGAAAGATTGATTAGGGTTTTGATGTGTTCTAAAACAACAAAAGAGAAAAAGAAAAGCTCTCTCTCTTGAACACAAAGGGCCGGCCACCAAGGGGGTGATTTAACTAATCATCTATACACCCTTTTGGTTATTCCTTCATCTTTCTCATTACAAAGTGGGTGAGGATCTTTAGAGGTTTTCATATCTTTGGAAACTTGAAGAGAACCTAGGAGCACTTACTATACAAAGTGGAGGAAGCAAGGAGGGAGGCTAGGCTCAAGGAGTTTGAGGAGCAAAGATCTTGGAGGTGGTCCATCCTTGGTCTAAGATCTAGATCAAGAGGTATAAAACGAAACCTCTAGTTTGTTCTTCTTATAAATTTTGTTTTGATGCATCTTATATAAACCTATGCATCTTGAAGGGGATTTGCATGACTATAGCTTTGATAAAATGTATGACATGCTTCTGTTGCTTTCGTATATAAATTTTGAATTGTATATGCATGCTAGTCACTAGAAATCCCACATGAATCTCATAGATTTCCCTTCACTTGGTCGGCGCGATTAGGAGCCACAGGGCGAGATCTGCAAGGTTGGGAGCCGTGGTGCAAGATCAGCACGGTTAGGAGCCATGGTGATAGATCACGGCTGATGGGAGACGTGGAGCAGGTAGGCATAATTAGGAGCCATGGTGATAAATTTAAGCTGCCGGGAGCCGTGGAGTAGGTAGGCACAATTAGGAGCCATGCTGATAAATTTAGGGTTGCTGGGAGCCGTGGAGCAGATAAGCATGGCTATGAGCGCAAAGTTGGGGCTGGCTTAGGCCAGGTTGTGTGCAATAATTGGACCACTAGGTCTGTAATGCTCAGCTACTGGTGATGTGCTGCCTCAGTATTGAATCGTCTGGAGTGTTGAGAACAAGGCATGCCTCCAGTTCTTGGTAGTTGGGCTGGTGTGCCCTTTTGATACTCGTCTACCCCCGGCGCACCATTAGGCTGAATTGCTACCTTTGTCGAAACAGAAGTAATCTTTGTATTCGACAATTTATGTGGGATAGTCTCGTCTGCTCAATCTTGTCAATGAAAGGCGACCTGCTTAAAATGGTTATGTTTCATCGGAGCACTTCGTCAGTAACTTTATTGCCCTAGAAATCGGGCAATTGTTCGGTCAAGAGCCTCTCTACTTCTTCCTGAATTTGCTTTTGTTGGGGGTGGCGGAGCTTTCAACTATCCCGGTCTTGACCTGCTGGTCTAGGCTACTATTCTATGTGTTCAAGTCGTCTATGTCGCAGCTGCGGTGCATGTGGTACGTTCTTAGCAGGTGAGCGAATTTCTCGTAAGATACTGGTTGAACTTGAGCCGGATTGAGTGACTGTTTCTCTTCATTCGTCGTGCTGCCTACTCCGATGTAAGGTGGAAGATGCTCCTTGCGGGCCTAACCGCAAATGAACATTTTGCCTGGAAGGTTGCTCATATTGATTATCGGAGTGTGACCCCATGCTCGTCCATGGGCCTAACTGAGAGTGCACGCTCATCCGCCCGCTAAGACGAGAGTATACGTTATCTCAGGGGCCTAGTCAAGAGTGTACATTGCCTGAACGCTCAGTTCGTGGTTGGTTGAGTGGTTGCTTGTCAGGACGCTACTAGAGAGGTTCATCGTCTGCCTTTGTCCTACTTTGGGACACCTCGTTTGGGGCACTTTGCATCTCGGTATGCTGCAAGAGCTGATTCACCAAGGTTGTTTGCTGTGTGAGGGCATTTGTCAACTCTATGACTTGTTGAGATAAGTGTTGTTCGTCATTCGGGTTGGAAGAGCTTGGACATAATGCGTTTCCTTGAGTAGTGAAAGTGTGGTACACTTCGGGCGCGAAATTTGAGTTGGGAAATGCCAAATCCGCCGAAAAATAGGATGAAAATGGCCCTGGTTCAATCATCGGCCTACAAATTTAAAGCCGAGACGGTTGAACCGGTCTTGGACTGGTCTGGGTTGCTTGGGACACCACAGGAGTGGGTTGGGCCACGGAAGTGGGTTGGATCTCGAATTGGGCCGCATGAGTGGGTTGGATCGTTGGATCGGGTCGGGTAGCTAGTGTGGGCTGGGCCTGCTTCATCCTCGGCGCGACTTGGGTCGACTGTTGTGCGGTGTAGGCTTGGGCATGCTAGGCTTCTGTTACTGGCGTCTGAGCCTGGGCTGCTGAAGTGGCAACAATCTGGGCTACCTTCAAGGCTTGCTCCTTTTAGGTCATGGCCTACTCAATATGGGTTGGCTGCCTTGTGGCACGGGCTTGGGCCTATTGCTGCAAGGTGGCCTGCTCACCGTGGGTGGCCACAATGGTTGTTGCCGTGGTGGCCATCTTGGTGGTTGCTACGGTGGTGCCCCGTGGTGGTCATGCTACTCAACTCGTTGTCGTGTTGAGACTTGTGGATCACCGTGGTCCAAATACTTGAACATAGGAAGTTCCGTTCATCGTGGTTTCCGAATTTCTTGTCATTGAACTTTTCTTTTACATTTATTCGAAGAATTTTTATAAAAAATTGTAGGAATAAGAATGTACGAAAAATCTACGAATGAACAAAAAATGGAAAACCTTGGATGTGAAAGTCTTCTTTGAGTGTGTGAATCAAAATCTCAATGAAAGCACCAATTTCTGGATGCAAATTTCCGCCTTCTTCTTCTTGGATGAAAATGCACCTGCAAAACAATTAACACACAAGGTCAAGGCTAAGAGCTTTACACGCCCATGATGAATGAGGGGCTTTGGCCGAAGAACCTCCGATGCCAAAGTTAGAACTTGAGAGAGAAAGTGTTTAGAGAATTTTGGGAGGAGAATGGACTTAGGTTTTTGGAGAAATGAGGTGGTATTTATAAAGGTGTGGCCGACCCCCTTTGGGGAGATGGGAACTGGCCACATATGCTGGTTTTTTGGTGTAATTGTAAGATATTATGTCAAAATAATATATTGCAATCAATTAGGAAATTAATTAGATAATTAATTAATTAATTAGGAAATTAATCAATTAATTTAGGTAATTAATCCTATTTTGAATAAATATTTTTGAGGTTACCTTGTAGGTAGGATTTGATGAAGATGGATGAAATAGGTTTTAAATAAATACATATTTTGATCACTTTTGACCTTGATTGAGTCATGATTGTCTGCTGCTTACCCGTAGGAGTTACCGAGCGTAATTTTGTCTTTTTCACCCAAGAATCCACGTGTCGCCTCTATATTTTTCTCGATTATTTTTTGCTCCACAATTATTACTTACACAAACTTTTTAATATCTCATTTGGAGATGTTCTTATCGTTTGATAAAGGAAAAATTAGCAAGAGTCCACATCATGTGCCTAGTTGTAACTCACCAACTCAACTCACTCGTGTAGCAACTACTAACTAGCAACCGTAAGGCCATCCCTAACCGAAGGGTCTAGAAGGCCAAAAATAGCCCGAAAACCGTCTCCAACAGATGGTTAGGCCAGAGGGCTCGTGGGCCCCACAGAATCTGAAAAGGCCAAAAGGCTAGCCAGCCAGCCCTGGGCTGGGCCAGGAATTTAAGAATTGCTATCGAATATAATTGACAGCATTGTTATTAATCCTGTTGGTTATATCCGACAGGAATTCTTGAACAAATTTTTGAATCCAACGGCTAACTGATGCCAGCTACCATTGGATTCAGATTTTTATTTTTATTTTTTTTTGGTTTTTTGGTTTTTTGGGCCTTTTTTTTTTATATTTTAAATTCTTAAAAATTCTAATTTTTTTTCTATAAATACCTAAACCATTCATTCAGCATTCCTCACAAATTTTTCATTCCTACACCATTTCAATTCTCATATTTTCTTACCTCTTTCAAAAATTTCCTTCAATTATTTCAATAATTTTCAAATGGCCTCGTCTGCAATGAAAGGTAGGGCTTGGACCCGAAAAGAAGATGAAACTTTTTGCAGGGCTTATAGATGGATGTCGAAAGATAGTGTGAGGGGGAGTTCTCAAACAAGTGAAGGTGTTTGGACTCGTGTGTCTAAAAAATACTTAGGGTTCTATGAAGACACCACTCCACTGAATGTTCAAAACCACGTGAGTTGTTCTTCAAGATGGAAGAAACATCTTCACCCAAGTTTGAACAAATAACATCAATCATTGTTAGTAACCGCAAGTAGACATGGAAGCGGCGTTAACTACTACGATGAAATAAGTGTTTTCACAATTTATTTTAAATATTTAATTATATTACATTTAATTTCACGAATTACTTTCCTTTAATTTTTGTAAATACATTTACTTATATTACATTTAATTTCATAAATTAATTCCTTTAATTTTTGTTATTATATTTTTTAGGTACGCCAAGTAGAGAAATTGTATATGGAGGGCAGCTCGAAACCCTTTCAGTTTCACAGTTGTTGGGAGATTTGTAAAGGGTGGGTGTTATTTGAAGATCCACCTCAACATAGAGTAGGTCCTACTCTGGTGTTCGAAACTGCACCCGTAGCTGTAGATATGAATGAAGATGGATCTCCTATGATTCAACAAAGAAAGGTAGAAAATTTGTCCTCGGGTGAAGGTTCCATACCTAGGGCTATGGGACGAAACAAGACACGAAGGTTGAAGGAAAAGGACAAGGCAAATGATGATTACGCCGCTCAACAGGAAGTGGCGGCCTCATTGCGATTAATGGCGGAGCAAACTGCCCTTGAGGTGGAAGAAAGGAATCGTAGACATGAAGAACGGGCCAAACAAATACAACAAAAGATGGATGATAATAATATGAAAATGAACACTTCGAATTACACTCCAATGAGTAAGACCTATTTTGATAAGAAAAAAAAGAAAAGAAATTATGACTTGACGACAGTTGTTTACCTTTGACTATACTCCTACAATGGCGGATGATGAAGATGATGTTGATTATGGATATTAAATTTAAGTTGTTGTAGTTTTTAAATTTAAGTTAATGTTGTTTTTAAATTTAATTTGTCGTTTTTAAATTTAAGTTGTAGTTTTTAAATATAAGTTGTAGTTTTTAAATTTAAGTTATTATTGTTTTTAAATTTAAGTTGTTGTAATTTTTAAATTTAAATAATAAATTAAGTTTGGTTCTATGATCCTCGGTTGGAGATAATTTTTTATGATAAGATTAAAACGAGCCGTGTAACCCTTTGTTTTTTTGTTAGAGATGAAAGCAAATATAATCGTATACTGTTCAGATGACCTAAGTTTTGGTGACGACGGAGAGAAATTTTGAGAGAGACGAGCCCCAAAAGAAACAAAAAACATAATCTGAAGAAAAATAAAGGATTTGAATTTACAGAAAAAAAACAGAAAACAAAAACGGGGAAGCACAATTGCCAAAAAAAGTGGACATTTCCGGAGACGTTGACAAAGACAAAGACGACTGCAACAAAAATGTTGTTTTCTTCTGCCAAAAAACCCTAATTTCCTCTTTCACTCTCCTGCATTGTACGCCCATGGAACCTTACAATCCAGCTCCAAGGCGGGAAACCTGAGGAGCTTTTCGCATTGTTCAAGCGGAATCGAAATCGACACCGAGTTTGAGTTTCTTCGGATTTTGGTTTTTGTTATCGGATTCGTTCGCAATGGAGGCGTTGATGGAGCTCTGCGACCTGATTGCGGACCACCCGGCGCAATTCACCGAGAAGCTTTCGTGGATTTGTGGCCGGTGTCCGCCTCCCGAGTTTTTTCTGGGCGGATCACCTAGGGTTTCGCGGATTCAGCTCAATGCTGTCCTCGCCGTCGCGCGCTTCATCTCCAAATGCCCCGATTCTGCTGATCTCCGCCCGAAATCGGTGGTTCTCGAGTTCCTACGCTCGGTTCCCGCGTCGTTCAATCGGTCCTTTTGGCCCCAATCGTTTGGAAACGACTCGATTGCTTCTTTCTTCTCGGATTTTTTGGGGTGCGTGTGTAAAGCTACCGAATTGTCTCCCGATTTTGCTACAGAGATTGCTGGGTTCACTGGTGAGGTCGTAGTTTTGGCAATTACCAGTGGCGGTGAAGATTTAGGTATTTGTCGGGCTTTCCTCATGGCCCTATCAGAACATTTCCTTCCAATTTTGCCTTCGGATGCGGAGAAGTTGATTACAATGCTTATTGACCAGTTTGCGGCTTCGGGACCGGTGGTTCAGTCCCCGATTACGCCAAGACGAATTGGGGCCAACTCAGAGACCTCGTCTGCGCAGAGCTCGCCAATGAATGGAAACCATTACCAAGCGAATGAGAGCTCCAGCCCCAGAAATGAGGCGAGCAATGTGTCGGGTTCATCGGGTAGTATATCGTCAAGGGGGTCGGTGATGATGAATGGGAGCAGCATTGTGTGGAAGAGTGGTGTTGATCAACTGGGTGTGAATTTCGGTCTTGGTGAGGGAGGCGGAGCTGTGATGCTTAGGCAGCAAGTTTCTTCATTTGAGGAAGAGTCTGTTGAGAATTTGGAGAAGCAAGAGATTGCTTTCAAATTGGTAGCTCATATTTTGGATAAAGTCAGTATCGATTCTGCGCTTTTGGATCGGGTCAGATTAATCGCAAAGAGGCAGCTACAGTCTACGTCAGTGTTTCTGAAGGTAAGGTCTTATTGTTTATTTGAAAAGTTACTGGTTTAGAGTGCTGTTCATTTGAAAGCCTAGAATTGAGTTTGTTGTTTTTGTCATTTGTTACATGTGGGCAGATTAGAAAGCGGGATTGGACTGAACATGGGGCACTTTTGAAAGCAAGAATCAATACGAAACTGTCAGTTTATCAAGCTGCTGCCAAGTTGACTCTTAGTTGCCTGGCTTGCTATGATACTGACGTGAAATCAGCAAAGAAGTTGGCACATGAGAGTCTGGCATTGTTGATGGATGCTTCTGAAGCCTGTTTACTCTCCGTGTGGCGGAAAATGAGAGTTTGTGAAGAGCTCTTTGCTTCTTTGCTATCTGGGCTTGCTCAAATTGCTGTCAAGCGTGGGGGCCAGGCATTACGTATTTTGCTCATCCGCCTCAAACCTGTTGTGTTAACTGTATGCGCACAGGTACATATTTTAAGTGGTGCTAAATTTTAGATATCATTCTGAAGTGTGGAACGGAATTTTACTTTATTTACTTTTGCTTTTCTACAATGTGATTTTTCAGGCTGATACTTGGGCAACCAGCCAGGCACCAATGTTTGAGAGTGTGATGAAGACGAGTTGTGAGATAATCGAATCTTGTTGGACTAAGGAGCGTGCGCCGGTTGACACATTCATAATGGGATTAGCGACAAGTATTCGTGAACGAAATGACTATGAGGAACAGGTTTGTTGTTGAATACAAGATACTAATTAATAGATTTACACGTGTAATGCATATATGAACAGTTACTTGCATCTGACTGTATTGTTTTGTCTTTCTTTTAATTTATATTTCTAGATTCTCTACATGCTAGATTTACACATGCTTTTGTGTTTGTGATTATGCTTGTACTACATACTTTTCAACAAAATTTATTGTTTCTTCCTTTCTTGTATGTACTTCCTGCAAGAAAGAATTTTGCTTAATGCAAAGTTTTCGGTTCTATTCAAAAGAGTGGCACACTAAGCCATTTCTTATCTACCAAACTGTGATGCCATATAAGTAATGAATATCTTCAATTTTTTTTTTCTGTTTATCTATCTCGACTTAATCTAATTCTTATATTATCTTGCTAATTTCAGGTTGATAAAAACAAAGAGGCACTTCCTGTTGTGCAGCTTAATGTTATACGCTTGCTAGCCGATCTGAATGTTGCTGTGAAGAAGTCTGAAGTTGTGGACATGATATTACCTCTATTTATTGAAAGCTTAGAAGAGGGCGATGCTTCGAGTCCTAGTTTATTGCGACTCCAGGTATGGTATCTGTGTCTTTATGGCATGTATTTTATGATATAGATTTTTCTTTAAACATTTTTATCAAGTGACTTTGATTAAATTTAATATTATCCAGCAAAAATGTAAGATAGTGCTTAAATATTTGGTTTCTCACTTCCTTACCATACCGTACAACAGCTCCTTGATGCTGTATCACGCATGGCAAGTTTAGGTTTTGAGAAGTCCTACCGGGAGACTGTTGTTCTAATGACAAGGAGTTACTTAAGTAAACTTTCAAGTTTAGGATCTGCTGAAAGCAAAACTGTGCTACCAGAAGCCACAACAGAGCGCCTTGAGGTCTGTATACTAAAGCAAAGCTACACATGATACTGTTGATTGCTTGATTGATACTATAAACCGATTCTCACTGGTTCAATCACAATCTAGACTCTTCCTGCAGGATTTCTTCTGATTGCTAGTGATCTTACAAATGCTAAATTACGTTCAGACTATCGTCACCGTCTACTGTCTTTATGCTCAGATGTAGGCCTCACTGCTGAATCCAAAAGCGGAAGGTAGAGTTCCTTTCAAATAATATATCTGCTGATTGCATGCCGTAGTGTTTTCCATATAATTCTCATTTAATTCATGACAACTTGTGCACCTCACAGGTTTTGGTTTTCTTGTACTTTTTCAAAATATTTCCATTTCTCATTGCCTGTGTTTCAAATTTTTTTCTAATATCTAACTATTGCAGGAGTGGGGGAGATTTTTTGGGACCACTACTTCCTGCTGTAGCTGAGATATGTTCTGATTTTGATCCTACAGTAGATGTGGAGCCTTCACTTTTAAAGTTATTTCGCAACCTGTGGTTCTATGTTGCTCTTTTTGGCTTAGCACCTCCCATACAGAATGCTCAGCAACCTGCAAAGCCACTTTCCATGTCACTCAATAGTGTAGGAAGCATGGGTACTATTCCACTTCAAGCTGTGGGTGGCCCATACATGTGGAGTGCACAGTGGTCTTCAGCTGTCCAGCAAATTGCTCAAGGAACACCTCCACTTGTAAGATTTTAATGAAGTATTTTTGCATTCTCTTTTGATTTGTGCTGTAAAAATGACTATGGGCTTGCTATCTGTAGTGTCACATGTTATATTTATTTAATTTTTATGTGGGGAAGGATCTATGGCACCATATTTTAGACACAAGTTTAGACACAAATTTTTAAACCATTAGATTAGCCCACAAGCAACGGTTAGGAGTTAATCTGGCACCTAATTGATTGTTATTACTTTCTTCAATCAATTTTATCAAAAAAATAATATTATTATTACCAATTAATAATTAATTGCACACTGACCAATCTAAGTGAGCATTAAGGATTAAGACTTTAAACAATACAGTCTTTCTCCATTTCTCCACCCAGACCATTACAGCACACTGACCAATCAATGTTGTAACACACATGAGTTTGAAAAAAAACCCAGATTCCTGCTAGCTCTTCGTGATTTCTTGGAGGCTTTTTTTTTCCTCTTTGGGTCCTTTTGTATTCTTATATTTTGGTTTACTGCAGCATTAGCTGCTGGTTTGTTTTCATCTTCTTGTTGCAATTTTTTCTGCAGTTTTTGTGTCTTAGTAGACTGAAAAGATCTGCACACCATGTATGGGTTTCAAAACGTGATACTCATGTTGAAAGAGTGGAACCCTATTAGTTTACACAAATTACAACTGAAACAAAGAAGTAATGAATCTATTGGATTGTGGAGATAATCAAATTTTTTTTTAAATGAAAGAAATTATTGGTTTTGTTTCACCATATGTGAAGAAAAGGAAAAATCCCGGATCAAATTGAAAATCTAATAGGACAGAGTGCCTGCGTGGAGGAGAGCATACGCTTTCTGTGTTGGTTGCAGAAAAATGCATGAATCCTTGGCCTGCAATGGTGAACGAAAGAGGATGGGGAGCCGTTGAGAGTTTTTCTTTATTTGATTGAACACTGAAACTGGCACAGTGTACAAGGCTCAATTGATTACTGTGCATTTAATTGTTGTTTTGTATATAATTAAAAAAGGTAATAATAATTTCTTGTGAAGGGAAATTTGTAATAAGTAATTAGCTTTCGGACTAAATCTTAACCATCGATTGTGGGTCAATCTAATGGTCTAAAATTTGTGTTCAAACTGGTGTCCCAAAATATGGTGCCATCGATCCTTCCTTTTTCTGTTGTTGGGATGATAGTACAAAAGTAATCTCTCTTTCTCTGTTACACATGCACTGCATTGCTTCTTAGTTGTCTGATTCTGTTGTAAACAGGAACTTATTTGTCGATGATGCTGGTACTGTGTATGTATTTAAAATTGAATGTTCCCCTGTTGTCTCTTTAACGTGGACACTTAGTTTGGGGGGAATGCAATCTGGTTTGTGAGGAAACATAGTTACTTCAATTTTTTCCTTTCTTCTTGCTTTGATTTGGAGTTTTGCAAGGATATGTTCCCAAATTTTAGTTTTTCTTTTTCAAATTACTATTCTGGAGTTACAAAACCCAAGAAGTATGCTACACAATGTAAAATAGTGACTCATTTCTCTTCATGTTGTTTATGCCTTATGCTCTATGCATAAATCACTCTTTTGAATGGTTCCAACCACACACAACACAACCGAGGCAAATATATTCCCCTTCTATTGCGAAGTTTCTCAAATAACTTTATTTGAGGGACACCTTGTGGGAACCGATCCGCGTTTTATATCAATGATCTGAACTATATATTATTAAATCCATTGTTCAGAGATCATCCTTACAAAAAGTTGGACATGTTGGAAATCATTAAACATCAAATTGTAGCGAAGAAAATAGACGAACACGGTATTGCAAGAAAACGCCAAAATGAAAACCATTTATTTGAGTGTTTAAATGGTTTTAGGCTTTAGTGATTTTTTGCGAGGATGGTCTTTGCAGGAAGATCTAAAAACTAGACAGTTCCTACAAGGATGATCTTCGCAAGGATAATTTTTTTGCAATAAAATCTTTGAAGATTTTGTTTGAGGGACACACACACACACACAACAATATCCTTTTAGCTCTTAATCAACATCTCTGTATCTCTAAATGTATATACAACGTATTAACTCCTAATCAACACATTCTCTCTTCAATGTACCGGGGAATTCACCTCAACCAAATAAATACTTCCTTCTTGCATCTTATCTCATTTCTGCTGTCAAAAATACGTTAGGATGTTTAAACAGCTATAACTCCATGTGAATCTGTGTCTGCTGGGGCTGCTTACCTCTAGTCTTTACTAGTTTCCTTCGCACTGAGTTATTGAACTCAACTTCTATTCAACTCAGGATGAGTGAAAATATTTATGTGCTTGAAACTGATTGTTTGAGAAATTTTACATGATAATGTCTCTTTCAGGTTGTTAGCTCAGTGAAATGGCTTGAAGATGAATTGGAACTTAATGCTCTTCAAAATCCTGGCAGTCGTCAAGGGAGTGGGAATGAGAAAGTTGCTCTAGCCCAAAGAGCTGCTCTTTCTACTGCTCTAGGAGGGCGAGTTGAGGTTGCAGCAATGAACACTATATCAGGTTATTATATTTCTTACTCCTTAGTGCTTATTTACTGCTAATGTAAAGTGTATTCTCTGTATTCGTTAACTGTCTACAATTTTGATCTTTGATTTTTGTATTAGAAAAAATAGGCTCCTTGGATTTTGTTAATAGTTACTCTTTTCACAAAAATTAAAGTACTGCTTTGCAGGTGTGAAAGCTACCTATCTTCTTGCGGTAGCATTCTTGGAAATCATACGATTCAGCAGCAATGGTGGCATCCTCAATGGTGTCACTAGTTCAGCTTCTTCTAGAAGTGCATTCAGTTGTGTTTTTGAATACCTAAAAACTCCAAATCTTGTGCCCGCTGTCTTCCAATGCTTGACGGCAACCGTGCATAGGGCTTTTGAAACAGCAGTGACGTGGCTGGTATGGTTTTGTTCTTTCATAAAGCTTCTAAAATAATGCTTTTTCCCCTTTATATCGGCTTGACTTAATCTGTGCTCTTTTTTGTGTGTGCATTTGTGCTCATGTCTGCTGCTCTTATTGCTTTTCAGGAAGATCGAATATCTGAAACAGGCAATGAAGCTGAGGTTAGGGAATCAACACTTTCTACCCATGCTTGCTTTCTGATAAAAAGCATGTCACAGAGAGAGGAACATATCCGGGAAGTTTCTGTGAACTTGCTGAGTCAGCTTAAAGATAGGTTTCCACAGGTAAGATTATACCAGTAAAGTTACTCTAATATCTATTATTTCCCAGTTCTCATTGTCATCAATCTTGCCTAGTAAAGTTGAAACATAACTACATGGATGCAGGTCTTGTGGAATTCCTCTTGTGTTGATTCCCTGCTATTTTCAATTTATAATGATTCGCCTACTACTGTTGTCAATGATCCTGCTTGGGTGCTGACAGTTCGTTCTTTGTACCAAAAGATTGTTCGAGAGTGGATCGTTAAATCACTTTCACATGCTCCTTGCTCTAGCCAGGGTCTTCTCCAGGTTGATTACTATACTTTCTATTTATGTACAGTATAAGTTCATTCTTATTATCTAATCTATGAGCATTCATGTGGTATGCCTGTCCAATAGTGGTAAATAATATAATTTTAAACAGCGAGAACCTCCTCTTGACGACAATTGGTTTTTCTTTAAGGTTCTGGATTTTGGGTAGTCATTTTTTTTTGTCTTTTCTGACATTAACTTACATCAATGGATCTTAAAGTATGATATTCCGGAGTATTTTTATTTGCAGACTCCCAATATCAGTTATCATGACCTTATGGTCTTACTTATTACAAGAAATCTTTTACCCTTTAGAGTATTATGCTTTTAAGATGTTATACCTTTTTTAATTGTGTTAATATACAACTTGTACATGTTTTAGTTGTAAGTTCAGTTAATGTATATACACATTTTTAGGTGCTGTTTGTTGAAACTAAAATAAAGTACTGAAGACTTATCACTGAATCATACATACTCACATCTTATAACCGAAAACAAGCGCTGAATATGCTCAATTTGAAACTTATAGTGTTGGACTTCTAGGCCACTGCGTTGTACTTCTGTTGTTTTTTATTCTGAAATAAGTATATTCAAACCTGTTTGATGAGTGATGATTAAACTTTTGAAATCTTAATTCATTTTTATTTCATTTTCTTTTATATTTGGTGAATAAACAACAAATTAAAATCCAACCCAAGAAGTTTAATTGGTCAATGTTTAGGTGGAGGTGTATAAGATATGTACACTGAGGCTGGTAGCTGAGCAACATGAGATTTCTTTTAGTTAAATTATTAGGTTGAGGGCCATGTTTATGAATATGTACGATGATATGACACCATGTGATGACATATCTCCAAGTAGTAAGATCCAGATATAATGATATTATTTATTATACTCTCAGGCCTTTTTTGTATTATAATTGAATTGCACAACATTACCTCTCATGTCCTGATATGTATTTGTGGCTCCATGTGCCATATTTGTCATATCCAAAAGTCAAACTTGCTGTAAAGTGAACTGGATAGGAATTTGGAGTAATCAACACAAGTCGAGACTGATCCTGGATGTATCAGGGCCTTCTCCATATTATATACTGCCGTGCATTGCAAAGTTTGGAGTATTTGTGATGTTGGAGCCAAGTTCGAATTGTGATATATATAAGACTTTCTAAGTATCAAGCACTGCATGATTGAAATTTCTTTTTTCATTAGCGCAATTTACACATATTTTCAGTCTGTTACTTTGGGGTCCTTTATTGGTTTTCTTTGAGTCTCTTTGTCAATGATCAATGTTTTGGGTGTGAAGAATTATGTTTTTTTTTTTTATCAGAATTCGCAAGTGCTGTAATATGGGTCATTCAAGTGTATTAATTTGTCTTTGAGTTGCTTAGAATTAAATGCTAAACACTAAAAGCTTCTCAAGCGGACGTGTATATGTTGAGTGTTTTAATTCCTGCACATTATTTTGGTTTATCAAACATCTTAGCCTCTTTTTTATGTCTTTTTTGTCTTATTGTTCTTTTCTTTTGTTTGCAACTGCAGGAAAAGCTTTGTAAAGCAAACACGTGGCAAAGATCGCAGCATACAACTGATGTGGTATCTCTTTTATCAGAAATACGGATCGGCACAGGTAAAATTGATTGCTGGAATGGAATACAAACGGCTAATATTCCTGCAGTCATGGCCGCTGCAGCTGCAGCATCAGGAGCAAACTTGAAATTATTAGAAGCCTTCAATTTGGAGGTGCTCAGTACCGGCATCGTTAGTGCAACAGTTAAGTGCAACCATGCTGGAGAAATTGCTGGCATGAGAAGCTTGTATAACAGCATTGGTGGATTTCAATCTGGTACAACACCGACTGGATTTGGTATCGGTGCGGGCCTTCAAAGGTTGATCTCAGGAGCTCGTCAACAGACACAAGCTGAGGACGATTCATTTAATGGAATCTTACTCACAAAGTTTGTGCATTTACTACAGCAATTTGTTAATTCTGCAGAGAAAGGTGTGGAAGTGGACAAGTCTCAGTTTCGCCAGATTTGTTCTCAGGCAACTGCATTACTGCTGTCAAATCTGGTAAACATGTCCTTTTTTTTTTTTTCCTTGCTCAATTCTTAAGCTATTATGTTTGATTATCTGATTTGGTTTTTTCTTTTTCTATTCCAGGGCTCTAATTCAAAATCAAATGTAGAGGGCTTCTCACAACTTCTTCGTCTTCTCTGTTGGTGTCCAGCTTACATTTCCACGCCCGACGCAATGGAAACTGGCGTTTTTGTTTGGACTTGGTTAGTTTCTGCTGCGCCGGAACTGGGATCTCTAGTCCTTGCGGAGCTTGTTGATGCATGGTTGTGGACCATTGATACAAGACGCGGTATCTTTGCATTTGATGTGAAACATTCTGGGCCTGCAGCAAAATTAAGGCCTCACCTTTCACCTGGAGAGCCAGAACCGCAGCCAGACATTGATCCTGTTGAGCAAATAATGGCTCATAGATTATGGCTTGGATTTCTCATGGATCGCTTTGAGGTGAGGATTGTACTGATTTCATGCACGAATAAATTGTTATCGTTTCTTCTCAATAAAAAATAAAAAATATTGACTACTAACCAGTAAAGATTTGCCTAATAAGTTTGTATTTGGTAATCTGCTTGAACTTGAATGTGGGAATCATAAATTTCTGTTTTCTAACTACTTCAATGATTCTATAAAAGGCTTGCAAGATGACTATTTCTAACTATGGTTTATGTGTAATTGTTGTCTTTTTTTATTTGGTTTTTAATGGGACAAGGGAAGACAAACTTACCCAAAACTCTAAACTCTCCTGAAACCTATTTAGCCAACCTGAAAATTCCAACGATGCGCCTCCATATTTTATCCTAAAATAATTGATGTTTGAACTTGAATCTCCTTTCTAGCACCGTCTCTTGCCTATCGTCCACCATTTTCTTTTCTCTGATTTTAGCTACTTTATTGACCCCTATCTTGTCCTACATCATTTTTGTTTATTTTGTTTTATGTATGGTGTTCCAATTGGAGAAATTATCCTCAATGGAAAAAGTTACCGTTTAAAAAATGGTCCTTGTTTAGTTATATACTGTGGCTTGTGGCTCTTAACCTGGTTTATGTGTGCTCACCTATGTATTCTCTTTGGCTGTATAGGTAGTTCGACACAACAGTGTTGAGCAGCTCTTGCTTCTTGGACGAATGTTGCAAGGGATAACAAAGATTCCCTGGAATTTTTCGCGCCATCCTGCTGCTACTGGTACCTTTTTTACTGTCATGCTTCTTGGACTCAAGTTCTGCTCGTGCCAATCCCAGCGAAATTTGCAGAACTTTAAAACAGGGCTTCAGTTGCTGGAAGATCGGATATATAGGTTACTGCATTTAAGTCTTTTGCTGTGAATTTGTTCATAATTATTATATTTATTTACAGTCTATTGATCATGTTAGGGCACCTTGACTTGCATGTGGTAGTAAGGAAATGATTTCCGCACAACCCTTAAATCGTTTTGTACTCCGGCTTATTTCTGCACTTAATTAGCATTTGATTTATGCAATCCAAAGGCCATAAATAAACAGGGGAGTGCATGGGGATAACAGGGGCGTGAAATCATTTTTCGTGGTAGTACGTACCTGTATCACAATTCCTTGCCTTCGTGTATATGAATGCCTATTTCATTGATATTCATTTGGCCTAGCGATGTTTATTTATTCAGCTTTCTCTCTCATTAGAGTTCAAAGCAACCGTGTGTACCATCGATTGCATTCTATACAATTCAATAACTAAATTGTATATGCATCAATGCATTACGCTGTTATACCTCTAGGATGTGTGTTCTGTGTTTATGTCTAGTGGTTTCAGAACACTGGGTTCTATGATTTTTCTTTCACTTCTGCTTTCCAAGTTGTGGCCTTCTTGTTCACTCTTTATATAATTTTAATGTTATAAAATTTGTTTCCCATAAATAACTACCCTGAGATTAAAAATGATTTGTTGATGCTACCATATTGGTTCAACTTGTCTTAATTTTCCGAAGTTTGTAATTATCTGAAAATTACAGGAATATGCAATGTATACAAATACATGATTTTATAGTCAGTATTCTATCTTGGATCCTTGGGAAGGGAAACTCTACAAGATGGAATTGGAACGTATTTACTCCACAAATCATGGGAAATAATTGCGAACAGAGTAGCTGTATGTTAGAGTTTGCTGTTAAACAAGCTGAGATACAGTAGATCAAATACTAGGATCCTTATTTCAACCTAACACATTGGTATGCAACTAACAGAGTGGATCTTTGTCTTGGAAATTATTAGGTTTCTTTTAATGAAGGTTCTTTTTTTATTTTTTGGTCAAAACATTAATTAAGGTTCTGTTTACCCCTTTATCTGGATTGGCTGCCAAATATGCCAAAGTATTTGGAAAGTTGATGTAGGAGTTTGTATTTGTTTTTTAGCTTGTTGGTCCGTACCCACTCCATTGCAGATAGTACATGACTGCGACTTCTGTCAATAATATGGGTACTCTTTGTAGTTTTATCGTTGTTAGCAATAAAGTTGTCCCTTTCTCCAAAGAAAAATAAAAGAGAAAAAGAAAAAGGTATTTGGTTGCAAGAGGGTGCGAAATGCGCTTTTTTATGGAATTGGTAATTTGATTACTTTAGCATTTGGTGTATTATCTCTTGCCAATATTGATATGAAATTTATCATATTAAGGCTGTTTCAATAATAGGTTGAAACTGTATGTCCCGTGTATGCATACTTCTCCAAGTCAGTAGGTGTTCTTTTAATTAATTCTTGTTCAACTTGAATATGTTTCCATTTTCCCATTTGGTTGAAACTTTCTCTTGATCCATGTTACAGGACCTCTTTGGGTTGGTTTGCATATGAGCCTGAATGGTATGATACTAGCTATATGAATTTTTCTCAGAGTGAAGCTCAATCCATCTCTTTATTTGTCCACTACCTTTCAAATGAGCGAGTAGATGCAGCAGTCTATTCTGATTCAAAGGGGAAAGGACGAGAAAATGGGACCACTTTGGTTGATACGGTAAGATGACTATGTTTTCAGCGCAAGGATGTCTAATGCATTCTTAATTTATTTTTGCCCTATTACTGGGTTCTGTAAGGTTTTTCTGCAATATATCCATAAAGTCACTTAATAATTGCAGAACGATCAATATCATCCTGTCTGGGGTCAAATGGAGAACTATGCTGTGGGAAGAGAAAAACGTAAGCAGCTACTTTTGATGCTATGCCAGCATGAGGCTGACAGGCTTGAAGTTTGGTCGCAACCAACTAATACAAAGTAATATTTTGTTGGTACATTATTCATCACATTGGAAAGTACTCAGAACCTTTTCTTAATACCCATGGTTCTATGTAAAAGGTAACTTACTGCTTTTGCATTTCCTATTATTCTCAGGGAGAGTGCCTCTTCACGGCAAAAAATTAGTTCGGATAAATGGATTGAGCATGCTAGGACTGCTTTTGCTGTAGATCCTCGAATTGCTTTATCCCTGGCATCACGGTTCCCAACAAACACATTCTTAAGGGCTGAAGTTACCCAGTTGGTTCAGGTATGTGTCAGTAGTCCGGAGAGTAGGAATGGTAAATTGTGGATGTTGCATATTAGTTGAGCTAGTATAGTTATTTACGAGTCTTAAATACTTGACGTGTGGAAAATTTAATTTATGAGACATTGTGCATCGTCTGTTCAGATTGGCAGAGGCCATAAGTGG
This sequence comes from Pyrus communis, assembly GCF_041283825.1. Classification (NCBI taxonomy): domain Eukaryota; kingdom Viridiplantae; phylum Streptophyta; class Magnoliopsida; order Rosales; family Rosaceae; genus Pyrus; species Pyrus communis. Next base: position 7,192,931 of record NC_142574.1, on the reverse strand, counting down.
TCAAGAAAATACTGCTTATTAACAGAACAATTTGTTGTTTTTTAAATTCTGACTGACCTTACTGCATTCTTCCTGGGTATTAGGTAACTGTTGGTCACTTTTTAATTTGTTTTAAGCATTACTAATCTGTTGCTATTTGGTGTAATGTTTTCTTAAGTGGTATGAGGAAGGAGTACTTCTGTAAGCGTGAGAAACGTTGCTGTGCTTATCTGTTGCCTTATATATGTTTATGAATACATGTAACTGATATACATTAGGCATTCCATGAATAGCCCCGCCTAGGCATGAGGCGTGAGGCTTTGCCTCACGGGACCTAAATAACCTAATATATGTTGCATATATAATTATATATATATATATGGCATAAAACTTTGTAAAACAAATATAATTATAACTAAGCCAAAGATAATATCTTATTCTTCATTACTAAGTGTAGTTGTACTTGGAAATTACGTCATAGAGTCTTAAATGTTGTAATTTTATATTTTATTGTAAGCAATTATAGTGAACTTCTAGAGAAATAAGATTGAGTGGCCACAATTATAGGGAGTTTGAAAGGAAATAAAGGCAGAATGTCGCAATTATAGGCAATTCAAAAGGAAATAAAGGCTAAGTGGAGCTATTATAGGGAATTTAAAATGAAATAAAGATTGAGTGGAGAAATTATTATAGGGAATTTAAGGGAAATAATGGCTGAGTGGAGTAGTTATACGAAATTTGAAGAGAAATAAATCTTGGTTAATCAAAATGCTAGGTGGCAGAATCTGAACGGGCAATAATTAATAAAAAAACAAAGTAAATAAAAAAGAGTTATTGTTAGACTTTGCCACTAGGATTTGGAGAGAGAAACTTTCTATCTTTCTTCTTCCTTGAAACTAGAACGGCACACAGAGGAATGGCAGAAACAGAGGAACGACAGAAATAGACCTGGAATTGGAAGGGAAAAAAGGCCCAACTGAAAGCCTGGGCGTGCCTCAGCCGCCTAGGTGCGCCCCGACGCCGCCTTACGCCTACCATCACAAAACAGAGGCGAAAACCCAGCAACCCCGCCTCCAAGGGCGCCTAACCGCGCCCCGAGGCTAGTTTTTTAAAACACTATGTACATCCACACGCACACGTGCGCACACAAACACATACACACTATAGTGTACAAATTGCCTCTTAGGCAGGGGTGTCCCCATGTTTGCATGTCCCCATCATGCCGGTCGGGCTTGTTAAAAATGAGCCAAAGCACCCTTTTAGTTGGAAACATTATTATCTACTAAGTCCAAAAAATTTGTGTATTTTGAATTATAATTAGAGGGTGGGTCATTCTCAGTTACAGTAATTTTGCCTTTGTTATAATTTCTTTACTGATACCAATCTTATTCCCATTTGTTGCTCCTGGGATGTTTGTACGTTATTACATCTTGCTTGAACTGGGGTTTCTTTGCAGTCACATATCGTTGATATCCACTCCATTCCAGAAGCATTGCCATATTTTGTTACCCCAAAGGCAGTTGATGAAAATTCGGCACTCTTGCAACAATTGCCACACTGGGCTGCTTGCTCAATTACACAAGCTCTTGAGTTCCTTACTCCTGCATATAAGGGCCATCCTCGTGTCATGGCATATGTTCTTAGGGTTCTGGAGTCTTATCCTCCTGAACGAGTAACTTTCTTCATGCCACAGCTGGTGCAGGCTATGCGGTATGATGATGAGGTGAGTTAATAGAAGTTTTCAATTTATTCCTCTATCTACATTTCTTTTTCATTTAGTTTTGTATTAGGGATGCAATTGAAAAGTTTATTTGCATAGCTAAATCTCAGTTTTGCTTGATTGTATCCCATTCTTCATTCTTGTCAAATGCCCAATCAATTTTTTAGAATCCTCGACTTCTTAGTCTCATACCATGTACTCCTACTAAAGCAGCCAATTGTAGGATTCTTTTTTATTGACCTGAAGATAAGATGTATGGTTTTCTATTCATATTGGGTGAACTTACTACCCATGATTGTGCCTTTTCCATTTACGTTTGGGTTATTTTAAGTAGACAACTAAAGATGTCACAGTTATGAAACATTTAATGTGGTTATTGCATGTATCAGAAAACCAAAAACTGTGCTTTCTTGTTTTATGTTTAGATTTCTGTTCTCTTTATAATACTACTACTACTACTACTACTACTACTACTACTACTGCAATTTTGAGGAGTTTCTAATGGGTGAAATGAATATGTCCAGTCAAGACAAGATCCTTAATATCATAAATTGGTATCTCAATTCATCATAAATGATCCCCTTGCCCCGAAATGACTGACCCAATAGGACATCCCAATTCATTGTAAGTCATTATATATTTGATCTCTACGTAATTTGTTTTGCAGAGGTTAGTAGAAGGATATCTGCTTAGAGCAGCTCAAAGAAGTGAAATATTTGCCCATATTTTAATCTGGCACTTACAGGTGAGGCCCGATTCTGTGAAACTAATCTACTTTCTCCCCTTCTCCGTCTCTCTTTCTCTTATACACACACAAATGCACACACATACACGAAAGTCCACATGCATATCTTTTTCAGAGATTTTTTTTATTTTTTTGAGAAGAAACGATAACACTTTATAAAATAAAAACAAGAATTACAAAATAGTGGATAAGAAATCCACCATGTAGTAAAGCTAGCTAAGACCTCTCAAACAGATCTGATTACAAGTAAAATAACCTCAACCATAATCATTTTACGGCTGCTAACATATCCCACACTATATGAAAAAGAGAATAATCCTTGAACTCATTCGAAACTGATGCCCAGTATCTTTCTCTACCCCATAGTTCTGCTACCCCCACTCCATTATAATCCTCAAAAACTCTTCTTTTATGCTCCAACCAAATGTTCCAAAAAACTGCCAACACCAAACAGCCCCACAAAGCTTTAGCTTTCCTCCCCTTTCCTAAAGCCTCAAAATTGGTGCTTAGAAGCTCGAAACAACCCTTTGGAATGACCCAACTAACTCTAACTTCCTGAACCAATTTCCACCACAACTATATTGAGTGAGAACAATGGAGAAAAATATGATTAACACTCTCCTCAGATTTACACAAACTGCACCAATGGGGAGAAATACAAATAAAAGGCCTTCGCCTTTGAACTTGATCATAAGTGTTGACCTTCCCAGTAGCCACTAACTACACAAGAACTTTGACCTTCGGAGGAGCTTTTGATTTCCAAATCTGAGAAAAGGGTGGAAAATGTTGCACAGTTCCATTGTTGCTCAAAAAGAGCTATAGGATTTGCAAGTGAACAATCCTGATAAGTCTAGCTTCCACCTTCCGTTATCCGCTCTTGATTGAATCAAACAAACATTTTCCACCTTCTGTAATAACCTAGCCGCCTCTTCTATCTCCAACTCATTCAAATTTCTTCTGAAATCAAAATTCCAGCTCAAAGAATGAAGAGAAAAATCCACAGAACTTGAAATGCTAAGAGAATTTGATTGTGTGTTTATTAATGGCAGGGTGAGATGTTTGTTCCAGAACCGGAAAAAAAAGATGCTGTTCCTGTGAAGGTATTCCTGCAATCTGAGAATGGCCTTGTGTTTTCATTACGTGCTCGTGCTGTCAATTGGCAACCAAACTTTTGGGCATATTTAAGTTTTTTTTGTGATACCATGGAATTTGGTTCATGTTGGAAAGTTGATAACTGATACATAAATTTTTGATTCCGTTGGTTGGAATTGTGCTGAAGAAGTATAAATGATATCATAAAGTCATATTTGAAAGAAGTAGAAATTAAGAGATGCACAGAAACGGGGTTATCCGCTACCTAGTCTGCTGTCATATACTATATATCTGCCTAGGAGTTACACAAAATGTTTACAATGGCACTTTATGTCTTATTGGAGTGGAAAATATTCAGTTATAGGTTTGCATCATTTTCTGTAATAGCTTTCTATTGTACTCTTGAGTGCAAAACTGTTGGTGACCATGTGTTAAATGTGGTTTATGAGTTAATAAGTGAATTTTATGGTGATTGGTGATAGATAGTGCATTATTCTATAATAGGTCATCCCTGCATTCTGATTCAATGAAGCTGGGTAGTATGAATTTTCAGGGAACCAATTCCTTGCGTTTTTGTAGAAAATCACAACATGACTTAGATTAAACTTTTTCACTGGACTTGTAATCTAGTTGGAAGGTTCAATATGCGTAGTTGTGGCACAAGAAGTTTGTATACCAGTTTGATGTTTTAAAATTAAATAAAAATCCAAAACTGCAGAGTCCAAAAACCATTGTGTGTCACCAGAAAAATTGTAGTTCCATTAAGCATGTATATTTAATCTTATATGTATAGAATAGTACAAGCTAAGATATGTTTGCATCGTTCTGTATCAACGGCGCAAACTTTAGTAAAAGGTCTTGGGTAAATTGAATATTCACATGAGTACACATGGTCTGGGTTTCTTCACCTTTTGTTGTTGAATAACTTGTACTTATTGATGTTTCCATTTCAGAATAGTTCGTTTCAAGAGTTGTTGCCTCTTGTTAGACAGCATATCATTGATGGTTTCAGTCCCAAGGCACTTGATATTTTTCAAAGAGAATTTGATTTCTTTGACAAGGTTACATCTATTTCTGGTGTACTCTTTCCGCTTCCAAAGGAAGAACGCCGAGCTGGTATCCGGAGGTATGCTTGTAATGTGTGGATTTTTCTATAAAAATGATCTTTGGATGAGCTCATCTTTTGTGAATGCACACATAAGCACATGCGTGCATATATATGTGTGTCTATGTGTATGCCGTTGTATCTAATAGGCAATATGCTTAAACAGAGAGTTGGAGAAAATTGAAGTTGAGGGAGAGGATCTCTATTTGCCAATTGCTCCTACTAAGCTTGTAAGGGGCATTCAGGTAGATAGTGGCATACCCTTGCAATCTGCAGCAAAAGTTCCTATAATGATAACATTTAATGTTGTCGATCGGGTTGGGGACCGCAGTGATGTAAAACCACAAGCTTGTATGTTCAAGGTAAGCTTATCCACTTAAATCTCAAATAGATTAGACCCATGTAAAGTTGAAAGGCTTCTATTTTCCACAGAAAAATCCATTGTTATTACCCCTTAATGATGATCACTCAACCTGCCCAGCAAGCCTTTCTTCAACCTTTACTTTTGCAAAACCATGCTTATCTATTATATTGTTTTGTTTGTACGATGGGTTATGATGGATAAAGAAGTTACATTATGCAGACAATCAGATTCCTGATTTTAAAATTGTGACCTCTTGTTTATTCGTACAACAATTTGAATTATTAGTAATGTTCAAGTTTTTTCTTATTTCATGGCTTAAAAAAGCTCCCTTTCTTGAAGGTTGGAGATGATTGCCGCCAGGATGTTCTTGCTCTTCAAGTGATTTCCCTATTGAGAGACATATTTGAAGCAGTTGGAATTAATCTTTATTTGTTTCCGTATGGTGTACTCCCAACTGGCCCAGAGAGAGGCATTATTGAGGTTTGAATCTCCGTCAACTACTTTTGGGGGTCCTGGGTCCTGCATGCGTGTTATTTTGCTGAGATTTTATTCTTTAATTTATCCGATTCCATGCGAAGCTTTAGATTTTACAATCCAGTTCATTTTCCATTTTCATTATTTGGACTTTCTAGTCAATACCTTACATAGGGTGGACTAGCCAAGCTTCAGACTACTTTTTTATACGAGAAACACAGGTTTTATTGATAAAAGAGAAATACAATGTGGATGATAAAGTGTCGCCTGAATGAACACACGGTTATTCACATCTAACAAGCTTCTGGCTACATTTGACTTCTGTCTTCTAATGCCTTGGCGTATGGTTCAATACTCCAGTATTTGGAGAAAGAAGTGTAAAAAATGTAAGTTTTTCCTTGAAGCTAGCTGTTACCCAATGTCAGCATTGGTTTCTAATAATCTTCTCCACATATTTTTTTTGTTTTTATCTGCCCCTAGAACATGAAGAAAAAAATAGTGGAGCCGCTTTTTCTATTTTAAATTGTCCTCCAACTAGTTTGTAAAACTAGAATATTTTTGCTGCCAGAAGAGAAATCGGGGATCAACTCTTTTCCTGCCACAAGGCTACGCCCAATGGTTGTTTGAGGGAATTGAATGGCTGCAACATTTTTCTTGTCTTTTTGTAATCTACTTGGTGGAAAGAAATCCCTTGGTTTTTGTGCTTTGGCATAAAAGTTTCTGAAGCTGGGATCTATTCAGTATATTTTAAGCACGGGTTTTAGATTAATTGCCTACAACTACTGTCATCAAGGTTCTGTGTCTATGCTGGAGTAGCACAAGTTATAGACATTCTAAGACTCAAGCCAACCAAAAGTAGACTCCAACATCGATTGTATCACTTAGCCAATTGATATTGAATTTTGATTTATTAGGCATTCATATCTTCAGCTCTACTGTGAATTATGAATGCCATTGCATTGATTAGTATCGAAGATTTGAAGGAGTAATCTGATGTTGGAACCGCCATTCCAAGGGGTGTATTAACTTGAGTGATATGGTCTCCCCAAGCTTCTTCCCTTGAGCTAAATGGCCGATCATAGTAGTACATGCACATTTGGTTTTTTCTCTCAATATATTTTTTATTGCAGGTTGTACCTAATACGCGGAGCAGAAGTCAGATGGGTGAAACTACTGATGGTGGTTTGTATGAGATTTTTCAACAGGATTACGGACCTGTTGGGTCTGCCAGCTTTGAAGCTGCGCGTGAAAACTTCATCATTAGCAGTGCTGGTTATGCAGTTGCCAGCCTTTTACTTCAACCAAAGGATCGACACAATGGGAATCTTCTGTTTGACAGGTACAATCTTCAAACCAGTCTTTTACTTATTTTCTTATTTGTTATTTTTGTCAAATTTTGTGTTTGTAAGGACTGAGACTTTGTATGCATACGATACGAGGCACCCCGCACATATGAAAACAGCATACCAAACTCAAAACCTGATCTTCAAACCATTAATCTGAATTATTAGCCAATTACAAATGCGATACTTGAAATATAAAAGATGCACAATTTGTGAAAGTAAGGACTGATCTAAAACTGATGTCGACATGCCTGACAATGCAGCGTGGGAAGGCTTGTTCATATTGATTTTGGTTTCATTTTGGAAACCTCACCAGGTGGAAACATGCGTTTTGAAAGTGCACACTTTAAGCTCAGCCACGAGATGACACAATTATTAGACCCTTCTAGGGTTATGAAAAGCGATACCTGGAACCAATTTGTGAGGTATGAAGGGGTTTGTCCTTCTTGTTTTCTTTTGCCTCACTATGTTTCTGGATACTCTTTTTATGTTCATTCTTCTTTGGCTACACGTTTAAACTTGTGTTATGTTCTACATAATCTATCCACAGCTTGTGCGTTAAGGGTTACCTTGCTGCCCGCCGATACATGGATGGGATTATCAACACGGTATCACTAATGCTAGACAGTGGGCTACCTTGCTTCAGCCGGGGCGATCCTATTGGAAATCTTCGTAAGAGATTTCATCCAGAGATGAGTGAGCGTGAGGCGGCCAATTTTATGATCCATGTATGCACGGATGCCTACAACAAATGGACCACCGCTGGGTACGACTTGATACAGTTTCTGCAGCAGGGCATCGAGAAGTAAAAAGTGAGATGTTTGGAGCTTGTTTAACATGTGTACATGATTGCCTGTGTAATGGTAAATTTCATCGTCTTACAGCTGCAATTTATTTCCCGAGGGGTCTCCACTTTATAGTGTTGAGATGACTCTTGAAACGGCATGAAATCGAAATCATTGTATTCTAGGGATGGAGATCCTCGTGAGGTTTGTAAAAATACAGTTTGTGGTTATTATTTTATCAATGGAGTTCAAAATCTGCTGTTTACGGGTTGTAAAGATGCAATCGAATTAGAGAAAGCTGGAGGCATTCCAAAATGGTCAAATATCGATGATGTATTATTCGAAGCAGAGTCATTTTACGAGGAATATAAAGAAGAGATCTCATGTTCAAACCAAACATTTCTCGTTGATCCGATAGTTTAAAGAGATTGTAGCACGAATGCTCAACCATTCATACTACCAGAAGTTGGTGTAAATCCTTGAACGTGAAAAATCCCTGCTTGGATGCTTCACGGTGATCCATGTGAGGCTGAGATTGTGGATATGAATATGACAAGGATCTGCTTCTTCTTTGGTTCCATAACTACATTGTTATAAATTACCATGCACGTACGGTAGTGTATATAAAATGGTTAATAAACGAGTACATACTCAAATAGTCCAGAAACTCAAGAAATAAACTGTCTCAGTGAATCCTATTAAACAAGTGGACAACTGGATCCTATTTGAAAATAATTACATAAAACGAAAAGAGGAAAATAAATAAATAAATGGAGACCTAATATGGCTGCTGATCACTCACTCTATTCTTTTTTGTTGTATATGAAGGCTATAGGTAGATCTGACATTTGTGTCGTAGTTTCTATGTTCATGTGATTTTTGTGACTTATTCGATATCTTAACGGGTAGTGTCGTGTAACACCCGTTATTATGATCCGACTCGAACCCGACACATTAATATTAATGGGTAATACAACCCGACCTGTTATCCTTTAACAAAAATATATTTCAAATCAATAAACAATAAAATGAAAATGTAATACTAAAAATGTAAGTGAGATCAAAGAATCCAACGATAAGGATTTAATCTAAGTTATGTAAGATTAAATCCTATGCTATTGTTGTAGTAAGTTTTTTAATAGTTTTTTTTAATTAATATCGAAGTGTAAAAAAAAAAATAATAATATACAAATGCTCATAATGACAAGGGCTACAACTTATGTGAAGAGGTAATTCCAAAGTTCGCCACCAAAATCCCATAACCATAAATTTAAAGTAAACGTTGATTGTTGTTTACGTTTACGCTCCATTCTTCTCATCGAGTTTCTTTTTTCAAATTTTCTTTTTTGAAAACATGATCGTTCAGTGGATGCATAAAGATGAACGTTCGGATCATTGATATCACGTTCAAATTTTTACCGTTAATGAAAATATTGCCTAGATTTTATAAAGTCTCTAGAAACTATATATCAACTCATATTTCAGTTAATCATAAACACCGAAATGTGATATCAACGATCCGAACTGTTCATTTTTCTGCAGCCGCTAAAAGATTATGTTTTAAAAAAAGAAAATTTGAAAAACGAAATTTGGTGAGAAGAATAGAGCATAAACAACAATCGACGGTTAAATATAAATCTAAGATTTATGAATTATGGTGTCGAACTTTGGAGTTGATCTTTTCACAAAATTGTAAAGCTTGTCATTATGTTGTTCTTTCAAGATTATATCGCAACAATATAAATTCAGTTCAAATTAATAAGAGTACTCAAAGAGGCAATTTATACCAAACATATCTAGAATACAATGCCTTGAGATCAAGTACATACTTTTAGCCTCATGCTCCTTCCTTGAAATCTTTAATAAACTACTTCATGGCATTTTCTTACTTTAAGAAATTGTTTCGAGATACTTTGAACACAAGTCATAAGTCTCACGTTTTAAAAGAAACTGTACTTATATGTGGCTATATTTACAATTGGAGAACATACTACGAAGCCTTATGCCATATTTAGTGATTTTATTTCACTTCATTATAAACACCCAAGAATAACCTTTGAGGTTCAAATTATAGGTTCACTAACGTTTCTTAAGAGCAACTCCACCATTGCTAAGGCCCCCTAGGGCTATTCACTATTTAATCTTCCCAATGGACAGTAACTGCCTTTTGCATCTCCACCCCTACACTGAATAGCCTTGCCAATAGGCAATAAAATATTAGTATTTTTTTTTATTAAAATAATACAAAATAATTTTATTTGTAATTTCGGATAAGATTTTTAATCGTTCTCGTTGCGCCACGTGTCATTATCCGAAAAAACAATTATTGGTGATGGATTTCGATAAGATTTTTATCCAATGTCGTCGTGCCCCGTGTCGTTACCTTTTCAGAATCGTTGAGGATAGATTTTCGATAAGATTTTTAACCAATAACGTCGCGCCATGTGTCATAATCTGTTTACAATCTTTGAGGATAGATTTCGATCAGATTTTTAAAGAATGATGGCATGCCACATATCTTTTTTTGAATTCTCCATATAATCCACCATCCATCCTCAGAAATCTCACACCAATTTTCTCAAGATCTTTATCATTATTCATAGCTTCTGCTTCCTTCTTCACCAAAATCAAAATCTGTATCATTATTCATTGTTTCTAGTTCCTTCTTACAATGTCTTCATCTTCAAGTATGATGTGGGAAATCAATCAATAAGAGGAAGAATCGTTTAACCAATCAGAAGGAATGTTCAATTTCCAGGTGACCCAAAATGAGATGGAAGAAGATGAGGAGCGTACAAGGAGAGATGACGAAGCAAGAATGGCAATAGCCTTACATTCTCGTCGAGTCACCCAAGTTGTGGCTTAGATCTGCAGGCCCAGCCATACCACAAACCTTGATAGAAGCAGGCAACGACGAGGTGCAGATCTCTTGGACGATTATTTTGTCCATAACAGTGCATTCCCTAATACGTACTTTAGACGTCATTTTAGAATGGAACGACATTTGTTCAACAAAATCATGATTGCTGTTTGCAAACATGATTCTTACTTTGTGCAAAAGAATGATGTTTTTGGTGTTATGGGTCTCATTCTTGAGCAAAAAATTACTGCTACCTTGCGGATGCTTGCATATGGAGCATCTGTAGACTAAGTGGATGAGATAGCAAGGATGGGGACATCAACCATTCTTGAGTCCCTGATGAGGTTTTGCAGAGCAATTGAATCTATCTACACCACAGAGTACCTCCGGAGACATACTGAGATGGACTTGCAAAGGCTTCTGAAGAAGGGTGAGATGCAAGATTTTCCTGGGATGATTGGAATCATCAATTGTATGCACTAGACCTGGAAAAACTGTCTAAGTGCATGGCAAGGTGTTTATGGGGATAGAAAAGGAGCAAAAAGTATCATTTTGCAAGTGGTGGCATCTTTTGATACATGGATTTGGCATGCCTTTTTTGGGGTTCTAGGAGCTCAAAATGACCTCAATGTCCTTGCCTAATCCCCAGTGTTCAATGATGTCCTGCAAGGAAATGCACCAAAAGTCACGTACTAGGTTAATGGACATAAGTATGATGGGCTATACTACTTAGCAGATGCCATTTACCCAAGGTGGTCATCGTTTGTCAAAATAGTGTCATGTTTGTGAAGTGCAAAGGAAAAAGACTTTGCAAGTTGTCAAAAGGGGTGCAGGAAGGATGTGGAGCGTTGTTTTGGTATCCTCCAAGCTCGATGGGCGATTGTCAAGGGTGCTGCCAGAATGTTTGATTTAGAGTCGCTTCGATCCATCATGATGACGTGCACCATTCTTCACAACATGATTGTGGAAGATGAGTACAATTATGATGCTATTGATGAATATGAGCCAGACACGATGAACAATTCTAGAACACAAATATATTATGCTCATGACGCTACCGAAGAACCTGTGTAACACGAGCCATTAGAAAATGATGGACGTTACAATGAAAGGCTCATTCAACGATATATTGTACTTCAAAGGCCATATATACACAATGCCTGGCAAATTGACTTGATAGAGCACCAGTGGGAATTGAAACAAGCTTAAGATACTTAAGTTCATTTTGTGTGTTTTTTTTTATTTGGGGTGTTTTTTAAGTTCATTTAGTGAGTTTTTTTTTTATTTGGTATGTTTATGTAATTTTATTTGGTGTGTTTATGTCCTTTGAATAAAGATTGTCTTAGTTTAAATAAATTACCAAATTAAATAAATATACTCTTAGTTTAAATAAAGTACTCTATTCAATAAATAAGAAATTTCAACCCAAAGTAATTGGAAAATTATGGGCTCCGATTACAAAGAAAGTGATGGGAAAATTATGGGCACGTGAATGGAAACTCATCACCTAACCAATTTGTGGTGCTAGGATAATCTTCTCTTGTGGTGTTAGGACCATCTCCTCTTGCTCTCGCTTTTCTTGCACGCCTCGTTCGCACCACATCCGCTTTCTCTGAATTCCAAAAATATTTAGAATTCGGAGACTCCCTTCTAAAGGCGTGTTCATAATGTCAAGATCTCGTTGAGCCCTTCTTTCTTCTCTAATCTCTTCCCTTTCTTGCCTAAGTAGCTCTCTTTCTCTCTCATTAGCTTGAAATTCTCTCTCAACAATTGCATCGTTTGCCTTTTCTCTAGCCTTATCAGCCTCAAATTTAGCCATTTCCTATACCAAAGTCAATTCACCTTGGCGAGCAAGTTCTTCCATACACTTTGCATAATCATTCTTGGAAGCACTCCCTTTTCTCTTTGAAGCCTTCTTACCTTGAGGCCTAATCGGATAACGGGTCGACCCCAATGCTTGTTCAGGGTGGGGAGTTTCTGGCACTTGTTCTGTGTCATCTTCATGAACATGCGAGGAATGATCGGGTGTAGAGTGTAGAGGGGTGTTGTTCATGACAACTTCTGGACCGACAGGCACAACTCTGAATTTAGGACAATCTTTGACAATATTCCAACATTCCCACTGGGTGAATGATTGCCTTTGGTTTTTGGATTTGGCATTATACCAAGATTGTGCTTGAAGTGTCTACAGAATGCGGGAGAAGAAATAATTATAATCAAAGTAGCTAATGTAAATTTAGGTATAGTACAAACAAATAAATAATATATTGTTACTTGATCCGCTAAATTTCCCCACTTCGAAGATTACTACTAGCTTGTGCCAAGGCGTCTCTCCACATACTAAACGATTGGCTAAGTATTTTCCAACAACTGGACATTGATTCTTTGGTTCTTTTCCCACCAATTTTGTCACATCCCGGCCCAGGCCCCCACCACATCCTAGGCTCAACTCTATCGTAGCACGATATTGTCCACTTTGGGCCCTGACCACGCCCTCACGGTTTTGTTTTTGGGAACTCACATGAGAATGTCCCAGTGGGTCACCCATCCTGGGATCGCTCTCGCACGAACTCGCTTAACTTCGAAGTTTCGATGGAATACGAAACCAGTGAGCTCCCAAAATGCCTCGTGCTAGGTGGAGATGAGAATATACATATAAGGCTTACATGATCCTCACCCCCTGGTGATGTGGGATCTTAAAATCCATTTCTAAAGATTGCCTCGGAAATCTGCAAAATCTGCAGAATCCGGCGAAGTTCCATTAAGGTCCGTCACTTGATTATAATAGTAATCGATGATCCAACCGTTGGATCATCACCAAACTTTAATACATTATAGTACATAATATTTGAGGATCATAAGAACTTACGGATCGGAGATCCGACGTACGGATCTTCCTGAATTGGATTTGTAAATTCATAAAATAAAACGCTAACCGCCACTTGAAATTGTAATTGGCGGAGATCTAACCGTGGGATCGTAATGAAACTTTAGTATGTTATTCTAGAAGCTTAATCTGGATCTTGGGAAGTTACAGATCAGAAATCCAAGGTGCAGATCTTCCGGATCAAGTTACGTAGGGTTGTGGACCCTACCATCGATCTTTGACCGATGGTTGACTTTTGGTTAACGGATCTCAAATCATTCTGAGCATCCTTGGGGATGTGTTTTATGTAAGTTATGTGTTTTATTGAGAAGGATTATGAGATGTGGTTTAATAATTGTTCTAGGCACCGATCGTTCATGACACCTCGATGCTTGTGCTAGGGAGTTGTAGCGCGGACTCCAGGTGAGTGGGCATTTGCTTTATATATATATATATATATATATATATATATATATATATGTATTTATGTGTTATGGTTACCAAAACGTTTTTCTTAAATGATTTATGCTTTGAATGCCATGTCATGCTTGCATTTCATTTTATTATATACATTGGTATGTATATGCATACTATTGTATGACGTTGCGGAGGCTAGGTAAGTTTCAGGTGAGTACTGTATGATGCTAGTGGTTACATTGGTTATGGTTATACGTAGAGGCATGTAGAGCTCATTATCCTGCACCCCGATGTTAGTGCTCTTGCCCATGGCTAGGGCATAGTCCTTCACGTGATGTTCACCTCTCGCATTGCACGCTCACCTTGGATCCAAGTTTGGTGCATAGCCTTGTCATACATACCACATTAGGTGGTTTCGACTCGTAGGTGACTTGCGATTATTCGTACAGCTTTCACGTGATCGTAGCACTTGAGCGTATTTATTTACACCCAGCTTTGTCGTACAAACCACAATAGGTGGTTCCGACTTGTGTGCAAGCATATTTGATGAGCTATAGGTTCAGCCGTACAGGTTACATTAGATGACTCCGGTTAACAGATCATTTATATTGATTTATTTCACCTAACTTACTTATTTCATTGCTGAGATACTTAACATGGCATATACTCGGTTTTCATTACTCTTGAGCATGATTTCTACATACGTATGTATTACTATTTTCTGGAAACTTATACGGGGTTTTACAGTGAGAGGTTATTATGTTCAGAAAAGAGAAATGTGTTTTCAAACGTTTTGTTTTTGCCCACTCTGAAGGAAAATTTGTGAAAAACAAGTTCATTTGAGCAACATCAACAACATGCAATTAACAATTAAATGGCGGAATCATGTTTATATGCACTCAAAAACAAAACTTAACCCATGAACTTCAAAGCCTAGTAGATAGGTGAACCAAGACTCAACTCAAAAACAAAGTGAGTTGAGAAATCAATACCTTTGTAGATTCCTCTTTGCATAAGCAAAGGCTAATCACCCAAAGAGAGGGCCTTCATTCCTTGCATCTTAGATCCATGGATTTGGATGAATGAAAAGGTTTCTCCAAGTTCCCAAAATTGAGAACCTCTAAGTCTCCACACCAAGGTAAGATTGGAGAAGAAATGAGTGACCTTGAGGAAGTAAGATTGCTAGATGATCCCTCCAAGGTGGCTGAAATTTTAGAGAGAAAAGAGAGCTTGTATTCTCATCCTTTCCCCAAAAATTACCCTTAATGAATTTTGGCTATAAAGTCATACTTATTCCTTAATTCATTTGAGTGGCAAACTTGTAAATAAGTCCAAAACCACTCCTTCTTTAACATGGGATTTATTGGGCTATTTGGGCCTTTGTGAATCATTATTCATTAAGTTGTCACACAACTTAAGTCAATGGACTTGACGTTCGAAGCCTATTGGGCCTTAAGGTCCAAAACTATCCCGTGGTCTTTTAACGAACTTATTCGTTTGATTAATAATCATATTAATTAATCCTTGCCATAAATAATTAAACCATTTAATTATTCTTACTCATCTCCGTTGAATCTTCAATCTCTACCTTACACGGTGTACGATCCATTAGGTTCCTTTTAGCGAGGCAGTGGGCGATTCAAACTCTTTCAAATCGATTGTGAATTGAAACTTACTTTCAATTCTCCCGTTAGTGATAATACACTTTTAGGGCTTCCACAAACCATGGTTGACGCCTAGCAGCATGTCATGGTTACCCAAGCTAATCAGAAGAGGTGGAGAACCTATTCAGTTTTAGGATTACAAATGCAATACGGTCTTTCTCTAATACAATACTCTTGACCACATTGTTTGGTTTGATAGTTTATTCATGTCTACTATCCAATGTGAGTCTTGTGCTTATATGATTACCTTGAATGTGATTTGGAACACATTCCTAAATCTCATTCATACTCTGGCCAGAGATTCTAAATCATATCATAGAGTATTCTCCCTCAAACAGTTTGAAGGTTAGAGATCCCTTGTTGCGCATTCACTTGTCTCCATGGCTAAGTGGCTTAACCCCAACGATGTCGTGGACACCCTCCTGATGGAGTGACTTTGACATAATCAAAGATTAAGGACCTAACCACAAGACAACTGTGATGCCTCAGGTCAAAAGACTAATTTGCATTATCCCAACCATGAGTTCTCATGTGACATGAATATGAGAACTTTTCGTTGATCGTGTTCAGTGAACTCATTCTCTATTGAGCACCTACGTACTTGTCTTGATGTCACACACACCAATGACTCGAGACTAGTCACTCTCCCTGAGAGAAGACATAGCACGTACTGATCTTAACGGACTGTCAATGCCCAATTGACAATCCTATGATCAGGAACGTTTAGGATGTGTCAACGAAAGAATGGTCTCATGAATCTAACTTCTTTAGATCACATTCTTCCAATCACATATTCCTTGGACTTATCGTTTAAGCATATAACATTTATATGAGACGGCTCAAACAATAATCTTTGCCCTTTACATTAAACTAGATTAGTTTAACATGTGAAATGTCCATAAAGTATCATCATATGATTGGTTTTAGGGCACATTTCCAACAATCTCCCACTTGCACTAGAGCCAATCAGCTTAGTCATCAGTGATGATACCTCTTCTGTAGTCATTTCATAAATGGCTGAGTAGTAGGCCTAGACAATGGATATCTATATGTTATCCATAGAAGCAACCTTGAGAATAACGACGTCACCATTATACATGATTCTTAATCATGTGGTTCAGTCTCTCATTTGAGTTCGGACCTTGATGAGACCTTGATTCCCTGGCTTGAGCTATCGCCCCATTAGTGTCATACACTTTCTGGTTGGAACCGAATGGAGAGTTCATAAATGAACTTTCCCATCCAAACAACAATATTGTAAGCTTCTATATGGCAATATATTTTGCATACATGATGGAACACATTAAAGTCATTACTTTTAACGTTTCCACCCAAATATCTCTTTAGTCATAATAAAGAGATATCTCATTATCACTTCATTCATAATGAAGAGATATTCTATGATGGATTAGATTCATAATCTAATACATTTACGCTTCCATTACGTTACTCTAATTCTTCCTCATTCTTGAGGAATCCATCCTTAGTATTTCTTAAATACCTAATGATTCACTTGACAGTTGCCATGGTTCTGATCCTGGGCTTGCACTGATATCATCTTGTACCGTTCTAGGTACAACTTATATCAATGTTTTCATACAATATGAAATACATAAATCACCTTTCTGCGTACGCATAAAGGATTCTATTTACGCATTATTTCTTTGGGAGTCAAAGGGTACATTCCCTTTGATAAGAACAACTTCCTAGTCTCACTAGAATTGTCATTCTAATTGAAGTTTATCATCATATGAGAAACTTCCTAGCATATCTTGTCTATTTTAGGGATTGATATAATCCAATTATATCTTGAAATATATCTTTATAGATTTCCATCCCATAGACTTTATCTCCCATATACATTCTATCATTATAGAATGTTTAAAGTCATAACTTTAACGATGAAGAATTCCTTTCATTTTCAAAATTAATATATATCATGTATATATATATTCAAATTTAGGAATATGATTAACTCCCACTAATCTTTTGTAAACCTAGTAAACAAAAGATTCATTTACATCTTTATGGGAAATCAAACGATTTGATCCTTTTTCTCATAAGATGCTTATAGCTCCCACTAACTTGCTGAGATTCATGATGGATGGATCTCTACAACTTATATGTCTTGAGACGATTTATAAATCCTTCTCGACTACCTGGGAGCTTGTGGTGTAGGAACTAGGTTGTTATATTTGTTGATCATATCAAACAAATATTTCTTATTAGCACACAACCCCAAATCTTAACATGTTTAAGATTTGTCTTTCTTTCCAACTACATCTTATGGAGTTATGAAAATTTTGGAAGATCTTCTAATTGACAATCATATTGTTTTAGAAGTATATATATCCTATATATGGGTAATAGATAACATCCAACGAACTAAATTTTATTCAAGTTCGTTCTTCTCCTAATGGAGAAATTCATTATCTTATGATGCTATTTTCCTTGATATCTTTCAAGGAAACTCATCTAAAGTGTTATCTTTCCTTGGATCAAATCTAAGGAGGTAAATACTTTAGACGTCTTACTCATCTACTTACATTTCTTGAATTCTTTGAAACCTTTTGCAAAGTATTCGGACTTGTGTTTATTCAAAATAAACTATAGTCCAACCGAGAGTGATCTTCGGTGAATGTCATACAGCATGAGTAGTATTATGTTGTGGACAAGTGCCACTAATATCTAAGTGAATTAACCTCAACAACTTTGTGATTCTTTCTTCTTTCCAAAAGAATAAAGATTCGAACATTTCGCCTCTATACAATTTTAACAAGAAGGTATTGGATCCGGATCTAACGATCCAAAGCATCCATCTATGACCAACTCGTAACTTATGTTTTAGAGGTATCACAACTCAGTTGGGATTAGTCACTACCTTGCAACCTTTTGGGTTTTAAGCATCATCGTATTCTAAACAGTTAAACTACCACATCATCTCTACTATAGAGACAACCAATTAAATTACAATAATCTAATTATTGATTAATAAAGAACAATGTTTTGTCAAACAAAACATTTATCCATCTCTACTATAGTGACGGATTTAAGTTCCTTAAAATTGGAATGTAAAGACAATCTTTAGTGTTTTCCAATTTCTTTGGTAGTTCATATGAGGAAGTAAGTACAATCCGCTTTCGCAGAGATCTATATTTTATTCACTTTCCGAATGTGAAGTACTTTCTCTTCTCTCATTAATCTTCTACTTTTTATTAGCACACTTTTACAACAATTGTAAAACATAGTTGCTAATATAGAATCATGTATTCAAGTAGAAGAACCAACTGTTTTGAACTATTTCAAGAACATATTACAACACCTTCGAAAGGTGTGTTCTTGACACTTGCAAGACATTTCTTGCAAATACCCCTTCCAATGTCCATCCTTTCATAAAGAAAGTTTGTTCCCTTGGAGTTATTTTGCCTTCTTCATTTGACTTCTCCTTTGACTACAATAGTCATGGTCCCTAAACTCCCACTATCTCTCTTGAAACTTATTTCAAATGTGTTATACACATCAAACGATTTGGAGAGCGTGCGGTTATTGTTCACTATATAGTTTATCATAAACTTAGTGAACCATTAGAATAGGGACACAAAGGTGAAGTCCTTGCCTAATTTCCGTCTCATTAAGTGGTTTAACACTTCAACACTCAATGATTCAAAATCATCATAAGTCCATGTTGATGTACTATTTTTGTCAACCAACCATTATGTTCTCAACATAATTACAAACTTTCAAGAGTTGTTCAAAGCAACTCTCATTTCTTCATACAACAATTTGTAAATGGAGAATCATGGCACATAAAGTGTCCATGCCCTTGTGCTTACTTCTCAAGTTCCTTGTTCGTGTAACAAAGAGACAAGCACTAGAGTTTGCATTGTCCTCTTCATGGTAGACTTATCTAACATGTTCTTCCATTGATACATTATCAATAGGAAGATTGTGAGGATGAGACTACTTAGGCACTTTTACAATCCATTCAAGACAATCTATGGGATTGTGGTACCAAGTTCGGAAACTAAAGCGTTCGGTTTTTCTTTGTCAAGTTTTGGATAGCGTTTGCAAATATATTGGTAAACAAATACATAACGAATATAAATTGATTGATTTTAAGCTATTTGATCCGGGTCTTTAAATCAAAATAGCACCACCCACTATTTTTAGCAAATTCCATATCCCTCATCGGAATTCGAGAGTTTTTGGAGGAAACTCTTAGTAGGGTATGGGAGGCTCACTATTACCAAGCCCACCTCACGATGATACGATGTTGGCTAGCATTAATAATAATGAGAGAGTACTCTTACTCATTTGCATCTCTTGCAAGTACCCATCTTATTTGGCCTCTAGAGAATGTTGCCTCACAATGATATGATATCGGCGCCATTGCACTTAGTTAAGTTATTCCCACCATGCTTAGTTCATGAAGGGGTTCAAGAATAGCCTCACAATGATATGATGTTGGCCATCCTCGTTGCCTACACTCACCTCATCATATACGTATAGACTCCTCCTGAATGTAAGCATGCACTTTGTACTCCCCCATGATAGGGTGAAGCCGGTGTACAAGTCACAAACGATTGGAGCCTACCACGGTGGAAGGCCACGAAGAGATATTCAAAGCATCTCTCGCTTATCAACTTAATAATGGTTTGGTTGAGGGTTTTAGGTCTCATCACATAAATATACATTTTAATCCAATTAAAACATTTTGGTCCTATTACAACTATTGGTCCATATGATTGATTTAGTAGTATATAATACTCCCACTATGCTTTTAAAACGGTTTTTAAAGCAAGACTATATGGTACTACTAACATAAGATTTGCATTCATTGATGGACTATATAATTGCCTTAGGGCCTTAGGATGACTATGAACCTTTGATTCGATTCAACACGAGCCTAGTGTTGAATCTCGGTCTAGGGATGGTGATGGATTTTAGTTACGCGTTTAATCACATTAAGGCGTGTTGTCTTATTGGGCGTTGGACCCAACTACTCCAATTTCATGCATATCGAATAAAACAAGAAAGGAGTACTTCAAAGTAAATAAGAGCTTATACTCTTTTACAACAATTGATCAAATCAAATTACTTTAAAGTAAAGAAGAGCTTATGCTCTTTTACAACAATTGATCATATCAAATTACAACCAAAATTTAATCTACACATTCCCATGGTTCAAACAAATTTGAAACGGCCTTTCACATAGCTCAATTATAGTAGGCTTAGGTTCATAATCACCCTTTCTTTAATTAATTAACGCTTTAACTAATTAAACTTGAATGCAACATTTTCATTTGGTTTTTGTATCCATAGAATTGATTTAAATGGAGCTAAATGAAATGAAAATCCAATTCTCATTTAAAGAGACAAAACAATTTTGTTCTCTACCTAATTTGGGCCAAAATGCTATGACCTCAACTTGTTTGGGCCATAGTGCAATTAACCTCAACTTTTGGGCTATTTTGCAAAAACTTAAACTTTTAGGGTCACTTTGTAAAAACACAAAAGTCCACTACTTCATGTAATTACAACTAGAACCCAAAAATTTCCACAAAAGCTAAAACTTCATTAAAGGAGCAAAACAATTTGTCCTTTTAGTGATTTTGGACCTTTACGTAAAAACGTAAACTTTTGGGTCAAAGTACAAATACACAAAAGTATCAAAACTTTATGTAATTGCATAAAAGCCCCACAAGGACCCTAATTGAGTAGGGTGGCCGGTTTTGAAGCAAAGTAATAAAAAAAATTTCAAAGTTTTTGTAAGTGGGGTGTGTGAAATGGAATAAATCATTACATACCTACCCACTAAAATTTCTTTAATTTTTCAAAATAAATATCTAATATATTTAAACATAAGAAATATTTCAAAACAAAAACTTTATGAAATAAATCAAAACTTTGAATCAAAACACCAAACCTTTTGTTCTTGGCAAGAACATATCAAGAACAATGAAGAACATTCATGAAAAACCCATAAGAGCTCCATGAACATTCTTCACCCAAAAACATCCCAAAACCACTCAAACTTAAGGGAAATAACATACAACCATACTAGGGTATATAGAGGTTCCAAAAGTCACTTTAAAACACTTTTAACAAGTCAAACAAGAACCCAAAAATCCACCCTTTGGATTTGGCCGAATTTCCCCAAAAACATGGCACCAAAATTTAGCTCCAAAATTCATGCTCATATGAACTACATCTACAACATTTGAGATGGCAAATTTTCTAACAAAATTTACATTCAAAGAAGCAAGAATAAAGCTTGTAACAATTACAACATTCAAATCAAAAACTATGAACTACAAAACCTAAAAGGATTCACCAACTACTAGACTTAGGCTCTTGATACCACTTGAAGGAAAATTTGTGAAAAACAAGTTCATTTGAGCAACATCAACAACATGCAATTAACAATTAAATGGCGGAATCATGTTTATATGCACTCAAAAACAAAACTTAACCCATGAACTTCAAAGCCTAGTAGATAGGTGAACCAAGACTCAACTCAAAAACAAAGTGAGTTGAGAAATCAATACCTTTGTAGATTCCTCTTTGCATAAGCAAAGGCTAATCACCCAAAGAGAGGGCCTTCATTCCTTGCATCTTAGATCCATGGATTTGGATGAATGAAAAGGTTTCTCCAAGTTCCCAAAATTGAGAACCTCTAAGTCTCCACACCAAGGTAAGATTGGAGAAGAAATGAGTGACCTTGAGGAAGTAAGATTGCTAGATGATCCCTCCAAGGTGGCTGAAATTTTAGAGAGAAAAGAGAGCTTGTATTCTCATCCTTTCCCCAAAAATTACCCTTAATGAATTTTGGCTATAAAGTCATACTTATTCCTTAATTCATTTGAGTGGCAAACTTGTAAATAAGTCCAAAACCACTCCTTCTTTAACATGGGATTTATTGGGCTATTTGGGCCTTTGTGAATCATTATTCATTAAGTTGTCACACAACTTAAGTCAATGGACTTGACGTTCGAAGCCTATTGGGCCTTAAGGTCCAAAACTATCCCGTGGTCTTTTAACGAACTTATTCGTTTGATTAATAATCATATTAATTAATCCTTGCCATAAATAATTAAACCATTTAATTATTCTTACTCATCTCCGTTGAATCTTCAATCTCTACCTTACACGGTGTACGATCCATTAGGTTCCTTTTAGCGAGGCAGTGGGCGATTCAAACTCTTTCAAATCGATTGTGAATTGAAACTTACTTTCAATTCTCCCGTTAGTGATAATACACTTTTAGGGCTTCCACAAACCATGGTTGACGCCTAGCAGCATGTCATGGTTACCCAAGCTAATCAGAAGAGGTGGAGAACCTATTCAGTTTTAGGATTACAAATGCAATACGGTCTTTCTCTAATACAATACTCTTGACCACATTGTTTGGTTTGATAGTTTATTCATGTCTACTATCCAATGTGAGTCTTGTGCTTATATGATTACCTTGAATGTGATTTGGAACACATTCCTAAATCTCATTCATACTCTGGCCAGAGATTCTAAATCATATCATAGAGTATTCTCCCTCAAACAGTTTGAAGGTTAGAGATCCCTTGTTGCGCATTCACTTGTCTCCATGGCTAAGTGGCTTAACCCCAACGATGTCGTGGACACCCTCCTGATGGAGTGACTTTGACATAATCAAAGATTAAGGACCTAACCACAAGACAACTGTGATGCCTCAGGTCAAAAGACTAATTTGCATTATCCCAACCATGAGTTCTCATGTGACATGAATATGAGAACTTTTCGTTGATCGTGTTCAGTGAACTCATTCTCTATTGAGCACCTACGTACTTGTCTTGATGTCACACACACCAATGACTCGAGACTAGTCACTCTCCCTGAGAGAAGACATAGCACGTACTGATCTTAACGGACTGTCAATGCCCAATTGACAATCCTATGATCAGGAACGTTTAGGATGTGTCAACGAAAGAATGGTCTCATGAATCTAACTTCTTTAGATCACATTCTTCCAATCACATATTCCTTGGACTTATCGTTTAAGCATATAACATTTATATGAGACGGCTCAAACAATAATCTTTGCCCTTTACATTAAACTAGATTAGTTTAACATGTGAAATGTCCATAAAGTATCATCATATGATTGGTTTTAGGGCACATTTCCAACACACTCACCCTTCTGTTTTTCACCCCTCCAGGTTTTAGCTGTTGAAAGTTCGTATCAACGAGGATTCTGGGCGAATCTCAGTATAGGTGGCGGTCAGAACAACTCGATTTGGAGTCCTAGTGGACATTCCGGGTAGGGATGTGTCAAATTTTGTCAAGATAATTGGTATGAATAAGACACCACATTTCTTGCAACTGCATCTTATTATCCGTAATTGGATCATGAGTAACTTCAACCTAGCTAGTACACAACGCAACATCTTTAATAAGCGTCCAATTTGTACCTACATCATTAGTCATTTTGTTGGAGAAAAATTGGATTGAAACTTTGAGAGAAAGATAGGAATGTGGTTGAAAGTAGTTGAGAAAATATGAAATTGTGGTGTAAGGTAGAAGATAATGAGAAGGTATTTATAGAAAAGTAAAATCAAATTTTTTTTTTTTTGGATTTTTATTAATTTTTTACATTTTTTTTAATTTTTATTCACATAATTAATCTCTGCCGTTGGATTAAAAAAAATTTGAATTCCAACACTCTAGATTATGCCACGTGGCACAACGATAATATTTCAGAATTTTAAATTATTATTTTTTTTAATTTATAAGGGCGAATAACGTGGACCGTTGATCTCAGATCCAACGGTTGAAATTAAATAAGGTTTTTAAATTTTTTTTACCGTTGAAAATCCAACGGTCCATAAATTGTTGCCGTTGAAATCCAACGGATGTGGGGAAACCACGTGGCCTCCCCAACGGTAACATTTTCAGAAACGCACCGCAGGCCCTAGGTCTGAAACCTTGTTGGCCGATGCGCGCCCACACGCACTTGAAGCGCACACGCCTGACCCAAAAAAGATATAAAATGTGGTTGACGTCACTTGATGTCAGCCTTGCGTCACGTGGCCTTCAGGCTTTTGGGCCGTCTACTCATGTCGGGCCTCTCATTGCTCAATCACCAGCAAACGTTGGACCTCCTTGCTCGGGCTATTTGGCCTTGTTTGATAGGCAGTCCATCGGGCTACAAGCCTCACTGGAGCTTCTCTAATGGCACTCAAAAATGGAATTTTCCGCTTTCCAATTTGGCCAACCCTTTTACAATTATCGACATTTAATGGAAAAGTGTGACCAAATAGCCTTTGATGATTGAGTAGCTATGATAATAAAAAAAACTATTAATTATCATCAATTCACGATCCAACAATTCTTATTCGTATAACAGCGATGAAGATGTTTTAATCATTTTTAGTCCCTATATATCCTAGGGTGAAGTGCCGATTTAGTCCTTGAACTATCACCTCAGTGAAAATTAGGTTCCTTAACTATTTTTTTAGGTTAAATAAGTCCCTAAATTCATTAAAAATTGCTAATTTCATCCATACTGTTATATTCAAGCTATTTAATCCAATTTTTCGTCAACTTAAGTCACTTGACACACTTTAGAGTGCAATACCGTCATTTTCTCGTCTATGAGCCCTGAACCTTTCATATAGGTTGCGAACCTGATGTCTAATTTATCCTTGAAAGTTAACTTCATACACTATTTATTTATGGAAAATTACCAATCTACCCCCCAATGTGTATCACATCCAAGTAATGTGACTTAAGTTGACAAAAAATTGAATATAGTAGTTTCGAATCTAATATTTGAGATGTTATTGGCAAATTTTTATAATTTTAGGGACCTAATTTTCACTCAAATAATAATTCAAGGGACTAAATTAACAATTCACCCTATATCCTATTATTTAGAAAGCCACGTGGTTTTCTAAGGAAAATGAGGTTTTGGCTATAGGCAAGGAGAAGTGTTGTGCATGAACAGTAACGAAATAATTCAAGGGACTAAATTGACAATTTATCCTACATCCTATTATTTAGAAAGCCACGTGGTTTTTTAAGGAAAATGAGGTTTTGGCTATAGGCAAGGAAAAGTATTGTGCATGAACAATAGCGAAACGATGATGAGCCTATCAAGATATCTACACATAACTCAGGATGTTGTTTAAAGAGACATGGTGCAAACCGGAGGGTCAACGGTTTTGCCTTAAAGCGAAATACACCCTTGTTTGGGCTGTTTACGGTTTATGATTAATCTTTGGATGACATTTGAATTAATCCCGTAAGAAGTCTGAGTTCAGAAACCTAATTCAAGTCGAAGAAATAATATATGGTGGTGACAGGGCCGGTCTAGAGATTTTTGAGGTCCGGGGCGATGTAAAAAAATATGCTCACTTTATATAAGAAAATTATTTATTTTCACATGTAAGACATCAATAAAATTATACTTGGAAAATCATTTCTGACACACCCCGAACGAGATCAGGGCATACTGGCCGTCACGTGGAAGTGACGTAACCAAGTGCACAGTACGGAAGCTAATAAAATAATAATATAAGTAGTACGAATAAATAAAACTAGCTTTACACAAAGTAATAACGAACAAGTGCAAGCGTAAGTGCGACACTAAGTTCAGAGCATGAAAGCCTATTGCAGTCCAGGAGAAAACGACACAACAAAAGCACACCCGAAGGTGGTCCTACACTGGTGGTGGTCTGTCAGATATGTCGGGGAAATCCTCAGGGAAGCCACCAAACGTGTTAGCCAACTAGAACCTGGAGGGGCACAAAACAAAAGTGTGAGTGGGCAAAAACAAAGCTTTTCGAAAACCATTTAATAAATAAGTTCTAACCCCTCGCCGTAAAACCTGTATACTTCCCAGAAAATAGAATATATATATATATATATATATATATATATATATAAGTCATGCTCAGGAATATGCTATGCCAAAACCTCGAAGTAAAATGCAAGTGCTCAGGTAATAACGCATCAATATCATATAATCTGTCAGCCGGAGTCACCTAACGTGACTTGTACGGCTGAATCTAGAGCTCAAATCTCCATCTCGCTAACTAGACCTGCACACGAGTCGGAACCACCTAAAGTGGTCTGTACGACAAGCCTTGGTGTAATACACACACACACACACACACACACACGCTCAAGTGCTACGATCACGTGAAGGCTGGGTGAAAAATCGCAGGTCACCTACGAGTCAGAACCACCTAAAGTGGTTTGTACGACAGGACTGTGCACCTAACTTGGATCCAAGCTGAGCGTGTGGTACGAGAGGTGAACATCACGTGAAGGACTGTGCCCAACTCTGGGCGGGAGCACTGACACTGAGGGTGCAGGTTATGAGCTCTCTATGCATCTCAAATCACTACTGAATGTAAACAGAAATCACAACTCACCTGGCACTTACCTGTACGTCCGCAGCACCAAACATACATATATATATAAACAATTAACAATGCATAAACCAACGGCAACTATAGGCATGGCATACAAACGAATAAACGTTCTAAATCAATTTCTGGGAAAAGTATAAGTATATAGGTATATACGGAAAACCAAAAGCCCACTCACTGATATATGGAAGGGTCGTAACCCTCTGCCTTGAGTGATGACGCTCGTCCTCGGGATAGGTATCACCTATATGCGAAACAACTATAAAAACGTTAATTTTAAAGCACATAACCAACCTTAAGAAATAACTTCGTATACAATGCTCAAAGGGAGTGTATGAATACACCAACGTGATCTACTCAACCTCAGGAACATCCCCATATTTTTAGAAAAAATTTTCACCGCCGCACGCGCCCCCACGCGTCGGCCAAGGCACGGCCACACGCAGGCACGTGCCTGGCACACTGACGGCATCAGTTAACGCGTCAGGAATATTCCGTTAACTTTAACGGATTCCGTCAACGGCGTTAGGAATATTCCGTTGTCTTCTCCGGCGAGGCTCCGGCGCCGTTGCCGGTGCCGGAAAATCGGGAAAAACTTCAAATCGTCCTATCTTCTTCGTTTTTCAACCAAATTTCACAAAATTGGTACCAAATTGAAGCTTACAACGAGAGGAACAAAATCATACCACTTTCAAGTGCTAAAATCCACGAAATCTCGCAGGGAAAATACCCCAACTCCGGCCAACCTCGAAACTCGCGATCCCGACGTCCAAAACCTTCAAACGAACCACCCCGAGCCTCCTAAGGACCTCACCAAGCTTCCGACAAGCTTGAAATTCCCAAAAACATAAGAATTTACGTGTGCATGAACAGTACCAAAAATCGGGTATCCCGAGTTCGACGTGAAAACGAAGGTATCCTTACCTGAAATGGGTATGGTTAAACTCCTACGGACCTCACGAGCATGGATATGTACTTTGTTTCTTCGATCTGTGAAGATTACATGGGTTTTGGGGGTGTGTCCGTACAAGGGATATGAAAATGGGAAGGGAAATGGCACGAGACAGGTGCAGGGATAGGGGAAAGGGTGAGGGAAAATATGGGAGAGTGTGTGTGTGTGGTCCACAACCAGCCACACTAACTCAAAACAACCACACAACGTAAAAATCACACTAGGGGCAAAATCGTCTTTTCACGCGTACGTTTTAAATTTTCGGAACGGGCTGTCACAACCTACCCACCTTATTAGAATTTTGTCCCGAAATTCAAAACATCCATACAACAACCCCTAGTGATCAAAGAACAAGCGAGGATACAAATTTCTCATCCGATCTTTAGTTTCCCACGTAGCTTCCTCCACAGAATGATTTCTCCACAAAACTTTCACTAAATTCACCGTCTTGTTCCTCAAAACCTTTTCCTTCCAATCTAGTATCGTCACTAGTTCCTCATCATAAGTTAAATCCGGATTGATTTCCAAGGGTTGAGGAGGTATCACATGAGACGGATCAGCAACATAATGTCGAAGTATGGACACATGAAAAACGTTATGTACTCTAGCCAACTTCGGAGGCAACTCCAACCTGTAAGCTACCTCGCCAACTCGCTCAATGACCATGTATGGTCCAATGTACCTGGGACTCAACTTACCTTTCTTTCCAAACCGTACAACGCCTCTCCATGGTGAAAGCTTCAGAAATACTCAATCGCCAACCTCATACACTCTATCAGTAGCATGCCGATCTGCTAAACTCTTCTGCCTATCCTGGGCTGCCTTCAGGTTAGACTTAATCACCTGAACATTTTGAGTAGTCTCCTCAACAATCTCCGGACCCACCAAAACTCTTTCTCCGACCTCCGACCAGCACAACGGTGTGCGACAAGATCTGCCATACAACGCCTCAAATAGTGCCATGCCGATACTCGAATGAAAGCTGTTGTTGTAGGAAAATTACATTAAATCCAACCACTTGTGCCAAGCATCACCAAACTGTAATACTGAAGCTCGCAACATATCCTCCAAAGTCCGAATGGTTCTCTCTGACTGTTCATCCGTCTGAGGATGATACGCCGTACTATAAAGTAGTTTCGTACCCAAAGCTTCCTGAAACGCCACGCAAAACTTAGACGTAAATCGTGGATCACGATCTGAGACAATACTCACAGGGACACCATGATACTTCATGATCTTCGAAATGAATAACTTCGCTAATCGGCCCAAAGAATACTTCTCCCTCACTTGAATGAAATGTGCTGACTTAGTGTCACATCCCGGCCCGGGGCGGATTACTTCCCGGGCCCGCTCCACCACCGTAGCACGATATTGTCCGCTTTGGGCTTACCATTCCCTCACGGTTTTGTTTTTGGGAACTCACGAGTAACTTCCCAGTGGGTCACCCATCATGGGATTGCTCACGTGCGCTACTCGCTTAACTTCGGAGTTCCCATGGAACCCGAAGCCAGTGAGCTCCCAAAAGGCCTCGTGCTAGGTAGGGATTGGAATATACATTTAAGGATCACTCCCCTGGGCGATGTGGGATGTCACAATCCACCCCCCTTAGGGGCCCGACGTCCTCGTCGTCACATTTCTGACAAGGGATTGGCTCTGATACTAATTGTCACATCCCGGCCCGGGGCGGATCACTTCCCGGGCCCGCTCCACCACCGTAGCACGATATTGTCCGCTTTGGGCTTACCATTCCCTCACGGTTTTGTTTTTTTTTTGGGAACTCACGAGCAACTTCCCAGTGGGTCACCCATCATGGGATTGCTCTAGCCCCCTTCTTGCTTAACTTCGGAGTTCCTACGGAACCCGAAGCCAGTGAGCTCCCAAAAGGCCTCGTGCTAGGTAAGGATTGGAATATACATTTAAGGATCACTCCCCTGGGCGATGTGGGATGTCACACTTAGTAAGCCGATCAACAATCACCCAAATGCCGTCAAAGCCATTATGTGTACGCGGAAGCTTATACACAAAATCCATAGTAATGTTTTCCCATTTCCACTCTGGAACGGGAAGCGGCTGCAACAACCCAAACGGCTTCTTCCTTTCCGCCTTAACTTGCTGACAAACAGCACACCTACTCATATACTCAGCTATCTCCCTCTTCATACCCGGCCAATAGTAAAACGATCGAATGGTATGATACATTTTAGTAGCTCCTGGATGTATGACATAAGCCGAGATATGTGCTTCATCGAGAATTGCTTTCTTTAAATCCAAATTATTAGGCACAAACATCCTACCCTCCTGCATTAGCATGCCATCCGAATCACAAACTCTGAGGTCTCTTCTTCTTCCCCGATCTCGAGCTTGAATTAATTCTTGGGTTTCCCTATCAGCTACCTGAGCTTCAAGCACCCGATCAACTAAAATTGGCCTAACTTGAAAATTAGCAAGTAAAGCCATCTCTCGATCTTCTGCTTCCAACCTCACTCCCGTAGAACGTAAGTCTGCCAGAAGAGGAATACGACTAGCGTACAACGCATTGATATGGCCCTGAGACTTCCTGCTAAGTGCATCAGCCACTATATTTGCACGACCAGGGTGATAATCGATCGTGTAGTCATAATCACTGAGCAACTCCATCCACCTCCGCTGACGAAGATTAAGATCTTTTTGCGTAAAGAGATACTGAAGACTCTTGTGATCTATAAAGATCTTAAATTTCTCTCCATAAAGGTAGTGTCTTCACAATTTCAACGCAAAAATAATGGCGGCTAACTCCAAATCATGTGTAGGGTAATTCAACTCATGGGGTTTCAGCTGTCGCGAAGCATCCCAGACCATTCAACACACATCCCAGACCATTCAAAGAAGCATCACTATAAACTTCGAAATCACCACTATCATCCGGGAGTGCCAAAACAGGTGCATGAGTGAGACAATACTTCAACTGCTGGAAACTCTGCTCACACTTATCATCCCACTCAAATTTAACGTCTTTCCTCGTTAATCTCATCAGTTGTAAAGCAATCACAGAAAAATCCTTAACAAACCGTTGATAATATCCTGCTAAACCAAGGAAACTCCTCACCTCAGTGACGGTTCGCGGTTGTTCCCATTTCTCCAGAGCTGCCACTTTTTGAGGATCCACCAAAATACCCTGAGCTGAAATGATGTGCCCCAAAAACGCAATTTGGTCTAACCAAAACTGACACTTGCTAAACTTAGCATACAATTGGTGTTCCCTCAACCTTTTCAACACCAAAGTAAGATGTCGAACATGCTCCGCTTTCGATTTAGAATACACCAGAATGTCGTCGATGAAAACAATAACAAACCTATCCAAATATGGCTGGAACACCCGGTTCATCAAATCCATAAAAGCAGCTGGTGCATTCGTCAACCCAAATGGCATAACCAGAAACTCGTAATGACCATAACGAGTCCTGAACGCCGTCTTAGGAACATCATCCTTAGGGGCCCTTCAACTGATAATATCCAGACCTCAAGTCGATCTTGGAAAATACACAAGCACCTCGAAGCTGATCAAACAAATCATCAATACGCGGCAAAGGATAACGGTTTTTAATCGTCACCCGATTCAATTGCCGGTAATCAATACATAGCCTCAAAGTTCCGTCTTTCTTCCTCACAAACAACACTGGAGCTCCCCAAGGTGAAGTACTAGGCTGAATGAAACCCTTATCCACTAATTCTTGCAACTGAACTTTCAATTCCCTTAACTCAGCGGGAGCCATACAATAAGGAGTCAAGGAAATAGGATTAGTACCTGGAAGCAACTCAATAGTGAACTCTATGTTTCGGTCTGGCGGTAAACCAGGTAAATCCTCAGGGAAAACATCGGGAAAATGTCTGACTACCCTCACATCCTCTACTCTGTTAGTAGCAGCCTCATCCAACACCACATGAGCTAAGTACCCCTGGCAACCTTTAGATAACAACCTTTTCGCTCACAAGGCCGAAATAATGCCATGTCTCACCCCACTCTGCTTGCCCACAAAAGTAACCACAGGTAGTCCAGGACGATGGAACATAACTATTTTCCCGTAACAATCAATATTGGCACGATTGAAATGCAACCAATCCGTGCCCAGAATCACATCAAAGTCAACAATATCTAACGGGATAAGATCAGCTGGCATAACAACATCCTCCACTATCACTGGACATCCTGGGTATACACGATCTACAATACATCTCTCCCCTCTAGGCATAGCGAACTCTAAATCATACCCTAGAGGTGTGGGGCGAGGTTGCGTCACTTGAGCAAATGTATGAGAAATCACGGAATGTGTAGCGCCACAATTAATTAATACTCTAGCAAAATAACCAAGGATATTTAACGTACCCATGATCAAATCTGGATTGTTTTGAGCGTCCTGCAGAGAAATATTATGAATACGCCCCTGGGTCTGCTGTCGTCCACCTCGACCTCTGCTCGTCTGGCCATCACGACTCTAAGTGCCACGCCCCTGACTGGGCTGACCAAACTGCCTCGAAGACCCCGCACTACTCATAGCAATCTCCCCTTGCTGAATCTGTCCTCCCTGAAACCACTGAGACCCGCCTGTTGGAACTGGAGGATACGGCGTATAGCCGCCAGAATACGGAGGATAACCGCCCTGGGAATATGGGTCCTGGGGATGCTGATACTGTCCCGGGGCATAAGGAACAACATCGCCCTAATAGTAGTAGGCACCACCTCGACCTGTCTGGCCATAATTACCCGGACCCGGAATCTGCTGAATCGGTACAGGTGGTGGCAAGAAAGTCTATTACGGCTTCTGCTGCTGACTTTGGGGACAATTTGCAGCCCGATGCCCCATCTGCCCACAAGTAAAGCAACCACTGTTGCCTCGCCTACACTCACCAAAATGCCGATTATTACACCTGCGGCAAACTGAGGCCCTACCTCTACCGGCATCACCCTGTCTCTGGCCTCTAGCACCACCAACAAACCTACCTCCACGTCCCTGACCAGTGGCGCTAAAACCATCGCTAGAAGAGCTAGAACTAGTGCCACCCCTCTTGAAGTTCTGTGTCCTACGAGGTCCGAGCGACGCCTGACCTTTACTTATCATCCTTCCTCTGATTACCATCTTTCTTTTCTTCCTTACTCTCATTCGGCATATTTTCTGAATCCTCAATTCTCAGTAGAATCTCATAAAACTCCTGGTAGGTATCACAGTGGGTAGTGGTTGCCATCGAACGCCACTTCTTCTTAGTGTCTAAATGGAAACGACGAAGCATCTCCGCCGGATTGCCAGCAACCTCAGGATGATAGCGAGACAAATCAGTGAACCTCCGGTGGTACTCATTCGCTGTCAACTTCCCCTATCTCAACTCAGTGAATTCCTGCTTCTTACGGTCAATATACTCAGGAGGCACAAACCTTCTCCTGAACAACTCTCGAAATACATCCCAATCAGTCTTCTCAGCTGGAGTCAAACGACGAAGTTCCTGCTCCCACCAGGATGCAGAATCCTTACCCAAAAACCACGATGTCGTCTCAACCCACTTCTCGACAGGGAGATTCCCCTGACTATGCAAAACACGAAAAGTCTTCTCAATATGCTCTAACCATCGCTGCGCACCCTTGTTGCCTTCGAACTTATCCAACTTCAAGTTATACATAGTCTCCAGAGGATTCCTCTGGGGAGGGCGGATCGCCGAATGAATAGCTATAGCAATAGCTTCCCCCAGCTGAGCAATATCGGGGAAACTAGGCTCAGCAGAGCGACGTGGTTCCCGACGAGGCGGCATAATTCTGACAGAAGACACCAAAACCATTAGAATACTCACAAAAGTACGGGACTGCCAAACCTAAGCTCTGATACCAAAATGACACACCCCGAACGAGATCAGGGCATGCTGGCCGTCACGTGGAAATGACGTAACCATGTGCACAGTGCGGAAGCTAATAAAATAATAATATAAGTAGTACGGATAAATAAAACTAGCTTTACACAAAGTAATAACGAACAAGTGAAAGCGACACAACAAAAGCACACCCGAAGGTGGTCCTACACTGGTGGTGGTCTGTCAGATATGCCGGGGAAATCCTCAGGGAAGCCACCAAACGTGCTAGCCAACTAGAACCTGGAGGGGTGCAAAACAAAAGTGTGAGTGGGCAAAAACAAAGCTTTTCGAAAACCATTTAATAAATAAGTTCTAACCCCTCGCCATAAAACCTGTATACTTCCCAGAAAATAGAATATATATATATATATATATATATATATAAGTCATGCTCAGGAATATGCTATGCCAAAACCTCGAAGTAAAATGCAAGTGCTCAGGTAATAACGCATCAATATCATATAATCTGTCAGCCGGAGTCACCTAACGTGACTTGTACGGCTGAATCTAGAGCTCAAATCTCCATCTTGCTAACTAGACCTGCACACGAGTCGAAACCACCTAAAGTGGTCTGTACGACAAGCCTTGGTGTAATATATATATATATATATATATATATACACGCTCAAGTGCTACGATCACGTGAAGGCTGGGCGAATAATCGCGGGTCACCTACGAGTCGGAACCACCTAAAGTGGTCTGTATGACAGGACTGTGCACCTAACTTGGATCCAAACTGAGTGTGTGGTGCGGGAGGTGAACATCACGTGAAGGACTGTGCCCAACTCTGGGTGGGAGCACTGACACCGGGGGTGCAGGTTATGAGCTCTCTATGCATCTCAAATCACTACTGAATGTAAACATAAATCACAACTCACCTGGTACTTACCTGTACGTCCGCAGCACCAAACATACATATATATATAAACAATTAACAATGTATAAACCAACGGCAACTATAGGCATGGCATACAAACGAATAAACGTTCTAAATCAATTTCTGGGAAAAGTATAAGTATATAGGTATATGCGGAAAACCAAAAGCCTACTCACTGATACGTGGAAGGGTCGTAACCCCCCTGCCTTGAGTGACCACGCTTGTCCTCGGGATAGGTATTACCTATATGCGAAACAACTATAAAAACGTTAATTTTAAAGCACTTAACCAACCTTAAGAAATAACTTCTCATACAATGCTCAAATAGGGTGTATGAATACACCAACGTGATCTACTCAACCTCAGGAACATTCCCATATTTTTAGAAAAAAATTTCACCGCCGCACGCGCCCCCACGCGCCGGCCATGCGCAGGCACGCTGACGGCGTCAGTTAACGCCGTCAGGAATATTCCGTCGTCTTCTCCGACATCGTCGCCGGCGCCGGAAAATCAGGAAAAACTTCAAATCGTCCTATCTTCTTCATTTTTCAACCAAATTTCACAAAATTGGTACCAAATTGAAGCTTACAACGAGAGGAACAAAATCATACCATTTTCAAGTGCTAAAATCCACGAAATCTCGCCGGGAAAATACCCCCAACTCCGGCCAACCTCGAAACTCGCGATCCCGACGTCCAAAACCTTCAAACGAACCACCCCGAGCCTCCTAAGGACCTCACCAAGCTTCCTACAAGCTTGAAATTCCCAAAAACATAAGAATTTACGTGTGCATGAATAGTACCAAAAATCGGGTATCCCGAGTTCGACGTGAAAACGAAGGTATCCTTACCTGAAATGGGTATGGTTGAACTCCTACGGACCTCACGAGCATGGATATGTACTTTGTTTCTTCGATCTGTGAAGATTACATGGGTTTTGGGGGTGTGTCCGTACAAGGGATATGAAAATGGGAAGGGAAATGGCACGGGATAGGTGCAGGGATAGGGGAAAGGGTGAGGGAAAATATGGGAGAGTGTGTGTGTGTGGTCCACAACCAGCCACACCAACTCAAAACAACCACACAACGTAAAAATCACACTAGGGGCAAAATCGTCTTTTCACGCGTACGTTTTAAAATTTTCGGAACGGGCTGTCACATTTCAAACTTAATAATTTAAAAACACAGAAAAACTAATTTATTTTGTATCGTGAGAAGGAAACAAAAAAACTCCGAGGTTACAAGTAGATAGATATGAGTTTTGTTTTTCATCTGAACTTTTAAAGTGTTTTTGTATAAATCGTGAGGTGTTTTTTCGTATTTACTAACCTTGTAAATATGGGATTAAAAAAATAATGATGTTTTTGAGTCTTTAATTGATATGTATAAGTAATAAATGGGTACTAAATTAAACTTTTTGATGACACATCATATGATTTGCAAATTTGGTCAACACATTAATCTTTGTTGAAGATTAGACTTGAATTGGAACAAATATTTAAAAATAACAACCTACATAGCTACTAGCTACTAATTAAAAATAAATTAACAACCAAACAAAAATTCATAAAAATTGAAAAGAATAAACATGCACTTAGCATTTCGAACTTAGGACCTCTAGTTAATTTTAAACAACAAAAACCATTGATTCTAATTAAACTTCTTGATCATTTAGCCAAATTTTATATATTTATACTCTTATGAAAAGAAATTTGTAAAAAAAGAAAGGTAAATAAGGACACATGATGTTTTGAACCCAAGACCTCCTCATTAATTTCAAACAACAAAACCACCAATTATAGTTAAATTTCTTTGTCATTGAACCAAATTTATAAATTTATATTCGCATGAAAACATATATAAATATACCACCCTAATAATGTTGGTGCCCCCAATTATTTTAGACCTCAGATGGTCGTCCTGCTAGCACTGGGCCTGGGTGGTGATAGAGTTTCGATGGAAGGATGATTTATGAGTGCATTATATAAACAAATGATCTTGCAAATTTTGGGGACCTTCAACTGAATACACAAATCCACGCTCTACACGAAACCCTTTCACACCATCTTGTGAAAACTAATTGCTTCACTAACCATCAACATAAAATTTGAATGGATAGACAAGTTTGGGTTGGTAGCCGACGATCGACTAGATAGATAGGGTTCTTCAGAAGCAACTAGAAATGTGATCGACTAGATAGACGGGCCAGAGTTGTAGAGTCAGTTTCGACTGATTTTGCGTCCTATTTTACCAATATAGTTGAGGCTGCTAAACTTGGTGAATAGGATTCAGAACTTCACAGTGATTTGCATAACCTTATCTTCATGTTTTAGAACCCAAGGCCAAGAGTATTCTCTTCTCGGCCAAAGTCGCTCGATTCAGGAGTTAACAATGCAATTTACGACATCACCATATCAAGAATAGCTCGCCCGGTAGAGCTCGGCGGCAAGTTGGCACGCCTGCATCAGCATTCAAGACACTCAGGAACCTAGTTAGCTTTTAGCTACTCAGTATGCACGCCACTTAGGTTTTGCAATTTTTAAGGTCAACAATATCTAAGATGAATTACATACTTAGAGAATTTGATCGTAACCTCCTCTGAAGAGTTATTTAAATTGGGCTTGAACTTTATGTATCTCCACTTTTGAGGAGTTTAACGTTTGGAACCTATACATCTATCTCAACATGTAACAGATTAATATACGTCACTTATGAGACAAAAGCGGGTGTTCAATGCTAATTCACAACTTTCTTGAAAAATGTTGTTTCTCTCCCTAACGGAGGGTATAATGTCTCATTAAAGGACAATTTGCAACATTGCAGTTGATATGAGCACACCAAGATTTAAAAAAAAAACTTGAAACCCAATTTGGATGGATGAACCATTTTGTGTACATAGTTACTTGTTCGTTGGAAATTTAACCCCAACCAAACTGATCACGATGATACATGTGATCAAGATGCATCTCCTAAGAAGAAATTAACTGAACTAATGATGATGATGCATTGAAATGAAATTAGCGTTTCGAGTTAAGGATTTTGAAAAGGAATTAGGGTTTTGATTTGGGGATTCTGAAATGGAATTAGGGTTTTGATTTGGGGATTCTGAAATGGAATTAGGGTTTTGCTTTGTAGATTTTGAATTGTATTTAGTGTTTCGATTTGGGAATTTTGAAATTAGTTTTCAATTTGGGGATTTTTGAAATTAAATTCTGGTCTGATATAGTTTTACTAATTCTAAAACTTTAATCATCTAGGCTAATTATTTTTAAAGGAGAAGCTTTCTTGGAGCAGTTGAGGCGAACCTTATCCATTGAGTCCTCCTCGCACAATAGAGGTATTTTCGCCCATTTTAGAATGCTAGTATGAGATGAATTATGGTTTTAATTTGTAATTGTGAATTATTGGGGTTGGTGATGTTTTTCATAATTTTAGAATTTGTGATTGTGAATTAATAGGGTTTTAACTTGCTTATAATTTGAATCTCTAATTGAAGTTGTGTGAGATATATAAATGGGAATGGTTGCTGCTATTTATTTTGGGTTTTAACGTCCTATTTATTTTAGGGTTTTTTTGCTACTATTTATTTTGGGTGTGATAAATTATTTTAACGTCTTATATATTGACAGTTGAAATCTTTGATATTGATATGCTGAATTGATCGTTGTGATATATTATTGCGCATTGTTAGGATGGAAGGACCTAGTAGTAATCTAGTACGCCTACTGTCTTCGGTATCCGAAAACATAAAAGCCAAATTCCACCTACAATCTCTCAAATAGAAACTCCCTCAAACACCTTTTCCCAATCAAGTGAACAATATTTCCATGATGATTTTGATGAAGATGGCTATACCTAGTGTGGATGGCGATAAGGGGCTAAGTTTAGTGTGACAAAATGCAACTAAGCTGGAAGTAACTGATGGTAGTGGGGTGAAAGTATGGTTAGCGGAATGCACTATTTGCAAAGCGAGAGGACCAACGGATTTCGCAACATGGGACAACAAGAATTATGAATCACTGGAAGAAATGCCTAGGTTCTATTATCTAGGAGGCTCCCAAATCGAAGTAACCACTGTTCACATAAGCGAAGATGAGGAGTTCAATAGACCCCCAGACTTTCAATAACAAAGACTTGATTTGAAGTGTGTGAATTATAATATAAAGGTGGATCTACCTTCTAGGGTAATTGATCAAGTGGACTTTATAGATTGGACATATGACTTGAATCCAGAGTATAAATTTTCTAATAGGCACAAGGTGGCGGCGGCGATTCATACTTGTTTTTTATTTTTATTTCTATTTTTTAAGGAGAATGTAAAATCATGAGTCTGATTGGTGGATTGAGAGTGAGAATCATTACCGATACTTGGACATCAATCTAAAATATTAATTATGACCGGGTTTTTTTGGACAATCATTGATAATTCCACAAGGCAATCTCCAAATGAGGTGGGAAACCAAAAAAAAAAAAGAGCCCAAAGTTTGGGCCCATAACCTCTCCAATAGGTGTATTTTAGGGATGGGAATTTTGGGATTTTCGGTTTAAGAGGGAATTTAAGGTTGTTCTGACACACGCCGATCCGGAATGTCTACTAGGACTTCGAATCGAGCTGTGCTGGCCGACACCCGGAGGGTGACGAAGCCATAAAGTGTAGTGATGCGGAAAATGCGAATAAATTTAAACCTAAAAGTGCTTAAAGACAAGAGTGCGCTGTGAGTGAGGATGAACCCATTTCACACGCGACGTCAGAGCATAAGTAAAGTACAGTAGTGTGGGTAAGGATCATACCCTCGGAGGTAGCCACCTATACTGAGATTTGCCAAGAATCCTAGTCGATATGGACTTTCAGCAGCTAAAACTTGGAAGGATGCAAAAACAAGGGTGAGTGGGCCTGAAAATAAAGTTTTTAATAAAAACTTTTGAAAACATTATAACCCCTTGTCGTAAAATCCGTATAATTTCCCAGAAAATAATAATACATATGTATATAGAAATCATGCTCGATAGTGGTGAAAACCAAGTATATGCTATGTCAAGTATCTCAGCAATAAAATAAGTAAGCCAGGTGAAATAAATCAATGTAAAATGATATGCCAACCGGAGTCACCTAACGTGACCTGTACGGCTGAACCTATAGCTCATTAACCAATTCATGCACACGAGTCGGAACCACTTAATGTGGTCTGTACGACAGGCTGGGTGTAAATAAATACGCTCAAGTGATACAATCACGTGAAGGCTGTGTGAAGTATCGTAAGTCACCTGCGAGTCGGAACCACCTAATGTGGTCCGTACGACAGGCTGGCACCTGCCTTGGATCCAAGGTGAGCATACGGTGTGGGAGGTGAATGATCACGTGAAGGCTGGCCTTGGCCTCAGGCGGAGCACTAACACCCGGTGTGGGATAACGAGCACTAAATGCATCTAAACATAACCATACACACTGCAATCACTAACATCAATATGTATTCACCTGAAGCTTACCCGGACGTCCGCAACATCATGTAGTAAAATGCATATCTATACTAATGCATATACTAAAATGTAATGCAATTAACATGGCATTTAAAAACGTAAATCCATTTAAAACAATTTCTAGGAAACATATATATATGTATCTATAGAAAACCAAAAGCCCACTCATCTGGAGTCCGCGCTACAACTCTCTAGTACAAACATCAAGCGTCACGAACGATCAGCACCTAGAACAATTATCAAATCATGTCTTAGAATTCTTATTAATAGAACATGTAACTTACATATCCTATTCGAGAAGATCCGGACGTCGAATTCTCGATTCGTAAATTTCTAATATCCTCAAATATTACGTATTATAACGTATCAAAGTTTGGTGACGATCCAACGGTTGGATCGTCAATTGTTATAATAATCAAGCGGTGGACCTTAATGGAACTACGTTCAAATGACGAAAATTCGTTAATCGGACTTCACCAATGGAACTAGGGTATTCAAATTTAGCATAGGAAGGTTAGGGGACGTCTCGGCCCACACGCCGCCACGCGCCGCCGCAGGTGGCTGTCGGCCGCCCCGACTTGCCGAAAAATTTAACTATTTCTAAAAATTCTCAAATTTCACAGAAATGAAGATCTCAGTGAATAGAGCAACTTTCATACCTGTGACTAAGGCAAATTTGGCTGGAAAACACTTGAAATTCACCTCGATCTGTCGGAAACCCTTGAAATGGGTGTTCTTGATTCAACTCTAAACAAGCTCCGACGCCTCCAAGGTTGATTGGGCTTTGTTTCTGGGTTCAAGAAGAGTTTAATGGTGGTAGAGATTGAAGGACTTTGCTTAAAAATTTGGCAAATTGCCACTAAGAACACCACGGTGCCGTTGGTGCCATTCTCACGAAACCAAGACCAAATCTTGTCTAATTTATGTGGAAAATTGAAGAGGGAAGGCTGGTGAGAAGTTCCCAGGTGATAACTCGGCGTAAATTGTCAAAAATTGGTTGGAAAACCATAGAAACCCATCGGGTTTCACAATTTCGGCGGGTCGGGTCATAGAAAACTGGTAAGGGATCCATGATCCTGTGCTTCTCACCCTTCTCCTTTCCCCTTCTTTCTTCTTTCTCCATTGGTCACTCACCATCTCTCTTTTCCCGGTTGGCTTCACATCCCCCTCCTTTCTCTCCTTTATAGCCTATCTCCACCGCCCATCTTTTCTTCTTTAAATCTGGGCCACACGTGGCTCCACCAGATTTTACTCCAAAAATCTGGAGCTTTCTAGAAAATAACCAATTTACTAAAATGCCCCCGACTTTAAACATTAATATCTCCTTCGTTATAACTCCAAATCACGATCCGTTTGCGCCCACACGTTCGTAGTGACGAGTACTACGAGGATACGCCAAGAAAATGAACCTTACATGACATGACACGGCAATCAACAAAAGTCAACACTTTACCTTGAAGGGCATTTTCGTAAATTCACTTTTTAAAATTATAAAAATCATAATAATTGGGGACGGATTGTTACATGTTCCCACCCCACGTGGATAAGGCATGTAAGTGGAATATGAACCCACGCGAGGCTAGTAGCAGAGGCCAACCCATGTGAAGACCAGCCCACGCATGCTTCTCATGAGTCAGCAGCTTGGGGGAGAGATTGGTTGCGGACAAGCAGACCAATAACACGCTTTCTATGACCTAGATTGGCATGCCATTGCATCCAATGGTTGTCGCGCCTACTGAGTTTTAATCTAGTGTGGCGCACTCATCTACATCCTTTTTAAATCCAATGACTCAAATTCAATTTAATCAATTTTATCGATAATAAAAAAAAAAAATTCCAATGGCCCAATTTTAAATCCAACAACCAAAATAATATTATTTATTAATAAAAATCAGATCTGACACGAAAACTCATTCAAAACTCTATCAATGCACCTAATTTGTTCACTAATCCATAAAAAATCAATTTTCTCAACAGTTTTGTTTCTATGGAATTCGAATTCCTTTACATCAAAATGTCTGTCAAAATAAAACAAGGTAGATTATCCAAAATTAATCTCAAATTATTAGCAAAAACTCAACGAAATACAAAAATTTAACAAATTATAAAATTGGGGGGATTAGAAATATAGGTCCCTTGCCGTTGGAGAAAAAATTTGCTTACCTCATATGTATAGGTGAATGTTGAAAATATAGGGCTAAATTTTGGGGTTTTAGCCCTTGGGTTAGAGATAGCCTAAGATGATCCTAAACTTTGTCCAAATTACGTCTCACAAAGGTGATGACACTGGATGGTGTCTGGATATGTGCATAAATGAATGGGACACATACAAGGTATTTAACATTACTGTTGACAATGCTAGTGCAAATAACACCCCCATTGCGTATATAAAGAGAAGGCTATAGTCGAATGAAACTCTTTTACTTGATGGGGCTCACTTTCACATGAGGTGTGCTTGTCACATTCTTAATTTGATAGTTAAGTATGTAATGGCAGATCCTTATCACGAGATTGAGGGGATAATAAATTGTGTCAAGTTCATTCACTCATCGTCTGCGAGGTTGGATGGTTTTAGGGAGTATTGTGTCTTGATGAGAGTTGATAAGATGTCAAATATCACTTTTGATGTTGCCACAAAATGGAATGCCACCTATGAAATGCTTAATAATGCTTTGAAATTTAAGGAAGTGTTTTCTAGGATGGCTTATGAGTATGACACATTTGTCTCTTACTTTGAAGAAGAGGTCTCTGGAGAGGTTAATGAGGAGATGACCAAAACCAAGCGGGTGGGTGCTCTGAGGGCGGATGATTGAATTGCAAGTCGAGATAGAAGAAAAGGTTTTATGATGCCACCATGACACTTAGTACAGCCCTAACTACAACATCAAATTTAGTACTCAGCACGGTGATAGCATTGCAAGTGGAGATAGAAGAAAAATTCTTAATTCCTCTAATAAAACTTTTGGAAATGTGCTTACTTCCATGAAGCTCAAATTTGAAACATATTGGCGTGACATTGACAAGGTTACTATAATCTTTATAGCTCGAGTACTAGACCCGAGTACAAATTTAAAAGGGTAAATTACAATTTACCATCTCAAATTTGGGATCGATTTTAATTTCTTACAACATCTTTAAAACATTTCAATTTCATACCTCAAATACTATTTTATTTCAATATAATACATCCATTATGTTTTTCATCCATTAATCCGTTAAGAGCTGACGTGACTGTCAAATGTGTGCCACGTTTTTTTTTATTTTTTAAATCTTCTCAAAAAAAATAAAAATAAAAAAATAAATAAAAAAAATGTAGAACCCACCCCGACCTCCCCCCGCAACCCCTCTCAACCACCTCCCTCTCCTCTACCCTCTTCACCTCTCCTCCCATCCAAAAACCCACCCCATCCCACCCCACCCCCACCTTCCCTGAGCCCTTTCTCCTCTTCACCCCTACCCCCTTTCTCCCTTCTCTCACCTGCAACCCCACCCACACATGCCAACCCAGAAAACAAAAACCATCAAATCACCAATCCATACACAAAGAATAACAAAAAGCACCAAACTTTAATTCGAAAAGATAAAAAAAAAAATGAAAAGAAAATTTAAGTACCTAGCCGCAAACATTGCCCCCTCCCTCAGTCATCATCCACCACATTCTGTATCTTCTCCCTTTCAATACCTCCACGAC
This sequence comes from Pyrus communis, assembly GCF_041283825.1. Lineage (NCBI taxonomy): Eukaryota > Viridiplantae > Streptophyta > Magnoliopsida > Rosales > Rosaceae > Pyrus > Pyrus communis. The sequence continues at coordinate 7,149,239 of NC_142574.1, read as the reverse complement.
CCACCGGAGTTCTGAACACGGCAGATCGATCGGGCTTCCAGAAACCCGATGGCAAAATCGGAACTTTTCCCAGATTTGTTTGCTTCCCCGGATCCTTTTATCGCTAATCAAGCAAGCTGAAGCTTCTGTGCTTCTGTATCACGGGGAGAAGAGAATCAACAGATCAGAGATGCCTAAGAATTTCCAAAAATATGAGCTTTTTGTTGGGTATTGGAGGAAAAAAAAAAAAAAAAAAAAAAAAGGGGGTAAAAGACGGTTGGGAAAGGAAAGCTAGTTTTTTTTATTTTTTTTTATTTTTTTTTAGCTATGTAGCACAAATGTTGCAACCACGTCAGTTCTTAACGGATCAATGAATGAAAAATGTAACAGATGTATTATATTGAAATAAAATAGTACTTGAGGTATGAAATTAAAATGTTTTAAAAATGTTGTAAGAAATTGAAATCGAACTCAAATTTGCGGTGGTAAAGTGTAATTTATCTAATTTAAAATGTTGGAGACAAGCTTAGAGGAACTCAAGTATTCATTATAAAATAGTTGACTTGAAGGCAAACATCAAAAAAAATTTGACCGATTTGTATAGGGCGTATAGGGAGGGAGAAGATTGTAGTACAAATAAGGAGCAAAAATTAAAAATAATTTGACCGATTTGTTTTAGTTGCATGTAATGTAAGTAGTTTGCTAGTGATACGTTGGTGGTAAATGTTAACTACTAGTAACTAGTACAGTAAGTTAGTACCCCTAATTATAACTGTGTTAATATTTTGAAGCAAAGTAGAAAAGTCCATAAAAATTGCCCAAAATTAAGGTTCTTGAATTTTGTATGTGACTTGGCCGAAAGAAATTGAAAAGATTAAAAAATGGGCTTTAAAAAAGGATCATAAATTCAGAAGCCCAACAAAATTGAGTTAAAAAAAATTGGGTCTTTACCTAACCGATCTGAAATCTTAAAAATATTTTGGTTTTATCAAATTCGATAAATTCAAATAATTGTTTTGTTTTCAGTTTTCTCCCTTTTTCGGTTTTGATTATCGATCCGAAACCACGTCTAGCTTAGAGAAGAAGGGAGAATGTAAATATAAATCAAAAGAAAAAAATTAGTTTCCCAAAATAATTACTAAGGACTGTTTCTTCCAACTGCCATGTATTAGGGGGGACTGTTTCTGCTTTTAATAAAATTACTAGCGGCAAATGGCTGAGAGCCCTCACAGGCCAGGCGATCATTATTCTGCCTCTAATATATATTATTAGAGGCGTCTCTATTTTTCTGCCCCTAATTGTCATTATCTTGGTGGTGAAAGAACTCAGTTTTGGGGCTGTCCTTCACAAATTTCTTCCATGATCTCATACTTTTTCACTCCCACTAACTTTAGTCAGCTTCTGGAGGGAACTGGAAGATTTTCTTTGATCATAGAGTCTACTTTTAGTACTTTGATGAATTCCAAACGTGGAAAAATGCTTTCCACATATCACATGTTCAGACTTTAGTTCATAGATTGCTTTCCACAGTACCATAACAAATCCACTCATTTGATCGATTGATTCCATCCACTTAATTAGTCCACTGAAAAATCGTTGCAAATTTGCTCTTTAGAAGGTAGATAGAGAAGGAACGATATTCTCCTATCATTCTTACGATCTCTACAGACAGACGCTTTGAAGCATATATGCTTTTAATAGATATTTGTATGAATGAAACTAAAAATGTTTTTCTCCAAGTCAAATACAAATGAGATAAAATAGGCAGTTGCTTGCTCATAACTACTATCTGACACAAAATAAACTTACTAAAATTATAGGATAATAAGGCTTTATGACTATTTTCATTTCGTTTTCTTTCATTTCTCTTGCGTTTTATGTGTGTGAATTTTTAGATAATCCTATTGATAATTTGGTCTAATGGTAGCTAGTCTTCACCTTGTTAGAATTCTAAAGTCAAGTTGCATGCATTTGAGATTGTCGTTATTCAATTAAAAATACTTTGCTAGATAAAATCTCAACAGTTACGTAATTTTTGCTTTAGAAAAAGAATATCAAGTTAAACCCTACATGTCCTAGTTCAATGTACGAACACTCAACAACTTCACCTATAATTAAATAGCTACTTTCTCTCAGTTTCAAACACCAACTATTTTCTAAATCTACTGTAGAGATGAGAACGTGAAATCACCAAAGTGCATGAAAGAATTATGCGGTTCAGTTCACACTGAACTTTGACCAAAATAAAATTCACTCAACAAATCTTTTACGCATTAATAAACAACGAAATATACACCAATACTCATTGAAAGCTCATTTGGAAGTATTTTTTTTAAATGATTAAAACTGTTTATGGTAAAAGTGCTTGTAGGTTCCAAAAAAACATTTGAAGTGCTTAGTATGTTTTTCAGTATTCACTTGTATTTTTACCGATAATTGATTCTAAAAACACTCTCGTTAAAAGTGTTTTCAGTTATTTTAAAAAGCTTTAAAAGTCTCTCGCAACTGTACAAAGTCATTATCCACAGAGCAACAGTATTCACATCAAATTTGTCATCATAGCAAAAATGAACCTTTCAAATTCAATGGCTTAGAATTTTCCTGAGAAAGTGATAAACATTAGCATCATATGGTCAGACCATTCCGGCGAATTGTAAGATTACATTCATATGTGGCTCTCTGACTAAATACGCCACTCTTTTACCAAAAGTTGAACGTGGAAAACAACATAGCCAATAGGCAATGACCTTCCAAAAGACCCATTTTACTTTATTGATCACATTACTAATTTATTTTTGTTTTTGTTTTATAACTTAATGTTATAATGCAAGTTGATATCATTGTTGTGATGCGTGCCACTTAATTAATTGTCTTATTAATTGATGGCTGTTTAGTCAAAATGATCTTTGTAATTTGCATAACTCCTCACTTTGGTTCCAGAGATTTCAAATCAATAAAAGTGGTCATTGAGATTGTCCACCATCCATCATTTTGATAATTCCGTTAAAAACTCCGTTAAGTGTTCCAGAGCTCTTGGCCGGAAGTTTGGGCAATTTTCACAGCTTCATAACTCAATCGTTTCTTAACCAAATTCGACCCATAATATATTAAAATGAAGATAGGAAAGTGTAGAATAAGATTATACCTATTTGGAAGCCCAATGGTTGCCGGAGATTGTCGGAAAATAGCCTCAAAGTTGGCTGGTCCGAGGGAAAATTGGAAAACTCGCCGGAAGCTGGGTAAACTTTAAATGTTCATAACTTCTTCAATACTCAACGAAATCAAGTGATTTAAAAACGAAAATTTTCATTCTCTTCATCTCGTTGAGAAGTATGATTTTTGTTTTTGAATCACTTGAGTTCATTGAGTATTGAAGAAGTTATGAACGTTTAAAGTTTGCCCAGTTTCCGGTGAGTTTTCCAGTTTTCCCTCAGACCAGTCAACTTTGAGGCTATTTTCCGACCATCCCTGGCAACCATTGGGCTTCCAAATAGGTATAATCTTATTCTACACTTTCCTATCTTCATTTTGATATATTATGGGTCGAATTTGGTTAAGAAACGATTGAGTTACAAAGCTTTGAAAATTGCCCAAACTTTTGGCCAAGAGCTCCAGGACACTTAACGGAGTTTTTAACGGAAGGACCAAAATGATGGATGGTGGATAATCTCAGGGACCACTTCTATTGATTTGAAATCTTAGGGACCAAAGTGAGGGGTTATGCAAATCTCAGGGACCATTTTGGCTAAAAAGCCTTAATTGATTTCCCTTTCGAAATTATCATTTTGTCTCATTTTTTTACCTTCTTAAATTAGTTTTATCTCACTTTGTCCCCATAAAGCTGACATTTTCCATCTCATTCAATCTCAATTCACCATATTTTCGTCCATCCGTTGGATAAGCGTTAATTAGAGGGTAGAATAGACAGTTTATTATTGACACAACTCTAATTCAAACCCCGTCTGTCTCTCTTGCGGATTGATGCGTAGTTATAGTTGCAGCCGTTAGATTCAATCAGTGGCTTGAATTAAATTTTGAAATACAACCCATTACTTGCTTTTCCCAATAGTTGCAGCTACAACTCCACGCGATCCACAAGATAGACAGACAGGGATCTGGATTAGAGTTATCAAAAATGAAATTGAGATTTTTTATCAGGTAAGTTGGAGGCAAAGAGGTGTTAAAATAAAATATCCACACTACTCTTTAATTTAACGTTTATTTTACAAAATTGGATGAACTAAGACTAAATGAGACAAAAGTGGCAATTTTAGGGGTAAAGCGAGACAAAATCAACTCTATGGAGTAAAAAGTGACAAAATGATAGTTTCAGAGGACAAATCATTTAATAAGTCTAATTAATCAGTTGTTGAATTTGAATTCAACGATAATGTGTTCGTCTTTTTGCAACGTGTATTCAGCAAAATATAATGTGATATCTAATTTAATAAAGTAACCTATATTATATAGGAAGAAAACCACGAAGTACTACTACAAACTTCTTTATAAAACAAAACTAAAGTTGACTTTTGTATACTAACATTGTACATTATACTACATTATTAACTCGGATTATTGATTATGAGATTTATTATTTGAATATGTAAAGAGTATTCACCAATTTTTGGTTTTATTAGTAGTCTCTCATGTATATATGGACGGTTGTTAGTTGTTAATACATGGATATTTTTACACAACGACAAAGGTTGCCCAAATTTTTACTTATCAAACTAAACTGTAGCTCTCCCAAATTAAACTCAATAACTCTAAAACCACAGATATTCAGATTACTTAAAGAGATCAAGCTCGATTCTACTAACAAGACATACCATCCTATATAAATTCTTGACCATGAACGCTGTTTATTTCTATGAAATGCATGCATGTGTATATATAAAGATCCATATTAATATAAATCAACAATGAACAATCGTCTATTTTCTTTTCAATTCACTTTTATATTGATGGTTTACCATACTAGAAAAATAATTGTAACTGAAATAGAATGGTATACTCCGGATGAATACAAAATGAAAGCCCACAGATATATATTCTTCTTCTTTTTTGTAAAGGAAACAAAGAAAAAGAAGAAGAACTATGTGCTCCATTCCATGGACCAAAAGAAACAAAAAGTAATCGAGAGAACAGGTACAAATTTATATTGTGGTGCACATGACAAGTTGACTTTACAGAAAGAAGCCAGCCAACCTTGGATTTTGGTGGGCATGCACTCAAAATCTAATCGAGCCGCCCTTGAGCTTGTCCCCTTCCTCTTCGGGGTGTCTTTTTCTTTCTCAATTTCCAATAGTCAGCTGATAATCAACATGGGAATCCTGCATGGAATACAACAATAGATCCAATCTGTGATGATTACGAATATTTTGCAGAATCTTGATCAGGACTGTGCTAAATATATCTAATAAACGAAATGGTGCGCGTAGATAAGTTGACATGTATTGTTAGTGGAGATATATGTATTTCGTTATTATGATACAAAAAATATTCAAAGAAACACATCATTTTTTAGATAATATCGGATTAAAGGTCAACTTCTTATTCGAAAGTTGAATGTTTGAGTCTCTTTGGTGGAGATGTCAGTTTCCTCATCCTGGATCAATTTTCAAATCCACCACTAATATCGCATAACTTTTTTGTGATAAAATTCAACACTTGATAATAAGAATAATTAAGATTATAACGGTGATGTTATTAATAGACCAAGCTGAGCCTAAAATGTTTAGTACTTTAAAACACAAGAGAAATATTAAAAAAAATAAAAAAACAAATAAACATCGTGACAGAGGTTAATGTTGAAAACTCTTTTGGCAAATGAATAAGCAAATTGAAATTTAAGACGGATATTAACCAATATGGCTGTAGACTACTAGTTATTTTCTTTAGTTAATCGCTTACATGGCATCTTCTTTCTAGTTAGCCAAATAGATTCTTGTTTGTTTTGACGCTCCTAGCTGCACCTGCATGATCAATTCATCACATAAAACACAAAGGAAGAGTGATAATAATGGAAAAATGCATGTGACATATATATATATATATATATATATATATATATATATATATATATATATATATATATATCCTATTATGTAACTCCTTAGTGTGTTCACATTTTAAATATTAATTTAAGGTCTCTGATATAGGAACGTTACCATATGGGTTTTCTTTTTAAGTTACTCGGAATATTTTAGGTGTTATAGGCTTAGTTTTTGTTTTTCGGTTTAATTCTTCTAGAACATGTTTAACAAAATATATTATATGCACTATTGCAATATAAACAAGTCACCTGGTTAGTATATTTTAACGAATTAATAACGGTGCTGATAATTTATCTTTAATCTTTGTTTATCATTTGTGCATGTGCAATTTTGCATCTAGAAGTTTTAGTCTATTTTTCAAACAACTTTTAATTTCTCAAAAGATAAAAACGTGGAAATCGAATTTTAAACGTATTATATTTTTTTGTGCATCAAATATTAGTATCATGTGCATGTGTCTAATATCGTAGTAAATAAGATGTCAGGTTTCCATCTTAAGCTTTCTGGGTTCGAAATACTCCCCTCTCTTAAATCATTGTTATAGTTTCGAAACTTCCCTCACTTAGTAACAATAAATTCAAAAAATAAATATAAGTCTCTCAACTTTAGCCAATACCAATTACGAAAGAATTATAATTAATAAGCCTTCAAGTATTTGACAAAAAAAAAAAAAAAAAGCCTTCAGAGTATCATTTGTGTAAAACAGTTGTGTTGTATATTTATATATAGCAAAGCAAATTAGGATTCATGACCACATAGATTATAAGCTACCCGCGAGGGTGCCACTGGAGATAAACAAATGGATGGTGCAAACCCTAGTTAATGGTGTTTTATTTCATATTTTATACAACATGTGAGGACATTTGACATAAGACTTTTAGCTGCCAACACCCTGTCATACAAAATCTAGAACCTGTTATGTCACCCAATTAACAACCCACAATTTTAAATAATATTTGCAGTAATCTTGGAAGGTATTTCGTGCTCTGATCTTGAATGGAACGTAATTTGACATAATGACTCAATAAGATAATCGAAATGAGTGCTTTCACTGTTAATTATCACATACACCTCCAAATATAACATATCAACCCACCTGGATTTTGTTTCCCACGTCATACGTGTCGGTAAGTCCTCAACCTATGCTAAGTTGCCTTTCTGTTTTTAAAGACAAAAAGATATCAGTTTTATTATAATTTTAACAAAAACGTAAAAGACTAATTTGGATAAATTAGTCGTCACCGTACTGGTTGATTTGAGGGTGAGATAGGCTTGAGATTAAATAAGGGAACGCTTCCTAGTCTTTGAAATTATCCACACCTAATCTTAGAGTACTGATATGACATTCTAAAGCAAAAAAACTTCATAATGAAAAGGTTAAAAAAAACTTCCCGATTCGGCATCTGAGAACTTGTAGGCACAAAACCTAAAGTACATAACGAATAGGAGAACACTTTTTGACAACGAGAGAAACGCAATCTGAAGAGGAACTGACAACGAAACAACTTATGTCCATATCAACATGAATATTAGATGCAACATTTTCAAAGAAGATACCGATTACAACAAAATAGATCCATAATAAGCTGATAACGCACCAACCCAAAATTAAAATACTCAATAAGAGAGACTCACAAATAACCTCATCAAGGAGGCACTTATTGACGGAAAAATTAAGGCAAAAATTAGATATGCAACAATTCATTGAAAGATGAAGGAGGAAGGCTGGAAAAATGGGTAGAAGCTTCCACCTGCCCCAAACTGAAATAAGAGGCTGGTGAGTATGGGGTTTGTAGATTTAGGATTTGGTAAAAGTTGTCACTTTTATTGATCAAAAGTGTTTAGTCTTTACTATTAAACAACGACAATATCCTATCACCAATTGTAAATAAACAATAATGTAGGTTAATAGAATTCCGTTTTCATTTGTGCCATGAAAAATAGACCAAAATGCATATCATGCTTATATTCTGAACTTCACAAATTAATTGAGCTAACAAATGCATGTAACTTGGCTCCACATGGATATCGAAGATTTTAGGAGAAGATTATTTCAATTTGGTGAAACTGCTATTTCGTATGTCCCTAGAAACTATAATCAAGTGGTTGATTGCTAACAAATGCATGTAAATTCTTGTGTTGTATGGGTTTTCTTTTTCTTAACTGAAATAGCATTACTAAGAGGATCCTCAACGGATCCTCAAAACCGTACAAATCACACATTATGTAACAATATTACATGTGGAAAATTTTAAACCATATACAAGTGATCGTAGTTATGAACTAAAGAAGCAAACACATCTGTCGCCATATTAGCTTCTCGATAAGGGTATGTGATAGAGAACTTTTGAATCTCCTTCAATATTAACGTTTGCAAAACACATTCCTACCGCCCAATTTAAACCCCTCATGGTTGATGTCTTACCTGTGTGTTGGTAACGATGCATCTCTTACTTCCTTGAATGAATTCTCTTTGTTCGCCAAAAAAAGAATGTATGTAGGTTCTTTTCAGTTGTTGATGTATGTAAAATACTGTATTTCATAAAGGGAATTGTTATTAACACTTCAATAATCTCATTTGACACTCCAAACTTTCTATAATTAGAAAGAAAAATACACTTGTGAGGAGTGTAGAATGAGATTTTTGGAGTGTTAATAATAGTTCCCTTTCATAAATAATCTTAGGGTGAGAATTCAATTGAATTTTTGAAGGTTTTTAAAGGGTTGTATTCAATTAGGGGTTTAAATGGTTTTAAAAGAGTTTACATTACAAATGTATTCAATCAAGATTTTAAATGAATGTATTCAATTAATAATTTTAAAAGAGTTTATAAATTCTATAGAAGTCCGAGTATATTCATTCTAGATTTCAAAGTATTTTATAAAACTCCATGTGTCTAATAGAGATGGGCCTTATATGTGTTGGTGAACCCTACTTCTATTAGAGAGATGGTACAAATGGTGGTACAAATAAATGATACACTACTCTCCCTTGTCACTTAGTACTATGGTCTAGTGGTATTCCTCTTCACTTGTAAGTGAGAGGTAATAGGTCTGGTTCTCGCCAAAGGAGAATTTGAACGCCATTATTGCTGACCCATTGTGAGGCTTAGCTCACTCCCCCACCTAGACTTGGCAATTTCTTACACGACCTGTTAACACGACACGTAAAAACCATGAAAATAGCGGGTTTCGGGTCAACACGATAACTAATCGAGTCGTTATAAGGTCACACGATAAAAACCCGTTAATAACAGATACTTAAAAGGTTTACACAAGGCTGACACGCAGATAACCTGTTACGACACGATAAGAAAAAAGTTATTTTGATGATTTTAATTTTTTAAACCACTAAAAAAAACCTTACTATAAAATACAATAGCTATAGTGGATATGTATATTTGTTATAAACATTGTATTAAAGTGTGATTGTGTAAATCTTAGATTAGATTTGATACTAAATATTCTTCCTTATTAGGACTTGTATTCCTTGGAAGAAAATGATTCTACCCTCCCTTATTACTATAAATAAAGGCATTGCGTAGGGGGAATAACACATCTTTTACACAACCCTACAAACACATCTCTCTCTGCTGCCACGCCTCTCTCTCTCTGCTCATAACACGTTAACAGCACGCTCCTACTGCTGCGCTTAGGAATCTAACGTAGAAGTTTTCTGCATCAAACCAATTCATCAATATCATCACACAATCAAGTTCTTCTAAAACAACAGTTTTTATCTTGATATTTTTGTAGCCTTGATAGCATGAACATTCACCATAATGCATGATCCAACTTTACGTTTTTCGAATTTTAGATTCCACATAAATTGTGTATGCATTATATTAATAATTGTTGAATTATGTGAATTGAGATTGCCATGAATTGCATCAAATATATATTCATGCATTGAATTATATGTTGAATATGCATGAATTATATTGAATTATAATCTTGAATTGAATTAAAACTGAAAAAAATTATTAGGGTTTTGTTTTTTATGAAACCCTAGCGAGCTGCGGCTATCAAGCTGCCTTGCCCAGCCTGCCAGGCTAGCAGTATGTGCCGCTAGAGTCGAGCGTACATGCGAGCCTTTGAACCACGATGCACTGAAGCCCAACCCTTGTGCTCTATCTGAGAATACGACGCCGTTTTTGGCATCGAACCTAAGAACCCAGCACCGTCTGCAGTTGGCCACAGCCTCACTGTCATCTTTCTTGGGAAACCACGACTTGCAATCATGTTTTGGGACCCAACCATCGTCGGTGACGATGGGTTTCTCAAAAAATCCGATAAATATAGTTGAATTTTTTAAGGATTCTTCAAATCCTTATGGTTTCTTAGACCCCTGAAGTCAAAATTTTGTTTTCCGTCCAAAATTAGGGTTCCAGTTAAACCCCCATGCATTGCCGTGCCATAACCGACCGAGGGAAGCTGTATGCGGTGGCGCCGGAGATTTTCCTGGTTTTTACCCAACGCCGTTGAGGTGTTATGGGTTCTCGACCTAAGCTTTAATAGGCCTCGGACCCTCTGGTCTGCAATGAACAACACCTTTTTTGGGAATGCTAGTTGCCTTTGCTGCCTCGGTCCAATTCAGCAACCTATTGTGTTAAACTGAACCCCCAACCCACGAATGACACCAATCCATGAGGGCTTTGGTGTCTCCATGCACCGCATTGCAGCGAATCCCAACCCCTGTGGTTGTGGCGCTATCCTGCCCTATGTTGCACCAGATCCTAGCCCTTGTGCTAATGCATCCATGTCCCCATAGCACCAGATCAACTCCTTTTTTTAGGCCTCTGTCCTTAGGCCTGCAGCCCCTAGCCTGCTACCCGTGCCTATCCCAGCCCATTTTTGGGCTTGGACCTCATGACACTAATTCACTAAGTCCACCCGTGGGCTTTGGCCCACTATTTTGGGCTTCGAATTTTAATCGCCTATATTTTTTAGGTACTTTGGGTTTATAATTTTTCTCCCAACCTTTAATTTTGGCCCAAAGTTCAAATAATTAATTCAATTATAATCATATGCCCTGAAGACCTATTTGCTTATTTTTGTTACATATTTATGTATATATATTTGTGTTTGTCTACAGGAACATATGAACCTGAAGTTCATAATTCTTTCGAAGCCTGAAGTTTTTCAAAACATAACTTGTTTTAAAACCTGAAGTTTTTCTTAAAACATCACCTATGAAACCCCTGAAGTTTTTTCATGTAACTTTAAACCAATAAATGTCTATTAGAACCTGAATGTTCTACTCCTATGTGAATAGATTGATTTGTCTCCATTACACTAACCGCATTCTTGTCCATTTATTTTGTGATAGGGATATGTTGAATTTGAATAAACTCGACTTCACCGGTTTAGAAATCTCTAGAAGAAACTACCTCAAGTGGGTCTAATTTTTGAAGCTCCACCTCACCGTAAAGAATTTACGTACAACTATTAAAGTGGAGATGGATAACCCGATTGGCGAAGTTGAGAAAGCTCCTTCTATGATCTTCATCCAAAGACATATTAATGATGCACTGCATGCCGAGTACCCTACTGAGGAAGATCCATTAGCACTTTAGGTCTCTTTGGCCAATCATTTCGATCACCAAAATGACATATTCTTGCCTGAAGTAAGACATGACTGGTAGCATTTGCGCTTCCAAGACTTTAAGTTAGTGAATGAATATAATTATGAAGTTTGTCGAATCTGATCACTTCTCAAGTTCTATAACGAGGACTTGACCGAATAGGATCTCCTGGAGAAGACTTATTCGACATTCTCTGCTACCAATATTGTCCTGTAGCAACAATATAGGGCTCAGAAGTTCACTAAGTTATCATATTCGATCATCAAGCGAGAACTGATGAATAAAACGCCAACATAGGCGTGGTAGGGGCGGCCATAAGTCACCCTGTCAAGGTCAATAGAGCCAAGGCCCACCTAAAGGAGAAAACCGAGCCCAGAAGCTTTTTAACCTTGCTCCCAAAGCCTTGAACTTCAAGAATAAGGGCAACACACTTGATACCATAGATTCGGATATGTGCTACTGTTGTGGTTCAAAAGACTATCGGTCTCGTGTTTGTCGTGCTCCCCCGAAGGTTCTAGCTGAATATCATTCTCGTTGTAAGAAGTTTGAATCAAACTTTATGCAAGTGGATGAACTGGAGCGTATGAAGATGGAGGTTTTTGATTTTCAAGAGGTTGTTATACTATGGAAGATTAGAATCTTAGATATAGACCATTTTTTTAGTTGAATTTTATACCTCTGAGGCTGAATTCCACAAAGTGGGCGAACCCCCCTTGTTTTTTGGTTTAAGTTTGAACAATTTTCCTTTATGTTTGGATTAATTGTTGGTGATTTGTCTTAATTTTTGGATATAAAGTGTATTAATTATCATCCTTGAATACTTAAATAACTTTGAATGGATATTTTTTTTAGAACTTTTATGCATGTGACCAAGTCAAATTAATTTTATTTCTAGGTATGACTAGTGGGAAAGTTAGTTGTCTGGCAAATAGTGCAACCACGCACACTGTTTTGCGTGAACGCATCTATTTCACTAACTTTGTACCTAAGAATGCACCTCTGACAACCCTCTTAGGCTCATCCAACCTGATCAAAGGATACGGTAAGACACGTATAATGTTGTCTAATGGTACAATCTTAACCATTGATGAGGCACTTTATTTTTCACGATCCAGAAGAACGTTATTGAGCTTCAAAAACATTCGAGACAAATAATTATCAAGCTGAAACCTATGTAGAAAACGGAGTTGAATTTCTATGCATCACTTCCTACGAATATGGCCAGATGCTTATTCTAGAGAAGATGGAATGTGTCCCAAGTGGTCTGTATATAATAACCATACGCTCTATAGAAAGCCACTATGTGGCCGGCCCTACCTCAGGGACTGCACACAAAATTACATTTTGGCATGATCGTTTAGGACACCCTGGACGAACAGCGATGCATCGTATCTTCAAATCTTCATACGGGCATCCACTAACTTGAAGTTTATGTTCGATTCAAGGAATCACATGTCAAACCTACTTTATGGGAAAACTTATCATTAAGCCTTCTTATAACAAGATTCGCTCGAATTCTTCTACTTTCTATAATTCAGGGGGACATTTGTGAACCGTTTATCCTCTCTGGGAACCCTTTTAGGTACTTTATGGTATTGGTTGACGCATCCACAATTGGTCACACGTGTACTTGTTGTCCACAAAGAATGATGCCTTCTCCAAACTGTTGGCTTAGGTTATCAAGCTCAGGGTTCACCACCCTAATTATCCGATCAAATTTATTCGATTAGATAATGTTGGAGAATTCACATCTATAACTTTTGATGATTATTGTATGTCAAACAGGGTTGAAGTTGAACATCTTGTACCCCATGTTCACACCAGAACGACAAGACAAAGGCATTCATTAAAAGCTTACAAATGATTACTCAATCGTTGGTCATACGTACCAAGCTCCCTAAGGCCTGTTGTGACCCAATCTTATAGTGCCCTTCAGTTGGTTACTAGATACAAACCCAAGATATCGCATTTATATATTTTTTATTGTGCAGTCTATGTGCTGATTTCGCCGCCCTTACGTACAAAAATGGGGCCTCAACGAATGATGGGAATTTATAGAGGATATAATTCTCCTTCAATTATTCATTATTTAGAACCTTCGACAAGCGATCATTTTACCACTCGTTTCGCGAATTGTCACTTCTATGAGATAGTATTCCCATCGTTAAGGGTAGATAAGAACGTCCTCATTCCTGCAGAACAATGCGAATTATCGTGATCGACTCCCACTTTGTCTCATTTAGATCCCCGCCCCACTTAGCCTAAAACTGAAGTGCAATGCATATTAGATCTTTAGAGCGTATCTCAGAGCATGCCAGATGCTTTCATAGACTTGGCAAGAGTGACAAGATCATATATTCTAGCTACAAATGTGCCTGCAAAGATGGATTTACCAAATGTACGACGGACTTCCCTCATGGAGGCCCAGGATGCCAATTCGACCGATCCACGTACATTAACAGCTAACCAATCCTCTGCCCTTACACAAAAGCATGGCAAACCTCTTGGTTCAAAAGATTCACACCCTCGGAAGAAGAAACCCACGACACAGGCCACTAAGCCTACCGTGAATCCAACCATTGCCTACTTATATTATCCAACTCATGAGGAAATTCTAGATTACGAAAGTGTCGTTGAAGAGACGAATCCACCTCCCGAGAATTGCTAGATTTCAGTCCATTATGCTAGATTGGATGATGTTTGGTGTAGAAAAGAGATGATAATCGACGATGCATTAGAATATGCAGTAGCTACTAAGATCATGTTATACAATGACATTGAATCCTGTTCCATTGGTGAATTTCAACGTAGAACTGATTGGTCAAACCAAAAACAAACAATCCAAGTCAAACTTGATCTGCTTGCGAAACGTAAGGTGTTTGGACCTATAGCTCCGACTCTTCCACATGTGAAGTTCGTTGGCTACAAGTGGGTTTTTCGTGCGGAAGTGTAATAAGAAGAACGAAATTGTGCGTTACAAAGCTCGTCTTGTTGCACAAGGCTTTTCACAATGCCTTGGGATTGATTATGACGAAACTTATTCACCTGTTATGGATGTGATTACTTTTTGCTACTTTATCAGTTTGGTAGTTTTCGAAAAACTGAGTATGTATCCTATGGACGTAGTAACTGCGTATCTATATGGGGATTTATATGAAACTTCCCAAAAGTTTCGGAATGACTCACGTTGACTGGATCAAATAGTTCCAAACCTCATAACACACTCTCAATTAGGCTGAAACGTTCACTCTATAATTTGAAGCAATTCGGAAGGATGTGGTATAACCGTTTGAGTGTGTATTTGACTAGTCGGGGATATACGAACAACAAACTATGCCCTTGTGTGCTCATTAAGAAGTCACATTTTGATTTTGTGATTGTTGCAGTTTATGTCAACAACATAAACCTCATCGGAACTCCTGAAGAGCTCAAGAGAACTGTCGCACACCTGAAGTCAGAATTTGAAATGAAAGATCTAGGAAAGACTCGATATTGTCTTGGTCTGGAGATAGAGCATGGTTCAGATGGAATCTTAGTACATCAATCGAATTACACCCAGAAGGTGTTGTGTCGCTTTAACAAGGATAAAGCGAAGCCTTCGAGTACTTCTATGGTCGTTCGATCATTAATGCAAAACAAGATCCCTTTTGTCCAAATGAGGATGAAGAAGAGATTTTGTAAACCAAAGTTCGTTATCTAAATGTCATAGGCGCTTTATTGTACTTAGCTCAATGCACTAGACTTGACATCTCCTTCGATGTTAATCTTTTGGCAAGATACAGTAATACACCAACACGTAGACACTAGACTAGTGTTAAAGATATCTTTCGTTACCTTAAAGGTACTACGGATCTAGAGCTTGTTATATCCCTACAAATCCTCGAGTGATGTTGTAACCCATTCGGTTCTCGTGTTGATTCTCATCTTGTTGGTTATGTCAACCCCAGTTCCTTATTTGACCCACATAATGTGCGCTCTCAAACGGGTTACGTCTTTACTGTTTAAGGCACTGCAATATTTTGGAGGTTAACCAGACTAACCTTATTTTCCATTTCGTCTAACCATGCTGAAATACTTGCCTTACATGAAGCTACTTGAGAATGCTTCTGGCTGAGAGCAGTTGTGGGCCATATTCGAAACTCCTGATATCTTTACCACATCGTTGACGTCCCCATGACAATCTTTGAAGATAATGCAACTTGCATCCAACATCTCAAGAAGAGACACATCAAAGAAGACAACACCAAGCACAATGTACCGAAGTTCTTCTTCTTACACTGGCAACAAGAGCATCAGAAGATTGAAGGTCATGCAAATCTGTTCAGAAGACAACTTGGCGGACCTCTTCACCAAATCACTACCGAAGGCGACGTTTCATAAGTGATAGGAGCATATTTATGCTACTTAGTTATGTTGTTTCCTTGTATTTAGTTAGTTAATTACTACTTATTATAGTCTTTTAAGCTATTTTCGTATGTTTTTAGGTCCTAATGGCAAAAGGAGCAAGAAAGTGCATTTTGGAGCCATTTGGAGCAGTTTTGGGCATGAATTGGATAACTTAACTATGGAGCAAAGTGGATGGACGAAATTGAAGTCAAGAGAGGCTAGGAAAGGCTACAAATCTGGAGAAAGAAGTTCAAATACAAAGAAGATAAGGAAAGAGTAAGAAATAAGGAACATTATCCAACGTTATCTTATCCTATCCTAACCAACCTTATCCTATCCTATCTTATCTTATCCAAATCAGTTTGTGCCTTAATTCTAGCTATTTAGAAAGGATTAGACATACATTTAAACACATAACTCAGATTCTAGAAGCCTAATCCTTTATTGTGCCACATATATGTCATTCCTTGAAGGTTTAGGAGTTGTAAATCCCTTTCCTACAAAGGTGCCTCACCCCTTAGCCTAAGTTCTTCTAGAAATCTGCCCTTTATCCCTTCTAGAAGTTTAATTTCTGCCATAAAATACCTAGTTTCTAGAAGCCCTAATTTCTGGCAAAATTCCCTATCCCTTTCCCCTTTGGTTTCTGCCAACCTTTTTCCCTTAGGATTGTGCAATCCTTTTCCTTCAGAAATTGTGCAAAACCTAGCCTATAAATACAAGCTTATGCCGCACCATTCATATCATTCATTCATTCATTCATTCATTCATACATTCAGCCATCAAACACCATAATTCACACCACATCGCCCTAGTGCCGCAAGCAAGGAAGGAATAAGAAGAAGACTTGTGCAATCTGCCATCCAAGGAGGGTTCGAAATCTGCCATTGGAGTGTGGAGTGTTTCTAGGTGTATTCTATCCTTAGTTTTAGTTCAATGTTTATATTAATTTGGTTTTCAATTATGATGAACATGTGGAACTAATTTCTTTTTAGTTGGAGGTGAATTCGAAGCCATGATTATATGTTTTATATGAATTGATTATATCCAGTTATTGTTTCTTGAGTCTTGAATGTGATTTGTTTATCTAAGTTATCAAAACTTGTTTATCTATGTTGGTTGAGAGTCGACACTTAATTTGCATGCATGAATTTGATGCTAGAGTATAAAGGAGTTTCACGTAATAGTTATTCACTTATATTCACAAGTAGTGGAGGTTGCTAGTCACAATCGTGTTACGTGAATCCTTGGTATAAGTCTCATGCTTTTCATAGTGATGAATGCCTTGTCAATGCTTATAATTTTCATAGAACTTAATGACTTTTGATATGTATCTCTATCATGCGTTTCATATAGGGAGCTTGAGAAAGATAATTTGGTTGCGATGCGTATTCCATCTAATTCAATGAAATAAGGAAAATCTGATAGTTGATTGTGCAATGCAATTAACTTGGGGTGTTGTCATTCATAGTCTAAAGGAATAATAACTAGAAATTGGTTTATATGCATATGTCATGTGTGGATAAGGACCTCTAACTAACCTTTCACCCATTTAATCCACCCAAATTCGTTTTTACAAAGTGTTTTATACAAAGTTTCTGTTTTAAGTTTTAAATTCTAAAAACAATTCCCCTTTCATTTAGTCTTGTTATATGAGTCAAAATCTGTTTTCTTTTAGTCTTTTGAGTCAAGTTAAGTTTCATTTTCGTCAAAATCACTTGTTTGGTCTAGAATTGAGTCTTTTTTATTGTTTGTTGCTGTTTTGAGGGATTTAAGTTAGTTTTGAGTCTATGGAGTCTAAATTAGTGTTTTTAAGTCTTATTTGCGTTGATTAGCATCCCTAGTTAATCCCCAGTCTAGAACGATCCCTACTTGCATATATACTACAATTGTCACAAATAGGGTTTAATTTGTGTGTCAAGTTAATTTTCACATCAATAAGCTTGTTCAAGGAATAGGTATGCGTAAACTTTCTGAGTTGTAACATTGTTAGTTCTCTTTGGAATTATGTCAAACTCTGAGGGAGTATCTTAAAATATACTTGTTTAATCTTAACATACTTTGTTTTCCTATGATTATGAGAATTTTTTCCACTAGGTTTTTGCTACCTAATGAGGTTTTGACAAGGCAGGTACCTTGGGCTGATCATATCCCTGATGACGTTCTGTAAACGTTTCATTTGACTTTGCATTTTCTCATGCATTTTTACTTAGACTATAGGTTTTGTCCCTACTTGGGTTTTACCATAGCCATTGGGTTTTTTCTGAGACTTAGTTCCATATGCAAGTTCCTTATTTACTTGAGACCAGCGTGTTCCTATAATCAGTGCCGACGAGTCGACTTCCTCAACTCTTCCTTGTCAAAGAAAATAAGCCACAACAATATTGTTTATTATTGTATTATTATTCTATATAAAATTTTAAAATTTAAAATTTATTTATTTATTTATTTTTATAATATACTATAGGCAAAGAGTGAGATAGAAAAATTATAAAACACATTAAAAATAAAAATATCAAGTAATTTAAAAATACCGAACACATTAAAAAAATTATAATACTAAATTTACAAATGTGAAAAATGTAAAAAAATATGCAAACACTCATGATCGCTTCCTCTACATTTTGAGGATGAGTACATCGTCATTTGAATTTTTAAAACCATACAAACCCTGATGAATAGTATTTTTAAGGGAGTTCAAAATAAATAAAATTCATAATCAGTAATGTATAAGTCCGAAAAATGTGAAATCATATATAAACACTCGTGATTGCATCCTCTAAGCTTAGACGATGTTTACTTGGTTGTTTAGATTTTTAAAACCATCAAAATCTCATGAATGGTGTTTTTTTATAAGATTGAAAAATTAATAAAATTAATAATAATTATTGTAGAAGTGTGAAAAATGTAATATACACACACACACAATTATTCGTAATGACAAGCTTTACAACTTTCGTAAAAATGTCAACTCCGAAATCCGACACTAATCCATAAACCTTATATTTAAATTTAACCGTCGGTTGTTATTTACATTTTATTCTACTCCCCGAATTTCATTTTTGAAAAGTGATCGTTTAACGGATGTAGAAAAATGAACAGTTCGAATCGGTGATATGACATTATGATATTTACGATTAACTAAAATTTGAGTTGATATTATATAGTTTCTAGAGACTTTATAAACTTCGAGCTATATCTTCATTATTGGTACACCTTTGCACATAATATCAACGATCTAAATCATTCATCTTCCTGCATCCCCTAAGAGATCATGCTTTCAAAATAGAAAATGTGAAAAAACAAAATTTGGTGAGAAGAATAGAGAGTAAATGTAAACGACAATTACGGGTAAATCTCTATTTATACTTTATGTGATTATAGTCCTAATCGAATACAACACTTTTTTTTGTTCTCAAGCTGTCTTTCCGCGTACCAAACGTAGTTACATAGCTCACGATTGAAAAGCCCAAAAGCCATTTTACGAAGAAAAAATAAATAAAAAAAAAACCAAAAGCCAGGGAAACAAGTACTTAAGAGGGTTTTGCTTTTCATTGGAGGGTCACAAGTTCGGCCAAATTGCATTTGTCTCTCAAAATATAAACTATTAATGTAAGCTGCCTATAAAGGGTAACGGGTCAAGTGGCCAGAGAGTTTCAGAGTTGTAAGAGCCGAGGTTTTAAAATATAGCGTGTGTTCTCTTCAGTTGGCCAAGATGAAGTTCTCCATCTGTTGTTTTCTGCTAATTCTGTCCTCCATCCTCTTGGTAAGCAAGTTTCATATCGATCGAATTCGTTCATCAATTTTAAACTTAATATAAAACTTTGATTTAATTCTCAACTAATTAATCCTTTGTTAATGGAACTTATATAGATGTCCCAGAACAGCTATGCAAGAAAAGACTCGGGAGACTACTGGAAGAGTGTGATGAATGACCAGCCCATGCCAGAAGCCATTAAAGACCTGTTTGTCCATCAAGAACATGAACATCAAGTGCCGTCAAAAGAAAAGAGCCATTTTGTTAAGGACTTTGACATGAGGCCGAATGCTATAATATACCATGGTGCTCATCATCATCAAGTGCCGTCGACAGAAAACAGACATTTTGTTAGGGACTTTGACATGAGGCCTAATGCTATTATATACCATGGTGCTCATCATCATCAAGTGCCGTCGACAGAAAACAGACATTTTGTTAGGGACTTTGACATGAGGCCTAATGCTATTATATACCATGGTGCTCATCATCATCATCATCAGGATCAACCTGCAGAAAATAAGCCCTTTTTCAACAAAGCATCATACATTCAAACAGTCAACCATGGCTAAATCAGATTTAGGATGATGATGGGGAACATGTTTTCCTGTGCTATGATCTATATATTAGACCAAGTTTGAAATAAAAATAGATCTCTCTCTCTCTCTCTCTCTCTCTCTCTCTCATTTGTACTATATATTCATAGTAGTGTTGAATTTCCATCACCTTTGATTTGTGCTGAATGTCTCAGGTTACAATTATTGAAATTATTTTGTGTGCTTTTAGCCATCTTGCCAAAGGCATCTAGTAACTGTGTGAAAGATGCATAATTAACAGTAGAAACTATTGCTTGTTAGTATCATGGGTTGAAGAAGTCACATCTAATGGAAATTTTGGCTTTTCCAAATATCAGATCAAGAGGGCTGAGATTTCAAGGATCTATTTATTATATACCTTTATTTATTTATTTATTTTTTTTGACAAACGATATTATGTATACTAAGAAAAGATGATGGATTAAGTTTCACAATGGGCTAATAATAATATAATTCAAAATTATCTTTGATAAGATGAATATCACTATATCATAGTACTAAATGATTACTTTAAATGATATTTTCTAATATCGACGACGATCACAAAAGATGATATTTCTGTAATTAAATATCAAAGAGTAATCATTCCTACTTGCCCATTTTTTATCAAAAAGGCTAGCCGTTTGTGGCAGATTATCAAAAAGGCTAGCCGTTTGTGCTCCCCTGTTGAAATATTGTTCATTCATGTATGTTTAAATAGCAAGTACGGTAGAAAGAATCATGAACAAAAGAGGCATGTCTTCTCTACATTTTTTAATTATTATCACAAATTCCAATCACTCATATAGAACCTATGAATGACAGATAATAGACTATATAAGTATCACCGACACCATGTTAGATAATCACTGTACTCCAAATTATAAACTTTCGAAAAATGATTCAACAATATATATTCAGCTCATAGTACCCTTTGGAGATATGGCGAAGAATAAAAAAATTTGAAAAAGCACCTCAAGATTGTAATTTTTATACAAAACACTTCAAGAGCTCAACTGGAGAAGAAAGAAAGAACATTTTATATGATCAATTTGTCATGTTTTAATTTGATTATTAGTATCGTAAAATCTTTTCGCCGTTATCAAATTATTTGGTCTTCTTTCTTCTAAACTATAAACTATTTGATACTAGGTTTTTTGTTCTAAATTTTACATGTGATATGCCCTAAAAATTTGATGATAAGTTTCACTTCAAAAGGGAGACGTGATTAGCAAATATCTCTAATTTAAAATGGAAAGTAAAGACGAATTGAACCATATTATTGCTAGTCCATTGTGAGTCTAACCTTCCCTTTCTCGTTAATATAGATAATATCGTATGTTAAAAAAAAAAAATAGAAACTAATGTTCTCAAGAGAACTTTAATTTATATGTGAAACTAGTCAACTATTTGTAATATCTCTCTAATAAAAGTAGAGTCCATTAACACATGAAGAGATAATACAAATTATGGTACACATAGATAGTAAAAGTAACATTTTTAACGTGAAAAATCCTTAAAAAGTGATTTAAGACAAAAATTAACTCTTAATTATGAGCCGTTCAAAAATAAAATCAAGGATGAGTTGAAGGGTTTGAGAGAAACTAGAGGTGGGATCAATTGGAACTTTGTAGTGTTGGGACGCTCGATAAAAAATTTGAGGCTCTTTGAGACTGAATGTTCTCCATTGTCAGTGCTCAATTATTCGTAATTAGACCAAAAAAATTAATTCAAATGCATGCTTCCAAAGGCACTGACTGACTGACTGAGTTCACTAGAAGGAGAAATTTTTATGGGAACTGGCTTCTCTGCTCTTCCAGTTCCCACATAAATTTTCATCTTTTTTTATTTGTGCGGTCACGGTTAAGTCATGTTTACATTTTATATTACTATTTTTTTTTATCTTATTATCTCTATAAAAAAAATCAATATAAAATGTTGACGTGGCTTAACTGTGATCGCGCAAAATAGGAAATGATGAGAATGTATGAGAACTGGGTATATAATACTTAGTATAATATAAGTGGACGAAGGAAAATAATTACTTCTTGCATGTTTGCCATTTGCTAACGAGAACACAGCCTCAAATGCTGAAAAACTTATGCATGTTTTCCATTTGCTCACCATGCGACTGCCTCAAACATTGAAAATTTTCTGCATGGTTGCCATATTTCAGTTTTTTACTACATTTCATAACAAATTGTTGTTGACTGAAACTGCAGGAGACGCATTGTTGTTTGTGCCAAGAGTACTTATCTTTACGTGGAAAAGGAAATCAACAAGAGACCTAGAATTTTTTTTTTTTTTTTTTAGTACAACGCTATATTTTACATTAAGAAAATGAAAGAGTTCGATAAGCCACACAAAGGGTAATCTAATTTGATATCAAATTCGTCATTTACGACATTTAAATCTAAGACCTCTTACTTACAAATAAAAAGAAATATCATCAGACCGTAATACTGAGTGAAAACAAGAGACCTAGTGTCACATCCCGGCCCGGGGCGGATCACTTCCCGGGCCCGACTCCACCACCGTAGCACGATATTGTCCGCTTTGGGCTTACCATTCCCTCACGGTTTTGTTTTTGGGAACTCACGAGCAACTTCCCAGTGGGTCACCCATCATGGGATTGCTCAAGCCCCCTTCTCGCTTAACTTCAGAGTTCCTACGGAACCCGAAGCCAGTGAGCTCCCAAAAGGCCTCGTGCTAGGTAGGGATGGGAATATACATATAAGTATCACTCCCCTGGGCGATGTGGGATGTCACAATCCACCCCCCTTAGGGGCCCGACGTCCTCGTCGGCACACCACGACCAGGGTTAGGCTCTGATACCAATTTGTCACATCCCGGCCCGGGGCGGATCACTTCCCGGGCCCGACTCCACCACCGTAGCACGATATTGTCCGCTTTGGGCTTACCATTCCCTCACGGTTTTGTTTTTGGGAACTCACGAGCAACTTCTCAGTGGGTCACCCATCATGGGATTGCTCAAGCCCCCTTCTCGCTTAACTTCGGAGTTCCTACGGAACCCGAAGCCAGTGAGCTCCCAAAAGGCCTCGTGCTAGGTAGGGATGAGAATATACATATAAGTATCACTCCCCTGGGCGATGTGGGATGTCACAATTAGAATTGAAGACCCCTAATTCGTTTCATTTTCCAGTTAGGAATTTTTCTATTTTCAGTAGTTTACTGTGTCCTTGATACATATGCATTTAAACCCAATTAGACAGCCAGTCTCTTGCATTTCTAACTTAATTCGTTTCATTTTCCAGTTAAGAATTTAAACGCCAATTAATTAGACAGCTAATTCTCAGCCTCTTGCATTTCTACCCTAATTCGTTTCATTTTTTCTGTCAGGAATTTCTCTATTTTCCTTATAAATGTATTTAAACTCTAATTAATTAGACAGCCAGCCTCTTGCATTTCTACCTTAGATCGTTTCATTTTCCTGTTAGGAATTTAAACTCTATTTAATTTGACAACTAATTTTCAGCCTCTTGCATATCTACCCTACTTCGTTTCATTTTTCAGTTAGGATCTTTTTCTATTGAAATTTCATTGTGTCACAAAATTGGACTGTTGACAAATAAGTCGTTCAAAATTCCCTTTTACAGTAAAAAAAAAAAAAAAACTCTTAAAACATTGCTTATTTACTGTAAATTAATGGTTTTTTTTCTTCTCTGTATATATTTTGATTGTTTTCACTAACATTGGTGAATTTTCAGGAAGAATGAAATCAACAAAGAGTAATGCATAGGAAACCAAAATTTTAATTCAAATTTGCAAACAAAATGATATGTTACCAATAGAAAATAAGCACCTTAATCAACGATTATGTAATAATCCAATCATCAACAACATCACTAAATTTGTAAATTTAATTTAAAAAATTTGATCTTCCTAGCATTATCCATGAACAAATAATGTCACTTGGTGGAAATTCAACAAACTCCAAAGAAGTTTAACCTTTTAACTTTATTCAAATTACATAACATTTTAGCATAAACTTAGTGAGAAAAAACCAACAGACTCCTGCATTAAAATTAAAATATTACATTGGAGTGGATGTTGGAACCCACACAAGATTATCAGCAGGAAAAAAATGGCACACAGGCGAAGACCCTGGATTAATCTTAAGCACATGAAATGAAGCATGATTAGGGCTCCACTGAGAGGTGTCCATGTGGCAAACAGCAACAGCATCTACTCGATCTCCATCCTCACCACCCAATAAAACTTTGTAAACCTTGTTCTTGCTTTCTTGGCTGTGACAGTAGAAAACTGCGTAAGGGTAAGGCAAGGTGTGACAAGCTACCATCTTTGTGGCGAAAATCTCTTTAGGCTCTTCCAAAATCGTGTAGTTTTGGAAGAGAGTAGTTGAATTGGTGAGATGGGTTGTGGCTACAACACTGAAACGGTTGTCGAATCCGAAGACGCCGCGTGCGAAATCAAGCATGGATTCTAAGGAAGTAGCACAGGACTTGATCTCTCCTTTGATGGGTGCAGTTTCACAATGTCTAAGAGTATCTTCCATGGCTTTGGCTTGGGGAGAGTCTTGAGAGAAGGAGAAGAATTGAAGAAGGTGGTGGAGCTGTTTTGATGAGAAGGGAATTGAATCGACTTCTTCTCTTGGCAATAAGGGGGGAGATTTTGAAAGGTTTCTTTTTGGAAAATAGATGGCCATCGTTTTCCCCAGCTTTAGGTCCTTCAAGGTGAAGAAAATCATATGTGAAGGGTCCATGTGATCCATGTGAGATGATGGATGAGCATGAACATGCTCCGTATGTGTTGTTTCCCACTGTTTTTCACTCATCTTCCTGCCCTCAATTCCCTGAGCACACTGCATAAATAAATGGAAGAGAAAATAAGACATGAAAATTTGAAAACTGCAACTAATTTCTAATAATTCTTTTGTAATTCAACAATACTAAATTAAAGAGAGAAAAAAGACTAAGGGAATGAAGTAAATATTACCATAACAAGCAGTAGCAGCAGAAGTAAGGCGGTCCAGAAAGCAAGTCCAGAACCCATGTTTCTTCCCTCACTAAAACTCCTTTCCGTTCTTTTCATCTGCTAATTCTGAAGGATCACAAAGATTGACTTGGAAAGTCTTTACTCATTTAATGGGTGAAAGGTGAGCATGTTTAATTTATTGTGGGAAATGCATCATTGACTTTAGGTGTTGGGCCCAATGGCTACCCACTTGTTATTGTCTCTTTATATTCTCGTCATTATATTTAGCCACTCGAAATTTTCATTATGGTCTATATTCCGTGAAAATATCAATAAAATCAGATAAAAATATGAAAAGGGAATGACGTTTAAACTGCACAAGATTCGAAGTCAAATTTTGATGAAAATCAACAAATTTCGACGATACTATTGACATATTGGTTAAATATATATCAACAAACTAACATGTGACATTCTCTTCAGTTTCATTTTAAATGTTCATGTTTTTTAGCAAATTTCATCATTAACTTCTATCGAATGCAACCGATATTAATATATCAAACAATATTTTTACACATTTACATATCGATATTTTCACTAATATTTGTAGACACATACCCTTCTATCTTTTACTCCGTATATCACCTAGAACATGGTGTCTAATTATTAAACATACCAAAGCCCTAAGCCCAAAGCCCAAATCTCCGGAAAGAGTTGATCTGTTTATGCTTTATTAAGTATACAGCTAAATTTATGATACATGTATACATGTATAGACTAAGAGCTCTTTTACATTCGTGTATTTCACCTAATCAAACCAATTTATCTTAAATATTGCAGATTCCGCTTGTAAAACAGAAACTATTCCTAAATGAAAAACATTTGCCAAAATTGTATGACCAGAAGAATTTCTGAATTAATAAAGAACTGTAAATTTCGTTGTTGTGGTCATGTTTCCAAAACCATCTGGAACGAAAGGATGAAGAATTTAGGAAGAAGACGAAGATGTATACACAATCCAACCATTCATCAGTAAAACCCAATCGTAAAACAAAGAACATATTTTATCTAATTTTTGGTTCTCATCTTTACTTAATATAGAAAGCAAATCTAGTTTGGAAGCCTTCCAAAAATTTGGAATCCTTATCTTGATTCTTCTCTATACTATGATCTGTAGGAGTGGGTTCGGTTCCGTCCGGTTCAATTTTTTCTTCTTTTTTTTTTTTTTCTTTTTTTTTTTTTTGTTTTGTTTGACTACTGTCCGATTTTGTCAGCTCGATTCGAGTTCAGTTCATTTTTGTTTTCCTAAAACTCCTTTGCCCACTATCAATTCAGAAAATGGAGACCAAGTTAAATAAGTACTAACGTTGCAGGTTACACTATCACTAGAGAGTTTCCCGAGGTTTGTGTGCTGCTAAAGGTTGACCTACTTGAGGACGTCGATGCATGCGCCAAGTTTGTTGACAGTGTTGGGAAAGTTGTCATCCACTTAAACTCTTTTGCGAAATGTCCTGCCTATTCAAGAAGGTCCTCCCTGATTGCTACCATGCATAAGACCTTGATCTTGGTAGTTGAGTCTATACAAGTTCATCAAGATGCTGTCAAGTGTGCTAAGGAGGCCGAAGTGGCATTCGTGGCTCAGCTTCACTCGGCTGCTGAAAATATCGAGAATCTCAAATCTGAACTCGCCGTTTTGAAAGGGTCTAATGTCTTTGCCCCCACTTCTTTGCATCTGGAGATTGCTTATCAGGAGGTCGCCCATTTAAATGCTAGGCTTAGTATGACTCAAGCGATGTTGGAAGCTGCAGAGAAGGAAATCAGTCGTGTTTCTCCGATGGTCGAGAACCTTGAGTGTGTCAATTCGGAGCTACAATCTGCTTGCTTTACCAAGGACGAGGAGCTTATCTTCATGCATGTTGAAGTGTCTCATCTCAAGGAGGTTGCCAGTAAGCTTGAGTCCAAGGAAGTGGATCTACAAGGTGCGCTGTCTGCTAACGAGAACCTAAAAAAGAAACTAGATGAGCTACAGGGCGTTCACACTAGGCTTGTTAAAGAGAATGTGCAGCTGAAGAATGAGAAAGCTGGTCACGAAGTGGCGCTTGCTTCTTGTCAAGTTGATTTCTACAAGCTTGGCTATGTAGGCCACCTTCAGGGAGACCATCAGATTATGAGTTTTCCAAGAAGGACTTCGAGACTTTTTCCATTTCTCCAGTTGATCTGCTTGATTTCTCATTTGAGGCTACCTCTGGTGAAGCAGCTGAGGGTCAGGCAGTCCAGGCAGGGACGGGTGATGATGAGCAGATGGAAGCTTTGGCTGCTGGGAGTGGTGCGGCTGCTGAAGGCGTGGCAATGGAGGAACAAGTGGTTGCGTAGGCTGCCAATGAGTAGTCTTTTTGCTTAGACTTAGGAATTTTCTTCTTTTCCTTTTTGTTTTGCTTTATTTGAGCTTTGCTGGCCTTTGAGCCAGTTTATCAATTTGCTAAAAATTTAATAAACAGCTTTCCTTGTTTTGCTTCAATCCTTCTATTTCGCTATGTTTTTGCAAAACTCTATCCTATAATGGTCGGCGGGGTGAGCTGCCTCAATGAAGCAGATGATCCCATGTCATCACTTAGGTTTTACCTTTGGCTTCGGGGCTTCTAGAGCTTTACCTGTAAGAAGAAAAAGTGTGAGATTTCTAACTTATAGAGCTGGCGGCCGAACTCGTTGCCTCCATAGGAAGCAAGTTATATCATGTGGCTACTATAGTTATGAGTTTCAGCTTTGGTTGGCTTCATGAGCATTAGCCCTCCCAGGGCCAACGGTCGAGCACGTACTTTGCTTAGAAAGCAAAGAAGTTCGTGGGGCTATTATGGTTGTATTCCAGCTTTCAAGTGGCTTCTTGAGCCTTGGCCTTCCGGGGGCATGTTGTGAGGTTTTTAACTTATAGAGCTATTGGCCGGACTCATGCTTCTCATAGGAAGCAGATGAGGTCCGTGTAGCTGCTATAGTTGTACCTCGGCTTTATCTTAGCAAAACTTAACCGTAAACAGTCGGCCAGAAGCGCTGCTTTTAAGTAAGTAGGCGAGTCCACATAGTTATAGCGGGCGTAAATCTTGGCTTACGGATTGCCTTGGGCTGCCAGTTGTTGGGTCGTCGACTAGCGTTTTACTTACAGAAGCAAACAACTCGCGTAACCACCTCAAGCATCGTTCTTGGCTCTTGGAGGCGTTTTAGGCGTGAGGCCATATCCTTTCGAGTCGTAACTTTGATTACACATGTTGCTTAACTAGTTTTGCAACATTTTAAAACCTAGTCATTTCATGAAGATTTGCACATTGAGGACGGACCATCTTGTCACACGAATTATTTCATGGGCAGGGTCCTACACTTAGCATCTCTTCCGGTTAGAGACTCGAGATCCCGCGGAATTGAATCCAGGGGAAGGATTATCGTGGCCACTTCTAGGAGTCGTCTGGCGTAGGTAGACATTGTATTCAGGAGAAACTGAGCAATCGTACCACCCATCCACGTCTGGATATTCCGGATTAGTTTACCCTCTCGTATTGGAGAGTACACGCCATGTCTGAACGGGCAAAGGGCGTCTTTTGCTTGTCACAAGGGTGGTTGAGGGATTAGTTTAACCTTTTACGCTGGATCGCTTACGCCATGTCTGTAAGGCAGCATGCGTCTTTTGCTTGTCACAAGGTTAGTCAGTTTGTTTATGCATTTAACCCAGGCTTGTGAATAATTACTTCAATCTTCATTGAAAATAGAGGATTTTATTAACTTTGCTCATAGGCAGTAACGGCATAACAACTGATAATCCTCGGCATGTGAGGTATTGTTCATCAAGTTGCTTGAGTCTTCGAACTTTTTTTGTCCTGAACAGGGTCTAAGGAATGGTGGAAGGTCACACGTAGTACTTTGTTAGGTTGTAGGCATTCCACTGCTTGTTGATTTCTTTGTCGCTCATAATGGTGAGGGTGTCACTGCCCTTGCCGCCTACTTGGCTAATTTTGTACGGACCTTCCTAGATAGGAGTCATCTTTTTGGAGCCTTCCCGTCGGACGATGATGAAGGCTTTTTTTAGGACTAAATCTCCTGGCTGGAACTGTCGAATTTTTGCCTTCTTGTTGTAGCTGGAAAAGAATAAGCCGCAATGCGGGTGATAACCTTCTCGTGCTCTTCCTCTACCAGGTCTAAGTTTATGGTCATCTCCTTTTCGTACTGCTCTAAATTTGGTAGTACAGTGTTGGTGCTTGGCATCGTGATATTGGGAGGAATGATAGCCTCAGAGCCATACGCTGGGGAGAATGAAGTTTCACCGGTTGCTCGTCTCTTGGTGGTACAATATGTCCATAGAACACTGGGGAGCTCATCTGGCCACTTGTCTTTCTTGTCTGAAAGGGTTTTCTTAAGGCAATTGAGGATAGTCTTGTTGGACATCTCGGCCTGCCTGTTGCCTTACAGATATCGAGGTGTGGACATGTGCTACTTGATGCCATATTTTTCAAAGACCTTCGCCAAGTCTTTGCCCATAAACTGGGGACCATTGTCAGTGACAATGAAGTGTGGGATGTCGAAGTAGTAGATGATGTTCTTCCATATGAAGCACTCTATATCCGTCTGGGCGGTTGTAGTCATGGGTTCGGCTTCGACCCATTTTGTGAAATAGTCAGTCGCCACAATCATCATGCATCTGCCCTTGTAGCAGGTGGCATTGGTCTTACCAGGTCAATCCTCCATTGCATGAATGGCCAAGGGTTTGACTACGGTGGAGTTCGTTGACAGGTAGTGCAGGCACGGGCTTGAAGTGCTGGCAATTGTCGCACCTTTGTACATATTCCTTAGCGTCTTGATGCATAGTTGGCTAGTAATAGCCAGCATTAAAAACTTTTTGTGCCAGCGAACAGCCTCTAAAGTGGTTTCCATATACTCTTTCGTGGATTGAGCTAAGAATCTTCAGGTCGTCGAGAGGCGATAGGCAGGGAAGATGTGGTCCTAAAAAGGATATTCGAACGAGCATGCCATTCCACATATAGTAGTTTTTTGCCTTCATTTGGAGCTTCCTGGACTACAGTTGTTCTGCAGGGAGTGGTCCGTTGATTATGTAGTCGATGATAGGATCTTGCCAATCTGGTGTCGTGCAGATCTGCGCCATCTCGAGTGTTGGTTCCTTATCTATGCTTGGCTTTTCCAAGTACTCGACTGGGATGGAGCGCCTCAACTGATGGTCTAGTGCAGAGCCTAGGCTTGCTCGTGCGTTTACGTTGGCATTTTCTACTTGCGAAACCTGAGTGAGTATGTACACCTGGAACGTCGCTCGCTGTTCTCGTACCTTCTCGAGGTATCGGGCCATCCTTGGATGCTTTGTTGCGTACTCCCCAGAAGTTTAGTTGGTGATCAGCTGGGAATCGGAATAGATTACAAGCTTTTTCACCGCTAGGTCTTTTGCCAATCGAATACATGCTAGTAGGGTTTCATACTCTACTTTGTTGTTTAATGCCTTGAAGCTTAGAATAATCATCTACTCAAGCATTGAACCGTCCGAGGTAGTAAGAACTAGGCTTACCCTCGATCTTTGGTGGTTGAATGATCCATCGACTTGCAAACGCCAACAATCTCCATCAGGTGGGGCTAGTACGGCTATGGCGTGCTCGGTTACCTCCGAGGCATTTTTAGGTTATGTTACTGCATCCTTCAAGCTTGGGTGAATTCTGCTATGAAGTCCGCCAACATCTGGGCTTTTGTCGCTGTGCGGGGTTAGTATGCTAAGCCGTATTGGCCAAGTTCCAATGCCCACTTCATCACTCATTGAAAAGCGTTTGGACTGTGCAAAATTGATTGCAATGGGTGTTGGGTCATGACGATGGTTGGATTCCCTTGAAAGTAGGATCTGAGCTTCCAAGCTGCAACAACTAGCGCCAAAATTAATTTTTCAATCTTCGGCTATCTAGTTTCCGCATCAATGAGAGCTTTGGATGTATAGAATATAGGTAGCTGGGCCTCCAGCTCTTCTCGTACGAAGGCAGAGCTTACTGCTACTTCTGATATTGCTAGATAGATGTACAGGTTTTCTGCTGCTTCTAGCTTGGATAATAGTGGAGGTGATATCAGGTACTGCTTCAGGTCCTGAAATGCTTTCTCGCACTCATCGTCACATTTGTCCTTCTACGTCTTTTTTATTGCCTTGAAGAATGGCTTGCATCGGTTGATGAATCGCGAAAGGAACCAATTAAGTGCGGCTGCTCGTCCGGTCAGACTTTGGATCTCCTTAAGAGCCATGGGTGATTTCATGTCCAGGATCGCTCTGATCTGCCTTGGATGAGCCTCGATTCCTCGTTGGATAGCAAAAGTCTTTACCAAGTTAAATGTGGTCTGACCGCTATTTGCCCTTCACCATAAGCTCGTCGACGTAAACTTCCACGGTGACTCTGATTTGCTTCTTGAACATCGTGTTTACGAGTCGTTGGTAGGCTGCTCATGCATTTTTGAGGCTAAAAAGCATGACCTTGTAACAGTATATGCCTTACTTGATCATGAATGTGGTCTTCTCTTTGTCAAGCTTGTGCATGGCAATCTGATTGTAGCTTGAGTACGCGTCTAAGAAGCTGAGCAACTGGTTTTCGGATGTTGAGTCAACGAGCAGGTCGATTCAGGGAACCGGGTAGTTATCTTTTAGGCATGCCTTGTTGAGGTCGGTGTAATCCACACATACTCTCCATTTGCACTTTTTTTTTTTTCATTACTAGCACGACGTTGGCCAGCCATGCTGAGTGCGCCACTTCCTTAATGAATCCGGCTTCCAGTAACTTGTTGATC
The DNA here is from genome assembly GCF_041283825.1 of Pyrus communis. NCBI lineage: Eukaryota > Viridiplantae > Streptophyta > Magnoliopsida > Rosales > Rosaceae > Pyrus > Pyrus communis. Next base: position 7,117,144 of record NC_142574.1, on the reverse strand, counting down.
TCCGCTTCAATAATCACTACTCGCTTAGGTACGAAATGTCGCCTTTTCTGGATCACAGGTTTGGCAACGGGATCGACTTGCAGCTTGTGACAAGTTATCGTTAGATCAATACCGGGCATGTCAGAGGGTGACCATGCGAAGATGTCATGATTTTTCCTAAGGAAAGCCATGAGTTCTTCCTTCTCCGCCAGGCTCAGATGTGAGCCAATTCTAACCATCTTTTTCGGCTAGTAGAGGTCAACAATGATGTCATCGGCATACTCTTTGGGTTTTCATCTTGATTCATCTTCTAAGGCATTGTCGACCTTGACGCCATCTTCTTAACCTGTCTACTATAATTGCTATTTGGCGGATGTGGAGTCATCTTTCTCCACTTCAACTGTTACTACTGAGGCGAAAGACTTCTTCTTTGATTCCTTCAGAATTTGTACAGTGCATCTCCTGAACATAGCCTGGTCGCCTTTGATCTCTTCGACGGCTTCTCCCGAGATACGAAATCGAATTTTCTGGACATAGCATGGTCGCTGACGATCATGAAGGTCTGCGATGAGACCATCGGTGGACTGGTTACATCGAGTGTGATAGTGTCAATGGCAGTTGAGGTGAGTCCGTTGACTTTGATCAAAACCTCTGCTTTGTGTTGGATGGTGTTTTCTAGGCCCATCCTTTGGATGACTGATAGTTATAGGATATTGACTGAGCCGCCGTTATGCACCATAATTCTGTCAACGATGGCGTGGGCCAGTTATACAGAAATCACCAAGGCATTGTCGTCGTGGGGAAAGTCTACTCCCTCAACGTCTTGCTCGGTGAAACTGGTAATTGGTCCAGGTACAACATATATGGCTTGAACTTGATAGACTAATCTCGTTTGCTAGATCTTCCTCTTTTTGGAGTTGTTGGTGGCACCTAGATTCTCATAGTCAACAAATATTTCTTTGATTCAGATTATCTTGGTTGGGGGTTTGGCATTGGCATCTGCTTCTCACCTTGGCCAAGCAACTGGTCCGTTGATATACTGGTCACATTTGCCTTCCTTCATGAGATGCTTAAGGTACATTTTGCATGTGGTGCAGTAATTGGTTGTGTGCCTAAGGCCTCTGTGGAATGCACAGTACTTGGTCTGGTCCATTTTAGAGGTATCACCCCTTAAGGGTGGCGATGGCTATAACCATGGCTTGTCCTTGAGGTCGCGAAGGATCTGGTTGATTGGGACTGAGAACTTGGTGTACGTCTTGGGCACTGTGCCTCCCTTTGCTGGGGACTAGTCCATACGCTTGTCTCCTAGCTTGTTTTTGTTATTGAGTGGTTTATCGCTCGCCTTCTTCTGAGCCAGTTCTTCGTCTTTGCACGGCTGCTTAAGCAGCTTCTAGGAGGTTTTTTTCTCATCCTAGAGTGAGTGCTTTTCTGCCAAAGCATAAGAGTTTAACAGGGACAGGTTTTCGCCCATAATCAATTCTCCGAAAAGCAGGTGATCTACTAGGAGCCCCTTTCAGAAAGCTGAGTATGCAATGTTGTCGTCGATTCTGACAATCTTCGCCTTCTCTGCCTTGAATCTCTTGATGTAAATGCGGAGTGACTCATTCAGGTCATTCTTCATGTTGAAAAGGTGGTCAGACTTTTTTTTGATTGAGTGGCAGGACAACCTTTATGAAAACCAAGGAAAGTTCGTCGAACTTCCGGATTAAACTTGGTAGCAGAGTGTGGAACCAGTCTTTCCCTTGGAGCATAGTGGCAAAGATTTTGTACATGAAAGCGTCATTGTTAGCGTAGAGGGTCATAGCACTTCTATAGTGCATCAAGTATCTGTCCAGATCTTCATCTGCTTTAAACAAAGTGAAATGTGACGGGTTCAACTTCCGCGGTGACTCCATTTGCTCAATATCGTCTTTAAATGCTGACCTACTCAGGTTGGCCACGTCTCTACGGAGGGCATCATCGACAGTGTCAATGCGTTGGAATCCACGCTGCTGTTCTGCTACCAGCCTTTGTACTTCCTCCTAGATTTGCACTTGGGGGGGCAACGAAGCCTTCTGCTGCCCCTGGTGTTGACCTGTTGGTCCAAGTTGCTTTTCGGCATGTCTTGCTCATTTGTGTCACTGTCGCGATAAACGTGGTTCGCTTTATGTTGCCCACCGTCACTTTGGGCGGACGCTGCCAGTGGAACTTGAGCTGGACTGCTCACATGCTCTTCTTTGGGCATCAAGCGGCTGCCCATTCCATTACCTCATAGGAAGATTTACTTATGGGCCTAGCCTTGTATGGACGCTTCTCCTGGAATATCATGAGTGCTCGTCGGAGTAGGGAATAAACGCTTCACTGTGCATCTAGGCAAGAGAAGAAGTTTGCCCAATGGCCCAAACGAGAGTGCACACTACCTGAACACACAGTTAGTGACGGGCTAAGCGATTTTTTACCGAAATGTCGTTAGAATGAGTCACGTTTTTCTGCCCTTGTCCTGCTTCGGGACACATCGTCTAGGGTGTCCTTCATCTCGATACGCTCGAGGAGCTAGTTCGCTAAAGTGGTCTGCTAGACAAGGGCGTTTGTCAAATTGGCGACATGCTGGGGTAGATGGTGCTTGCTATTTGGATTAGAAGAGTCTAGATAATGGGCGCCTCCATGTGTGGTAGAAGTATAATGGACTACAGGTACAAAACTTGAGCCCAAAGTGAGCATTTTTGCAGAAAAATAGGGTGAAAGTAACCTTGAATCGATCGCGGAACCTGTGGTTTGAATTTGGATCACTGGAGGTGGCCTCATAATGGATTAGGCCACGGGCCAATTCGTTGGGTCGGCGTCTGCTCGCCTTAGACCTGCATGGCCGTGAGCCTTTCTGGCCGTTAGGCTGCCACATCATGACTTACTGGCTAGGTAGCTTAGGCTTGGGCCCATTGAGCTAGGTAACAATTGCTGCATCATGGGCTCGGGTTTGAACTTACTGTCATAATGGGCTGGGCCTCCTACCCTGGGCCTGTTATGGCAGCTGCCAAGTTTTGGGCTTCATGCCTATGGGCTTGGAAATAGACCTGGGCCTCTTACCTAAGGCTTGGTTGGGTGCGACGCTACAAGGGCAGCAACGGTATTCGTGGTGCTGTGGCTTGATGGCCTTACCGTGGCTACTAGGTCACGGTAGTGATGATAGTGGCGCGACTCCACGGTGGTGGGGCTCTTTATGCCGTCGCATTGAGCCTTGAGGACCTCCATCGTGGGGCTATGTCCTCGTCTCCATTCTCTGGTCCAAATCCTTGCATGTACAGGGTTCCATTCGTCATAGTTTCTGAATTTCCTACCATTGTATCCTTTCTCCAGGATTGATCGAGAAAGTTTTCTAGGAAAAATTAATTGATAAGACGTGTGAGAAATTCAACGTAATAGAAAATTCAAAAAACTAATGCGAGAGCTTTTTTCGAGTATTTTGAATCAGCTCTCAATGAAAGCACCAATTTGTCGATGCAAATTTCTGCCATCTTCAATCTTGACGAAAATGCACCTGCAAAACAATCAACACCTTTGATCAAAGACCTAAGCCTCACGCTTCCACGAGGTGGGAGGGTTAGGTCAACAGATCTCTGATGCCTAAGTTAGTTTCTCTGAGAGAGTAAAGTGTTTAAGGCTTTTTTAAGGTTGCAAAAGCTCTGAAAATTTGGTAGAATATGGGGTATTTATAGGGATAGGGCCGGCCATAGTGTTTAATGGAGAGATATTCTCTAAATATTCCCAAGATATTTAATAGGAAATTATATTTTGAGATAATGGTGTAATTATCCCTACTTTATTTAAATTAGGATTACTTACTTGATTGGAGTCAATCTTCAAATGGGAATGTATTAAAGATAGGATTTGGGCAATTAATCCTTATCTTTAATTCATTGCCAAGGGCAAGTGAGTTGTGGGCAGTCGTATTCAGCTGCTGAGACCTTCAGGAATGTGAGATGCGCGTGGGAGCATCTAAGAAGCCTACCCATTTATTGAGGGCAATCTTGTCTTCCTTGAATAAAAGCCCACATGTTACCTCTAGAATTTTTTGAATTATTTTAGGCTCCACACCTTCCATGAGAAGAAATTTGGTTTCTATTAGCAAACTCATTAAGAATAAGTCTTTTTCCGAATTTTAATGAAAATGGTTTTGATATTAGTCATAAGTTGTATTCTATTGGAAGTGGTTTGTTTAAGCTAAATTGCAAGGTTCCTTTTGTCTCCATGAACACGTAAGAATTAAGAGAATGATTCAACCAATGAAACTTTATCCAAGTTATGGCAAGCGTTTAGGACATATATCAAAGGAACAAATGCAACTTTAAAAAAACTAAAATTTTGCCACCACTTGATTATCAAGACATGGATGTTTGTGTTGAATGTATAATGGGAAAAATGGTTAACACCAAGAAAAAGGATGCAATTAGAAGCCAAAATCTGCTGGAACTTATTCACACTGACATATGTTATCTGTTCCTACACTAACACATGATGGTTTTAAGTATTTCATCACCTTCATAGATGATTATTCTAGGTATGGTCACTTGTGTATTTTTTGGCTGAAAAATCTGCTGCGTTTGAAGCTTTTAAAATATAGGATGAACTGCCAATTTAGTCTTTGAATTATTACCTTAGTGAAAATTAGATCGCTAAACTATTTTTTCAGAAAAATCAATCATTGCATTATAAAAATCTACCAATTACATCCCTAATATTATATTCAAAGCTACTATATTCAATTTTCCGTCAATTTAAGCTACGTTACTTGTATGTGATATACATTGAAGGGTAGATTGATATTTTTTTCATAAAGAAACAATGTATGGAGTTAACTTTGGAGGGTGAATTGGTAGTTTTTCATAAAGAAATAGTGTAAATTAACTTCAGAGGGTAAATTAGACATTAGATTCACAATCTATATGAAATGTTAAGGGCTTATAGGCGAGAAAATGACGGTATTACACTCTAAAGTGTGTGAAGTGACTTAAGTTGATGAAAAATTGGATAAAATAGCTTTGAATATAATAGTAGGGATGAAATTAGCAATTTTTAATGAATTTAAGGACTTATTTTACCGAAAAAATAATTTAAGGACTTAACTTTCACTGAGGTGATAGTTTAGGGATTAAATCAGCACTTCACCCTAAAATATATAAAGCTGAAGTGGAAACAAATTGGACTTAAAGATCAAAGTTGATAGATCCGATAGAGGTGGGGAATACTATGGCAAGTATGATGAAGTTGGCCATCGTCCTGGACCTTTTGCACCATTTTTGGATAAGAATGGCACTGTAGCACAGTATACTAATCGTGGAACACCTGAACAGTATGGAGTTTTAGAAAGACGAAATAGATCTCATAAAGATATTGTGAGGAGTATGATATGCTGCACAAGGTTGCCAATGTTTTGTGGAGTGAGGCTACAAGGACAGTGAACTACATCTTAAATAGAGTCCTCAGCAAATCTATTCCAAGCACTCCATATGAATCGTGGTACAAGAAGAAACCAAGTGTATTTCATCTAAAAGTTTGGGGTTTACAAGACAGAAGCAAGAGCTTATAATCTATTGGAGAAAAAGTTGGACCCAAGAACCATTAGTTGTTTCTTCATTGGATACTCGAAAAGAAGTAAAGGCTATCGGTTTTATTATCCAAATCACACCACAAGAATTATTGAATCTAGGACAGCTAAGTTTACAGAAGAGTCTATTGGTGATTTAGAGGTTGAAAGCTTAAGCTTTGAAGAATAAAAGGAAGTTAATCAACAAAAGGTTGTTCTAGAAGAGGATATTGTTGTTGTCCCCACCATGATAGCAAGTGAGGAAGTCCCACTAATGCTCACGTAGAAAATGAGTAGTAAGAAATAACACGTGATGATCATGACATATCAATTCAAGCGAATGAGCCTATAGCCCCTACTAACAATGTCGACAACCAAAACCAATTTAAGAAAATCCTAAAGAACTAGAAAGCCTGCAATACCGGATGATTTTCTTGTTATCTTCAAGAATCTGAATTTAAACTGGGAGGGGTTGTTCCAATTACATTCAAAGAAGCCATGACTAGTTTACAAAATGAAGAGTGGTTGAAAACCATGAAGTCGAATCAATGAGTAAAAATGGAGTTTAGGAGTTGGTCCAATTACCAAAAGGGTGCAAGGCTATAGTATGTAAGTGGGTATTCTAAACCAAAAGAGATTCTAAGGGAGACGTAGAGTGATCTTAGGCTAGATTAGTAGTCAAGGGTTTTATACAAAAGGAAGGAATTGACTACAATGAGATATTCTCTCCAACTTGTACCAAAGATTCATTTAGAGTCATAATGGCACTCGTAGCTCACTTTGACTTGTTTCTACACCAAATGGATGTAAAAACCGTATTCTTGAATGGAGATTTAGATGAAGAGATTTTCATGAAGCAACCTAAAAGGTTCATTCAAGAAAGAAGAGAGAATTTGACATGTAAGCTCAACAAATCCGTTTATGATTTGAAACAAGCCTCAAGATAATGGTACTTGAAATTTGATTGAGTTATCCAAGATTGTAGTTTCATTGAAAATCCTTTTGAAAAGTGCATATATCTAAAACTCAATGTTAGGAATTTTCTAATTTTGGTCCTCTATGTAGATGACATATTGCTAGTTAGCACCAATCTTACCCTACTCTATGAGACAAATCTTTTCTTGTCTAATAAATTTGAGATGAAAGACAAAAGGGAGGCATCTTACGTTTTAGGGATAGAAATCACTAGAGATAGGAAGAATAAAATACTTGGCTTATCTCAAAAAGCTTACCTGAACAAATTCTTAAAAGGTTTGACATGCAGGATTGCAATGGTTGTGACATTCCCATGGAAAAGGCAAACAAGCTAAGTAAATTCTAATGCCCCCAAACTAAAATTGAAAGGGCAGAGATGGCTAGAAGACATTATGCTTCTCTTATAGGCAGCCTCATGTACACACAAGTGTGCACTAGACCTGATATTGCTCAAGCAATTGATGTTTTGTCTAGATATTAATCTAAGGTTTCACTCATTGGATGGCTGCAAATAAAGTATGAGATATCTGAAAGGGCCTAAGACTTATAAGCTCTGTTATAAAAAGACCAACAATCTTGAGTTGATTGACTACTTGGATTCGGATTTTACGAGGTGTGCAGATTCTCTCAAGTCTACTTCCAGCTATGTTTTCATGCTCGCCGGAGGAGTTGTGTCTTGAAAAAGTATAAAAGACAGGAAGTTGATACATCTACTATGCAGGCTGAGTATGTAGTTTGGTATGAAGCCACTTAGCAAGATGTGTGGTTGAAGAACTTCATATCTAGCGTGAATGTTATCGAATCGATTGTTAGGCCTATACACTTATGGTGCGATAACAAAGCCGTTTATTTTCCATGCTCGGAATAAGAAAATGTCTAATAGAACTAGACATCTGAATCTTAAGTATAAGATGATTCGCAAGGAAGTCAAGAAGCAGCAAGTCAAAATAGATTACATTGATACTAAATCAATGTTGGCGGATCCACTCAATAAAACTATTCCTAATGTAGCATTCCATATGCATGCGAAGAACGTTGGCTTAGTTTTCAATTTTGATGCATTGGATTAGTGGGAGATTCATGTTTTCTAATTTAGTTAGTTCTCTTTTGCATTCATTTTGGAGTTAAGTCACTAAGACTATTATATTGTTTTCGGCTGGTTCGTGAGTTTTGTATTATAAGTTTGAATCATTTTCAGTTATTTATTATAATCTTGTTGAATATATGTTATATATATGTGACTGCTTGAATGCAGAAGTGAAAAGTAAATTTATATCTTTAAAGTCATAAGTATTTACTGTTGAGGAAAAATTAAAGCACACAACTCTAACACAAGTGTTGGAGAGACAAAACAAGTAAACAAATTACTTGTATTACACACACAAAATATTACAACACACAATCTCAAGGACACACTTTAGAAGCTATGACACTATCTCACTTCTAGAAACACACGTAGAACCACTCACACTTAAAACAAGACTACTCACTTACAAGGCTTCTCACTCTCTTACTTAGCTCTCTCTTGGTTTGCTCTCTTACTTCTTCTTGATTACAAGCTTACAACACCACACCCATATTTATAGGTGGGCTTGCCGACTTTCCCCTTGCCTACCGACATGGGCTTTACATGGAAATTAATCTTCTAGTTCTTTCTACAACAGCTCACCGACATGGGTTTTTACTTATGACACATTTGTTACAAGCTTCTAGATTTTTCTAGCAAACAAACCTATATGATATTATAGTTAGAATTCTCTAGCTTGCTAATATGCATGCATCCTAGTGACATTGCTTGCTAGAATTCTTTAGCAAAATCCCATGCATGATTCTTCTAAAACACCAGGATTTTCATAATGGGTTGGACCTTAATCTTTGGGCTGGTGTTGTACTTTTAACACTCCCCCTCAACACCAGCTCATTTTTTTCTCCACGTTGAATTGACAACGAAACTTTTCGAACTTGTCGGTACTCAAACCTTTTGTGAACAAGTCCATAATTTGATCATCTGTATTGATCTGTCTTATCTTAGCAAGACCTTCTCTCTAATGAAATGATAGTGTACCTCCACATGCTTAGTTCTCACATGAATGACTGGAGTTTCTGCCAAGCTAATTGCCAATTGGTTATCACAGTACAATGGTACTGCATAATCTACTGGTTGATATAGATCACTCATCAACTATACTAACCATGCATTCTTTTGATGCTGCCATTGCTGCTGCTTTATAATCTGCTTCTGTGGTTGACAAAGACACTGTTGGTTGTCTCTTGCTGCACCACGAATCTACTTCATACCCAATTCTAAAGACATACCCAATGGTCAATCTCCTGGTGTCATGATCCCCTGCAAAATCTATGTCACAATAGCCAACCAACTTATGGTCTTCACCTTTATTGTACAACAAACCATAGTCAATTGTACTTTTTACATATCTTAATATCCGTCAAACCGTTTTTAGATGAGGGTCCTTTGCCATGTGGCCTTCTTTCCACAATTGTAACATTTACCCTCAAACCTTTTATTATTCTGGGACTGACCACGGTTGTCGTGATACGTTGGAGCTCCTTCTGGCCGAGAACTCCCACCTCCTTGATGACCTTTCACCTTGTCACCATTCTTTTAGATTCATTACCAGCATGCTGCTTGAAGCTACCTTTACTTTTGTTGGTGTAGAGTGCTTCCTCCTTACCTCTTGACGAGACCTCTCCCATTTGCTTTTCCAAAGCTTCTTGATTGGCAAGCAAATTCTCAAACTCAATAAATGATGGTTGGGTCAGCCATCCTTGTACAATGGCAACGAAGCCTCAATATTTGGGTCTCAACCTATGGATAATTATTCTTTTTATCCTACATTCTACAATGTCAGCACTAGGATCTAATTTAGAAATTTCACAGCTAATACTTTACCTTGTGGAAATATTGGGCAATCGTCATGTCCCTTTGGGCCACTAATAATAGCTTATTATCGAGAAACTGTAGTTTTGTATCGTTCCTCTTTGAAAAGAGTATGGCAAAGGTGCCCCACGCTTCTTTCGGTGTTTTGGCTTTCCTTATGTACTCTAACATGTCCTCTTCAATTGTGGTTTTTAGGGCGAACATGGCCTTCCCTGCCTTGATCTTCCGCTTCCACAGAGCGCCGTTGGCATCTTCTTCCGGCTGCGTAACTTCATTACCGTCGACAATCTCCCAAAAATCTTAGCCTTGTAGGTAAGACTCCATACACATCGCCCACGTGTTGTAATTTTTGTTGTTCAACTTCTTAATTCCTCCAACGACTTGAAAGTCACTCATCGTGTTGGCAGAACGTAGATACGCCAAACAAGATTAGCTAACAATCTTGCAAAGTACTACTCACGATTCTTGGAAGCTTCACTAGAGACGGTCTCTGATCGTAGCTCTGATACCAATTGTTAAGGAAAAATTAGAGCACACAACTTTAACTGGAGAGACAAAACAAGTAAACAATTACACACACAAAATATTACAACACACACTCTCAATGACACACTTTAGAAGTTATGACACTCTATCACTTCTAGATACACACTCTAAACCACTCACACTCTTCGCAAGACTACTCATTTACAAGGCTTCTCAGTCTCTTACTTAACTCTCTCTTGGTTTGCTCTCTTATTTCTTCTTGATTACAAGTTTACAACACCACCCCCATATTTATAGGTGGGCTTGCTGACTTTCCCCTTGCCCACCAACATGGGCTTTACATGGAACCTAATCTTTCTTTCTACAACTGCCCACTTCTTCTATATTTTTCTAGCAAACAAACCTATATGATATTATAGCTAGAATTTTCTAGCCTACTAATGTGCACGCATCCCACCTACATTGCTTGCTAGAATTCTCTAGTAAAATCCCATGCATGATTCTTCTAGAACACCAAGACTTTCATAATGGGCTGGACCTTAATCTTTGGGCTGGTGTTGTACTTTTAACATTTACAAGAAAATATGAAGAATGTTTTCAAATATTGTTTTCATTAAAGGTAGAAAACTAAGTTGTTCTAGTACAGTTACAGCAGTCGTCATGCTAGCACCGACTGGGTTTTGGACATAAGGTTTCAGTCATCATTCTCATTCCTTTGAAGCATTAGGCAGACTTACATGGTCTGATCAAAGAAGACCTTAGAAATTAAAATATCAATATATTACATCAAGTTTAATATTTATATTTAAATCTTCTCAATTATTGGTGTTTCATGTGATTAACCATGCTTACATATGTGATTATGAAAACTGTGGACAGTAGACGTATCTTCCCATGTGAAAGGTCTCATAGATCATTTTATTCCTTCAGGAACTGCTGGAATTTTAGTGCTCTGCCCATCTTCAGTTTTCAATTTTAAAAAAAAAATGCATACTTCCATAGGCACTGAACCATTTGACTAGCTTCAAAGAGAGGATAAGAGAAGCAATTGTTTTTTCGCATGCTTATCTTGCAATTGTAATTGCAAGATTTATCTTGCGGTTTTTCTTGACGTGAATTAATCAACTTGTTGAACTATCCACACGGATGAGAGTCTTCACTGCCCAGACACAGACGAGCGGAATAAAACGTAAGAGAATATGTTCGTACGTAGTTTAGGGAGCTAGAAAAATCAACAAGTTCCGAAGAACATTGACCTTTATTTTTATAGTCAAACACTGTGCTGCATTAAATGTTACACAGAAGTGGAGGTTGGAACCCATACAAGATTATCAGCAGGAAAGAAATGGCACACAGGAGAAGACCCTGGCTTAATCCTAAGGACTTGAAATGAAGCATGATTAGGGCTCCACTGAGAGGTGTCCAAGTGGCAAACAGCAACAGCATCCACTCTATCTCCATCCTCACCACCTAATGAAACCTTGTAAACCTTGTTCATGCTTTCTTGGCTGTGACAGTAGAAAACCGCATAAGGGTAAGGCATGGTGTGACATGCCACCATCTTGGGAGCTAAAACCTCTTTAGGCTCTTCCAAAATAGTGTAGTTCTGGAAATGGGTGGATGAGTTTGTGAGATGGGTAGTGGACACAACACTGAAAGTATTATCCAATCCGAAGATGCTGCGTGCAAAGTCAAGCATGGATTCTAAAGAAGTAGCACATGACTTGATCTCTCCCTTGATGGGTTCAGTCTCACATTGTCTAAGAGTATCTTCCATGGCTTTGGCTTGGGGAGAGTCTTGAGAGAAGGAAAAAACTTGAAGAAGGTGGTGGAGTTGTTTTGAGGAGAAGGGAAATAATTCAGCTTCTACTCTTGGCAACAAGTGGGGAGATTTTGAAGGGTTTCTTTTGGGAAAATAGATGGCCATTGTTTTCCCCAGCTTTAGGTCCTTCAAGGTGAAGAAAATCATGAGGGAATGGTCCATGTGATGCATGTGGGATGATGGATGAGCATGATGAGCATGGTCATGATGTGTAGTTTCATGGCCATTATCACCATCTGTCTTAGCACGAATTCTTCGATCCATAAAGTCTCTTCCTTCGATTCCCTGAGGACACTGCATAATATATAACAAATTGGTAAGATTGCCATTGTTGCAGTATCATGAGATTTTTCTAATTTAAAGTATAAGAATTAGTAGAGAGAGAAATGAAGTGTTACCATGACAAGCAGTAGGAGATGCAGTATGGGGATCAAGAGCACAAGTCCTGTCTCCATGTTCCTTCCTTTGAACTTACTAGTGCTTACCATTAATTTCTTCCACTAATTTTGATAGAGCACAACACAAGTGCTGAAAGAGAACAAAATCTATAGGTTTTCCGCAGCAGCTGGCACACCGTGTAGATCAACTTTTTAGATCACATTTGTATATCATGTTATGTATCACTAATAGAAAATAAATACGTTACTTTATACTTATACTTAAATAATAATTAAATTATTAATCATCACATCATATAGTTCATAAAATATAGCTTAAATAGATAACTTTCATAACATTATATCATAGTCTAAATACTCAATAATTAGCGGGAAAAAAATGTACAGTTTTAAGTTTCACCTTTTAATTGTGGCAAATGCATTATTGACTTGCAAGTGCTGGCCGGTTGGCCATCCACTTATTGTCTCTTTAATTTGTCTTGTTATAATTATTGTTGTTCTTATCCACTAAACAATAGACACATGCGTTTTGTTTTCTTGTTTTCTTGATATCCATGCATTCCATGTGATTGTGAGCCCTTTTGCTTCTTGGAGCCTCTTCTTTCACTTACATGAAGCATCGCAATAATTGCGTTTCATGTAAATAATAAATAAAAAAATGTGAATTTTTATTTACATAAGATAACAACATAAAACATTAAAAGTTGCAGTTTACTTGTATCATAGTAGTTGTTCTCCCAAAAAATCCAACGAAGAAAAGTCCCAAAATAAAATGTTATACGAGTGATTGGACTAGTGGGGGGAATAGAATTCACAAGACTTGGGGTTGCAATATAAACATTCTTGTAATAAGTTTAGCATATAGCTTTTTTCTTTTTTCTTTTTTCTTTTTTCTTTTTTTTGGCCCATATGGTGAGACACCACACCTTTGTTTTAATATGGCTCCTATGGTAGAAAAAGCTGTCATTCATGACCTCGTAATCAAGTCTGTTAGCAATACCAATCCAATATGTAATTTTCTTTGTTCTTTATTAAATCTCTGTTAAAGATTTAAGAGCACATATGTCCTTCGTTCCTATTGGTTGTCTCAATCAATCATAAACTACCACATAAGCGTGTATGTTTTTTGTAATCAAAGAAAAATATACTCAAAAATCCCTCACACTAATCTAGTTCTCAAGTAATAAAAATGGCAGCCATGGAAGGTGTTCTTCAATGAAGAGACTCAAAGATGTCGTGCAGCAACAGCTGAACCTCGACTCCGTCAAAACTCGAGCCATAAACCTCGTCAAAACTCAAGCAGGCTCTTCAACATCGTTGATGACATTTAGATCTCTAAGGCCTTCGTTGTTCATTCCAAGAAGGTAAATGCTGAAAACTATACAATTGTTGCCCGTGATGCGACTGGTGCATTGAAGCTATTGCCTGAGATGGCGTTGGAAGAAAATTTCAAGAGAGAACTTTCTTTATGTAATGTTGGAGGTGGGGATATTTGAGGAGGTAGATGAAGGTGAAGTTTCTTCCTCAACATTTCAGAGTTTTTTCGTGTATTTGGCAACCAGGTTCATGTAATATGGTGCTCAAGGGCTTTGCTAGTTATGTTCGCCGTAAAGGTCTCTGCTGATAGCAGCTGTAATGAATAATAGATTGTCACACATAAGGATAAATATAAATATATATATATATATATATGCATTAGTGGATGTTAATAGTACACAACAATTCAATTGCTGAGTAGCTTCGCCAGGAGACATTAATTTATGCTTTAGTGAAGGTACAAGTAGTGTATGCAGCAAAGAAAGGGTAGGCGTGAGGTGTACAGTGAAAGCACTAGTTACCGGTGAGGTGACACCATTAGCATTAGTAATGTTTCATCGAAGTGGAACAGTATTACAAGATAAATCAGTGGGGTCATAGGTCATATGATCTATGGCACTGGAGTCAATAATCCAATCGGACTGAGTATCACAATTATTCATATTAAAAGCATAACCATAGTTACCTGAGGACTCTGAAGGCATGTCGGAAGAACTCAAAACATGAGGGTTCATGGTAGGGTCAGTTAGGGTTGTAGTGTTTAGTATAGGGGTAGGATTGGTTAGGATGAAATTGTTTCCACCGTAGAGTGGTGGTAGGTTCTTCATGGGAGGGTCGAGTTTGCTTGAGGGAACGGGCAGGGCAGAAATCCTAGGATCTCTGCTCTAATACCATGCTAATGAGAGCTTATCTTTGGGGCTTAATTTTCTGACATCATTCTTCTCACCAAGGAGGAAAATATATAATGTACAAGAGTGATTTACAAGGAAAAAAATAAACATCAAATAACCTAATTACAATCTGATTATAAGGACTCAAAAAAAGGTAACTAAACTAATTACAAAAAGTCAACTCTCCAACAGAGACAACATAGGGTTATTGTTTGCCCTTGACCCAACTTAAAAAAAACCCATGTATATTTGTTGTGTTTTGTATTTGACTCCTATAAAGAGCTAAGACTTACCACTTCATCCTCTTACTTATTCTTTTTTCTTCTATCATATTTGTTTTCTTTTTCCTTCTTCTTGTGTGTGACTCTATTGTGCGCATCATGTGTTCGATGAAATACGTTACTTGACAAGCCTTGACAGTCCTTAACTTTACTCCACAGTATCGTGCATCCATCCTCGACAAGCCACTATAAATAACAATGGTTGTCAACATATGTTGGCATAAGCCTTCAACATATGTTTGCAGGAATTGGTAGGTGCCTACTAAGTGCTAGACGAAAGGGCCCAATCAAGCTCTTTTGGTTAATATTATGATCCTATTATTTGAAAATCTTGACTCCGCCACTGAATATATATCCATGACTTCCATTTCTCGTTGTGGGAGACATGATACTTTCAAGATGATTACAAATGCTTTACTAAGAATCTTGAGCTGATGTAATCATATAATTATTTGCTAGATTGTTGATGTTCATGTGAAGAAAATTGATGAGCAGCCCAATTTCTTATAAGCACATATAAGATCTCTTTTTTCTTCGATGTAAGATTTATAATCTTAATACACCTGCTCACATGTGACGAATTTTCCAATCTAACACGTGAACAAGACAAATCAGGTGACGTGTTGCACATATAGCTGTTAGGCTTCACACATGGGACAATATGCTCTGATACCATGAAGAAAGTTGAGGTTCCACCATAAAACTAATTAGCAAAATAAGAAGTAGCCCTAATTAATTATAAGCACACGCAAGATCCCTTATTTCTTTAATATAATGGGATTCATAATCTCAACCAGGGTTCTAAAAATCGGCTTAAGAGGCGCATAGGCGTTGGGCGAAGACCAACTGCCGCCATTAACTCGTAATCGGTTGCAAAATCGGAGAAAGTATTAGATAGATGTTGGGCGATATTAGACGGGTCTAGACGAAGCTATGCAGGTCTGCACGAGGTTGGACAGAGTTGGGTGGAGTCTAGTCGGCCATATTTACAGACGCCGGAACCAGGAAAAATTTCGAATCTGGAAAAGTTATGTTGCAGAGTCACGAGGAAGAAGATGATTGGTGGGTACCACCATTTTTTTTTTTTCAATTTAAAGGGATGAATTAGGTCTTTATGGTCCCACCATCTCTGTTTGGTTCCACGTTTCCTGATCTCACTATTTTATGTTCTTTTATTTCTTTTTATTTTTTTGGATCAAATTCTTTTGTTTCTTTTCTCATCCAAATCAATCATCATTTTTTATTTTTTACATATTTTTGTATTGTTTTATAATTCCTTTTCCTTTTAAGACCATTTATATTTAAAACCCTAACATTACATATATATTATTTAAAAAGAAACATATTATTTATATAATAAATTTAAATTTTATATTAAATTAACTTAAATCCGCCTAGCCGCCTAGGCGCTAGGCCTCTTTTCACCGCCCGACTAGCTCTTAACGTCTTTTAGAATCTTGATCTCAACATCAAGGCTTATCATTTTCCCTCTTTATGATGGCAAATTTTATGGCACATGTATAAGGTTTGTTCAATGTGACGTCTCATGATTTAGTGATACAATATTCTGGCAATGTAATTGTTATATTGTAGGTAATAGTTTATAATACAACGTGATAGTGTTCATTTTCAAGCAAAGTTAATTCTCACCATATAGAATGGCCATTGGCTTATTGAAAAGTAAAAATGTATTTACAAAAGCAAATCCCTTGTTTTGGATAGTTGCTGTAAAGAACGACGTGGATGTTTTTGGATTATTGCCATTAAGAACATTATAAGGGGCTTAAATATATCATGCGTGAAAAATATGTGTGGGACTTGCTTGATAGAAAAGCAGATCTCTATCATAGAAACTTCCAAAATTTGATGATTTGATCAAGATATGCAAACCAATTTTTATTCTTTCCTTTGGCCAAGATATGCACACAAGTTTGTCTTCAACCTTGAAGTTTGGATAAGAGATCTCAACTCGGGTAGACCATGATAAGACAGCCAACGTGAAAGAATTTCATTCGAACAATATGATTATTCAAAGAAGAATAATGTAGCAGAATGTGAAACTCATAATTTGAAATGTATTTTTATATTTTTATCTACAAAAATATTCTTGTAACAAGTATTAGAATTCTTGCACCGAGTGGTGAGATTTGGAACCAATAGGAAATATTAGTAACCTTGTGTAATATAGTAAGTTAACCTAATCTAATTGAGATTTAGCTGAAATAAATATTTGGAGAACACTCTCCTAATATTGGGCGTGGCATGGAGTCATCAAAAGAATTCATGGGAAATAATTTTCTGATTAATTTCCCAGTGAAATTGTGCCCGTCTCCAAAAGTACTTAAATTTTACAAACTTAAGTTAAAAACTTTGTCTTTGAAAATTTAAGAATATAGTCACACTCGCTGGCTGAGCCGATGATTCTGAACACTTTGACTTTTTTGTAGCCTCTGAATGTTACGCTGATTGGTCTCATGCACCTGAGCCGAGCGGGGGTTCTTTACGCTGACTTGGCTTGCGGAAGTAAGGGATGGAAGGTATGGTCTTGGACAGGATCCTATCTAATCAAGGAGTAATTTCGGGCATCATGAATATTCACATTCAGCTCAGAATACTTGGTCTTTTTAGAATATTATATATTCAATCAATTGTGACACTTCCATTTATTAGAATAGCATTCGATAATGGATGTAGCCTATGATTGAGTGAACCACTCAATGCATGGTGTTTGTTACATTTCTGCGTTCCCTATAGCTCCTTAGAAATTCCCATTATCAGGTTCGGGCATTTGGATCTTGTCTCGTACCAACGACTTTGTACGTCGACAACTTGGATAATAACCAGTCAGCCTTGAAGCAGTCTGTCTATCCAAACTGAAGGTGCTTCTCGATCAGCTGATTGTACAGCTCCAGTGCTATCTATCTAAACTGAAGATGTCGCCAGTAGCCTTCATAGTGCTGTTTATCCAAAATGAAGATGTGTTGACAAGAAGAAAAAGGGAAAAAAGATAAAATCTCAAGGTTGTTGAGAAGCTTTGCGCAGGGCAATTTGTGTTTTGATTTGAAAGGGCTTTAAATGATGCAGTCTCTTCTCTATTTATAGTGTACATGGTCGAACTAGAAATGTATTCGGATTAGAATTCCTCAACCCAATCTAATCAGGTTTTGGCCAATCCTAGCTCCAATAGGATTTTGAACAAACCTCCATAACGAACCAGATTCATCCCCTAATTCTAAGCATCTTCAGCTTTAAGACTCCTTGTTGCACTAGGGTTCGACAGTCAACGGTTCGGTTTGGGGACGGAAATACTATTTTCATCCCCATAATCATGAAAATTAACCATATCCATAACCGCAAATTAACCATAAGGGATTATCCATAACCATATCCACCGGGTAACGGATTTTTAATCGGTTATCGGTTATATCCATCTTAAAAAAAAAAAAATTATCCAATTGACGCATTATAAATTTTCGTAGATACTAATTCCGTCATTAAATAGCAACATCCAATTACAAAAAACTAACAATATATTTGAAGTTGTTCATGATAACATGCACCAAGTTCTTGACAGTGAGACTCTTGAAGAGAGATGAATCTGATAAACTTGTAATATTTGATAATTGATATATAAAAGGATTCAATGAATTAATTTGGTTGAGTGTAACAATAAGAGTATTGAATTGATGAGGTTGTTGGTATGCCCCATGCATGATGTTTGGTGCATAATAAAGATAGTATAGGGTTTGATGCATGCATAATGAATTAGTATAGAGAGAGTTCGGTAAATTGAATTAAATTATATTATATATCAAATATATATATATGTATATTCGGGTCGGATTCGGGGACGAACACGGATTGGGGACCCCTATAACCATATCCAAAACCATAACCGAATATAGTTCACAGTTTTTCCCCATATCCATAGCATATCCGAATTTTCATATCCAAATCCAATCCATTCGGACGGTTATCCACGGTTATCAGGTTTAACGGTTAGAATTGCCATCTCTTACCTTTATCTAAACCAATCCTTCTTACAACAGGATTCGGCTAACCTTGACTGGATGGCCCATAACAAGATTCTAGACGAATGCTACTGGGTCAAGCATGACTCTAAGCTCGGCCCAAAATAATATTTTGGACCCAACAGGTTGTAAAGTCGAGTCGGGGTTGTAAAGTCGAGTCAAACCAAGTATCATTGTGCTTAAGCTTTGTTTGTTTTTATATTTTCAAACTCGAGCTAAGCTTGGCTTGCTTCTTAAATGAACCGAGCTTAAGCGAGCTTAAATTTTGGAGCCAGATATAGAGCTCAGACTGTTTCGAGCTATTTCTTATAGCAAGTTGGTTCGATTGTAAAAAATTAAAATTAAAATAAAAATTAAAATAAAAAAAAATAAAAAAGAAAAGAATTGCACTTAGCCATGCATGTGAAAAATAACATATAAGAGATAAACAATGCAACACAAAACTTTCAAACGCATTGCTTTATGGGAAAAAAAAAAAAAAAAAAAAGCCTTTTTGGTTTACCCTTTTGATAGCTGAAACTCAGTGGGAGGCTAAACTATCACATCTGTAGGGGTCTTTCGAAACCGAAAGAATACGTAACACATAATGTCTTGAAAACAATCTAACTAAATTTGTCAATCAAACTTAAGAAGTTTTGAAATAGATACAAGCATGAAGAGAAATCAATAATTTGGCAAATAAGACTTTGACAGTATGCGTTTTTATTTAGCAACTTGAACTCCTTTTTACACTATTTCTATCAATAGAAAAACCCTTCGAACTAATCTTTTTATATGGTTAAAGAAAGAATAAAAATATCCTTTTTAGTTTTTTTTTTTATATTGTTAATTAAATTAGTTGAACTTAAGCCTCCAAATATATATTGGACAAGAGTTGAGTACATGTATTGTTTTAATATATAAAATATTATTAAGTGTCGAGCTTGAATGATCGAGTCGAGCTCAAGCAATCAAGTTTATTATCTTGAACTGATTCGTAAAAGCATTTGAGGTGCTATCGAGTTTTACAAGCCGCACATGCTAAAGTTTAAGCTTGCTTTGTTTCTTGATCAAGCCAAACTAGGTTTGGCTTGATTGTTTCACAAGACAAGTTTCGATGAGCCAAACACGGACCAAACCCGATGTGAGCTCGATTTATTTTGAGCCGATTTACATCCATAATTTTACAGTACAAAAGTCACAATCGAAATTGTTTTATTTAATTTGAAGATCGTTAAGTCATCTATATATATTGATTGTTGAACAAATTGACAGTTATGATAACAAGTAACATAGGATAAATTATCAATTGTCAAATTCATATAGATAATTAAAAGGAATGAATGGTTTCTATTGTAATGTTCGTATAGCAAAATAATGTTACTTTGATACAAAAGAAAAATTATAAAATTTAGAACCTATTAGCACGCTTGTGTGACTAATAAATAGCATCACTTGTGTACATTTTAAAGTATAACTATGGTTCGCCGTATAGTATTATAATTTAATAATATTATACTTTACTTATAAGTTTGAAATTTTTAGGATTCAATTCATATTATTAATAGCGAGTTCCCATCTCTTTCGTGGGCTGCCAAGATTCCTTACACGAGGATGTGAGTATATCATTGTGTAACAAACAAATAAAAAAAATAAACTCGAATCATGATGAGATATCATGTCGGAGTCATATCACATGAGAAAACCTATTAAATGCATCCCACCAAATAAATAAATGACTGTGTCAGACTCTACTTGATTTTATAAAAATATAAACTCGAATCATGATTGGATATCATGTCGGAGTCATATCACATGCGAAAACCTATCAAATGCATGCACAAAATAGTGCTAGGATGTTTTTTTTAGGATTTCGTGATCATAGTATACCGTATATCGATGAGAAATTATTTAAAATTTAAAATTAAATATAAATAGTACTTAATAAAAACTGACTGCACGATGTATAATGAACAGTTACGATCACATGATTACTAGGATCTTAGGAAAATGATCCGGTGAGGATCCTTTTCCCACAAAATAAATAGGGGTGTGATATCCATACATCTCATTTTACTTCCCACACACCTTTTTAATTTTCGGTCGTCGGATCAGATGAATTGAAGAATATCAACTGATAAAAATTATCAAAAGTGTGTGAAAAGTAACATAGAATGTGTGGATAACACATCCTAATAAATAAACCAATTAGATCCTCTGCGCATCCTTTTAGAGATGATTTTGAGGATTCGTAAATCATATTTGTTTATCGTGCATCGTACAATCAGTATTTATCAAATATTTTTTATATTTAATTTTAAATAAAAATAATTTATAAACGTATGATATACGATTAAATAATAGAATTGACAGATCTTCAAGATGCTTACATAAAAAACCCAGCAAGAATCCGGATTCCAAAATAAATGACTCTGTCAGACTCTACTTAATTGAGAAACCTATCTATTGGAAGCCTTCAAAAATCTTAGGGCCCCTAGTCGTACTTCACCGTCAGTTTCTTGTAAGTATGAAAATCATTTGTCTGGTGGGAATTGCCATGATATATTAGAAAAGGGATCCTCTTCCTTCTAATTTATCAAATTAGTGGATTAATATTATTAAAATTTGATTCAATAGCAATAAATATGGATCTCACTTTAAAAGTTATAATAACTTTAATTGTTAGATTAAATTTTAATAACACGAATTTACTGATTTAATAAATTAAAAGAAAAAGATTAGGAGAGAATCCTTTCTGATATTTTATTCAGAATCGTTGTCATCACCAACCCCAACTGAAAATTACCATGTTCTGCGTGGAGAGATTACTCTCCTCCCAAATTATCTATAAGTAGTCTGAGCTTTCATCACATTAAACATACGACTACAAGCATTTCTTTTGAATACAATTCAAACATGAAGTCCCTTTGTGCCACCTTAGCTCTCTTCTCTATTCTTTTGGTAAGCATTTGTATTATCCTTAATGTTGTTGCTTAAAATATGTTACGTACCAAATTTTTTAAGCCAAGAACTTGACAGGTTGGAATGACAAATTGAACTCTTCTATCATATTTACGTCGAAAATGTTCTTTTACTACAAAATTGTGTAATGTTTTCTTGCTAACTTATATTGTTTAACTATAAATCTATATATAAATTATAATAAGAATCAAAATAATCAACAGTCACAATTTGAGAACATAAGCATTTTATATATGTTATAATTTCTTAACAGAAGAACCAAATATTTCTCCATTAAATTTCTATATATCTAGAGATTTGAATCAACATTTTAGAACACTAATAACATCTTTCATACTCTAATTGTGTTGTATGTGTGTCATGCGGCAGATAGAACAAGCCTTATTATTATTTAAACAGGATACAATCATTCAAAAGCGTGGGAAATTAAAATAACTTTTGTTTCCTCTCTCTCTCTCTCTCTCTCTCTCTCTCTCTCTCTCTCTCTCTTTGGATCAGTTTGCTAAAACAATTGAATCAAGAGGAGGTGTAGGAGAATACTGGAAAACTGTTATGAATGAGCAATCTATGCCCCAAGCAATTGGAGGCCTACTTGGTGATGTTCCTGATTCAACACCAAAAAAGAAAGCCGACGACTGCCATGAAAACATGAAAAAACCATTCGTTGGGACTGAGGAATTTGAGCCAAGGCCCAATATTTCATCGTACCATGATGGTGAAAGCAAAGCAGAGAACTCTACCAAAGACACTGACTCTCTCCCCAAGTCTCAGGCTTTCCATGACAAGAAGCCATTTGTAGCAAAAGAAGAGAAGCAGTCATCATTTGATGAAGATTTTGAGCCAAGGCCAAATATTTCTGTTTACAATGAGTAAGAGGAACATGAAGTGAATTCGTGCAAAATCTGGTCCTTTTTTAAAAATATAATAAGCTTGTGGTTAGTGATAGCGAGCACTGTAATGTATGTTAAGTTTATGCTGGAAATCTTTCCCACAGCTTCTTTGTATCAGAAAATAAAAAGGCCATTGGTCCTGAGAGAAGTGGTTTTATGACTGTAAGATATGTGTGGTTTGGTGTTTATGTGTCAAGCTAGCTAAGTCATGAATGTAATTTGCCCCAAAATTAAGAAATAAATAGCTTTGGGTGCAATTCACTGTGATATAGTGTCCCCTCCAAAGGAATAATCAAAATAATTTATGGACGGGGTGAGAGGATTCAACAAAAAACTAAATGGTAATGGCTATCCAGCTGAAAACCTTTAGGTGTGTTTGTTGCATCGAACTATCTCGGACTGGACTAGTTGTTGGGATTAAGGTGGATTGGCTTAAACTAGACTAAGTTGGACTAGTTTAGTGAAGTGTTTGGAGCAGTGTTGGACTATAAAACTGAATAATAAACAAACTATAATATTATATTATTTAATGCATATATTATAATATTTTATATTATTTAATGTATATATTGTAATATTTTATATTATTTGATGCATACATAATAATATTTTATTATTTATTCAACCTTTTAACTTTTTTTCTCCTGGAAAACTATCACTCTGGAATCATCTCTTCTTTTCTCCTTCTGGCTCCGTCCATTTCTTCTTTTCTCCCTCATTTTCCTGCACAACGCAGGTGTGAAGCTCATCACAAATCCTTCAAAAACAAGCTCATCATCTTCACCCTCTTGCCACCATTAAGCATCTCCACCTTGCTCATCCTTTTTTCTTTCTAAAATTTTCGGATTTGATACATGCGTTGGCTTTTCCGCCTGCAAAGCCATCTCGGAATTTTCTGGCACGCGGTTGACTTGGAATTTGGTGGTTGGATTTGGTTGTTATTGTTTTTTGTTTTTAATTTTGTGGTTGGATTTTGAGATTTTGGCAGCGGATGAGGCTTTTGTTTCAGATCTGGGGGGTGGGCAAACGGTGTTGTAGAGAAGAACGCTTGCAGACGATGCAGTATGTAGATGATGCAACGGGCAAACGAAACAGATTTGGGGACGGGATTAGCAATCCCATACCTATCGGGGATCCCCGCTAAGACGACCTAGTGAAAGACTTAGTCGGTGCGAATCCGACTTAGTCTCATTAACGGTAGTCCATGTTTGCATCAAACACTGGCTAGCAATCCCAGCTAAGCCAGTCCAATCCAAGGAAGTTTAGTGAGGGCAAACAAACGCCCCCCTAGTATATACAGCGGTGGAGACAACATGGGGTCATTGTTTGCCCTTGACCCCAACAACTTAAAAAAATCATTTATATTTGTTGTGTTTTGTATTTGACTCCTATAAACAGCTAAGACTTACCACCTCATCCTTATGCTTATTCTATTTTCTTCTTCATATTTGTCTTCTTTTTTTCCTTTTCTTGTGTGTGACTCTATTGTGTGCATCATGTGCTCGATGAAATACCTTAGTTGACAAGCCTTGACAGTCTTCGACATTACTCCACAATATCGTGCATCCACCCTTGACAAGCCTCTACAAATAATAGTGGTTGTCGACATATGTTGGTATAAGCTTTCAGCATATGTTAGCAAGAATTGGCAGGTGCATACTAGGTGCTCGACGAAATGGCCCAATCAAGCTTTTTTAGTTGATATTATGACCCTATTATTTAAAAATCCTAACCCTGCCACATATATCCAAGACTTCTGTTTCTCCTTGTGAGAGACATGACACTTTCAAGACGATTACAAATGCTTTTTTAAGACTCGTTAGTTGACATAATCATATAATTATTAGCTAGATTGTTGATGTTCATATGAAGAAATTGATGTTCAGTCCAATTACTTATAAGCACATGTAAGATCTCTTTTTTCTTCGATGTAAGATTCATAATCTTAGTACGCCTCCTCACATGTGGCGAATCTTCCAATCTAACACGTGAACAACACAAATCAGGTGACTTGGAGCACGTATAGCCGTTAGGCTTCACACATGAGACAATCTGCTATGATACCATGAAGAAAGTTGAGGTTCCACCATAAAACCAATTAGCAAAATAGGAACTAGCCCTAATTACTTATAAACACATGCAAAATTCCTTCTTTCTTCAATATGGAATTCATAATCTAAACATCATGGCTTATCATTTTACCTACGATAGCAAAGTTTATAGAACATGTATGATGTTCAATGTGACGTCTAATGATTTAGTGATACAATATTCAGGCAATTTAATTGTTCTACAATAGGTAGTAGTTTATAATACAACGTGAGAGTATCCCTTTTCATGCAAAGTTAATTCTCACCGTATAGAATGGCCATTGGCTTATAGGACAAAAAAATGTATTCACAAACGGAATTCCCTTGTTTTGGATTGTTTGCTGTAAAGAACGATGTGGATGTTTTTGGATTATGGTCGTTAAGAACATTGTAAGGGGCTGAATTATATTGTGCGTGAAAAATATGTGTGGGACTTGCTTGATAGAAAAGCAGATCTCTGTCGAAAAGGAGATCTGCTTACAGACTACAATTTGAATTTTTAATGATAGAAATCGTTCAGTTTTTCGATTTCTTTTTAAGGATTATTTATATAAAAAAATGGACTAAATCCGCAATTGCTTGGTTTTTTTATTATCAAAATTTATATATCAGTTTTATCTAATGAACTGCGTTTATTTGTCATTTTTGATGACCAACTATTTTGAATTTGAATGATTTTTTACAAGGTGACTCTTAAACGAGTACTAAAGATATAGAAGATTTTGGTCGTTGAAATCTATTAGAGGGTAGCCTTAAGAAGAATTTCCACAACTTAAGAAAGTTATGGACATTTTTAACGTAGAAAGCCTATTTTAATATACATAATTATGATTTGTAGTTAAGAGAGAATCTCTCCTTTTGTGATGTCTTCGCTCTGTTCGATCTTTCCTTTTGGTAAGTATATGTATCCCCTTCCTGGTTGCTTACGAAGTCATCAATATTTGAATTAAAGAGGTTAAGAACTTGATCAAGTCACCAGTTTTCTTCTTTCCTTTGGCCAAATATGCACACCAAGTTTGTCGCCAACCTTGAAGATTGGATTAGAGATCTCGCTCATGTAGACCATGATAACAGACAGCCCACGTGAAGGAATAAAATATAGTACTAATTCTTCATTCCAACAACTCCATTATTCGAAGAAGAATAATTTACAAAAATATTCTTGTAATTCCCACATGACCGAAGTAGATGGGCTTTGAATGATGCACTTCCCTTATATTTATAGTAGTAATTCCCACATGACCGAAGTAGAGTTTCACTCTGACTATAATTCCTTGTTCAAATCTGAATGGGCTTCGGCCAGTCCTAGTTCATGTAGGACTGTGAATCCAACCCTATTATCCTTCAAATTCAACCCTTAATTCTCAGCATATTTCTTTACTCAAAGCATAATTGGCATCCGAGGACTCCTTGTTATATCAAGACTCAATCAGCCCTCATATCCAGATAAGATTGTTTTCTGATAGGATTTGGCCAAACCTCACTAGGTTGGGCTTTCTCTGGGAGTATTTTGGGATGCCCAACATCTTACATACTGGGTCGAGCCCATGATCATCCTCGGCCCAAAACTGTCATTTTGGGTCTAAACATAAGTAATAGAATTCTTGTACCGAGTGGAGAGATTTGGAACCAATAGGAACTATTAGTAACCTAGTGTAATATAGTAAGTTAAACTAATCTAATTGAGATTTAGCTTAAATAAATACTTGGAGAACACTCTCCTATTATTAGGTGTGGCACGAAGTACCAGTTTTGTAGTATCCCACATCGGCCACACGAGGGCTGACCTTGGGCCTTATATATCCATTCGCAACCTTGTTGGTTACCAAGACGCGTTTTGTGGCGACGGCGCTGGCTTCGGCTGGAGGTACCGGTTCCACAGGAACAAAGCCGTGCGGTAGCCCTGCCTTCGGGCCAGGGAATGCCAAAGCGGACAATATCTTGGTAACGGCGGGTTCGGATGTGACAATTTGGTATCAGAGCCGGACTCGTGCTGGTTCGGTGTGTGACGTTGTCGTTGGCTATGGCCGACGGGGACGTCGGCTCCCTAAGGGGGGTGGATTGTAGTATCCCACATCGGCCACACGAGGGCTGACCTTGGGCCTTATATATCCATTCGCAACCTTGTTGGTTACCAAGACGCGTTTTGTGGCGACGGCGCTGGCTTCGGCTGGAGGTACCGGTTCCACAGGAACAAAGCCGTGCGGTAGCCCTGCCTTCGGGCCAGGGAATGCCAAAGCGGACAATATCTTGGTAACGGCGGGTTCGGATGTGACAAGTTTGGTACCGCTTAAATTATAAATAAATAAATAAAATAAAATAAAAAGGTATTGAAAAAGGCGAGGAGCTTTTTTGTGTTTTGTATACATTCAAATTCAGTTTTTTTCCCCCTCACAATTTTGGGTGGAAAAAAAAAAAGAAGAAGAAGCCAAAAACAGGAAGCTGCAAATCCCAGCTTTCAAAAAACCGGTTTTTAATCCCAAGAGGCAGGTGAACAGTAACATTCAATGAATTTTTCAAATGGCAATCTTGCCCTCTGTTCCTCTTTCTTCCAGCTTTGCTCTCCATCATTGAATTTCTAAGCTTCTTTGGATTTTTGGGACAACAAAGACGGGAGGTTCGTCAGATTTCTAGGCTTTGTCGAATTTCGAGGCCTCTTTGTCAGATTTCTGGGCTTTGTCAAAATCTAGGTTGCACAAAGAATGCCAGATTTGCACCCTTCTGCTTGACACCCAAAATCTCAATAGAACGGCCTCGACGTCGTCCGTGTTAACTATCCCGAAATCAGAGTCCATCCTTCCTCCGTGAATCAGTTGATGCAACCAGTCTTCTTTTCCCCACGACCCAACCTTCCTTAGGATCTAGCAGAGAGAGATAGAGAGAGAATGGGGGAGAGGGAGTGAGTGGTGCAAGATAAAATATTCAGAGGTTCTGCAAAAAATAAAATATTCAGAGGTTCTGCAAAAAAAAAAAACAAAAATAGGGATAAGGTAAAGAAGAAATGACCCCTTGGAGAAAAGAATAAAATAAAAAATTATAAATATCTTAAATATCATATAATAAATAAAAAAAAGTAAGTAGAGTTGTTTAGTAAATAGTTTATATAAATATTATAAATGTCATAATAATATTTAACATCATATCTTTTTTGGTCATTTCACGCAATCATAGCTGTTTTACATAAAAAATTACCAAATACTATAACATTGCTTTTTTTGGTAAAAGCACTTTTACAAATATAGTTTACCATACACGTTACCTCCTTATTACACAACTGCTTATTCTCAAAGTACAGCAGAAATAGATTTTTTTTCAAAGCACAACAATATCAAACTAACCCATAGTCATGGTTAGGGGACTTTTAGGTCGAGGTGGACTTGGGCTTTAAAAACGTCCTCTTGTCTCCCTTGGTGCAGATTTGCAACAAGTCTCGCGATATCTCAAAAGAGATAGCTTGTCTTAGGAAACACCCCAGTAACATCAATGACTCGAAGATAGCATGAAAGATCAAGATAATGACTTGCTCGAGTGAAGCGTGGTGTGGAAGCTAGGAGATTATCAGTTTACATGCGAGAGAAGGGATTTGCATGGTTGCATGGCATTCTTTGCTGGATAATCTGGGCTTTCCTAGGGTGATAGTAAGGTTTCTAATGACTGAGATGTTGATGCAATGCTATGGAAGTTACTAAGGTTGCATGGATAATGATGCTTAGGGCTTGGAGTATGCTTCTGAGCTAAGTGGAACTCTCTGAGCTTCTTCCTGGGTGGTTCTTTCTCACTACACTTTCTCTATCTCCCTTTCTGTGTTCTTCTCATCCCCTTCTAATGGCTTAGCTCCCTCATTTGGTAAGTGAAGGATTATTCTCTAGGTTTCAAGGGAATATCCCTTTATGGCTTGTTCTTCCCCTCCTTTCTCCCTAGCTATCTTATTATTCCCTTTTGGTGTAAACTAGCTACACTGTTGAGACCTACAAATTGCTACTTCCAAAGGCGCGGCTTTCCTAGGACAGCAGTTCGCATGTGCTAAATCTGGTAGCACGTTTCATGGGTTTTGAACGTTAGCTGTCTATGCAAACTGGGAAGGGAAAGTCAACATTAAATGCTTAACTTGTTGGGCTTAACATGCATTTAATGCAAGAATTTAATTTAATCCTAACTAAAGGGGTTGGCTTGCTAGGGAAATAGATAAACTAGGCTAGTTCTTTCTCAATGAAGCCTGCGTGAAATACAAAAGGTATGGGCTTGGATCTTTGGGATCCTAAGCAGCCCAAAGTCTTCCATGACCCCGATACCACGTAGGCCCAATAACCTTTCGGAACCATCCACACCATCATCCACTTGGCAAGCCTCGAATATGTGACTTGGACTTAGCATGATTTGTGGCTAAGGAAGCATGGCATGATGAATATGCATGAGCATGGCGTGGCATGGCATGCTTGTAAATATATTCCTTGTCGATCCTATGTCTTAGTGTGTGTTTGGGCTTAAATGTAGGCTTTGCATGGCAATTGGGCCTTGAGACTTGGTTGGGTTGGTGTGTAACATTTTGGGCTCCAACATTAGCCCCCTTGATTATTTGGGCTATAAGATACTTTGAGTGGGCTAAATAATCAACCCCAGGCCCAAAAGATTTCTTCAATTTTTATTTTATTTTATTTTATTTTTTATTTTTTGAAATGTAGGCTTCCTAATGGGACTCTTTTTCTTCCCACGTGGCAGATGATCACTCCATGCCGTTGTGTCATCCCATTCGTGCTTCCTTCTTCAATTTTTTCATAACTGCTTTTCTCTCCAAACTTTTCTCTGCTCTTTGCACTGGGTAGTGTCATCCCATTTGTGCTTCTCCGTGCTCTGTGACAAGGTTTTCTTCAGGTAAGGAAAATTTTCCCTTGACCCTTTTTTGAATTTTTCTTTTGCTTTTGTCTTCTCTATTTTCCATGGTGATGAAATTAGGCATGCATCTCTCCTTTTGATCATGTGTTTCAAAGATTTGGGGTTTTAGCATAGACGCATAAGGGTTGCGGGCCATTCCTTTGGGAAATCGAACTCCAGTCCTGGGGTAATCTTGCTGCTTCGAAATCATATGTGTTTGCCCTCTGCAAATTCTTTCCTGTTTTCCATGTATATTGTGCAATTGTCATTTAGCCTAGCCTTTTTGCATGTTGATGCGTATTTGAACGAGATCGATTGATTAGTTGCATTGATCTGCTTGGCATGCTTAGCTTAACTGCATATATAACATGTATTTTTTCTTAGGTACAAGTATTGCATGCTTTCACTGGCTAGATCTTTCAGGGCTTTGATAGCATGGCATATGTAAGGAAAGATGTATGTGTTTTGCGTGATAGCATGTAGGGAAAATAGTCTCATGTTAAAGTCTCAGACTTTTGCATGAAAGGCTTAGAATTTTATGAACATACCCATTTGCTTTCCCAGGGTGCATTTGTTTGCTTTCCTTGGGTAAATTCCTTATCGTGTTTCACCTTGCATACTTACACGTTTCTAATTCTTGCATGCTACACTGGCTTGTGATATCTATGGTTTGACGCTTGCTTTCCATATATGCATTATGGATGCGGAATTACCAAAGTACCTAATTGCGATTGATAGGTCCTTCACTACTAAGGACAGACTTCGACGAGGCAAGCCACGGCCTCCTCTTGGTTCTCAAAGCAAGGCTTTTAAGGAGGAAAAGCCTTCCTTAGATTCGGTCTCTCCTATTAATCCCAGACATATTTCTTGGTGTTGTATCGAGAGTGGGTTGTTTCCCGCCATGTCGATCCATTTAGAGTTCTCCTGTGGTGAGGCCACTGGCTAGGCAGATTTGGTGGATATTGAGCTCAGCTTTGCTAACTAGTTCGCGACCTTGACCAGGGCCAAAGTTTTGAATGATGTCTTCATGCATTTCATGCAAGAATCTAGTTTAATCCTAACTAAGAGGGTTGGCTTGCTAGGCTTAACATGCATTTAATGCAAGAATCTAGTTTAATGGTAACTAAGAGGGTTGGCTTGCTAGGGAAAGGGATAAACTAGGCTAATTCTCTGTCAATGATGCTTGCATGAAATACAAAAGGTATGGGCTTAGATCTTTGGTCTCCCAAGCAGCCCAAAGTCTTCCATGACCCCGATTCCATGTAGGCCCGATAACCTTCCATAACCATCCACACCACAATCCACTTGACAAGCCCCAAATAAGTAACTTGGGCTTAACATGATTTGTGGCTAAGGAAGCATGGCATGATGAATAGGCATGAGCATAGTGTGGCATGACATGCTTGTAAATATATTCATCGTCGATCCTATGCCTGGCGTGTGTTTGGTTTTTATGTAGGCTTTACATGACAATTAGGCCTTAAGACTTAGTTCGGTTGGTGATTGACATTTTTGGGCCCCAACAGTCATCAACCTTATCACTTTTTATTAGGATGTGTTTTGTATGCGGAAAGGAATTCATGGAAAAAAAAATCTCTAATTAATTTCCCCACGAAAGTGTGCCCTTCTCCAAAAGTACTTAAATTTTACAAACATAAGTTAAAACTTTGTCTTTGAAAACTTAAGAACATTGTCACTCTTGTTGGCTGAGCCAACAATTCTGAGCACACAATTTTTTTGTAGCCTGAATCTAAAGCCCCTTGATATTTTTGGATGATCTCCTGATTAGTCTCGCACACCTTCGCCGACAGTCGAATGGGGGTTCTCTACGCTGACTTGACTTGCAAAAGTAGGGATGGATGATATAGTCTTGGACATGATTCTATCTACTCTAGGAGTAGTTTTGGGCTCAAGATCATCATCATTCACATCCAGCTCAAAATACTTGGCCTTTTTAAAATATTATATATTTCAATTAATTGTGACACTGTTGACCTTAAAAACTACTTAGCGTACGTGGCAGACATGCTGAATAGCTAATAAGCTAACTATGCGGGGTGTGCCAACTCATCGACCGAGCTTGGCCAGTGACTGAATGAATGTTGATATGGTATCGGGCACGCTGATGATTTTAAATCATGCGATTATGGCTAAGGAAGGAACACGTCTTGGCCTTCAAGTTCTAAAGCCTGAAGACAAAGCTGCTAGTTTCTACGAAGTTCACAAATCATCAGCACCAGGTTTGGCAACTGCAGTTATAATCGTGAGAATATAAGAGGGCTAAATCAGTACTTAGCTATATGGACCCAAATACTCAAAAGAGATGTGTGTCTTGATTGTAAATATGGTTCATCATCTGAATGCCAAATTCTGAAATACACTTGTGAATATCCAATCATAAAATAAGTTTGACTTTTAATGTGTCGAACGTCGTGACCTGGTAACACTTCACTTCGCCAATAAGGCTGATGAGATGACCTCTTCCAACAAACACTCAGAATTCCTTGCTGAACGAGACTTAAATAGATAACCAATCGGTCTCAAAGCAGTGCTGTTTATCCAAATTGAAGATACTCATCGGTCAGCTGGTTCTACGGCTTCAGTGTTGTTTATCCAAATTGAAGATGTTGCCGGTTGCCTTCACTGTGTTGTTTATCCAAACTAAAGATGTGTTGGTGGAAAAAAGGGTAAAATAAAAATAACTCAAGATGTTTGAGAGATTTCCTTAGAGTGAGAGTTTGCGCTAGGTAAATTTGTGTGTTGATTTAGAGAGGTCTTTATGTTGCACAAAGTCTTGTATTTATAAGACTAGGACTTCGATAGCCACATAGCAAATTTTTGACTTGAATCCTATATCTACTATAATATTCTTGAGAATATTGTATTTCAAAGCAACCATATCCATGCGGAAGCCATCTTTATCTCCTCACTACGGAAATCAATATGCATTGATGGCCTCCTAATACCACGTGCTGGAACCAAAGCATGCAAATTTATCTTCTAGCCATGCATTTCAACCAAGGCATCATGACAATCAAATCATCTTGATCTTTCGACCAAGTCTGTCCAGGTGCAACCATGCATGCAAAATGAATTGCAATTTAATTGCATCAATGTTTACTTGCTTTATCCCATCTTTCTTTCCAACTAAATGCAAACCATCCATTATCACACAGAGTCCTTTATACAATGCAACTATAAGATAATTACCATTTTAATAAATTCCTAATAAAATGGTAATATCAAATATGGCATCTTTCATCGAACGACTTAAAGTATACAGGATCGAGTGCTTGCAAAATCACGGCCTCTTAACATTCAAAGTCATTCAACGGCCTACAATTTTACTCATTCAACGGCCTGGAATTCTGCTCATTCAATGGCCTCGATTACTCAGGCCGATAATGTAAAATCGCGTACAAACAAACACTTCCATTTATTAGAATAGCATTCGATAATGGATGTCACCCATGATTGAGTGAACCACTCAATCCATGGTTTTTGTTATATATATGCGTTCTCTATGGCTCCTAGAAATTCCCATTATCAAGTAGGGGCATTTGGATCTCGTCTCGTACCAACAACTTTGTACGTTGTCAACTTTGATTCTATTTCTTGACATGGTTCAATGTTATAGGATATAGAATCACTATTTAGAGCTTATACTTTAGGTTTAGGATTATAGTCTCGAATTGGTTATCGGCTTTTTCTTTTCTTAATTTTAAGTTTTATTATGGACTAAGTCCTTTGAATAATTCACTATGTCGAAAAATGAGATCAAAATTCTAAAATTGATTAGAAGAGAAAAATTCTTCAACTCCCACAACGTTGTGAAAGAATCCTCTTCAATTGTAAGTGGGAAGTTTAAGGTTTTACTTCCGTGGTTGGCAAGTTCATAACCAATCTACAATGGTTGTCTTATTGTGTGACTTAGCGTGAATCCACCATCCCTTACACTACATTTGAAGGACGTAATTTAAGACTTCAAAGAAAATGATGGATTTCAAAATGACGAAATTAATAAAATTTGTGAAATTTCTTGTTTGGCTAACATAAAAGTATAATAAAAGTTAAATATGGAATTTAATGTGTCAAGCAATAATTGATAGGTAGTAGTTGGCAAATGTGCTAGTGGCAATGCCGGCATGGATGTTGGTGGTGGGTGAAGCGACGGTAGTGTTGGTGGTGGGGTGGTGTTGGTTGCAATGATGGTGGGTGTGAATGGGGGTGGTGACAACATGGTGGTCGAAGTGGAGGTGATGGTTATTAAAATATCATGGTGGTGACATGTCAGCGGTTGGTGGGGGTAACTATTGCAACAACGAAAATGGTGGTGGGAACGAGAGTGGTGGTGGTGACATAGTAGTAGATGTGTTTGTAATGGCTAGTTGGTGTGAGTGGGTTGATGGTCATGGAAATGTCATGATGATTACAAGGTGGTGGGGGTGGTGGTAATGGTTGTTGTGATGACTCTGATGGTGGTGAGGTGGTGGTAGTGGTGGTGGCTATGATAACAACGACGATGATGTTGCTAGGCAGTGGCAATGGTGGTGGGTATGCAAGAGTCAAGGTGGTAATGGAGCACATGGTTTTGTTTTGTTTTATTTTATTTTATTTTATTTTTGTGCTTTAAATGTTGTCACTCGTGACAACTATTTACATATAATTTAAAGTTAGGAATTGATACCTCGAAATTTTACGGGTTATTTATTTATTTATTATTTTCACTAAGAAAGTTCTATAATTATGAATTCAAACAAGGAAATTGGTTTATGTCAATTTGGTAACCAAATTTTACCGGCCCCAAAGAGGACGCCATGTGTACTAAAGCAAGCCAATATGGCAAAATTACCCATAAGGTTACATTAACATGTACCCCTTGCATAGTTTGAGAGTTAATGCTAAAATGGGATGTCTTCCCGTGAATCACGCCCAACGGAGATAGACACCTCTACCAGGTAAACATGTTCTTCACGCTTCATTTGATGGACTCGCATAATCAAATATGCTAGGGCACACCACTCTACAGAGTTTGTGGGTTTAGTTGGTCATGCAAGGTCAAAAAACGATATCATGAGCCTAGAAGGACTCACAAACAAGGTTAGCTCGGAAAGGTTGGATAAGGCAAGATCGTGCATGATCTCAAAGCATTAGCTATCCTTATAATCGTGCTCAGACATAGGTCATGACCACCGTTGTTGTTAAGAGTCATTCGCAAACAGGATTTCTAATTGGTGCCTCTCATCACTTCTCCCACAGTCAATTGTTACTGGCTAAATGAGCGGGATTACATGAGGTTCAAGTAAACCACTTAGGGCGTGCCACGCATGCCCTATTGGATCATCTCCAAGCCTATGCATGAACCTATATGAAGACATGTTCATTTCTATGAAAAGGTAATTGTTCTTTAGTACAGTCAAGTCTAACTCTGGCTTACACCACAACCAAGGTTTCCTCTGTCTTTTCTTTCTTAGTTGCACGATACCAGAGTAATTCTATACTTGTATGCAATTCGTAATTTATAATCTTCATTTGGAGATCACTCCTAAAAAATCATTCGAATTGGAGATTGTTTAATTATCCAAACATATCAAATAAATGAATGGTTCATCGTGAATATAACACTTGGTAGTTACACCATTAATTTGTTTTATACATTTAAATAACTAAATAATTTCATATTAAAATATTTTTTTGTAGGATGTTACTTTCAAATAAAGATTAAAAAATTCAACGGTTTCAATTATGAAATTTGTATGGTCAAGATACATTATTCCCGTAAAGAATGCAAATATTATCCCTCCCTAATACAATAATTGATAGAAGAATTAATACTATTGGTAAAAGCATTTTTGCTTGAAGTGCTAGAGAAATCATTTGTTTAAACCTTATTTTATAAATTATATAACGTAATTTTTTATTAACGTACTTATTAATTATATCAATAATAACACATCATATAATTTATCTGAAAAATTAATCTATCAAAGTTACTCTTTTCCATAATCCAAACGGGGTCGAAGAGAAACCAAAGGTAAATACCTTTTCTCAAGTTGGAAGAAGCATGACGTGTAAGAGTGGCAGTATCAATCAACAGCAACAGTGCGAATCTGTGTAGAGTGCCGCGCAGGAGCGCATAAAAAAAGCCCAAATTGGCATACCAAACCCTCCCAATCAACACGAACAATAATCCATGGAAGAAAAACGACGTGACGCCGCCGGAACTCAGCCGGCTTCAAATGCCGACTCTCCGGCCGCCGAGCCATCTTCTACTCGGCGCCGCGGCGGAGCACAAAAGCGAAAGGCAAGCAGTCTCGGCGGCTCAACCTCTTCATCCACGCCGTCCAAACGTTTCGCTCGCGAGAAGCCTTTGCTTTCTCACACTCCGATCCACAACGGCCCGTTGACCCGGGCCCGTCAGGGCCCTAGCAGCCTCGCTTCGGCTTCGGCTTCAGCAGCTGGGGCTGCTGTGAAGCCGGCGGCGCAAGCCAAGCGGCCTGACCCGGTGGGGGAGGCTGTGGCTGAGCTGGTGAAACGGGAGAGCGAGTTGGAGGCTCTGGAGGCTTCTATGGAGGCTGAGTTTGAAGCCATTAGATCTCGCGGTGCCAATGCTCATGTTGTTCCTAGTCATTGCGGTGAGACTCTTTGTCTATTGTGAAAATTCTTCCTTTTTATGCACATTTTGATTAGAATTGAGTGAAAGTTTGAATCTTTTGTGTCGGTTTTGGTTGCGATTCGGTGTAGTGTGTAGTTTGTGTTTAGTGAAAGTGAGAGGCAGAGCTAAATTTCCATTTGCTCAACTTGTTTGAAGCTTCACATTGAAATGTTGCTTAAATGAAAGGACTTAGGGAAAATACATTGGGCGAAAGTCGTTAAGATGAATTTAGTCTGCAGGCATTATTTGATGGAGCTAAGAAAACATTAGTGTTGAAACTATGTGTTCTTAAAAGCATTGTTTTCAATCTGTGGAGCGGAAGCCTTTTTGGTGTTTTTAAACTTGCATCTTGATTGGATTATTGTTCTGGCTTCTAGGTTGGTTTTCATGGACAAAGGTTCACTCCATTGAGGAGCAAATGTTGGCGTCTTTCTTTAATGGGAAGTCTGAGACTCGGACTCCTGATGTATACTTGGAGATACGTAATTGCATCATGAAGAAATTCCATGCAAATCCGGGCACATTTATTGAATTAAAGGACTTGTTGGAGCTTGAAGTTGGAGAATTTGATGCTAGACAAGAAGTACTGGAATTTTTGGACCACTGGGGTTTGATTAATTTCCACCCATTCCCACCAACATGTTCTGCTGTGGCCAGTGCCAATAGTGATGGGGTGGCGGAAAAGGATTCTTTGGTTGATAAGTTGTATCACTTTGAAGAATTACAATCACGTTCATCAGTTGTTCCCAAGACTAATATAACAACCCCAACATTGCCATCTGGGTTGTTTCCCGAGTCTGCAATTGCTGAAGAGTTGGTGTGGCCTGAGGGGCCATCTGTTGAGTACCATTGCAACTCTTGTTCAGCTGATTGCTCACGTAAGCGATACCATTGCCAGAAGCAGGTTGGTTCTTTTAGAACTATTGTTGATTTTATAATGAATTTTGTAGTGGTGCTTGGTTATGGAAGGATACACCTTGCTGACCATTTTTTCTGACTGTTGCTCTCTTTAATTTTTAATTGTGCAATATTCCTGTTGGTCCTAAACATGAAGATTATTGTTTAGTTAGAAAAGCAAGTCATTTTGCCAAACCTTTCAATGATTCGTATTTGTTATGCCCAAAATGTGTGGTTAGTATGCGGTCAAACTTTTGTTTATTATGAAGCTATATCTGTTAAGATCAGAGTTGTTAGGTCTGTGATTATTTTCATCTCGGGGAGGTTTGCAGCTATCACCTGCTGACATTAGATTGTTAATACTCCCTGGTGATTGCTTTTTGCTATTGTTTTAAAGTAACTTTCTGTTATTTATAAGGCATTCCACCTCGAGAAGCCTATCTAGAATAGTTTTCATGTCAGGGTGATGGAAGTTTCTGTTTGATGAAGTGGATGTCATCATTATATATAAATTATCTTCTTCTTATTTCCATTCCCTATTTACTTTTATTGCGTTTGCTGATTACATTCATTTTAACAGGCAGATTTTGATCTATGCACTGATTGCTTTAATAATGGGAAATTCGACTCTGGCATGTCTTCATCAGATTTCATTCTTATGGAGCCTGCTGAAGCTCCTGGGGTTAGTGGTGGGAACTGGACAGATCAGGAGACTCTCCTTCTCCTTGAAGCATTAGAACTTTATAAAGAAAACTGGAATGAGATTGCTGAACATGTTGCAACAAAAACAAAAGCTCAATGTATACTGCACTTTGTTCAAATGCCAATTGAGGACACTTTTCTTGATTATGAGGATGGTTTGGAGGGTAGTGCCAAAGAGACTGCAGATCCAACTTCAACTGGAAATGATTTATCGGCCCCCAAAGATGCCCCTGAAACAACAGAGAATAAGACTGCTGTTAATGAGAGTGACCCCCAAACTTCCCCGATGGAAACTTCAAAACAAGGGACTGAAGTAAACGTTGGAGAGGATACTTCAAAGCCAGAAGATTTGAATGAAGTCAAAGACGGTGAGGAAACTTCAAAATTGGAAGATACCTGTGAATTGAAAGTTGATCAGGAAACAGATGAGAACTTTGCACTGAAGGCGCTTAAAGAAGCATTCGAAGTTGTTGGTTATCCTCCAATGTCTGAAGGCGACCTTTCATTTACAGAAGTGGGCAACCCTGCCATGGCATTGGTAAGTTGATTGCTTATGTGAGGATATATGGTGCATATGTGGGTAGTTAGTGACTCGAGTAAGTGTGTTGAACTTGTCCCACAAAGAAATAAATAAATTAATTAATAAGTAACTTGAAAGTGCCTAGTGATTTGCAATTGCTTTCCATATTATATTTCAGATTAGCGACTTCAGGTACATTGAGAAATTTTTTGCGTATTGGCAAAAGTTGCGATATGACTGAAATGTAATTTGTAACTGCTCACCCTTTTCTGTAGAAGCATTTGACTTGATCTGCTATTGCATTATTCCTTTTCATCCAGGCATGTTTAATTGGATGTATATTGTATGTGTGCATGCATGCTTGTGATGTCTTTTACAGTTTACTGAACCTGCTCTCATATCTTGGGGTTGAATCACCTTGCAATAAGCAAAAATATAACTAATACTTTGGCGTTCAGGTATTGCTAATGTGTCACTACTTATAGGTTCCACTCTTTTACAGGCAGCATTCTTAGCACGTTTGGTGGGACCTGATGCTGCTATTGCTTCAGCACATAATTCTTTGAAATCTATATCTGCCAGTTCTCCTGGAACTGAGCTGGCTGCAAGGCATTGCTTTATTTTGGAAGATCCGCCGAATGACAGTAAGGAACAGGCTGGTCCTGATAGGTATGCGATTTGGTGTGGAGAATTTATCCTCTACCAGTCTTTGTATATTGTATCTGATGTCCGTGATGGAATTGCAGTGTTTCTGCTGAAGGGGAGACGCAAAAAGACAAAGTTCATGAAGACAAAAGCCAGAAAGCGGATAACTCCACCTCAGGTTTGGAAGATAAAGATTTATCAATTGATAACAGTGACAAGAAACTTGAAAAACCTTCTACTGAAGAAAAGTCGCAGTCTGCAAAAGAACAAGATGACATAGTTTCTCATGAGGAAGTAGGAAATGATAATTTGAAGAAATCGGACAATTTAGAGTTACCAAAGGATGAATCGCCAACTACTGCGGGGGAGTCAACTGACTCAAAAGTGGAGACAGGGCATCAAACAAGTTCTGAGAAGGAATCAGGAGAAGGAGCAGGAAAGCCTTCTGAACCTACCGAGGCAGTAAGGGATGTGGATATGTCTGATGCAGTTCCCTCTACAAAAAATGAGACTCAACAGCCAGTTACATCAAATTCAGTCGAGGAACCTCTTCAATCTGAAGAAGCATCAAAAGATGTAGATGTATCTAATTCTCTTGCTACAGAAATAAATGAGCCTCAGCCACTGGTTACTGCCAAATCACAAGAACCCCCTGAACGTACAGTGGTACCAAAGGATGTAGATATGGTGTGTGATTCTCAGACCCCACAAAAGGACGAGCCTCAGCAACCAGTTGCATCAAATTCGGTAGTTGAAAAGGGAGCAAGTACGTTCCTGTCTACTCTTGTATCCTGAATTATTTTTTATTATTTTAATATCTGGGAATGGTTTTTTTGCATGCCAGTTATGGTTGGATAATTAATACTGTGTAACACATGAGCTGAAAAAAGGAAACAGTTTGTTCAACAAGTTGAGTTTCATGAATTCCAAGTTCAATGCCCGTGATATAATGATCTCCAGTTTGTTTATACTTTCCAGGTGAGGATCAAACTAAAGATGGTAAAATAGAAAAACATGACAGTACGGAGACAAAAGTGGGTCAGAAAATTGATAAATTAAAGCTTGCTGCAGTTTCTGCAGTGTCAGCGGCCGCAGTGAAGGCAAAGCTTCTAGCAGAACAGGAAGAAGATCAAATCCGACAACTTGCAGCAATGTTGGTGGAGAAGCAGGTCATCTAAAATGCCAAACCTACCTATTGTTTGTTTGCTATTAATTATAGAAGTTTAACTTTTTGAAGGTTTCTGTTTAACTGCAGTTGCATAAATTGGAAGCCAAATTAGGTTTCTTCAACGAGATGGAACATGTTGTAATGAGGGTAAGAGAGCAATTGGATAGGTCAAGACAGAAGCTCTACCATGAACGAGCCCAGATAATTGCATCCCGCCTTGGCTTACCAGGTTCATCTAGAGGCATGCCATCATCAATGCCTGCCAATAGAATGGCCATGAATATGGCAAACTCAAGTCCAAGGCCCCCGCTAGGCATAACTTCCCACAGGCCACCTATGTCAAGACCCACAGGGGCAGTAGCCCTGACTTCGAACCAGTTTTCAGCCACAACATTGGCAGGAAGTTCACTACGGCCTCCTAGCCAGGACAAACTTTAGTCAGTTGGGTCCAAGTAAACACCTGAGGCCATATGAATAGATATTAATTATTCTCCTGCAGCCGTCATCAATTATATTTTGTACCAAGAGTGAGTTAGAGATGGGTGGACTTGTGGTTGCTCTGCTGCTACACTGAAACAGCCTTTGCCCACGTTGCTGACATTGCCATTTAGAAAACAGACAAGGGCTTTTCGGGGCAATCCTCAACAATCCACTTTGCTCTGTTTTGGATATTTCATTTCTAACCATGTAAACCTTATGAGGTGACAAGCTAAGCAAAGGGAAAAGGAAGGGTAAGTTGGGGAGGAAAAGTATCTCATTTTTTATGTATGTCCACCGACCACCCTAATTTGCTTTAGGTATCAGTGAGGTTTGT
This sequence comes from Pyrus communis, assembly GCF_041283825.1. NCBI lineage: Eukaryota > Viridiplantae > Streptophyta > Magnoliopsida > Rosales > Rosaceae > Pyrus > Pyrus communis. The sequence continues at coordinate 7,076,292 of NC_142574.1, read as the reverse complement.
GTAATTGAGTTTCTAATGATTTAGGGAATGTGTTGCAAAGTTTTTCTCTCTTTATGGCTTGGCACCATTGACTTGTTTATTGTAATATGGAGACCAAAATATGCATTTAGAGTTTGTTATCTACCCTATGTAAGCTTTCATTCAAGTTAAATGCTGTTCTTGGATTTCTTCTTGACTTCTACGGGCTTTCAGTGCCAACACAATTGACGGTCGGATTTGATCCAATGGGTCCTCGGCCACTTGGATCAAATCCGGTTAACTATGCTCCTCAGTGCATGTAGTAGATACTCAAAGCCTGTAGGTACTCAAGAAAAATCGTTGCTGCAATTGACTATTGGCTTTACCTATAGCATTGTTGCATTCTTGTCATCCACTAAAGTTGTTATGGCTACTAGTTTGCCCCAAAGCTCCCTTAAGTAACCTATAGGGGATACCATAGTTACCTGGCTTTGGAGCGGTTTCTACGTGTACAATACTCAAAATATGACTTATTGCGGAAGACAATTTTTTTGGAACCTCTAGAGCCGTGCTCGAATTTCCTCAAAGTGGTTAGAATCCCAAAGCTCTGTTTGGAACTTTGGATGATGAATTTTCAAAGTTTAAGGAGATTGATGAATTTCCAAAGTTCCAAGAGATTAAGATCAGGCTAGTATTGAATGGGTCACGAAACGTTGATACGAAAATTAGAAAAAGGCTAAATAGCTAAAATGGTTCCTGAGATTTGTAGAACACATCACTTTGGTCCTTGAGATTGTCCACCATCCATCATTTTGGTCTTTTCGTTAAAAACTCCGTGAAGTGTCCCCGAGTTCTTGGCCGGAAGTTTGAGCAATTTTCAAAGTTTTGTAACTCAATCGTTTCTTAACCAAATTCGACCCATAATATATCAAAATGAAGATAGAAAAGTGTAGAACAAGATTATATCTATTTGGAAGCCCAATGGCTGCCGAAGATGGCCGTAAAATAGCCTCAAATGTGACTGATCCGTGGGAAAACTAGAAAACTCGCCAGAAACTGGATAAACTTTAAACGTTCATAACTTCTTCAATACTAAACGAAATTGAGTGACTCAAAACGAAAGTCATACTTCTCGGCGAGATGAAGAGAATGGTAGCTTTCATGATTGCTAATTCACCGTATTTTGGCCGGAAAAAGGCTCGAAAGTGGCTAACTATTTTCGAGTTAGCCACTTTCGAGCCGTTTTTCAGCCAAAACACGGAGAGTTAACCGTTGAGAAAGGTACCATTATCTTCGTCTCATTGAGAATTATGATTTTCGTTTTTGAATCACTCGATTTCGTTGAGCATTGAAGAAGTTATGAACGCTTAAAATTTACCCAGTTTCCGGCGAGTTTTCTAGTTTTCCCGCTGACCAGTCAACTTTGAGGCTATTTTCCGGCCATCTCCAGCAACCATTGGGCTTCTAAATGTTATAATCTTGTTCTACACTTTCCTATCGTCATTTTGATATATTATGGGTCAAATTTGATTAAGAAACGATTGAGTTACGAAGCTTTGAAAATTGCCCAAACTTCCAGCCAAGAGCTTCGAAACACTTAGCGGAAGGACCAAAATGATGGATGGTGGACAATCTCATGGACCATTTCTATTGATTTTCAATCTCACGGACCAAAGTGATGTGTTATGCAAATCTCAATGATCATTCTGGCTATTTAGCCTTGGAAAAATCCATGTGAACATTACACCAATAAAAGCCATGTACAAAAGCAACTTCTCGTGAAAAAATAAAAATTGGCACAACCCCTTTTGCTAGCCCAAGTGGTGAAGGTGGATTGGAAAATGGGTTCCATTCACGCTATCATGACCGAAAAGTAAACCATTCCACATGAGAGATTTAGTTTGGGCAGGGAGATGGGCGTTGCAGACTAGCCGGAAATTTTCTCAAATTCCGGCCAGAGTTCGTATCATAACGCCGGAACTTTTCATTAAGAGGATCCGACAGCCATTCAGTTTTTCTTGGAATAGAGAAGCCTGTCATCAACTATTTAAGATTATAGGCATCAAACCAGAAACGTGTAATCAATCCACGAAACTCATTACGATTAATGAAAACTGCATTATTCTCCTGAAAATACATGTTGCAACACCGTACCAGTTCTAACAATAATTGGATATCAACGGGCTGAAATCAAACATAACTTGGAAGGAAAGGCACCATACAACCTAGCTGAAAGAGCACTGACGAGGAGACCAATTTGTTTCCCACACAAACACAAATGTACAGTGTCACCCCATGCATACCAATAAATATACTTCCAAAGATGACTTATTTTTTACTGGAAAAGAATTCGGGTACAATATTTAACATTCGCATCCGCTTGACCTTGGCTGATTGCTGCTTCCAACGTCAATCGTATCCGGCAAGTATCTAAATGAAGCAAAATAAAAGAATATCAACATATGAGCACTGGAAAAATTATAACTCTCAAGGGTTGAATTAATCAGAATATCTACCCTCACACTTGCTAATACCAATATTTAGCGAATGAAGTACATTACTATATACACTAACCATAAGTTTTCCAGAATATAGCACTCACAGAACTATAAGATTAAACGAAAGGACATCATGCAACACCAATTTTGATTATTTGAAACATTTTATATGTCAGTGGGACAGCTGTTATATTTGAGAATGTTAAACTAAGTTTAAAGGAAACCAACCAAATCAAAAAGGTTATCTGTAAAAACTAACCGGCACATTGCCCTATGTTCAATTCCGTGGGAAAATAATTGCCTAGTATTCGATGATTCAATTTGTGATGCAAGTAAATGAAATGAACAATCAAAACACAAGGGGCATGTTCAGGTGAATTAGCATAGAGTTCCTAGTTCAACTTACATTTCTTCCTCTTCCCCACTCTTTAGAGCATCCGTTGCTATGCACTGGAAAGCTTCTTCCACATTAAGGCCTTCCTTAGCAGAGGTTTCATAGTATGGAATATTTCCTTTTGATGCACACCAAGCTCGAGCCTTTTTCTCTGAAACCTGGAAAATAAACAAATAAATGACATGTAGACTTGAAGCACATGGGATAGTTAATCAGATGTTCATGAGAGCTACGTGTGTGTGTGTGTAAGAGAAAGAGAAGATGAATTTTCTTTTCCAATTAGGGATGCATACCACTCTACTATTTCCACCATCTACATCAATTTTGTTTCCAATAACAACAAATGGGAAGTTTTCTGGATCTGAAGGACTTGCCTGCAAAAGACGTCATCATCATAAGTTCAATTCCTATATTTTTATTACTGAATGGAAATGTAAGTTATCCAAAAAAATGACATTAACAGGAAGAATTTGAAAGTAATGCAATTCTTAAGGAAGAAAAGAGTGAAAAAACCAGACACACCTGAATGAGAAATTCTTCCCTCCAGTTGTTAAGGTTATCAAATGACTTCATTGAATTCACATCATACACAAGAACACAGCAATCAGCACCACGGTAAAATGCTACACCAAGGCTTTGGAATCGTTCCTGGCCAGCTGTATCCCAGATCTGACAAAACAACAGAATATGGTCTGACTGTTAGGACGCAATTAGCCGCCAACTGATCCAAGAATATAAAAACATAAAAAAGAGTGCTGGAGAACATAGTGGAAGAAGTGATTAGCTAAAATATTTTCTACAGTACCTATGAGGTTAAGGGCTTAACAGACACTCCCGGGATAAAATCATGATTAGGATAATCAACTAAGTGCTGAAAACATGTATTCTTTACATGAATTCTACTTGGTTATGCTAAAAACAAACTTAATACCTAGATTACAGTCTTCACCCAATAGCCATACAAGACCACTCATTTCACAGTGATTTCAAGAAATTAACAAACAATTCATCTCTCTGATAATCTGATTTCCATCAACGAACAGCTTGAAACCCTTTTTCTAATGTTCAAATCAATGTACTAGAGGAAGAGAGCAAGCAGAAGGGAGGGAGGGAGGAGAAGACAGAGAGAGGTATCAATTTACAATTAACCGGTCTATACATAAACTTAATTTGGTCAATAGATAAAAACCAAACCAGACTCCGTCTTTTGATGTAAAAAAAACCATAATATTGCCAACCTAAAACTGAAGTTAGGATATGCCAGCACATATAAACACGCGAAAATTTTATAGGAAAAGGAATAATTGAACAATACATGGCAGTCAACAATTATCAGGAAGGCTAACACATTTTAATAAGTGTGAAAATCTTAACCATGGTAACAGTTAGAGGGGAGAGAATGAAGGCATGGTGACAGTTCAGCTTGCTATATTAAAAATAGGGGTGAAAGTTCAGCTTCCTCAATAGTGAGTGCAGATTAATAATTAATGCAATTTCTAGTCTTTTAAGGACGGAAGAATAAAAAGCAGTTTTAGCGAATCCTTCTCTACAGTAGCAGTAGAGAAAGTTTTGGATTTTACTTTCAGATAGGCATCTAAAGGCATTAGAACTAAAGAAAACCTGTAAGGTGAAAAGCCTGTCTTCAAACTGCACTTCTTTGGTCAAAAAATCAGCTCCGATTGTCGCCTTGTACTGATTGCTAAACTTCTTGTTTACATATCTATACGAATCGTGTTAAAGGCAAACCCAAAATCCACTAAAGCAAAATTACTTCAACTAAACAACAGAAGCATCTTGCACAAAATTAGATAACCAAATACTCAAATTCAACATCCAAGCTGCCAAAGGATACTGATTCATCAAAGAAGTCTTCCCCACCCTGCAAATCACAAATCAAACAAACCCCTTTACTTTACCACAAAAACAAAAGGTAATTTTTATCCTAACTAGAATTCACAATTCAATTTCCCTACACACCATCCAATTTCCCAGTTTAGAAAAAACAAATTACTCAATTCCTAAATTGTACTAAGAGACCAAAATTAGGGTTTGAGATCACAGTGCATAAAGTAAGATCCAGAAAGATCCGCCCAATTTCAAAACATAAAACCCTAAAACGCACAAATAATTCAAGCAAAAAGAGAGGGAGACGGAGGGACACTGACCCGCTGTCGCCGAGGATGATGACCTTCAAGAGCGTTCTTCTCCGGGACGGCATCGTTTTGAGAAAAGAATTTGGAACGAACTGAGGAGTTGGGATGGTTCTAGATGTTTCTCTCCGTCACAGAAGAAAAGAGAAGATGGTCGGAGCGTGCAAGTCTTGTTAGACTTCCCTGGTCATACAAACCTGGAGCTGACCTGTACTTCTTTGTGAGCGATCGTTTATTTTCATATTTATTATTCTCTTTTTCGGAATTTTGTTTTAGGGGTTTTAAACTTTTAGCCGACTTAACCAGGTCATAACTCATCTTGTTTAATTTTGTCCTCACATATTTTGACACAATATATAAAGTACAAGACTTAAATTCATTTTAATTGATCACAACCTATCACAATCAGCTCACTAGACAAGGCCTGAGTGTATTTTTGCGCACCATTTTAAAGTAATAGTGAGGCTCAACACTCTATTAGTTACAGTTAGATTATTTAAGTTTCGAGATTTATGTTGTAGATAGATTAAATCAAATTCATCCAACAGTAATCAATAAGGTAGTCAGCAATATCATCACTTTACTGTGGTAAGCCGGTACAACTTAGTCAATTTTCAACTTAAAACTATTACCCACTCTATTGTTCTACTTTTTCACCTACTTTTTCATGAAAATATTAATGACATATTTATCCTTCTAAAAAAAGACTTTTAGACCTTGCTTTTCTTTTCACATGCAACCAAACACCCTCCTCTCTTGCCAAATATCCATACATGATCCAACAACAAAAAGTGGCTTGTTTGGAAACGGTTTTAAAATAGTTGAAAGTGTTTTTTTTTTTTTTTTTCTAAAAAAAACGTTTTTGAGTTCCAAAAACATTTGAAGTACTTCCTGCAAGAAGTACCGGTTATGGGTTTATTGCACGAAACATTTCAGGTATTTTTTCTCGATTAGCTTGTATTCTTATTAAAGATTGATACCAAAAACATTTTTACCAAAACCGCTTTTAACAATTTTAAAAGCACTTCTAAACGAACACAAAAATCCCATAGACATGAGTCATCCCTAGCGACCAGCCATCAATCTGGGCTTTCCAAATATAATTTTGATAAATGAATTTTTAGAAAATATGACATTTTGATATCTAATCTTTGAAACCCATGTGTATTGTTGCTTCTAGTTTATTTAAAAAGTCAAGTTTGGTTGATTAGGTGAAATGATTGATCTGATTCCTCGGAGGAGTGGGGTCAATGACGAATCTGACGGAGGAGAAAGGAAGGAGGAGGGGGATGGAGGTTTTGGCGGAGGAGAGGTTCGACTGGAGAGAGTTGGGTGAAAACATTCGTGCTAGAATCGACGAAAAGGTCGAAGGAAGGGATGAGTGCGTGTTTGATGGAAGAGATGGCCCACAAACTGAAAAATAGACTGGACTTCCCAATCCCATACCCCCACACTCTTGCTCTCCTCGTCCCTGTTTCTCTCTCTTCCTCTTATTTCTCTCTTCCTCCCCTCCCATTTCTCTCTCTTAGAGGTTATTTAAGAAGTAAAAGTGGGTAAGGAAATAGAATTTCAATTTTTTTTTTCTTTTTATGGTTAGTGAAATTATATGTGTGGAGAAAGAAAACAATGAGGTGAGTTTAGTTGTATTCTTTTTGGATCTGGCCTAATACTACAAATGTTTTAGTTGTTAGATTTAATTTTCACAATTATTAGATTTTTTATTTTCAAGTTTAACTATTCACTTTCCTCGTCATTCAATACTATGTGCCATTGAAGGATTTTTCTTATTTTTATTTACCTTTGACAAAGAAAAACTTGAACGGTTAGTTCAACCAAATTTTTATAAATAAATTCTCACTCAGTTGTCGAGGGAAATAAGATCTTTCACCTTATTAAAATTTATTGTTGCAAACTCAGTTTAGTGTTTCACCCTGGTGAGAACTCATTTAACTGTGGCAAAAATGACGTATTGTATTCTTATGTTGCTCACGAGATAAATATGAATAAAAAAAGGTAAATTACACTTTCATACCTCAGGTTTGGAGTCTATTTCAATTCCTTACAACATCTTTAAAACATTTCACTTTCATACCTTAACTACTATTTTATTTCAAAATAATACCTCCGTTAGATTTTCCATCCAATGGTCTGTTAAATACTGACGTGGCTGCCACATTTGTGCTGATGTGGCTGTCACGTGGCAAAAAAAATAATTTTTTGTGCATTAACAATATTATAATATTAACCCTAAAATAAAAATAAAAAAAATAAAAAAAACCAGAAAAACCTAAACCCAGATCCCCTTCCCCGCAACCCCACATCCCACCCCCACCCCCTTACCCATCTCTTCTTTCCGGTCCATCCGTCCCCACCCCATTACCCATCTCTCCCACTCTTCTTCTTCCTCCACACCAACCCCAACACACTCCCTGACTCCCTTTTTTCAATTCCCTCTTTCCCTTTCCCTCTCTAGGGTTTGAGTTTCGAATTCCAACCCTCTCCCGCCTCTTCCCCCGCCACCCTCCGTCTCCCTCCTCCATGCGTCTCCTTCCCCCAAAACCCATACCCCTCTCCACCTCCCCCACCTCAAAGCCCCCACCTTTAATCATTTCTCTGCCTTTTGTTTTCACTGGTTTTCTTAAAAACCCCTGCAACCCAAATACCTGCAACACAATACCTGCAAAACGACAACCCAAATACTTGCAACCATCGCCCAGGGGAGGGGAAAGTGGGTCATCGAGGGGGGGGGGCGGGGGGGGAAGGAACGGACGGGTTTGGTTTCTTCTTCTTCTTCTAGGGGAAGGGATTTTGTAAATAGGAGTTGCAGAGAGGTGAGGGGGGAGGAAGGGGATCTGGGTTTTGTAAATAAGGAAGAAGTTCAATGTTGGTCATGGTAGGGAAGAAGTTCAATCTTGGCGAGGTAGTAAGGAGGAAGAACGGCAGCAAAGTTGTTGATTTCGGGGCTTCGTGGGGCTTTAATGTGTTGTTGAACTCGGGGATTGCTGAAGCTCGAGGCTTCGTGGTGGTTGCAGTGTGTTGTCAAAGGTGAAGGCAAAGAAGATCCGGGGGCTGATAAATAGGGTTGGTGACGAGAGAAGGGGTGGGTGATGATGGGGGATGGGAGAAGGGGGGTGCTAGGGTGGAGAAGACGAAGTGGGTCGGGGAAGTGAACAGGGAAGAGGGAATGGGGTTCAGGTTTTTTTTTTTTTTTTTTTTTTTAAATATTTAGAAGATTTAGGTTTATTAAAAATAAAAAAAAAATTTGCCACGTGGCAGACATTTGGCAGCCACATCAGCACTAACGGATCAATGGATAGAAAATGTAACGGAGGTATTATTTTGAAATAAAATAGTACTTAAGGTATGAAAGTAAAATGTTTTGAAGATGTTGTAAGGAATTGAAATAGTCCCCAAACCTTAGGTATGAAAATGTAATTTACCCATAAAAAAAATGGATAGAAACTTGAAATTGTGAAGAGGGAAGAGTTAGCAATTTATGAAAATTAACAAAGTTAATTGGTTAAAATAAAAGTTTAGGGTGGAAATTGACAATTGCTTACAAAACTCCAAAGGTAAATCCCGCATAAAATACTTTATTTTAATAACTATATTGGTGCATGTTCAATTTGAGTGACAATTTTTTAGTGCATCAACACAACGCCACATAGTATCACTAATTCTTTTATAATATTAACACGTAAATGTGTTAAGTATTGTCGTGCCTTATGCAATAGATTCATCTAAAACGCTCATGTCCAACGCATATGGTTTGACAAAAGGATTTCAAGGGTGTTTCCGATCCACATGCAAGCGACCAAGTTCCTAACGAACTTTTGTTTAAGATTCACTAGAGATGGACACAGAATTCAGACTGATAAAGAAGCCTCATCTTGGTGACACATTAGGAGTATTAAAATCCTTTGACTCAGAATGAGGTAAGGTGAAATAGTAAATGGAAACAAAGTTATGGTCAACTTTTCATAGCAACGTTTAGATTAATCTTTTCAAATTATGAACATAAGGATTTTGACAAAATATAACCTGATATGGATCTCATTCCTAAATTTTTACAAGGCATTCTATTTATAAAAAATGTAGCATGTGTACAAAACATTTGAAATAAATGTGCCTCTGACATTAAACTGAGAATTGTTTCAACCAAATGTTCATGTTTCTTTTTAGCTAGACCATTTTGCTGAGGAGAAGACTAAAAACATCTAATGGAAGCATTGAAATGATTAACAATAAATGCATAGAACTTGACAAAGATCTTAAAAACATTTGATTTACAAACCATTGAAAAATCCATACAAATCGAGAATGTTCACCTATAAAGCTCATTTAGTATCTATATCCCTCTATAGATTTCTATGAGAATGACCCCACACATTTGAATAGATCAACAAAAAAATTTACTTTTGTTGTCTTACAGAAAATGGCATGTAATCTACTCAGTTTTCCATGAATACAAGCAGAACAAATCGAAGGATAAGAATTTATGCGAACTAATTGTGCAGTCTGCAACACTGCCTTCAACACTTCTTCAGATGGATGTCCCACCTTTTTTGTGCCAAACTGAAGCGTTGACCTTCCTTCTAACAAAGGCAACACATCTACCCAAATTTGCAGCCAATGAATTGGAAAAGATATTAACTAGAATTTTGAACAGCTCCCCATCATCACTCATTCTTTGGTTCAAAATCACTCAAGTTGCCTTGTCTTGTATGAAAAACATCACATCATCACAAATAAACCATAATTCATTATCTTTGCATAATGTCTTAACAAATAAGAGATTCATATTGATTGGCACATGTTAAACTTTGTGTAATAAAAGAAAGTGAAACCTTCCTCACTACCAACAGTTATTTTGACATCACCACTATAAAGTGCAACTTAAATCAGGACATTAACGTTTGCTATCATATGGTCAGTTGCACTTGTGTCGACTACCCAAGTATCAGCAGTTGAAAAACCATGAATATTAGAAATAAATTTAGAGACATTTTTAGCAGTATTAACACCATTCGAATTGCGAGCAGCCATTCCAACTGGAGATGTAGGTGGAGCAGAACCTTGGTATGGGTAGTTATTTCTGTGATAACATTCTAGAATAATGTGACCTTCCTTTCAAATATTCGACAACCACATAGCTACCAGGAGAATGACTACCATTTTCGTAAATAATTTAGTGTTATATGGCCCCTTTTGGAACATGATTGACATACAGGAAACATTGGAGATTTATAGTTGATACTAGAAATTATGTCCGTGCATTGTTACGGGATTGAAAATTATATGAAAGATTATGTTTAAAATATATAAAAATGGTGTTACAAAAGATTAATGATATTTACATTGAAAAAGTTGAGTAGATTGTTATATCAAAATTTGACCACAGGTAGACCATGTGGTTTTGGATCGACATTAGTACACTTACATACAAAAAATTATGAAATATTGTGCTATTTTCCACTATTCAAATCGATGCATAATAGTTATCGTTACCAGAGTTCATAAACGTTTGATTCTTCAATGTTTCACCCATAAAATTCCAAATCTATAAACACAAAAACGCAAAACAAAGAAAAATTACCCATAAAACCGATGTGTGCAGCCATGCTTCTCTGGCATCTTTTATCAAGCAGGTGGTGGGCACTAAAGCATTCAATTCAACATAATTGAGCCCATCTACACTTGTTTATCCACTGAACAAAAGATACACTATGAATGTAAATGTTGTTTTTAAACTCAAATCGACCGCGTAAAATTACATTCTTAACATGTTTCGGAAATTTTATTTCATTAAGTGATTTCAAAATTCAAAAAATTGAAAAAATAAGAACAGAAAAAAAAATATGAAAAATTACATTTGGAAGAAGTGGAAGACAAATTTACGTTTTTAGGTGTTTGTGTTGCCCAAATGAAGGAATAAACATACCATCCCAGGAAACTCGTGCATCCTGTCTATGAAGCTTGCTGGCTCTCTGTTTTCCTCACCTGTAATTAAGAGTCTAGACCCACTACTTTATCAGTAAACAAATAAACATAGTAAAAAAACCAAAATTACCTAATTGGAATAATGGCAACAATTGGACAAACAGAAGAAGTCGTAATGATTCAACAGTTCAGCGTCCACAACCTGAAATTTTTACTGAGTTCATATAGCTAAAGGAGCAATTAAATTACTAAATTGTAAAGAAAAAATTTCACAAAAAAGTATCCAATAGCACATCAGATAGTAAACTTGGAATAAACTATTGGATTCTACAACATGGCATCAAGATAGATGTGTAAACAATATGATGGGTTTTTGGAGAACCTGCAATCCTTGGAAATTGTTGTAATTCAAGCCCAAGTAGTTAAGATGCTTCAAATGGAGCAAAAGAAAGAAAAAAAAGGTTTATCTTGTTGGATAGTGGCCAAATTAGTTCCAAATCAAAGCCATGTTTTGTGGCTTTTTCAAAGCCATAATTATTTGGCTTTCGGGTGGGAGAAGGCTTGGATTAAGAAAAGCATAAAAAGAGATGGTGAGAGCATTTGGCAAAATAAGGGCACGGGTGAGAGAGAGTTGCAGAGAGAAATCAAGAGAGTTAGAGTGAAAGGTCTCTTGTGAAAGAACTCTTGGGGTAGAGTGAGGTTCTTGGGAAAATTCTGTGAGTGGGTGTACAAGGGATATGGGATTGGGTTATGTCGATTTAACTCATGTGTAACTTGTACTGTTTTTTCTCATAGTGAAGAGTAATATCTCTCCGAGGACGTAGACAGGTTTTTTGCCGAACCTCGTAAATTTCTCGGTGTCTTTATTTCTTGTATTTTAAACTATTCAACTGTGGGTTTGTATGTTGGTGAAGATAATCAGCCAAGGCACAACATATCTTACCACCCAGCCAAGTATTACTGTTGTAGAAATCCCAATCAGAAAGGTGGAAATCTTGCTGAAATCTGGGATTAGTGAGGTGAAGTTGAAGGATCTTGATCTATCAAACAAAAATTGAAATGGAGATACACCCGGTATCTTTGAGAGTTTGTCTGTATGTAGTTCGGAGAGAATAGAGTCATTGTCTTTGGGGTTTAATAATCTTTCATGCCATTTTATAGATGATCATGTTAGAAAGTTTAGAAATTTAAACCACCTTTATCTTTTTGGAAGTTCAATATCAGGTCTCATCCCAGTTTAATAGAACTCTTCCAGAAAGTATTGGTCAACTCAAATTGTTGATTGAATTAGATATATCTCGTAATTCATTGAAAGATAATTAAGTTTGATCTAATCTTTTTTATGTGATATACAAGTATTATCCTTATCGATGTTGTAGACTTATGAACCATAGCTTTGCAGGATACATTTTCAGAAGTTAAGCCTATGCATATGAACATAAATCGTTAAGGACATTTTTCCACCAATGTCTTATGCAAATTTTAGATACATGCTGAGATCTCTGGAACTGACAGAGGCTTGGGCGAGTGATTCACTTTTCCATTGATAGAATATTATAAACCACAATTTGAAGTGCTTCAATGCGTTGTCCGAAAGTAAAATTGCAAGTGCAAGCCGCTCGATTTTTGGCACCGCTGAAACACAGACAAATCTTTGTACAATTGGATTATGAACCAAGTGTAAAAATTGCTGAAGAAGAAAATGAACCTGTTTTATCACAGGACCCGACACAACAATCTCAAACTACACTCAAATGTTACTCCTCACCTTCATAGACGCGAAGAAGCCTTCCAAATAGACCCAAATCCTAGACTTAGACACAGAAAGAGAGACAAATATTTGGAAATTTTTTAGACAACAACGTTTTGGGATGACGACTCTCACAAAAAAGAGAACACCGTTTAAAAGCGAGAGAGCACAAAGCAAAACGAAAACGAAAACGGAAGTTAAAACGAAGGAAGATGCGGTCGAAAACGTTTGAGAAAGAGAAAGAGAAAAGAATTTGTGTACTAAATCAGCTTCTTTAGGAGCAGTGTGAAATTAAGTCTTTAGTTGATTTAGTCGAAATATTGACATAGATACAAACCTCTCTTGTAAACAGTTCCAAGCTTCTTAAGAAGTCTTGCACCCAATGACACGATCCATTGCTTCATTCGAGTGTGTAGCGATCAACAAACTCTACAATGCTAAGTATTTTTTAACTCATACTTTATAGTGTAAAGTACAAAAAATTACCTCAACTATTGGTGTCACGATACTTTCATACTTCATCTTTTAAAATTGACAATGTCATACTCAGAAGGAGAAGGAGAAGGAGAAGGAGGAAGAAGAAGAAGAGGAAAAAAAGGAGGAAGAAAAAAAAAAATTGAAAACCCATCAACCCCCCCCTCCCCCGGGGGTCGGAATAAGAAGAAGGAGAAGGAGAAGGAGGAAGAAGAAGAGGAAATTTGAAAACCCACCCATCCCCCCCCCCCCCCCAAAACCAAGAAGGAGAAGGAGGAAGAACCCATCCCCCCCCCCCCCCCCCAAAACCAAGAAGGAGAAGGAGGAAGAAGAAGAAGAGGAGAAAAAAAAAAAAAAAATCTAACCAACCCAGTTCCCCACCCCCTGCCCCCACAACCCCCTGCAACCCAGAAAGAAGAAGGAAGAGGAAGAAGAGGAAGAAGAAGAATAAGAAAAAAAATAAAAATAAACTCAACCCAACCGAGTTCGTGTACCCGACACCCCCCCCCCCCCCCGGTGCCCCCCGCGGCAACCCAGAAAGAAGAAGAAAGAGAAGAAAAAGAAAAAAGAAAAAAAACAAATTTAAAGTGAAACCATTTCGGTCCCCACCCCCCCCCCCCCCCCCAAACCCAACCCCCTACCAACCCCAAATTCACCACTCTCATCCATTCTCCACATCCTCTTTCGCACCCATCATCCACCTTCTCTGCACACTCATCTTCCCGTCGACGGGATTTGAGTTTTTTTATTTTTTTTTTTGGGGTTTGCAGGTTGGGGGGGGGGGAGGAAGAAGATGACGATGAGGAGAAGAGAGAGGAGGGGGGAAGGGAAGGTTATTTTGTTTTTTTTGTTTTTGTTTTTTTTTTTACTTTTTATTATTATTTTAATATTTAAAAAAATATTAAATAATTTTTTTTAGTTTTTAATAATATTTTAATGATTTTTTTAATAGAAAGTGGGTCCCGAATCAAGCCACGTCAGCATTTGGTATAACATTGGACCAAATTCTAAAGATGAGGTATGACATTGTCAATTTTAAAAGATAAGGTATGAAAATGTCGTGACACAATAGTTGAGGTAGGTTTTGGTACTTTACCCTACTTTATAAGCAGCAATGATCTCTCTAGTTATTCCAAAATTGAGACTAATGTAGTACTTTGGTGGACTTTGTGACTCACCATTAAAAAAATAAAAATGATTATAATCTCTAAGCGTGGATTGGAACTGATAATTCCATTTAACAAAGTTAACATTTTGCAACTTAAAGGTGATCATACCCAACAAACTTTCAATCTTAACAGTATTAGAAGCCATAATGACAACAACTCTGACAAAAATTTGATTAAAGAGATGTCTTGTATAAGAAACAAATGACTCAGAGAAAATCTTCACAACACAATCAATTATAGTTCAAAAATCACATCAAGAAATTCAATGTTCACATTTCTGGCTTCAGCCTTAACAATGTGTGAATCAAGACAGAAACCTTAACAAAATCCTCAAGAAATAACAAAAAGAAATGGCATAGGCCATAAAATCTTTCAAGAACAAACGATCAATGGTGGAATTGACCTTAAAATTAAGAAAACATAGCATGAAATATTCACTACTACATTTAATCAAACACCTTAATGCATAAATTATGATAGAACCTAAGAAATACTTCTTAATCAAGAACCCAAATCCTCAAACCTTTGAGAAACTACACTGTCAAACCATCTTGACATCAAAGAAAACACATAGAAAAGATTGACACTGAGAATCGACTGTCGGCGAGTGATACCATGATAACATGTATCAAAATTGCGGAATCGAGAAGCAAAAAAGCTATGGAAGAAGAAGAGGAAGAAGCAAAAAGAAGAAATGAGAAACTACGCTTTTGTTATTTCAATTGATGATGACTCTATACAATTATATAGTGCTTGAAAGCTTTCATAGCTCCTCAGCAAGTTTAACAGCTTCTAACAACCTTAACATATTTAACTACAATAATAACAAAATTCTAGTAGACTTTAGATGATGTGGCAGCAGCTAACTACAATTGACACATAAGAGTTAGTAATCAAAGGTATGCTCATATTGGTGATGTTATTGTTGTTGTACTCAAGGAAGCAGTACCGAATAAATCTCTAAAAGAAAGATCCTACTTTTACAATTGGTAGGTCACCAGGTTATTCAAATAAGTTGTGCTTTCTATGATTTTCCCATGTTACAACACACGAACTCATACATTGGGATAAACCTTCATCGGTTTAGAGTTGGAGTATCTAAACGATCTTAAAAAAAATCTTTTTTTAGTAAATTGACTAAAAAAAGGAATAAATTTTAATTTAAGTTATATTTTATTTTACAAGTAATGACAAATGGTGGAAAATTTTATAAGACCCTTACGTGAACTTACATGCCCTAGCCTCCACACACGTGCCGATGCCCACTCCTATTAAATGTGTGCGTATGGAAATTTTAAAAGAAGGAAAATAAATAAATTTGTTTGTTGTTAGAATGAATACGTTCATAAAAAAGTTCATGTTAAGTGAATACAAATTGTATAATAAATGTATTTCGGTGTCAAAGGAAAAGTTTCCATAGTAATACCAATTTACTAATAATTTAATTGGAAGTGACAATCCTCCACATCCTCAAAATCCTCCACATCCTCCTCCATCGGATTCGGCGAATCATCACAAGAGGATCCAGAGGACTCGCTGTCACTTACAACCCCTTTTTCCTCTCTACAACAGTGTGCGGTCCACTCTCTGTAACAACGCCTTCATCGAATCCAACTTCAATAACAAGTTCATCAGTGTCTTGTTCACCTTCAACCACTCCTTGGTATCCCTCCTCATCAATTCCATTGCCTCCCACTTCAAAATCTACTTCTTGATCTCATCAATCTCTACTCTGATAGCCGCGATTAGATTGGATTAAAAAGGGGTAGGGAAGATAAAGCCGGGGTCAAGTCCAAAGACGTGGTCACAAACTTGATTAAAAAGGATTAGCACATAAAATAAAAAAGAATAAAAAGGTTTAATAGTTGGGGAGATAAGGTTAGAGACGAGTACTTCTCACAAACACAAAGTAATAAAAATAAAAGAATAAATTTTTTATTAAAACTAAAAAATAATTAGCACATAAAATAGATTATTTAATAAGGGATGTTTTAGTAATAACATTAGTTTTCGTTTTGATGCTTGTAAGTTAGTAAACAGGTTATATTGTTCAATAGCATTCATACTTTGATTCCAGACAGTTTTAGTAGACAATTTCAACAAGAATGTGATTCTAATGATTCCACCTCATTCCTATTCCTCCTCAATTCAATTCCTCCAAATCTGATTACAAATTAGTAAATGAGCCACTAGTGGTATGAAAACTAGTCAATTTTAAGTGTGAAATTTTATCTTAAAAGGCAGTAATTTGCAATGTGACCCCTATTTTCAAGTGTAGACTATTGTGTCCTTTGATGTGGAACTACTTTGCACATCTTTTTTTTTATTTGTATTAAGCCAACTTGCACCAACACCCAAGCCAAGGTGCCATCATTTAAAACAAGTTCATGTTTGAACCCCTTGTTGCACCTAGTATTCCACCTCTAGGATGTCTTTAAACCATGCTCCACTAGAAACTTAGTATTCTAACCTTAAGATTTCCTTGAGCGCTGCTCCATAAGATTGATCCACCGTTTTACACTGATCAAGAATTTGCTTGAGTTTACATTGAGCATTAGAGTCTTTTTCACCATGTGTCTTCCACACCTTGAGCATGTGTACCTTAGCCAAAACCAAGATTTGATACCAAATGTCGTGTACTATAATAACCAATGATATGTGGAAGTGACATGTGGCATGATCTGGTGTGTCAATGTTGTTATAAAGTAGTTAAGATAGGTATAAGGATTGAGTTTGTTAAGAAGGATAAAAGTGTAATTGTATGAGTTAGTTAGAAGGGTATTCATGTAATTGTGGACTGTGAGTGGTTTCTAGATATAGCCATTTAGTTCTTACTATTGTAAGTAAGCTTTGTGTAATGAAACATTCCTATCGAAAATACTGTTACATTCATCTCTTTCTCTCTCTTCTACATTTCTCTTTCTTCTTGCTCTCTAAAGCTTGATTTCTTAGTTTGTTAAAGTTGTTCATATGGTGTCAAAGTTGGGAAGGCTTGTTATCGCCACTGATCTCTAAGTTTCTTTCACTGCTAATCAATTTCTGACGTTCTTATCGCATGAAAGTTCTAGGTTTTCAAGTTTAGAGGTTCCAGATTACAGAATCAAGGTTGGTGTTAGTTGATTGGTGTTCATCGTATGAATTGGATTTCTCTCAGGTGACAGTGTTTTGATTTCTGAATTGATTGTTGTAGTATTAAAGAATTCAAGATATCGAGTTTGCTAATTGAAATTTAGGGATCTTCTGTGATTCAATTGGTTATTATAAACTAGTATGCAGTCTTCTTTGTGATTTTCTTTCAAAAGAGTATCATTCTCTCATAATTTGTGCGAAAGTATCATTCTTTCGAGAATTGTTGATCGGTTGCTGTTATCAGTTTTCTTAAAAAGTTCATTTGTGAGTTCTTGTCAAGAGAGTGTCGTTCTCTCATATTCTGGGTGAAAGTATCACTCTTTCAAGTATCAATAAGTTACGATTTAATTGTTGAGTGTTATTCTCACTGTGTCAAGAAAGTATCATTCTTTATTGATCAAGAAAGTACTAGTTCAAGAATTTGTCTGTGATATCAGAAGTTTTAATCATGGCTGTTACAAATGTTAAAATTGAAAGTTTGCTAGGAATGCTTACTATAAAGTTGAGAGATGATAACTTTGCTAAATAGTTATTTCAATTCAAGTCAGTTATGAAGGGATACAAATTATGTGATCATTTTAATGGTAGTAATGTGTGTCCTCCAAGATTTTTTATTCATATTGATACTAGGGGTGACTTATGAATTAACTGCTGCTTATGTTGCTTAGGAATCTACTGATTTGGCACTACTTAGCTTATTGCTTACTACCTTATCAGAAGAAGCTATAAAATATGTTCTTGGTTGCAAAACTATTGCAGAAGCATGGTCGAATCTTGTCGATAGATATGAATCTGTTTCTAAATCTCAAGTTAATCATCTCAAGACTGAGCTTCATGCATTCCAAAAAACAGTTGATTCAATTGACAGATATTTCTTAAGATTGAAGAGTATCAGGGAATAATTGAATGTTGCAAGAGAAAGTGTTTCTGACAATGACATTATCATTGTAGGTCTTGCTGGACTACCAAAAGAGTATGCAATTATTAGAACTATAATATTGGCAAGAGAGACATCCATTACTTTAAAAGAATTTCAAGCACAACTTCTTGGTGCTGAGAAGGAAATTGAAGGAGAAGCAAATATGATTTCTTAAAGCTTCTCTACCATGTATGTGAATGGTTCCAATTCTGTCTCAAGAACATCTTCTGGTTCATGTTCAGGTTCTACATCCAACCTATAGGACATAGTCACATTTCATCAACCACTGGAGGTACTATAATTTAAGTTCCTTATAATGGTCATCCACAGCCGTATCCATCTGCTCCACCAAGTTCATACCCTCAATCATATCCACCAGATTCTATTTCATTTTATCCACCTCCTTATGGTTATGGGTTTATGGGAAACAATGCTAGTCCAAGACCTCAGTTTGGGTCACAGCCTTTCAATGGTGGTTCTAATTACAAAGGGAAAAACTTTAGATCAAGTATTGGTTTCAAAGGAAATAATTATAACTCTAGATGATCATCTAGCTTTCAATTGGGAATTCAAGGCAAAATAAATCAAAAGTGTGGTATAGTAATACTGAAACTGGATCAACAGTGGTGATTGAATGCCAAATTTGTAATAAAAGAGGTCACACAGCTGTGAACTACTTCAGAAGGAACACAAACACTTCATCTTCTGGATTTGTTGTGGAATGCCAAATTTGTGGGAAAAAAAGACATTCAACTTTGGAGTGTTATCATAGAGGCAACTATACATATCAAGGACAGCCACCACCACAATCATTCAATGTTATGGCAGCACAGCAATCAACTGAATTTATTCCTCATGATGCTTGGATTCTTGATTCTGGAGCACCACATCACATCACTGTAGATGTCAATTCTCTCAATCAAGTGACACATTTTGAAGGTTCATAAACAATAACAATTAGCAATGGCATTGGGCTACCCATTACTAAAAATAGTTCAACTACTCTTGAGACTAAGTCTAATGAACTTCTTCTTAAAAATGTGCTACATGTACCAAACATTTCAAGGAGTTTATTATCTATGCAACAATTATGTGATGATAATCATAGCTGGTTCATTTGTGATTAAAATGTATTCTTTGTGCAAGACAAAAAGACAAAGGAGATTTTGTATCAAGAAAAGAGTAGTCCAAGACAACTGTTTCAAATTCCTGTGTTCAAGAATTCAAAGGGTTTGCAATCTTCAGTATAAGGTTCATCAGGCTATCTTAGATAGTTGGTAAAATCGAATCTCTGGCATCAAAGAATGGGTCATCCAACAAATGAAATAATTGTTGCAATGTTGAAAAAATCTGGTATATATGTTGAGTTAAACAATAAACATTGTATGAGTGGTCAATGTATCAAGGGAAAAATGTCTAGACTTCCTTTTACAATTAGGAGTGATAAATGTAGTTTACCTTTTGAGACGGTTCATACTGACATTTGGGGACCGTATCCTGTAAAGTCCTTGGAAGGGCATAGATATTATTAACTTTTGTAGATGAATACACAAGATATTGTTGGATCTTCCTATTGATCAATAAGTCTGATACATTTGCTGTGTTTGTGCAATTTTACAATTTTGTATTGAATCAATTTGGCATCTCTACTAAGTGCATACAATCTCTGATGGTGGAGGGGAATATGTCAGTCATTCTTTTAAGTCATTTCTTGCTGCAAAAAGAATAGTTCAGATGATCAGTTGTCTTTACACCCCACAACGGAATGGTTTAATTGAAAGAAAACATAGACATATAGTAAAGACAATCATTACCTTACTTGCAATTGCTGGATTACCAATTGAGTTTTAGTACTATGCTTGTGCTCACTCAGTTTTTTAATCAATAGAATGCCATGTAAGACACTCTCAATAATGTCGCCATATCACAAACTGTATGCAAAGCCACCAGAGTCGAAGTCTTTGAAAATCTTTGGTTGTACAATCTATCCTTGGTTAAGACCATACAATTCAAATTGCAATCAAGCTTTGAAATGTGTATATTCTTAGGGTATTCTATGGGTTACAAGGGAGTTATTTGTACAATTTCAAATCCAGAAAGCCAATTATATCTGGACATATTGTTTTTTATGAGACTATATTTCCTTATACAAAGTATTATTGTCAAGGTCAAACACAAAAATGTGATATTGGTGTTTCTAGTGCAAGGACAATGGTCATTCCAGTTCCAATTCTAGTAAGGTCTTTGGTTAATGATACCACAAGACATCAAAGCCCTTATGTTGATACAGTATTTTCATTTCCTTAGTCTAGTAACAGAGTTGTAAATAGTTTAGCATCATCTGGGGTTCAAGACAGATATCAGTAGTATCTAGAACATCATATGGGATTCAGGCTAATACAGAGAATTCTCCAACATCAACTTTAAGAATTCAGGAATTTGAAACACTTCCATCAACAAGTCATACTCTTTCCAATCCTAGTGATACATCTCATTTGCTTTATGTCCTAGATTCATCACAACTACAGGTAATCCTCCTATTTTCTGCAAGTACTACAATCATTGATCAGTCTAATGCTCAAGATAATTGCATTCATTCTAGATTATAGACATAAGCTATATCAAGGAAAGATTATTCTTCTTTCTTAACAACTTTACCTAAGTTATCATCCTTGCACTTTGACAATTGTGTTGAATATGATATGGGAATCAATACATGTGGTTTTTCCTTCTTGGCTGATATAAGTGAAGTTGGAACCAAAACATTTCAAGCCTGCATCCAGAATAGTTCAATGGCAACAGGCAATGCAAGAGGAATATGATACATTACAAACTCAAGGAACATGGAAATTAGTTCTTTCTCCATCCAACAGAAATGTAATAGAGAGTAAGTGGGTATATAAATTCAAAAGAAACCCAGATGGTAATGTGTCAAGGTATAAAGTAAGGCTAGTGGCACAAGGCTTTAGTTAACAAGAAGGTTTAGACTACTATGAGACTTTTAGTTTTGTGGTTAGGCATACAACAGTGAGGATTATTCTTACTTTGGCAGCTCAATTTAATTGGGACTTGAGACAATTGGACATTAAAAATGCATTTCTTCATGGTGATCTAGAGGAAAGAGTGTATATGAAGGTGTATATGAAGCAACCAAATGGTTTTGTAGGTCCAACACATCTAAATAGACTTATCAAATCCTTATATGGCCTAAAACAAGCACCAAGGGCATGGCATTCAAAGTTTACAAGTTTTCTCCCAACACTTGGTTTTAGAGCTGCATTATCAAACTCCAATTTATTTGTGAAGAGTGATGGTGAAGATGTTATTCTACTTTTGTTATATATAGATAACATTATTCTAACTGGTTCAAGTACATCAAAGATTCAATCTGTAATCACAGATCTTGCTTCAGTATTTGACCTCAAAGATAAATTAACATATTTTTGGGGTTGCAAATTCAGTATCAACCTGATGGTTCATTATTGGACAATCAATCTAAGTAGGCAAAGGTGTTCTTGAAGAAAGCAGGAATGGAGACATGTAAACCAATATCTACTCATCATGAGATATTTGCAGGGACCAACATAATGTGGTTTCAAGTATACTAAGTTAACTAATTTCAATGTTAAAGCTTATTCAGATTCTGATTAGGCAACACACATTAATACAATGAGATCCATTACTGGTTTTGTTGTATATTTAGGTTCTAATCCAGTGTCATGGCAATCCAAGAAACAATCTACAGTCTCACGGGGTTTAATAGAGGCGGAATAGAAGGCTCTTGCAAACTGTGGAGCTAATGTATATTGGATTCAATCTTTACTCAAAGATATTCATCAGTCTATTGCTATACCACCAAAATTGCACTGTGATAACTTGTTTGCTCTAGCATTGTGCTCTAATCTAGTATTCCATTTCAAAATTAAACATCTTGACACTAATTTCCACTTTGTCAGAGAGAAAGTTCAACAGGGACATCTTGTAGTTCAGTATATACCTACAGAGGAACAGGTTGCATATGTGTTTACTAAGGGACTTCACAGTCTAACATTTGTCAAACATTGTAATAACTTGAATTTGGGAGTAGTGCATTCTTCATTGCAGAAATCAGTGCCTTCTTCATTACAAAAATTCTCAATTCATAATTCCACTTCAGTTCAAGACTCAAGTTCAACATCTTAGCAAACTCAGCTTTACACCTAGCTTTGTTTGAAGAGGGAGTAATAACCAATGATATGTGGAAGTGACATGTGGCATCATCTTGTGTGTCAAGGTTGTTATAAAGCAGTTAAGGTAGGTATAAGGATTGAGTTTGTTAAGAAGGATAAGAGTGTAATTGTGTGAGTTAGTTTGAAGGGTATTCATGTAATTGTGGACTATGAATGGTTTCTATATATAGCCATTTAGTCCTTACAATTGTAAGTAAGCTTTGTGTAATGAAACATTCCTATCGAAAATACCGTTACATTCATCTCTCTCTCTCTCTCTCTCTTTTCTGCATTCTCTTTCTTCTTGCTCTCTAAAGCTTGATTTCTCAGTTTGTTAAAGTAAAGTTGAACCATGAATGATATCGTACACCTTTAACTTAACCACCTATTAGCAACAGATTTTAGATATGGAGTTATATTTTAAAAGGCACTAGTGCAGATACCACCTCTTATTGATGGACTTTGGATGTTGAGTTAAAAGACATCGGTGGCATACTTCCCTATTAAAATAACTTTTACTTGTCTTGCTAGTCTTAATGTGCTTTACTGCTAATTTTTACTAATGTGCAATACTTTAATTTTCTACTAAAGAAGAATTTCTAGCATAATTTAATAATTCTAAAATGTTTGAAGTTACTTTTTATCTCTAATTGGAAATTATATAACTTCTAGTGTAGAATATTGTTCTAACCAATAGGACTACTCTTGAAAACCTTCTTAGTTTGTATCGAGCTAACTTACATGAAAAAAATATGAATATTAATCTACCTATAATGTTTTACCAATGTAAATAATAATAACAAAAATGTACCTAATCAATCAATGGGTTGTTTCCCCCTTCCACAGTTATTGTAGGAATAAAAATCTAAATTAAGACAAAAAAATTAAAAAATGAAATTATTCCTAGTAAACCCTGATGCATTTTGAATTTAGATCTAAGCTTGCAACTCGTAGGGGTAAAACAATTTTGTTGTATAACGAAAATAATAAACTTTATCATGTATGTTATCATTGTTTTAAAATATATATATTTATAACTGATCATATTTGGAATTACTTGAAAAATAAAATTGAGAAAAAAAAATAAAAATCATATCAACTTTCTGCTAGCTAGCTTGTCTTCTAGATGGCAGATATGGAAATAGATGAGGGGAGGGGAGACTACATTCAAACTCTCACATGTTAGACTACGTGATCAGTTATTAATTGAGACTAAGGTCCACCAAATTTCAAGGAAAGACAAGAGACCATCCAACTCGAAGGGATGAAACAATTTTTGTTTTTCTAATAACTAATTTTGGATTGCCAATATCTTTTAATGTGTACGTGTGTCGTTAAAATAGATTAGGGGACAGATAGGAGGACATGGTCAATGAGGGACAACAATTTGAACTTCCTTAGGCCAGTTTTTTACCAAAGAATTAAAAGTGCAAATCAAAAATAGCAAATAGGAGAAATATCTGCAAAAAAAATAGAAGTTGGGTGGAGAAATCTTCCTCATTTGTCGGAGGAACATTTGTTTCCTCGAATTATTATCATACCACTTGTTTTCCTCTCCCTCTGAGAATCCTCCCCGGTTGCATGCCCTCCTCCTTTAGGTACAATCTCCTTAACTATCTCTTTGTCTCTCTCACACACAACCCTATGTACGTAGCTAATTAACTAGGTACACCATGCAAACAACAACATAATTACGTGCATGCATGCATGCATTGAATAACTTAGCAGGTTCTGTATTATTCTTTGCATATGGCATGCATGCATGATTCGAACATTTTTTTTCTGTTGTATTGGATTGTTTTGTTTTTAAAATCATGACTACATTTTGTTTGCTTGTTTATACGTTTGACTAATGTTAGGAATAGGGGTCATCAATAGGCACACCTAACAAAGGAGCGGGGGTTTTCTCCGGCACAGACCCACGATAATATTGGTCGAAAACTCCTCCCAAAATGGGGTCCTCTGACGACCAGAACTCGTCATCAGATTCTCCACCGTCTGACTCTTCATCATCTTCATCGCTAACTCCCCCATCATCGTCATCGTCATCGCCATCGTCATCATCGTCGTCATCATCATCCCCTTCTCCACCATCATCTGATTCAGGTAATTCGGATTCAGGTTCAGGTTCAAGTTCATCACCCCCACCATCTCCTCCAAAGGACTCATCGTCTTCAGGTGACTCATCCTCCTCAGGTGACTCATCGCCATCAAACGGCTCGTCAAACAGCTCGCCACCACCATCCAATAATTCGAACAACTCATCGCCTCCCTCCGACAGCAATTCGTCCAACAATTCAAACAACAACTCGAGTAACTCATCGTCTTCCAATAGCTCAAACAACTCGGATAACTCATCGAATAATTCATCGTCTTCCAACAACTCGAAAAACTCGCCACCTTCCAACAACAACTCGAACAATTCCAACGACAACTCCAACAATTCCAACAACAACTCCAATAATTCCAACAATTCCAACAACAACTCCAACAATTCAAACGGAAACTCAAGCGGCAATTCCAACTCAAACGGCTCAGACAACAAAAATAACAGCTCAAACGGCTCAGACAACAAAAATAACAGCTCAAACGACTCAGACAACAAAAATAACAACAACTCAAACAGCTCAGACAACAAAAATAACAACTCAAACAACAACTCGAACAATAACTCCAATTCCCATAAATCTCCCCCACAAAACTCCAACTCCCAAAAATCTCCCTCTTCCCAAAATAATGGAGGGCAAAATGACTCTCAATCTCCACCCAAATCATCCCAAGGGAATTGGTCACCGAAATCGTCTGAGAATTGGTCACCCCCAGCACTTGGATCATCAAGCAAGTCACATCACTCATCATCGTCGGACAATGATGGATCGCCGCCAACTTCACGCTCAGGAAGCTCCATGCCTATAATTGTAGGAGTTGTAGCTGCAGCAGGGGTGTTGTTGCTTGTCTTTGTTTTGCTCTTCTTGGCTTGTTCTAAGAGAAGGAAGAAGAGACAGACTACTTCCCACCTCATGGAGAACCCTGATCCATATCGTCCAAATGGTAATTCTCCAAAGTCTTTTTGTTCTCCTCGCACTTGTACAACTTTTGATTTGCTTTATGGTTTAATTAACATTTATGGAACTTTTAAATTGATTGAATTCTAGATAACAGATGCTAAATAAACTATCTACTTAAATCATATTTTGTAAATTATATGATGTGGTGATTTAGATTTTTTTTTTTCTTTAAATCACTAAAGAAAGAATCTAACAATCAACTGCCACATCAAGTAATATACAAAATATGGTCTAAAAACATGGTCTCCATAGTAATTTTATAACAGTATATACAAAGTAATGCTAGGGAGACCACATTATTATACCACATTAGTGCATCCGCATTTCATATGGCAAGTGAAGCATACAATCAACATCCAATAAGATATAATCATTAATTGACGTGTTATGTATACATTACTTGCCACATAAAATATTACAAAATTATGGTAAAAAATATGATCTCCTTAAAAAATTTCATATATATGTGTGTGTAGTAATATTTATGTAATAATATGGGTACTGTGCATGGGCAGGAAGTGGTGAATATTGGCAAGGTGGACCTAAAAGCTCCGAGCACGTTCTTAATATGCCTCCTTCTGGCCGTGCGCCCAATGGAGGTTGGACTATGACATCCGGTGGAGCACCCCCCATGATGAGCGGCGATATGAGCTCATCCAACTTCTCCGGTCCACACGGTCCCCCTCTGCCACCTCCACACCCTAATGTGGCATTCGGGTTCAACAAGAGCACCTTCACCTATGAAGAGCTGGCGGCTGCAACCTCAGGGTTTGCGCAAGCCAAGCTAATAGGCCAAGGTGGCTTTGGGTACGTGCACAAAGGGGTGTTGCCGAATGGAAAGGAAATTGCCGTTAAGAGCCTCAAAGCGGGTAGCGGACAAGGTGACCGTGAATTTGCAGCCGAGGTTGAGATCATTAGCCGTGTTCATCATCGCCACCTTGTGTCGCTTGTTGGGTACTGCCTTTCAGGAGAGCGAAAGCTGTTGGTATATGAATTTATTGCTAATAACAACCTCGAGTTCCACCTTCACAGTATGCATTCTAGTTAACTCTACGTCATCAATACCTTATATACTAACTATATCATCTATCGACTTGTTAGATCTCAACTGATGTGATAATACTTCACTGTTCATCATTTGACAGGCGCGGATCGGCCGCCCTTGGAAT
Organism: Pyrus communis; assembly: GCF_041283825.1. NCBI lineage: Eukaryota > Viridiplantae > Streptophyta > Magnoliopsida > Rosales > Rosaceae > Pyrus > Pyrus communis. The sequence continues at coordinate 7,049,466 of NC_142574.1, read as the reverse complement.
GGGCCAACAGGGTCAAAATCGCGTTGGGATCGGCTAAAGGGCTTGCTTACTTGCATGAAGACTGTAAGTAGTTCGTGAAATTACTACAACTATGTATATTCCCTTGATCCATTGCTCTCTTATACCTTCGTTCTCATACTGTATTTGGATTCTTTCAGGTCACCCAAAGATTATCCACCGTGACATTAAAGCTGCAAATATTCTGATTGACTATAGTTTCGAAGCTAAGGTATGTAACCCAAATTTGTTAATGAAATCTAGGAATAGCTTAACATATTAAAAGATGACTAATGTTTTTATTTGCTAATTTATATGCATGATATGTTCAGGTGGCAGATTTTGGACTAGCAAAGCTAAACCAGGAAAATGTCACCCATGTATCAACTCGTGTCATGGGAACATTTGGGTAACGAACTTCCTCATCAGCTCCTTAATTTAACTTGCAAGATATATATAAACCTTTAAGTTACAAACTAACCACAGAATGGCAAACTGATGATGCAGGTACTTGGCTCCTGAGTACGCGTCGAGTGGTAAGCTGACCGAGAAGTCTGACGTCTTCTCTTTTGGTATTATGCTCCTGGAGCTCATTACCGGACGCCGCCCTGTGGACTTGTCTGGGGAATATGAGGAAGATACCTTAGTAGACTGGGTTCGAACTCTCCCTCCCTAGTAAATTAACTTGCAATTACACATGAATTATGTTCTCTTGACAGACTGAAACACATGTTAAGTTAATAGACTGTCAATATCCAGTATCGATTTGATGAATTCGTATTTTTACTTGTGGTAGTGTGGATATCTCAATTGCTTATATACAACAAGTTTAATATGATGATGAGTTATGTATTCTCCGCATTATGCATGAACAAGTACAGGCAAGACCTCTCTGCATGAAAGCAATAGATACTGGGGACTATTCTGAATTGTTGGATCGACGACTAGAGAACAATTACAACCAGGAACAGGTAGCACGCATGGTGGCTTGTGCGGCTGCGAGTGTTCGACACTCTGCGAAGAAGCGTCCGAAAATGAGCCAGGTAAGAAGGACCACTCCTATGTAGAAATGAGATCCGCTACTGCCATTTTTGTTGCTGATATTGTGCATAATGTACAACCTTTTAAATATATCTAAAGCAATATTTGAAATTTTACGCAGATTGTTCGTGCATTGGAAGGCGACGTCTCAATGGAAGACTTGCACGAGGGGATTAAAGGACAATTGGGGTCGTCTGGCTCTCCTAGTATGGCTTCCTCCGAGTTTGAAGCTGATTCGTATAACGCGAAAATGAAAGGGCTTAGGAAGCCGGCGTTGATGGACAGCACAGACTATCCAAGCAGCGAGTACGGTGCTACAAGCGAGTATGGCCTCAATCCCTCTGCAACCTCTAGCAGTAGTAACTTATAAGAGATGAATACCAAATTAAGGGATCAACCGGCCACACGGTCCAGTTTGAGCAAGCGATAGTACCTCAAACTTGGACATCCTTTGGGAGTAATTAATAAGTATAGAGCCTTAAAATTAAAGACTCTTCAGGTTAATTAGTGGTAACTAACACACTAAGATGGATGATGATGCTATAGTTGTATGTATCGTGTCGAAAAAGTGGTAGGCCTGTGTGTTTGTGTGTCACTCTCCGTTCCCTGCAGACGTTTTTGTATTCACCCTGCACCAGCAGAAGCTTAACAAATATACGTCTGATTGATTTCAGGTAGGTCGAAAATGGCGGTAGAAGCGTAATTGCGGCGTTGCGTTAGACAAGGGCACCATTGAAGGAGGAGTTGTGATTTCTTTCTTCTGTTTTTCTGTTTTTTTTCTTCTTTCTTTTGGACATAGCTATGTGTGTTTGGATTTGCTACTGTTATGAAACAAACACATGCATTTGGAAGAATATTTGATCAGTACCTTATGTGTTTGTATTTTCTAACTTTAATATCTAATATTATTACTGTTGAAAATTGGTGAGTTTTGAGAATAGATGGAAATTTTGGCTACAATAATTTACAATGTAATGGAACCAAACTGCAAAACCAACATGCCTGAGAGTAAACTGCAAAGAGTAATATTGTCGTCTGCAGTAGTATGCTGATATTTTTCGAAGGAATTGCCCACATATTCATGGTGACATGGGCATTTTAATCGCTGACAAAGAAAAAATTACGAAAGGAAAAGTCCATCTTCCAAACCTATATTCGCTGACAAAGAAAAAATAAAATTACGAAAGGAAAAGTCCATCTTCCAAACCTATATTCGCTGACAAAGAAAAAATTACGAAAGGAAAAATCCATCTTCCAAACCTAAAGAACTGACACACCTCGACTCAGAAATGTTCATCTGGACACTCGAATCGAGTTGTGCTAGTCGAGACCTCGAAGGTGACGAAGCCATACAATGATGGTGATGTGTAAACTGCTCCTAATTTAAACCCTAAAATAACTAACGCTAGAATGCGCATGTCAACAGGGTTGAACCCTTATCACACAAGTGATGTCTAAGCATAAGTAAGTTGCAGTAGGAGTAAAGAAAATTTATACCATACAAAGAAACTTCCTTCGTCTCATCTTTTTCTAGAAATTCTCATCATCACTAGAGCTCTACCACTAAATCATGGAGGGCGAAAAAACAATGGTGACTGGGTTTATAAAAATAAAGTTTTGAAAACTTTTTCGAAAACATGTAACCCCATGTTGTAAATCAAGTATATAGCATCCTAAAAATGATAATATAATACTAGTATATAGTAGTTACCCTTTAGCACGAGTGAGTCAAAGGATATAAGGTGCTACTAAAAAAATATCTCATCATCAAATCTCAAATCACCGTCAAATAAGAAAATCAATGCTCATTAACTAATGATGGCACACGAGTCATGTAGAAAGTAGCTACATGAACAGGTTGGGTGTTAAGGTTTATATTCTAGTACTACACCACATGAAGTTGAGCAAAACGCATCACATACATGTCTATCACCCTAAGGGATCTACCACAACCCTAAGAGGAATAAGCTAACACCTAACTCTAGATCCAAAGCGAATGTAAGCATTGCAATGTGAGCATACACGTGGGCTTGTCCTATGCCCAGACCAGTACAATAAATAATAGATACTAATGCATATCACAATATAATGAGCAGATATGATGCAAGGATGTCATGTCACGGGTTTATGTTTACAGATAATATTATAAACGTAAAGTGCACACAAAGTTTACTTGTGATGAGAGAGGGTAGGACATTATTGTACTGTCACTGGTGAAGGTAGATTTGGGGCGGAATTTTTTCTAGTTTTCTTTTTTTCTTTTTCTGTTTTTGTTTTTCACATAGGGTCACGTCAACACAAAATAATTTTTTTAAATGCCACAATGGTTTAAATGACTAAATTACCCTTTCAGGCCAGAACATTTGATGGCCTTTTGACAAAATCTCACCAAAGTGAAGGGAATATTGAGGTCCAAGGTGCGACATGGTGATATTATAGTTGGAAATTGCTATTCCCACACCCGTGTTAAAGTTTTTGCCATTCATCTTCTTTAATTATGTGATCCGATGGTCGAAAATTAAGAGAGGTGTGTGAGAAGTAAAAATGTATATGTGGATAGCACTATCAATTTTAATATTAGGGGAGAGCAAAATTAAGGTTGAGTTATAAGATCATCTCCAACCCATGGGATAAAACTTTAAAACCCCCCAAACCATATCCAACGATTGGGCTAAAATAAGCCCCAAGGAGAAAATATATATATATGGGCTAAATTCCCCCTAGAATTTAAGCTTGACTTAAATTATTCTGGACTCACCAAACTATCATATTTCAAACATTTTTTTGTTTGTTACTTATAATCTAACGGCTATGATCAAATGAGATCAAATCTAATGGTAAAAAAAAGATTTAACAGCTCAAAATTAAATCTACCGTCTAAAAGTATTTAAGAAAATTATTTAAATCAACTTTAAATTAAAACTTTAAAATACCTATGTATTTGCATGATTTTTAATTACTTATTGGAATTCAAATATTTTTATATTAAAATGTTCATTAAAAAAAAAAATTAAGGATAATCTACATATATTTCATTTTCAAAAAAAAAAAATTACCCAAAAAATAAAAGGCTAAAACCATTATTTAATAATCTCGTGCTAAAATTTTAAGTCATAAGAATTGAAAGAGAAAAACAATTTCTAGGTTATGGCTTAAATTTTTAAGCTTTTATCTCCAAGGATTAGGGATAGTCTAAGAGGCATAGCAAAAATAGAAAGCATAATTGTTATATAAAATTCAAACTTGTTTCAAATAAAAGCAGATCTAACAAAAGTGCTTATGACAGTGTTTAGTACGGATGTAATCACAAACGGACACTTGATGGCTGTATTTATTGTTGATGCATCACAATTTTCAACTTTACAGTCACGATGGTTAAGATTTGGGACAACAGATGCGAACAAGGGTATAAAGTTGCAAGGGAAGGAAGAAAAGGAAAACCAGAGGAACCAAACAGTAATACAATTTGCTTCTTTGTAATTCGGAGTGTCAACATCCAGGTCTACCACAAGTCCACAACAAATGTAATTGGAAAGAAAAACTACACCTGAAACAAGAAGAAAAATAGGGTAACTGGTATATCAATCCAATGATATCTTGACACGATACAATTCCGACTAAATTATTACTAATTAAGCAGATGAGCAGCCAAACGCTCAATCGAAAATGCAAATTGACTTCTCGCAAGCCCCTCGACCTCGAACTAGTAATGTTCATTTCTTTCTACAAAATATTTTGTTCTGTATGCAGCCGTATCCCCCGCCACTGCTCTCATTATAGAAAAGTGAAAAGGCTGTTGTTCAATGACAGCATTAACCAACTAGCCGCTGGCCACAATCTCATGAATGGCATCACTGACAGCTCCATCCTCTGATCTGACAGTAAGTTTCATCGCAACCTCCTTCGATGAACTGTCAATTCCAAATAACAACCGCACAAGAACCTTCACATTGCCTATGTACACACCGGACAATACACATGTGTGTGACCTTGAGTTGCTGGCAACGACCTCTGTGCCCTGAGCCATGCACACAATATATGTTATCGCTATAAAATGTTACCACTGAAAACTTCAAGCAGGAACAGAACATAATGCATTGTTAAGTATCTAATGCAGATTTATAGAGGTATCATATCCATTATGCACTTGCGTTGTTGAAGCGCACGCGATAAAAAGGCCTCACAGACTTTTTAACATCCAGATCAACTGATTCTACAAGTACTTGCATAAAGACAAATCATAGACGTTTAATCTTAAAACAAAATTACCTCACAGGGCTGCATTCCAAGGAGGTTAATGACAGCATTAACAGCTTCAGTCAAGTTCTCCCTTGGCCCCAGGCCATATTCATCTACCCGCTCAAAATCAGCACCCATGCTATCCCAAGCATTCTTGAAATTGAAGACTGGAACCTTCAAAATGTAATCTGCAGCGACAACCTCAAGATCTTCCAGCTGGTATTCATCTTCCACACCATCTTCCTCTGCCTCACCAGTGGTTGGATCAACCTAGTGGCACACCCCCAGCTCATGAGAAAAGGGATTCAGACAAAGCTCAAAAGTTCTAAGGGTTGGCTTCTTAATATTGTCAAGAAACTCGGTCTATAAACAGGGCTAAAGGGAAGAACTTGATACCTCTTTAACAATGAACCTCAACAAGTTTGTAAATTTTCCAACTGCAGGGACACCTTCTGGCTTCTCAAATGCCAAAAAGGTTTGTCCAGGTGTATCATATGGAAGAGACCTGAGAGACCTGGATGCCACTTCAGAAAATTCCTCAGCTTCTGAAGCATCAACCACGACAATGACCTACAGGCAGAGAGTTGTAAGGAAATTCTGAAGCATAACTACAAAAGTAAAAGTGCTTTTTTAATATAAAAAGGGCTTTACATCTTCCAGTAATTGCTCAGGAATGGTATTGGTGCAGTTGTACTGGAACACAACATGGCTATCAAAAATGTGCTTGACAACATTAACTGCATATTCAGTTTCTGGCTCTGTTAACTCCACAGGTGCTGAGGACTGGCATGTGAAAAAAGTACACAATCAATTCCTAAGACAAAAAAACATGAGCTGTAACGAGCACATAAAGTATGAGAAAATATTCACGTCGCAGAACCTTGAATAGTTTCCCAAAGTTTGAAAACTCCGGAATAGAGGAAAGCAACGCCTCATAAGCAGCAACTGTGGATGCAGGGCCAGTTGGAGGAGCACCCAGACCAGTTGGCTTTTTACTTTGAGCTTTCTTCTCAGCAAGTGGCTGTGACTTAACCTCCTTGGGTACAGAATTAATGTCAAATGGTTCTTCCGAAGCCTCCTATAATCACATTAAAACAATCATCAAAAGTCAAAACATGAGATAAGGATCTTAAGGGTAGAAAAAAAATAAGCAAATGGAGGTTATGTTACTCACATAATTCTTCAAACTTGTCTCCAGATTGACAAGTGGGACATCCAGAGATCCAAAAAGGAAGTCCTTTACATCATTGTCAGTCTCAACAACTGAACCATCTCCTCCAAGCGTATTTAGATAGAGTGTTGCCCTATCACGAACCTGAGAGAGTACCAAAAAGAAATTCAGTATATAACTATATACTGAATCTAAAACAAATAAATCATGAAAGAAATGGCACATAAACTCAGAAGCAGATTTGTACAGAGCCAGATACCTCATTTTAGGTGAGTGTTCATACATGTTATATATAACCTAAATTTAAGGCCTTGAATGTACATATAGGGTACCTCATCATCACTGTCAAAGAGACATCGTCGCAGCAGAATAAACACTCGCGGCTGATGCATAGAAAAAAATAATTATAGTTCATTGTCATCAGTAACCATAGACAGAAACATATCTTCTTTGTATAGAGGGGGAGGGGGATCAGATTAAGCCATAATTCATTGAAAAAGATGTTACCTTCAATGAATCAACCATAGCACCAAATTTTGCCAATGTACTAACTGCACTCGCGCGAACAGTGGCATTCTCAAGATGTACTCGATTATATATGTACCTTATATATTTGCTTGGATCAGAGGTTTTTGGCCCTTCAATGCCCAAAAAGTGGAGTATCTAATAATAAAATATCTCAATCAGCCAAAAGAAAATTAAGAGGAATAGATTCTTCACCAAGTTTATGATAGATAAATCCCACCTGTGTAGAAAGATATGTGAATTCACAATCTTCGATGAACTCGCAGAGATGAAGCAAGCCACTTTCTTTTGCATCAGGAATATCTCTAATGAGAATCACAATTGAATCAACAATTGCCTTTTTGTACTCAAACCCACCTTCTTCTCTGAGAATGTTGCTCAAAAAGTTCATCCTGTAGAAAACAAAAAGCAGTGACCATTACTTTGAAAACAACGGAGACAAATAAGAATATGTGCACTGAAAGATGAACAAAATGAAACCAAACGTTCTCAAACAAAATTTTGAGTATGTGGTAGATCACTCACAGAGCTCTGAACTTCAAAGGAAATTTCAAACACAACGATCTTATGGCTTCCACAACAACAATTTTGAACTCGTCAGCGATATCAGACATGAAATTAGTTATCTGCTTCATCAAGCGATCCACACTTGATTCATTTCCTGTCTTCAGAAGTGTTGTGATTGCAAGTGTGGCAATGCTCCTGTTCTGGTCAGAAATCAAACTCTCCATATCAATGTTGCAGTTTGTGACAGGCACTGGATGTGTCATTGCCACCTGGAAGAAAGATCAAAGTGATTATCAGGAATATTATTCACTGGAAAGCAAGAAAATAACTACAATCAAAATAATTTAGTCTAACAAGCCTTGTTTCACACGCAGAATAAAGAAACAGAACTAAAATCTACATACTATCAGTAATTGCCTCAAGATTACACTCAAAACTCTTTTCATATAGGATTTCTCATCTATCTCAAAACTACAAAAGCAGAACTCAGGACAGCAGGTCACTTTATTATAATAAATTTCAAACATAATGTGTATGTAGTAGAGTAAAAGGAGAAGAGGGATGCCTTGTTCAAGGTGCGGACAGCAGCAAATCTTAGAACTGGTTTCGAAGAGCTTAGGAATAGCTGCAGAACAGTGATTGCTGGAGTAAGTTCTCTGGGGGTCACACCATGGAGCTCTGTAATTGCTCTAGCAGCCTCCAAAATCACCATCTCTGCTTTGTGGCGAAGACAAGCCTCAAGATAATCGTAAAAGGGACGGTCGCCCGCTTGTGCATTTCCAGACTCGCGGATAACCTTTAGACAAACAATTTATTAAAATAAAGCATCAAAACACCAACGAAGCTAAAATAAAAGGTCCATAAGAATAAGCACCTGACTAGTATAACGAATCAAAAGGCACTGGGCCAATGGAGAGCGGACATTCCCCTTTGTCAAGCTGGTAACCAACTTGCTAACAGCAAGACGGTCATTCTGTCGTATCTGCAATTTCAAAAGTACAAGATTATCAACACCTTTCAATTGTAAAAAGGATAATTCATAATTATTCTAACGAAAATTGTTGAGTTGATGCAGAATCTTTCTTTGTATTCCACTTTAAAACTTAAAAAATGAAGGTTCACCTACAAGAATCACATTATATGGAATGAATGCTAAAAAAGGAAACTAGGCCCCATGATTGAGAATTAAAAGCTGAACCAGTCTGCAAAACGAAAAATCACTGCACACCTAGCCCACTTGCTCACATCAACCAAACATTTTTCTATAAATGCAAGTAATTAGTTAATAATTAAATGGTAAATAACCATATGCAATGGATTTTGACTAAAAGCTTCCTCTATGTTTCGGGAAAGAAAAAATCTTGAATGTAAAGTCTGAAAACCAAACCAACTATGGCACATACCTGATGAAGTAAAGCCAGTGCATGGAACTGTACAAGGGCTGCTCTTGACTGGACAGCTTCCTGAACCTCATTGCTCCATCTTTTGACAATCTCTGGGTTAGTCTGTCAAAAGAGAAAGATAAGGGTACAAAGGCAACAAATAAATAAAACCCAAGACTTATGTACAGCAGAAACAGTACCTGGAGCAGATGGATCCCACTGACTAGAGCTGCACTTGCAACCACTGGATTCTTATCAACAATGGCTTGTTTCAGATATCGCTCAATCTGGGTAAGAAGGGTTCCATCTGTAATCCGACAGAGGACACGGATGGCATTTGCCCGATACATGTCTGTTTTACTATTCATATCCTTCATCAGGGAGCTTGTCACAATAATAACCTTGTTATGAGAAAAATTTCAGAAGTCAGTCCCAATTTTTGAGCATGCAAATGTACGAAGGAAATTAAATGATATAAAGTTGAGTCACCTCATCTGCAGAGGGGGACAACTCTTTTATGATCAGATAAACCATTCTCCTCAATCCTATATCTCTCGATTGGAAAAGCTTGGTCACAGAAAAGAAAACTTCTGTAGCTTCAACCTAATAATTTAATACAAAGTAACAAGAATCAATTGATGGCCAAAGTATACAATAACAAAATGATGCCACTAGATCACTAAAATTGACGATAAGATATTGATCAATGTCAAGGGAGCAACAGAACCATTCGGTACAGAAGAAACCTGACCTTTGTAAAGGTTTCCCCCTGGTTCAGTAGATACAAAAGCTTTGTGATAACCTGAAAATTGATGACAATGACAAATATACAAAATCAGTTTCTGCTGAGCAAAGAAGACAGAAAAAAGGCAATTAGATGGATAATTTGGTGGTGCAAAGCAATAACCTGGGAGCATCTTCTAGCGTCGAGTTGAGGATCATTAAAAACCCTCGCTTCCTGAAGAACAGCACCCTTCTCAATCCCCAGAAACGGAGAATACTCTGCAGAAAATCAACATTAAAACAATTACTACAAAAATCACACCATTAACATTTCTAATACCGTGAAACTCGGACCTAATTAAACGAGGCTACAAGATCCCTATCACTATCCCACTGGCATTAAATCAAGACAAACCGAGTAGATTTGCCACAATTTTACTAACCGCATTGCGACATAACCTCAACAAAACTTAGAAAATATCCAGATCAGGACAAATTGAAGCAGATCAACAATAATTAAACCCTAATTCACTGAAATCCGATTCAAATGCTTCACGGTACGTAAATCGAGAAACAAAACCGCTACAACAAAGAGATCTGGGAACACGAATCGCCGAATGATGAGTCGCAACACAGAGAGCCGAAGTCGAACGAATTGGGAGAAAAAAAAACCAGATCGAACTGGAGAGCGAAAACAATTGAGAGGTCTGTGAGCGAAGGGACATACCTTCGTCATCGCGATCGTCGTCCTTCTTCACGAGAGGCTGAGCCATCGCAGAACGAAGTGAATCTCTGAGATGTGCAAAAACTGTAGGACAAAAACCTCCCTCTCTCTTCTCTCTGTGTGTTGTTCGTTGGTTCGCTTCGCGAGTGAGGTAGTTTGAAGGAGAATAACAAGAGAAAAATGAGGGTTTCTTTCTAAAAACAACCGCACAGAGGGCTTCAGATCAGATGGTGAACTAGACGATGGAGTTGGGTTCCGCTGTGCGTGAGGATCTGGTCGTGGTGAAGTATCGGCCGAATGGTAGTGCGCCACGTCATGTGGCCGGTGGTTTTAGTAGGAGTTGAATTTCTAATTTACCCTTCCACTCAAAAATAATAGTTAGTGGTTGTTAAGGCAACTCTAATGGAAATGGCTACAGGTCCAAAGTAAAAAATGATCTGATTTATTCAAAAATTCCTCATTAACCGATGGTTGGATTATAATTCTAAGAAGTTCATCAAACTATTATTTGGTCAAAGGGACATCAGACTAGCCAAATGTAGACCCCTTCTAAACTTATTTTTTTTAAGTCAACTATTTAGTTGCAATAATTTATTCAAATTCAACGTTTAAATTTGAAAACATTCAATGGTAGTTTAATTAAATTAAGCAATAAATTAAAATATAAACTTAAAACTAAAAAATTATTAAAATGTTATATTTAGCTCATTCGGTTAGAGACAGTATATGAGTATGATTTGACATTGTTCATTTAAAAATAATTTTTTTTACAAAGCTGTACAGGGCTATGTTTAGCCCAATCGGATAGAAATAACCTTACATTTCCTCATATTTTTTTTCCTCCCAATTTATCGGAATTTAAATCACAGAATTTCAACTTAATTGACGTAATTAGTCGACTCCAGTTGAGAAGCTAGGATGTCCTCCACCACCTCAAATCAACTCCAAACATGCGGACAGCCCGTAATAGCCCCCGATTGCCTGTGCCTCGGCCATTACACTAGAACTAGAACTGAATACAAGGCCACCGCGCCACGTTTCATTCACTTTTGTAATTTGGAAATGCATGAACTAATATGACATGCAGTTCTCAATAAACCTCCAAAACACGTTCATAATCTTGTACCAAATTCAAATAACGCTTCAAATCTTCGGTACCAAATATTTGTACCAAAATGGTGCATTTGTTGTACCGAACTATTTCGGACTGAACTAGCTTCTGGGACTAAGCTGGACAAACTTAGTGAAATGTTTGGTGCAGTGTCGAACGAAGAATGGAGGACCTTCTGCAACCACAACTGAAATCAAACATGCATCCAGAACCCCAAACGTTCATCACAACAACAAAAAAAATTCCAACACAAAAGGCAAAATCTTTAAACTTTGAAGAGCTTCAAAGACCGAGATTCTCCTTCTCAAAGAAAAGCAAAAATTATTTCACCATTTCATACTACATGGCTCAAAGCAGTAAATCACACGAATGTGGCTCTGTAAAGACTACCCCAACTACAAGTATTCAAGCTTTAAAGCAAAACCCAGAACCTTTTCCACATTGCTTCTTCACGGAGCTACAGAAAACCCATGAACTAAAAACAAGAAGTGGGTCTTCAAATTTAGCAACAAAACTACAATAATCAAGGAACCTAGAAGAAATTTAACCACAAAACCAAGCACTATAATGAAAATATAACAACATGACTGACCCACAATCAAATCCAAAATTTTACAACAAAATCAAGCAGGACTCTCTCTTCTTCGTTGGAAATTAGAAGCATCAGCAACAAACAGGACTCTCTCTTCTTCGTTGGAAATTAGAAGCATCAGCAACAAAGGAGAGTTGCTACTCCCCTCTCCTCCTCCAAGCCTTTTTTTTCTTCTAATTTTCAATTCATAAATCCAAACTTCAATCCGTTTTTGTCTACCCGACCACCGATTCGAGCCCATCAACCCTCTCCCTCCTCTTCTCCCTCCTACTCTGGTTTGGATGCAAATCAGTTTTTCTCCAATTGCAGATTCAGATATTCCAGCGGAGGCCATTCCGTCTGAACATTAGCTCTCGACCATTCGGTTAGGGTCTGATAGGGATTGAGTGGGAATTCGAAGGATTATCTGATTTGGGGATTTAGGGTATTTGATGGTTGCTAGATCGTGGAGGGGAGGTGCGTTGAGAGAGAGGCGTTTCTGATTTATTGGATGTCGTCGTCATCGCAGTCGAAAATGGTTGAGGACGCTAGCAAGACGACGACGTTGAGTAGCTTCGAAAGGCGAGGACGAGAACAACCAAAAGGTTCGGGGGTCTCGGGGGTCTCGCTAGCTAAGACCGATTAGTGAGGCCTCCAATCATAGCGAGCGAAACTTAGTCCCACTTAAGTTGGTCCACACAAATAACAAACAAAAGATTGGACTAATTGTTAGTCCATTCTAGTCCAGTAAAACCTAATGAAGAGAAACAAACACACCCAATAAGTACTAGCCTTCTTATATTTCAACACACGTCCAACCACATATCTCTCTAACCTAACAATAAAAGGTTTAATTATAATTATAAGAAAAATAAAACTAATCCAAAAAGAAAAAACTCAAACAACCAAAAAACCACTCCACCCCAACCAATCCTCGACAGCCACTCTACTCAGTCATTGACTCTAACAACTAAAAGCTAAGGAACATATAGCTACAGCCTTCTGCCGCGTCTAGCTACATAAGTGTATTTGCAAAGGAACATAGCTATTGGCGATGCCGATGACTGGTGCAGGAAAAGATTTAAAACAACAAATACTTCTTTGCAAATTCATTCCTCGTAAGTAAACACGCAACGGTTCTTTACTTCCATTTCTTTTCTCCCTCTATTAATTTTCAAAACAACAAATACCCAAAAACAAGAGCAAGCAAATAGAAAAACACAAGGGGCAAGGAGAGTAAGAAAAAACAGAGAGATAAGTCATTTACAACATTCTAATGGAAGGTACATGGACGTGTGGGAGACGGTAGCTACAGAGGAAATGTATTCAGGCAGTGAGCAGATGGGATGGTTTCTCAAGCCGGAGTTTTCGTGAAATGTATCTCTCTTTTTTCTCCCACTGTTAAAATCGACTGTTTTTCCATATGGGGTTACAACAAGCAGCAACACATTAGAGGATCTTTTAGTTTCTCAAACCCAGTATCTTCATCAACAATACAGAAAGCTACAGAGGACATACTATGCGAGGCATTGAGAACCTGAACCGTGGGTCTGAGAAAAGCGGAAATTAAGGACACAGAAGATGGAGGTATCTGCTTCCCGGTTGGATCAAATTATTTTCCTATGCCCTCCGAAAGCCCATATCTGCAATAAACACGAAGCAAAGTCATATTTCATAATAAGCAATATGGCACTTTTTCTAATGAATGATGCATAGTAGACTGATTGAGAACTTAAAGAAGAAAACCAGCATATCTCCATGAATATCAGACTAAGAGATATAGGATAACTAGAACAAAGATAATTTAGTCCCGTGGTAGATTATGCACACAAGAATGCTTTTGCATGTTGAAGTGTCATAGGAAGGAGAGATTCTCTCGTGCAACCAAGATTTAGTCCTGTCCTAGTGGTGCCACCGTCCAATAAATGCTTGCCATGTGTTAAAAAAGTGCACTCACAGTCTAATTGTCTATTGACATGTCTTGAATTGGTGATATGAGCATAAAAAGGGTACTAACTTGTAACATAAACATCAAATTACACTGCCTTATTTTATATTCCTTTTCCTCTACTTTTATTTGCATTCATGATTGCAGAAAGAAACGCATTAAGAAGATAAATCAATGAATAATAGTAAAAATGATGTCTCCCATGCATGTTGCATGCAGTGGAATAACAGATACAGGGCCAAGGAAACAACCTTTAAATTTGTATCCCAACTTCCTGTACACAAGGCACTTCCATCAGCCGACAAACCCAAACAGCTAATTTGTGCCTCGTGTGAGGTTTGGAGGGATCCCAAGTTCAAAACCACCTGTCACAAAATGAGAGAGCAATTAGAGCCAATTCATCCATTTACAGGCGTTGCCATAAAATCCATGGCCACAAACCAATATTAATAAAATGATGGAACAAAATCAAAATGCAAGATTTACAGGACTCGTTTATGACTAGGCATTCTAAAAGTGTTACAATTGTATTCATGAAAATTTTGCACCATAACGTCTCATTTGGCAGGATTAATTTATGACTCTGACATTTTTATTTACAAAATATTGACATTTCTACGTTGCAGCATGGACAACCATAACCTCCCAAGGTGGGACCCAACAGCTACTCCTCCTTCCCCCCACCCTAGGTATTGAAGGAGGTTTACTAAACAAACTTTATTCCTCAAATTGCATGCAATGCTATAGATGTTATTTTGACATTATGATTGATCATGGTATAGGCAGGGCACATGGCAATAGACCTTACCAAGAAACCTTGACAATCCAAGATGCATTTTCTTGTTTTAAGAATAACTATCACAAATGAAAACCTTAACTGTATTTTCAACCAAGGAAGTGAGACTTATATCAAGATTATATCAAGTGCTAGAACCTATGAGAAACACAATCAAGGGAGAAAAAGAGCTCAGCTACGGAATTTCAAGTTACCCTGCTAAATGGAACCAGTTGGGTAGGATGACTTTACATTGTGAACAAGACATTCTGCTGTGTTTAGCTTAAAAACAAAACATTCATAAAATGCTTATATTTACAAGTCATATTTGAGAATAGAAAAAATAACTTATAAATCAAATGTATGTAAATGTGACGTACCACCCATGCAAGATGTTGCCAATAAACATGTTGAATCAAATGCTTATAGACCAAAACTAGAATCTAAAGTACAAGACAACATGATTGTACGGCATCAGCAGAATAACTTATTAAATACAAGAAGGGGGATCAATTGAAGATGCAAAAGCGTATTCATATTTGGTCGAATATGGCCAACTAAATTGGCTTTACCTTTGCCAACAAAGTATCCCATACATAGCAATCCCCATTTGTGTATCCAGCGAAGAGAAGCCTTCCTGATATTGAGAATGCAATTGTTTTCACAGGTGGCACATCATTATCACTGTGTGGCTGATGGTATACTTGGAGTTGGTGCCCAGTTCTAATGTCAAATAATCTGCAAGTTCCATCATCTGAGCCAGTTCCAAATCTATTTCCATCTGGAAAGAACTTTACCACATTAACATCCCCCTCATGACCATGAAATGTTCGCACTGCTCGACTTGCAACACGAGTGTCCCACAATCGAGCAGTTGTATCACAAGAACCAGAGACAAACAATCTTGAGTTGCTTTGATTGATGGATACACTGAAAGAATGCAAAACAATTTACTTAGAATTCCATGAGAAATAGTATCCTTTCGTAAACACTGAGGTTTGTGTGACAAATACAGTGCTCATGATGGAAAAGCAAAAGTAAAAGCAAACGGTAAAGGTACAGGAGGCAACATTAAGGATTAAGGAAGATTCTTTTAAACTCAAATACAGAACAGAAAACCATATATTGGGATAACTAAAAAAAGACATCACTTTCCAGTCAAAGTTAGGAATGAATGGCAAGCCTAGACACAATTTCTAACAGCATTCAGTATTTTAGAGCAAACAGTTCCATTACATCGTAAATTCATGGGCATGAATATGGACCAGACTTCCTGCCGGTATCCAACCGAGAACAGCTAAATCAAAGTATTTCAGCAGATGAATTAAAAGAACAAATTTTCATGAGCTATGGTTTACAAAAGTATCAAGTTTAATCACTATTGTTCAGTTAAAATACAAAATTCTTTATTTCTGCTTCACAATATGTAAGGGTAAAAAATAAAATTTGCAGGTGCTTATTGAACACGACCACCAGAACCAGATGCAATAAATGTTACACATACAGCCATTTAAAACGAGCCAGTATACCTCAGTACATCTGCAGTGTGTCGTCCAGACTGAAATTCACCTCCAAAAACTGAAGTCCTGAGTCCAGTAGTAATATCCCACAAAACACATGTATGATCTCCAGATCCAGTAATCAGGTGGGCGTCCTCATCTGGAACGTATTGACAGGAGGAAACATAACCCTTATGCCCATTAAGTGTTCTTGATACAGGTAGATTCCCATCCTTGTCGCACAGAGAATTCAGGTTGAAAATAGAGCAAGCACTATCAAGGCCACCACAAGCAACAGATTGACCAGTTGGTGAGAAAGCACAAGTCATGACCCATGCACAAGGTAATTTTATAGCATGAGTCTTCTGGCTTGTTAGTGCATTCCACACTATCAAACGACCGTCTTGAGATGCACTGACAATTCGATTCTTTTCAGAGGTCCAATCTAACGAATACACCTACAGCAGTCTCAGTGAGCATAAATCTTATAGAACCTTCTCATATTCAAACTGGCATCACAAATACTTTAACTAGACATAAACTGATTTGTAATTATTTGTAAGGGTGAAGAGTAACACAAATCTTGTTCTATTACTTCTTTTCCTCCATAATGTCAAAATGTGAATCAATTTAGTTCCTATATAATTTTGCATAGTTTTGTATATCCAATTTATTTTTTAATAAACCTCAAAACCACTGTGCTCTTTCTCCACTAATTTTCCATTGAACATTTTGTTAGCTACTCACCTCCCACAAACTCTATAGCAATTTAATCGCGGGTGGTAGCTCTCTTAGACCTGAAAGTTTCTTAGCTGGACAATTCTACCATTCTATACCCACAGTCTCAAAAGAAAATGAAAGAAGACATGGCTAGGCCGAGAGCCCCCGGACATGACTTATTTTCAAACAAATTATTGTTTTAGTTTTTTTTTTTTTTTTTGGAACTATGTAGGTGGATACAAATGTTCAGCTAAGAAATAGGATTTCTTTTATGGTGTCAGTAGGACTATCCTTTATATGATGTCAAATTTAAAATCTTCCACTTACTACAGGTCAATCTCCTAGTATTGATTGGGCTTGCTGCCTGAAATGCCACTACCTATTAATACTTTCGACCATTGTCTTGAATGCATTTAACTCCAATTACTGTGTTCTAGACATTTAACTTGGTCCATATTCCTAATCAACCTACCCATTTTTTTGGCTAGTTTGTAGATGCCTTTTCACGTCTTTTATACCTAACCTGCGATACGATTCGTGCCCTTTTTCTTTGGTATGATTTCACTCGCAAAAATTACTCACACTCTCCCGACTAGTCAAACCCAAAAATTACAATTTCACATATCCAAAACATAAAAGAAACTAGCTTTGTAATCTGAACAGCACGCTTCAAACAACCAATGCCCAACAATTCCACTAACCCATATGAATGTGCATTCGAAAGAACCGAAAGATGCTCACTTTTAAAAACAAAACATACCAGAGACCACACAGGCACAAAAACACACAGAATTACATGTGGGCAATCATACCTTCCCTGTATGACCTTGCAAGGTTCTGCAGCACACAAGATCGGTGGGGCCAAATGTGAGCGGAGTCTTCCCCTGAGACCTTGCATACCCAGCCACTGCAAAAATTCCACCAGCACAACCAATTAGATTTAAAACCCCCAAAAATTACAATCCAGTAGAATAATATTCAGTAATAATTAACAAACCAGCAAACCCACCACCGCCATACCATCAGTGTCGAGCAAGGAGGCGCGCTTCTGCTTCAACCGCTCTCTGAGCGAGTTGACGGTGTCGCTCGCCGCCACGTGGCGCTCTTTAAGCTCCGCAACTGACATTGCTCGGAATTCGAGCTCAGGATTCGGTCATGGAGCAGAAGTCGAAAGAGTCCTCCGGTTCAGAGCGAAATTAGGGTTTCCATTCCTGCTTCTGCAAATCCAACGGGAAGCTAAAACTCGCGAGGAAGGAAGGGAAGCTCTGAATGTACGTGTGTGAAAGGTGAAAAGGCGGAAGACGGTTGTTGGCTTCTGGTCTCGTGTCTGAACGAGTCTCTGGGACTTTGGCTGAGAGAGAGAGAGAGAGAGAGAGAGAGGGAGAGAGCCGTGTGACCTGTGAAGACGTTATGGGGCTTTGCGTGCGAGTCGTGAGGGTACAGGTGTAATTTCCACTGGCGGCTCCGGGTCCCGCGTTGGTCCACTTGGCAATTTTTCTTCGGAAGATGTTGTGGATGTGAAACACCGTGTCATGTGGAGTCATATGTCATAAACTCACATGCCACACGATTCATGTGAATGCTACAACTTTTGCTTAGATGCGAATTTGGGATTTGAACCCCAAAGTCCATCTAGTATAGCAACTTGTATAAAGTAGATTTATTGTTATTCACATTCCGCTTTGAATATAAATATAACAATTTGTATGAAACAGATTTATTATTATTCTCTTTTTTCGTTTAGATATAAATTTTTGAACTCAAAGTCCATTTAGTATGGCAATTTGTACGGAATCTATTTATTGTCATTATGTTCGATTCATAAATCTTTAAGTCTAAAATTATCTAGTATAGCAATTTTATGGAACAGATTTATTGTTATTAAAGCTTATTGTTCGAGTAATGTCATGTCTTGTGTTAAATTCTTTTTAAATTAACATGTTATTATTTTGTCAAACGTCACATCACAATTAATTTGTTTCTAATTATTTTATAAGGAAAACTAATGAAAAATTCAAAAAAAAATTTAGTTTTAATGAAAAATTACAAATAAATGTGTAGTGAGTGGTATCAAGGAAAGGTAAAAATGTGGATTTTCGTTAAAAGTGAACAATATCGGAAGTGTTTTGTTAAAACTCCCTATTTTATATTTTTATGTGTTGATTTCTCAAGGAGCGAGGGACCGGTTCAAACTTTATTTTTTTAATGGATTCTCTTTGTGGAGATCCGGATGATCAATCAATTGTGTCCGTTCATCATGCATCGTGCGGTCAATTTTCGTTAGATCCTATTTATATTTAATTTTTAAATAAATAATTTTTAATCACACGATGTACGATGAACGGACATAATTGATTGATCATTTGGATCTCCACAAATAGGATCCTATTCCTTTTTTAATTAGCACATTTTGTGAGCTCAAAATATGTGAATAGACACATTGGGTGACAATATCAATTTCACAAAATACATAAATGGAAATGAAAACTAGGCAATTGGAATGGAAATAAACTAATTAAATATAATACAAGTGGATGAACAATTTGTTTTTTTTTTATAAATAATAGTGTTAGTAAGTTAAATTGTTATTTGTTAGGAAGATGAGAACCAATGAATATGAAACTCGCACCATAGTGCATATGTATGATTATTTTTCACTACTGCAATGAAGAGTCATCTGTAGATGGATGGGCCCTTGAAAAAAAAAATTATTTTCTTATATTACGACATTGGTTGTACTGGGTGCCCAACACACTGACAAATCTCTCATTTGATGCAAACAATAGGATAATTTGAAGCAACGGTCCTGAATTCCTTCGCGAGTTACATGTTTGTCATTTAATTCGTTTTTAGTTCTTGCACTATTGGTCTTGCCATTAAATCTGTTATATTTTTTTGACTAAATATACGAGCAAATGAGGTGTTCTACCTCGTAAAAAAAAGTGAAATAAAATTGGTACAAGAAGTAAGGAGAGATGTCACTTAATATTTCGATCTAGTCGTATTTTTCACTTATAAGTGAAAGTTCTTAGATTCGATTTTCATCAAAAGCGAATTTGAACCACATTATTGCTCGACTTCTCACTTACTTACTAGAGATAATATTTTTTGTTCAAAAAAAAATATATCAAATAGTGGGTTTGTTGTTGTGGTGGTTGGGAAGTGGGGAGAAGGGGCCCGAGTGGTGGCAGCAGCATGGGTTTGGGAGTCGAATAGCTGTATGGGTTTGGATTTGAATGTCAATATGCATCAATTCATTCATACGATAGTACAATACTTGTTTAGAATATTTATTTTTGCATTTAAAGCCTTCAGTATCACTTGTATAAAAGGAAAAATAAACATAAAAATCATCCCAAATAGACCACAGATCATATACGTCTTTTTCCAAAGAAAATAAAATAGGGAATTTTAACGAAAAACCGACAGTATTGTTCACTTTAACGAAAAACCATATTTTTACACTGAAAAATCAATCCTGATACTATTCACTTTACCCTTTATTTTGTCCTTATCATTAAAACTCAAAATTTTCAAACATTTTTCATTAGTTTTCCTAATAAAATATAGTGGCATATAAGTGAAAGTGTAAAATGAAATAAAATGACAAAAAGTTCCATTGCCGGGAATCGAACCCGGGTCTCCTGGGTGAAAGCCAGATATCCTAACCGCTGGACGACAATGGATTACTTGCTCATTGGTCTCGCAATTTTTTTATTAAATATATTTTTACAAAGTAGTTCATAACCTGGGTTTTTTTTTCACTAAATCCGTCGACGAACTAGATCAATTATGTTGCCCAGAGTTAATAAGTATATATAGATGAACCAATTTTCAACCATAGGTGCAATGGCGGTTTACCATAGTAACTGAAAATAATAATACTTGTACATCTTGGTGCGGAATTCCTAATAATTGAGGATTTTAGCCCAATAATGATATCATTTATAAGATAGAAAATAAAATAAAAAATCAATCATAGGCATTGTTAACCTGTCAAATTAAGAAATGTTTAGCGTGACAATTAGAAATTTTGCAAGTGTTGGTTTGAATCTTCCTCTTCAACCTACTCCTTTTGAGTTCAAACTATCCCTCATTCCCCTAGTTTAGTTAAATTTAGGGTATATTAGCATATCATTTATCATTAAAAAAATAATATAAGTTTCTTTCATGACTAACTTCTTTTGGAAGTCGGACTCCATAATTTCATCCTTCAATGTAGCTTGAATTTAGTGAGTTATTCAATCTAATCCAATCCTAGACACCAAACATGAACAAAGTGTAATTGAATCAATTGTCTATGTATGATTTTCATTTCTACCTTTTGGTTGAAGGACGGTGAGGTCAACAAGAGAACTTTATAATTTTCTTCCTAGTTAGTTAGTAATTGCTTGTAGCATGTTTGTGATTGCTTATGTAATGGTTAAAAGTACATTTTGATAACTAACATCATTTTATTACTACGTTTAGCAAAAACAAGTTTTAGTGTTTCTGAGTTATACTAGCGCTTTCAAAGAAACACTTGTATGGTTCATTTGAAATTGCTTTTAAAATGATTTAAGGTGCTTTTGGTAAAATAGATTTTAGAATAACCATAAGATATGTGTTTTTTGCAAAAAAAACACTTGACTATTTTTCCAAGATCACTTGAATTTTTACTACGAATCTATTTTAAAAACATTTTTAATAAAAACGTTTTCAGTTATTTTAAAAATAGTTTTCAACGAAATATATTTTTATGTAAGGCATTAAAAAAATATATACTCCACTTCCCTGCCCCATCCCATGTTTTTTGAGCAATTGCTTCACAATGCAAAAGCAAATATGATACGTCCATCGATCAAAGGTTGGAATCTAGTTCCTATTGCTACTTGGGCTACCATTGCTGCTGACAATGCCAGGTGCCCATCAATTGAACAATAACAAAAATGTTGCCCACTCTCGTTAAAAATGATTGGAGAGAGGGAGAGCGCGCATAGCCACACAATCATTTCGGTTGAATAGGAGGGTAAAATTTTGGGGTTGTGGCAGCTGACAGTTGCTTAAAGATGTTAAAAAACGGTTGACGTTCACTCAAGCGCATAAACGATGGCAGTATAACTTTGGGATCGGGAATTGAAGTTTCATTGCATGTCGTGTGCTTCTTTCTTGTTCAGCAAGGAAAAAGATTGTTCTTTATGAAATTCAGCTCATGATCTCCTCCAACAAAGTAAAGTTTAAATACCGCTAAATAATTATCGGTTAGAGGTAAGCAACGCGACCGAAAAACATTACCACTAGGCAACTTCTAGTTCAATAAGGCACCCGCAAAGATTTCACTAGCCACATTGTTTGCTAAAGTCGGATGCAGTCTTCAACATGAACAAAGCTCTCACTCAATCCAATCAATACTTGAAAATTCTCGTAAATTTGTATTCGAAATAAGGCCTAGAGAAGAGAATACCGAGAGTCGACCAGTGGTACAAACCCCACAAAATTTCCACTTTTGTACCAAATACATACAAGAAAACAAAACCTTCTTACCAAGGTTTAGGAACAAATATCTGGAGAAAGAACTAGTTCATTCGCATTCCCACTTATGGTAGAGTTCTTACACTTAATATATATATCCCAAATAAAACTAGGAACCTTTACAATCAAAACGGCTACATATATAAATTAAAAACAACAAAAAAGCACACCAACAGCTTATTCCTTGTATCCAATTGATTTCTAACCTTAACAAATCCGTTATTCGATATAATATTAACTTTCCCTGCTTCCACAGGTAGTCATGTACTTCCACCCGTGTAACTGCAAGCATTATAACCTGCAATCAATTCACAGACTTAATTAGCAAGAGTTCCGAAACAAATCAAGTAGACATTTTTTCACAGCGTGAAAAGAAAAATGCCACAGTTAGCAGTGCAATCATTACAAAAGGTGTTGGATTATAAAGAGAATGGTTATCACCACAAAAGTCAAAAGATTATACACTTTTATGTTTCTAATCGGTCACTTAATGAATTATTATCCCAAAAAGTAAATCACCCTTTTATGTTGAGTGTGTCCTAATCATGGAAAACATGGGCCATTTCGATATGTGCTCATGTTAAAGAAAACTTACTCGGATTTGAGGATGTGAGCATCGCTGTTTGTGAGAAATCGCAATTCAGAGGAACTGTGCCAACAGTATGATAATACAGATTCATGGCATAGGCAGCGTGCGATGCAACAGTGTTTGGGTCGAAACAGGCGCCTCCTGGTTGGATTGCGCTGCAATCAATACCATGGCCGCAAGCATAGTCAAGATTTGCCTGCAATTGAGCATCAGAAACGCCGGATTTGGGCACACACCATTGTGCTGAAGTAGGCTTGGGTGAAGGAGACACCGTTGGTGTTGATGGAGTCTGAAGGATAGAAATCCAAGGGTTATAACTAATCATGCGTATTATAAAGCATAGAATATTAGGCATTATAAGGTCCGGCCAAATACAGGACATGTTATGTTCTCATACGTATTGAACGGTCCACATAACGAATTATCTAGATTTGCAGTCAACAATATAACACATAAAAGTGATGCGGTAAGAGAACATTTTGCTAGAAGGTTTTAAATATGTCACCTGGCTACTCTTTGTGAGACCAACTTCATATGTCGCAGTTAGATCAGGCTTGAACAGACCAAAGGATCGCTCAAAGGCTGGACCAGGTTTCAAATCCTCATCATAGAGCGCGAAGATATAAGTCTCCACAGATTTTCCAGGCATCAACGGAGTCCCAACCATGGATCTAAGGTGTGCAATCAAATTGCCATTATACGCCTTTGCATTCTCCACACTAGTTCCAACTTCGTTGCTATCTCCATGGTATGGCCATCCAGTCTCAGCGATCAAAATGTCAATGTCCTTGAATCCAACTGCATTCAAGGCTGACCGCACAGCATCAACCTAGAGATGGTAAAACTTCGTCATTTATATTATTGCATCAATCAATGACTTCAAAAGCATAAGGGTTAAACCATTGGAACTCTTTAATTAGTTAGCTTGTCATTAAAATTATCATTGCAAGAAAAGAAAACAATGCGCATAGTTCAAACAAGTTATGCATTTACTAAGCTACAGAGAAAAAAACTCCGTTCGATTAACGATAACAAAAGGAAAATAGTTCAAAACTCAATTTCATTTTCCAATTTTCTTTCCAAATCTTTCACATGGGTAGGACCTATGATATTGCGATACAATGGTAAAAGATTGAGGTCTTACAGGATCATCCGACCGCAAAAGATTCGAATGCTATCTCAAGGATCTACGGGGAGAAAAACCCATTGCTACTAAAGTTTCACTAACATTTTCTCCTATAGTAAGAAATAGGAGGTTTATACTTTTATATGGTGGTCCCAAATTAAATTTTGGTTCTATGAAACAACAAAATTTGTCTAGGTTTTTTTTCAAATACGTTGTACTAAATCCAAAGCCAATAGAAATCATGGCCTCATCTAAAATTATTGTGATGGGCCAACTAGCCAGCCTGTCACATTGTCACCATGCATCAATTGCATATAGAAGGTAACTTCAAAGATCCCATCATTTCCTTGATAAAGCAAAGGACAATAATACAAGTGTAACATGGATGACGCTAATTAAATGACCGTTGAAATTGGGGTTTCGAAAAACCCTCATTTCCTACACCTAAACCTTATTATCCATGCTTTTTATTAATCTAAGAGCATTTCCAAATGAGATGTTAAAATATCCAAATCAGCATTAATATAAAAAAAAAAGGCAACAACAATGTATTTAAATCAAAAAGCCAAATCTGATGTGATATGACATGGATTGACAGCCCACATCCCTGCTACCAAAATTGACTGCAACTTCATTTTTTTTTTTTTTTGAATTGATTATAAAATGCATTTTATTGTTTTAAAACATTTATTATAATAGCTTAATGTAATAAAATAATAATTTAATTTGACATATTGGATGGAAAATTAAAAAAAAAAGTCAAAGTGCAACATAAACTGTCAAATTTAAATTTTATGTTTATAATTAGAAATCTCGTAGATGTTCAAGTAAAATCGCTAAAAGTTAAAGATATAGTAATATTATATTAATTGCTTTATTCTACATTTTCTTTCATCTTCTTTTTCAACTAATCCTCACACCCCACGTTGTCTAATTTTCTCTAATCTACTCTTGACTCTAAACACATGCAAGGGTGCATATTTGCCAAGTGTTTGGTTGGAAGTGCATTTAGAAATGGCTACAACAACCGACGTCTTTTAGATAACAAAAAATCTCATCTAAATAATAAAAGTACTTTTAAAACTTTATCCGTGCTTTCCATAGAAGCACCTACATGAAACCCTTCTATTGATTTTAGCTTCTAACAAAAGTGCTTATGTGCATGAGTGCTTCTCAAACAAACCGCAAGGCAAACGCCAATTACCAAAAAAAACCATTAGTTCTAAACTCTTACGTCAATGTCGTGGACTAATGATTTAAAGACTAACGTGTGAATATATGACGCAAATTGTAGTCCGTTGACGGTTGACCCACAGGTCAATTTTTCAACTGGGCCTAGATCCATTTAATAAAAAGCCCAAATCCGGCCCACTAACGTGTAAAACACGCTCACCTGAGCATCGAACATGTTCATGTACTTGACTCCGCTCCCCGAGTCGACTCGTCCCGCGTTGGGTTGGAATAAGCAAAACGCCAGCGTTTCGGGCCTCGGGTCGCTCTGGTAAGCAAAAAATGGGTACGGGTTGACCGCAAACGGTGATCCATTGTCCCTCTGGAAGGCGAGAAGTCCCTTGAGAACGTCCTGGAATCCCGGGTTGAACAGACCGGAAGATGGGGGGTCGGACTGGGTCAAAACGGCCATGGAGTGCACCGTGGAGACCCGGACCTTTCCGCCGAGAGAGGCGGCGGAGAGGGCAGATTGGACATTTCGCATGGCGGGAAGGAGCTGGGAGATGAGTCCCTGGTCGTTGGATAGGAGGACCTCGTTGCCGACATTGATGAGGTCGATTTTACTGGCGGGGTAGAAGGGGAGGACGTTGGAATTCACCCACTGCGCCGCCGCGTTGGGATCGGAGGCAAGGGCCGGGAGGTCGCCGTTCGAGGTGCCAATGGCGATAGCGATGCCGGAGCCGGCGAGGGCCTTGATGATGGCCGGATCGGCGCCATAGAGACGGACGCGCTTGATGGCGGTGGACTGGAGGAGTTTAGCCGTATCGGAGGGCGGCGGGAGGTTGTCAGCGACCTGGCCGTAGTTGACGCCGATGAAGGACTGTGAGTCTGCAATCAAAGCAAATCGTTTCAGTGGGGTTTTTCCCTACTTACGAGATGAGGTAAGTAAGGGAAAGTTAGGTGGAATTCGAGCGGCTAATAACTGTGCTCTCATCAATTCATTACGCAAAACTTTAACAAATTTTTATAATTTTCTCGGGAAAGTGACACTTTTTCCTTTATTTTCCGGGAAAGTAGAAGTAATTACGTACCTGCAGAAAGGAAAGCGGTGAATAAGAGGAAGACAAGGAGGATGGGGAAGTGCGAAAGCGACGACGCCATGGACGATGACAGGTCTGTCGACAGAATGGATAATGGTGAGAAGCGGTGTGCTGCTTTTGTGCAGAGTGTGGAAGACGACGGAGGAATATATAAGGACCGGACTTCAGACCCCAAAACAAACCAGATGAGGTAACGGTAAGAAAGTAAGCAAGCTGACGCTGCACTCAAGTGCTCACGTGCGATGGGACCCCACCTGTCTCTCGGTCTTCTCGTTGACGCATGCCAAATATTTGTTAAAGCGTGTTAATTTTTAGTAACAAATGTTTTTTCACATCAGAAATGTTAAGGAAATACTCTTAAAATAAAATTTTTTTGATACTTTATGGTTAATGTTAATTTTCATTCTAATATTATAAAATATTATGTAAAAAACATAAGGTAACGGATAACCTTTGGACAGTCCTATTTTTTAAAAAATCTCCTTAATATTTCTCTTTTCGCAATTCGTTTTAACTCACTACCATTCTCTGTTGGCCTTTTCTATTTAATTTTAAACTTGTCTTTCTAAGTTTATTTCTTCAATTTAATGGCTAAAAAAGGTTAATGACTATTAACTCCAAGAAGAAATCGACTTTGATAGCTGATATCTGAATAAAGATAATGCTAGGAACATTAAAATTTAAATTTAAATTTGTAAGTTAAATGATATGTTAGTAATAAGAAATAAGCACGTTAATTGACATTTAATTAATAATCCAATTATTGACAACCATAGTATTTAATTTGCAAATTTAGTTTAAAATATTTGGTCTGCCTAAATGTTTAACCAAATTCTTGTATTTAGATTCAATGTTAAAACCTTAAATTCTCATTGGAATAAAAACATGGGAGTTTGTTATTATCGTTCCCAAAAAATCGTTGTGCACTCCTCCTTAGCTTTTTTTTTTTTTTTTTTTTTTTTGGGGTTCTATTGGAGGCGGGTGAACAAATACCAATTAATGCAACTTTCATATCGACAATGCTACCCCCATCTCTAACACTTTTTTTTTTTTTAGCTAAAAACACTTTTATTACTATAGTATATCAAACACTTACCTTTTTTCACAATTATTTATTATCATAGCACACCAGAAGCAATTTTGAAAAAAGCATAACAATTCCAAACTAGGTATTAGTATTATATTCTCTTGGGATTGACAGGGCTGGAACTCTCAACTTCCACCTTGACTAAATTTTTTTATCGAATAAGGTCAAATTGTGTAAGCTAAAACCTTCACTCAATGAAACAATTTTAGCAAACCCTTGAACTAGATAAAGGTGTACTTGGGTGAAGTCGTTTCTAATGAGAGATAGGACATCGGGGTAAGAGAAGAAAGTTGGGATTCCACTATAAAACCAATTGGTAATATGGGCATTAACCCAACTTACTTATAAGCCCATGCAAGATCATTCCTCCTATCAATGTGAGATTCATTCTCAACCGTAAGTACATGAGGTTTTTACTTTATTTTGAGTTTTTATCACAAATAATCTCTAAAATTAACCTAACTCATCACTGGACTTACTTTGAAAATCAATCAATTTCGTCCTTAAAATTGACCTAAAATATTAACTTGATCCATGCCATCTAGTTTTGTTAGATTTTCTGTTAGTTTGTTGATGTGGCAAGATATGGTGACCATCTCTAGATTTGAGTTTGGCAATTTTTTTGTTTAAGGAGTGGGTAAACTAGTGTTGTGCTCATTGACAATACTTGTATTTAGGTAATTGGGAATAATAGTAGTGATTCTATAAAATTAACTATCGGAGTTTTTTTTATAACAATTTCATTTTAAGTGATCGTTGTAAAAAAGTTTCTAAAAAAGTAAATGTTGGAAAGTAGTTGGATTAGGTCTGGTTTGGTACTGAAGTGATTTTGAAAAAAACTGGTATCAAAAAAAGCTGAGAGCTGTTTTTGTGTTTGGTAAACATTCAGCTTCAGCTTTTTTTCACAGTTTTGGGTGAAAAAAAGCCAAAAACAAGAAGCTGCAAAACCCAGCTTTGAAAAACCGGCTTTTTTTCACATTTGTTTTACATAAAAGTTTACCAAACACTATAATACTGCTTTTTTTTTTTCAAAAGCACTTTTACAAAAAAGTTTACCAAACACTCTGCTGCTTTATTTCACAGCTGCTTATTCTCACAGAACAGCAGAAGTAGTTTTTTTTCAAAGCACAACAATACCAACCAGCCCTTAGATTACTAGAGTTTTCGCACGCGGTTGCGTTTAGACTTTCAGATTTGGCTGGGTGTTCGTCGGTCTTGCCTTTGGAGAATCTCATCGTCATCAACCCACCTACTCTGACGGTGGAAACATGGAATTCCAAGTGCAAAGGGACTTTTTGGTCGCCGAGAAAGTCATTCTTTCACACTTGCCGCGAATATGCAAAGGAACTTTCTGAAAAAAGAAACTTCCCCGAGGGGTAAACTAGCACTAGCACTAGCAGACCCGCAAAGTTCTTGTGTTTAAATTCAGGACAACAGCAAACATATTATCATTTATATAACCCTATTTGAATTACATGACTTGTGTTCATAAACATTTTTGTTGGAATTGCGATAATTTAGGCGTGAGGGGAGTTTCGAACCCGGAACACATAAGTAGAAACTCAATACTTTGTCCACTAGGATATTAGATATTAAAATTGAAGTATTTCATAAAAATGTAACCGAAAGTATGACGACCCCATATTGCTTGAACTGGGTGCCGGCCTAATGTGCCTTCGGTGGAAGTGCTCTAAAGGGACATGTTTGAGATTGTTTTTAAAATGGTTAAATGCGTTTTCTGCAACCAAAAATGATGATTGCGTTTGATAGAAATTTGTAGAAGAACTGTACTTTATACAAGTGGTTTTAGGAGAAGAATTTGCCAAATGCTTCTTCAAGAAACACTAAAGCACTTGTAGATTTTTAATAAAGAATTCAAAGTGTATATTTAAATCATTTCCAACTCATTGATGTCCAGTGGTGGCGATGGATAGAATGATGGTTGTTCTTCTAACTGCTTTTTGGAATACACTATATAAAAAAAAAAACTTATGGACATATGAAAATACGTTTATCTGTGTTAAGATACTACGAACCAAACCTAGATGAGTATAACCGACAGATACACACACAGAGTGAGTTTCAGGTTTGTGTGTGTTATATGATGAAATGGAAGGATGTAACGTGTAACGAGGGGACCTCCCAAACTTGGATGTAACGTGTAACGAGTGGACCTCCCAAACTTGTGGGGTTTGCTTTGCTCAAGGAAGACTTGGTGAAGGACTTTGAGCTTTGCTCAAGGAAGACTTGGTGGAAGACTTGGTGAAGGACTTTGAGCTTTGCTCAAGGAAGACTTGGTGAAGGACTTTGAGCTTTGCTCAAGGAAGACTTGATGGAAGACTTGGTGAAGGACTTTGAAGTGCACTGCAGTGAGTTGGTAGCTGTAATACGTCTGCACTAATGGATGGTTATGGACAAGGCCACGTAAAAACTTGAGGACTTTATGCAATCTCTAGTCTGTTAGATGAATAAAAATTTCATCCAGCTTAGATTTTTCAAATGTGAATATGTCCACAAATGGGAAACGTGAACTTACCTAATGAATTGGACGAAAGTGAAATCAGAACGAAACTGAAAGGACAAAACTGTAGAGATGAAAGTTAAAATCCTAGTTTATTACAAGGAGAGATGGCAACGGTTCGGTTTGGAGATGGAAATGCTATATTCATCCTCATAACCATGAAAATTAACCATATTCATAATCACAAATTAACCATCGGGGATTATCCATAACCATATCCACCGGGTAACGGATTTTCAATCGGCTATCGGTTATATCCATCTTCGTCAAAAAACAAAAAAAAAAAATTATATTTATCCAATTGACGCATTATAAATTTTAGTAGATACTAATTCCGTCATTAAATAGTAACATCCAATTACAAAAAACTAACAATATATTTGAAGTTGTTCATGATAACATGCACCAATTTCTTGACAGTGAGGCTCTTGAAGAGAAATGAATCTGATAAACTTGTAATATTTGATAATTGATATATAAAATGATTCAATGAATTAATTTAGTTGAGTATAACAATAAGAGTATTGAATTGATGAGGTTGTTGGTATGCCCCATGCATGATGTTTGGTGCATAATAAAGATAGTATAGGGTTTGATGCATGCATAATGAATTAGTATAGGGAGAGTTCGATAAATTGAATAAAATTATATTATATATATATTTGGGTCGGATTCGGAGACGGATATGGATTGAAAACCCCTATAACGATATCCAAAACCATAACCAAATAAAGTTCACGGTTTTTCCCCATATCCATACCAAACCCGAATTTTCATATCCAAATTTAATCCATTCGGACGGTTATCTACAGTTATTGGGTTTAACGGTTAGAATTGTCATCCATAGGACAACTAGTGCAATTTAAGCTTAAAGAAACGTAACTATTTAGAAAGTACAGCCAAACACATCTCAAAATAATGTAGAAAGTGACTACAAATATATGATCAAGAACAAAAAGATTGAGATAATGTATTACAAGAGCAAAAGTGCTAATTCCAGCTCACTCGCAATTGCGAAAAAACATCGCTACAACACTCATCTAGAAACAATCTTCCAAAAACAATCATGCAAAAGAATCTCATTTTCCATGAGACATGTAAATCAATCACCTGGTTTGATAATCCGACAAACCACCGGTGAGATTGATAAGAGCATAACCCACAAGGCTGGGAATGTGTCACCCTTATAAAATGAAAGCAATTGAACAAAGGAGAAAGTAGAAAGAAGAATAATAAAAAAGCCAATCCTCAATCCATCCTAGTATTTTCTTCTTCAAGTACGAGATAATTGGTATAAAAAGAGTCCAAATTACCCTCCGGCTGAGTGAGAGACTGGAGTAGTTTCAAAGCGACCGTCCTTAAACATATGAATAAACTGTTCCGGCAAAGCATGCTCCGCCTGCAAGATAAAAAGTGATAAACTCAAGAAATCACGTAACGTTTAGTAATGCATGAATTTAGGAAGGATCCTAACAGTCAGAAAGTACATGCAACGGTTGCAACCCCTTATTATATCATACTCCAAATAAAGAGAGTAGAAAGTGAAAAAATAGATTTAATGGAGTGAAAGGAAGTATCAGCTTCATGGGAGCAAGATAAGAGATAACGAGAGTATGTACCCAAAAGCTTTTGGTGTACTGGTAAGTTAAAATATCATAGGCAACAAATACTAACCTACAAAACCTAAACCTAAATATCATAGGGTACCAACAGATAGGCTTGCGTCTTAAGGCTCTTCTGTACAAGCCTGCCATTGCTCATACAACAAGGCATTGCAAACCAATATCATCATCCAACTAAAAGAACATAGTATTCCTAGCATTAATTACGTGAACCAACTAACCCTAAATCCCATGTTCCCATCTAAGTTACTGGCGAAGTGGCTGGAAATATTTAAACAGGATTTGAAAAACACTAGTACTTCAAATATTGAGCATCTACATTCTACATAAGCGATGAAAAAAGCTTTCAGGCAACTAAAGGACAACTGTCCAACTGTTGCATACTCCGCTTTTTACATTGAATATAAAAAGGTAGCTTACATTTCAAGCAGAATCGTGTATTATTTATATACAATAAGGTCCGGATATTGATACAATTCCTCTAATTATTCTTTGTAATACAATACTTCAGTAAATTTCGATTAATTTATCATATTTTCGTTTAGTTTTAATTTTGTTTTATGAAATTTCATAAAAAATAAGGAGTCTTTATGTCACGTTACAGAGGGCCTTGTTTCAGAAAAATCTGTGGTCTGGGGGCTTTACCGGGACCAACTAGTAAAAAGCCTAGAGCCGGAAACGATCTTAGAAACCAATCGCGCCCCGGAAAAAAATCTCAATATCGTATTCGTTTAGAAGAAAAACAAAAATTAATTTCAAGCAGAATCGTGTACAACCTGGGTAATATAGTCAGTAATGGATTAACAAGCTACTTCAGCAATGCATTTAGTAAACGTAAAATTTGAACCATCTCTACAAATAACATGTGGATATGCTCCCCAGACCTAACAAGTTTACTGTGTCGTAGGCCAATTATTTATCATAGAACCATCTAAACACCTAGCTTGCATTCCAAGATAACTTGGAAGTTGCAGGGAAGAACAATCAAGCAAGTCTTGAAAAGAATCAAATAAATATAAAATAAAAGACAAACATGGAGCATACCCAATCACCATCAGCTCCAGAACTGGGTACCAATATATTGACCTCACTGGACTTAGCAGTTGTTATAGATGCCCCCAGAGCATCTTTGCTCAAATAAAATTGACAGCCAGTTGTGTTGTCCACTGAAACTGTAGGAGCGGAGCCCTGGAATAGCATACGATGAATGAATATAACAAAGATCACAAGATGATTTTATATATCACCATATAAGAAGCCACTGAATGGTGATATTTGGGATGATAAATGTTGCCAAAATTCAATTTTCATGTCCTAGAGTCAAATTGCATATAGGCTTTATAGCTAAGATCATACAGTGGTTTTATATAGCATTATAAATGAAGCTACCGCATAGAATTATGATTGGCAACCCTGGAAACATCCACCTTCATGTCTTAAAATCGCTGAAAGTTTCATGAGATGAATTCTAACCTGGCATTGCACCTCAACACGGTTGCAATTTACGATCTCACAAGCAGCCACAACATCCTTTGTTCACAAGAGAACACACAATTAGCACAGACACATCAATATGAATTGCTTCATTACTAATCTTACACTAACCGTAAACAGGACTCCCATGTTAGCACATTTGTCAATGGTAATGTTGTTTACTTTCCCTGCACATTGTGCAAATAATTGTAAGTTCACATGATTTTCGTACAATGACCCTACTACTTTCTTAAACCTGACAGCTACCTATTTACATATGACATAAAAGTTTGTAAGGAAAGGCAATTTAACGTTTAATATGTTTATACAATTGAAAATAAAGTTTTTCTTACTGTTAAAGTACCTTGAATTTGAAGAACAGAATCTTTGCACCCAAAAATATATACAGACTGTTTTGAATCACATTCACTAATAACCAAATCTTTCTTCACAATCTGATTCTCAACAACCCACCTGCCAGGGCATAACATGACAAAAAACAAAATCACTTACTGCTTTTACTCCCTCACATGAAGTTTTAAACATAGTAGAATGATCATATGTACTCACTTGCGACCCATTTGGAGCTCAAACTTTGGTGGTCCTACTTTAGCAACAGCAGGTGAACTCGTACGACTTTCCTTCTCATGGGTACCAACAACGCCACTTCTGTCAGCACGATTCTTTGTCTTCATATCAGCTGTCACCTTTCTCAGACCTAGGGGACACAAAAACCAAATCAGCACTGTCCAACATGTACAATTGAATGACAAGAATAAAAATTACCTGAAGTCACTGGCTTTCCAGAATTAATCTCTTGGAAAACAGCTGCCATCCCTTCTTTGGGGCGAGATGATGAAGCCTGTGAAGTTTCGGAGCTAAAGAGTGATGCTGATGGAGGAGGTGGAGGAGCAGGGGCACCTGGTGCAGGAGCTTTTGGTTTTGAAGAAGCAGCAGTTACAGCTTTTCCGGTTGAACTCCAAACTGGACCCAACGGATAGAAACTCTTAACATAATCTCTTAAACCAGGCAAATACAGTTCCTTGAGAGCTTTGGCCCACTCTAAATGATTTGGGTCTTTGGTTTTATACTCCACAAGAATCTGTATAATCATGAATTACTGAGTCAACACCCATTCACTGTAAAACTTTACTTTGATGCAATCATTACACAATTGGAGATAATTGATAAGTACTGCAAGAAAAAGGACCTGTGTGCAATTAGAACATGTGATTCCAGGACATGCAGTTCCTTTTATATATATTACCCGATTCTTACAGACGTGCATAGTACCTTGTTGCAGTAGAATTCAGCCATCTGCCAACTTTCTTCGACATGTGCAATAGGCATGCTCATACCTTGAAAGAGACAAAGCACAATAAGGCATTGGAAACATAAATGAATTTTCATCTGTTAGTAATGCAATATAGCACCGATTTATTTTCCTTACCACATTCCTTCCCTGTATATGCAATCCATACCAAAGCTGAGAGACTGTCAGCAGCAGTCTTCAAGTGATTAAAAAAATCAGATCGCCGCCCTTCGGTCAAAGAATTTGCCTTTGTGATGGCCTCGTTCAGTGGTTTCAGAAACTCAGCTAACCCTGCATTGTCAGGTTTCTGCAAAACACAGAACAATCCAATTAACATAATTATTTCATTTCACCAGCAAACTTACAAGATATGGTGCGGTTAAACTAAGTAAACTCTCTCACTCCTGCTACTATCAACACTAAAAATATCTACAGAATAGCATCATCAATCCTTCAAACTACCCCCAAAAGATAGCAACACTAAATTCTGAACAGAAAATTTCATTGTGCAAAAGTATTTTGAGAAAGAGAAAAGGAAAGCACGAGTGCGATATACCCTTACAGATTCCTTTACCGGTTGATCTTTTCGTGATTTTCCGCTAACATTTCATTGTTAATTTGCTATGGTAAGGCAACCAAATGTTGATTCCATCTTTCAAAAGCTTGTAACTTTTAATTATTCTTATTTGATATTGAAAAAAGTACATAAACATCGGATCCAAACCCAACAAGACAGCACATCTCATTCAATGTCCTTTACAAAATCAATCACATTTACGACCCGATTAACAACATCTAGCATCAAATACACTGTTTCTTAACCTCATCTCATTTTACATTTATAAATCCGAAACTTTCAACACCCAATGAAACCAAACAATAAAAAACGAAAAAGAAAATCCCAAAAACACAAGGGCATCACAAGCGAGACTGACCTGAGTTTGCTTAACCTGGATAAGCAGGTCCTTCTGAGTAGAAAAAGCTTGCTGGAGAACCTTGGTGATGTCCAGCACCTGCCCCCCAATCTTCTCAGCTGCGGCCGAAACCCTACCCAGGTACTGCCCAATCAGATCCTCATAAGCCACAATCGACGGATCCAGCGGCGCATCCTCGAAACCCCGGGCTGTCGCCGACCGTCCACCACCGGACAGCGACAGCTCCTCTAAGCGCGACACAGCCGATTCCAGCCTCAGTATCAGCTTCTCCTCCATAGCCACAAACCTCAACCGCACTCTCTCTTCCACACTCCCTGTCTTTCTCTCTCTACGGTTAGATTAGATGCGATTATTTGGCGCTTTTTTCTTTATTTTCGGAATTTTTTGGGATTTTTCTTATTTTCTGACGCTGAAGGGTGAAGGGTGAAGGGTGAAGGGGGAATTTTGATTTGGCGGGTGTTAATCCAACCTTCCCGATTCTTTGGGGCTTCAAGCCTTCAAGTTCAAGTGAGACGTGGGGACACGTGGCGGAAGTGGAGCGAATCATGGCCGTTTGTTCGTGCGTTGTTGTGGATCACCTCTAATTACTTTTTGTTGTTGTTAACATTGTTAGGGAGAGAATTCGATTGCAAAGCGAGTTAGAAAGACTCGGTAGGCACTCGACATTCTCATCCCATCATCAATTTCAATACAAAATTTAAAGTGGGATTCTTTATAGATTCTTTATCAAGAAATTTCTATTCCTAAGACAATCTCGTCGGTCTCTTCACCTAGTCATTACAGAGATCCAGTTTTCAGATACTTGCTCGAGGAACTAGAATGCCTAACTCGTCCGATTTATACTGATTGCAGCCTAATTAAGGAGTTTTGTCGAACTTAGGGGGAATATCTAGTAGATACCAAGTTAAGCTTAATATACTTTAGTTCCCTTAGTTGAGGAGCATTTATCCCACTGAGTTTTGCTAACCTGAGAAGATTTAGTTGGGCACCTAACCTAGGTTGGTAACGTTGAGCGTCGTTTGATTTCCTCAAACTTAGACCTTGCACTTCTCAGCTTTTTATCTGAGACTTTGGTTTG
The DNA here is from genome assembly GCF_041283825.1 of Pyrus communis. Classification (NCBI taxonomy): domain Eukaryota; kingdom Viridiplantae; phylum Streptophyta; class Magnoliopsida; order Rosales; family Rosaceae; genus Pyrus; species Pyrus communis. The sequence goes on along the minus strand of NC_142574.1, from coordinate 7,013,009 downwards.
TCCCGCTTTAGGTTTAACCTTTATCAATAGTTTTTGAGTTTATGTTTCCTTAATGCAATCTTAATCTAGATTCGTGTGTGTAATTGTATATGCCAATCGAAGACTTCAACAATCATCCGAGAATACCCGATGCGACTAATTTTTAAGCTTTACACACTCAAGGGGGCGTGTTGTAGTTAATATTGTTTAAGAATGTGATTATGTAAATATAAAAATAGATTTCAATAGGAATAAAGGATATCTAATCCCTTTATGACTTGCATTACTTGTGAGACAAGTAAAGCCCACCTAACTAGTGTAAACAAAGATATAAAGCTAACAAGGAGCATGAGTGAATAGAAACGCTAAGCTCTCTCTTTTCTCTATCTCTTGCCGTCCCTCTCCTACTTTCACTCTCTAAATTTTTCTTCAGCAACTCAATAGTTTTTGTTCAAATGACAATGCTTTGACTAGAAAACAAAATTGGAAAAAGTTTTTAGGAAAGAGAAGGTTTTCTTTCTTCTACTTTTGATTTCGGTACAAGTTTTTTTTTTTTTTTTTTTTTTTGAGGTCAAGGGTGCGTAATAATCATTAAAATGAAGTCCAGATAGATGAATTACATCGTACATAGCCTTAGAAGGAATCGACATACAGAAAGAAGACGCCACTTATGCAAACAAAGCATGACAAAATAGTACATGAAGCCCAAGAAGATTAGTCCTCGACCTAAAGCCAAAGTTGGCTAGTAAGAAAAGCCTAGGTGCTAGATGACCCGCCACAGCTACCTGGGAACCAGAAGTAACCGACAAATCACACCACCAATTCTGCACCATAAAGTAACACTTGTTCATCACTACATCATGCCATACAAGGACCTTCAATAGCCTAAATAATAAACAAAGCTAAACCACCAACATACACCATCCAAATTCCTCAAGCAAAATTGAAATTTATCACTAATTAACATCCAAACCGAAAGAAGCAGCCAAATCACAACTATATTCATCGTCTGGGACCAGCAAGAACATAGTTCAACATCAACAAAGTAGGACATGAATTCAAAACCATCGAAGGAGGCGGCGCAGAGCTTAGCTCCAAAATCAAGGTCTTGGTTTTGCACGCCTTCACCTGAATGAGCAACGATTCCCCCTTAAGATGTGCAGCGACACATAAGCACAATTGGACTCCTCAATCGAAAGTGGGCAAATTGATGACAAAAGATAGAGGGTTGGATCTGTAGTTTGGATTAGGGATTTGAGGTTTATTTGGGGCTAATGAAAATTTGTTACATAAAAAGGGAGAAATTAAAAGATAACCAAAATATGGCAAATAAAGTTTCCGTATTGAAAAGTTTCTAAAGCCCACAAAGATCGATACTTAGATATTGAAGCACACCACCATATGAGAGCACTTCCACCGGGGGTGGGATAGGCCGGCACACAACCAAAAAAATGGCCCGGCACTTAGGGAAGTCTCTCCAGCCCACGGGATTGCCTGGCACCCAGCCTTGACAAACCTTGGGACCGGCCTGTATGACTCCATGCTAACGTTAAGGATGGAAGGAGCCATGGAGGGAAAAGGCAAATGGCCTGAAAGTGATGGCCCAAGTTCGCCAGAAAATTTAAAAAAATGCACCGACATCATGTTTGCATCAATACAAAGGTTTCCAACATGATTTATATGTTAGAAACCATAAGAATAGGATTGAGAACTTACCCAGGTGAAATGCAAGAGATTTCACCGAGATTGGACCTTGAACTCGTCAGAGTTGTCCGTTTTCCTTTGTTGAAATCACATGCAGGGAACTAAGCCCTCGAATTAACCACAAAAATTGCAACACAACATGATTTAAAGCTCAAGAACACAATACAGTGATAGAAGCATCACCTGGGTTAGAGATTGAGAGCTCAAGCTCTCGGCTTCAATGGTAGGAACTTGCACCATGCACCGATGCCACATGCAAGGGCATGGTTGGGTTCCTTGAGCTCTAGGGATTACAAAAATAATATTTTGTGTTTGATTTGTTGAAGGTTTTGAAGAGGAAGGAGAAGGAGAGCTCACGGGAGTGAACTGGAAAAGAGAGAGATAGGGAGAGAAAATAGATAGAGAGAGGAAAAGAGAGAGAGAGCAAGAGAGCCGGTTGGGGATGTAGAGGGAGAGTATAGAGGGTTCTAGTGGAACAGTGGATGTTCTTGACTTATCTTTTTTTTTTTAAATAAATTTATTATTTTTATTATTTTATAATAACAATAATAATATTTTAATAAAATTGATTAGGCTATTTTTTATTTAGGGGTGGATATACATTTGGTCTATTACTGTTTACTGGGGTCTATCATTGTTCACTTAGTGGATAAATGTACTGGGTGCTGGCACATTTGTGTTACAGGTGGAAGTAAGGGATGGGGCAGGCCACCATGTTTGGGGAGATAGGGCAAGCTACCATCTTGAACGAGATGGACCAAAATACAGGAAGCAATAAGGGAAAATAAAAGGGGAGGGAAGGGAAAATAAAAGGAAGAGAGAAGGGGGAAGGGAGGGGAAAACGGGAGAGAAGTGGTGGATAAGAGGAGGTAGCAGGAGGGAGGGATGAGAGAGAAGGGGGGAGGGGAGCAGACTGGAAATGGAATAAAAATGAGGGAGAAAAGACAGGGATGGTGTGGGAAGAGAAAAGATTCAGAGGGTGAAAATGGAAGGGGAAGAAAAGGAAGGGTTAGAAAATGATGAGAGGCAGGTTGATGCCAACCCCAAGCCGGAGCAAGGGGCGGCAGCGATGAGGTTTCCAATTCTAGTTTTTTGGGCGAGAGAAGAAGGCACGGGGTTCCAGGTAGGGTTTGGTCTTCCTTTTTTATTTTGTTTTACATCAGAATACATTAAACTTAATTAAATTGCACAAAGAGAGATTCAAATATAGGTGGAGCACAATGCTGACTTCACTAAACATAACTTTGTCCTTCCATTTTCAATCTCGGAAAATAGAATCTGCAAAATAGATTCAAAAGTACTGGGATATAAATATAATAAAGATCGATTAAAAATGATAAAATTATAAAAGAAGCTTTATTTTTTATTTTTTTTAATCACCAATGATTCTTAAAATTATCCTAACTTCTCACTTTGGTCATTGAAATTGAAAATCGATTAATATCGTCCCTGAAATTTGACTCCTCATCACTAGTTGTATGGGACCCCATGTATACCACGTCATAAACTAATAGTATAATTAACGAAATTAGATGACAAGGACGACATGAATGCCAAATTTCAAGGACGACATTGATCAGTTTTCAATTTCAAATGCCAAAATAAGGAATTAGGTTATTTCAGAAACCATTTATGATCAAAGTCCAAAAAAGAATGAATAGAGTTGAAAATGTTGGGGGAAATTGGACGTTATCTGGTTTGAATCTATTTCTTACTCACAACACAATCGGTAAGCAGCGGTGTTTGAGAAAAATCAAAGCAATCCAATCCATATTGGGTGTCTTGGCTGGTGGAGTTTAGCAGTTTAGGCCTAACCTCAATAGCATCTTATGTTTCTCTTTTCAAAATTTTATTGGTCTAGGCCAATTACAGTACACATTCATTTAATTTTGTTACTGTTTCATCTAGAAGTTGCACTTTTACACACCTTTCAATTGCAATGAATAAATTAAACACAACATTTTACTAACTTGTCAGTGCTTAAGCGCTTTTGGTGTGTGCGTGTGAACATATATAGACATGAGTTGCTTAAACAAATAGGTAAATGAACAAAGCATGAATAGTAAAGCCGTAAAGGAAATCATGTTAAACTAATGCAAAACTCATATATATATATATATATATATATGCTCTAAAAAACTTCAATTTCAGTGTAATATGTGTACGCTAATCGGTTTGTATCTGTTTATGTTGAGATGCGACTACGTATGAGTGGTATGCATGGGCATGCTGACGTGGCAAGTGAGAAATCCAATTTGTACAAGCAACTTAAGAGATTTTACTTAATTTTTTAAATTCTATAACAATTTCAAATTAAGAAAGAGAAAATCAACTATACTAACTTCTTGATGAGTTGGTAAGTTGGTATTTTTTTTTTCTTTACCCAAATTTTATTATTAGTTTACTGATTATTTTGTGTAAATTTTGATACTTTAAAGCATATTTCCAATGTAGGACTTGTGACTTCCTTTTAAGCAAAAAGTGGTCAAACAGTTGAATTTTGAAATGATTCCAATTGGAGGGCGTTTGTGAGTTTTCAACTTGTTTGTGTCACATTTTCAGAATTTTGTACCAAGCAATTTATTCATGGCAATGAAATAAGGGAGCACCAGGCAAAGCTGTCAAAGTGATGTTTTAGGCTTATTTGGGCTTTTTGGGGTCCAAGATGGTGTCTTTTTAGGCTTTTTGTCTGCTGGCAGATTCTCCTTTCCAACTAAGGATTACGTTTCCTAGTTTACTTTAACATATTTTGTTTCCTAGTTTTTAGAAGGCATTTTCTAAAAAGGATTTTATTGTGTAGTAGTATAAATAATTAACTAGCCATTAGGGTTCTCAACACATCAATTTGGAGAACTTGGGTAGGCTTTCATGTTTCAAGGTGTTTTCAATAATTTTTCAGTAATATTTTTATTTTTTATAATGATTATACATAACTAGTCCCTTTTTCTAAGGTGACGCCACAAGTGTAATTTCACTTAGGATAAACACCACGTGGTTGCATGAATAACACCACGTCTTAAGGGTTGCATAAATTTTCAAAGGATTTTCATAAAACTTAATGAGTGTTTCATGTTCACATTCGATTTGAACGTCTGGATAGGTTGCATATATGATATACATTTTAGATTGGAGGTTTAAGTAGAGCATATTTTAGGAAAACCTAACCATCAAAATATGCATGGGTAACTCATAAGTAATTGAGAGAACTATGTATATTTTGGGTAACTCATAAGTAATTGAGAGAACTATGTAGGATTGTCAAGGTGCTGACGGAACCCTAGTGTTTTTTTTTTTGTTTTTTTATAAATTGATTTTCAAAACGGTTTCCTAGTTATTTTTCTTTTGCCGATCTTTTAAATTGTTTTTGTTAAATTCGTTTTTAATATTTTAAATCATAAAATCAATCTTTTCAAAACTTTGTTTTAAATAATTAATTAAGGATTTGTTTTAAATATAAATTGTTATAACAATTCTTGTGTGGAACAACCTTGCATGAGCATTCTTACTATAACAACCTTGTTCTCTTGTAAATGTTTTTATTCTTACTTTTGTAGGTGGTAAAAAGACCTTAGTGGGCCTAGAGAAAAATGTCATGCATGCCATTTTTGTTTGATATATCTAATGGAACTGGATCCTCTCCTAAGCTCCGGATGGGGATGCTCATGAGCAGCCCATTCGGGGCGTTCAAACTTGATTCAACGGCTGCAATTATTATAACTTTTAGAGGGGCCCCTTATTTGGAGCCATTAGATCAAATTTCAACGGCCTGAATGAGCTGCTCAGGAGGATCCCTATTGTGACAGCCAGTTCCGGATTTTCGAACCGTAGGGGTGAAATGACGGTTTTGCCCTTAGTATGTTTGTTTCGTTGTGTGGTTGTTTTTGAGCTTGGTTTGGCTGGTTGTGGATCGCACACACTTCCCCACACCCCCTCACCCTTTCCCTATCCCGTGCCCTGTCCCTTTCCCTCTCTCTCCCATTTCCATTCCCACACGTACGGACACACCCAAAAACACACCAAACCTTCACAGATCGAGGAAATTAATTACATATTCGTGCTCGTGAGGTCCGTAGGAGTTCAACCATACCCATTTCAGGTAAGGATACCTTCGTTTTCACGTCAAACTCGAGATACCCCGATTTGGTCACTGTTCATGCACACGTTAATTCTTGTGTTTTTAGGAATTTCAAGCTTGTAGGAAGCTTGGTGAGGTCCTTAGGAGGCTCGGGGTGGTTCGTTTGAAGGTTTTGGACGTCGGGATCGTGAGTTACAAGGTTGGCCGGAGTTGGTGGTGTTTTCCCAATGAGATTCCGTGTGTTTTAGCACTTGAAAGTGGTATGGATTTGTTCCTCTCATTGTAAGCTTCATTTTGGTACTAATTTTGTGAAATTTGGTTGAAAAACGAAGAAGTTACAAGGTTTTGAAAATTACCCGGTTTTCCAGCACCGGAGCCTCGCCGGAGAAGACGACAAAATATTCCTAACGGCGTTAACGGAACCCATTAAAGTTAACGGAATATTCCTGACGGCGTTAACTGACGCCGTCAGTGTGCCAAGCATGTACCTGTGCGTAGGGGCGAGTGCGACGGTGGAAATTTTTTCTAAAAATATAGGGATGTTCCTGAGGTTGAGTAGATCACGTTGGTGTATTCATACACCCCATTTGAGCATTGTATGAGAAGTTATTTCATAAGGTTGGTTATGTGCTTTAAAATTAACGTTTTTATAGTTGTTTCGAATATAGGTGAGACCTATCCCGAGGACGAGCGCGGTCACTCGAGGCAAGGGGTTTACGACCCTTCTACATACCAGTGAGTGGGCTTTTGGTTTTCCGTATATACCTATATACTTATACTTTTCCCAGAAAGTGAAATGGAACGTTTATTCGTTTATACGCCATGCTTATTGTTTGCCATTTAATTACACATTATTAGTTGCATATATATGTGTATTGGTGCTGTGGACGCACAGGTAAGTACCAGGTAAGTTATGGTTTATGTTTATATTCAGTAGTGGTTGAGATGCATAGAGAGCTCATAACCTGCACCCCGGTGTTAGTGCTCCTGCCCAGAGTTGGGCTCAGTCATTCACGTGATGTTCACCTCCCGCACCACACGCTCATCTTGGATCCAAGTTAGGAGCACAGTCATGTCGTACAGACCACTTTAGGTGGTTCCGACTCGTAGGTGACCCGCGATTATTCGCCCAGCCTTCACGTGATCGTAACACTTGAGCGTACTTATATTACACCCAGTCCTGTCGTACATACCACTTTAGGTGGTTCCGACTCGTGTGCAGGTATAGTTAGTGAGATGGAGATTTGAGCTCTAGATTCAGCCGTACAGGTCACGTTATGTGACTCTGGCTGACAGATTACATGGCATTGATTTGACATTCTTGAGCACTTGAATTCTATTTAGAGACATTTGACATGGCATATTTCGGAGCATGATTTATATATATTTATATTATATTTTCTAGGAAGTATACAGGTCTTACGACGAGGGGTTAGAATCTTGTTTATGAAATGGTTTTTGAAAAGCTTTGTTTTTGCCCACTCACACTTTCTGTTTTGCGCCCCTCTAGGTTCTAGTTGGCTAGCACTTTTGATGGCTTCCCTGAGGATTTCCCCGGCATATCTGACAGATTATTACCAGCGTAGGACCACCTTCGGGTGTGTTTTTGTAGCGTTATTTTCTCCCGGATTGCATTAGGTTTTCGAGCACATGGTTACGTCACTTCCACGTGATAGCCAGCATGCCCTGATTTTGATCGGGATGTGTCACCCATCCTGAGTTCAAGAGAGGATCCAATTCCATATCTAATTAACTATTTTCTTAGTCCAAGCTATCATCTACGCAAAAGGGACAAAATGAGTGGGAGAGAAAGACCATCAATGCACCACTTGCACAAATTAACTTTATAAACAAAATTTTTGTTGTCTAAACTGGATTTTTTTTAAACTAAAATGTTGTAAAAATAAATTAAACTACCATAAACAAAACTATTTTAAAAACTATTAACAAGATAAAGGATGCCTGATTCGATTTTTCTTTGTTAAATTAAAATGCTGAAACAATTATTTAAAAGAGTAAATAAATAAAAACATTACTAGCTGAATGTTCTATGGATTATATTACCATGCAAATCAAATGAAAGCCTACGAAACTTTTTTTTTAATTTCTTTTATCGAAGGTTACTTCATTAGCAAAACTAACATAGTAAATAATTAGACGTCCAAAAACATTATCCACGCAAACAAAATAATGGACCTCAAAAGTAACCCAAAAGTCCAAAACATAGTTTTGGCCCACAACATAAACAACCCAAAACCTAATCCTAATTGCTTTCTTCCAGCTCTTCCGCCGAAATCACCTAGTTTTGTAAAATAGAAGTGATAGGGGAAAAAAAAAATTCAATACAACGGCTAGTTGACTCAGCTAGCCGTTGTATTCAAAATTTTCATACCATTCGTGTCGGTTATAACCGACATGATTGCAATTAATCAAAATTATTCCTGTGTAACCGTTACTATTTGTGTCAGTTACAATCGACACTATTGCGATAAACAAAATTATTCCTGTCGGTTATATTCGACAGGAAATCCGACAGTTTTAAGCAAAAATTCTGGCCAGCCCTCTGGTCCTTTAGCCCTTTCAGATTCCGTGGGGCCCACGAGCCCTTTGGCCTAACCTTCTATTAGAGACGATTTTCAGACTATTTTCGGCCCTCTGAACCTTTTGGTTGGAGATGGTCTTACGAATGAGCACGCGACCAATTATGAGCAGTTCCCTCGTGATCTCCTTTAAAAGGAAGTACTTTTCCAACACATTCACATCTCAGTTGTTCCAACTCACGAAATTTTCAAATGACATATTGAATGCTTATAAGTTATAAGGCCCTACCCACGCTCCTTTGAGGCAGAAAACTCAAACCCCGGACCTAAAATCACCTCTATTTCCCACAATATTTACAACAAGCCCGCGCACTTTTCCCATTTTTAAAGACTTATAAATGTTGATTGAATTGGTAATTGAAACATTAGATCCTATTCTGCCCTCCATGGCCCTTACTGAGTTTTTCTAGTATGTAGACAGAATATTTACAGGACAGTTGCGGGATGTGAGTGTTGGGTTGTTCAATAGGGTTCGTTTGGAACTGTCTTTTAAAAAAAAAAAAAAAAACCGCTTCTACTGAAATGCATTTCAGTAAAAATGCTTCTATCAGAAGTGGACTGAACTTTTTACTAAAAATGAAAGTGATAAACTTTGTAAGCCCAACATGGTCCACCACCAACATCTCCAATATTGTCATAACTTACTAGGTATTGAGTTTTTTCACAAAAAAAATCGATGAAATTATATGTAAAAACTCACATAGATTAATGGTATATTATTTTGTCATATGACAATTATGAGATCTTATTTTCCAACAAAAAGTGCTCCTTAAAGCATTTGAGTGCGTAACTAAAAAACACTTCTAACTTTTTCTATCAAACATGATTAGAAACACCTTTTGGTATTCTGAAAGCCTTTTAATTATTTCAAAAGTATTTCCAAACAAGTACAACTATTGATTGGCCAACACTCGCAATACTCATCCTATATTGAAAAAATTCATCAAACCTAAAACCATTTCGAATACTTAGAAGAAAAATACTATTAGACTAAAAGCTAAGCTTTGATTTTAATAATATCATCCATTTGACAATTTGTGGTGTTGGGAGAATGATCAAATAGATTCCTTAAGATTTTAGCCAAAGAAGAAAACTATAATTTGAGTTCGACTATGGCTTAAGACAAATTAATATTCTTCAAACTGTGATATAATACTCAGAGCTCCAACTAACTAGTGCTCTTTTTTCTTCACAACTTAAAGATTTTACTCTTTGCCATACATATATGTACATAAATTTAGGTGGTGAGTTACATTAGACAGTCACGTTCGACCTCAACCCACCGAAGCCACGAAATAGGGTTCATTGGTCGTGACCTATATAATATATAGTAGTTGAAACTTTGGCATATTTGGTTTCCAAGTAGAGAAATGACAAAGAGATGTTACCCTCCCTCAAATAATATATTTCTTATTTATTTATTTATTTCTTTTAATATAAAAGTAATGCCTAAGAATATATGAAAACCTTGATGAACATATCCCACAAAGAGAACCCAAGTAGTTGGTCTTGTGTGCCTTCCAAAGTGCAAAACAGACCTACCCAAATCTGCAGTATGCAGAAGGGGTGTGCTATCCACACACTCCAAATTACTTCTCACACACCCATTGTTAATTTTTGTCCGTTGATCTTAATTCATCCGATCCGATGATAAAAAATTAGAAAGGTGTGTGAAAAGTAAAATGGAATGTATGGATATTATACTCCTATGCAGAATACCATGCGCATCTATCGGTATATAAATATCTTTATGCTTTCTAAGTAACTGTGGATGTGAAAGTTTACAAGTGACCATTTGCCTTTTTTTTTGTTTATTTTATATATCATTAGGGTATATAAGGGTTTAAAATTAATTAGAGAAAACTAGCTTTAACTTACGAGGAGAGAGATTCAAAATTGAATGTAAGCAAGTGGAGACATAGTTGGAGAATAGAATCTCACAACGCTATCATATGACAAAATAATATATAATAAATATATAGGAGTTTCCACCCCTAATATCATTGAAGCATTTTGTGATAAAATTGTGACCTAATAATAAGTAGTTAAGTTAGAGAACAATATCAATAATATTGTTCATGGACCACGCTAAGCCTATAAAGTTTATCATGGTATCATAGCAGCCTATTCTTTCGGTAAATCATGGTCCCAATCTACTAGGCTCGAATTTGTCTCTTTAAGTTGAGCTTTCAAAAAATTTGCATTATCTCTAGTTTAAGGATATTGAATGACTGGGCACTTGTCAAGTTGTGTTGGTTATAGTCTATGAATGATGTGTTCAAAAAAGCAAAAAGTCTCGTGTCGGCCATCTTACAAAACAAATCGCAACTTATATCAAATGGTTCCACTTCTGATTGTGTCAAGCCCTTTTGCATAAAAATCTCATACCTATTGATTGCATGGGTGATTATGTGGAGACAATATTGATGCTATTAGTGGTGGATTGCGTCCTGACTCTTTGAAACTTTAACATGGTATCAGAGCGAGTTTTCAGATTTGAGTCCAAATTATTGGGTTCTCTTACAAACATGAGAGATGTAGCTTTACGTTTGGTCCACTCCAAAGTGGTCCGACTTGAGGGGGCATATTGAATAAAGCAAAAAGTTCCACATCAACCATTTCACAAAACAAATAACATTTAATATCAATTGGCTCCACTTCTAAATTTCTAATTGCACTAAGGCCTTTTGCATAAAAATACCACACATATTGATTGTACGTGTGATTAAGAGTGGACAGTATGGATGCCATTAGTGGTAGATCACGACCTATCTCTCTAAAACTTTATCATGATGACTGAGCTCTCGAAAAGTTATGTTAGCTTTGATGTAATGACTCGACCAGTTCCCGTTGTGGGGATTCGTTTCCCTTATGACCCCATGTGAGGCCACTCGTGAGGAACATGTCGGAGAATAGGATCTCACATCGGTGATATGACAATAATATACAATTAATAATATCAGTGAGGCATCTTGTGTGATAAAATCCAACACCTAGTAATAGGTGATTAAATTTGAACAATATCAATGATACTGATGATCAACCATACTACCGACAAAGTTTCACAAATTACCATAATTTACAAGTTGAACTCATGTCTGCAAATTTAATTCAAACTCAGACCCATCAAATGAAAAAGTCAAGCTTTCAAGCAAAAACTACTTAAAGCTAATAAACAAAGCCTAAGATTGGTTGGAAAAGTTTATAACTACTAAACATTTGTGATAAGATTGGTTCGAAATTAGATCAAGCTAGATCTGTAAAGCTTAATCCTTATTTAACTTCCAAATTAAAATATTGAAATCTAAACGTTTCATTATTAGTAAGCCATTGACCTGCCCTTTAAGTTCAAGGTTAGTTAGCCCCACATTGTTTTTAGTCAAGCTTGCGTACATATATAATGCACATACCACACATGTATGCACATATAGTTTTCCAAGGATACGATGTCTATTATTATTTTAACGTAAGAGGTATTCCGTAAGATGTTGGTGCCAGACTAATTTTCCTCCTCATGCAAATTTAATACCACATAAAATGACATCGTATTTTTAACTTTTGAGTCAAATGGTATCCTAAACCAAAGCCGGAGCTACAAGAGATGCATCCGTGAAAGCTTGAGCTTTGATTGGGAATTTCAAACCTTTTTGGCTATACGCTTGACCAACCTGTAGTTGATGGGGGGTTTAATTTTAGGGCAAGGATTCTTTGCCCTCCCACTTTCGGTGCCCTCCCACTTTCGGTGCCCTTCCATGCCCTCCTGTTTGTGTGGTCACGGTTAAGTCACGTCAACATTTTATATTACTATTCATTATTGTCTTATTATCTATATAAAAAAAAAAATGTTGACGTAGCTTAACCATGACTAGACAAAACAGGAAGGCACGGGAGGGCAGACAATCCTTGTCCTTAATTTTATTAAAGAAAGAAGGGTCGATATAGTATCGTGATGTCATTGTTGAACATATCAATAACTGTTTAAAAAATAATAAAAAAGTAATGTTATACATACTATCTATTTGTACGATTTCTCTAATAGAAATGGAAATAGTATATTTGATAAAATAATTAAAGGATTAGGAGGGCACTTTGAATGTTTCTTTTTTGGGGATTAACAATTTACTGTTTAGTTTGTGTCTTTAGTTCGGTTTTGTGTAAAACGCTTAATTATTCTTACATTGCTTAATTTATATCAAGTTAATTCAATTTAATTTTTAAAACTAATCCAGTTTAACATAGTCCGCTTAACAAATAGGAGTAGGATTCTCTCTCTTCATAGTTTTCTCCCCGAGTAATGTTAGAGAGACTAAATTTGTAGACTAAGTTTTGTAAACTAAATAATATAAAAGTTGATGATTAGATCATTACGTAAACGTTGATAAACGTGCTCAAATCTTATTGGTGACACATCATTTAGTTTACAATTTTAGTCTATAAATTTTGTTTCCCTAGCATTACTCTCTCCTCTCCTTCCCTTCCCTCCTTTCACACTTTCCTTTTTATCTTTATTTCTTTATAAAATAATCAGTATAAAATACTAACATTATTTAATCATAATCATTTAAATAAAAGAGAGAAAAATACGAGAGATTAGAAGGGAATGGAATCATGTACTCCTAACAATCGGGCCTAAAACTCATTGTGAATTGGCTGCCTGTACCCCACAACTGCTGTGGCAGTTCTGTAGTAACCTCACATACCAAACCCAAAATCTAACTACTCCTTCTTCCTCTTTCTCTTTTTTTATGCTTTTTTTTTGTCTCTCTAATCTTTTACTTTCTTCCCTTCCCCTCAACCTTTTGCTTTCGCTTTTGTTTCCGTTGAAACCGCTCTCCTTCTCTCCTCTCTCTCTCTGTCTCTCTCTCAATGCAAAATCCTCCAACGTCTAAATTGCTGACTGAACTTTAACTTCAAGATATTTCCCATCAAGCCCAACAAACACTCCCACCACCTCTCTCTGTGGATAAAATTCACACCTCAAATTCTCCATCAACCTCGCTTGCCGGTAACAATGGCGGTTCTCGGAGAGACAACCGAAGCCTCAAACAACTCCCTCTCCCACAAGATCACCGCTAAAACCCCATTATTCAACCTCAAACTCTACGCTGTTATAGCCATCCTCGTCCTCTGCCTCCTCGCAGCCGCCCTTCTCATCTTCCTCTGCCTCCGTATAACTCGAGCCTCCCGAAAACGCAAGATGCGCGTGAAGCACAGCTCCGGCTCAATCCCCCTCGTCTCCAAGGAGATCGCCGAGATCAAGGAACCGAGTCCACGCGCCGCCTACAATGGCGAGAGAAAAATCGGAAATGAAAAGTTGAAGGAGGCTCCGCTGGAGGTGACGGAGATCGTTGACATCGAAAGAGGGAAAGGGAACCGGAGCGGGTTGGAAAGTGACGGGTCGGGCCCGCATAACATCGGGTGGGGCCGGTGGTACAGCTTGAAGGAGCTGGATATCGCGACACGCGGGTTTTCTCCAGAGAACGTAATTGGAGAAGGAGGATACGGCATCGTCTACAGCGGCGAGCTGCAGGACGGATCTGTCGTGGCCGTCAAGAACCTTCTGAACAACAAGTACGTGAATTTTATTACTCAGTGTAAAAACTATTATTTCCATTTTTTTTTATTTCATGAAACTATTTTCTGTGCAAACAATTAAATAAATAGGGGATTACTTAAGGAAAATGATACACATGTGTCTGGTTATTATTGTGATTAGGATTAAGATCCAATCCAAGTGCCTTCTAAGCTCTCTACTCAATAATGTTTTTCGAACCTTACGAAAATCTTGAGAAATCTCAAATCGTGTTTGTTTATCGTACATCGTGCAGTAAAAATATTTTTATTTAAAATTATACATAAACTGATCAAAACTGATCGCATGATATACAATGAACGGACTTGAGAATCCTTACAAAAAGGATCCTGGGATCCTCATTCATGTTTTTCGTGGTCAACAGTTAATAATTATTTTATGGTATATTTGTTTTTTTTAATATATTTAATTTAAAATCTCCAAAGTGGGACTAAGGAGCGGTGGTGGTCCTTGTGGCTTAAAACTTACGTCTAAAGATGTGTTTATTTATGTCTGTTGCACAAGAGTACGTGTGTAGCTTGTTCTATGTAAGTTTCGTGCTGATGGAGACAAAATCATAACAGGAAGTTATTAGAACATCTCTTTTAGACATGTCAAATTTTAAGTATAAAATTTAAATTTGACAACTTATGTGACATTTTGATATATTTTAAATTTTATTCTCCACTCAACATGTCAAATCTTAGATATAAACTAAAAATTCATATTTATTTTCTTTGCGTTGATAATGAAAGAAAATGTATAAAGATATTTAAACATTGCATTGGTAATGGAAAGAAACAAAATGGCAAACCTTGAACCAATAAAACTTAAATAAATTTGAAGCTACTGTCAAATTTGGTAGCAAGGGAGGAAATATGTTATTCTATGTTATGCTACATCAAATTTGACTTCTCGGTTGCAAAACATTACTGTTGTCTTTTTTTACCATTATTGCTGAGTTAGACATTTTGATATCTCCTTAGATATGCTCTTATAGTGGTATTTCAAGCTAATTGAACACTAATATCTATTTTATATTGTTGTATAAGAATGTATGATTGATTTAAAATATAGTCACAATAACATTTTATTAACTAAATTTGTTGTCTTTTTTTTGTCATAAACTAAATTTGTTAAAAAAGGAGAAACGGAAACAATTGCGTTGATTTGCTTTTCTTTTTCTTATTACGTGGGAGTTCTGGTGTACATAATATTTTATTTTTTAATTATTCTCTATGTATTATGTCACATCAATGATATAGACGTTGTATAATATACTTTTTGAACTTGTAAAATAATATTAATAGTCACAGTTTGTAGACCAGAGTTTGACTGACATGCTTATCTTTTGATAAAATAAAATAAAGTAAAAGAGACGCCCTTTGTGCTTTTCTCAATTTTATTCTTCCTTTCTTTTTTTATTTTTATTAGTTATATTCCAAAACAAATTATGACCTGTTACCTCTTGCTTTCTGGACTTCCAATGTCTCATTACTTTGTCTGATCTTCACACGAAATTTGTTTTCACTTTTGATTGACCAAACATTACTTTGTCATCGTTGTGATTTGGATCCCTATCGTTGTGAGGATCCTAAGATTAATTCATTGTACTCGTTCACCACATATATGCGGCAATAAATCATTTGAATTTTTAATCCTATCTACATTGCATAATGATTTGTGACCATAGGAAGTTTGGTGAGCGGCTGCGATGATTTGATCTCTAAGATCCTTATAATGAGAATCCGGAGAGGATCCAAATCCCTAGTGTTATATTTGTGGATTAGAGCAATTTGCTTAGGTAGTGTCTGCACTTTTGCATTCAAATTCGAATTTATGTCTTCGTAAGTTAGAATTAGGTTAGAATATTGCTTGGTAAAAACATATGCTGATGTTAATGCATATACCGAAGAAAGCTACTAGGAGCAAGAGGAAAAACAGTTGCCTGTAAAATTATATATCTCGTCTGCTGATTTGAATTCCGTATTCGTATTATATTTTTGTCAACTCGAAACTCATCGCTGCTTGTCATCTGATGCATAGGGGTCAGGCAGAGAACGAGTTTAAGGTGGAAGTCGAAGCCATTGGGAAAGTAAAGCATAAGAACTTGGTGGGTCTAATTGGTTATTGTGCAGAAGGTGCTCAAAGGTAGAACTTCATTATCTTATCCTTTAGGGAACTGAGATCGATGAACCTCTTTTCTCCTCTAACATGCCCATGGGGACTTTTATTGATCTGCAGGATGCTTGTGTACGAGTACATTGACAACGGCAACTTGGAGCAATGGTTGCACGGCGATGTTGGGCCTGTCAGCCCTCTGACCTGGGATATTCGTATGAAAATCGCCATCGGGACAGCAAAAGGGTGAGATAATTTTGCTTCTCCTTGTTCATTTCACTTGTTCTTCCCTTCTTTTTAAATAAAAGAAAGTGAATCCAACGTGAGGGTTAATTAGTCTAGCAGTCGTACAACGAAAACGTGTAAAAGATTTGTCATTCTCATGATTTCCTTTATATCGCTACGAGAATACTTTTCATCCGTCTGCTTCAGATCAACTTATGATCCTTGTTTCTCTGGCAGGCTGGCCTATTTGCATGAAGGGTTAGAACCCAAGGTGGTGCACCGTGATATAAAATCCAGTAACATTCTTCTGGATAGAAAGTGGAACGCAAAAGTATCAGATTTTGGTCTGGCCAAGCTCTTAGGATCGGAGGCAAGCTATGTGACTACACGCGTTATGGGGACATTTGGGTTAGTTTATTCTCAAATCCTAATGATAACTACCATGATGCATTATCAAGGCTTTGTTATAGTGATTCTTTGCTATAATTTTCTGTAGATATGTAGCTCCAGAATATGCAAGCACAGGTATGCTTAACGAGGGGAGTGATGTATATAGTTTCGGAGTTCTACTAATGGAGATAATTACAGGAAGAAACCCAATTGACTATTCCAAACCAGCAGGAGAGGTAAAACTAATTTCTCCTCTTCTTCAGTTCTTCCTATAGAAGCATTGCATCAGTATCATAACTGTTTACAGTTGCTGTATATCAGATGAACCTGGTTGATTGGTTTAAAGGAATGATCCAAAGTCGCCGTGGAGAGGATGTTGTTGATCCTCTGATTGGAGTTCAGCCCCCTCCAAGAGCCATGAAGCGAGTATTGCTGGTTTGTCTCCGATGTATAGATCTAGATGTCCATAAGCGACCGAAAATGGGGCAAATTGTTCATATGCTTGAGGCAGATGACTTCCCTTTTCGTTCAGTAAGTCCTTGTGTTTGGTACTTTATAGATGCACTGCAGATAACTCGCGTACTATTTTTGACAAGTTTCTTGCCAGATTGTTATTTGTTCAACATTAAGACCACGGAAGCACCATCATCCCCTCAATTTATGTTTTCTGCAATTTCAGCTTCCTCAGTTTTCCGTTTATGTTTGCAGGAAACACGATCAGCTCGATAAAAATCCTCTCCCTTTCCCGTGCAGCTGCATCCAGTAATGTTCAATATACAGCCAAGTATGCCCCGCCGCCGCCCGGCGGGGGGGGGGGGGGGGTGGGGTGTGTTTTAGTAACGAAGATTGAGGTGGAGATGATAAATTTTTTGGCCGATAAATGGCAGTTCTGAGGCGCCATGCACACCATGATCCTCCGTTAGTAACTACAGAAAAGAACTTACAAGCATTGAATGTGTGCGTATATAAATTTCTAATTTCTCTTTCCTGGTCTGATAGATTCTGTTGATATGTTCAGCACCATACTTATAGATGAGCTTGTAAATACGTGCTTATGTGGTATTTTAATATGTAAGGTCTGTTAAGAATCTTCATTTCCTTATCAGTTTCGGATGAAATCCGACTACTTTTTACTAAATGTAGTTTGAGTAAAGTAGCTTTTGAGACGGACTTCGGGGATTTCGAGTCTCTCCATTTAGCATCCCTGTGGATTCAGAAGTACTCAGAAAGACAACCCAAATATTGTTGCTCCCTGCTGCTATGAGTGCTATCTGCTGTCACCAACATTGCAAGGCAGTCCCTCTGTTGGTTCCATGCATAATTATTGGTACCATGACTTGCCGTTCATGTCAGTGTTTGTTGCATTATTTACCTACCGACGGATCAGTGTCCACAAAGGAACAAGGGAGCAAACTCTAATAGGATGTTATTGCGTTGCAAGAAAGGAAGAAGGGTACCCATGAGGGGGCTGGCCAGTGGCAACAGTACTAGACATTGTTAGCCAATCTTTACCCGAAAAAGCTTAAGCTGTCCGGGAATTGATGAAGTGCAGATCCATCCTTCACGTGGCGGATGATGATTAATGTAACAACAGTCACCACTATTGTCACGCCTCAATCCCGACATACATCGAAAATCAACACATGACAAGGGGAAGTAACGTTCGTTGAATATGGCATAAGTTACGGAATGAAGTACTTTAACTGATAAACCAAAATAATTATGAGGGTGGCTAGGTCCTCCACCAGATTTTTACAAATATGTACACTCCAAAAAGAAGCACAACTCTTGCTAGACTAGGAACAAGAGAGGATAAAGGGGTAACCTAACACTCCGAGTCTCTAATAACTGCACTGCTACCCCACCCACGGACTTCTCAAAATCTACTAAGATTTGTCACCTGTATGATTAGTGCCTATACCATCGGAATGGTGCACCGGGCAAACAAGAACCCGGATAAGTTGCAAAGCTCATGTGAGTGACAATAATACAACGTATGTGAAAATCAATAAAAACAAACCATCGATCACAATCTATAAACATCAAGTATAGAATCATGCTTTATGAAATCATAATCAAGTCGCTGAAAACTCTGAATGAGTCACCTAGACATCCAACGACTTTTCTAAGTCAAAACACAAGGTTCTCAAAACTATAGTTCACGAAAAACACTAAAAACTAGGGCTAGAGTGACGCAGTTCGCCCAAAGCCTACATAAGTAACCAAACAGGAAGTGGCCCCCCATAGCGGATTAACCAAGCAAAGCCACCCCTCAGAAGCCATGTAGGTGGTGACCCCCCCTTCGCGGATTAACCAAGTAGGACCATGGTCCCCTACTAGCCCTCGTGTTTAATAAACCATTCAAATATATATTTTAAAACACAATTCATAAACAATTCAAATAGGCAAATCACATAACATTTCATAAAGTAGATTGATGGCAAACTTTATAAAAACAATTATTTAGCATAAAACATAATTTAGAAATCCATGTTGTATCCACAAAGTATATTAGCATGGGAGGATTTCTAGGTAATAACAATATCACATATATTAAAGTCACTCACCTGGAGTCCGCGCTAACGCACCCTATCACGATAATCAAGATGTCACATACTATCATTGCCTAAAACAAGGTACAAGTCTACAATTAGAATTTCTTTGATAACTCATATAACCACAACTTCAATAGGTTCTTCACAATAACATTTTAAGAGAAGTTGAACCGTCTCTCAAAGGTAGGGTCTTTGATCCTACGCCACTTGCTTTGTAAAATCCAACCACTAGACTTTTTATTCGTAAGTTCCCAAGGTCCTTAAATATTACATAAAATAACATTTCAAAGTTTGCTGGCGATTCAATGGTTGGATCGTCGTTTGTCAAAATATTCAAGTGGCGAATCTTAACAAAAATATACTTAAACGATGGAATTTTGTTAATTGGATGTTAAATATGGAATTGGGCATCAAATTTAGCTTAGGGTGGTCAGGTGGGGTCTTGGCCCATGTGTTGCTGCATGCAGCAGCCTGACGCCTCAATAAGCCAGAAAGTTCGACTTTTTCCAAAAATTACCAAATTTTACCAGAATGAAAATCTCAATGAGTAGAGTAAGTTTTATACATGTGGCCAAGTCCAATTTGGCCAGGAAAAGCCTCGCACCCATCGAAAACCCTAGAATGGGTGTGTTTCGATTCTCCTTCCTTGGTGTTCCACTGCCCGTACAATTGGTTGGGTCTTGTTCCTGGGTCCAAGAGGATTAGATTAGGGGTGGTGATGGGTGGTGTAATTCGTCGAAACGGCGAAATCGCTATTAAAACTCCATGGGTCACCCGCACAAATTTACACGGTTTTGGACTTAAAAATCCTCAAATCTGGGCGAATAAGGTAGATGGGGGATTATGGAAGAGGTTGCAGGTGGTGGATGTATGAATTTCAACGAAAAAATGGCAAAAATCGCTGGAATCAAACCAGGTTAGTGGTGGGTGTACGAGTCGACAGGAATGGCTCTTTCTTCCTAATTGGTCCTTATTCCCCTCCCTCACTTCTGATTGGCCCCTTAAACTTGTGCCTGATTGGGCCGGTCCTCACCTTTGATTGGTTACCATTCCCACATGGTGGGAGTTTTAATTAATTTAAAATCTATAGTTTAGTAAAATGACTTCAAATGTCCATAACTATACTGTTAAAACCCAGATTCGCAAATAGCTTTCACTTATGTGCTCGTGGTTTTGAAATCTATTCGAAAACATTAATTGTGACCTCGGAAGGTCAACGAATTTTAAAGAGTAATTACAAAAAATTCAAAATCGATAACTAATCGATTTAATTCTTAAAATTAATGGAATTAAAATTAACTAATAAAGATAACGTAAACATGAAATACGAATTTAAATAACGAGATACGTAATGAATAGTGAAATTTCGGGGACAGGATTTCACAACTATCATGTGGTCTACAAAATATGTTTAAGTAGATAATCTCTCTAGCATCACTTATATAGTTTAAACTGTTCAAGTGCGGTTAGATATTCTACTAAATATTTTTGACATTTTGCAGTTAGACAACCTAAATTCAGCAATTTTGTGGGAGCATTATAGACAACTTTTCAATGCTATTATATTCCCACTACTAATCTTAATATATTCGAAAACATTAATTGTGACCTCGAAAGGTCAACGAATTTTAAAGATTAATTACGAAAATTCAAACCTGATAACTAATCGATTTAATTCCTAAAATTAATGGAATTAAAATTAACTAATAAAGATAACGTAAACGTGAAACACGAATTTAAATAATGAGATACGTAATGAATAATGAAATTCTGGGGACGGGATTTCACGTTTTTCCCTTATTAAAAAAAGTTTAGTCCCCTAAACTCAATGCACCTCAGTCAAACAAATGTGGATAGTGTTGGCACATCTCATCCTCTAGTTCCCAAGTCGACTCCTCCACACCATGATTGTTCCATAACACGTGCACCAATGAAATAGTCTTGGTGCTGAGAGCTTTCTCTCTCTGATCGATAATTTCAACGGTGTACTCTTCATAAGTGAGATTCTCCTTGACCTGAATAGGCTCATAAGAAATGACGTGAGACGGGTCACTACGATACCACTGAAGTGAAGATACGTGGAACATTGGGTGAATGTGTGACAGCTCTGGCCGTAGCGCAAGGCGACATGCAACCTTGCCCACTCTTTCCAAGACCTTAAACGGCTCAATGTACCTTAGACTAAGCTTTCCTTTACGTCTGAATCTAAGAAAGCCTTTCATAGAGGAAACTCTTAGAAAAGCATATTCTCCAACGTCGAATGTCACCTCACGTCTGTGGGGATCGGCATAACTCTGTTGTCGACTCTAAGTTGCTAATAAACGTGCACGAATCATGGAAATCTTTTCTGCAACAATCAGTATTAACTCTGGTCCCAGTAATCAAAACTCTTCTACCTCGTCCTAGTATAAAGGAGATTTGCACATTCTCCCATAAAGTGCCTCGTATGGTGCTATCTGAATACTCGCCTAATAGTTGTTATTATACGTTAACTCAATCAACGATAGATGTCAGTCCCAGCTACCTTTCAAATCAAGTACACATGCTCGAAGCATATCTTCCAAAATTTGAATAGTGCGCTCTAACTGACGATTGGTTTGAGGATGAAAAGCTGTGCTGAAACTCAACTTAGTCTTCATAGCATTATGAAGGCTACCCAAAAACGAGAAGTGAAACGGGGGTCACGATTGGAAATAATAGACACTAGGACTCCATGCAACTTAACAATCACATCTAAAAAGAGTCTTGCAAGTCGTTCAAGAGAATATGTATTCTTAACAGCAAGAAAGTGAGCGGACTTCATGAATCGGACGACAATAACCCATATGGAATCATGCCCATCTCAGGTCCTCGGTAAACCTGTCACAAAATCCATAGTAATATGCTCCTATTTCCACTCGGGAATAGGGAGTGACTGAAGTAAGCTCACAGGCTATTGATGCTTTGCCTTAACTTGTTGACAAATCAAATAATGTGCGACGAACTCAGTAACCTCTTTCTTCATATTTCCCTACCAAAAACTCTCACAAAGATCTCGATACATCTTTGTATTCCAGGGTGAACAGAAAAAGTGGAAGTATGAGCCTCTTCCATAACCTCTCTCCGTAAATCTCTGACATTCGAAACACAAAGTCGAGTTTCAAAATGAAGCACACCGTTGTCAGAAATGGTAAACTTGGGCCGTGTACCTGCTTGTACATCATCCATGATTCGAACGAACTCTGGGCTCTCAATCTGGGATGCTTGAATCCGTTCAATCAACGTAAGTTGCACAGTAAAATCTGTGAGAAGATTATCACCACTTTGATCAATCAGTTCAATCTCCATTCTCCTAAGATCCTCCGTTAACTGACCAACCTGAAGTGATAAAGCTGCTACACTAGCTAAGTGTTTCCGACTCAAGGCATCAACAACTACATTCACCTTGCCAGGATGATAGAGAATCTGATAGTCATAATCTTTCACCAGCTCTAACCAATATCTCTGTCGCAAATTTAGCTCTCGCTGACTGAAAATATACTTGAGGCTCTTATGATCGGTGTAAATTTCACAAGACTCCCCATAAAGATAATGTAGCCAAAGCTTTAATGCATAAACCATAGCAGCTAGTTCCAAATCATGGATTGGATAATTAAGTTCATGCGGCTTAAGTTGGCGAGAACCATAAGCTACTACCTTGCCGTGATGTGTCAGAACGCAACCCAATCCCTTACAGGACGCATCAGTGTATACTACAAAACCTCCAGAACCAGATGGAAGCATAAGTATAGGTGTAGAAACGAGTCTCCTCTTCAGCTTATCAAAACTAGCTTCACACTTGTCATCCTAAACAAAAGCAATATCCTTCCTTGTCAGTTTCGTCAGAATAAACGCCAATGATGAGTACCCTTCAATAAATCTACGATAATATCCAGCTAAGCCCAGAAAACTCCGAATCTCAATCAATGTGGTAGGTCAACTCCAACTAACAACTGCCTTTACCTTTGCAGGGTCCGCCATGATACTATCCCGTGAAATCACATGGCTAAGAAATCTAACACGATCTAACCAAAATTCACACTTGCTAAGCTTAGCATATAGCTACTGATCTTTAATAGTCTGCAAAACAAGCGTTAGATGTTCCTCATGTTCAGTTGCACTCTGTGAATAAATCAAGATATCATCAATAAACACCACCACGAACAGATCAATGAACGGTCGGAACACCCGATTCATCAAGTCCATGAACATAGCAGGTGCATTAGTTAGGCTAGACAGTAGAACCAAGAACTCATAATGAACATAGTGAGTCCGAAAAGCTGTCTTCGCTATGTTCTCATCCCGGATCCTTAACTGATGATAACCAGTTTGCAAATCTAACTTACCGAAATACTGAGCACTTTGAAGCTAGTTAAACAAGTCATCAATCCTCAGTAGAGGACACTTATTCCATAATGTCACCTTGTTAAGCTAATGATAATCGATGCACAAACACATAGATCCATTTTTCACAAAGAAAACAGAAGCACCCCAAGGTGAAACACTAGGTCGAATCAAAACTTTATCCAACAACTCCTGTAACTGCGTTTTGAGCTCCCTAAGTTCCAAGGGTGCCATTTGATATAGAGCCTTAGAAATATGTGTTGTTTCTGGCATAAGGTTAATAGTGAACTCAATCTCCCTCACTGAGGGCAAGCCAGGTAACCTTACAGGTAATATATCGGGGAATTCCTTAACTACTAGAATGACGTCAATCTTACTATTTCCTTGATCAACGGCTATGACATGAGCCAGATAACCCTGACATTCGTGTCTCATGAGTCGTCTAGCCTTAGTGGGTGATACCATCACTGGTATTGGAATGGGTTTACGAACTCTCTTAAATTGAAACTAAGGTCCACCAGGTGGTCGAAAGGTTACCACTTTCTCAAAGCAATCGAAATTCGCGCAATATATGGATAAGTAATCTATGCCAATAATAACATCTAAATATCGTATCGAAAGAATCATTAAATCTACTGTCATCTCACCCTGACCCACGCGAGCCTCACAAGATTGAACTACTTGATTAACAACATAAGGTCCCGAAAAAAGTGAGGAAATAGAGTACGTCACATCCATCATCTCTATAGGTCTACCCAAAAACTTCACAAAATTACTTGATATAAATAAGCTCTCAGCCCCAAGGTCAAATAACGCTCTAGCAGGGAGTGAATCAAGATGAATAGTACTTGTGACTGTGTTCGGCTTCGCCTTGGCCTCCAAAGTAGATAATGCACAGACTCTGTCAACCTGCTGAGTACCTACCTGAGATGCCCCGGCTCCACTGCTCTGAGCCTCAACACGCTGAGAACCTTCACCTAACTGCCTACCACTCTACTGTCATGTCCTCTGCTGCCCAGTTATCTACTAGCCTAAGCCTGAAGATGCTCTAACAGGCCTACTCTGCACCGAATATGTTACTGAACCCCTAACACTAGCAGCAAGTCTGCCAGTGCCACTAGCAGTAGTCTAAGGGCAATCACGAAAGAAGTGACCAATCTCGCCGCACTGGTAACAAGTCTTAGAACCGTCTCTACATACGTCATATTGTTGGCGTCCGCAGTGAGCGTAGATCCGTGGAAATGTCTTATGTGGTTGGTTACTAGATCCCTTAGAAAAACTCTATGAACGTCCCCTAGAAGAAGTCTGGGATCCACGCTTGAACGCGCTCTGAGTACCTCCTCGAAAACGACTCTGATGACTCGCCCAAGCAGAAAGCTGAGAGCCTCCTCTAGAAATAGCCTGAAAGTCTCCACGAGAAGTACCTTGTTGTCCTCCATGTGATGATCCCAGAGAACTCCTATACGAGAATCCCTGGCACTTTCGGGATCCACTCGAAAACGCATCAGATACATGACCTTCAGACCGAGTCATTTTCCTCTGCTCTCCACTTAATTGTGTATTGAGTTATGCATTAATCTCTATTATGCGTGCACGATTGATCACCTGGGCGAATGAACGCAATCCCTTGATTGATAACAGATTCCTAATACTAGGCTTGAATCCCCATATAAGTTTCTTCGTTTTCTTACCCTTAGGAAAAGGCTGAGAGAAACGGTAAAGTTGAGTAAAACGGGCCACATAATCAACAAATGTGTCTGTACCTTGCTCAATAGTGGCGAACTTTACCTCCAACTCATCTCAGAATGACTTTGGAAAACACTGCTTAAAGAATGTTGTCTAAAACCACTCCCAAGTCAGAGGTCCCCTAACTACTATTAATGGACGACTGATCTACCACCACTCATAGGCCTCGTTTGTTAACATATACGTCGCAAAATCCACTTGCTCTTCAGATGAGCATCGCATGACGGTGAAAACTCTGGCAATCTGATTGATCCAGGACTCAGTTGCCTATATATTAGTACTACCATCGAATGAAGGTGGCTTATGAGTATAGAACTCCTCATACAAAGGATTCTCTCTACTATAAGTCGCATGAACATGAGCCTGCATCAACTGTGTCAAATCCTCGATGACCCAAAAAGCATCATCGGGTCCATTATAATCGTGGCTAGCCTCCTGATCAGAAGCATGAATGCCCTCGTTGGGGACATCATCCCTAAGCGACTAAGTAGTTCCATATGGGG
This sequence comes from Pyrus communis, assembly GCF_041283825.1. NCBI lineage: Eukaryota > Viridiplantae > Streptophyta > Magnoliopsida > Rosales > Rosaceae > Pyrus > Pyrus communis. Next base: position 6,987,177 of record NC_142574.1, on the reverse strand, counting down.
TCATCATAGCATGTCTGGAGCATAGAAGAATTTAGCGTAAGCATATAAATGAGATCCAAGAAACGAATTCACACGACTTAACTAAGGTCCACCACCTAAGGCTTCATCACTTTAAGGTTAAGGTATGGAAACCTCAGACTTGTCATGCCCCGATCTCGACATACGTTGAGAATCGACACGTGACAAGGGGAAGTAATGTTCGTTGAATACGACATAAGTTACGAAATGAAATACTTTAATTAATAAACCAAAATAATTATAAGGGTGGCCAGGTCATCCACCAGATATTTACAAATATGTACATTCCAAAAAGAAGCATAACCCTCGCTAGACTAGGAACAAGTCTGAGGTGCTCAAAAGAAGGTCTCAAAAGATAAAGTACAAGAAAGGATAAAAGGGTAACCTAACACTCCGAGTCTCTGATAACTGCACTGCTACCCCACCCACGGACTTCTTGAAATCTACTAAAACCTGTCACCTGTATGATCAGTGCCTACACCATTGGAATGGTGCATTGGGCAAATAAGAATGCGGATAAGCTGTAAAGCTCATGTGAGTGACAATAATACAACGTATGTGAAAATCAATAAAAACAGACCATTAATCACAATCTATAAACATCAAGTATAGAATCATGCTTTGTGAAATCATAATCAAGTCGCTGAAAACTCTGAATGAGTCACCCAGACATCCAATGGCTTTTCTAAGTCAAAACACAGTGTTTCAAAACTATAGTTCACGAAAAACACTAAAAATTAGGGTTAGAGTGATGCAATTCGGCCGAAGCCTACATAAGTAACCAAACAAAAAGTGGCTCCCATATCGGATTAACTAAACAAAGCCACCATTGAGAAACCATGTAGGTAGTGACCCCCGCATTGCGGATTAACCAAGTAGAGTCACTCATACGTATCTGTTAGGCAGTGATCACCCATCACGGATTAATTAAGCATTATCATCCTTAAGTACGTATGGCCATACCTAAGATATAAGGATCGCCTATCACAGATTAACCAAGCTGGACCATGGTCCCCTACTTGCCTTCACGTTTAATAAACCATTTAAATATAAATTTGAAAACACAATTCATAAACAATTCAAATAGGCAAATCACATAACATTTCATAAAGTAGATTGCGGATTAACCAAGTAGAGTCACTCATACGTATCTGTTAGGCAGTGATCACCCATCACGGATTAATTAAGCATTATCATCCTTAAGTACGTATGGCCATACCTAAGATATAAGGATCGCCTATCACGGATTAACCAAGCTGGACCATGGTCCTCTACTTGCCTTCACGTTTAATAAACCATTTAAATATAAATTTGAAAACACAATTCATAAACAATTCAAATAGGCAAATCACATAACATTTCATAAAGTAGATCGGTGGCAAACTTTAAAAAATAATTATTTAGCATAAAACATAATTTAGAAATCCATGATGTATCCACAAAGTATACTAGAATGGGAGGATTTCTAGGTAATAACAATATCACATATATTAAGTCACTCACCTGGAGTCCGCACTAATGCACCCTAGCGCGATAATCAAGATGTCATGTACTATCATCGCCTAAAACAATGTACAAACCTACAATTAGAATTTCTTCGATAATTCATATGACCACAACTTTAATAGGTTCCTCACAATAACATTTTATGACAAGTTGAACTTTCGCTCAAAGGTTGGGTCTATGATCCTACGCCACTCGCTCTGTAAGATCTAACCACTAGATTTTTTTATTCGTAAGTTCCTAAGGTCCTTAAATATTACGTACAATAACGTTTCAAAGTTTGGTGGCGATCCAATGGTCGGAACGTCGTTTGTCAAAATATTCAAGTGGCGGACCTTAACAAAAATATACTCAAACGATGGAATTTTGTTAATTGGATGTCAAATATGGCATCGAGCATCAAATTTAGCTTAGGGTGGTCAGGTGGGGTCTCAGCTCCGAAGTTAAGCGAGTTCAGGTGAGAGCAGTCCTAGGATGGGTGATCCACTGGGAAGTTCTCATGTGAGTTCCTAGAAACAAAACTATGAGGCCGTGGCCAGGATCCAAAGTGGACAATATCTTGCTACGGCGGAGTCGAGACTGGGATGTGACAACGCCGCCGCAAGCAGTGGTTGGCCGCCCTGATTCGCGGGAAAATTTGACTTTTTCCAAAAATTACCAAATTTTACCAGAATGAAGATCTCGATGAGTAGAGTAAGTTTTATACCTGTGACCAAGTCCAATTTGGCCTGGAAAGACCCCAAATTGGCTCACACCTATCAGAAACCGTAGAATGGGTGAGCTTCAATTCTCTTTCCTCGGTGTTCCGCCGCCCCTACAACTAGTTGGGTTTTGTTCCTGGGTCTAAGGGGGTTAGATTAAGGGTGGTGATGGGTGGTGTAATTGCACGGAATAGCGAAATAGTTGTCAAAACTCCACGGATCACCTGCACGGTTTTACACGATTTTGGACTTAACAATCCTCAAATTTGGACGAATAAGGTAGATGGGGGATTGTGGAAGAGGTTGCAGGTGGTGGATGCATGAATTTCAATGGAAAAAAATGATGAAAATCACAGGAATCAAATCGGGTTGGTGGTGGGTGTACGGGTCGACAGGAAATGCTCTCTCTTCCTAATTGGTCCTTATTTCCCTCCCTCACTTCTGATTGGCCCCTTAAACTTGTACCTGATTGGGCCGGTCCTCACCTTTGATTGGTTACCATTCCCACATGGTGGGCGTTTTAATTAATTTAAAATCTATAGTTTAATAAAACGACTTCAAATGTCCATAATTATACTGTTAAAACTCAAATTCGCAAACGGCTTTCGCTTATGTGCTCGTGGTTTCAAGATCTATTTGAAAACATTAATTGTGACCTCGAAAGGTCAACAAATTTTAAAGATTAATTACGAAAATTCAAAACCGATAACTAATCGATTTAATTCCTAAAATTAATGGAATTAAAATTAACTAGAAAAGATAACGTAAACATGAAATACGAATTTAAATAACGAGATATGTAATGAATAGTGAAATTCTGGGGACAGGATTTCACAACTATCGTGTGGTCTACAAAATATGTTTAAGTAGATAACCTTCCTAGTATCACCTATATAGTTTAAACTGTTCAAGTGTGGTTAGATAATTTATTAAATATTTTTGACATTTTGCAATTAGACAGCCTAAATTCAGCAATTTTGTGGGAGCATTACACACAACTTTTCAGTGCTATTATATTCCCACTACTAATCTTAATCCTATTTGGATAAGAAATCCGTATTAGACCATCTCAAACCCAATATACAATTGAACTTCGATAATCTAATGCCCAATATATTTTTTGTATAATTTTAGGGTTTTGAGTGTTAGAAGGTTCTCTCAAGTAAAGTTACAGTTCTCTAATTTATTTTGTTCTGATGTTTAATCTTGGCATCATTTATGTATTCAGGTGTGTTCTCTAGATCGCCAAGATTTCCTCCCCTTCGGCTGTAATCCTCTTTTTGTCCACTTATATTATCTTAATTATAATCCTGTCATTTTATCACTGTTTTTAAAATTAATTAGTTTGTAAATAAATGTTTGTTAATCAATCTACAAATAGAACCATTTGAAATTTTGCCCTTGAATTTGAAAACTCAGAACCGTCCCTGGTGGGACATCACAACAACAACAAGAACATGCATTGCAAATTAATGGTAAATGTGACATGTACAAAAATAACTACATTTTAGAGGGAAAATTAAATGACATACATATTATTGAATTTGTGAGTCTTGTATGTGTGCCATATTAACACACTAACAAAGTTATCGATAAAAATTCTAAAAACATAACTACATTAATGTTTCACTGCGAGTCACGAAACAAATTGATTGCTTTTCAAACTTAATGATCAAAATGACACTATGTTTGGATGAGAGAAATAAACTTGGATTTTGGATAAAAGTCACAATTTATAAATTGATATGCACAAATTCCCTTATTTGGATTTATAAATATAAAAATTTTGAATTTCTACGTGAAAAAAACCCTTGGAATTTGGAATCTCCAATTCTGAAGTTTAAATTCTATGTAAATAGGTGTCATTTTCCAAATTCTATGATTGAGAGTTTAAAAAGAACAAATTTCATATTCAATTGCTTTGTTTTTTTAGGTTAACCAAACAAGAAAATTCACAAATTTTAAAAAATAAAATTCTGTCATTTCAATTTTTCGTCATTTTAAAATTCCTTAACACTATGTTTGGATGAGGGAAATAGACTTGGAATTTGGGTAAAATTTAGAATTTATAAATTGACATGCACCAATTCCCTTGTTTGTTATTCATAAACATAGAAATTTAGAATTTCTACGTGGAAAAAAACTTAGAATTTGGGACGTCAAATTCTCAAGTTTAAATTCCATGTAAATAGGTGTCATTTCCCAATTTCTATGATTGAGAATTTAAAAATAACAAATTCCGTATTCAATTCCATTGTTCTTTTACACTATGTTTGGGCAAGGGAAATAAACTTGAAATTTGGATAAAAGTTAGAATTTGTAAATTGACATGCACTAATTCCCTTGTTTGGATTCACAAACATAGAAATTTAGAATTTCCGCGTGGAAAAAAACTTGAAATTTGGGACCTCCAAATCCCAAGTTTAAATTCCATGTAAATAGGTGTCATTTACTAATTTCTATGATGGAGAGCTTAAATATAACAAATTCTTTATTCAATTCCATTGTTCTTTTAGGTTTACAAAACACGAAAATTCACAAATTCTAGAAAATAAAATCTCATCATTTCAATTTTTGTCATTTTGAAATTCCATAATAACCTTAAATTTCTTCATCCAAACATAATGTAATAACTTTAAATTTCTTTATCCAAATTTACTGATAGTCAACTCAAAAGACTACTTTAAATAAAAATCCTGATTAAAAAATAAATTTCACACTTGGGTAGTCCTCGTGATAGAGTACTGAAAATCCCACACCGATCCTTCGAATGGTGTATTCAATTAGGAATTTGAGAGATTTTAGTGGATTTATAAATTGATGAGTTTTTATGGAGTTTAACTGATTTGTAGAGATTCCATGTAAAATTTTGATTCAATTCCCTCGAAATCTTATGGGGAGAGGTGAGATTTGTGGATGCTTAAAATATAGGGATCTTTTGATATAGGCGCCTCAGTTTTAAATCTTTTAGATCAAACATCCATGCCTTTTAGTGATTTGATTAAACTTGTTTTTGTCATAATTTTGGTGCTATATGCACATTATATTGTAACAAATTTCCTATAATCTAGCATTTTAATTACACTCTCATCCGTTAGAGATAATTGTAATTAAAAAAAAAAAGTTAGATTCAATTTATTTTCACAATAATGCTACAATTTAGCAATAATTATCTACGATTTAAGATATTTTCTTTCCAAAATAGTTTAAATTTTTTTTAAATCCCACAAAATCAAACATACCGAAATAAGTTTTTCTTTTAGTATGTTAAGAGAAAATAGGATTGAGAATAACGTAAACGTACCAATACACAATGTGTACAAAATAAAATGTACCAAAATAAAAATAATGTACCAATATTAACTGTGAGAATCCATTTTTGGTTAGGTTTCTGTGAAGTTTTAAGATTAGAAAATGAAGATCCTTTGCAAGCATCTAGGAACATCCGATAAAATTAGGGGTTTGGTGTGTGGAGATTGTTAGATGGGTTATCTTGTCAAAGCTAGGAATATCAAGGTGAGTGATTTATTTAATGTGTTGCAAATTATACTTATTTACAAATACCTCTATTTGAAGTCAAGCATGTTGGATTTGTAAAAATGCTTTCAGAATTATTAATATTGTGATATGTGGATATTTGGAATTGTTCATGGAGCATGAGAACTTTAGTGTTGCATTAATCCGAGATATAAATGTAAACTGCACACGGAGACATTAAGGCAGAATAGCCAATAGGAATCACGTGGTGAGTTACTATTTATGAAGGATATAATGAACACATAAAGGGATAATGTGATATGGCACTATGTGCATAATGATTTGATATTATTATTGTATTTTCTATAGTGACTAAAAAGGCATTGCTTGACTAACATATTACATATTCTACTCACTGAGCGACGTGGTTGTTGCTCACCCCTCACCCTTTTATTTTTCAGATGAGTTATTTGACAAGACGGCTGCTAAACGAGCTAAGTTTGGGTTAGACAAGGGATTTAAGAGTTTTCTTATTTTTGTGCACTCTGTAAGAATTTTGTAATAATTACTTGTATAAGAGAACTTTTGTTTTACGTTTATAGTTTTACTTTTACTTTTACTCGCGCACTAGGTGTGGGGTCCCACCAACCCCGAGTTCGGGGCATGACATTAATAATATGTATTAAAACAAATGTATCAAAATTACAAATAAACGTACCAATTAATGATTTTTGTAAATTCAAACGTACTAGCAGATAATACATAAATAATGTATTGTACTTAATAATAATTCGTCAACAACTATACTTAAAAAACAGCAAAAAAAAAAAAAAAAAAATCACAAAAAAAATTGAAAAAATTACAGGGAGCTTTTATGTTGATCACCAACTAATTGAAAAAAAAAAAAAAAACTGTGATCGAAAAAACATATCTTGAATAAGAGAAAATATAGTTTAAGTGTATCGTGCAGATAAAAAAATAAATTCAAAAATTATTTTAATTTTAAAAAAATATAATAATGCCATGTAATTTAGCTTGAGGTGGTTAATGGTTGAAAGACTTTAATCAAATTTTAAAAAGGTACGTATGTTTAATCTAAATTATATAAAAAAATTGTAAAGAATTCTAATATTTTCTAAAATATACTATAAAATCTCTCAAATTCCTTTTAATTCTTTAACTTTTCCAAATTCTAATTGAATAGATCTGTAATATTATAAATTTCTTTAAAATTTTAATTAAGTGCATCTAGATTTCGTAAAATTTTAAACTATTTTAAAATTCTGATTAAATATATATTAAATTTTAAAAATTTAAAATTCCGATCAAATACTTTTTAAAAGAATTAAAATCTATGGAAAGAATAGGCCTCTTTCATTTCCTTCGCCCCAAAAAGCTCCCGATTCTCGGATCACCCAAATCCCAGTATGGTCACAGGTACCGGCTCCAAAAAGCGGCATCGCGCCGTACACCCCGCCAGCTCAGCCGCCGGCAGCAGTTCCAGCCGCCCTTGCGCAGCCGTCATCAGCGGCTCCGCTGCCAAAAGACCCACCCATCCCGACCCAATCCCGAGCTCGACTCTGAAACCCGACCCCACCAACCCCTACTCCTTCGACGACCCTTCCTCCGCCGACGTCATTCTCCGCCTCTTCGTCGACCCCTCCGCGACGTCATTGTCTCTATCCCCCGCCACCACCCAGCCTCAGGATGACGTCGTTCTCCACCTCCACACCCACGCCCTCTTCCGCTGCAAGTACTTCGCCGCCCTCTTGTCCGACCGATGGCAGCACCCCGACTCCCAAGACGACGCCGTTCGCAAGATCAACCTCCGTGTCCCACCGACCCCCGGCGCCATGGACGCCCGCATTTCCCTCCTCCAACTCCTCTACACCCCAGACCTTGCCTCCGCCATAACCACTGTGTCGACGGCGCTCGACCTTCTCCCCGTGGCTTCGGAGCTCATCTTCGATGATTGCGTTCGATTCTGCCTTCGATTCCTGGAGGCCGTCCCTTGGACCCAAGACGATGAAGCTCGAGTGCTCGCTCTAATCCCTCATCTGAGCGAAGACGAATCCAAAGACCTCATCGCTAGGGTTTCTGGAAGCCCCGATTCGAGCGAGGAGATGCTGTACGGTCTCATCCTCGCCGTGACCCACAACCCGAACATGGCGTACGTCAAGGCCTTCGTCGCGAAGCTGCTCCGGGATTTCGGGTCCAGAGACCTGGTCGAGCGGGTTCTGGATCGGGCGTTTCAGACCACCTTCAAGGTCGTCAAGGAGTCCATGGAGGAGTACATGAGTCCCGGAGTCCGTGGCGACCATGACGAGACCGAGGCCATCCAGAGGCTCAACCTCCACACCGCATTGACCCATGGGAAGCACCTGGTGTGGCTCGTGGAGAGGATGATCGAGCTCCGAGTGGCTGACTCGGCAGTCAAGGAGTGGAGCGAGCAGCCTGCTTTCACTGCCGATTTGCAGAGGGCTTTTCAGGACGATGCGTGGAGGAATATTGTGCCGGGGCTACCTAGCGTCTTGCTTCGCTGCACTTCAAGGCTTGCCAATGCCGTCGCTTCTGGAGCCATTTTGGTTGCTGCTCAGGTATTATTCCCATGTCATCTTTCTTGCTAGAGTAGCTGAATATCATGTAATTGAAGTTCTTTGTTGGAATACAGAGGTCGTTCTGTTAGTTCTACGTTTGGCCATTGATTTGTTCATGTGGTGCATTGCTCGGTTAGACTCGTGGAAGCCGCAATTTTGATGTGTATTGCTCAATTTTGATGGGACCTGTTCAACATAGGAACTTTTCTGTTTATGTTCTTGGGGTAGTTTTCAAATTAATGGTAAGTTGAACAACATTTGAGTTTGAGGACGGAAAGGGAGCAGAACGGTAGTTTTCAAATTGTGTTTTCACGGCAGGCGGGAGCTAATACACTTTGATGTTGGGTTTCTTCAAACATTTCAAAAGTGGGATTATTGAGTGAAATCTTAATGGGCTGTTTACATTTCTGCTGAACACCTCAACTGTGAATCTTATGGCATTGACAGAACCAGCAGACACTATAGTCTTTAAAGGGTTACGTTTTAGTATGTTTGGATTGAGGGAAATAGAAAGGAAGAAGAAAGGTGTGGAGGGATGCTTGAAATGTTTTCTTTTCCGTTTGTATGGTCAAATGTTTTCTTTTCCTTTTCTGTTTCAAAACCCGTGGCCCAGACAGATGAACCTAACGGTCCTAACTTAGGGCTGATTGTTTATAATGTTTTTTTTCAGGTTCGGAAGAAGCTTGTCAAAGATTGGCTTCCAGTTCTGATTGTTTGTAAAGATACCAATGCTTCCCCTCTGACATCTAGTAACAAACCACTGTACTTGGATCTGGAAGAGACATTCCTCAGAATAATCTCGACACTGCCCATGTCCGATTCACAGGAGTTGCTGCAGCAGTGCCTCAGCTTCTCTACCCGGAATGTGGACTGTCCTCACCTGGTCACTGCGTTCAACACCTGGTTCCGCCGTGCGACTCATTCCCCTCAACTTGAGAATCTTTGTTAAAATCGCGTGGCAAAGTCGCTTCACCCACAAGCTCAGAATCTTTTGTAAGAATCACTTGCGCATATTAGCTTGTCGTGGAGAGCCAAAACTTGCACTAGGTATATATAACTTGCTTTCGATAGATTAACGATGATCAGAGTTCGAGTGGATGGAAAACTGGATCCTGGAAAAATATCTGATCTCGTAGGAAAATTTCTCATCTGTTAGGCTGATTATCACTTTCGTACAAATAATGTGTGAATGACATTTCGTGTTGCACTCGTTAGTTCGCTAACTTCGAACCGAATCTGGTTGTTATGAACCTACTACATTCTGATGTGTATTCAGGGCCTGCTCTGTGTCACAATGTCATATACGCCGGAAATATGCACGCGAGATAAAACCTGGAAAGGCTGGACGGCTTGTAACAATATCGTACTTCTTCATTACTTTTAGAAGGGTATTGGGATATGACAAGAAAACCACTGACATGGGATTGTTAGGGAGTTCAACACTGAGGCTAAAAATACAACCAGGGGAAATGAAATATTGCAGTAGAATTACGGTAGCCGGCGTCTAAAGTTGCGGGTGGTGCCTTGGTAAGTTCGTACGAGCAACCCGACTCCTAGCCCTACTCCAACGCAGATGCTCAATCCGATCCCAACACCCACTCTCACACCGGCATTGAACCAAGAAAGCTCACCATCTTCACCTTCTAAGTAGGTCCCGGAGTACAAGTGGTTTTCTCCGTTGTCCGGTTTGTAGTCCGAGTACTCCGACTCCTGCCAAGTTCAAACAAAACGAAATGCTCGGATCAAGAAAAGTTGAAATGAATAACCAACCAGATTGACAGCTAGAACTAAATAACCAGAGTACCTAGTAATTGAAGAGAAGAAAGGTTCTATAAAATGCTACTATCTCGTTAACAACAGTAAGAAAAGATTCAGATTTAATTAGACCGTCATAAAAAACCCTCAAGGCTCGTTTGGTGCCAACGATTGGATCGCACATTCAATGTATGCTGAATGAGAAAATGGATGCATTCTATTCTATGTATAACTAATCCATCTTTTACCTTCAACGCAGACAACATTTCTAAGTTGGAATCCATTTCTTACTTAACATACGCTAAATCTGGTTAGTAATCCATTCCAGTCGAATCCTAGACACCAAAGGAGGCCTTAAAACGAGAGCACGTTACAAAGATCTTTAACAGAGACGGAATGAATTTCTTTTAGTAGAAACTAACCACCGTGCTGCACAGAAGGGTTTCAAAAAGAACCAATGAATTCAGTACTGCAGGTATGCATGATACGCAATATGACCTCGAAAGAGAGAATTTCAGTGTACTTTGAGGTACTAGATTAGCATTGTCTTATCACCTAACATAGTAGCCGTTCCCCTTGTTAGATTATTGATTGATCAGCAAATTTTGAGTTCGAAGAATCCGCTGACAGCAAAAAGCACAGGAATATCATATATCTCTAACATAAACAACTCGAGAACATATAAGATGATCAAATGAGTTTTGTTCTGTTGACCTTTAGCTTCACAACATGAGCCTGTGCCACTACAACAATTCATTATCTAGCCAGCGGATCTAACACGCAACAATTTACATACTTTTTCGGCGCTTATGCAATAAGAAAGTTTCACAGGTGAATCGCAGGATCACCGAGCAATAAGCAGAGTGGCATTGGCATCAGACATGGCCGTGGGTAAAGAAACACTATTATAACAGAGAGCAAGGCAACTCAAACTCAAACATGAAATACAAAGAGCATGAAAAACACTCAGTCGAAAGAAGGTACCTGAAAAGCGAACCTAGGAGGATTGTTTTTCTGGTCTTCAGTTGCCTCATACTCTGGTATGGAATCCAGCAACCCTTTCCTCACATGCTTCTTCCAAAGACCGAGCTGTAAAGTCTTCGTTAAAATTATTGGAGTGCCCGAGAAGGACCCGGCGATGTATACCTCAATCGAAGGTGAAGCAGACTCTGGCCCCATAAATTGCCTTCCTTTAAAGAAGCCAGTGCCTGCAACTATATCTGATTCACAACTCATGCTCCATCTCTGACCATGATGATCTGTTTCCGCAACGAAACCATTACTATTACACAGTTCTAGAACGCCAGATAAGACCACAACATCTTTGTCAAAAACCTCAAACTTCACCCTTCCAGTCATCCTTATACTGTCAGTGCTCACAAATGTAGCTTCTTCGGACTTCTTATCTAACCTATCCCTTCGAAGAAGGGTTGTCGCCCCATCTGAATAGATGCTAGTTCTAACACCATTGACTTCAAGAAGGGTATCAGGATCCAATGGAATGTGATCTACTGTGAGGAACTCCGGAGCGGAATCATCAATCTCACATTTGCTAATTCTGACATAAAAGACTCTTACATCAAGCCAGGGCAGTGAGACCTTGGATTGTCTCACAACCATGTGGCCATTTGATGCCTCATACAAATTTCCCATGATCATCAACGTTTCAATTTTCCACAGCCAAATCCTCCTTCCACCTCACTGCCTCAGTTGAGCAGATGAATGAAGATAGCCCATGTAGATGTAAACCCTCTGAGCATAAAGAACCTGCATCTATATCAACAAAATCAAATTAGCGAAAAGGCCGAGAAAGGTATAACGAAATCAAAGTAAAGCAATATATGCAACATGGAAACAACAGAAACCTGACTGACAAGTGAAAAGAGAAATTTACTCGAAACGAAAAAAGTTTCTGTTTGTGAGAGAAGAGAAGAGCAAAACCAGTGACATAGAAGAACCCAATTCCCAAGAACAAAATCATTTTCCAGAAGGATATAGAGGAAGCAAAAAAGAAAAAAAACAAGTTTTTGTTCCGCAAAAACTCACCATAAAAGCTATTTTTTTCTGCAAGAAATCATTAAAACAAAGAGATTGATTTTTTTTATAGTAACAGAAGCACAGAACCAACCTATAAGCAAGTTTTTCTGTAAGAACTCAACTGAGGAACCAAAAGCTATTGATGACAGAGCAAGAGGAGCAGGAAGAAGTAAACAAACGAAAGCAAAAACAAAAGGATAAGATGGGCAAAAAAAATTGCAAAAAAAAAAAAAAAAAAAGGAAAAAAACCAGAAGCCCTAAAATATTGGAGAAAATTGAGAAATTCTTTGGGTCTCAGGTTAGTCAAAAATCACATCGAAATCAAAACGAGGTTCATACAAAGAGATGCAGACAAAGCCAAAGGATTGAACTTTGAAACTTACAAGCAGTAGCAGCAGAGAAATAAAGCTAAAAGCTTGCTACAAGTGGAAGATTTATTCCCTTCCTTCTACTTCAAAAAATAAAACAAAAAAAAAATTGTTGAACGGAAATTAAGGCCAACCCAAGTTGTCAAATTTGAGAAAGAACAATGGGTTTCTCTTAATTTTAGTTTTGGTTTTGTAAATTGGGGATTTGGGATTGAGAAGATCAGTGTTTGTTTATCAGAAGTGGGGTCGGTACGTATTCGATATTTCCTCAGATGATGAGATCTTATCCTGGGAGAAAAGAGGGAGAGAGAAAGCATGCACGCTGGTTCACAAGTGCTACCGTGATGAAAAGGACGTCCAAAACTATTTTTTGATTTGTGAATCTGTTAGAGGATCTTGTTATATCCAAATGATGAAAAAATACAACCATACGTTACTTGGATTTCCTCATCTTTTTCTTGGAAGCTTTAAGTGGCTTCAATCCATTCAATTAAATCGGCGATTGTTTAGTACAAAAACGCATTAAACATTTATCTCGCCCTATATATTCATATTCGACGTCTAATAAACGAGGCTGCTAGGCATACTATAGTATTGCACCAATACAAATAGCTCTCATCTAATAAAAACATGACTCGTCAATACAAGAAGATCTCCTCTATGAGAGTGGTGTTACACTATACATTTCTTTGATATAAATGCAAGTTTTATCATACGAATGAGCTATCGAGTTCTGACTATCTCACAATGAAAATAGCATTTTCAGGTATTATACAAATTTTTGCGCGCTCATTTCTTGCAAAGCTGCACTAGTTACATTGTCTATCATAGAAAAATGTTTACTTGTCAAACTTATAAACCGACGAAGAACATTTTCCCAAGTACATAGAGTGAATTTATGCATTAAGGTTGGTGGATGTAGTGATCAAACCTTTCTTTTCAAACATTTGGCTCGAATCTAATCAATGGTCAAAAATTGCCCACTTGCTAATTGTACATCTATCTTGTCAAATTACAAACCCACCCATCGCCATGGACTACGATTTCGTGATAAGTATTGCCTTTACCTGTGGGCTCCAACCATATTTCTCGTGGCCAGCCTTCCATGACATGTTGCTTGGCTCATATGTTTCATTCTTTTTTCCCAAAAAAAGGAAAAAGAAAAAGTTCTCTAGGTGACACGATGAACATAATATTCAGTCATTTACTCTTTGATTTGATATCAAGGATGACAAATAAATCAATGTGTCTTTAACGTTTTAGTCACAATCCTTGATATCAAATCCAGCCGTAAGTAATTTTAAATTTTTTTACTAGAAGAACGAGGCTCCCTTTTCTCGTTCTTATTTTGTGCTCGATTGAAACGGATTGAATACTCACATTATATCACACTACTCTATGCCGTGCACTTGATCACTTAATTGAGAAACATAAATTATGTGCAGAACAATAAGGAAGATCACCAATATTGTAAAAAATAGGTCTATAAATGACATGCCACTCCGTTTTGTTACCAGCAATTATATCAACACAATTTCTCTATGAGCAATAGATGCGGTGGTGTAATATATATGCTCGAAGGCCACTCTTTCCGCCTTAACGGCACTTAATGAAAATAACTCTGCCGTCACACTTCCAATGACCAAATAGAAGGCCCTCAACCCAAATAATTAATAAGCTCATGCATCACATGTATCATTCCTATTGTTCTAGGTTGATAGTCCATTGATTCTTCAGGCCAAGCATTACATTGTACGCCATCACAATCAATGTATACCACAGTTTAAGCAAAAACAAAATTGGTCACTGATATCGTTTATCAAATAGAAACTTATATGCCATTGGAGTTGGAGGAGAGCAGTACAGTACAACTTGAACAAGCCGGGATGAGGTTGCCTGGTTAAATTTGGGTCATACTCAGCTTCGGTCGAGAAGCCCTATCCAAGAATAATTTATGATTAGCCGAGCTTGAACTCATTTAACAGAAATCATGCTATTGCTATTTACCAAATAAGCACAGGTAAAAGATCACACAATTGAAGTATCAAAAGTTTGAGTAGTTTGGGTGGAGGTGCTTTAACCCCGTCGTTTGGTTTTATTGGAGAGTATTTGAACATAAACTTCACAAGTGATCATACCATGCAGTAATAGCAGAAAGAATAAGGTAATTAAGCAATTTGCATCATTCAAAACAGACAGCACAATAAGATATTCTCGTCCAACCATCATCGGTGGGGACATTTTGTACTTATAAATAACTGGCAACAACCAGAGAGTACAAGAGCCACTAATGTGGCTAGAAGTTAGAACCACCTTGAAGAAAACCGATTTCCTAGACATCAGGGTGATCCCCAAGGGACTATCTCAATTCTCTCTATTAGTCATTGGTCACTTTGGAACCCACGAAGAGCTATTTGTTTGTAAACTCCTGATTTTAACTATCCCTATGTCCTAAATTGAAGGTTAGGCAAATCCCAAGTTTAGCGTCATTCAAACTAACCGAAATCACTTACTGACACAAGTTGTCTGATTGAACAAAAAACACAGAAAATGTCCTTGGCCGTCTACCTTAGAAAGGTATTGAAGTAAATATCAATGTGCACACTAGCATGTAAACATTCAAGACAGTGAAACTATTTTTCAGGAACGTCTAGGGTCTTACACTATGCAATTGCCAGAAAGCAATGGGAAAAGTAAAAGAACCAAGGATGGAGGAACCAATATGCAAGCCAAAGGTAAGTGGATATAGGTAATAAGAAATAGAACGAACACAAACAACGCTGTCACCTAAAATAGGCTTAAATTTCTCCATCCCTATCGACTTACAACCAGCCTTACACATTTATTTATGTATTATTTTCTTTTTGACAACCATATGTAGTGTATTATATTGCTCAAAATATCAATTATCAAATAACTCAAGCCTTAAACAGTAATCTAGTTGTTTCACATTCACATTACAAAATACACACAATAAGCACCCATGAAAAAAATATTTAGTTGCCAAAAAAAAAATCAATGCATGCATGTGGATCATTTATACCACAATAAGAAACTGCAATTCCATGCATTACTTATTTTGAAAACAAAAGAGCAGAATAAGAACGATTCTCAAAGGTACCGCTGAACAATCTAACGGAAGTTTAACAGCAGAAACTAAATAGCTGAACCAAATGAGCTGGCATAAGCTATGCAATACGGTGTCCAAAATGTCAAGACATGACTCGGAAGGGAAACCCTATGCACCGATTACCTCTTTTACAAGCCAGTGGGCCTTGTCACAACGGTGATGCAAGACCTATACCACGATGTAGAAAAAATGAGTCAGAAATAGGCACCCAATGCAGATAGAAGCGGTAATCAGTGCGCCACTAGAGAAGAAACGACTGGCTTAGGAGCTGCTTGTTAATGACCAGAATGAATTAATCACATTTGTCCACTAGAAACTTCAAATTATTACCCAAATTTGACACCGATCCGAGTTTTGATTCTCGAAATGAATGACAGAAAAGACGGATAATGGAGAAAAGGGACAACTTTGTTGAGATTTAGCTCTTCATTTTGTCCACTCAACCATTCAAAAAAGCCAACAAATCCCAATTTATTTCACACAATAAAGAACTAGAAAACACTCCCCATACCTCATTACCGATATAGCTATATACGTGCAACTAACAAAACAATTCAACAAGAAAAAAATTCAGTGAAAAGTAGAAAAATTGGGTAAGTGGGTTACCAAGAGAAAGGGAGCTCCAGCAGGTGGAATCGACGGCAATGTTGGATGTAAGCCGAGCAGAAGCAATGGCGCTGTGAAGCGGCATCATTGACTCCATGAATCCCAATACCGAAACGAATCTAACCACAATAACAATAACAGATATTTGTTAAAAATGGGTTTCAGAAGCCATAGTAATTGTGAAAATTGAATGAGTGGGAGGGATTTGAGAAGACTGTACCTTGTAGCGCAAGGAATTGTTCTGGTGGCGGAAGCAAACGGGGACGCCATGGCTGCGGGGTTTAAGGAGTTAAGGGAGGTTTGGGTGAGGGCTCTTGAGCGAGCTATGGACCTTGAGCCCGCCATTAGAGCTGATCTGCAGAAGGAAGCCATTTCTTGTTCGGAGGATATGGAGTTTGAACGAATCCGCAGGTCGAGGAAGCAGAGAGAGGCAGCCGAGAGCCTCAACCCTACTCGTTTCTCAAGGCACCATTTTCTTGATTTGGGCTCTTCATCTAATTTCGGTATTGGGCCAAATTTGGCCCGATGGGCCGGGTCAAGTTATTCTCTGCCCTCGCCTCATTGGACTACTTTGAGTGGTCGGGTCGCAGAGCACAGTGCTCATTCCCTTGCAAAACGCACCGTTTGGTACCATAACCCGGACATCAAATTCCCATTTCCATCTGATCGGCACTGGCCTGCTCCTTCCCAACGTCCCCAAATCGAACCCCAGTCGCGTCGAAGAAGACCCATCGACTCAGCCGTCACCGGCAATGGCTGCGATCCTAGCTCGGAAATCTCTCCAGGCTCTCCGCGCCAGACAGCTCGTGAGTTTATCCTCTGCCCTAACTCCCCTTTTCTTATACTCCGTTTGGTTTCCGAGAAAATTAGCCAAGAGAAATAAAAATCCAACGCTCCAATCTTGATGTTCGTTTTTGGGCACATATCTAAGTTAAATTTCTCAACTATTTTACTCCTTCCAAATTTCTTGGATCAGGAGCATTGTGCCGTTAATCGATTTGTTTGAGCAAAACTGAGCTGGTTTTGTTCTTAAATTATATCGATTATAAAATCTTTTTTTTATTTTTATTGTATTGATAGTTGTAAAGTTTGAACTCTAAATAGCAAAGTTTTAATACCGAATAGTTATAAAGAGGGTTGGAAGCGAATTTCGTTGAGAATTGATGTAGTTTTGGAACAATTATTGCTCTGTGAATGCTATATGTGTTGTGAGCTTTAGATTTGTGTTTTTAACCTCATTGTTTTCATATGGGATAGAGGATTTAGAGTGGTGTTATTGACCTTATTTTTTCACATGGAGGTGTATAATTACTGGTAATGGAATGCATAAAAAATGGAAGAATTGAGTATGCCTTGCAATGTCATTTGCTCTGAGAATTAGGGGGATTGTGGGGCAAATGAAAGGAGATAGGGGAATTCTGGGTTATTGAGATTTAGAGTGTGTTTGCTTCTCAGAATGGGGTTTTAGGAATTTATTCCATGAGATGGGCGTCAGAAAGTATTTGGAAATGTTGATTAGGACATAGATTGAATTTTACTGTTCAGAAGCAAATACTTAAGGTAATCATTTTGATTTTTTGAATGTCAAAAGCAGAGAATGGGTTTAGAAAACCCGGCTCTTCCTTGGGTTAACAAAACTTCCATTTTATGGGTTTTGGATATCTACAAAACTTAGAATAACCTCATTCCTCGGCATCAGTTCTTCAAATCAAACCCACTGATGGTTTTTTCGGAGTTCTTTGGCATTGGAACTACACACAAATTCCTGAGCATCAGTTCTGCAAATCAATTATATTTGATTAAACAAACTAGTTATATTTCCTAGTTTTGTTTGAGTTGATGGTGGTTTTCTGTTTGCTGTGTTTTGTTGGGCAAGCTTGGTCTTCGTGACCACCCTCCTTGTTTCTCTTTTTTGTTTCTTTAACATATTCATATCCTTTTCACAAGAAAAAAGAACTTGATTTCTGCTTCTTCCAATAAATGAATTAAGTATCATACTTTGTCACCATCAGTATCTTTGATGTGCCAATTGTTTAGCATACACTTCGACACAGTTTCTTATCTTAGGTTCGCTCCTTCAATTAGTTCATCTATATTCTGTTTCTCAACTTTCAAATGAAATCTATTAAGTCTAAACTAAGTTTTTTCCATTTTTCATCTATTAAATTTCATTTCAGCATAATTATTGGGAGAGCTTTATTAGAACCCTTGGGTTTATATATACCTGTATCATATTCTTTTTTAGCTATTGGACGTTACAAGATTTATCCGGTCTATTGTTTGGTTTGTGTTTAGGCTGTACCAGGGCAAGCATTGCAGAGTTCTTCCTACTATAGACTGCGATCCACTTCACAACACTTCTCCACTATAAAAGGTTCATATTCTGCGGTTCATGTGGTGTTCAATATCATGCTGTATTAGGTGATTTACCATGTTGTGATTTTATTTTTTAGAATTTGTACTTATTTCTTATGCCAATTTCAGAGGATGAGGAAAGAGAGCAACTCGCAAAGGAGATCTCCAAGGATTGGAGTTCTGGTAACCTACTGTCCTCTCAAGAGAAAAATACCATTATGTTTGTTCTTAATCTGGTGTTACATTATGTTTCTGCTGTCTGAAATAATAGCCTCATTTTGCTAATTACTGCAGTTTTTGATCGAAGCATAAACACATTATTCCTCACTGAAATGGTTCGAGGTCTGATGCTTACACTCAAGTACTTTTTTGAGAAAAAAGTTACTGTAAGTATCATTGAACACACATTGCCAAGTTTGTTTTTCATTTTTTTTTTCCTGGTGAATTATGACACCTATCTTTTATTTTTGCAGATCAATTATCCTTTTGAGAAGGGCCCTTTGAGCCCTCGTTTTCGTGGTGAACATGCCCTAAGGCGGTATCCTACGGGAGAAGAGCGTTGCATTGCTTGCAAGCTTTGTGAAGCTGTAAGAGTTGAAACCTTTATTTTGGTATTCTAGATTTTCGCATATGAATTTAAGACAACTTATAAATTTAGGATTTGACAATGAAAACTCTTGCCTGCTAAAACTGTTTAGAAAATTCAAGATTTTTATTTTTTATTTTATTTTATTTTTGTATATCTGGCATCAGTGTACATGTTTCTGTGTTGGTGTTTATTTCTGTGGATATCCATGAGCTGCTTTTGGCATTGTGCGCAATGACTAGAGCTTAGAGGCCAGACAATCTGCCTACTGGCCACATTCGGAAAACTATATTGAGTCTGTTGCTTTCTTTGGCAGCTGTGCCTCATTTATGCCCTACTTGCTTTTCATATTAGTATATACTTTTTATGTGTGTATGTAAGATATCAAATCATTATGTTTTCATACTTGTATCTCTATACATTGTGTGCTTTCTGCACTTTCTGCTTCGGATATGATTCAATCTCATGTAGAATTTGAAGAATCATTTCACTGTGCAAATTGTTAACAGGCTACGTTCATGTACTATGTTATAATGTTTGAGCAGCTGAATATTCATTTTAACTTACAAAGCAGTTGTTTTTTCTCAGATCTGTCCTGCACAAGCAATTACAATTGAAGCTGAGGAACGAGAAGATGGTAGCCGTAGGACAACTAGGTGAAGAATCATTCTCCTTTTTGCCCCTCCCCGCACCGTTCCTTTCCGTCTCAATCTTCTCCTCACATTTATCTAGTCTTTCAGGTACGACATTGATATGACAAAGTGCATCTACTGTGGATTCTGTCAAGAGGCATGTCCTGTTGATGCCATTGTCGAAGGGCCAAACTTCGAATTCTCAACAGAGACTCATGAGGTTAAGGAGCATCCTTTCTATTTACTCATTGCAAAATTCTATGTTTTCATTTCTATTTTTGTCACTTTGGATAACAACTGATCCAAGCATTTCTTTCTGCCTTTGTTGCAGGAGCTTCTTTACGACAAGGAAAAGCTGCTGGAGAATGGAGACCGTTGGGAGACCGAGATTGCTGAGAACCTCAGATCCGAAAGTCTTTACCGCTGATTTTGCACCCATGGTTTCTTTCCTAGTCACCATACTACATTCTTCTTGACTTTTTGAGTATGGGGAAAAATAATAAGATCCGTCAATGGATCTTAAAGAGTTTGTATTGTTTGTTTCATGATAACCTAATCTTTGCCGTCGAGTCATTGTAAGTAATGATTCCAAATGCGATGTAGTTTTTTCTTTAAGATATTTAAACACATTCAGCATGCTCGAACACGAATTCTTTTGAGAAACAGAATGTTCCAGATCAGAGAAGCATTTTCATTATGCTGCTGTCTCTCTAGCTCTCTCAAATGAATCACTAATTATCACTGTTCTAAAAAAAGCCCTAGGCGCCTTGGAACCGAGGTGATTTTGTGCAAAACGGCTGAAAAAATCAGGGTGGCTCTAGGCGGTGCTGGGTGGTTGGCTGGCTTTTTTTTTTTTTTTTTTTTTTTTTTTTGTTGGGTTGTGAAATTTGTTAAAGTCTAAGTTCTAATTATACTTTGAAATTTTGTTAATTTTATAGAATAGGTGTGTTGTGTATCAACTTAAATTCCAGGATGCTAAAGATAAGTATCTTCATTAATAAATTTCCTTATTTTCCTCCTATTTTCTATTTTATGTTGTTTTAAATTGTGAACTTGTTGTACATGTGTTTTTAAATTTTGGACTTATTGGATACTTTTTTGGCATTTTATCATTTTTTTATTATCTTATCTATGGATTTCATACAAGTATAATTTTTTGTAAGTGTCAATATGCACTCATTTACAAGATATACAAGAAATTTACCTAAATCCGCCTAGGCGTTGCCCACCCGACTAGCGCCTAGCGTTTTTTAGAATCTTGCTAATTATTTTATTGAAGACATTGATAAATATTCAGGATTGAATTTGTTTGTGAATCGATAGCATTTAGAATCTATTGCATTTTGTGTGCCCAACAACTTAGAAACCACAAGCCCGGATCTTAACTCAAGCGACGGGAGAAGTGGGGTTTTTGAGATAACAAGCTATTCATGTGTTGTTTGGTAGTAGTAATAAAGGGCCTGTCTTTGGATACCGTCTTTGAAGGGGAGAAAGCATTCTCAGATGCTTATGAGGAAAAGCCTTGGTGTTGGTTTGTTTGTTTTTTAGGTTCTCTCTCTAGCTTCTTTCTATGAACTCAGAAGAAGCACAACCAGATCTGAATGCCTCCGTAGCCACCGCTCCTTGCTTCGGTTTGGGGTCGGCGGCAGCCTGACTCCCACTTTCTTCTAGTCATCCTCCCTCTTCCCTTTTCTTTTCCACCCTCTGCATCTTTCCTCTTCCCCATTCTTCACCCATCCGCCCTCTGCACTTTTCCTCTCTTTTGGCCTTTGTTTTGGCTTTCCTTGAGCTTCGTTCTTTGAACTTTGTCTCAATTCCCCTGAGCATGTCTCAAATCTGGACTTTCATGACCCTTTCTTGCTCCGTTACTCCTTTCCATTGCACGTCCTCAATCACCGGCCTACTACTCGGCATGTGTGCTTCTCCTCAAGTGTTAGGCGGTTGTTCAAGTGCCTTTAGCACTATTTGGTAGGATTATAGGAGCGCTCACTGCACAGGTGGCTCACTCACCCCCTAATTTTCCGTTGATCTAGTTGTTTTGTTGGTTCATTCTTTTGGTGATGGCGGCCTTGCAATGGAGGCGCATCTGGTGGCTGTTGGTTTCCATTCCAGTTTTGGTATTTTTTTTTGTTGTTGTTCAGCTGATCACTTTGGTCTTTCTATTGTATTTTCTTATCTATTGTTGGGCTTGTATTTAGGTTATCGGCTGCCTTTTGAGTTTTTTTGTTGTTGTTCACCATAACACACATTATTGCTAACTCATTGTGAGGCTTAGCCTACTCCTCCACCTCTCCCTTTTAGTGTAGATAATATCGTTTGTTTAAAAAAAAATTGAATAATTTCAATTCCTAGTTCTAAAAGACGTTAGGCGCTAGTCGAGAGGGGGACTGGGGCCTAGCGCTTAGGCAGACTAGGCGAATTTAAGTAAATATATTATATTTCGTGTAAATAAGTGTGTGTCTATACTTAAAATATATATAATTTTATCATAAACTATAAAATAGAATGACATATACATTATGAAGTATTGGAACATAATGAAAACAATAAAATGCAAAATAAAAGTTTTCTATTTTGTTTTAGTGAGTTGCAACCGAGGCTGGTTTGGGCGGGCTAGGCGGGTGCCTAGGTGATCTAGACGGGCGCCTTAGCAGGTTTAGGCGTGCGCCTCAACAGGTCTAGGCACCATTTTTTAATTTTCAAACGTCTAAGCATTAATCGGGGTAGTGACTAACTGGCTAGCGTCTAAGCGGGGATTTTTAGAATAGTGGTAATACCTTTATTAGTTAAAAAAAATAACGTTATTTGTCCTTCTACACACATTTTATCCAAGAAACAAAGTAATTGCTCCTACCTACCACTACAACCACAAACTCAAACACAAACCTTACACCAACACTGCTATTACCACCACCATCGTTGTTGCCGTTTCTGCAGCCTCAATTGTCACCATTAACAGCACAACCATAACCAAACAACAATCTCCACCATCACCATTGCAACCACCCTTGTTACTGCCACCATTGCTATAATTGTCACCACTGCACCATAACCACAACCGTTGTTCCTACCAATATTGTTACTTTTGCACCCCAACCATCAGACCCCATTATTGCCACCACCACCATAGTCCATAATTGTATCATCACCATTGTAAGTAATGATTCCAAATGCGATGTAGTTTTTTCTTTAAGATATTTAAACACATTCAGCATGCTCAAACACGAATTATTTTGAGAAACAAAATGTTGTCTAGATCAGAGAAGCATTTTCATTATGCTGCTGTCTCTCTAGCTCTTTCAAATGAATCACTAATTATCACTGTTCTAAAAAACGCCCTAGGCCGCCTAGGCGCTAGGCGCCTTGGAACCGAGGTGATTTTGTGCAAAACGGCTGGAAAAATCTGGGTGGCTCTAGGTAGTGCTAGGTGGCGGGGTGGTTTCAATTTTTTTTTTTTTTGGTTGTGAAATTTGTTTAAAGTCTAAGTTCTAATTATACCTTGAAATTTTGTTAATTTTATAGAATAGGTGTGTTGTGTATCAACTTAAATTCCGGGATGCTAAAGATAAGTATCTTACATTAATAAATTTCCTTATTTTCCTCCTATTTTCCATTTTATGTTGTTTTAAATTGTGAACTTGTTGTACATGTGTTTTTAAATTTTGGACTTATTGGATACTCTTTTGGCATTTTATCATTTTTTATTATTTTATCTATGGATTTCATACAAGTATAATTTTTTGTAAGTGTCAATATGCACTTATTTACAAGATATACAAGAAATTTACCTAAATCCGCCTAGGCGCTGCCCACCCGACTAGCACCTAGTGTTTTTTAGAATCTTGCTAATTATTTTATTAAAGACATTGATAAATATTCAAGATTGAATTTGTTTGTGAATCGATAACATTTAGAATCTATTGCATTCCGTGTGCCCAACAACTTATAAACCACAAGCCTGGATCTTGACTCAAGTGACGGGAGAATTGGGGTTTTTTAGATAACAAGCTATTCACGTGTTGTTTGGTAGTAGTAATAAAGGGCCTGTTTTTGGATACCGTCTTTGAAGGGGAGAAAGCATTCTTAGATACTTATGAGGAAAAGCCTTGGTGTTGGTTTGTTTGTTTTTCAAGTTCTCTCTCTAGCTTCTTTCTATGAACTCAGAAGAAGCATAACCAGATCTGAAGGCCTCCGTAGCCACCGTTCCTTGCTTCGGTTTGGGGTCGGCGACAGCCTGTCTCCCATTTTCTTCTAGTCATCCTCCCTCTTCCCTTTTCTTTTCCACCCTCTGCATCTTTCCTCTTCCTCATTCTTCACCCATTCGCCCTCTGCACTTTTCTCTCTTTTGGCCTTTGTTTTGGCTTTCCTTGAGCTTCGTTCTTTGAACTTTGTCTCAATTCCCCTGAGCATGTCTCAAATCTGGACTTTCATGACCCTTTCTTGCTCCGTTACTCCTTTCCATTGCACGTCCTCAATCACCACCCTGCTACTCGGCCTATGTGCTTCTCCTCAAGTGTTAGGCGGTTGTTCAAGTGCCTTTAGCACTATTTGGTAGGATTATAGGAGCGCTCACTGCACATGTGGCTCACTCACCCCCTAATTTTCCGTTGATCTAGTTGTTTTGTTGGTTCATTCTTTTGGTGATGGCGGCCTTACGATGGAGGCGCATCTGGTGGCTGCTGGTTTCCATTCCAGTTTTGGTATTTTTTGTTGTTGTTCAGTTGGTCATTTTTGGGTCTTTTTATTGTATTTTCTTATCTGTTGGGCTTGTATTTAGGTTATCGGCTGCTTTTTGAGTTTTTTTGTTGTTGTACACCATAACACATATTATTGCTAACTCATTGTGAGACTTAGCCTACTCCTCCACCTCTCCCTTTTAGTGTAGATAATATCGTTTGTTTAAAATAAAAAAAAAATTATATTTTCAATTCCTGGTTCTAAAAAACGTTAGACGCTAGTCGGGAGGGGGACTGAGGCCTAGCGCTTAGGCAGTCTAGGCGAATTTAAGTAAATGTATAATATTTCGTGTAAATAAGTGTGTGTCTATACTTAAAATATATATAATTTTATCATAAACTACAAAATAGAATGACATATACATTATGAAGTATTGGAATATAATGAAAACAATAAAATGCAAAATAAAAGTTTTCTATTTTGTTTAAGTTGCAACCGAGGCTGGTTTGGGCGGGCTAGGCGGGTGCTTAAGTGGTCTAGACGGGCGCCTTAGCAGGTTTAAGCGTACGCCTCAACAGGTCTAGGCACCATTTTTTAATTTTCAAACGTCTAAGCATTAATCGGGGTGGTGACTAACTGCCTAGCGCCTAAGCGGGGATTTTTAGAATAGTGGTAATACCTTTATTAGTTTTAAAAAATAACGTTATTTGTCCTTCTACACACATTTTATCCTAGAAACAAAGTAATTGCTCCTACCTACCACTACAACCACAAACTCAAACACAAACCTTACACCAACACTGCTGTTACCACCACCATCGTTGTCGCCGTTTCTGCCGCCTCAATTGTCACCATTGGCAGCACAATCACAACCAAACAACAATCTCCACCATCACCATTGCGACCACTCTCGTTATTGCCACCATTGCTATAATTGTCACCACTGCACCATAACCACAACCGTTGTTCCTACCAATATTGTTACTTTTGCACCCCAACCACCATACCCCATTATTACCACCACCACCATAGCCTGTAATTGTATCATCACCACTGTCGCCCCCATTGCCACGTTGCAGTCAACATTGCCTCCACCTACAACTGCAACCACCAGCCTTACACAGTCACCTATATCACCACCACTAGTGTTGCCACATCCACCTCTAATGACACCACCACCACCACCATACTCCCACCATTGCCCTTGCCACTACCACCATGGTAGTCGCAAGTTCCCTCTTAATATGTTCATTTTTATCATTATCTACAGTTATTTTACTTACATTAAAATTTTACCAAACATATTTACATAACTTTTCATACTCTACAACATTTTTAAAAATACAGTTTATTAACCGCTTAATTACTTTATTATATATCTGATTATTCTTAAAGCATAATTGTTGACCCTAAAATCTACCAAGCCTACGTGACGCACAAGCCGAGTAATTAATAAGCAAACTATGTCCTTCGTTGTTTTGTGCTGGACATGCCAACTCATCGGCCAAGTTCGGCCAAGGAATAAAATATGTTGATGTGGCATTGGGCGCGCCGCTGACTTCTTGATCTTGTGACTACGGCTAAGCAAGGAACACATCTCAACCTTTAGGTTATAGAGCCTGAAGACAAGGTTGCTAGTTCTTCGAAGTTCACAAATTGTCAGCGCCGAGTTCAGTCTCGGTAATTATATTCGTGAGAGTATAAGTATGCCGAACTGGCACCAAACTGTACGGACATAAGTACTCGAAATGGATAAATGTCTTGATGGTAAATGAGGTTCGGCCGTCAGAGATCTGAACTCTAAAATGTACTTGTGAATATCCAATCATAAAATAAAACTCAGCTTTCAATATGCCGAACCTAATAACTTGGTAACACCTCACTTCGCCGAGAAGGCTGATGAAATGACCTCTACCAATAAGGACTCAGAAATCCTTGTTCACTAGGACTTAGATAAATAACCAGTCAGTCTCGAAGCAGTGCTGTTTATCCAAACTGAAGGTGCTCATCGGCCGACTGATTCTATAGCTCCAATGCTGTTTATCCAAACTGAAGATGTTGCTGGTTGCCTTCACAGTGCCATCTATCCAAATTGAAGATGTATTGGCCAGAAGAAAAGGGAAGAGGAAAAAATGTATAAGGTTGTTGAGAAATTTTACGCAGGACTATTCGTGTGTTGATTTAAAGGGGCATTGAATGATGGACTCTCTTCTTTATTTATAGCAGCGAACCCCCCTCATGGCCGAACTAGAAATGTACTCGAATTAGAACTCCTCAACCCAATCTAATCATGTTTCGGCCAATCTTAACCCTATAGGACTTTGAACCAAGTTCCTTAATGAACCAGATTCATCCCCTAATTCTAAGCATCTTCAACTTTAAGACTCATTGTTGCACTAGGGTTCGACTACTTTATCCTTATCTAAACCAATCATCCTCGCAACAAGATTCAACCGACCTTGACTGGACAGTCTATGACAAGATTCTAGATGAATGTTACTAGGCCGAAAACAACTCTCAACTCAGCCTAAAATATTATTTTGGGCCCAAACATTGGCCTCTCGCTTTTAAGGTCTTCGACCTACAATTCTTGGCCGAGCCTTGACCTTGAAGAAGTGATTCATTGCCAAAAAATAAACCTTTAGCATATTCTTTTTTGAAAAACCAGAGAACATTGCAAACCTTGAATACTCCAACCACCCAGACACATCTATTAAGCACAACCTCTCACCTCTGTTAGTTTTCTTGACACGTGGCAGCTTCTTATGACGACTGTCCATTTTCAATAATGCGTACCCTCACGCTCAAGGCGTGCAGACACTAAAACGTCACTTCATCATAAACTTCACCGTTACACACAATTGTGCAACCTCAATTCACGTGTTTTTCGGCCTCTTCACCAGAATTTCCAAGATTCGTTATGATTACGAAATTCTCCAGTTGGATTTGCCCTTCATCTCTTAAACCTAAACCATTGATCTTCTCCCCCAATTGCCTATAAATACTCTGCCCAGTTTCATTTGAACTTTCACATTTTAACTTTCATCAATTCTTACCATTTTGCTCTCAACCCAGAAAAATAACCTAAACTTTGAAAACTAGAAAAAAAAAAAAAAAAAAAAAAAAAAAACCTTCAAACCTTCATCCATGGCCTCCAATACTTTCATTACCAAGCTCACCGAGGAATGCAACAAATGCCTAAACTTCATCGATTGAAATGTTATCAAAACCTTCCGATTTAAGGGTGACTCAAGCGCCACTCACCAGATTATGGGACCACTCTTTAAGGATAACATCCCAAAAATCATCACCGAGATGTTGAAAGCCCATTGCCTAAAACCCTTATTCTAAGAATATGATTGGTCGAAGTGGGAATCGACCAAACCTCAAAGAGCTTGGCCCTTGACCCCCGTGACTTGGGCTGCTTGGGTCATTCCAATGGAGCCACACTTTGGTGATGAGTGGAAAACTCTCGGTATCTTTAACGCTATCAAACTATCGACCTTTGAAATCAACATGGATCGAGAACTCTTGATAGCCGCCTTGAGCTTCTAGTGTTTGGCCACCAACATTATGGTTCTTCCTCTCGGTCTCATTGGTTCAACCATGCTGAACATCACAGCCATACTTGGCACTTCTCATTTCGGTCTCCCAATTGATACTAATCTTTCTCGGTATCAGTTCGATCTGGATCTGAAAGAAGCCTTTGACGATCGTGTCGTTGAGGTTTTAACAAAGAAGGATCAGAAGCCATCAAAAAAAAGATGTGGACGAACTGCACAAAAATTTCTTCAACTACAACACCTTAATCAACCACTTTGCTGGTTCTGAGAAGGAAGATCTTAAAAAATAAGAGCACGAGGCCTTCTTGTTTTACTAGTACAATAAATTCATTTTTTTGTACTAGGTCAAACAAATGCTTGGCCGAAAATATGCCAGTGGTCAAAGCTCTAGCCAACAATCATGTTCTGGCCCTCAGCCCGGCTATCCTTGCTAACCTCAACCAGTGCTTGGCCGAAGCCTCTGTTGGGAAGATTAATCCACACCAGAACGGCCCACTCTGGGTCTTTCAACTCTGGCTGCAGGTCTACTTTTCCACGTTGAGGCTAGAAATCCCAAGCCTTAACTCTTCTGAAGCGATAGGTCTTCAACTGGCTTCACACCCTATTCCTACTTACTCGGCCGAAGACATCTTCAAGTATTTCTTCAACTTTGAAGATCTATTTGATGACGAATTTCTGATTTACCGCCGCCAAAAATATCCATTTTCCATCAAACTCCCCACATTGGTATGGGAGGAACAGAGGAAGCAGTCTTGGGGGTTGTTTACCTAGCTCCCAACCTTCCCTTTGGTTACGATGCTCGACGAGCCAGCTGGGAAGTCTACCATCCCAACTTTGTGGCTCATCAATTGGGCTTCCTTCAGGGCTATCTTGTGCCACTTTTCACCTCTTGTTTACCCTTAAGCCGAGAACGCCTTTTTGGCTTATCGGAGAAGAAATACAAGGAAGCCAAGCTGGAATTCTAAGAGAGATGTACTAAATTCCGCCTTTAGCCGAATACTCCAGATACCTATTGTACTAGCACATTCGCCGATTGGTGGGATACTTACATTAAGGATTTCTTCGGTGCTTCGACTGAGGAAACTTTGAAGAAGCTTTTTGGCGATCAACCAAAGAAGACTCTTACTCAAAAATCCAAGGAAACGGCTTAAGGTATATATCTTTTATTTCTCTGTTCATCTATTCAAACTTCATTTTAACTCCAAAGAAGGCTTAGCTTTTCCAGGTGGTCGTGCAATAAAACGGGCCGATGTGGTTGCGATGGTTGCAGCAAAAAAGAAACTCATTCCTCCTCCAAAGAATGCTGCAACTATCGTGGCTCCCTTAGTTGGAAAGACAACCACTCCAACTCTAGTAATGACCACTGCTGCGCCGATCACACTAAGCAACAACCTCGCTGGGAGGCCGAGACAATTGGTAACATTGCCTAGCCCCAAAAACGTATCAAGAAAAAGGCAAAGAATGGAAAGTGGTAGATTCATGTTATTTCAAGTCAGACCATAAGAGCGACCACTCCTAGTAGCCCTCTCCCCTCTCCTGTTATCCAGGTCTTGACAACGGTACCGCAAGACCCTTCAACCCTAACCATGGGCCAGGCGACCGTGGTTCAACCCATCACGCAAGCTGTTGCTGAAGTTAAACCGGTCGTCGCCTTAGTGGTCGAGGAACTTGCAGCTTCAAAGCTGTCATTGGGCATGTTGATGTTGGCCCAGCAAATGTTATTCTAGAGAAGGCGGCAAGCATGGACAAAAGAAACCTTTCCCCTAATCCAGAGAATAATCTAGTGATCATCCTAGAGGAAGAGGTATAACAATTTCCTTTAATAATGTTCTTTTTTCATTTTGACTGGATCTCCCGACTAACGAATAATTCTCTTTTATGATCAGAAGAACGATATCAAAGTACCCTCGTTGGTGAGGCACCTTAGACGAGTTGAACCACCTACTACAAGTCCATTGCCTCTAGACAAAGGCAAAGGTGTCGTATCCCCTCTAGGTAATCTCAAACCGGCGGTCAAGGCGGCTAGCCAAGTCGACCCCCAAGCAACTGAAGTAGGTTTAGGACATGAAGTGACACCTTCTGTTGAACCAGAAGCAATGGCAGAAACGCCAGTAGCCATCAAATGTAGATAACCTTCATCGGCCACATGAATTGCAAAGCTGCCTTAAACATTGGGCTCGACCATTAAGCTCTCTGTGTTCGACCAACGAACTAGCAAACATGGCTGAAATTTCTTCTCGACAGGTTTAGCATAACTTTTTTCTCTGCCATCATTTTGAATTCTTTTTTCTCTAACAAATATTTTTTTGCAACCTTCATGGGAAGTCGAGCTTGATGCTTTTCTCTCCAATGTTGCAGGGACGGCTAGGTCTTTTGCATCCTAGCTCGAGTGAATTCCGGAAGTCAAGGTCGCTAAGGCTTTCTTTTCGATTGGATCGATGAGTACAAGTGCATTAAGAGCTCGTGTCGAAATGAGTAGAGGTGGTAACTTTCTCTTTAGATACGGTACTTTTAACCATGCTTTCCCTTCCACGGGTAAAGAAGGTCTAATACCCTCGCCAAGCTGTAGGAATTTCTGTCTCTATCAGCCTCATAAATCCTCCAACATAAAGGTCTTGACTCTATGGGAGAGTGCTTAAACAACCTTGCAGCCGATGGCTTGCTAAGCAACAAGAGTGTTGTTCATCCGTTAACTATCCTCGAAAAAACTTGACAATATTTTATTGTTTTCGAGAAGGCTCTTCGGACAAAGGACGACATTAAGGCTATAATGGTCATTCACAAAGCTATCCGACCAGAGCTCGAGGCAATAAAGGCAAAGAAGGAGAGACTGGCCGACCTTGACCGTCAAATCGCCGAACTTCATAGTCAGAGGTTGGCTGTTGCTTGTGAGCTTGAAAATGATTTTGAGTTGAAAAAACCTTAACTGGCAGAGTATGCAATTGACGTGAAATGGATACAGCAACTAAAAGCTAACAAAAGAACACGACAGGCCTAGGTCACGATGGGCGAAATGAAGTGGCTAGAACTGAAAGCAGCTCTTGAAGCTTTTCTTCTTTCAACTTCTTAGGATTTTTGTGTGCTGGCTTGTAGGCCGATTGATTTCTTTTTGTAATTTTGTTTGTACGCCTTTTGAAAATTAATGAAATCAATCCTTTATTCTTGCATATCCCAAGTGACCGGATAATATTTCTTAAAGAATTTCCCATTGATCGGTAATTTATGAATTAAACCAGTTCGATCCTTGAGGTGGTATGCCCCATTGTCGAGAACTTTGTGGACGATGAATGGGCCTTCCCAATTCGACGACCATTTCCCAAATTTGGGATCCTTAATCCCTACTGGTAACACGGTTTGCCACGCTAACTTACGTTCATCGAACATCTTTTGCCTAACTCGTCGATTTTAAGCTCGTTCGACAATCTTTTTCTGCGCCACTAGTAAGTTATAGGCATCGAGTTGAGCTTCCTTCAAATCCTCAAACTCTTGCCACATGGCCTGACTATACTCGATACTGAACAAACTGCTTTGTTCAATAACTCGTAACGAGTTTATGCTTAGCTCGACTGGTAGCATCGCGTTGTGTCCATAAATTAACGCATATGGGGTCGTCCTTGTTGCTAATCAGAGTGAAGTTCAATATGCCCATAATGCCTCGTTTAACTTTAAATGCCATATGCTAGGCTTTTCTTTTATCATTTTCTCAAGGATATCGATTAGAACTTTATTACTTGCTTCGGCTTGTCCGTTTGCCTGTGGGTAATACAGCGTGGACTGTTTGAGCCAAATTTTCAAACTTGCTATGTATTCTTTAAGCCTATTGGCCGTAAAAATCATGTCGTTGTCTATTACAATTTTTTCTGGTACGTCGAATCTCGTCACAGTGTTTTCTTCTACAAAATTGCAAACCTCTTTAGATGTTAACTCGACATATGATTTTGCTTTAACCTCTTGGTGAAGTAGTCGGTCGTTACAAGTATCCATGCATGCTTTGCCGATCCGGAAGACGGTGTAATCTTGTCGATTACATCCATGGCCCATCATCTAAATGACCATGGATTGGTAACTGAGTGAAGTAATTCAGCCGGGACCTTCTGTATGGGCCCATGGATTTGACATTGTGCACAACCTCTTGCGTATTTAATGCAATCTTTTAACATACTTGACCAAAAATAATTGTGTGAGCAACCAATGTGTTTTGTGTCCGGATTGATAAGCCCCACATATTCTTTCAGGTACCTCTGTAATAGCTTGGGCGACCTCTTCTGGGCTAAGGCACAACAACAACAGGCCGTCTTCACCTTTCCTATATAGTTCATTCTAATATATGATGTAATTTATGGCATGTACCCTTGTCATGCGGTCGTGTTTGTCACTGAGATTATCAAGATATTGCATAATTAATCTTCTCCAGCCGTTTAGTAATGTCTCGACTACGTAGATATCTATAGGATCTTCTCGTTCCAACAACAAAGGTAAGGACATAACTCATGTACGGATTACATTATCATGTTAGAGAACTTGTTGATGAACCAAGACAGGGTGTAGACGTTGCACCACTAGTATAACCCGGCCTAGTTCACCCCCCAAGAGTTGTGCTTCATAGGTTATTTTAGCCAACTCGTTTGCATCAGTATTTTGAACTTGTGAGATGTGCTTAAACGTAATGCCTACAAATTATTTGGCTAAATAGATGGCAATCGTATGATTGGGCTTCAGAGTATAACTTATTTAACGAAAAGTCTTATTGAGTTGGTTAATCACAAGTTCTGAATCACCGAGGACAAGTATGCGGGCTGCCTTCAAGTTGTGAAAGACATTAAAGTTGATGATGAAGGCTTCATATTTGGCCTGATTGTTTGTACAGTCAAAATCCAACTTGAGAGAAAAATACCATCGGTAGTGATTAGGGGACTGGATGACGATTCCAACGCCGGGTAAGGTCAAGGTACTAGAGCCGTCAAAATACATCGTCCAATAATTATCACGTGTTTTCACCATGCCAATTTCGATGTTATTGCCCCCAAAACTGTATGGAGAAAGATGTTGAGCTAAGAAATTGGCCAGCGCCTGTCATTTGACAGCTTTTTGAGGCACATAATGCAAACTAAATTTGAACAACGCCATTGTCCATTTCCCAATTCGACCTTTTACTATCGACTGAGTAAGCATATAGCAAATAACATTTGTTTGGGCGGTGACCTGAGTAACAGAATGGAGTATGTAATGCCTGAGTTTAGGCACAACAAAGAACAAAGCCAAACAGAGTTTCTCAATGACTGAGTAATATATCTCAGTTGAGTTAAGATTCTAGCTAAGATAAAAAATGGCATGCTTCCGCCTAGTGTCGTTATCTTGCGCAAAAAGACAACTAATGGATTTCTCAGCAACCGAGATATACAACTTAAGAGGTTTACCGCGCCGAGGTGGCACGAGGATAAGTGGGGTGGTGAGGGAGACATTGATTTATGTGAAAGCATCCTGATGTTCTTCGCGCTATTTGAATTTGTCAGAATCCTTAAGTTGCAAGAGCATGGAAAAAACCTTCATCTTCCCTGCCGAGTTAGAAATGAAATGGCAGAGGAAATTCATTTTGCCGAGTAAGGATTGTAATTGCTTCTTGGTTGTTGGGGGTGGAGCATCAATGATCGCTCGAGCTTTATTCTCATCTACCTCAATGCCACGATGATGT
Source organism: Pyrus communis (assembly GCF_041283825.1). Classification (NCBI taxonomy): domain Eukaryota; kingdom Viridiplantae; phylum Streptophyta; class Magnoliopsida; order Rosales; family Rosaceae; genus Pyrus; species Pyrus communis. The sequence continues at coordinate 6,953,480 of NC_142574.1, read as the reverse complement.
ACAAGGAAACCCAAGAACTTGTTTGCCGATACACCAAAGGCGTATTTGGCAGGATTCATTTTAAGATTATATTGACGCATACGTAGGAAAGTTTGCCGAAGATCATCTAAATGTGTTCGACGGTGCTTCGATTTGACCACAACATCATCAATATATACATCAATGACTGTGCTCATGAAAAATGGTGTTCATAGCGCGTTGATATGTGGCATTGGCGTTCTTAAGTCCAAAAGGCATGACAACCTATTCGTAGGTCCCGAGTGCGCTAGGGTAACGAAAAGCTGTTTTGTGGCCATCGACCTTAGTAATGAAAATCTAGTTATAATTAGCATGGTTGTCCATGAAAGATAACATCTTATGGTTTGCTGCAACGTCGATTAAAAAGTTTGAAATTGGCATTGTATATTCGTCTTTATGGATTACCAAGTTCAAATTTTGAAAATCAATGCAAATACGTAGAGTACCACTTTTCTTTAAAACTAGGACAATATTCGCAAACCATTCGACGTATCAAGCTGTCCGAATAAAACTTGCTTTTAAAGGTCGAACGAGTTCATCTTTTATGCCGAGCTTCGGTCGAGAATCGTCAGAGGGGCTGGCGGAAAGGTTTACAACCAACCTTGATGCGTAATTCGTGTTCGATGAGTGTTTCATCCAGGCTAGGCATCTCATGGTAACTCCAGGTGAAACTATCTTTAAATTCTTCAAGCAGTTTACAAAGCTTGACTTTTATAGGTTGGGGCAACAAAGAAGTAATAAATAAAGGTTGAGGGTCATCGGCCGTTCTAACATTTATTTCGTTTAACAAATCTTTAACTTGAGGTCGACTGTCTTTGAGTTCGGCTAGAGCAACTTGGACTTTATCAAGTGATAGGACTAGACCATTGTCTCATTCGGTGAAGAACTCTACTAAGTTCACGCTAGAATTCAATTGCTTGGAAAAAATATACCAATGGGCCAGCAGGCGTTCCATGATAGATGAAACCGCAACCCGACGTTTATCCTTTTTAGTATTAGGCATTGAGATTGTGAACTAAGTTAGCCAACCCAAGTCTAGTCGAATCCTGTTGAACAGTCTCGGCGCTAACCTCGATGGCTTTCTGAACTGAGATTTGAGTCGGTCATCCTTCTTCATTAAAACCTTGTAGGGTGATGTTGCCGACATGATCATCATAATAGCGAGCTTGAATCATATTAGCTTCGAACGGCTGATTATCGGCCAAATGAACTACAACTGATTTGTCGTCCCAGAAGATGAAGACTTGATATAATGAAGAGGGGATACAACGAGTTTAATGGTTCGAGTCACGACCAAGCAATGCACTATACTCGGTCTTTGAGTCGACTATAAAAAACACGACCATATGATTTCGACCTGCGATACTCACCTCTAAAGGAAGCACCCTTTTAGTATAAGATTTGTCATCGACAAAGCTACTCATGGTCACCCTTGATGGAATAAGTTCGTCTTTGGTGTGATGTAAAGTTTTCATGATAGAAACGGGCATGATGTTGACCGTTGCTCCACAGTCGACAAAATTTTTGGAAATTGGGTATCCTTCAATATGTGCCGTGACATACAACGACTTCAAGTGATGAAAATTAACGGATGAAGAATGGGGAAACAGTTCGGTAAGATTTACTTTACTTTAAGTTTATCATCTTTGCTTATTTGCTCAGTTTCTTCGGTGACCACGAAATCAACCTGTGTGGCATTCTCGGCAATCATGTCACCATCCATGAAATTTGGTTGGGATGTGGTCAGCCAAAATTCTGCTGGTACCATGAAATTTGGTTGGGATGTGGTCAGCCAGAATTCTGCTGGTAAGACATGGACCATGCTGATTTCTATGTTGTCGAGGATCGAAGGGCCAATTAGGTTATGATCTTCATCTTCTGGATTTTTTGGGTAAGATATCTTGCTCATAGGCATTACTCGCTTGGCCATCTTCGACTGCAGCAAAAACACGTTCATGTGACACGTTCGTCGAAGCTGTTTCATCTTAAATTTCGGCTACTAGCTTTTTCGGCGTTGAGACTTGATCTTGCATTTGTAAAGCCTTGCGAGTCCGTTCCTGATATGCGATGCGAGCATCTCTTGTGTCCAGGTAAGCATCTAATCGTGCCACGCACTTTTCTTCATTAGCCATAAGGCTGAATAGGGAAATGGCTAAGAAAACTTCAAAATGGTGCCGCATATATTGGAGGTCCTTAAGAGAGAAAGGAAAATTGGCAGTATCAATATCAGTATATGGTTATACCTCAAAGTTAAGAACTCGGGCCTCATGTATATGCTGGAACCTAGTCTTCATTCCTAGATCCCACCACTTTTGGATGATCTGTTCGGCATCAGGGCAGATTAATGCTAGATCAAAAGACTCTTAGCATGTTTTTGGCAAGCCGTACAAGTCATTAGCCGAATGTTTCTTGTGAAACTCTCGCATGTATTCCAAAGCCTCGCAAAAAAAAGGCAGGTGGTGATTCTGTCTAACTTTAATTAATAGTTCTTGTGGGGGTAATGAAAGAAGTTTGCTTTCGGTTTCCTTCCGAAAGTGCTCAAAGCGAGCTTTCATCTCCCCAGGCTAAAGAAGGAGTTTGATTCGCTTCTCGAATTCTTCAATTGTGGTTTCAAAATCGCGATCGATTACCTTCTTTCCTTAAAGCAGCTCGGCCATGATTGCCGAAGGTTGTCGGTCATCTTCGTTACCCACTGCTTCTTTCGGTTGCCATTTAGTAGCTAGGGTAGCCTAGGCTGCTTGTCGATGAGCCATATAGTCTATTATCTGGCGGCAGCATTTCTACGATTTGGATAACACAATATATACACCGGTAGGGGAGTTGTACCTATACCAACGCTAGTCGTGTGACTCAGGTGGCTTGAAAGTTCGCCGGTTCGCAAGTGAATTTGAGCCGCCAGAGTTGCGTGCATAATAATCTTCATTGTAAAATGGTGCGTCGAAATCAAGTCGTCGTCTAGCTCAAAACGGCTTGTTATTCTGTGTTTGAGGGCCGAACATATCAAAAACTTTTGACGTTGGCCTGTATCGAGCACTTTTTGAGATGTTGAAGCAACTGTGGGAGCCAGTTGCGATGCTTCAGCTCGAAGTGGCTATTCCTTCGACTCAGTTATGATGACGTTTGATATGCACCGACTACATAAAACCATCGGTCCATCAGTTTCCTCTTTGCACCGACTACATAAAACCATCGGTCCATCAGTTTCCTCTGTGCTAAAGTTCGATATTGACTCGGCATAAGATGGGTTTGAAAAGTATTTGGGTGGCTCGTCCGAAGATAAATCAACTTTCAATCACGTGCGAGAATTCTGTTTAGGGACATACTATGTCGAGATGAATTCGACTTTTCCTTTTTTATTGTCCTTGGGTAGATAAGCATCTACCATGCTTGCCGTTGTCGAAGGGAAATGATTGGCGTCAACGACCATTGAAGTTTTTTTGGGAAACTTGAGTTTGCAATTGTCAATCTAGCTTTGGATGGCATCGTAAAATACAACACAATCATTTGTCGTATGCTTGTTTGAGTTGTGGTATTTGCAATACGTCTTTCCTTTCAAATCTTCGGCCTTAGGAATATTATGCCCTGGCTGAAGCTCGACGATTTTTGCAAGTAACAACTAGTTGAAGATGGCATTGGCCTTAGTGATGTCGAAAGTGTAAACCTTTGACGTTTTGATGACGACTTCGATAAAGGCCCAGCGGGTTTTGACATCTTTGGAATTAGCGTGAGCTAATGTTTTGCATACGTACGATTTGTCAATTAGTATCTCGACTGCATCTATGTTAGCATATTGAGATTCTTCGCTTTCGGCCGATGTATAACTTGCTGTTGGGTTTTTGTAGATCGTCCTTCGGGTTGGGGATTTTGAGATTTTCTCTTCTCGAAGCAAATAATCATATTGCTCGACATGTTGATCTAGTTCATATATATCTCGGAAGTTTGCCCCTAAGAATTTCTTTTTGTACTCCACATCCAGGCCATTTAGGGCAAGCCTAGCAAACTCGACTTCAGGGAAGGATACTCGACACTAGTTTCTTGCCGACTTAAACCTCATAAGATATTTCATTGGTGACTCATCGGATGATTGAGCCATCATGGCCAAAGAAGATGCTGACATTTCCTTCCCTGGCCGATAGAATTGTTCATGAAATTTCTCGACTAATTCCTCCCTACTTTGGATGAAGTTGGGTGGGAGGTTGATGTACCATGCGAACGCTAAGCTGGTAAATGAGAAATTGAATAATCCTAGTTTATGAAAATCAATGTTAACATCTCCACATTGAGCAGTGAATCAAGCCACGTGTTCTAATGAGGACAAGGATGATTCTCCAATGAAAAGGCTAAAGTCTGGAATCTTGAATCCCTTAGGATACTCAAACCTCTCTACAAAGGATGGATATGGGTGAATGAATTTTGGAAACTTCAACCCTTTTTTAAGGCCAAATCAATCTTTAGACTTCGACTATGTCAACAGGCGCTGCTTTTACTCCTTGGTCAGTTCTGACTGATCTGCTGCTTGATTCACCATTTTTCTTTAAGTCAATCATTTTGAGCCGAGCAGATCTTGTCTCGGCCTGTATCACTGGTAGAAGATTATTCTTTAGAAGAGGAGGCTGCCTGGGTCGATCGGCGGGTCCAATGTTGTGGACTTTATTAACCAGAACTTCGAGCAATCTGTTGTGCACATCGCTATTATCATGCATCTCTTCAAGTATGCTTTTTACCTCTCGGCTGAACATTTGCTTAAATTGTCGGGATTGTTTTTCAAATCATCGCCATAGAAAAGATCTAGATGATGGATCGAATGCCTCATCATCGTCATCATCATAATCTTCCCCTAGTCCTTCAATAACAACGCCTTTTGTCATTTTGGTCGGGATCTCTGCATCACGAGTCTGACTGCCGACATTAATTTCCTTTTCTTGGTGTGTTGTACTTGTGGCTTCAGATGTCACGGCAGCAGGAGGATTCCGTGCCTGTGACAAACCATCATGTTCTAGGCTTTGGACTGTAGGTGGAAGATTAGTTGTTGACTTACCCATGATTGTTTTCTTTTTTATTGACCGTGTTTCAATGGTCATGAACTTCATTGTTTTAGCATTGGGTCATACTGAGCGTGCCAAAATGTTGACCCTAAAAACTACTAAGCCTATGTGACGTGCATGTCAAGTAATTAATAAGTTAACTGCGTCCTTCAGTTGTGTGTGGGGTGTGCCAACTTGTTGGTCGAGCTCGGTCGGGGAGTAAAATATGTTGATGTGATGTTGGGCACGTTGCTGACTTCTTGATCTTGCGATTATGACTGAGGAAAGAAAACGTCTCGGCCTTTAGGTTCTAAAGCTTGAAAACAAGCCTGCTAGTTTCTTCGAAGTTCATAAATCGTTAGTGTCGAGTTCAGTCTTGATAATTATATTCGTGAGAGTATAAGTACTTCGAACTGGCATCAAACTGTACGAACACAAATACTCGAAAAAGATAAATATCTTGATTGTAAATGTGGTTCGGCCATCAGAGTGCTAGACTCTATAATGTACTTGTGAATATCCAATCATAAAATAAAACTCGGCTTTCAATGTGCCAAGCCTAGTAACCTGGTAACACCTCACTTCGCTGAGAAGGCTGATAAGATGACCTTTACCAACAAAGACTCAGAAATCCTTGTTGACCAAGACTTGGATAAATAATCAGTTGGTCTCGAAGTAGTCATGTTTATCCAAACTGAAGGTGCTCATCGGGCGACTAATTTTACAGCTCCAGTATTTATCCAAACTGAAGATGTGTTGGAGAGAAGAAAGGGGAAAAGGAAAAAATCTCAAGGTTGTTGAGAAGCTTTGCGCATGGAAATTTGTGTGTTGATTTGAAGGGGTCTTGAATGATGCACTTCCTTCTCTATTTATAGCAGTGAACACCCCTCATGGCCGAACTAAAGATGTACTCAGATTAGAACTCCTCAACCCAATCTGATCAGGTTTTGGCCAATCCTAACCCCTATAAGACTTTAAACCAAGCTCCTTAACGAACCAGATTCATCCCCTAATTGTAAGCATTTTCAGCTTTAGGACTCCTTCTTGCGCTAGGGTTCGACTACCTCATCCTTATCTAAACCAATCCTCCTCGCAACAAGATTCCGCCGACCTTGACTAGACAGCCCATGACTAGATTCTAGATGAATGTTACTGGGGCGAGAACAACTTTAAGTTTGGCCTGAAATATTATTTTGGGCCCAAACAACAGTAGAAGTAATTTTTTTTTTTTAAATGTACAATAATCTCAAACTGGTCTTTAAAGCAATTTGATGGGTATACTTTTGAAGTATAATTGAAAATGAGTTTTCTGATGATGCAAGAAAGAGAAATGATAAACACACGCCACCCTGACATTTGTTTTCATTTGATTTATTTAATTTGATGGCCAGAAATAAAGAAGAGTATGCAATAAGCTACAAAAGTGTGAAAACCTCCCTTCAAGAAAAAAATGTGAGGTTATTTTGGCTATGAAATTTTCCATTTCCATTCCTCCTCGCCCAATCCAATTTTCTCCCTTCGGAATTCGATTCCTTGAATATCAAGAATCACATTCTTGATTTCAAGTGGAACCCACTTCACTTTTCATTCTCCTTAGATAAGGTTCATCTGGAATGTGAATGACTGATTCTCTACAATCCCATTCACCACATTTCGTATTTAATTGAATTTATTATATAACCTATAAATGAGTGTCGACTTATATTTAAAAAAATGCATAATTGCATTGGGAAACATAAATTGTAAAATAAAATAGGGTAAATCTCAGTTTATTACCCTCAAGTTTTGTGGTTTTCAACATTTGGTACATGAAGTTTTTTTCGTCCCAGAGTCATACCTAAAGTGTTAATTTTGGGACAGTCTCATACATCGGTTAGTCTGACTGTTAATTCTTTCGTTAACTGATGACGTGGCGCCCATGTGGACAATGATTGGGCGACACATGTCATTAAGGGTCCATGTGGAGATTTAAAAAAAAAAACTAAAAAATTAAAAAACTTTAAAAAATTAATAAATTAAAAAACACATTAAAAAATAAAAATAAAATAGAAAAAGGTGGGGATAATTGTTTCTTCTTCCCTGTCCCCTCCATTCTGCAATTAGTTCTTCTACGGATCTGGTTCGGATCTGGGTTGATGAGTCTGGCGTCCATTTTTCACTCCACTGCCATCTTTCTTTCTCTTCTCTCCCTCAAATCTCAGATCCCCAGAAACCCTTGCCCTTGTGACTTCGTAACCCTCAGTAGAGGTTTCCAGACCTCATAATTGTCGCCCTTCGTCTCACTGCCACTAGCAATGGGTGGGCGGAGATCTATTCGGCCCTCGTGACCTCGCAACCTTCACTAGAACCCGCACTTGTGGCTTCAATGATGGCTTGCTCGGCCTGTTCGAGCAGCCAACAAACGGTTTGCCCGTTGGACTTGTGGCCGAGTTCCCCCGTCAGCTGGAAGATCCTGGCAGCACAGGTAGCGGGTATTGAGATTCGTCGGTCGCGGCCTTTAACTTTCGTATGGCGATCCTTGGTGGAAGATCGTTGGGTTAGGCCAGAGACGGATACCTGTACAGACATGGGCATTTGCATCGTGACTGGGATCATTTCGATGGGGTGAGCCTACGGTTGTTGTTGTGGGTTGGAGTCATAGGCTCCTCCTTCAGTGAATGGAACTCCATCGTTTCCTCGGAGTTAGGTTGCATCGAAAAGACCGTTGGTATGGTCGTTGTCTCCCGGGTCTCCAGTGCTAGTGCTGAGATCAAAGGCACCTCTGTCGTTGTCCTAATCCTCTAATACGACGTCATTCTTGCAAACTAAAACAGAAAAGAGGGAAAATATTTGTATCGAAGGAAACTTTGAGAGAGAATTGGAGTGTTTGGTCGCTAAGAAACTACGAGAAAATGATAAAGGGTTTTGATCAGTTTCTTTTTTTAAGTTTTTAATTTTTTTAATTTTTTTTTTAATTTCACGTGGATCCCTAATGATATGTGGTGTCCAGTCATTGTCCATATAGGCATCACATCATCAGTTAACGGAAGACTTAATAGTTAGACTAACGGATGTATGAAACTGTCCCAAAATTAACACTTTAGATATGACTTTGGGACGAAAAAAACTTTATGTACCAAATGTTGAAAACCACAAAACTTGAGGGTAGTAAACTGATATTTACCTAATAAAATAATATATAAGTTATAAGGTACTAAAGCATATTGAAAACATGTAGAGCAAAAATGTACTTAGTGTTCATCCAAGTATCTTATAAGTTTCTTACAATTTATTGAAACATAAAATGCAAGTTATCTATTTTCTATCTAAGTGAGAGTTGTGATCATATTCTTTTAAATAAATAGAAAATAAGAAAAAAAATTTCATAAAATCATCCAGCCCGCCTAGACTTACCTACACCCATCTAGCCCGCTTATCTCTACTTAAACAGGCTGATGGAGGCTTAAGCAAATCTAAACGGCATTTATTTTGAATAAACGATATTATTTACACTAAGGGATGAAGAGTAGGCTACTTTTTGCAAATTTTTATTTTTCATATTTTATTATTATTTAATTTTAGATTAAACTAACATGTTAAAATTGAAGTTTAAGTTGAAGGAGACATGCCAAAAAATTAGAAAAAAAAAAAACATAAAAGAGATGTTTCATTATCTGAAGGGAAGGAAAGCAAGGAATCGATACGAAATGGGTATTAAACTTGATATGCAGAAGGCGTATGATCGGGTTGAATGGGACTTTCTGGATGCTGTTATGGAAAAAATGGGGTTTAGTAGCAGATGGAGATCGATAATTAATGGATGTATTTCGTCTGTAAAGTTCGATGTTCTCCTAAATGGGCAGGCATGGAAGACGTTTGCGCCCACGCGGGGTCTCCGTCAGGGGGATCCTCTTTCTCCTTATTTATTTATTTTGGTGGGGGAGGTTCTCTCCAAACTTATTCAGAGTGCGGTGGACAATGGTAGGTTGGAGGGTGTCAAGATGGGCGGCTTTGGACCCATGATTTCTCACCTCTTCTTTGCTGATGATACCCTTTTGTTTTTGCAGGCTGATATGAATAACTGCCGGAATATGAGGAATTTGCTGGACAAATTTTGTGAGGCATCTGGGCAGAAGGTTAATTTGGTGAAATCCAGTGTTTTCTTTGGGGCAAATGTTCTGAAGGTGAATGCTGATCAGATGGGGAGTGCTCTTGGTATGGCGGTGGTTATCAATCCGGGGACATATTTGGGGGTTCCTGCTATATGGGGTCGATCGAAACAGCAAGGTCTTGCTTATGTGAAAGGGAGAATAATGGAAAAGCTTCAAGGATGGAAGCAAAGTACTCTATCCCGTGCCGGTAAGGAGGTTTTAATTAAGGCTGTTATTCAAGCTATTCCGGCGTATCCCATAAGCATTTTCAAATTCCCAGCCGCTGTTTGTCAGGAATTGGATGCGTTGGTGGCTGGATTTTGGTGGGGTTGCAAGGAGGGAGCCCACAAGATTCATTGGGTATCAAAGGAGGTTTTGGGTTTGCCCAAAGACTTGGGAGGTTTAGGCTTCAGAAATTTTCAGGAATTTAATGATGCTCTGCTTGCTAAACAGTGTTGGCGGTTAATGACTGAACCGGACTCGTTGTGGGCTTAAGTGATTAAGGCTCGTTATTTTCCTCACTGCTCGATCTGGGATGCGAAGAAGGAGGGTCGTGCCTCTTGGGCGTGGGGCAGCCTCTTAAGTGGCAGGGACTTAATCAGGGAGGGTTCTCATTGGCAGATTTTGGGTGGTCAGGAGGTGCGGGTGTGGCAGGATAGATGGCTTCCTTCCTTACCCCTTGGTCACCCGGTGCCGGTTGGACAGGTTGCGGTTACTCCAAGTTTACGGGTCAGCGCGCTTATCTGTCCGGAATCGGGGCGATGGAATCTTAGCTTTCTGCAGCCGTTCATTTCGGGGGAGGCTATGCAGGTTATTGAGGAGACACCTCTTGGGGATTTAAGTCGTAATGATAGGCTTATCTGGGATCTGAGTAAGAATGGGTGTTATTCGGTCAAGTCGGGCTACAGATGGTTGCAAAGCAGATCGATGGCAATGAGGGATAAGCGGCGGCCTTCTGTTCGTGAGGTTCCCAAGGCGTTATGGAAGGGGATTTGGAAGCTGGAGGTGCCCCCCAAGTTGCGACATTTCTTGTGGCTTACTGTGCATAATTGTCTTCCTACTCGGGATGCCCTTTTCCGACGGAGGTCCTCTCAGGTATCTACTTGTCCTATTTGCTGCTGCCATGATGAAACTATTGAGCACATTTTTCTTTCTTGCTCTTGGGTCGCTCCTATTTGGTTTGGTGGGGCATTGGGTTATAAAGTGGATCGTCTGTCTCTCCCTGATTGGTTGGAATGGATTTTGGCGGTCTTCTCTCCGAATTTTTGCATCTCTGGTGATTCCAATTGGAGGCGATCTTATATTGTCTTTACTTGTTGGTGTATTTGGAAGGCTCGCTGTGAATTTGTGTTCAACGGGGTGTCCGTTAATCCTTCTAAAGTCTTGGCTGCTATCTCTGCGGCTGTGAGCTCGTTTTTTGGTGCGAGGGCTATGGATGGGGCTAGAAGAGGGGGCGTCGGCAGGAGGGTTTCCCCGGTTGCGCGGTGGTGTGCTCCGGCCTTTCTTTTTGTGAAGATAAATGTGGATGCTAGCTGGTCCAAGGCTTCTAAGAAGGGTTTTGTCGGGATGGTTGTGCGGGACATGGAGAGCAAGGTTGTGGCTGCAGCGCGGTATGCTATCCAAGCTCCTTCTGCGGCTGCTGCGGAGGCTTCTGCGCTGTTGCATGGGTGCCAATTCAGAGCTAATTTGGGTGTAAGGTATGTCATTCTGGAATTGGACTCCCTTGAAGCGATAAATTGTCTTTCTAGCTCGCTGTCCATGGGTAGTTGGGAGGCTTTCCCCGTGCTGGCTCGGGTTAAACAGTTGGGGGGAAAGTTTCTTGATTGCCGATGGTCTTGGGTGCCTAGAACTGCTAATGGCGTGGCTCACGAGATTGCGTCGTGTGGTTTCTCGGAGATGTGTGATGTTGTGTGGGTCGATAGGCCCCCATCTTCGTTGGTCTTTGTGTTGAATAATGACGGACTTCCTTGTCCTCATTAAGTTGGGTGTGGTGGTGCTGGGGGTGACGCCTCTTCTAGGTGGAGGGGTCCTTGTGTTTTATCCCTTGTCACTACTTGTTATTGTTTTAGTGTTTGCCTCTCTGTAGGCCTTTTATGAAATGGGTTCTGGGCGTTCAAAAAAAAAAGAGACATAATAGAGTCGGGACATCAAGCCCACGGCCCACTCACTTTCCTGCCTTCAGTCCTCTCCTCCGACCCCTGGACTGTGCAGCCAGTTAACCTAGCCATCCTCTTCTTCTTTGAGAGAGAGAGAGAGAGAGAGAGAGAGAGCGCGATGGCGGAGGAGGCAATTCTAGGATACCTGGAGTCAAAGGATGAAATATCAGATTCCGGTCAGTTTGCAACTGAACGTGGACTCGATCACAACGAGGTTGTCAACGTTATCAAGAGCCTCCATGGTTTCAGATACGTTGTTGCACAGGTTCTCTCAATTTTGCCCATTTTTTTCCTTTCTTTATCATTATCTGCCATTCAGTAGACTGCATATTGTTACCAGTTACTTCTACCTTGAATATGTTTTGCCCAAAACTGTAAAGTAAATAGTTGCTTCAGTGCACATAAATATCTAAAAATTACCAAATCTCATTAGGGGTAGTTCATTCGCCTGCGAAAGGAATTTCCATTTTGGTTGTTTGTTCTGAATTTTGGGTTAAATTCCTGCATTTTTATTCGAAATATATTTTGGCTGTTTTACTGTTGAATACTTTTCGTTAATCTGCAGGACATCAAAAGAGAGATGTGGATACTTACTGACGAAGGAAATGCATACACTGTTACTGGTTCACCAGAAGTGCAGCTGTTCCTGGCCATACCACCTGAGGGTATCCCCAAAGAAGAGTTGCAGGTGATTCTTATTGATCTCGCCTTTATTTGGAAATTCTGATGTGATGTATTATCCATTAGTTTTATTCAATAGTTTGTTTGTGATAGATACTTGTTGTATGATTTCCCGTCGCGTTGATAGTTGAAACTGATGTTTTATTCAGAAAAAGCTGGACCCATCAGTTTTCAAAATAGGTAGCGCTCAGGCTGCAAAGAGAAAATGGGTGGAGATGGGCAAGCAACTAGTAACCCGAAAGGTAACACCTTGTTAATGAGATCACTATGCATAATAATGTCTGTTTGAAATATTATATTTTACGTAGAGGCTATGAGCTTCCTGGAATTGAATCTAATTCAGTACATCCAGTACAATGTTCTATTCGAAATAAGTAGGCTCTTCTGTTGATTTACTTTGGCGTCACAGTTGATGAAGCCAAGGATACTGTGTGTTACAATTTTCTCTCTTGTACATTTCTTGTTTGCAGTTGTGCGTACATTTTAAATTCCTCCTGGTTTGTGCCTGAAACTTGTGGTTATTTGATTTTAAGTTTGATGCAGGGCAGGTTTTTAAGTGATTTCATATGAAAAAATTCACATTGGCCACATAATTATCTTGTAAAACTTGTTACAAATCCTGGTCTATCGTTTATTTAAGCAAGGATCAGAAGTCTCTTGAATCAGAAGTCCTTCATGTTGGCCCATGGGATCCAGATGGGGATGGTCAATGGGTGCTCCATATATCACCTTCACAAGGACAAACATCACCACTCACCACCACAGTTAACACATATCTACACTTAAATGGACCTCCATTTAACCAATTGGGTATCCATTGACCACCATAGATCCAGACAAAGAACTTGTTATTATGAAAAGAAAAAATAAAAAAAAATCTCAGATACACCAAAATCTTTTTATTTTTTTTGTAGAGTTTATGACTTTTTTTAATGTGTTTTATTTCTTCCCTTCATTGCTCATTACTTATCGCATCTGAATGTTTGAATCTTTTCAAGATTTTTTTTTTTTTTATCTAATGGACTCTGATTTTATTGTCTGTTTAATTATACAGTTCATTGGTGTTTTAAACATTCATTTTGCACCTTTTATCTTTTTGTATGCATTGTTTATAGATTTTCATAAGCTTCATCCTCTTGTGTGTGTCTTTGTCCCTTTCTTTTTAATGATTCTGGCTGTATTGGGATGTGCAAATGGCGTCCAAATGTCTGATGCTACTGTAGCCATGTTTTGCCTCAGTTATGTGTGCATGATGCCTGTTTCTTAAATACATACTCATCATAATTATCTTCTTGTACGTCCTGCAGATCCAACATGTGGAGGACGAAGTTAAAAATTTGCTTCTACAGATACAAGATGGGCAGGTGTATAATTTTTTTTCAGCACCAATAATCTGACATTGCATGCTAACTAGATACACACATGCACATAATAGAATGTTTGGGGTTATACGTTCAGCTTCAGGCTTTAGTGATGTGTACATAGGTTTGGGTGTCTGTATTCACCTTTTATGTTGGGCTGGGGCCTGACCAAAACATGAGGAGGTGGGGGCAACAGGTTTAGCATACTAGAAAACCGCTGTCTTGTGAAATATTCAAGTGGCTGTGGGACCTGTTCGTACTTTAAATGAGCTGGGGGTGCTGTGTATATACATTATCATGCATGAAATAAAATGAGATGGATTTTATTTTTATTTTTCAAAACCGTATTCCCTCATATCTGATGCACACTTCCTATCTTTAGGTACATCGTATCCTTTCTTCTTTAATGTTCACTGGCAACTCATTTGGACTTTCTTTTCGTTATATGTGATTACAGGCCATCAACCAAGATGAAATTAAAGCTCTCAAAGCAAGAAAACTTATTGTTCCACAGTAAGCATCATATATTTTTTCTACCCTTTACTTTTATAGTTCCCTTGTTCTCTTTTGAGGCCGAGGGGGTATCAATAACATTTCTTTGACTGCAGAAGATAATTTTTTTCATTGTTTTCATTTTTATGTTCTCTTGCGCTATAGAACGTGGAAGGGCTACTCGGTTAAAAAGGGCCCCAATTATGCTCCAAAGAGAAAGAAAGTAGCTACAGATTTGACTCGAGAGAATCTTCAAAGGTACATATGTGCTTGCAAATAGCTATGAATATAGAGATCTTGATCAGCAGAATTTCTGGCAACAATAGTGCTAAAGTTCTGTGAAGCATATTTAACTTGGAATCACCAAATTAGAAACATATCTCAGAAGCATCATTGTCAAATAAAGGGGCATGTCCTCTTGTATCCCAGGCATATTCAAACTAGAATTTTGTTTTTTCAATGGTATCTGAAATGCATCTACATGTTATGTTTTGGTATATGTGGGGCTTTGGAGTATTTGAGGTTAATAGTTTAAAAACTAGTGCTATGCTCTATCTTTCCCTCTGAGACATAATGGCATGCCCTTCTATAGGCTATCATGTGAAATAAAATAAAATAAAATAAAATAAAATAAAAAATAAAAAACTGATGTGTTAGCCGATGGAATTTAGATCATGTTCATATATCAATAGTTTCACTTGCAAAGGAGCATTATGTGTAACTAGTTTTACAAGTTACATGCGCTTGGTAGAATGTCCCACATAATATCCCTTTTCTTAATCACAAGTTTGATTTGTCAGTTCATAACTAACAAACTTATGAGAACTGTTTCTAACGACTGTTTTTTCTCTGGTCAGATTAAATTTCTGGCTTTTATTGTTAATTATATTATGATTGTGGGCCTTTGGTTGCTCAGCATTTCAGTTATATTGCTTTAGCTGAATGAGCAATCTTTTGTATTTGCTATATAGTGCATTTTATTTATTTATTTATTTATTTTAGTTTACTTTATTTTGAGGAGGAGACAATTATGTTCAAAACTAAGACAAGATGCAAGAAGACCAACCCAAGCAAACAAAACACAACAGCTCCGAAAAAAAACAATCAGCTCCATAGAGCTGATTAAGAAACAAGGCAAACTACAAAATAGCTGTTTTCCAATCTAGCGAAAATAAGGAGGGTGAAATTTCTCTAAACTCTGAGGAAACAGATACCCACAGCAGACAAAACTGAATTCTTTCCTGAAGATTTTCAATTCCAGCGCCTTCTTCTAAGATCCTTCTCTTTCTCTCTCTCTCTCTCTCTCTCTCTCTCTCAATTCAGAGCCTTCAAATCCAGTGCATGTTTTAATTAATAATTTAATACCATTGCTATTTCAATTAGCATTTGTTAACTGTTGTACACTCCCCTTTTTATATGGCCCTGGATATTATACTGACTATACATGAATAACCTTTCTTTTATGTTTTTTTTCTTTTCTTTTTGGATTATGTGGTGCACTCATCAATGAATGCTGTTATATGCAGTTTATTTTGCTGATAGATTTAAATAATTATTTATGTAATTAGGGGTGATTGGAAGGAACTAGAGTTCAAAGAGTATAACTTCAGCGCTAAGGGTCTGCCTATTGAAAGTGGTCATCTTCATCCATTGCTCAAGGCAAGGACATATTTCCACTGTATCTTTTTAATAGAAGTGGCTCTTTTGAGTAATATAAAACTGGTATAATTTGTAATCCTCAGAAGCTAATTTCTTGGGTTACGAAGTTCTAAAAAAATGTGAAAACAGAAATTTTGAGATAAAAACACATCCTTTGACTTGGTAGTTTAGAGCAGATAACATTAGCAACCATTTTTCTAGATTTGTATCCTGTAAAGAGAAACACTAGTCAAGACAATAACATCTTACAGTAGTTTACTGCAAGCTGGGTATATTAGTAGTGTCAGTGATGCAAGTGGATATGCTATTTTTTTTTGTTTTAGCAGACCTTCAAATGATGCTGCCAAAGTCTGCAGGTGCTCAATTTGAGTTGGTGCCATACACCATAGAAATATCTTTCTAAGAGGAGGATTAGATTACAAATTGTCATTATGTGCTATGGTATAAGTAAAACTTTTAGTTTGAAGCAGTTTTGTATAAAATAGCTGTTAGCATTGCTAACTGAATTTCACAACTTTCAGGTACGACATCAGTTGAAGGGTATTTTCAGGCAAATGGGGTAAGACCTGTTTCTTGTCTAATATTTGCTGATAATCTGTTCTCTCACATATACATGTACACGTCTCTATGTACAAGTCTATCTTTATGTATGGGGTTTCGTACTTACTGCAGGTTTGAGGAGATGCCTACAAACAATTATGTTGAGAGCAGGTAGCCTCTCTGCTTACTTTTACCAACTTGTCTTACTTTTAATAGTTCCAATGTCAATTGTAGGTTATGATAGGGCTACTACTTCTAGCCCATTCTAGTCGATCACAAGTAACCATATTGCTAAAGGGTAATGCTAGGGAGACCAAATTTCTAAACCAAAATTTGTAAACCAAATGATGTGGATGTTAATAATTGGATTATTACTTAAGTGTTGATTAACGTGCTTATCATCGTTTGGTTTGCAAATTTGGTTCCTCACTGGTATTTCTGTTATCTAGCTGGAGAGTGACAATGAATTTTAGTGATATTTCCAGGTTATCTTGAACTATTGGTTTCGAAAACCTCCTATAAAGTAGATATTTGAGTGAATGTTTTTTACTATATGGAAAGCACTTTGAGTGATAACTTTAACGTGAAAACTCTTTCTCTCTCTCTTTTTTATCGGAAGAGTTTCTTTTTGAAATTCTCCCATTTGTACTGTTTCTGTGGGATTTCAGTGTTTTACAGCTCATTATTTATGATGACTAATGGTAAAATACTGAAAAACGTTTGTTTCTGCTTTACTTGCAGCTTCTGGAACTTTGATGCACTTTTCCAGCCACAGCAACACCCTGCCCGTGATTCGCATGATACATTTTTCCTACAAGGTCTCTTTGACGTTTTTGCTTTATCCTGAATGCTTGTGTATCTTTCTTCCAACTGATAATTTGCTGGCTTTTTCACTTTTAGTTCCTTCAACCACCAAGCAACTGCCCGAAGATTACGTTGAGCGGGTGAAGCAGATTCATGAGTCTGGTGGTTATCAATCCCGAGGGTATGACATTTTAACTTCCCTTAATGTTCCCACAATATTTGATATAACTACATGTTTCTGTTCTCTCTTTTTGGCAGATATGGATATGATTGGAAAAGAGAGGAAGCAGACAAAAATCTTCTGCGAACTCACACAACCGCTGTTTCCTCCAGGATGCTGTACGCACTAGCCCAGGTGTGTTTGTTTTTTTTAATTAACTGTCTACATGCTCTTCGTGTCTTTCAATCGATAACTCATTATTTCTGTTTTATGTTAGCTTCAAATTCTAATCTTTGAAACTTCTTCTTTACTTTATTTCCCCCTTCTTCTGCCTTTCCTTTTTAATGGCACAACCTGTAACCTTTGTATTCAATTTATGCTGAGTTGGTGTGAAGTTTAATTTGCTTACAATGCCTTTTTGGTCTTGGTATTTTTCTTGCACCATGATTCTTTTAATGTAAACCAAAAATTTTTCAGCTTCAATTAATATCACATTTTGCTTGCTAACTAGTAAGTACTCATATTAATACACATTTAAAAATTGAAATTTTGTCATAGTCAAGGTATAATTATTACCATACATACAGCTCTGAAAGGTTTTCGAAGAATTTTCTTCAGTTTTTCCCCAAAAGGTGTTTCTAACTATTTGTTAAGTAATTATTTGGCATATTTTCTGTCTACCTATGGAGTTGTAGGTCTTTAATGTAGGCTTCACTTTTAGTTTTTTGGTTTTGCATGTGCCTGCATAAGCTGACACAATCACACACAAGCAGCCCGGAGTTGTAATTGTTTTTCTTCTTTTGCATTGCTCACAGAAACCATTTGTGCCCAAAAAGTACTACTCTATAGATCGTGTGTTCAGAAATGAAGCAGTAGATCGAACACATCTTGCAGAGTTCCACCAGATAGAAGGTAGCATTCAGTTTATTTATTATATCGAGGCTAGTGGATGTTCTTTAACACCCTACCTATGAGAGTGAAAGGAGTAACATTCAGTATAACTTGGAGTTTTGTAAATCCATCGTGCACTGGTGGTGTTGGCTATCAATGTAATTGAAACTAGGTGAAGTTGGTATGTGTTAATCAATCGCCTCTCTGAATTTCTACTTCTGGTTTTAGGTTTGGTATGTGATCGAGGGCTTGCTCTTGGTGACTTGTTAGGAGTGCTCAAAGAATTCTTCTCACGTCTGGGTAAGATATTGGCTGGCAGTTTGCTGCTGTCTTGGTTTTTGTGATTGCGATTTTGGAGATTGGGTATTACTATTACTATTACTATAATGGAAACTTGTTTCTTTCTATTCTTATACCCTTAGGCATGTCGAAACTGCGTTTCAAGCCGGCTTATAACCCATATACTGAGCCTAGCATGGAGATTTTCAGGTGCGAGTTTATTCTCGTTAAGGTGAAAATGCTGTTTCATGTTTGTAGTTGAAAGCTGATAAACAATTTCCTTTTTGCTCAAATAGTTATCATGAAGGCCTGGGGAAATGGGTAGAGATTGGAAATTCGGGGATGTTTAGACCTGAAATGCTGCTTCCTATGGGGCTCCCAGAAGATGTTCGTGTTATTGCATGGGGCCTCTCCCTTGAAAGGTAAGAACAAATTCTTTATCGATACTGTTTTCATCTCTATCTTTTTTAAAGTGAAGGTTTGCTGAAGAGCACTATCAACTCTACACTGAATTGATTTTTTTCTTTTGTGGATTTTAATTTGTGCCAGACCGACCATGATTCTCTATGGGATTGATAACATCAGGGATCTTTTCGGACACAAGGTAACACTTTACGTCTTGCTCTTCAATTTGTTCCGTAGTTTTTCGTTCATCTGAAGTGGGTTTCACCCGATTCTATTATTTTGTAGGTCGATCTTGGTCTCATCAAGAAGAACTCGATCTGTCGCCTTGGATTATAAGCATTTTCTGTAGCTGTTGCAAGAATTTTGTTGTACTGCAGTTTGCTCATTCAAAATACAAAGATACTGAGAATTTATTGGTTTGCCCCTACTTCTTTTGTGTGAAAGCTTGAAAGGACTTGGCTTGAAAACATTTGCATTCGACCAAAAAGAAAAATGCTAGCTGTTGTGAGGATGCCTAGTTGTCATTTTAGTGGTAAAATCAGAGAACGATATTAGAAAACCGTTACCTATGGATTTTATGGAATCAAATGACGGTGGAAGAGATTTCAAGTTCGAATTCCTAAATAATGAAATGGTAAGAACAATACGACATAGTCCTGAATGGACAAAATGGACTATCTTTGATCCTCAACTCAAACAACAAAGCACATTCCTACTATTAAAAGTATCAAACACAAAGGAAACAAATCCAAAGCACATTATAATCATAGAAAATAAGTCATGAAGAATTTTTAAATAACGAGGCAAAGTCTATGCTAATCTAAAATATGGATAAGCAGATTGACTTGAAGGGTTTGAGACAAAATGAACATCCAAAGTACTTATAAGTGGCTTTTGTAGTTTAATTGGTTAAAAGTATTGATCCATGCACTGGAGGTCAAGTGTGCGAACCCTATTTTCATAGTTTAGATGAATTTAATGTAAATTATTCTATCGTTTGTTAAAAGAACTTCCAGCGTACTTGAAAGGAAGGAATAACTTCCAACAATATTATCTACATTAAGAAGATGGGGGAAAGGGCTAAGCCTCACAAATGTGTTAGTAATAATATGGTTCGAATTCGCCTTTGGCGAGAATCAAACATAAGACCTCTCACTTATAAGTAAAGAGGAATCGATGACGCTGATAAAGAGATGTTTTTAGATGATGGTAAAGAGATTGAACATTTCTGATTATTTTTGTTGTATGGTGGCATCCATGGTGCCACGTTAGTGGGAATGATGACTTTCCTCCTTTCGAGAATGAGGCAAGTATTGTCAATTTTTATTAAGCCCAAAAGTTAAAGTGGTGATTCATATTGATCGTTGAATTCTTGCCCTTGAAATCTCTTGGTGGCGGTTCTTTTTATGCTGCAGAGACTCCTGGAAACATCATAGTTCGGCAGAGGGGCACCAAGTTCACCCCATCTATATGCCAATCTTGCTTCACCTTCAACCAATATCTCATTAGTCCAAATGGATTTTGGGAGGACTGTTGCTACAAGTTTAAACCTATCCGTCTCATTCTGTACAACGAACGTTAGTTACTATTGATAACTTTTTTTTGTATTGCTGATAGCCTGATACTGTAGTGTAAGAATGTGCTCTCTAATTTGTATGGTCTTGTTCTTTTGAACGACAAAAAAAATAAAATGTGTTATTCGTTTGATCACTTGGTAATCAAGGATTCATGATCATCCACTTTGAATTTGATATCATGAGTGGATGGAGAATATAGATATGTTTTGAATGTTTTAATCTCAATTTGTGATATTAAATTTTAGAGTGAGTAATATACCATGCACTTTTTACCATCTGATGGTCAAAAGAACAAAACTCGAAAAAACCTGAAATGTTTTGCAACACCACTGTCTTTCCCTTTGGGAGAAAAAAAAGGCTATGTCATAATGTTGACAAATAATTTGAATGTTTTCTTATCTGTTGACAAACAATCCTTCAAAGTCGATATCTCCTCCTCACAAACATTCTTGTGAGTTATGTGGGATGTAATTGTTAATAAAACGCAGTATCTTTTTCTTGCCCGGTAAAAAGTTTTTTTCATTTCAATTTGCTGAGGAAATTTTAGCTAATGTAGGCATCGATAGATGAAATGTTAGTGAATTCATTTAATTATGAGATTGTTTTACCACCTATTTATGTCGAACAAATCAATGATTTACGTAATAAGTAATATTTACAAGATTAATCGTCAACTTGTTTGATTCATATAAATGACTAAATAGTCTTCAAATTATATAATTTTTTGCAAAGGCAAATTTTTAAATAGTAATAAAGAAAATAAAATGTTCAAATTATAAAGTTTATCCCTGAAATGATGCCATGTCTATTTTTTAATACTTCATATTTTTACACTAAGGGGAGGGGGAGTTCAGCTAAGCCACACAATGGGCAATCTAATTTGGTATCGAATTCGTCATTCACGAGATTCGAACCTAAGACCTCTCACTTCTAAGTAAAAGAAATACCACCAGACTGTAGTACTAAGTGGCAAATGATGCCATGTCTTCGAACAAAAAGACAAATATTATTAAAAAAAAGAAGAAGCAAAAAGTGTGTTTAATTAAATGGATTGACCTAGGGGTGGAAAAAAATACTGAAAATTCTAAACCGAACCGAAAAAATCCCAAATAAAAAATCTCGAAAATTTCAGTATCCAATACCGAACCGATCCCAAAATTTCGATACAGGAATCGGTCTCACTTTAATTCGTTCGGTAATCCCGAACCAAATCGAAATAAAAAAAAAATATATATATATATTATTTAATTTTAAATATATATTTAGAATTGTAACAGCCATCCAATTTAGTTGAGATTTAATCTCAACCGTTGAATACAAATCAAAGTTCAAACCCTCAGAGAACTCAACTCAGTCACTCTCTTTCTCTCTCTCCGTCTTTTCTCGACCTGACGACCTCACCTCAACCTCACCTAGGCCTAGTAAACGGGTCGTGTCTATCGTGTTCGTGTCGTTTTCGTGTAACACCTGTTATCTTAACGGGTCATATCGTGTCACACCCGTTATCTTAACGGGTTCTTAACAGGTTCTTAACAAGTTGGGTCACTTTACCCAACGGGTAAAGTGACCCGATCCATTATGACCCGTTAAGAAAAGGTAAAGTGACCCGACCCATTATGACCCGTTAAGAAAAATATATACTTTTTCTTAAATTTGCATGTACCACGCATTGCCACATAAATATTACTTCAAAACATTAAAACACATTTGTCGTTTAAGTACTACATCTACATTCGAAAATAAGAGCCTAATAAACAAACATTCATACACTACTAGTCTATTACAAAATATTAAGTGTGCAAGGATATGCAAAATGAAACAATTTTTGCTTTCAAGGTTGTGAAGCTTTTCTCAAAAGTTTAAACCTTGTCAATGGAACTCAAAGCTTGCATGTTATTCCTTTTACAAAATCCTTAATTTTCATCGATCATCATGACATAAGATTTTATGGTATCCACTAGTGTAAATATTTTAAATTGAAGATCGAATTCATTCATTGTATTCATATAGGGTCAAGGAGTGTAGCTGTAAAAAAATCATCAAAATCGAAGTTAAAATAACCGTTAAATCGTAATTTTTCGTTTCGAAAAGTTTTGTCCCGTTACTTGATATTTTTTGCGATTTTTTGCGTATGCAATTTCGAAGCATATAAAAACAAGTTTGACGGTTGGATCGTTGAAATTAGTTTCATAGAATGCGTATCCCATCAAAACGATAGATTCACTAACACTTAGAGTTTATTTATACTTTTATTAAGTATAACATAATATTTTATGGTATCCACTAGTGTAAATGTTTTAAATTGAAGATTGAATTCATTCATTGTATTCATATAGGGCCAAGAAGTGTAACTGTAAAAAATCATCAAAATCGGAGTTAAAATAACCGTTAAATAGTGATTTTTCGTTGATAACCGTCGAAAAGTTTTGTCTTGTTACTTGATCTCTGAATGTTTGTTTTTTGTGATTTTTGGCGTATGCTATCTTGAAGCATATACAAACAAGTTTGACGGTTGAATCGTTGAAATTAGTTTCGTAGAATGCGTATCCCATCAAAACAATAGATTCACTAACACTTAGAGTTTATTTATACTTTCATTAAGTATAACATAAGATTTTATGGTATCCACTGGTGTAAATATTTTAAATTGAAGATTGAATTCATTCATTGTATTCATATAGGGTCAAGGAGTGTAGCTGTAAAAAATCATCAAAATCGGAGTTAAAATAACCGTTAAATCATGATTTTTTGTTGATAACTGTCGAAAAATTTTGTCTCGTTACTTGATCTCTGAATGTTTATTTTTGGCAATTTTTGGTGTATGCAATTTCGAAGTATATACAAACATGTTTGACGGTTAGATCGTTGAAACTAGTTTCGTAGAATGCGTATCCCATCAAAACAATAGATTCGCTAACACTTAAGAGTTTATTCATACTTTTATTAAGTATAACATAAGATTTTGTAGTATCCACTAGTGTAAGTATTTTAAATTGAAGATTGAGTTCATTCATTGTATTCATATAGGGTCAAAGAGTGTAGCTGTAAAAAATCATCAAAATCGGAGTTAAAAAAACGTTAATTCGTGATTTTTTTGTTAATAATTGTCGAACAGTTTTGTCCCGTTACTTGATCTTTGAATATTTTTTTTTTTTTTTTTTTTTGCGAGTTTTTGCTGATATGATCTCGAAGCATATACAAACAAATTTGACAGTTGGATCGTTGAAATTAGTTTCGTAGAATTCGTATCCCATCAAGTTCAATAGTGTGTGTGTATATATATATATTTATTAAGTAAATTTAAATTTATTTATTTTGTACGTATAACACTTAAGAAATTGAATGGTATGTATATTTAAGTCGATCCAATGGTCACCAATTTTTAATAGTTAATTTAATATATATATATATATATAATTATTATAGTTTTTAGAGGTATAAAATTGTTAAATTAATATATATAATTATTATAGTATTTTTTTAGGGTTATAAAATTATAAAATTAATATTTTGCTTATCGTGTATCGTGTTATCAATGTGTATACCCGAACTATCCTGTTATCTTAACAGGTGCTTATTGGGTTACCCGATAATAACCCGATTCGTTATCATGTCAACCCAATCACCTGTTAATTTTGTGTCGCTTCGTGTCGGGTTATCGGGTCGTGCTAGGAATTGTCAGGCCTAACCTCACCACCCTCTTTGACCTCACCTTAGACAACTTCACCTCAGAATCCGACCATACCCATATCACACATGTGACTCACCTCTCTGGTCTCTTTCTCTCGACTTCTCATCCCTCAGACCCTCACTGGAGGAGCCTTCGTTCACGGCACAGAGGTAGAGCCACGACCGTCGGCACCGCTCACCTCTCTGATCTCTTTCCTTTGACTTCTTCATCTAGATTCCAGTGCACTGTGCACCAATTCTCCCCCAAATCAGGTAAATTTTGGAATTAATTTAGGGTTTGAAATATAGGTTTGTGAAATCTAGATTAGGGTTTGTGAAATTTAGAACTTGGAACTGATATGGAGGTAGAAGATATGTAATGGCTGAACGATAGTATTAGAAATTTTAGTGTTTCTACCCTCTGAGCATGTTCTTCTCACCAACGTTTTTATTGCTGGTTTTGTTAATTGATTTATTTAGTTTTTTTTTTTCTTCTCATTTTTGAAAGAAATGAAATTGAAAATGGTTATTTGTGTTTTAGGATTGACATTGGCCATGAAAATTGGAATTTAGATCAGAAATGTGGTTTTATTTTGGGAAATTGAGTGCTTGTTTGTGATTTCAACATTTTTGCTTAGTTTGGTTGATGAGAAATCAAAAAGTAATCAAATTGGAATTAGAAATTTTGGTGATTAATATGGCCTGTGTAGTTTTGTTTTGTGATGGTAACTTAATAAGTTGTTCATTTGTAGTACTGGAAATTAGGGGAAAAGTGAGTGAGGTTCATAAATTCTTTAGCAGTCAGGTTTTTTGTTTACTGCATCATGAAACCAAAGGTGGGTACTTGATTTTATCAGTTCCGAAGAGACTATGGTTTGGTACTGAGGTGATTCTGAAAAAAAGCTGGTATAAAAAAAAGTTGGGAGCTATTTTTGTGTTTGGTAAACATTCAGCTTCAGCTTTTTTTCACAGTTTTGGGTGAAAAAAAGCCAAAAACAAGAAGCTGCAAAACCCAGCTTTGAAAAATCGATTTTTTTTCACATCTGTTTTACATAAAAGTTTACCAAACACTATAATACTGTTTTTTTTTTCAAAAGCACTTTTACAAAAAAGTTTACCAAACACTTTGCTGCTTTATTTCACAGCCGTTTATTCTCACAGCACAGCAGAATCAGTTTTTTTTTAAAGCACAGCAATACCAAACCAACCCTATGATTGCCCGAGAATGCTGGTTGTTAATGCATATCATAAGAGGTGGTTAAAGAAGAAAAAAGAGGGTGTCAGGGGCCCGCTGGTGGTTGCGGTTAATGGACACAATTGAATCCAAGTTCAAGTGGAACATATAATAAGAAAATCTGTTTTCTTCACTTTGAAGCATTTCAAACTCTCGTTCAATGGCCAAAGTTGGAATCTTTGTTTGTGTGAACTGTGAACCATGGTTTTTACTAGCCATTGTGTACTTGCATGCTTCAGTTAATGCTGATTTTTTAGTTCTTCCATCTTAGAGTTTTATCATTCTGATATTCAAATTGACATCTTTCTGTTGCCTTTATTGATAGGAGCATATTTATGCGCCTTAGTTTGCTTGTTTTCTTGCATTTATGTTGCTAGTACTTAGTAATTTTAGTACTTTAAGCTATTTTCGTGTGTTTGTAGGTCCAAAGGGCTAAAGGAGCAAGAAAGTGCATTTTGGAGTAGTTTGGGGCATTAAATGGATTGCATATGCTTAAAGCCAAGTAGATGGACGAAATTGAAGACCAAAGGAGACAATCCCCTTATGCCGTGCCAACCACACACCATATTCCCTCTTTAATCCACATGCATTCATTATCATTCACCCTAGCTTTAATTCACATGCAAACACATTCATTTCCAGCACCAAACACCATCATTGCCGTGCATCCTATTCCATCTAAAACACTATCCTACCACCCCACTCCATTCTACATCATCCATAATCCCCAAAACTCACCTTAGACCTTGTGCTACAACAAAGAGGAAGAGAAGCGGGCCTAAACGTTCATACAATTCAAGTTTGAGTTGTTGGAATGTTTAGGTGTTTCTTTTCCTTTGAATTCAATGTTTAATTTCAATTCTCTTTGTTTTGTACGTATGAGGAACTAAAACCCCCCTTGGCTAGGGGGGGATTCGAAATATATGTTTATGCTTGCCATATGATTTGATTACTTCTAATTGCGTTTCATAAGTTGTGAATTCAATTTGTTTAATTGTTTGATTAATAACTTATTTATGTATGTTTATTGAGAGTGCACGCTTAATTTTCATGCATGAATATGACGCTAGAATATAAGTGAGTTTCACCTAATAGTTATGAACTTATATTCACAAGTGGTAAAGGTTGATGATCTCAATCGCGTTAAGTAAATTCTTGGCATAAGTTTCATGCAGTTCATAGTAACGAGTGCTTCGTCAATGCTTATGGTTTTCAAAGAACTTAATGATTCTTGCTTGTATCTCTATTATGCAGTTCATATAGGGAACTTGTGGGGAATGCTTTGGGTTGTCGTATGCAATCATCCAATTCAATAACGTTAGGAAAATCTGAGGGTTAATTAGTGCAGTTCATGGTTAATCTGGGGCGTTGAGAATTCATGGTTTATTGAAAAGCAATTGGGAATCGTTTTATATGCAAGTATAACATGTATGGAGATGAACTCCTTAGCTAGCCTTCATTCCATTCATTAAATCCAAATTCGTTTTACAATCTGCTAAGTTTATTAACTTGTTTTGTTATTTCAAGTTTCGTCAAATCAAAACCCCCTTTACTTTCTTGTTCTTTAGTGCTTAGAATTTGTTTAGTTTATGTTTTAAAGTGTTTTGAATCAAGCCATAATATTAAATTCGTCCAAAATTGGGTTTAAGGTCAGAAACTGCCTAGTTAGTGTTTTTAGGCAGTTTTGAGTATTTTGAACTTGTTTTGAGTCTTTTGGTTTGTCTTAGTGTTTTAAAGTTTAGTTTTGCATTCTTTGAGTCTAGGATAGTGTTTTATATTGTGTTTTTATGTTTTTGAGTCAAATCCAAGTGATTAACAATCCCTCCTAATCCCCGGTCCAGAACGATCCCTACTTATACTTATACTACAATTGTCAAAAAGAGGGTTTAATTTGTGTGCGTATAATTCTCGCATCAAATTTTGGCGCCGTTGCCGGGGATTAGCAAATTTGCTAATCCCTTGGATTGTTCGTTTCTGTTATGTATTTTAGTTTTAGTTTTTTATTTGTGTTTTGTTTGTTGAATTCAAGTACTATAGAAGCACAACATGGCACTTGATAATGCTTCTCTTTTGTCACAGCTCATGGAAAGGTCCCAAATGCAAAGCGTTGATATATTTGATCTTCAATCAAGGAATAACGTGTTTTCCAATACTTACAAATCAGATTAGAGTGATCATTCAAACTCTATGTGGTGGGAACCTCAAAATGTTCAACAAGAAGGATATTGGCAGCCATATAAGGAGTTCTATTCAAGACCTATGCACCCCACACAACCTCATATTCAATATGCCCAACCAAACTCAAGTTCGTCAATAGATTATAATCAAAAGCTTAATGAATTAATTTGTTTGGTGCAGGGCTCACAAAATCAAGACAATGAGGCTCAACAAGAAGGATATTGGCAGCCATATGAGGAGTTCTATTCAACGCCTATGCAGCCACCACAACCTGCCCAAAGTAATGTAGGTAATTCAAATGATAATGATACGATTTTTCAATTACTTACTACTTTGACGCAGGGAGTCCAAACTCAAAACAAAGAGAGGCAAAATCAAGACAAAAGGTTGGACCACTTGGAAAAGCAAATTGGGCAGATCGCGGAGTTCGTAGGACAATTTCGAGACCAAGGCGAACTCCCTAGTTCAACCATTGCAAATCCGAAGGGAGGATTTGAAACTGCCAAGGAAATCATCTTGAGGAGTGGCAAGGAGGTTGGAACGGACCCTCAACCATCAAAATCAAATCACAAGGAAGATGAAAGATTGCAACTTGACGAAGAGGAATACACCCAACCCATGGCAAGGGTGGAAACACCTTTGCCGGAGGCATCTATTGCTCCTACGCCATCTAATTCAGGTAAGGTTGTTCCAAATTTCATTATTTCTAACCCCGTTCCAACAAATATCCCTATTCCTTGCAGGTTCATGAATTCCAAGGAAGAAGAAAGTGAAAAAGACATCTTGGAAGCCCTTCCAAAGGTGCAAAGTATGGAATATCATGAATTCATCAAAGAGGACGTTCTTGAGATAAACAACCCCAAAGAAGTTGAATTTTATGACACAGGACAAGGAACAATCCTCACACATAATCTGTCCAAGGGAAAAGTTCCTGAAATGTTCAAAGAAGATGTGTTTATCCTTGAGTTCATGTCGGAGCACACAGGTAAGCCGCCTCCCCGAATTTCAATTTTCTTTTATACTAATATGTTGTTAATGATTGAGGCATCCACTCTAGAATTTAAACCATTAACGGATCATCTCAAGTATCACCTCCCATTCAAAGATAAATTTCATGCCGTGGGCTAAAAAAAAAAAAAAAAAAAAAAAAAAACTAAACATGGAGAAAGATGGAGCCTTCACATAGGTTGTTTACGTGAAGCCCCACTACGTGGCACAACTCTAGAAGTAGGAGGCATCGAAGATAGATCATTCGAGGCCTCGATACTTGGTGGAACGCTAGATGACCCAGGAAAAATGTGCCTCTGGAAGAAAGCCGCAAGTCTTTGACGGTCACTTTGAATTCGACCTTCAGATTCTTGCAGCTCATCAAGCTTCCTCTTCATGCCCGTCGAATAGTTATTTGCAAGCACGTGCAAACTTCTATTCTCGTACTTAAGCTGCTTGATCTCTTGCTTAAGACTTTCCACCTCTGCCATCAATGATTCAACCTGACAGGAACGAGCAAGTAGGCGTTGGCCCATGTTGGACACAGAGCCCGCACATTGAACACTGAGAGCGAGGGACCCTTGAACGGCCAACTCATCGGACCGTCCTGAAAGCAGCCTACTATCTTTAGGAGTGAGGAGGTTCCTAGCTACTATCGTAGCTGTTGTTGCATCCGTCATCATGGAGTCTTCACCTGTAAGAGGGCCATTAAAAGATAAAAAAGAAGGGCGCCATACATTACCTTGACGGGGCGCAACCGGATCGCTGCTGAGACTTAAATCTAAGCAAAGGTTAGATGGGTTGGCCATTTTTCAAAGGTGTTAAAAGAGGAGTGTGGATGGAGCAAAATCTCAAAGGGCCGGAGACGATTTTCACAAATGGGCAATCTTCAAGGTGTGCATATTGGAGGTGATCGATACCTCTATAAAAAGCCAAGGCGACACGACCACCGATTCAAAAAGCCAGAATTTCCTGCGTAAAGTTCGGCGACGCTTTCTCGGCTTTTCAGAAAACGCGTTCAACTTTGTCAAAAGATCACGTGGAGGTCATCATCGCAACTACACACTTTTGCCGACAAGCGTAAAGTTCGGCGACACTTTCTCTGCTTTTCAGAAAACGCGTGAAACTTTGTCTCTGACAGAGCCGCATCCACACTACTACTTTCCGTTCAGAAATCGAAGAGGCGTTGTTCAGAAATCGAAGAGGCGCTAGCTCAGAAATCAAAGAGGCGTTCGTTCAGAAATCGAAGAGTCATCACTCTTTTTCAAAAAGCCGGATTTGCTGGATCAAAATTTTTGTCGACAATGGTAAAAGAACAGTACCACCACTTGCTATTAGGAAATCCCTATATATGTCGACCTTCATCTTTTATGGCAAGGCAGACCTGAAGAAAATGCCCAACTCTTCCTCACCTCTGAGGGCGCACTCCCAGCAAAGCCTTTCGAAATACTCAATTTTTTCTTCTTCCCCAAAGAAGATACCAGATGCCTGGAGTACAGATGACCCAGGAGGAAACGGTAGATTGAAGCATGTGGAGACAAGCACAACAAATACATGTGCTGATTCATTCACTGCTTCTTCAAAAGCAAAGGTATCTCATATCATCAAGGTCAAAAGCAAAAGTATCTCATATCATGCTCTTTCCCTGTCTTTTTCTTTGTCATTGTTCTTACTCGCATGGCAAAGTGAAAGAAGCAATCAGCCGGCACTTGGAGTCAGTCTTCCGATCTGGAACCGACTACCTGGAATCTATTCCCTGGTTGCTTACCTAGCGTTGCTCTCGAGTAGTCATCTTTAACGGTTGATACACTTCCAGAGAAGGGACCACTTCTGCAAAGGGGAGCAAGTAAGGCAAGTGAAAATGATACATTGAAGCATGTGGAGACAAGCAACAACTGCATATGCTGAGCTATCCTCTAACACTCTTCAATACGAATTGGAGAGATTGAACAAAGAAACAGATAAAAGGAGTAAGCTTAGACCTTCGGGGGAGAACAAAAGAATCCTCCAGCCCAGTTCAAGAGTAGCCTGTGGAAAATCAACGAGTGGAGGAGACCAAAAGAATCCTGCAGCCCAGTTCAAGAGTAAGCCTGTGGAATCACCAAGATCAAAGCCTCAATGCAATCACCAAGGAGAAGATGGAATTTACACTCCATAACCAGATTTGCGTCCCTAAACTCTTCTCTTTGTTAGTTACATTCTGCCATGTTTAGTATGTTTAAGTGCTTTTTGTGTATTTACTTATGTTTTGTGTGAATCTATGCTTAAAACATTGAGGACAATGTTTGATTTAAGTATTGGGGGGGGGGGGGGGTAACTAAGTATATTTGATGCAAATTCGTGGGATTTTATCACCCATAACTTCAAATGTTGTTCCTTGCTGTTTTAAGGTGTTTTTAAGATGTTTTAGAGTGTTTTAGTATGTTTTGTTTTTATAACTCCGAAAATCACATAAAAATTTGAAAAACATGTTTTGAAAAGCCTAAAAAGAGTGTTTTGAGTCGTTTTTGTGTGTTTGTGTCTTAGGGTACCTTCCAACACAATGATAAGGATTTGGTTTGTAATTGCATGACTGTTAAAAAGAGTTATAAACATAGAGAAAAGTTTGATTTACTCTTGGTATATGCTTGGTTATGGTTATAATGTATGACTTCACATGAAATCATAAAAGAAAAATTCGTTTTTGTAACATGCTTGAAGGAAGGAACTCAAAACAAACGCTACAACCCTGTGAGACTCGAGCCATTAACTTCTTTGGAGAGTTATAATCTGTGATTCTTTGTTTTCTAAAGTTGTTGCATGATCTCATTATTCCTTGCTTGGTTGCTACTTAGAATGCAATTGTATCATGATAGAACTAAATGCTAGAACTTATATCCGTTTCATTCAAAGCATGACATTGAATTGCATAACATATATCAAGATGAAGTTGTGTAGTTGCCACCATAGCCAAATAGCCTTATTTCCCATATTTCGTATTTGTTGTAAGTTTTAACCCCGTTGAGCCTTGTTTAGCCTTTATTCTTTGTTTACCCACATTATCCTCACCTAGCCTAGTGTAGGACAGTCCACACCCTTGTTCTTAGAAGATAGTGAGCATGACTTAAATGAATTCCTTTTGAGTACATTATGAAAGAAAATGAGTGTGGGGGAGAGAATGTTTTGTTCTTAAGTGTTTATGTATGTTTTGAGAGTCAAAAGAAAAGAAAAAAAATTGTGAAAAACATATGAAAAAGAAAAACAGAAAAGAAAAGAAAGAAAGAAAGAAAAAAAGAGCTTGTTCTCCCTTTTTGTTCAAAAGTTGAGTTTTCATTCAAAAGTGAATTCTAAGATGATTCAAGTGCTTTGCTCACTATTTCTTTAAGAACCTTTGTTTTCCATACCCCTTCTTTGTTATCCACACACCCTTACCCCGTTACAACCCGTGACTTCAATCTTGAGTGTTATGTGTTTCAATTTGTGGAGTTTGAACTTGGTATGAGCATATGGTGTCACTGGTTCTCGCACCTAAGTAGGAGCATTCCATTCATGAGATCATACCTAAACATGCTTATTAACTCCAGAAATTGCTTCCTTTGAGATACATATATGTGAGTGTTCGTTTTCATGTTTACATCAATCTTCTCACATGTAACTAGGTTAGGGTGTGTAGTTAGAAAATCTGAGTGAAAATTGAGTGCATATCTTGTAAGGATTTGAGCAAATTCTCTAAGGCATGTTACTACATTCAAAACATGGTTTTAAATGCTTAATTGTGAACTAGTATGTGGTGACTATGATTAAGTATGTACTTAAGTGTAAAGATAACCAAAATCTGTGGAGATAATGAATTTTAACATGTCATGTGCATTGGAAATCCTTGAGGCAACGTTGGAAGGTTTAAGATTGTCTTTGGTTTGTTTTGTTCGTTTCATTTTGTTTTGTTTTTCTGTTTTGCTCGAGGACTAGCAAAAGCTAAGTGTGGGGGAATTTGATAGGAGCATATTTATGCGCCTTAGTTTGCTTGTTTTCTTGCATTTATGTTGCTAGTACTTAGTAATTTTAGTACTTTAAGCTATTTTCGTGTGTTTGTAGGTCCAAAGGGCTAAAGGAGCAAGAAAGTGCAGTTTGGAGTAGTTTGGGGCATTAAATGGATTGCATATGCTTAAAGCCAAGTAGATAGACGAAATTGAAGACCAAAGGAGACAATCCCCTTATGCCGTGCCAACCACACACCATATTCCCTCTTTAATCCACATGCATTCATTATCATTCACCCTAGCTTTAATTCACATGCAAACACATTCATTTCCAGCACCAAACACCATCATTGCCGTGCATCCCATTCCATCTCCCACTCTTTAATCCATTGCAGCCACATGCACTCCCTTTAATTAATTCAACCTAGCTGTCAAAGCACATGCACATTCACCCTTCATTCCAGCCATTCCACATGCATTTCCAACCCACATGCACCCTTTAATCATTTATATGAAGTTTTTGTTTGAGCGACATTTTGAGATTAGGCCTAATGGGAAACTTCTGACATGTACTTTCATTTTGAGATTAGCCCAAAAGCTCAAAACTATTTCGGATTCCCAATTTGTCCCAAAATCCTGAAACTATTTTGGATTTCCGAATTTTTGATTTGAAATCAGTCTTAAAATTAGAATTCCCGAAAACTTCGGTTTGAGAATCAAAACATGGTTTTCGGTTCGGTATCCCATACCGAACCAACCCTAGATTACCCAACCAACCCAACCCTAAACCCTAAACCATTTCTTCTTCAGTCTCCCCTCATGCATCGTTCGTGGCATCTCAAGCTCACCCAGAGAAAGCTTTAGCTCCACACTCCAGAAAATTCCGGTTTGGCTTCTCACTCAATAATATTAATAAATAATAAAGCCTTAACCTTCTTCTGATATTTTTCAATTTTGATATGTTTTGGTTTCTGGGTATTGCTCTCTTATTTATTTAACTATTTCGTGTTTGGAATTCATGATCGCTGACTGGTGTTTATGTGGTAATTAGATTATCTGAATCTCCATTTCTTGACTGTTTGTAACTGGGTTTTTGTTGTGGAAGTTTCAATTTCACTCTTGAAATAATTCCCCAATTTTTGTTGGAATTTAAGGCGATTTGAAGCCTTTTCGTAGAAGAAATGACATAAAACTGAGCGCAATAACGTTCTAGGATTCATAGAGCTGACCCCACTCAATGGAATAAGGCTTTATTGTTGTTGTTGTGTTATTTTTTGAGCGTATGCAAACCCAAATTTGGAAAAATTACACTTCGATATGCAACTTATGTATAAATAGATAATAAGGTGAGGGTTCTCATTGATGTCGGTGAACTGAAATGATTTGGTTTCAAAGCTCAAGTATTCTGTGGTGATTTTCTTTCAGGGTTTTACCCATCTTTCCGGAAAAGAAGACGATGAATTTTGCAACATCGATATGCAGTAGGTTGGGTCTGAAGAACATTGTTACGAATTCTCCCGCATACAGCTGTGCTTCCGGTATGAGTTCAATATCACTAACTGAGTTGTGCTAGAATGTAGCATAATTATGTTGTGTTTCTGCTTCGAAGTTCTGATGTTTTGCTTGACGAGCTAATTTTAGATGTCACGGTGGAAGGATTGAGTTTGACCTTGAGGCGCTGGGCTACTAAAAAATCTGCTGGATCCACCAAAAATGGTCGAGATTCAAATCCCAAATTTCTTGGAGTGAAGAAATTTGGCGGAGGGGTGAGAGGCTGTTGTGTATAAAAAAACATAATGGACAGTTTGTTATTGCTTGTCTAATTCTTCCGTTGGAATCACTGTAATGTTGTTATTCTGTATATGTTGCAGAGAGTGATAGCTGGAAACATAAAGCTACCAAGTAACAAGTAACATAAAGCTACCAAGTAAATGAAGTTGGGTCTAGGAATATCCCAAAGTGTGATTTGACTAAAGATCTCAATGAGGGAGTAAAGTGAATTAACAAGTAACATAAAGCTACCAAGTAAATGATGTACTCGAATTCAGATTACATAGAGTTTACAAGTTTAATCAATTTGTCATGTTTACTTTTATGATCGAACTTTTATTTTAATATGGATCGTTATAAAAAAGAGTTTATTATTGTGACTAGTATATGTCCACACACAAAGTGTGAAATTTTTTACTTTTGTTTTTAAAACTGAAGGAGAGAGGAATAGAGAGAGAATGCGAGGATGAGGAGAAGGGGAGACAAATTTGTTTTTCATTTTTTATTTTTCAAATTAGACATGATAAAATCATTTGTAAGTGAGGCTTAAACAAAAAACAGAAAAATTTTGTTTTGTGAAATTACGTTATTGTCCTTAACATTTTTGTTGTGATAGAAGACAAAAATATCTTTTTATTCTCTTTTGGTTGACAAAGGGTTTCATTTATATGTAGTTTAGATTAATAAAGATTTTTATAGTTTTGTGTGAAATATAATTATGGGCGGTTCTCTCGTGAATCGCCTTCAGCAAGGTATGGTATTCAGGGTCTGAACTCGGGAAAAAATCTTTCTTCATAGAGTCAAGACATTCATTGCTGATCTAGAAAAGATCTTATCACCGAGTTTCATATATTTGAATACGAACTAGAGTTGTGGTCAGTGGTGGAGCCTCTTTTGTTTTAACATTTAAAAATCATACCCTCTTTTTTGGCTCGTCGATATAAATCAAAGGCCTATACAACCTAGAGCAAGATCTAATTTTAACTCACGATCTTAAATTTTTGTTGGAATAATCGAATCTAATGTGTTAATTTTTTTTTTTTGGTGAATTACATTTTACCCCCTCAAGTTTCGGTGCAATTACAACCTCATACATCATCTTTAAAACATTTTAATTTCATACATTTAATATTATTTTTTTTCAATTTCATACAACCGTTAAAAAAATCTATTAAGTTAACTGTTAAGTAATGACGTTACAAATATGGGGTCCTCATTTGTGTTGACGTGGTTGCCACATTTGTGTCATGTGGCTAAATACTTAATAAAAAATTTAAAAATTTAAAAAAATTAATTAAAGAAACGTTAAAAATCAAAAACCATAAATCCCCTTCGTCTTCCCCACCATCACCCACCCCCTTCTCCCATGCCCCATCACCCACCCCTTCCCCCATTAATTCTACACCTCCATCTAACCTAAAATTCCAAAAAACAAGGATCTTATTACCTAGTTTCATATATTTGAATACGAACTAGAGTTGTGGTCAATGACGAAGCCCCACAGAGGTTAAAGGTGGCCTAGGCCTATCTTGAAATTTCAGCCTCTTATATGTGCTGTTTGCGAGCTTCTAGAAAACTGATCGTGTGGCTCATTGATTAGTGGGGTTGTCGCAACTCCAACTGGTTAACGGCCAAGATTCGAGACTTGCAAGTGTTTTAGCATTTGAAGATTTTCGTTAAACTGAAAGAAACCAAACCCTCATAATTTGCCCTTATTTTTTTACCCTATTAAAACTAAGCCCTCCTCCTTTTATTATAATTAGCCTTATGTTTTAACATATAAAAACCATACTCTCTTTTTTGGCCCGTCGATATAAATCAAAGGCCTATATAGCCTAGAGTAAAATCTAATGTGTTTATTTTATTTTATTTTATTTTTTTATTTTTAATCAAAACTTGTAACAAATTTTGTTCTTATGATATAATCATTTTAATACTAAGATTTTCATACAAAATTTAAAGCTCCACCATTCTTGTTTGATTAAAACTTTTCATGCAAATACAAAAAAACAAAATCCTTATTTTTTTTTTTCATCAATTATATTTTAAAGGCTAATTTCTTTCTATGGCTTAAAGGCCCCCCTAATCTGGTTTTCTGGCTCCACCACTGGTTGTGGTTAGTTTTGCATGAATGGAATACGACAATCACCATTCATCAGTAGCAGTAATAATTGTCGAGCACTCTACTTTCGATCCCAAATTATTCATGCTCAGCTAGCTAGATATTCATAATTCATTTATCCAGTGCTATTCGTACGAGTATTTTTCCACATTTCCTAGTTCATTCGTATGCTAAAAAGTTGCAGATTGCGCACGTAGATAATAGTACTGCCAAACTAGAGAGTCGTCGGATTCTTCAACTTTAACAGGAAATTTGGAAAAATAACCAAAATTTGGACTCCATGTAGAATTATAACCACCATTTTAAATTTATAATAATTATAACCAAAAGTTGACGGAAAAGGTTGTGGATATATAAAGAAAAGTGGTAGAAGCTTGTCAGACAACTATGTGACCACCCCAGCCATAGGGAAAAATGAGAAGATTGCTACTATCCTCTATTGAACTTTTAACGGGATAACGTAAGGGAATTTTATTTGATATTATTTATTTCAAAATTAAATCCTGTTAATTTGTAAACTCCAACAAACTAATCAAGTTTGTAATTATTTCCTCAACCACAGCCACGAAGTCCTCCAAAACCAAATCTATAGCCCCAAAAGTTGTCCCTAGTATCTTTATCATTTTGCAAGCCATAACAGCTTGACTCTCCTGGGTAATCCCACACAGGATCGTCATCTCTTGGTGCTCTTGGTTTCATCCAACCCTTCATGAAATGCAGGTTTCTGAAGTACCCAACATGTGCGTACGTGCCATCTGGGTATTGGCCACTCCCCATCGGGGGCCCATCTTCGTTCTCTGGAGCCATGGCAATTCCTCCCCTCCCCACATCTCCAGCCCCATTTTCCAAACTAGGAACTAGTTCCCTTGGCCAATACCCTACGCTAATGTTTTTGTCTGTCATTACTAGCCACCAATTTTTTGTTATATAATCCTGCAAGTTGGCACAAGAATAAGCATTAACATAACTCTACACATATTTGAATGACTTCACGTTCTGGTAATCGCGATGAGATATTTGAACTTGAAACTTCTTATAATATTGAGAAAAGAAGTATCACTACATCAGTCATTAGTCGGTAATTATTTCAAAGTTAGGAGAAACAATTTAACGAGTAAAATTCTTTGGGATTGTTGGTTTACCTGGTAAATATCGAATTTGGCATCATATGTTGCTCCACCAAAAGATGACACTGGCTCAAAACGAGTTTTAGGACCTACGTTTCGGTCGATTTGTACGAATCCCTGGCAGAGCGAATCAAAGCATCCCGTCTTATCCGCATCCAACTATACATTATTCATATGCACAAATTCGAGTGAGTACTACAATTATGAGAGAATGTTCTATTTCTAGACAAGAGAGTGATATGCTATATATGTTTACCACGTTATCAATTCATCTGAACCACATATACATAGAGTGGATTAGTATAATTTGATTGTAATCAGATTAACGTAGTCATAAAACATCTAAATTCTAACATATAACGACACGGCTAAACACGGCACCAA
Organism: Pyrus communis; assembly: GCF_041283825.1. NCBI lineage: Eukaryota > Viridiplantae > Streptophyta > Magnoliopsida > Rosales > Rosaceae > Pyrus > Pyrus communis. Next base: position 6,915,873 of record NC_142574.1, on the reverse strand, counting down.
ACATAAAAAATAATAATACAAGTTTAAAAGCTCACAACTTACAGTCCAGTATATAAACACTCGAGGGCTGTCATCACCATTGATTGATGTTGAAACCTGTGAAAATATGATGTTAATATGAGCTCGTTGTGATTAGGGGGCTCTGGGAAAGAAAATAGTTGGAAATTAAGAGATTGAGGATGGGTGTAGGTTGAAGCATTACCAAGGAACCAGCAATAAGTCTGGTAACGTAGTCAGGCGGGCCACTATCGACCCAAACATTGACAGAACTAGATTGGTCTTGTGCCATGTTCGGTTTGAATATCGCCCCACTCCTTGAAACTCCAATGTATCTAATTACTAGCCGACTTCCGCTCATTCTAATGAATACTTGCTGCATCTCACAAGCATTAATGGATTAAAAGTTAGAGACATACAAGAGATGAGTAGTGTTCAAGCAAAAATAGACATGATCAATAGTTCAAATTTACAGTCCGACAACACAAAACGTCACTACAAGAAAATTGAACATTAGCCACTAGGTTGGATAGCCGTATCAGTAACTAAAACCCCCATATTATAGCCATTCATATGCCTTTTACCTACCCGGTTGTAGAGCCGTTGGTAAGCCGTTTTACCTAATCTAGTGCAACAAATGTCATTAGCTTTTGTCTTCTGTTTTTGAGTCCATTGTCAGTGACTCTAGCCCGTCTTTCTAGTAGCGCGTAAGATCAACGTACTTACATGAACATTCGGGGCAATAGGATTAATTTTGCTGATATTGGCAAACATTTGATGCGAAAGAGTTTTTGCCCTTGTTAACTCTTCCTTTGTGGTTCGGTGAATCGGAACTGTTCCCTCAGGGCAGTCGGCCTCCTTAAACCCCGCTTGTAAATATGGTTCATTCACAGCAGCAGATTTTTTCGCCTGAATTGCTGGAATTGAAGTTGGTCTTAGCTGCAAAAATGTATCAAATATTAAGTTTTTACAGAAACAACGGTATTGTACTCAAACCGAAATATGTCTTATAAACTCATTTTCGTTCTTAAAGTTAATTAGTTTTCAACCAGGTTGAAATATGAAAATAATTAGAGGGTACTAATTAAATACTAATTATTTAATTAGCGTACGTACCTGGATTTTGTGATTCTGCAGTAAAGGGTTATCGAGAGTAGGCTGGCGATTGATGTCTATGCAATCGATGATATCACCATCAACATTAATTTGGTACAACAAGAGAAAAATAAAAGAAATAATTGTGCCAACAGGAATTAAATATAAAAAAAAAATCAAAATTTAAAAAACTCAAACTGAATTGTGGAAATGCAAAAATTTAAATTTTCATAAAATGAAAACAGCCTACAACCATGAAATCAACTTTCACTTTCCCAATCTCACAAACATATATTATAATGTTACATATTTTATCTCTAATACAAAAAGACTTGAAAACAAACATTTTCGGAAAGATGCATCTTCCCCAACAAGCCTTGCACTTCATCAAACCTTTGCTGCTCCAGAAATGAATTAATGAAGATAACATGTGCAATATTTGAACCTCTCACAAAAGTCATGAATAAATATCAAATTCAAAGATAAAGAACAACCACACAATTTACAAGAGCAAAGAAAATGAAGGGATAAAGAAAGAAATACCTGTGGGAGGACTCTTATTTGCTTTAGGGGCCTTTCTACCACTTGCTTAAAGATGATTCTTATATCACAACTCAACCCTCCAAAACAGCCAACAACGGAAGCGGAAGATTAATAATGAAAGTATACAAGCGCTCCTCATAAAAAAATAAGTTTACAAGTGTTCAAGATAAAAAAAAACAAACAAATAAAGCAGCTCATACAACTAACAAGGGGGGAAACTACCACATATTTCCAGTGATGTTCAACGACCAAAACTTTCAAACAAAAAACTTAAAAATGCATACTACGTTGTTCAGTCCCATAAGACCTTGCATAAGGTTACATGGCTAATTGCTCAAGGTTCAAATTCGTCATAGATAAATCTTATCATCTTCATTTTGACTTTACATTACCACATGTATGATATGATCCACAAAAAGTTCATATGTTTCTGAGTAAATTCTCCAAGTTTCCACAAAAAAATACTCAAATAGTGCACTGATCTTTCTCAGCATCTCAGCTTCACTCCTTGACTCACTAACAATCATAAAATCTAGCATAATTAAACAAAGAGCCAGACCACTAACGGTCTGAAAATTGGTAAAGTACTAAAAAAATACTAGATCAAGGAACATCAACAGAACTGGTTGAAAGAAAATAATCAACAACAAAAATGAAAATTCCATTGTTGTTGAAAGACAAACGTGAGCCACAACTGTTCCCACTGAAAATCAAAGCAAGAAAAGAGCCTATCAAATCCAGAATAAAATAAATAAATAAACCCTATTTTCATAGAAACATAACACAAAGCATTTTACACATTTTCCACCAGCTGAACAATTCCCCACCAGCAAAGAGAAAGTTAAAACACCCAAATAACAGATCACAACCTTTTCTTTTTTAATGAAAAGTCTTAGTTTTTAACGTTTACTAATACCTCTCCAAGAAGAACTTTGAACTTCGAAGCCACAACATGAACTCCCAAATCTAATTTGACAACATATTAAATCACAGTTCTTAAACACAAGCCCCAAATTCAACCCCGAAATTTAAAACAGAATAGACTTGAAATTAAGTCCAACTATATCCCAATTCCTATATTAGAAACAAATGAGCTAAAAGCTAAAAAACAAAAACAATCAGATGAATAAACACAATACCCAAAAATATGACTTATTTGGAAGTGGAATGGGTGATTATAATGAAAAAAATGAAGAGCCTTGCCACTATATCGAAGTCTAAGAGGAAGAAATGAGTGAGAAGTTGTCTTCCCTGCAACTCTGTCGTCATCCAGCAGGTCATCTGGACCGGAGAAATGGGTCTTCCAGTTCCCACCATTAATACCAATGCATACTTAATCAAAATACGCTAGAAACTGACAACATATAAACCCCAAATTCATAAACCCATAACTTATTCCATCAACAATTCCAATTTCATACAAATTTTCAAACGCAATCAATCATTTCATGCTTGATCTTAGTGACTAAAAGACCCACTCGGCTAACAGACTACAATATTCATCGGGTACACATGGATTCTATAGCCATCACTCATCAGAAACCAAGACAAATATAGTCGAATGCAAAACCATTCCCACAGGATGGACTACCAATACTCCATTCGTTATTTTCGTGCTTTGCTTTTTTTTTTCTTTTTTTTAACGGACTTTAAATTTCTTATTCAAATCTTAAAAAAAATTACAGATTATTGAATCTGGGATCAACAGAAGCAATTTACAACATTTCAAATATGGGATACAATACTAATTGACATCTATAATGGAATTAAAATTTGAAATCTAGAATTGATCCCAAAACTGAAATTTCTATTTTGGAAAAGCACTTACATTAGAGGAAAGCCCACAAGGAGAGGATCATTTTTACCTCTTAGGTCGAGGTCCAATTCCTGCAAGCTTGGCCAGAAATTGGCCGGAAAACCCACGGTCACCGTTTCTTAGATCTGAAATTGAGAAAATTCGGTTACGAATTTGTAGAAACAAACTTAGGGGTTGGAAAGAGGACTGGAAGATGATTCTGGATGTATAATTTGGCAGCCGTTGGTGACTAGTGGACGGCGACGCTGTTGCGTGAAAGAGAAGAGGAAGAGAGAGGATATGAGAGGGAGGAAGATGATTGAGGAGGAAATGGAGGATAGCTTAAGCGAGGCTGTGGTTGACGAGGAGAGCCCGGGGTTGGTGAGAAAGGGAGAGATTGAGGAGAGGCGGGAGGAATTGAGAGGAAATGTTGGGGTTGAGAAGGAAGGGAAAGAGAAAGAGGAGAGGCGAAAGGAAGGAATTGAGAAGAGTGAAGAGTGAAGAGTGAAGAGTGAAGATTGACAAGAGAGAGAGTAGTATTTTTTTGGTCTAAAGAGAGAGTGGTATTCTTATTTTATTTAAAACAAAGGGCATGAAAATATTATTGTGTCAGTTTGAAATTAATAAACAATCTTATTATTGTGGAATAGGAAAAAGTAAATATGTAGAGGACACAAAAAAAGTACTTTTTATTTAAATATATTAAACTAGAGGGCACGAAAACAGCTATCGTGTCTTTGTAAATTAATATTAAATTTTCATTTCTAACATTAAAGGGACACGTGAAAGCTGGATGGACATTTGGGCACAAAAGTCTCGGTTTTCGTGCTCAATAATGTGTTTGTGTCAACTTTTTTTACATTTGTAAAATGCGCACTATTCCAGCTCATTAGTGTTCAAGGGGATACAAACTCCTCATAGGTGTCCTCAATTTTGTATCCATAGCCCATTTTTCTTGTAGTGACATGAAAATAAAGAAACCTTAACAAAATCAAACTAGCAAGCTAGAGAACTGTACATATAAAACTTTTTTCCTACACACCGTAAGTTGAAAATTGCTTTGAAAAGTGTTTGTTTAGATTAATTATACAAATCAAATACATGATTTAAGTCTGTCATACAACAAATAACATACATACCTGAATGGTTTTGACAGGAGGTTTGTTAAGACTCTGAAGTTGTCCTTCTAAGTCCAAGTCTTTTTCATCACCTGGATTATTAGGCGTCGCCATGACTTTGCCACAACCGTAAATTCTTAGACAAAAACATAGCAAGAACAAGAGCGTTATCGTTCTTGAAGTCATCATGTTAATCCAGCAGTACTCTCACAACAGATAACTGTACAGTATATATACACAAGTGAAGCTTTCCTGACTGTGACGGTTACAAGAGACTAGCTAGTGCAAGTTCATGCTCTACATTCATCCTCATCAGAAAGTTCAAGCTGGCTTTTATTACATTATGCCAAAGGTAATGAATGCGGATAAGGAAACGAACAACCTTATTAATTTTTCTTCCTAGTTTTCAACAGGCAATTCCTTTGTTACCAATATTTTTCTTTCTGGGATTATGAACTAGCTAGGTTATATTACAGCTTTTAGTTTAAATACGAGGGGCTAGTTTGAGATTGCTATTAAAATAAAAGTTGTTCAACATTGGATGAACAGTGTTGGGAGGATGAAAAGCAATGCAAAAGCATAAATTTTAGTGTGCAAGTGTTAAGGTTGTGTTTAATGATAAAAATAAACCTGGTATTGGGAGTGTTTGGCACAATTGCATGAATTCATTTTGGCAGGATCTGAGTTAATGATATTGGTTTTTGGGGTGAACGCACTGAACATGGTTCGTGATGTAAAGACCATACAGAAGCTAATACTGAAGATGTGTATGGTACACCGCTTGACAAATTGGCTGGTCTCTTTCCCAGACTGCTGCATGCTTCTTTCTCGGTTTGAGAGGCTTGAGGAAAAACCTCATGTTAAGGGGTAGGATTGATGCAACTCTAAGCTATTGAGCTTCTGTTAGATCAATTGGACTAACTATTGATGTTGTTATCTATTAGGTCCATCATATAATATCATTAGGTCCATTTACATCTCAAACCCTAGCTATCGTTAAGTGTATTTAAACCTTTTTTATGATGTAAAGAGACTATGAATGATATGATATGAATTTACTATAATTTCTTTTGCATTTTTCCTTTCCCGTTCCGTTACATCGGTGTCTGATCCTATCAGGAGGATTGCAGTCTTCTAGTAATCAATGGCGAGCCCTAGGCCATTGTTCTCTAGATGAACTTGAACATCGTTCTTCCAAGAAAGATATTTCTTTCCAAGATATCAAGGGCAACAAACTCAAACTTTGCTAGATTGGACATTTTCTACAAAGAAAGCACGCTTTGATCACATGACCAAGATAATTTTTGGGCATTTTCTAGGCAGACAACTCACACCGAAAGAACAAATACAACATAAGCCACGCACCTGATTAGACATATGCCTTTTTGAAAATAACTACTTGATGCCCGCATGCAATTAACAATGGTGCGACAAGCATAAGAAATTGATGCAGGAGCTGCGTGGTGGGAAATAAAAAGGATAGAATAGATACAAACTAAAACAAATAGATAATATAGATAAGTGAGGTTCACTATTTCCAAGTGTTAGGAGAGACCTGCAAACTCTAAAGGTCGCTTCTAGTACCAGTCTACGCCATAAACAACTAGGAAAAAAGAGAGCAACAAACTCTAGTTAAACAAGAGAAGATCACTTAGAAAATGAGTTTACAACTTAAATTTCAATACTATAATTCAAGCACTCCTCTCATTTTCTACCATACAAATACTTGTATTTATACATGATCTAACCCCTCCTCATTTAAGACTAATAAATGTAACAGATTAGGGAATTGTTATTAGCACTCCACAAATCTCATTCTACACTCCTCACAAAGTGTATTTTTCTTTCTAATTATAGAAAGTTTGGAGTGCCAAATGAGGTTTTTAGAGTGCTAATAACAATTCCCACAAATTAATATGAGATAATATAAATTACCAAGATAATTCCTTTTTTTATCCAGCCCTCGTATTCCTCAAGAAAATTGATCTTATTTGGCATTTGTATAATACAAGCATAGCAGAATATCTTATTTTCTTCCATAAAATGAAGTTTTTACTTTCTAATTCCCACAAAGAGGAATCTATAACGCCAACCCTCGAGCCATGCATGTATCTTTATCATTTTGTAAGGCATAACAACCAGTTCCATCTACATTTTCAGTAACAGCATCAGAAGCTGAGGGAACTATTTGTTCAAGACTCTTCAGCATGTAGCAAACTTCTCTGAAATAGGCAGCATGATCACAGAGCTCAAACCACCTTACCCTTACCATAGAAATAGTGATACAACGAGCAAGATGAATGGGGATGATTCGACAACCCCACCGACTAAATTAACCGAAGAAGTGTCGTGCCTGCTGGCTACGAAGAAATACCAACCTCGTAAAAGTGGAGCTGGTTCTGGGGATGTCCCAAAGCATAATTTGCATATCTATCATTACCTCAATTTGTATTATGACATATAAAGTATCGCTTAAATAACAGACACTTAAAAAATCTCTCGTAAGTAAGAAGGTTGCTAGCATTTCTTGTTACTTTAATAATGCAACTTTTTTTATTATAAGTTTGCTAGGAGTTTATTATAAAGACTACTTGTTTTAGGTGATATATATGTAATGATTTTTATAAATCTAGATATGTGTGTGTGTGTGTGTGTGTAAAGTAGAGTCGAAATTAGTTTTGCATGAATGGTATATGTTAAGAGGGTTATTATAATCACCTCTTACAACTCACAACCACATTATTGAATTGATGGCAATTTGGCAAAGCTATCTTTCATTGATGCTTACAGGGTTTATTAGTTCTTTTAATTCTTTTTATTGCTGTGACTAGGAGGAATAATGAAATTTTGTGGATAGAGTAACATTATTATGCTTTCCAGTTCAATGTCTAGAGTGCAAGATTTGAATGAGTAGCCTCTTACAAATTATATTTATACACACACATATAGATAGATATAGGTATATACCAAATTCAAACAATAAAGTAAACACATGGCTGAAAGATTAACTCAAGCTTGTTCTTTTTTTTTTCTTTTTTTTTATTTTTTATTTTTTATTTTTTAACTTACTACAAAGTAAAATTATAAACTCAAACTGGTTCAGAGATTTTGCGGTTTTCCTTGGAGACTTAGACCCATCATTGAGGACATCCGATCATTGACCTTTCCTTCACGTTCATATTTTTAGGGAAATAACTTTTGTAGCTGATGTCATTGCGAATGCGAGTCTTTCTTGCCAAAATATGCATATTTAAGATAGATGTATTCTTGATGTGGCATATAATGCACTTCTTTTGTATTGTATTGATAGTCGTTGTAAGAGAGGTTTTTCTCTTTGAATGAAGTTTATCTGATGTCAAGGAAAAAAAAAAAAAAAAAAACTGCTTTAATCTATGAGGGACGGATCCAAACTGGAGTAGCAATGCACACATGGCCCTAGTAGCCCCACATCTGCCCAAATACAAACTTGTTCCACTGCTATTATCAATTGGGAGCAGTTGCTATTCTAGTGGTTAAAAGTAAAAGGTTTTAACGAAATACTTTCGATACTGTTCATTTTTAACGAAAAACTACATTTTTACATTTCCTTGATACTATTCACTACACCTTTATTTGTTATTTTTCATTAAAACTAATTTTTTTTTAAATTTTTCGTTAATTTTCCTTTAAAGGTATGGTTGGGTGTTCGAATTCTCCTTTTCGTTTCGCTTGAGTCCAGGGGTGAGCAATCATATACCGAAAATCCGACAAAATTGATTGAACCAGACCGGGCGGTCTGTGCAGTATTTCTTTTTATAGTTTCTGTTTTCCAGCGCTATACGCCAAAAGTCCAAGCTTCTCTTTTGACATCTTTTAGAAGAGTATTAGTATTATGACATATACTCCCATTCTCTTCGTCGATAGGGCGCAAGAATGCATGAGAACGAGACCATTATAACACATGCTAGGCCATCTCTAATTGCTAGAGTTAAAAGTTTAAAAGTCAAAAAATTGTCTAATTTGTCTAAAAATTCATCTCCAATGAATGGCTGGGCTATAATTCTATGAAGCACATCAGATAATTATTTGGCGAAAGGTGCATTAGACTGGTCAAATGTAGCCCTCTTCTTAGCCTATTTATTGGGGCCAAGCTCTTTATATGCAATAATTAACTCAAATTCAACTATTAAACTTGAAAATATTCAACGATATTTTATTAAATTAACCAATAAATTTAAAGTATATACTTAAAACTAATAATTTTTTGAGAAGGCTATGTTTATCTTCTTCAGTTAGAGGTGATACATCAGTATGACCTAACGTTGTGCATTTAATAATAATTTTTTGCAGGTCCATAGGTTTGAACGAGACAATGTTTATCCCTTTTAGTTAGAGATGACCTAACAAAAGAGAAACTTGAACTTTGGCTTTGGCTTTGGCTTTGGTAGGTGACCTCACCTACCTGCCTCAGTTGAAAATGTGAAAATTTGGACGGTGCAATGTTTATATAAAGCTCGCTTTCTATTCCAATTCCATTTTTGGTGGTGTTTTCCTACTAAACCAAAATGTGAAAAATTGATTTGAATGAACAAATCTTTAACAGTTACAATTTACACTGACCAGAAACTGAACAGGAACAGAACAAATCAATTACAAATAAATTGTAGCCCTCCAACAAATATGAACCCTATCCGCCAACGGCACCCCTGGATCCTTTTCTGTTACCAAATTTTCTCATTGCCAATTCATCCTCAAACTGAATTTACAATCCCGAAGATCGAAATTTGATGCAACTTCAGAATCAGTGTTCCTTGAGGGGATATGTGGACCATGGAACCATCCCATTTACAAAAACTGGCTTGAAACGCCACCCAACTCCGAAACCAAGAAGCGCTTTGCTGGGGTACCAACAGACAGGCACTCAAATAAGCCTGCTGCGTTATTAACAAAGAATCAAGAACAATCAACATGAATCGGCTAGTCCTGGTCAGGTTTTTCTACATCATGTACACCAGATGGTTCCGGAAATATATCCCTAGAATGCCGTCTGCGTGAGGATGAATGTTCCCCGCCACCATTCGGACCACTTCCCTGTGAACCGCTGGTTCCTGAATGTTTTAAGCCACTCACTCCTTCCCCTTTCGTAGTTGAGGCTCCTGGGATAGTCACTACCTCAGATGAGCTGCGCCAGCTACCAAACACAGCAGCATTCCAAGACCCTCTGGAAGAGGCTGTTCTGAGCCTTGCAGAGCCGGAGCTATCTTCCCTCACCACCTTCAAAGGGTTTTCCAAAGCCTTGAGAATATATCTCATTAGGGGACGCCTTGAGGGCTTCGGATTTAGGCAGGACCTGGCCACGACAGCCATGGCCCAGACTTCCTCTAATAGGTCCTCATCCACAATCAGCGATGGATCCACAATTTTTGTCACAAGTTCTTTATCATATATACTGATGTATGGTAGTATCTGATCTAACAATTCCTTCACCTTCGTATCACTGGAAGCACTTATGCCCAATTTACCTGTTACAAGTTCAAGCAACACCTTCCCAAAACAGTAAACATCATAGGCACACAAAGCTGCCGGTGAACCTGTAAATTTCAGATGAATATAAAATTCAGTACTAATTAACAGATTTGGAAGTACAGCTACAGGCTATGACTCTGGTGTGTGTAAACATGCAGAAAAGCTGGAGTTAAAACATATGAGACTTTCAAACAAGTCATTTTTTTATTTTTGGACCCTCTCAATTCAATTTAAGCATACATTAGAAAATTTATCTGACCCAGTCTTTCTGTGCAACTACTTTCCATAAATACAAATGAAGGCTTAGAGAATTATTAGCTCAGTGACGGTCACTCCTTTTATGCCTCAAAGATCCAAAAGTCAATTAAGCTTTAAAAAATCGAAGAGAAAATCAACATGTAGGCCCAAAGAGCTGCAAGTCTGTTCAGTGCTAGGAGAGCGGTAAAAGTAAAAAAGAGCTAAAATGATTTGGAGTTCTATAACCAGATATGTACGTACCAGAAGCACCTTGTTCAGATGACCTGCATTGGAAAAAGAAAAGTAATAAGAATTTTGTACGCACAAATACATCAAATCCTTACAATGATGATTCAACCGAACAAAACATGACCTAATACAAGGTTACACGCAATTCAGCAAATATCAGTACGAATGTAAACAGATACAATTTGATAGGATCAGTATTATTAGTAACCTTTCCCCAGGTGCTAGTTTTGTTTAAGGGGTAAAGATATTAATACAAAATGTCTAATATTTTTTTCATTGAGTGAAACGAGAAACAGGTATACAATGCACCTAAGCTTAATCAAATCTGCAGACAAAAGAACATCTGTGTCATGCTAACTTTAAAAACTGTACAGGTTTTACTTTGGGCACTGCTAGACGGATTTTTTTCTTGGTTTTTTTTTTTTTCTTTTTTTGGGGGTGGTGGAGAGAGAGGAGAGATGTAGGGCGGCTAAGATGAGAATAGACGAGAGTCTCAACTCTGAAGTGGTGGGGGGTGGGTGGGGGGTGGGTGGAGGAAGATAGAACTGATCATATGGCCGTGCCTAGGGTTTTCCATTGGAATTGCAAATATCATGAGAACTAAAATTGAAAAGAAACTCATTTAATATAGATGATATATTGCAAGGAATTAATAAGGTAGCCACAGATTAAGATGACGAAGAAGAGAAAGAAAGATATGCAAATATGCGGAGCATGTTAACTAGGACAGCAGCAAGAAATGGATATAAAAGTAAAACTACAAGCTGCATTTTACAAAAAAGACTAAAACATGTCAGGTATTACCATAGTAACTAAATAACAGACTGAATAAAATAATATATCAAAATAAATATTTATGAAATAATAAAATCTATAATTCATAGACAATGGACATCCAGGAATAGTCACAGCTCAGAAAGAGACAAGTGATTAGATACAAATTATTCACAGGACACTTACTGTGGCAAGCGTAGCAACCTAGTAATCCTGCTTTGATGGGTGTCCCCTTCTTGAGGACAGACATCACTCAGGCTCCCTAGCCGCACTTCAAATTTATCATCAAGAAGTATACTGCTTGCTTGAACATCCCTACAAAAAGAAAGCTAAATCACTACTTGCACCAACAAGAATGTAGAACCAATAAAGATGCTCTCCGTCACCTGCATAAGTTAATCGTTGATGGAAATGCAAAGATGCAGCGCATAAAAAACATTCACTCTTCAAACAATTGACGTACATCCACATATGAAAACAGTAAATAGTCCAAAATTTTGCTCTATTTTTGCATCTACCTAGAGGATTGGTTAAAATTCTAATTTACTTTTTTTATTCTATTAACAATCTTAATCAAACCTAAATGTCACAATCATCATTCACTAGCTGTCTAACCAATCATGTTTGGAAAGTTGGTCAAGTCGAATATCAAGCTAGTACCATGTCCATGCCTCAGATAAAATCATTACCAGGAAGCTTATTGATCAAATCTGCGGCTTCCACACTTTGTTTAAACCACTATTCTTAAAGTTCTTCCCATCACTTCTGTACTCAATACTCCACTAACTAATTCAGTGCAACTGCCATCTGATACTTCATTATACTGAAGATTTAGTCCAAAGTCAAATTTCCATTTGACACATTCAAGCATCTGACTTTATACCTCAGGGATATTATAATCGCCACTTACAAGTCACAACCATATTACTGATGCTCAGCTATTTTTATAATTGAAATAAAACAAGACAAAAATATTATCCTCCCCTTAAATATGTCAAACGCATTACTAATTCTTATCCGCTGATGTTCACAGGAGTATCTTGGTCAATATACTTGGCCATCTCTGTGTTTCTTTTTAATTCCTCTCACTCGGAATGATAAAATTTTGGGGATAGAGTAACACTAGGATCGTCTTCTAGAAAGCCATAGTCAATCTATTATACTGTTAGCTTCAATTTCGTGGAGACTTTGAGAGGAACAGGTACTTGCGAAAAATCATACTTTGTGAATTCCCAAATTGCTTTAACTTCTAATGTTGCACGGAAGCCCGTAAAAATCATGACCACAACATTCTAATGTTGAAGAAACACTGCACTACACAAATTCCATCTGAAAATCAACTTTGTGTGTGTGTGTGTCTACATACATTCAACGTTATATGTATATATAAGTATGTATCCATCTCAAACAATGAACTAAACAGATGCTATAGATGACAAATAAAGCATATGAAATAACAAGAACCTGACTGCTGGAGAATAAAATAAATGTATGAGAAGGGAATAATTTAAACATAAAAGTTTAACTTTCAAGTTACCTGTGCACGTGGGGGGGATTGCATTCATGATGCAAATAGGAGAGACCCTCTGCTGCGCCTAACGCAATCTTTAATCTCGTTATCCAATCCAACGACTGTAAACTATCATCCTCTGTGCTGGTTTTCTTAAACAATGAATTTGATAAGTCCCCATTTGGCATATATTTGTAGACCAGGAACTTCTCATTCTCGTTCTCTAAACAGTGTCCCAAAAGGGGAACAAATCTTGTATGTGACACCTTACTAAAGAAATCCAATTCCTGCAGGTATGCTTCCTTTTTAGTTGAGCTTAAATCAATCCGTTTGATGACCACAGGGATCCCATTTTCTAGGACCCCCCTGAAGAGATCCCCTGAGTGGCCATTTTTTATCAAGTTTGCATTGTTGAATTCACCAGCGGCTTGAAGCAGCTGCTGATATGTGAAAGCATCTCCTACACTAGAAAAGTTAATCGATGCTCCTGGAGGTGGTGGACTGCTGCCTGCAGTAACTGGCCCCATGCCAACTCCACTTTGAGGTGTAGTTCCCCTTTTGCGTAAACATAGGAATAGCAGCACGCAAAACAACACTAAAAGCACAATCAAACCAACTCCCCCTAAAACTGCTGCCAAGATGATCACCTTTTTATTGCTGTTCCCAGGAGGTGTAGAATTTGGCTGTCCAAAATTATCAAAAGCCAAACCCCTGTCAGAATAGAACGAAGAGCATTCCGTCAATGTCCTCTGATTCTTCACATTTTGGAGGCAATTGCTGCCAAGAGATGCATTTGTGCCCACATACCCTGGTACACCACCTTCAAAATAGTTTCCCGAAACATCAATGACGCTGAACCTTCCAAGTAAAGGCGTTAGACCTCCATAGAACAGATTCCGAGAAATATTGAATACTGCAGCAGTGCCATTAGCATTTGAGCTAGAATTGGGCAGCATACCAGTGAAATTATTGCCAGAAACATCAAGAAGGCTCAGTTTGGGAATTGACCACAGCATGTTAGGAAGACCACCAGTGAAACCATTGTTTCTCAGAACTATGGCCTGCAACTGCGTCGGTGTTGGAAACAGATTATCCGGCAAAGTCCCACTAAGCAAATTGTCTGCAACTAGCATTCTCTGCAAGTTCCTTAACCCCCTCAAATCTGCAGGCACTGACCTGGCCAACAGATTGGCACTTAGATCAAGGTCAACCAAGCTACCAAGGTTCCCAAGTTGAGGAGGTATCGAAGCAGACAACATGTTGCTCGAAAGATTCAAATACTGAAGCTTCAACAGGGTCCCAATGCCCGGAGGAATCGACCCGGATAAGTAATTCCCAGAAATGTCAATCACAGACAGATTCCCAAGGTTGCCAAAGGATGTAGGAATGGATCCAGTAAGGCGATTTCGCGAAAGATCAAGAACCGAAAGGCCTAGCAACTGGCTCAAAGTAGCAGGAACTGTCCCGGTAAGGTTGTTATGTGACAAATACAGAGCAGTCAGATTGGTTGAATTTCCCAGACTCAATGGAATAGAACCAATCACAGAACAATCAGTGAGATCAAGCACTTGTAGGGATATGAGTTGTTGTCCAAACCAGTCGGGAATTGAACCCGGTAGCAGGAAATTGGAAGCATTGAAAGAGTGTAAAAGGGTTAAATTGGCTAAAGCATTGACAGAAAATTGTGGGTTTCGACTGCCAAGTCTAGTCCTTCTAAACCCCGAAATGTTAATCCCAACAACTCTACCATTCCGACATTCCACACCTCTCCAAATGAAACAAGGGTCGGCCTTTCTCGGCCAGTCCCTGCCCCTCAAGCCTAACGACGACCTGAGGTCCAGCAGCGCTGCCTTCTCAGCCGGTAAACCCAGTGGCAATGGCGGCTGGCTGGGCTGCTCAAATGTGGGCTCTAACAGCAACCCCACCACCACCAACACCAACGCACACGATAATACGCTTCGCTGATACATCATGGCTCACAAAGATCCAACCATGTCCATCTCTCACCTCCCTCTTCTCTCTGAGGCAATATATCAAACACTTACATTACATGTATTTGGCTACCATAAAGCTCCCCAGAACTACACCTGCCCATTACACAGTAACATTGCATCTCTCTCTCTAAAATCCCCAACTCTCTCTCTAAAAAACAAGAAAAAAGGGAAATGTAAGACTCTTACCTCAAATTTCACACGCCTTGAATTCTCCCAGTACAAACTATTGAGGGATGGGAGGAGAGAGAAAGAGAGATGCAGACAAATCTCTCTCTCCACTTTCTTTGCTTTCCTTTTCTTTCTCTCTAAAATCCTCCAAGTTTTCCAGTTGACAAATCAGAGAGATCAAAAGTAAGAAAGACACAAAATTTAGAAAAAGCAAACGGTAATAGAAAACCCCATTTAATCAATTATTCTAATTTTGTAGAGAGAGGGACAGAAAGTGGCTGGTCAAAGCTCCAGAGAGCAACTGTGGACTTTCAAATTGCTGCTCTGGTAAGACTATTTCAAATTTTCACTTAATACTAGGAACGAGTAGTAGATTTTATGTTCGATTCTCGTTAAAATTAAATTTGAATCATATTATTATCATTTCATTATGAGGCTAAACGCATCCTTACTTCTAATGTAAATAATATCGTTTGTTAAAAAAAAAATTAAAAAACAAAGAGAGAAATTTAAGGCGGGGTTTTTTCTCTTACTTTTTTCTTTAAATTTAATTGGTTTCTTTTGTGATTAAAAGGGCTGAGACTGGAAAGTGATGGAAAAGCTGAAGTCTTTAGAATGTGCCAATGTGGTGGTGGACGAGTCAGTTGAGTCATTGACTCGGGGTTTGGACGGTGTGACTCGTGGTGGATCTGAACCCTGGTCCGGCGCCGGCTTAGTGGGTCGGCGTTACGTTTGACCCCCGTTATTCCCGCCCATTCCAGCTCAGACCCATCCACTGTTCCCTTTTTTGGCTTTCCTAATTTGCTCTGCTTCTATGGAAAATGTTTATCCAACAGGATCCTCTCCGGATCATTTTGGTGAGGATCCTGAAGATATGTAAATTATATTTGTTTATCTTATATCGTGCGATCAGTTTTTTGTCTAGTATTATTTATGTTTATTTTTAAATAAAAATATTTAAAATGATTTCTGACCGCACAATGTACGATAAACTAACATGATTCATGAATTTCCGGACTCAATGTTTATATTATTATACTTTTTATTTGCAAGATTCATTTGTTAATAAAAAAAAATGGAAAGACTATTTAATCATTATTTACAATTTAATAAAAAAACAATAATTAAAAAATGATGGTCTATAAAAATAATTTCGCATAAAAATATTTCTTTTTCTTCTCTCACGTGTCATTAAAGTATTTTATCTTTAACTCTCCTCTCTCTTCATCCCCCTTTAAAACAAATTTAAACAAAAATAATTTTTCTTTTTAACAAACGATAATATTTATGCTAAGAGAGTGATGGAGTAGGTTAAAACAGACAATGAGCTAGTCATAATAATAGTTCAAATTTATCTTTAGTAAAGATCAAATTTAAGATCTCTCACATACAACCGTAGTATTAAGTGGCTACAATTTAACCCACGTTGTCTCTTTTAAATTTTTTTATTTTTTAAATAAAAAATAAAAACCAAGTTAACCTACAATTATCTCCTCATTTCCTCCCATAATTTTTTTTTTTTAAAAAAAAATCAAAATTTCACACACACATTGTGTGTGGGCTTTTCTAGTATACAATTATTGCAGAGACCCTTAATTGTCTAAGGGAATTTACAGATGAGACCCTTTTGTAAGTGATTTTTCTGATTTCTAGGCTGTCAAACATTGGGAATGAATATGTGTCCATGAACAAAACTGGATTCTCCTTCTCTCTATATATATGGGAGGAAGGAGGGAAAGTATGGAATGAAATTTTGGGTAAAATGGTAGGTTGATCATTTTTGCTCACCACCATATACTATAGTGTATATTCATCATAATTTATGATTGTGAGCAAAAATGTTTCTGTAAAAAATGCTCCCGTAATTTATGGTTGTGAGCATACACTTAAAATTATTGTTGTGAGCAAAAAATGCTTTCGTTAAAAAGGCGTGTACTTTCTTCAATAAGCCTATGAGAATTAAAGTTTGCCTTTCTAATTCAAATAGTAATTTGCACCTAAATAGAAACAAAAGGTTGGATTCTCTCTCTAAAACACAACCAACCCACCCAATTTTTAAATTAGGAAATATAATTTAAAGGAAAATACTAGAAAGCAGTGAGTGATATGAAAGAAATCTAGTGAATTGAACGATTATGGAGCCCTTGACAAGACAATGAATTTTGCTTGGTTTGATAGATATCATCATGTACGTGATGATTAGGGCAAAGCATATTACTTTTTCATCATATCTAGGATTCTTTGAATTACATAAAAAGCATAAGGACAAATCAATATACCACGTAATGAAGTGGCAATTCCAATTATTTATAGTCGGCTAATTGAGGTGGATTAGGTATGAATTATTGTTTTGAACTTTTTGAGTGTGATTCTAGCCACAGATGAAGAAGATAGATTTTAATTGGAAATATATTACTTCAGAAACAATACTATATGATGACATTCTTTCGATTTGTTCCCTCAAATTTCAATTTGGTTATGATCCTAGTTAATTCAACTTTCTCACTGTCAAATTTACTGCATTTTATGTTACTTTTTTTCCGTCTGAATTGCAAAAGTAACTCTTAGAGTTAAGGTCACGATTAATCACTAGGCAACCGTCTAGGTAAGTAGGTGACTTTTTTATTCTTTTTTTTTTTTTTTTTTTTTTTAAATGACTTAGGATCACAAATCACTCTGGAACAAAATATGAAAACCCAGACTTTCTCCCTACGAGATATCCACGTTTTAAATAGATTATGGTATTTTATAATATTTATATTGTTATAGTCTTATTAAATTATGAATGCGATCGTCTAAATGCTATCATATTTTTTGATATCCTTGTGAGATTCTACCGTATCTCTTAGATTATATATTATCCTATTAGAGTTGTAATTCTATTGGGTTAATGAATTTACATTTCCTACTACTATAAAGACACAATGGGGTGAGATAACACGCACCTCACAATCACACATCTCTCTTCTATCTTGTTGTGTCGCACCCACTCTCTTTGTCCTTTATATTGTTTAGTTAAATTGGCCTACAACACGTTATTAGCACGCTCGTGCCTGAAAGCTAAGGAAACTGACGCTGATGAACGGAAGGTTCATGGAGGAGGTTTTTCTACAAGTTCAAAGGCTCAAATCTTTTATGCCAATCAGTATCTACTAAAATCCAGTTAGACATTTTCAACGATCATGAAGTATGAAAACATTTTCCATAATGCATGAACCATGTCTATTTATATTTACCTTACTCTCTCTCTCTCTCTCTCTCTCTCTATATATATATATATATATATATGTGTGTGTATATATATATATTGTATATATTCATATATTTGTCAATATATTTATGTTCATGCATAACGCAATTATGAATTTGCTATGTGGAATTTGTGAGTCAATGAATCGAAAGAAAATGCAAGCAATTAAGGTTTTATCAAACCCTCGAAATTTTTGAAATAAAATAAAAAAAAATAAAAAACTGAGATTTGCGTCTAAGCCGCGGCTTTAAGCCGCGCCACCACGCCTAGCCACGCTGGCGCGCCTGGACGACCTCATTTTTGGCATTTACGATTCAATATTCCACGATCTAATCTCAATGGTTATGATCTTAGTATTACCAAATTCTTTCTTCAGCTTTGTTGGCGATTTTGTGCGCAATCCTTATTGTAGGGGTCACTATTTGTTCTTTTTGTAGTTCCTCTTTGAAGTTGGCACTACTTGTGTGCAAAGAGTGTGTTCCTTACCGGTTTTATTGGTGATTTTGTGAACAAAGTCTCCCATGAAGCGGACTATGAAGTGATTAAACTTCTAGTTGTTGGGATTAAAGTTCATTTGGCTTTGGAGTGCTGCACCATTGGCTAGGAAGGGAGCCCAACGTTATGGCTCTTGTTCTGGCCTGTAGTGTAGGTTGTAGATGCAGGCAGCCATGGCTGCTGAAAACCCAAGCATGTAGGGAGTGCCATTTGTCATGGTTTCATAATTTTCAATTATGTTTTCCTTCCTCTAGGGCACGTGAACCAATGAATTAAAAATTTGGAGATTGGGAGCACCTACAAAAATTCAAAGAGGGGAAAGTTCTGAAAGGAATTGCAATAGGTTATTCGAGAATTAAATCGGGCTCTCAATGAAAGCAACAATTTGTGGTAGCAAAAATTCGTTGTTTTCAGTCTTGACAAAATTGTATCTACAAAACAATTAAGCACTTTTGATCAAAGACCAAGGCCACGTGCCCACGAAATGGGAAGGGGGGAGGGGGGTTTGGCTAATGGATATTTGGTGCCTAAGTAAGTTTCTCTAAAAAGAAAGAGTAGGTCTTAATTGCGTAGCAAAAGCTTACCAGAATTTGTGTAGAATGAGGTATTTATAGTTAGATAGCCTACCACATTATAGGGATTGTCTTGCCATGTGTTGATGTTCAGTTGGCCAAAGTGCGTTATACGTTGGATGGAGGAGAGAATTATCCCAAATATATTATTAATTAAATATTATTTTCAGATTATCTCGTGCGTTCTTGATTGGTTTTGGTTGTGATTCATTACTTAATTGAGTTGGTCTTCAATAAGGAAAGCTTAAAGATAGGGATTAGTTGTTAATCATATCTTTTATTTCCTTGTCCTGATCTCCTTACCATAGGTAGCGGAACTTGTAGCAGCAGAGGTCTTCATGGTGGTTGTATTGGCACATGGAATGGATGTAAACCTCGCCAATTTAATGAGGACATTCTTATCTTGTGGGTAAAAGCTAATTGATGTAAACCTCCACATGTCAACTCTAATATTTTTCGAATTATTTTTGGCTCCACAAGCGCCAACTGAAAAGCTAGCAAATAATTAAGGATCGTCCGTCATTCAAACAAAGACCCACAATTCACAATCATGAAATATTTTATTTTAAGATTGAATGGAACTTCGTTGAAAAACTATTACTAACTTACATAGGACATATATGCTAAATGTAATCTTCAAAACAAACCTTATCCATGAAAAAATCACATGGAAAACTCATAGAGCACGAACAAAATGGCACACATGCCAAAATTAATAGTTAGAGTTGACAATTCCACAATTAATAAATTAATGATGAGCTTTAATTTATCTAGGTTTAATCTACACAAAACGTCCTAAATTGCCTCAGTGAAAGCAAAAAGATGATCCTAATTATATTGTGACCTGACTATAAAAACAATATATAACTAACTCTAAGCAAGATGGAGAAAAAGGGAGTGAACAGAAAAAAGTTGGAGATATATCTAGTGGCCGTATCAAAATCGATTTCAGTTGCCTGCATAATACGGAAGAAAATGCAGGAGTCAAAAGTCAAACGCCGAAATGTATATATACATAGTTGTCAAAACTCTGTTTTCTGTTTGGATGTCTGGAACTCTCTCTTCTTTGTCACACGGGTCGCAGCCACAATGATTAAAGATAGTCAACAACAGCAACAGCAACAGCCCACGAAAGATTGTGCGAACGAAAACCATCCGTAAGTATTGAGTGGCTGCTATTGATGCTGAACCAGTCTAGGGTTTTCTTATGGTTTAGCATTCTATTAATTTGTTCATTTTTTTTTAGTATACTAGCTTTCATGCATGCACCACGACGTACTAAAAGCGATTTATACGTTTTAAAAGTATTTGTATGCGTAAATTGACAAAAGAAAAGTCAAATATTTGAAGTAAATGAATAATATTAGATCATGCTAAAAGAAATTTTTCATAAACCAATTAAAGCAACTGAATTCACATAATAAAATCGGTCTTTATAGAATTTACATTAAGAATAAAGAAAATAATATTTAATAAACAATAGATTGAATCACATTATTGCTAGCTCATTGTGAGGCTAAGCCCACCCGCTCCCTCTTAGTGTAGATAATATCGTTTGTTAAAAAAAAAAAAAATCATTGAACAACTAATTTAATCACATTAGTATCAGTGTGTGAAAGAACTTTCTTTATAACCGGTATTTAATAAACAACTGATTGAATCACATTATTGCTAGTCTATTGTGAGGCTAAGCTCACCCCTCTCCACTTTAGTGTAGATAATATCGTTTGTTAAAAAATAATAATAATAATAATCATTTGATAACTAATTTAATTACATTATTATTCGCATGCGAAAGATTTTTTTTATAACCGGTATTACACACCTCTTAAGATGTTTTGAACGTGTTTAAAAATAGAGAAAATAATATTTAATAAACAACTGATTGAATCACATTATTGCTAACCCATTGTGAGGTTAAGTCCACCCCTTCCCCCTTAGTGTAGATAACATCGTTTGTTAAAAAAAAATCATTTGATAACTAATTTAATCACATTATTATTTGTGTGCAAAAGGCTTTTTTTATAACTGGCATTACACGCCTTTTAAGATGTTTTGAACTTGTTTAAAATAAAGAAAATAATATTTAATAAACAACTGATTGAATCACATTATTGCTAGCCCATTATGAGGCTAAGTCCACCCCTCCCCCTTAGTGTAGATAATATCGTTTGTTAAAAAAAAAAAACAATCATTTAATAACTAATTTAATCACATTATTATTCACGTGCGAATGACCTTTTTTTATAACCGGCATTACATGCCCCTTAAGATGTTTTGAACGTGTAAAAAAAAAAACAATCATTTGATAAGTAATTTAATCGCATTATTATCTGCGTGCGAATGACCTTTTTTATAATTAACATTACACGCCTTTTAAGACTTTTTGAACATGTTTAAAAATAGAGAAATTGAATCACATTATTACTAGCTTATTGTGAGGTAATAATTATAAAAAAATAAAAAATAAAAAATAAAAAAAATAAACACACACACACACACAAATTAATTATTACAAAATATACTATTAAAATGACGAAAATGCCTCTGCCTTATTTGATGCATTATTTTGGGATGCCTTTGAAGGTTTTGTTTTGGGGGCATTTTTGTCTGTAGCATCTATGACAGTATGGTTCCTAGGTCAATTATCTAAATAGGAAACTAGATATTAATCATTGAAAAATATTATTATCTTTAGACTAAAACCTTAACCAAGATAAAAAACTAATTATAGTCCTTTGACTTATATCCAAGTAAGCATTTATACTTAATGCCAGACTTAATTTTTTTTTTTTAATGTAATTTTTTTCTTCCTATATTATCCTTGAGTGAATTATAATGCCTCATATTTAATTTGTTTATAACTTTTCATTTTATTGCTAACATAAATGACTCTACCGAAAAATGAAACTTTTTGTCCAACCCAAAAAAATTATCTTCAATTCGACCAAAAAAAAAAAAAAATCTTCAACCATGTAAGAAGAAAGGGCTAGGGCCACCATCCACAACTAATATTTCTTCTTCTTAGATGTCACATACCGGCCTCGGCCCCCAACACATCCCGGGCTCGACTTCACTGTAGTACGATATTGTCCACTTTGGGCCCTAACCGCGCCCTCACGGTTTTGTTTCTGTGAACTCACACGAGAACTTCCCAGTGGGTCACCCATCCTGGGATTGCTCTCGTGCGAACTCGCTTAACTTCGGAGTTCCGATGGAACTGAAGCCAGTGAGCTCCCAAAAGGCCACGTGCTAGGTAGAGATGGGAATATACATATAAGGCTTATAGGATCCACTCTCCTGGGCGATGTGGGATGTTACAATCCACCCCCCTTAGGGGCCCGACGTCCTAGTCGACACACTTTCGGCCAGGGATTGGCTCTGATACCAAATTGTCAAATCTCGGCCCGAGCCCCCACCACATCCCGAGCTTGACTCCACCATAGCACGATATTGTTTGCTTGGGGCCCCGACCACGCCCTTACGGTTTTGTTTTTGGAAACTCACACAAGAACTTCCGAATGGGTCACTCATCCTGGGATTGCTCTCACGCAAACTCGTTTAACTTCGGAGTTCCGATGGAACCCGAAGCTAGTGAACTCCCAAAAGGTCTCATGCTAGGTAGAGATGGGAATATACATATAAGGCTTACAGGATCCACTCCCCTGGGCGATGTGAGATGTTACATTATACATCTAATAGTGCATGATTTATTTTTACCATATTTTTCTACTGTTGATGATTTATTTTTACCTTCTCACACATCGAATCTACCGATTTTTTCTTTTGATGTTAATGTATCAATACTTCCGTACTTATATGTACGTATGTACCGACACTTCCGTACCAATGTTAATGTATCAATACTTTCATACCTATATGTATGCATGTACCTAGGTATATGTATGTACCGGCGCTTCCATACTGATACTTATGTACCTATGTGCACGTACCTACACATATCTACAAACACTTATCCAATTCTTATATCTAGATAATAAGGAATTGTTATACTATTTTTTGTGTGATATATATATATATATATTAAGGGTTATTATTATTATTTTTTAACCAATTGTTTTTGTAGTTGATTTTTCTATCTTTGACTTCTTAAGGTGACTGACCTAAAATGACTATAGACCTAATTTGTTTGTCAGCAAGTATAAATTAGTATAATTTACCTTAATTGGATTTATCTTATTGACTTTCGTATCAAAATATAAATGTTTTTGAATTTTGAATGGTTTATTAACGGAATATATTTAAGCCTTAATTATAGAATAGGTTGACAATTTAAATGGCAAAGTTTGTAAATATGGTAGGTAATAGAGGTATCTTATAATATGATATGGTGGTGAATATTAAATTAGGGACTTAAATAAGATTTTGAAACCCATTCAGGTTTTTATATAAATTTTATAATTTTCTGTTTAGCAAGAATGTTCAAGCACAAATCATCTAAGTATAGAATTCATATCTACATATGTTGGAGTTGTAAAGTGAAAAGTAATTGTGGTTTTTAAATCTCAAATTTGCATTTCTCTATAAGACACGAAATGTTGTAAGCAGTCTCATTATGTAATTCTTCAATATTCACCCATGCATTAACCAAAGTAAAAAAAAAAGTCAAATTGAAAATATTTCCCTCAGAACGTTTCTTTGCTATTTATTTTAATTAATTAGTCTACATGAATTTTAATTTAGCTAGTTTTTCGTAAGCGAAGAATGTACTATTCACATTATGAAACTAAAATGAGTCATACTGAACATATTAATTTGTACGTAGTCTATCTAAATGGACCTTTCCGATTAAGTTGGTTAGTTCTTTAACTAAGAAGTATGAGTTCCTTACGACACTAGAGAAAACGTAACAGTGCAAGATTACTTTTCATCCCTCTTGCAAAGTTGACCTAACCAATCTCTCTTGAATACCGAAGCATTTTGTTTCTGGTATCCATTCAGTTCACACCAAATAGTTTTTTGACCGCAAAGTCTAGCTCTAAAAGGCTCCCAAACCAATTACAATTGGTAATCCAGTTTTGTACGCGTAGTATGATGTGGACCAAATCCTTGAGCATTACCAATTTGGCCATTAGGTTTTTTCTTATGTGTTGTCCAAGTCAGTAGGTCAGTCAACCACCACCTTTTCTTGTTCCTCATGATGTAGTGTGGTGACATGGACCACTTGCTGCTGTGCTTATGTTTACGTAGATGGAAAGGGATCCTCTCCGGATCCCTTCTACCAAATTCACTCAATCAGGAGATTCAGATTTTTGAAATTTGATCTAACAGTTAAAGATAAGGGTCTCTTTTAAAAGTTATAATAACTTTAGCTGTTTGATTAAATTTCAAAAGCCGGGATCTCCTGTTTAGTGAATTTGGTGGAAATGATCCAAAGAGGATCTGCGCTACGTAGATCATATAAATACATATAAATATATGCATTTGCAGTTGCCCTTTTTCTAAATGTTGGCTCGGCTGCTATATATCTCACCATCTAGGTAAAGTCACACGTTTATGCTTCCAAATAATTTGTTCAAAATCCACTTTCAGCAACTAATCTACTATAGATAATCTACTATCTAATTGAGTTTGAATCCCATATCAAAGAAAAAAGAGCGTTGTATGTGCTTATAAGTAATGTGGTTACTTTTCATTTTATTAATTAATTTTATGGTAGAACCTCAACTTTTTTCAACAATATCATACAGATTTACGGTATTAATATACTGCTAACAATGTTTCATGAAGTGAAAAACATAAGACAAGACCTAAAATAGATCAAAGCTCTATTCGTTCGACCATTTAACAAGAAATAGAGATACACACATGTACATGTCACATTTCAAAACAAATGAAAAGGCCAAGAAGGGTAAAGAAACAAGCGAGAAGGGAATGCATAACAAATCTTAAATGTACTTCTGGCTCCATCTATCTACTTCAATCATAACCTATTCTTTAAATGTACAACACTTAGTATTGTTATCCTGATCAGTAAATAATTTATCTCTCTCTCTTAGTCTCAATTTTGTATAGCAAATTGATATGTCTGTGTGTGTGTGTGTGTGTATATATGTATGTATGTATGTATGTATTATACAATATTTTGGTTATTAGTAAAAATGTAGCAAATTGATGGTTAGGAGTAAGTATCTACAAGATATAGTGGCAAATTATAATAATAACATTATAATAGCAAAGTTCAAGAAAATAGTGGCAAATTATAATAATAACATTAGATTGCAGATCATTTTTTTTTTTTTTTAAGAAAATAATAAGCGGCACATGCCATTCATTAGGGAATGAATGGGCAAAAGTTTGACAATGAGATGAAGAATATGACACCAAAAGAAGAGAGTACTTTCAAGCAAAACTCTAATCATACGAAATTAATAATCACAAATGCTGCAAGCAAGAATCTGAAAGAGCTGAAAGATCCATAGAAACCATTTGGCATCAAATAATGGAAGATTATGTGAGAGATCAAACTCTTCATAGTGGGATAGGAAACAAGCAATACTCATGTCTGAACAAAGTAAAGTAGGATATCGCAACTACAAATAACTTCATGATCCTGAAGCACCATTTACTAGTAGATCAAACAAACCCAAACATCACACCTCCGTTACTCTAGTGTAGAAACTTCCAAATTGACCTCATAATGAACAAAATCACATACAGTGAAACTACAAAAACTCGCCTAAAGAGATTGCAAAACATAGACAACTCTCATTGAGTTACTATAATCATTACAAATACTTAATAAAGACGACAATTGGCCAACATCACTGGTAACTTTACCACTTCTAGAGAGTTCCATAGCAACCTCGCACTAATTAAAGCAAACTCAACACAGATTTGACAAGGCAAGGAAGCCCAATCATAAACCCAGTCAAGGGAGACATAAACACCATGGAGCGAAATCAATAAGGTGGATCCGGGAAAAACATTAATCAGACAAACTTTGTCAAAAGGTAGGGACACTCAAATCGAACACACTAGAATAAAACTTGTGAAGAGAGTACGAGGAGGAGATCCCTGAGAACCTTTCTTGTAGTTTCTCACGACTCACTTCGGTATTTTTTTTTCCTCTTCCTATGTGGCTAGGGTTTTTAAAGAAGTAATTTTTTAAAGTTAAATTACGGTGTTAGATTAAATTAGAATTTTGATCAAATTATACTACAAAATATGCTTATTTGAAAATATGACTTATTATAAGTGTCATATTTGATGTTTTGTAATCACATATCACCTTCGAAAGGTGTTATCAATTCTATTATAAAGTGCTAAAGTAGAATCCTCATATCTACATTCTTCTCCTTAGTTTACATTTCTTGTACTAATTATAACTGTAATCTCTTTAGAATTCCTTCCACGATTGGTTGTAGCTCAACCCTATATATTTTACATATTGTCTGTTAATTTAATACAGGAGATATTTCTACATGGTATCAACCTAATTATGTCCTAGGGTTCTTCTCTCCGTAGTACACTATTATCTTTTGGGTTTGAGATTTTTCTGAGATCGGCACCTGTCACCTACCACCACCATGGGTTTGAGTCCAAAACTATCTTATCTGACTCCGTCAAATTAAGCACTTTCTTGTACACCATAATCTTTAAAAGTTCTTCGACGGTTCTTGCCCTCTCCCTTCCTCCACCATCTCTGGCCCCAAACGCAAAGAATAAGAAGGCATCTCTGCTCCTCAAACTCCCAATCCTGACCACCCTCTCTAGATCTAACAAGTTCAACTCGTTGTCAGCTACATCACTGGTGTTATTTCCGAATACATCATTTCTCTCACCGTTGGCCATGACATTAGGTTTGGGAGTGTCTCCATTTTCTCTTTCTCAATGTTTCATTGCCAATGAAGCGAACTTCGCTTCCAACTCTTTGACATGTCCAAGATATTAAGTGTTCATGCTTATATTACTAGACCACATACTAATTAGTGTCGAGATCTTTCGATAAAATCTCAGCACTATGTTCGAGTGTGGCTAAATTGGTGGAAGTACCCCTATGTGTGGCATTTGTGTGTAGGTGTGTGCGTAGATACATACAAAACCAAAATAAAAACTCAAGGAAAATCGATTTATTTAAGGGTGTAAACTAATAGATTATTCTCGATAATATAAGAGTTTTGATTTGCTCACCACCTTTATTTGGTGGTGAGCGTTATCACTTCTTAGAAAGTGTTATATGTTCAATGGATTAACTCGTTGAGCATGTAGTGTTCTCTAAAAATGGTGGCCTTGTTCAGAACCGAGATTTAAATACTAGATGTATATGATCAATGAATGACTCATGGAACTTTGAGGACCCTCATTGTCTAGTTGTTCATACACCTGTAGCGATGTTTTATGGGGTGGATATATATACTTTTTGGTGGGCAGATGTACAAAACAATAATTAGTAGTGATTAGGACATATCTTCACAACTAATCAAATCTTAAATTACTTTTGTAGAACGTGTGTGTTTGTTAGTTTGTATTAATTAATTTATGCTCTCACATTATACCCAAGTACACTAGTTTTATGTGATTGATCGATCATTTGGAAACAAAGAGATTATGTGCCTACCACGTTTACAGTGATTAATTTATATATGCACTTGGATTCTCAGTGCTTGGCACGCATTTTGTTTGCATGCGCCAGATATCACTGCAAGGAAAATATATAGCTCTTTGTATGGAGAAATTTTTCAAAGTAATGTTATTGTTGGAGAATAGATTCTAAAATGTTATTAGATTAATTATAATTTAGATTGATTTATTCTATTTTTAATTGCACTAAAACCTTTTGGGATAAATTTCAACACTTGTTATATTGTGTAAGTGGTTAAGTTAACACAATATTGATATGATTAGTAGTCACTAGTAGAAAAAATCATTTGCACAACCAAACCTTATGCGATGACATAAAACTCGTTGTGAAAAAAGGTTAGCGCGACAAAGGTAACATTCCGTCGCTCAAACCCGTCGGAAATAATTTAATGGGACAAACATCTTGAGTGATGCCATGTTTTGTCGTGCAAAAGTAGCTTAAGCGACAAAAAAAACTTGTCGTTGCGCAAAGGTTCACAGAAAAAGGCGCGAATGCCTGTATTTTTGGCGCCCAAAAAAGCGCAACCAATTTTTCATCGCGCAAAGGTTCTATCAGTTGTTTGGTCAAAGTGTTGAATGCAGTATTTACTCCATGGTTTTGCGCAACGAAGGTTTCGTCGCCCAAAGTAGTCTGAATTCCTTTAAATAGCCAGTTTCACACTTTCTCTTCACAATTCAATCCGAAAACTCTTTACTTTCACCAAATTATTATTCCAATTTTTGTTCGTTTTTCCGTACGCAATGGCGGACTTTGGTGGTCTTTCGTCGAAGAGAGTTCAGGGCGAAGGTTCTGAGAAAGGTAATACGTACTAAATTTTGTTGGTTGTTTAATTAATTAAATATTTAAGTAGGCTAATATAAGTTTTTATTTTGTTGGTAGACAAGAAACAGAAGAGAGTTGCGACATGCGTTCAATACTTACTCATAATTAGTAAGATATCAGAAGTTAGATATAGTGAACAAGTTTAGGGGTGACGTCGGGGTACTGGTGCGTGACAGATGGGGAGTGAATTAGGAGTCTTGGAGACGTCCCCGAGGAGATAAAGATGGATGATCGATGCATTAGCAGTACGTATAAATTATTAAATAGTTAAATAATAATTTAGTTCTTTAGATAAAACATAATAGTGATATGTATAATTTATTTATTTTTGCATATCAGCCTGATTGGGACATCGACAAAAGTGACGCAAATCTGATGAAGTGCACTGATGTCGTGTTCAAATATTGTTTTTGGGAGTTGAAGTTTGATGTTGAGCATGACACAGAAAGGCATGGAGTGGTTGAACCAGCAGACGATTAGAATAGTTTTTTTTTTATTAGTGTATTTATGGTTTATTAAATAATGATATTGAATTATTATTAATTTGAAAGAATAAATTTATATGGATTGTATTTATTTTGTTTCGTTTCGAGAACAGATTTCTAAAATATTATAATATTGACATTATTTTGTTGAGAAACTGTTTTCGAGGCGGATTAAAATAAATATTTTCAGTTAATCGCGCAAGGCTTTACGCGACAAAACTTTTGTAGCTAAAACCTTTGCAGGATGAGATTTTGTTGTGCAAAAACACTGTGAAACAGTCACTTAGCGCCACTTAATTATGCGTCGAAATTTTGGTTGCACATAACATTGAGGGACGAGATTTTGTCCATCAAAGCGATGGTCGGTGGCATTGAAGTCGTGGCATTTATTGTGTATTTATTTCGTACTTTGCGCAACGAAGGTTTCGTCGCTCAAAGGTTATGCATGACGAAGGCTTCGTCGCGTAAAGTGTTACGTTTTCTTTATAAGCACATATTGTTTTGCAATTTTCTTCACACTGTTTTGTACATCTGATGGGGGATAATAGGGGTAGTAGGAGAGTGGCGGCCCAAGATCGAATGGTGGAAAGAAACCGGACCCCATGATATGACGCAATATGTGAAGTTTGTGCATTCGATTCGTTTAGCAATGCATAACAATTGTCCTACTGCTAAGTGGTGCTCTTGGAAATTTATGCCTTAGGACGTGAAAAAGGCAGTGATGGATCAACTATTAGTAAGTGCGACAAATGTTGAAAATAATTCATTTTGTGAATTTTTTTATATGTTGTAATTAATTCCTTGCATATATGTGTAGCAGTGTAACTATACTCTTGATGATATGAACGAAGAGTTGATGAAGTTGATGGAGGAGGCATTGAAAAGGGGTTGTAAGCACTGGCGTTATAACGTGGAGCAGAATGGAGGACCAGCGGAGTAGTTTTAAATTTATATTTTTGAGGACAATATTTATTTTTAATATTTCATTTTAAGTTATGTATTCGGACTTAATTGGCCCTTAATTCATGTTTTGTTGTTTAAATAATTGAATTGGTTAATTTACTTTATTTGAGTTTTCTATTATTTTTAGAATAAATATTATAATTGAATAAGTCTTTGTAATTATGAAATTTACGTAAATATAGATTATGAAGATTTATGTTTATGTAAATTTCATAATTATAATCAATTACATATCTGTTCATCGCTAAAAATTTTGCGCGATGAAATATTCGACGCAATAAGTACGTGCAACGAAGTACTTATTTGTCTTGCCTATTTCTTTTTGCGACGAAGTGTTCGTCGTGTAAAAGCCATAAAAATGGGGTTAAATTTACCGCCAAATTTCGAGTCTATACACTTTGAGTAACGAAACATTTGTCATGTAAAGGTGAAATCAAAGGGCAACGACGTCGGAGTTTTGCAAGACAAAGCCTTTGTCGCGCAAGATATTTACTCCAGACAGTCAGTTTTCTGAGTTAGGGGATTCAATGCTATTTAAGAGAATCGAGTTTTGAGTTTTGCACGACAAAGCTTTCATTGCGCAAAGTGGCCAAGGTTCCTATAAATATCCAGTTTCAGTTTTCATATTTCTCAAACCTTTTTTTGGATTACAATTCCAATTGTTATTCAAATTTAAGCATGATTGTCGACTCAGGTGCTCGTTCGTTGAAGAGGATGGAGGATGAGAGTTTCAAAAAAGGTAATACCCACTAAATTAATTATGTGATTTCTATACATTTTATACTTTGCATTATTATTTTTAATATAATTTTTTTTAGTAGACAAGCGAAAAAAAAAAAAAAAAGAGCTGAGCCTGTGGTCCAATACAGTTTTGGAGGGAGCTGCTACCGAATCAATTATGAAGAATTGATGGGAATTCAGAAGTCGGATATGCGCAACAAGTTTATGCGCGATGTGCGGATATTAGTGCGTGAGAAATGCAGTGCGGATTGGGAGTCTTGGAGAGCTGTCCCTGAGGAGGTAAAGACACACTTGGTCGATGAGTTAGATCCTGATTGGGACATTGACCAAAGTGACCCAAATTTGATGAAGTGCATCGACAACATATTCAAATCATCTTTCTAGGAGTGGAAGTTTGATGTTGAATGTGAGGCAGAATTGAACCAAATACTAGAACCACCAGTGGTAGAATAGAATTTTATTTATGTTTTTCTTTTATGTTTAATTCAATAATAACATTTGGGTTTTAAGTTTTTATTTATGAACGTTACTTTTTAATATGCAATTTTAAAGTTTTTGTTGAATAAAATATTATTGTAATAAACATTATATTAATTAAATATGCATGCATGTTTAATTAATTTAAACATTTGTAAATTTGTTCGTGTGTAATTTAATACTTTGTTTATTAAGTGTGTATGTGATTTAAAATGAATAAAGTAATAAATGAAAAAAAAAGTATATAAAAAAATGAAAAAACAAATAGCGACGAAATTACTTTTTTGTCGCTTAAAGTGGAATTGCGTGACGCTACACTGTCGTCATGCAAAGGTTATCAGAAAATGCGAGACTGGCAATGAGTTGGCGCTAGAACGTGGAATGCATATGTTTTACACGACGAATGTTTCGTCGCGCATGGTGGGTCAAAAAGGGCGATAAAGGAGAACAAATTTTACGCCATGTATTTGAATGCACAGATTTTGGGGGACGAATGCTTCGTCGCGCAAGAGTGAAATTTAATTCAGCTTCCCAGATTCAGAGAGGCAGAAACTACAAATTCATTGTAGCTCTACCTCTCCTCCCTCAACTCAATATCTCTCCTCTTCCTTAGCTCGATCACTCGGTCTTGTGCTCCCGCTCTTCATCACCTATATATCATTTGGTAACAAAATTACACAACGAAACTAACAAAATTAAATTTGTTGTGTGTAGGTGTTTTTTTTTTAACGACTATCGGGGAGGAACGCATTAGGAGGTATATTTTCTTCGACTATTTCATTAACATTAAATGTAGTTTATTTATTTGTATTTTAGCATTTATGTGATACAATTTATTTGTATGCAAACATTTTTGTATGAAGTTAAGTACTAACTTCGTACGTTATTTTCATGAAAACTAAGTTTCTTGTATGAGAATTAGTTGGATTTCGCACATGGATGCGAAAGCATGATTGCGGTCCAATTAATTCTTGAATTGTCCCAATTTTTGGACAGTTTGGGAATGCACAGTTATGTGTCGCAGTTCACAGTTTACGGATTAGATTTCGATAAGGTGAAATTTGGTAGCATGTTTATGCGTTCTTCGAGTGCTGCGTACGTATTTAGTACATACGTGCTACACTTGAAGAACAATAGGGATATGCTGCCAAAATTTTTCAACATCGAAATCTAATCTGATAGAGCCATGAAATACGACATGTAGCCGTGCATTCCTGAATGGGATAGAACCCTTATCGGAGGCATAAGGTGGCATGTTATAATTGAAGTGTTTGTAACCATTGTGATTTTGTTTTTTTTTTTTGCAGACGATATTGATAGACTGTGGATACAAAATCCTAACAGATGTGCAGACGAATACTTAGATGGAATAAATTAGTTCATTGATTTTGCAATGGCACACAACTAGGGTTCACCTCTAATTCGGTGTCCGTGTAGGAACTGTAACAATTCAATGGTTGAGTATTATGAAAATGTTCGATACGATTTAGTACGACATGGTATAATGGAGACATATACCACTTGGAACCATCATGGGGAACAACGGAGACGTATACCACTTGATCCAAACAAACAAATTATGGATATCCTAGATGATGCTTTTTCAGATGCCTCAACCAATTTTGATCAAGAAGGGGGAGATGACGTCCCTCGAAGCATGGATAGTGGAGCCTTTAAAAATTATGAAAAACTATTAAAAAGTGCTAAACAAGAATTATAATCCGGTTACGAGGATTTTTCGCTATTGACAGTTATTGTGGAGTTGATGCATGGAAAAATAAAATTTTGGTTGTCCAATTAGTGCTTTGATTACTTTTCAGGGTCTTTTCAAAAGGATGCTTCCAAATGACTATTGTTTACCTAAAGATCACAAAAGTGAAAAGAAGGTGTTGAATGGTCTGGGATTGGGCTATGAAAAAATTCACGCGTGTAAAAAAAATTGTGTATTGTTCTATAAGGAGAATGAAGCGCTAGATAAATGCCCTATATGCAAAGAGTCAAGGTTTAAAATGACAGCTCAAAATAGAACGATGAAGATTCTAATAAAAGTTATGCGTTATCTTCCAATAAAGCCCAAGCTTCAGTGTTTGCATATGTCGACGCATACTACTAGCGACATGACATGGCATAAGGACAGATGGGTGGATGATGATTTGATAAGGCATCTAGCTGATGGTGAGGCATGGAAAGAGTTTGATCGTTTGTACCCTGATTTTGCATGAGAGCTGCGGAACGTAAGATTGGGGCTAGCCACAGGTGAATTTAATTAGTTCGGGGAATCAAACCAAAACCATAACACCTGGCCAATCTTCGCAATTTCGTACAATTTACCGCCTTGATAAAGCATGAAGAAAGAATATATGATGATGACTATGTTGATAACCGAGGATCCGGGCAAGTCTATTAATGTTTATTTGCGGTCATTGGTCCATGAGCTGAAAGATTTGTGGGAAAATGGAGTTCCGATATACAATAAATCAACTGGGCAGATGTTCACCTTGTTGAGCAGCAGTGATGTGAACTATAAACGATTTTCCCGCATATGCTATTATGTCCGGGTGGAATACTAAGGGTTTTATGGCATTCCCAGTTTGCAAGGAGGACGCAACGTCTTCTTGGCACGCTGGGAAAGTTTGTTTCCTAGGGTATCGAAGATGGCTGCCGTGGGACCATGAGTGGCATCAGAATAAGACAGCATTCTTCGACGGAATAGAGATTCAGCCAAGACCTAGAGAATGGTCCGAAGAAAATATTTTAGCACACTTGAATCGTTTGGATTTTGGTCCGTTTGGCAAATCGGTAATAAGACGATACCAAACACCCATCTAAACTGGACACACAAGAGTATGTTGTTTGAGCTGCCATACTGGTCTATATTGAAACTGCGCCACAACCTCGATGTTATGCATGTTGAGAAGAACATGTTTGATACACTGGTTAGAGCTATATCAGACATCGAGGGAAAGACAAAGGACACAATCAAAGCTCAAATCGATTTGGAGCGAATGGGAATAAGGCCACGTTTATGGATGACGAGGGAGGGTAAGATAGCTAGAAAGGGGCTAGCTCATTTTTCAGTAAAACCAAAGAAGAGAGAAGAGTTTTTAAAGTTTCCATCCTCCGTAAAGTTTCCAGATAGGCATGCTTCAAATATCGAACACCTATTGCCAAGTCACACTGCAACGTCTGCTCCCGATTGGTATTCAACACCTATTGCCAGAAGATGTGGTGAAATTGATGTACAACAATTACACACTGACATTGTCTAAGTCCTATGCAAGTTTGAACAAATATTTCCTCCTCCTTTCTTCACAAGCATGATCCACGTGATGATTCACTTACTTGCCGGACCCGTCAACTATCAATGGATGTATCCAATCGAAAGGTATAAAGTCCTTAGTCATTAATTAATTCATGATCAATTGACGATTTAACTTATTTGAATCATCACAATTTTATTTTTACAAATTACTGGATGAGTTAAAAAAGAGTGTAAGAAACAAGTAACTTCACCGCATATAGTAAAACTACAAAAACTCGCCTAAAGAGATTGCAAAACATAGACAACTCTAATTGAGTTCCTATAATCATTAAAAATACTTAATAAAGACGACAACTGACCAACATCACCGGTAACTTCACTTCTAGAGAGTTCCATAGCAACCTCGCACTAATTAAAGCGAACTCAACACCGATTTGACAAGGCAAGGAAGCCCAATCATAAACCCGGTCAAGGGAGACATAAACTCCATGGAGCTAAATCAATGAGGTGGATCCGGGAAAAACAATCAGACAAACTTTGTCAAAAGGTAGGGACACTCAAATCGAACACAAAGTACAAGGAAAAAAAAAAAAAAAAAAGACTTGTGAAGAGAGATTCGAGGAGATCTCTGGGAACCTTTCTTCTTGTTTCTCACGACTCTCTTTGGTATTTTATTTCCTCTTCCTATGTGGCTAGGGTTTTGAAAGAAATATCTTTTTAAAGTTAAATTAGGGTGTGAGATTAAATTAGAATTTTGATCAAATTAAATTACAAAATATGCTTGTTTGAAAATATGACTTATTGTAAGTGTCATATTTGTTGTATTGTAATCACGTTTCACCTTCGAAAGGTGTTATCAATTCTATAATAAAGTTCTAAAGTAGAATCCTCGTATCTACATTATTCTTCTCCATAGTTTACGTTTCTTGTATTAATTATAACTGTAATCTCTTTAGAATTCCTTCCACGATTGGGTGTAGCTCAACCCTATATATTTTACATATTGTCTGCTAATTTAATACCGGAGATATATTTCTACATGGTATCAACCTAATTAAGTCCTAGGGTTTTTCTCTCCACCGTACACCATTATTTTATGGTTATGAGATTTTTCTAAGGTCGGCATTGTGAAGCCAAAAATAATCAAGAAAAATATGGAGGCGACATATGGATTCTTGGGCAAAAATGTCAAGATTACCCTTGAGGCACACCAGGATTTTTACGCGTAAGCAGCGTCAAATATTCGCCACAAGGTAACTCCCAAATTATTTCTTTCAAATTATATTAATTGGCTAATTAATTAATTTATTAATTAGCTAATTGATAACAATTAACACAAAAAAATACCACATATGGCCGGTCCCCATTCTCCTAATAAGGCTGGCCATACCCCTATATATAGCCCCTCATTCTCTCTAAAATCCAAGTTCAACATTCTTGCAAAATTCTCCAAATTCTTTAAACATTTTCCTCTCAAATTCTAATTTTGGCATCGGAGGTTCTTTGGCCAAAGCCCCCGCCCCGCCCCCCCCCCCCCCCCCCCCCCCCCCCCCCAAAATTCATCGTGGGTGAGTGAGGCTCTTGGCCTTGACCAAAGGTGTTAATTGTTTTGTAGGTGCAATTTTGTCCAATAAGAAGAAGACAGAAATTTGCATTCACAAATTGGTGCTTTCATTGAGAGTTGAGTCATACACTCGTATAAGATTCTCGCATACAAGGTTTTTCGTTTTCTTGTTCATTTGTAGATTTTTCATACGTTCTTATTCTTGAAATTTTTATTTCTAAAAATTCTTTGATAAAACGTAAAAGAAAAGTATAATGGCAAGGAAACCTCGACGACTGAAAATTCCAGCATTCAAGAATTAGGACCGCAGCGATCTACAAGGCTCAACACAACGATGAGTGGAGCGGCACCACCCCCATGGGGCACTACCACAGTGGCCACCCTCGGCAAAACCCAAAGTGCCAAGGTCAAGGCCCAAGCCATGCCACTTCAACCTTCAAAGGCCAAGCCCTAGCCGAGTCGGCCTATGCCGCCCAAACCCAACCTAAACCCAACGCATTCCAAACCGAGCCCAAGCCTCGCACCCACGTGCGCCACACATCGAGTAGCCCACTTCCGTGGCCCAACCTGCTTCCATGGCTTTCTAAGCAGCTCAAATTGGTCCAAGATTAGTTCAATCGTCCCGACTTCAAATTTTTGGGCTTACGATTGAAGCGGGAGCATTTTTCCTATACTTCTCTATGGATTTGACATTCCCCAATTCGAATCTCACGCCCAGACTCTACCACACTTCCATTGCTCAAGGAAATGCATTTCTTCCAAGCACTTCCAATCCGAATGGCGAACAACATTTGTCTCGACAAGTCATAGAGTTGATGAGTGTCCTCGCACAATAGACGACATTGGTGAATCAGCGCTTGCATCACACTGAGATGTAATGTGCCCAAAACGAGGTGTCCCAAAGTAGGATAAGGGCAGACGAAGAACTTCTTTAGCAACGTCCCGACGAATAGTCACTCGACCAGCCATGAATCGAGCGTTCGGGCAGTGTACACTCTCGATT
Source organism: Pyrus communis (assembly GCF_041283825.1). Classification (NCBI taxonomy): domain Eukaryota; kingdom Viridiplantae; phylum Streptophyta; class Magnoliopsida; order Rosales; family Rosaceae; genus Pyrus; species Pyrus communis. Next base: position 6,878,649 of record NC_142574.1, on the reverse strand, counting down.
GGGCCCTCTAGATAGCGTGCACTCTCGACTAGGCCCATGGACGAGCATACACTCACGGTTGGGGCCACACTCTAATAATCAACATGAGCAGCCTTCCAGGCGAAGTGTTCATTCGCGGCTAGGCCCGCAGGGAGCATCATCCACATCACATCGGAATAGGCAGTATGATGGACGGCGAAAAGCAGTCACTCAATCCGGCTCAAGTTCAACCGGCAGCCTGCGAAGAATTCTTGTACCTGCTAGGAACGAACCACATGCACTGCCACTGCGGCATAGAAGAGCCGAGCAACCTAGACTAGTAAATCAAGACTGGGGGTAGCCAAGAACTCCGCTACCCCCAACAAAGGCATATTCAGGAAGAGGTAGAAAGGCTTCTAAATGAGCGATTACACGATTTTTAACTCAACGAAGTCTCCGATGAAGCACTACGACGGGACATGACCAACATGAGTAGGTCACCCTTCATGGATAAGATCGAGTAGGTAGAGCTTCCATGTAAGTTTAGCATGCCACATTTCATATCTTTCAAAGGAGATGGAAATTTGGAAAGGCACTTGAAGCACTACCAAAGCACGATGGTTATTTATCAGAACAACTATAACCTTATATGCAAGATATTTGCCACCACTTTACAAGATGAGGCTCAAGATTGGTTTCACACCCTACCACCACAATTCATCCAGAGTTTTGATGATCTTTCCTTGGTTTTCACCAAAGAATACTCATCCTACCGCTCGATCAAGAAAAAGTTTGACCACTTGTTCAAAGTGAAAAAGAACCCAAAACAGTCGCTCCACGACTATGTGAAAAGGTTTAAAACAGAGAATCTGAAGATAGTCGTATACGACAACTCGATAGCAAGTGAAGCCTTCCAAAAAGTACTCCTAACAAACCACCCACTATTCGGAAAGTTGATCATGAAAGAAGATCTAACTCTGGCAAAGAAGCATGCACTTTGGGACAAGGCTCGACGAGCAGACAAGGCCCCCGAGCAGCTTAAAAAAGAGTCGGCAGCGGCTCAACAGAAGGATGACGAGAAGCAGTCCAACAAAAGCAGGCAGGATGCCAAGCATAGGGACCGACCCATGACCAAGGAATGCTCGACAACCAAGAACTACTCTAAGTTCTCAATCTCGATCCACCAAATCCTTCGCAACATCAAGAACGAGCCATGATTCAAGCTGTCGAAACAATCAAAGGGAGATACTTCCAAGTTGGATCACACCAAGTATTGTGCATTCCACCGAGGACCTGGTTACACAACCGACGACTGCTACACTTGGAAAAACTACCTGAACAATTTCGTGAAAGAAGGAAAGGTCGACAGATACTTGGACAAGCGAGCTGCACAGCCTAAAAGGAACACAGACGCCGACAAAGAGCCATCAACCAAGACAAATTGAATCAATCAATAGTATCTTCGCCAAATCCGAGCACTTGAGGGCAACTAACAACTCCAAAAAGAGGAAGATCTAGCATACTCTACTAGTCTTGCAGGTCTAAGCCGTCGACACCCAACCTGGACTCATCGTTAGCTTCACCAAGCAGGATGCAAAAGGCGTGGACTTTCCACACGACAACGCACTAGTAGTATCTGTCCAACTAGCTCATACTGTAGAAGATAGAATGATGGTTGACAATGGAAGTGCAGTCAACCTACTTCAAATCTCAGTAATTCAGAAGATGGGCTTGGAAAACACAATTATACGCTGAGCGGAGGTACTCACCAGATTCAACGAGCACACCTCGACTGCCATCTTGACGTGAAAACATTGCCAGTTGTCTTAAAGCAGATGTTCACGATCTTAAGTGACCAATCTCCTTACAATGAGATTCTTGGGAAACCTTGGTTGATCAAGTTGGATGCCATCACTTCCGTCAAGTATAAAAAAATTTGATTCCACATCCTAGGATGAGAAATCGAAGAAATCAAGTCTGACCAGGCTGCATCTCGACAACGCGCTGTGCAAATATTGAAGGAATAAAAAAAAAGACCTCTACCCCGTAGAGGCTACCGAGGTCTAAAAGGACGAAGAAGCTACCTAATAGCAATTACAGTAAGCAGATCAAGAAGATGGTGCCTAAGCAGACGAGATAGGATGGAAACCTGAAGAGGACACCGAGTACATCATTCTTGATCCCCAGCAGCCAGAAAAGACGGCTAGAATCGACTCACGTCTAAGCCCAACCGAGAAGGAATAACTCACAACTTTCCTTAGAGAAAATCTTGACGTCTTTGCATGGTCACCTTCATGCCCGACATTGATCTCTAGATAACTTGCCACAAGTTGCACGTCGACCCCGCTCCCAAACCGGTGATCCAAAAAAGAAGGCATTTTGCACCTGAACGAGTGATGATCATTGAAGCAAAAATTGAAAAGCTATTGGCAGCTGGATTCATAGAATAGGTGGCGTACTCAGCATGGTTTGCCAATGTCGTGCTAGTAAAGAAGAAAGAGAAGGGCAAATTGAGGGTTTGCACAGATTACACCGACCTCAACAAAGTATGCCCAAATGATCCTTATCCACTTCCTCAAATCGATTTATTAATAGATTCAACTTCTGGGAACCAGTTGCTAGTTTCTTGGACGCCTATTCCGGCTACAACCAAATAGCCATGTACGAGCCTAACAAAAAGAAAACCGCATTCGTGATCGAGCGAGGTACCTATCGCTACAAGGTCATGCTCTTTGGCCTCAAGAACGCAGGAGCTACTTACCAAATGTTAGTAAACATGATGTTCAAGAAACAAATTAGAATAACCATGGAGATCTACGTCGACGACATCATGGTGAAGGGCAAGCAGTGGTCAGACCACATCGGCAACCCAGTGGAAACTTTCAACATCCTTAGAAAGTACAAAATGAAGCTTAATCCCTCCAACTGCACATTTGGAGTATCTTCAGGCATATTCTTAAGGTACCTAGTGGCCCAACGAGGAATCAAGCCATATCCCAAACAAATCCAAGCGATCCTAAAGATGAAATCTCCAACTACCTTGAAGGAGATCCAAAGCTTGACCGAACGAGCAACAATCCTCAACTGCTTTCTTTCACGATCCACCGATGGGTGCAAGCCTTTTTTCAAGGCCATCAAGAGGGCACAACGAGATAAATGGGATGAAGAGTGTGAAGGAACTTTCCAAGACCTGAAGAAGTATCTCACATCACCTCCCTTACTATGCAAGCCGGAAACAACAGAGGACTTATACATCTACTTGGCAGTCTTTGAAGTGGTAGTGAGCTCTGCCCTCATACAAGAAGAGCTGAAGGCCCAACTGCCGGTATTCTACACTTCTAACGCTCTTCTTGATGTGGAAACTAGATACCTAAAGATCGAAAAATTAATTTTGTCACTAGTTATTCCAGCTCGAAAGCTCATACAGCCATCGTTATGACTCAGTATCCTCTGTAATCAATCCTGCATGGTCCAGACGCTTCTCAACGAGTGATGAAATGGGCGTTGGAACTTGGCTAATATGGTTTAGTTTTTCAACCCCACACAACAATAAAGACGCAAGCCTTGGTGGACTTCATAATAGAATTCATGCCTAGCCTAGGCGACACAATAGAGTGGCCCAACGACGCCCCAAAAGCAGCCAAGCACACCTGAGCCGCACCTGCTCCCCTAAACGGAGAGTTATGGCATTTTCATGTCAATGGCGCATCCAACTACAAAGGCTCAGGAGCAGGCGTGGTCCTTGTCACCCCAAATAATTCAATGCTTGAGTAGGCAATCACTCTAGGCTTTAAGGCATCCAACAACGAAGCGAAGTACGAGGCCCTACTAGCAGGCCTTCGAATGGCAAAAGACTTGGCGGTGAAAAAGCTTGCAATTCACTTCGATTCCCAACTAATCACCAGCCAGACTACTAAGGAGTACATGACAAAACATCTAAAGATAGCGCAATACCTAGAGAAGGTACATAAGCAACTTAAGGCATTTCAGACTTGCACTCTCACTCAAATTTCACAGGTAGACAAAGCCCACGCGAACGCGCTAGCCGGCCTAGGCTTCGCCCTAGACCACCAACTCAAACGCTGTATTCCGGTGGAGTATCTAGACAAGCCAAGCATAGAGCCAAAGCCGGCAGCCGAAGTGTCATAGGTTAGTGTAACTCCCAACTAGCAAAGTTCTATTATAGATTACTTAGTTAATGGCACACTCCCCACGGAAAGGTTGAAGTCTAGAAAGCTCCAAATAAAGGCAGCACGTTATTACATATTGAACGGCATTCTCGTCTGAAGATCTTACACCATACCACATCTCTGCTGCCTAACGACTCCCGACAACCTAAAGGTTCTAAGCTCAATCCACGAAGGCGTTTATGGAAATCACTCTGGAGGTAAATCCTTAGCGCAGAAGGCTCTTAACGAAGGCTACTATACACTAAGATGCTAAGGAATTAGTACAAAAGTGTGACCATTGCTAATGCATCAAGCCGGTACCAGCACTGTCTGCCAACGAACCACACCTGCAGACGAGTTTTTGACCGTTCATGCAGTGGGCAATCGACCTGGTAGGGCCAATGCCGCCTGCTACTGGGGGCAGAGACATGATGATTATGGCAACTGATTACTTCACCAAATGGGTAGAAACAGAGCCCATGACAAACACATCTCAGACGGATAGAGAGCACTTCATATAAAGGAACATCATTTGCCGATTTGGCATTCCTCAATCCATTGTCACCGACAACTACCCGCAATTCGTGGGCAAAGATTTGGCAAAGTTCTTCCAAAAGTAAGGCACCAAGCAACACATGTCCACACCAAAATATGCTCAAGGTAATGGGCAAGCTAAAGCATCCAACAAAATGATTCTCGACTGCCTCAAGAAATCCCTCTCCGACAAGAAGGGAAAATGGCCAGATGAACTTCTCGGATGTCCATGGGCATATCGCACCATCAAAGGACAAGCAACCAATGAAACTCCTTTCTCTTTGGCATTTGGTTTAGAAGTAATCATTCATCCCAGTGTCAACATGCCAAGTATAAGCACTCTATTTCCAAGCATTGAGCAGAACAATAAGAAGATGGCCACAAGCTTAGATCTGGCAGAGGAGAAGTGCGAGCAGACCATCATCGGCATCATAGCCTACCAGCAGCAACTCCTCTCCAGCTACAACAAAAGGGCCAAGATCCGGCAGTTCAAACCCGGACATCTAGTCTTACGAAAAGCCTTCATCACTATCCCAGAGAAGGCTCCAAAAAGATGGATCTCATCTGGGAAGGTCCATACAAGATTAGCAGAGTAGAGGGCAAGGGTAATTACAGTCTCGCCACCATGAACGACAAAGAGATCGAAAAATAGTGGAATGCCTACAATCTGAGGAAGTACCATGTATAACCACCCGCTACATCAAAGCCCGAAGAACTCAAGCAGCTCAACAGGCACCACCTCGCAAGCCGAGGATTATCCAGTTGTTATGTAGTCTTTACATTACAGCTAAGTTTTCGTTCATTTCACTCGTTTTTCAATAAGGAATTCAAAAGTAATTTACAACTTGGCTTGACTACATGTCTACAACAACTGATCACTTTTTAAAAGAAGAATGCACTCTTCTTAGGGACTCATCGTAAGAATTACACCCCCTCTCCCGAGTGACCAACCATGCTCTCCAATGCGAAAGGGTAAACCAATTCCCCAACACCCACATGGGTCTGCTCTCCAAAGCGGGAGGATAAACTCTACACTCTGAATATCCAGACGTGGATGAGTCGGTCTACCCTAGTATAACTAGATGCACGATGGCTTACACCAGGATTCCTAGAAGTAGCCACAATGGTCTTTTTCAAGGCTTAGCTAACTAAAGGATTAGGTCTCTTGGCCTAATCCATGGGGAACTGGGCCCCTAGAGACGGAGGAGGCACATAAAGCTACCGAGTGCACTAAGGTAGCCTACGGCTTCCAGATGACTACCTACGGCTTGCCCTTCGCGCAGTAAAGCCACGCTAGACTTATACAACCACACATTCTTGTGAAAGGTTAAACAAGCTAGCGTGTATATATGAAGCTTTATTCGCTGTCGACATGCTACATAGTCGATAAGCTTCACCACTGCCAAGCACTTTATGACCTGCACGAAGTCCTAAAGTGTTGTGATACTTGCTACGCAGTCTGCGGAATTGGATAAAGCCAAAGTTAATAGCCTAGTGGTTACACGGACTTGTCTGCTTCTGTAAGTAAGGCATCCAGCTGCCAACCCTATGGCTAACAACTTTGCAAAGTTCTACAACAACACCTACGGCTACATAGGCTACACAGGCCTATCTACTTATAGAAAAGTAGCACACCTACCACTGGTCTATAAAGTCTAAAGGTTAGGGCATGAAAAAAAGAAGCGAAGACGGAGAAAGGTGAAGGAAGCAAGTTTATTAAATTTTCTAGCAAAATGAATAAACGAGGAGTTCAAGCAAAGCAAAAGTAACAAGGAAAACAAAGAAAATCCTAAAGTCTACCTAGAATACTACTTTTCAGCAGCTTGGACATCCCACGACTACTCGGTCACCATACTTTCAGGAGTCGTGACGCTCTCAGCAGCGACTTCACCCCCAGTTACCCCAACCTAGGCACCAACTTCTCCGACAACTTCACCAATAGAAGACTCAAAAGTGAAGGCCAACAGGTTTTCCAGAGAAATAGAAAAGGTCTCAAAGTCTTTACAGAAAACTCAAAGTCAGAGGGTCGCCCAAAGAGATGGTCTACATAACTCAGCTTGTAGAAATCAGCTTGATTCTGAGTGAGCGAAGCCTCGAACCCAGCCTCGAACCCTTCAACTGCTCATTCTCCTCGAGCAGACAAGCACGGACCCTTTGCAGCTCCTCCACTTCTTTCTTCAGACTATCCTTGATCTTCAAAACACCTTGGAGTTCCAACACTTGAGGCTCAAGCCTATCAACAACCTTCTTGAAGTGGATCACTTGGTTGTAAGCAGCGATCAGTTTTTCATCCTTTGCGTAAGCAGCGGAGCGGAGCTTAGAGACAACACGCTCAAGGTCTTGAATTTGAGGTATGTAACACCCGATCTCCTTCTCTACACTTTCATACTTTACTTGGATCGTGTCAAGCCTAGTCTTCAAATCCACGATTTCTTGGCGAGCGGTCTCAAGCTGCGGAGAAGTAAGGGCAGAAATATTAGACCCCTTCAAAGCAGCAAACTCAGATTCCAACTTCTTGACTTTCTCGGCCGAGGAGTAAGCTTCAGCCGCCACAGTCCTTTCCACCTCCTTGGCAAAAATGACAAGATTAAGGCACACTGGGATTTCTATACGCAAGCAGCGGACAATCATCCCTTAATCAAGGTCAAAAGTGGTCAAAATAGGTAATTATTCAAAACCTATTTCATCCATCCTCATCAAATCTTCCCACAAGGTAACTCCCAAATTTTTTTCTTTCAAATTATATTAATTGGCTAATGAATTAATTGATTACTCAATTAATTCATTAATTAGCTAATTGATATTAACACCAAAACATACCACATATGGCCGGTCCCTATTCTCCTAATAGGGCCGACCATACCCCTATATATAGCCTCTCATTCTCTCTAAGGTCCAGGTTCAACATTCTTGCAAAATTCTTCAAATTCTCTAAACATTTTTCCCTCAAATTCTAAATTTGGCATCGGATGTTCTTCGGCCAAAGCCACCCCCCCCCCCCCCAAATTCATCGTGGGCACATGGGACTCTTGGCCTTGACCAAAGGTGTTAATTGTTTTGTAGGTACAATTTTGTCCAAGAAGAAAATGGTGGAAATTTGTATCCACATGCACCTCTCATCTCCTACCATAATGGGTTCCCTGTCCTTCTTTTCCCTTTTGGGTCTCAATTCTTCTCATTTTGTCAATTTAAGTGAGACTGATGTATCTTATATGACTTCATCAAATTAAACATTTTCTTGTACACCATGATCTCTAAAAGTTCGTTGACCATTCTTTCCTTCTCCCTCCCTCCACCATCTTTGGCCCCAAACACAAGGCATCTCTGCTCCATAAACTCTCAATCCTGACCACTCTCTATCTCTAGACCTAACAAGTTCAACTCGTTGTCGGCTACATCACTTGTGTTATTTCTGAACACATCATTTCTTTCACCATTGGCTATGACATTAGGTTTGGGAGTGTCTCCATTTTCACTTTTCTCAAAGTTTCATTGCCATTGAAGCGAACTTCGCTTCCCTCCAAGATTTTAAGAGTACATTGATGCTTATGTTACTAGACCACATACTAATTAATGTCAGGATCTTTCGATAAAATCTCATATGCACTATGTTTGAGTGGCTAAATTGGTGGAAGTGTTGGAAAATAAAAAGGAAAGCATTTTAGGATTTGATTTAGTTAGTGATTTTATATGATTTAATTAGCGTTTTGATATGATTTGATTTGGTCTAGGTTTCCTTGTCTTGTTGACAAAGGATTGTTTAGGTTTATTTACTTGCATTGCTCCTATGTAATCTTTTAAATACCTCTAAGAATAAAGTATTGCAGTTGTTATTTGAGAATTGTGAGGTTGTAGAGATTTCCAAATTTACCCTAAACCCTTTATTTTCAACTTGATATCAAAGCAGAGTTTGAGTTTTGGTTGAAATTTGCTGTTAGCGCTTCCCTGTGGGTGCACGAATCTAATTTTCTTCGTGCACCCACAGGCCATGAACCTGAGAGTAAAGATTGTCTACAATTGTTAGATGAAGATAAATTTTCACTGCCATGAAGAAGAATAAAGAGAAGAAAAGTGTGTGGTTTCAATGCTTTAGAGGAAAGAGATTATAAGGGGAAAAAAAAAGTTTTGTCAAGGTAGGATACGTTTCCTATCATGAAGGCTTTTGGGTTTTGTTTTATTTTTTATTTTTTTTTAATTTAGGTTGATTATGAGTTTGAGGAATAAAAAAAAACAAGAAGGATGAAACAAAAAATTGAAGAAAAATAAAAAGATTTGGTGATTGGGGCTTTCGAAAAGAGGCGTTAGTTTTAGTTGGGCTTTCGAAAAGATTAGCTTTTGTTTCAACTGAACTTTTGAAAAGAGGCGTTAGTTCCATCATATCAAAAGACTTATTTATCAGGCTTCTGAAAAAAGATGTTAGTTACATTTGGGTTTTTGAAAAGATTAGCGCTAGTTACAGTTGGTCTTTCGAAAAGAGACGTTAGTTCCGAGGATTATGATTTGTTCGTCGGGCTTTCGAAAAGAGACGTTTGTTCTAGTTGGCTTTTCAAAAAGATTGGCGCTAGTTCCAGCTGGGCATTTGAAAAAAAGGCGTTAGTTCTGACTAATTGTGATTTGCTAAGCTTTCAAAAAGATTGGCGCTAGTTCTAGCTGGGCATTCGAAAAGAGGAGTTAGTCATGATTTCACATCATGAGTTTGAGGAGTGTTGGAAAATAAAAAGGAAAGTATTTTAGGATTTGATTTTTTGTATGATTTAATTAGGGTTTTGATATGATTTGATTTGGTCTAGGTTTCCTTGTCTTGTTGACAAATGATTGTTTAGATTTATTTCCTTGCATTACTCTTATGTAATCTTATAAATACCTCCTTATGGAGAATAATAAAGTATTGAAGTTGTTATTTGAGAATTGTGAGATTGTAAAGAATTCTAAATTTATGTGTGGCGTGCGTGTAGGTGTAGATATATACAAAACTAAAATAAAATTTTAATCTCTTAACACTCAACTTTAATGGAAATCAATTTATTCAAGGGTGTAAACTAATAGATTATCACCGATAATATAAGAGTTTTAATTTGCTCACCACCCTTATTTGGTGGTAAGCGTTATCACTCTTCTTAGAAATCGTTATGTGTTCAATGGATTAACTCATTTAACATGTAGCGTTCTCTAACAGTGGTGGCCTTGTTCAGATCCGAGATTTAAATAACCAATGAATGACTCACGGAACAATAATTAGTAATGATTAGGATATATATATACTTTTTGGTGGCAGATGTACAAAACAATAATTAGTAATGATTAGGATATATTTTTCACAACTAATCAAATCTTAACTTACTTTTGTAGAACGTGGGTGTTTGTTAGCCTGTATTAATTAATTTATGCTCTCACATCATACACACGTACACTATGAGTTTTATGTGATTGATCGATCATTTGGAAGCAAAGAGATTCTGTGCTTAATTAGATGAGTTGGAATTAGATATATGCACTTGGATTCTTAGTGCTTGGCACGCATTCTATTTGCATGCGCCAGATATCATTGCAAGGAAAATATATAGCTCTTTGTATGGAGAAATTTTTCAAAGTAATATTATTGTTGGAGAATATATTCTCATATCGAAAATATTAATGGATTAATTACAATTTAGATTGATTTATTCTATTTTTAATTAATGCACTGAAATTTTTTATGATAAATTCCAACAATTGTCAGATTGTGCAATTGGTTAAGTTAACACAATATTGATATGATTAGTAGTGGATTAAACTATGAGTTGTGTAAATTACGAAATTAGAAGTAGAGAGAAAAAAACTATCATTGTATATTTTAAGTGTGAGTGAAGTGAGGGGGAGAGTGTAGGGTTGTAATGAAGAAGATCAACATTAAAAAAAAAAAAAAAAACACCTGATGTTAGATTGGATATTAATTTTAGTTCTTTATTGTATATTTGATTTAAATTTATATTATATTTTTTTTTTAAATTTAATAGATATCTTATGTAATGTCATTACATTAAATTTTAAATTTGTCATTATACACATTTTAATTCATTAATTTTATTTAACTTCATCTAATTAGTGTACTTAAACGTATGTATCATAATATATTTTGCTAATTAGTATACCAAAATATATTGTAGTGAATTAGTGACACATAAGAAAATATACAAAAACATAAGTGTACCAAAAATTCCATACCAAAATATATCGTACTAAACTAGTGTAACGAAATGTTATACTAAACTAGTGTACCAAAATGTTCGTACCTAAACATATTATACTAACCTAGTGTACCAAAATGTTCGTAGCTAAATATATTGTAATGAATTAGTGGTACATAAGAAAAAAATGTAAAAACATAAGTTTCCGAAAAATCTCTACGAAAACATTTTCTTATATAAGATACCTACCATATGAGAATTAAAATTTATAATATTTTCATAAAATTTAATTTATGAACACCATACAAATATAAATAAAATAAAGAGATACATTGAATACATATGTTGGCATTAAATAGAGTCTAGGGACTAAAATCAATTTTTAATCTTATACATTTTTCTAAGCTTCATCTTATTTAAGGATTAAAATCTAGTTTTCTATACTGTAAAATAGAATACAATTATGGATATAGTTGATTAACCAGCTCGAGCTGCAAAATTGATTCAAATTGGGACCGCCTCCTGGGGAAGGGAAGGTAGGGGGATAGGGTGTTGTGTGTTTAGCGTCGTTCAGTAGGAGACAGCTGAACCAATGGCAACACTTCGGTAGGGTGGTTGCCAACTGGCGGTGGCTATTCGGCTAGAGTTGGCGGAACATGGTAGGGCCGCACTACCCCAGCTGCTGACATTGCTACTGTTACTGTTGCTTCGCAGGCGTGGCTATGGCATGGCACTGCAACCGCAATCGTGGTGACGATTTCAGGCATCGATGAAGTTGCGACAATCCCAATTCGCGGCGACCTGGTCCTCGAATAAAAAGTGCGTGGGGGGCCGTGATCGATGATTAATGATGAATGAAGAAAGAAGAACACTAAAGAAAGATTTTGGAATTTACTTTCTTCACTCAGATATCTAAGCACGTATTGAGTATAACTCAATTTTTTTCATAATGCAAGCACGAATTGTGGATGCAAATTTCGTACACTGCTGATTTGACGAAATTTCACTTACAAGAGAATAAACAATGTTAGCCTAACATCCAGAAAAAATGGGGAGGGTATTTGCCAAAAGGCCTCTAATGTGTAAGTTAGAAAAGTAGTGGAGAGAAAAATAGAACTTTGGAGAGTTCTGAGTAGTAGGTGACAATTACCATTTTCTCTGTTTGACCTGATTATTTATAGGAAAAAAAAACCTAGCATGCAGGTGGGAAGGGAGGCTGCAGAGCATACTGGGCAGTTGTTAATGATGCAAGTCAGTCTTTGCAATCCTGCTAGCTAGTAGTCTTAAAGGTCCATGTTGGTAAACGCATATGCACTGGACACTCAAGGGCACACTCCGGAGAGTCGATTTTATGCCATCACTGAACTGGTTATGTCCCTATGGTACATCGTATTATGGGCAGGTGGGAGAGCACATGGTCGATTAGTGGGCATAAAATCTCATTATCCTAAGCAATACTACGTCTTATTCTCTTTAGGTAATGTTGTTGTCTACTCAAGACGTCAAGAGTACAACCGTCACATTGAGCATATTGTCCACATGTCATTTTCCTATTAGGTGTGGTTAATATATGTCTCCACTAAACACCATCATAATCACTCTAAGTAATAGTACGAACAAAATCATAAATATATATAGTTAGCCCAAACGTGACAATATATTTTCCTTTTTAGCTTCGTATTCTAAAGGAAATGTCCAATATTCCACACATGGGATCCATATGCCCATCACAATGATCACAGTGTCCTTGCATCTTATAAAGAGTGGTGCAAGACATGTGGACAAATATTCATGGTAATGTTTCACTAGAAAATAGCATAACTTGCTATCAATCAGATTCTTGATGGAGAGATGGTTCAATTATGGTACAAACTTTATGAGGTTTGGCACAAAATGTGTACTATTACTATTCACAAATATATATTTTTTAGGGTGCTTTATATTTTGATCCTTACAATTCATTATTTCTATATAAAAACCTATTTATCTTTAAAGATCCAGTTTAAGCTCAAATTTAAAATTTGCAAACATATAGGAACACTATTGACCTATTAATGCAATTTATTTACACTCATGCCACTCATGCTTTATGGTCCCTTTTTCAAATTCCTAAATTTATGCCAAATTAAAAGTAGTAGAAAAAGTGAAATAAAATGAAAAAAGTGTTTGCATTAACCGTATCTATGTCAAACTAGAAAAGTAGTTTTTTTTTTCGTGATATATTTTGTAGCAGTTTTATCCATATTAATTGGTAGGTAAATTAGTTTGTTCCAATTATTTAAAAAAAAAATACTACACCTATGTTATATATTTTGAATCAAATAGCATTCCTCTAACTTGTAGGTAAATTATTTTCTATGTATTGTTATATATGTTAGACACGTTTTGTTGTTGTATAAACATGAGTGGAACATAATATTGTTGATTTTATACATCAAACTGCATTTCTTTTGTTATAGGTAAATTATTTTCCATGTACAAGTACTTATGTTAGGCAAGTTTTGCTGTTGGTACATACAATATTTTGTATCATTGTAAAGAAAGATATTACATTACACCCATCGTATAATTGTTGTAGGTAAATACAATGTTCTAATATATTAATAAAAAATGATAAATTCAAAAGTATTCAAGAGTAGGGTGAAAAAACTGAATCGAATAGTTTTATGAAAATTCAAAACCTTTGTAAAAAATTAATATGCAATAAATTTTTAACATTAATGTCTTTTTTTTTTCTTGTTGCAAAATCATTTACTATTTCCTTACAATTAATTGTCTACATCAAGTATGTAATAGGGTATTTTAGGCATGCGAAAAATGTAAAATGTGTGAATTAATATGAAGTTAATGAATTTGCTTATGTGGATCCTAGTCATTGGGTTTTCTTTGAGTAAAAAAGTTATGCAGGGTTTTATATGAAGAAAACTGAATTTAAAGGACTAAAGTCATATTTTCACTATTTTTTTATTCCTTGTACGTATATTTAAATGTGATCTTTGTATGTTTGTTCTTTAAAAATAAAATTCCTTATTTAACTCCAATAATTTAATTTCAAATACAAAGCAAAACAGAGCTTTACAACAAGCATAATTAATTAAAGGATAAATTATACAAAACTACCTCAATTTTAAGTCGAACTACAATTACATACCTTATGTTTTAAACATTATAATGTCATATCTTAACTTATGTACTCATTGTAATGTCAGACATTCGTTAAATTTTATGTCAATTTAACTGTTAAATGATGATGTGACAAGAGCGGAGCCCACTCCTTCGTCAACTAGAATAAAAAAGTATTAATTATTAATTTTGTATTTGAAAAATAATTAATTAAGGAAAAAAAAAAAAAAAAAACTCTCTCCTTGTTCGTCCCTTCATTCTCATCTCCTCTTCCTATCTCCATTCAATTTCAGTATCAAATTCAATCCCCACAAACTGTTTCTCACCGTTAATCCAAATGGGCCCTTATCCGATAATCTAAACCCCAAATCTCCGGGAACAAAGATGACAAAGAGATCGTCGCCGCTGCCAGGCGTCATCAAGAAAGCAAATTCGGTGGAAAACGATGGCGGGTTGTTGAGATTCCTGTCGACAAATTGAAAGGGTTTTCTCCGAGGAGAAGATCGGAGCTTGAGATGGACAACCTCGTAAGGTTGACATAGGATCCACCGCCAGCTAGCGCGACGTCGCCGAGGAGGAAATTTTCGAAATCGTATTCGGGTTGTTACTGTCGCTTAGGGGTTTGGGCTCGGAAGAAGAAATGGGTTCTACAACTATGGTTTGGGTTAGGAAATAGGAGGATGAAGATGAGGAAATGAAGGGGACCAACAGGAAGGAGATAGAGTTTTTTTTTTTTTTTTTTTTTTTTTTTTTTAATTTAATAAATAGATAATAATTTATTAATAAATAATAATTTATTAATAAATAATAATTTTTTTATTCTAGTTGGTGAGTGAGTGTGACACACCCCGATCGAGATCAGGGCATGCTGGCCGTCACATGGAAGTGACGTAACCATGTGCACAGTGCGGAAGCGAATAAAATAATAATAAAAGTACGAATAAATAAAAACCAGCTATACACAACGTAAGAACATACATGTGCAAGCGTAAGCGTGAAAACAAAGTTCAGAGCACGAAGACCAAATGCAGTCCGGGAGAAACAACACTACAAAAACACACCCCAAAGGTGGTCCTACACTGGTGATAATCTGTCAAATATGCCAGGGAAATCCTCTGGGAAGCCACCACAAGTACTAGCCAACTAGAACATGGAGGGGCGCAAAACAAAAAGTGTGAGTGGGCAAAAACAAAGTTTTTCAAAAACCATTTCATAAACAAGTTTTAACCCCTCGCCATAAAACCTGTATACTTCCCAGAAAAGTAGAATATATATATATATATATATATAAGTCGTGCTTAGAAATATTTCATGTCAAATGCCTCGAATAAATGCAAGTGCTCAGGAAAATGTCAAAATCAATGCCATGAATCTGTCAACCGGAGTAACCTAACGTGACTTGTACGGCTGAATCTAGAGCTTAAATCTCCATCTCACTAACTATACCTGCACACGAGTCGGAACCACCTAAGGTAGTCTGTACGACAGGACTGGGTGTAATATAAGTACGCTCAAGTGCTACGATCACGTGAAGGCTGGGCGAATAATCGCGGGTCACCTACGAGTCGGAACCACCTAAAGTGGTCTGTACGACAGGACTGTGCACCTAACTTGGATCCAAGATGAGCGTGTGGTGCGGGAGGTGAACATCACGTGAAGGACTATGCCCAACTCTAGGCAGGAGCACTAACACCGGGGGTGCAGGTTATGAGCTCTCTACGCATCTCAAACCACTACTAAATATAAGCATAAACTATACTCACCTGGCACTTACCTATGCGCCCGCAGCACCAACATACATATATATATATATATATATATATATATAGGCTACTAACAATGCATAAACAAACGGCAAACATAATGCATGGCATAAAAACGTACAAACGTTTCAATTCATTTTCAGGGAAAAACATAAGTATATAGGCATATCCGGAAAACCAAAAGCCCACTCACTGGTATGTAGAAGGGTCGTAACCCCCTTGCCACGAGTGACCGCGCTCGTCCTCGGGATAGGTCTCACTTATATGCGAAATAACTATAAAAAGGTTACTTTTAAAGCACATAACCAACCTTACGAAAAAAACTTCTCATACAATGCTCAAATGGGGTGTATGAATACACCAACGTGATCTACTTAACCTCAAGAACATCCCCATATTTTTAGAAAAATTTTCCACCGCCGCACGCGCCCCCACGCGCAGGCATGTGCCTGGCACACTAACGGTTCAGTTAACACCGTTAGGAATATTCCGTTAAATCTAACGGATTCTGTTAACGCCGTTAGGAATATTCCATCCAAACTGACGGAATATTCCGTCATTTTCTCCGGTGAAGTTCCGGCGCTGGCGACGGCGTCGGAAAATCGAGAAAACTTTAAAACCTTGTATTTCATTTGTTTTTCAACCAAATTTCACAAAATTGGTACCAAAATGAAGCTTACAACAAGAGGAACAAATCCCTACCACTTTCAAGCACTAAAATCCACGGAATCTCGCCGGGAAAACACCACCAACTCCAGCGAACCTTGTAAATCACAATCCCCACGTCCAAAACCTTCAAACGAACCACCCCGAGCCTCCTAAGGACCTCACCAAGCTTCCTACAAGCTTGAAATTCCCAAAAACACAAGAATTAACGTGTGCATGAACAGTGACCAAATCGGGGTATCCCGAGTTCGACGTGAAATACCTGAAATGGGTATGGTTGAACTCCTACGGACCTCACGAGCACGAATATGTAATTTGTTTCCTCGATCTGTGAAGGTTTGGATGGTTT
This sequence comes from Pyrus communis, assembly GCF_041283825.1. Classification (NCBI taxonomy): domain Eukaryota; kingdom Viridiplantae; phylum Streptophyta; class Magnoliopsida; order Rosales; family Rosaceae; genus Pyrus; species Pyrus communis. Next base: position 6,861,920 of record NC_142574.1, on the reverse strand, counting down.
TGGTTGTGTCCGTACATGTGGGGATAGAAATGGGAGATAGAGAGAGAGAGAGGGAAAGGGACAGGATACGGGACAGGGAAATGGGTGAGGGGATGTGGGAAGGTATGTGTGGTCCAAAACCAGCCAAACAAAACCCAAAACAACCACACAACGAAACCAACATGCTAGGGGCAAAATCGTCATTTCACCCCTACGGTTCGAAAATCCAGAACGGGCTGTCACAGAGTGGGCCCGCTGCCTGCCATCTCAGCAGTTAATAGCCAAATTGACGGAAATTTTAACGAAGGTCTGACATTGCAACGAATTCATAAGTTGAGGTATGACATTGCAATGTTTGAAATATAAGGTATGAGATTGTAGTTTGACCCATAGTTGAGGTAGTTTTATGTAATTTACCCTTAATTAAAAATAAAAGTGAATGAATAAGATGGTTGGGCATTTATAAAATAAAAAAATAAAAAATATTCCCTTTTTTCTTTTTCTTTTTTTTCTTTTTTTTCATTTTTATTGATTGAATTAATCCTAGTGTTTTGATTTTTCTTATTGTTGAATCCAATGCACCAAAACGTGCCAGATGGCAGAAGGAGTTTTTTAATTGTTTTTTACTGTTGGAAATCCAACAACTATCATTGGGCCGCGTCATAGAGTCGTTGGGCTCTTCTGTTGGAGTTGCTACAATAGGCCCCATGACAGCAGATGCTGTCAGCCCACTCTCCTCTCTTGCGCGTGTAATACACGAGCTAGACACAATAAAAAAATAAAACCAAATGTGGCTGACATCAACCATGCCTATTGGCGCAAGGTCGGGATTAAATTGCATAGGTAGTTGGGTAGCATGGCTTGGCCCGCCACTTGCCCTCTTGGATTTGACCGCTGGAACCCCGCCCTTGGCCTTGCCCAAAGACAACGGGTGGAAATGCTCTTATGGGCATGATTTTTCTTATCCTTGAAGGTTAAGAGGGCTGCTCTTATGGCCATAATTTTTCTTATCCTTGAAGGTTAAGGAGGTTGGTGGTGGCCTTGTTAGTGTTTGAGGGTTAATTTCAACTATCCTTTAGTTTAAGGATGAAAAATGCAATTTGTGTGCCACAAGTGAAGAGTAACTAGATCTCTATACCACTCATGTTTCTCGCAGATTTACTGCTCAGGGCTGATAACTTCAGCAGCATCTGTGAGTGCTGAGTAATATCATACAATAAAGGTAACAAAGGTGAGATCACTTAAGAGATCACTTAGTTATAGCAAGAGAACGAAAAATTGAACGTTTCTTATTACAAGCTTTCTTTTGTAACGTAAATTATTCACATTTTCCCAAAAATATGTTTAGGGTTTATCAGAAACAATAATTAGAATGCTTAAATTGATCAACTCACCCATAAGGGCATGATCCTAGAAGGAAAATAACACAACTACTGAATGCTTGAATTATTAGAAGAGATTTTTCAGTGAATCTGGAACATAGGCACATACATCATATGACATTATACAAGTGGAGCGACACTTGAAAAAAAAATTCCCTCCACTTATATGATAACATGTGGCATACCGCCATGTGTTGTAGAAACATTGAAAATCTCTAGTATATACTGAGAATGGCCCCATTATTTTCTGCTCACTCAATTGCCCGAGTTTATTATTTTTCCTATTTCAATGGGATCGAGTTATCCTAGTTCAATTATAGTATCTAACTTAATCATTGTGTATTGTAACAAAAATGAAAAATATAATAAATCTTTTATTCATTAGGTAAATCTCAATAAATTAGAAATTGAGAGAGTCAACTCTTATGAAACATACAAATCAAATACAAATACATGTTTGACCCCAACCAACAACCAAATGGAATTGTTATCCTTTTTTGACTAAAAGTCTAAATCAATAATGTCTCTCCGTTTTATTTTTTAAAGGAGATTGAACAACTACGAGAATCTATATTAAGATGTCATTATCTTGAATCTCTTGATTGTGTGATCAAATTTAGTAGCTTTAAGAGCATCTTCAACGAGGAGATGCAAATTTGAAAAAATAACGTCAAACATACTAAATTTTTGCCTCAAACGAATTAAATTTGTAGTTTAATTTAAGTTAGAATTTGATTAATAATTTTAATAAAAGTTTAGAAGTTGTAAAATGTGCCACATTATTTGGTGTATAAACTTTTTGATTGAGTTTGGTGTATGGAGCACCATCCAATTAGAAACGCAAGAGTTATATTTACATTTTCTTTTATGTTTTCATAAAAAGTAAATCAGATATCATACTCTAATAGAAATTATGTAGTTTTGAGATGTCATTTAATTTTCGGTACTGGAGTGGCAGGAACCACCACAAAAAAAAATGTAAAAAAACAAAGTTACAAAAAACCCATCATCAAAAGATTTAAAAAAGAATATAAATTTAAGTTTTCATTTCATTTTCTGCCCTAAAATGCATATTTTACATCTCTCAATTGTGGAGTTATCCGGCCAATCAAACTGTAAATACACATCTCAAAGCATTTTATATCTTGCAATAGAGATGACCACGCCACTGATTTAGTGTTAAAGACGTTATTCGGCAACCTTGAAAGTACAAGGAATTTGGACTTAAAACTTTTAAGGTCAAACTTGTTTCCCAAGTATTCTTGGAGTTTAGTATATTTGTATGTCTGTGAACCAAATTTGGAGTTTAGTAATATGTAAGAACAAAAGTTGCACATAAATAGATGTTCTCAACTAGTAGGGTTTCAGGTGGTGCTGATATGGCACCATATTATATTACCAAAGAGTTGAAATTGAAAGTAACATATATAGATAGATAGTGGTTGAGAACTTGAAAAGTAAATATAGACGGTGAAAGAATTCACTGTGGAGTACTCACCTTCATCAAATATAGAAGGTGAAAGAATTATATTTGGTTAGTTGTGTTATGATTGCTCTCATGAAACAATGTAGACCTGTGAAAGAGATATCTACGATGATGGAAATTCTCTCCCACACCTTCATTTTGCACGAGTGAACGGTTGAAGAAAGATAATTGGTACCAGCTGGTGACTTCACTACGGCAGTCCACACCTCCGCCTGTTAAGAAAACTCACAAAAGTATTTCAGCCTCTTCAACCACTGAACCATACCATAGTGAAATGGCCCAAAGGCCAAAGTTCATTATCATTCCCCTTGGTAGGCAATGAGTTGTTTTCTAAACCCTTTAGCCAATTTGGAGCATCCTCTTCTACATAGTCAGGTTCAAACAAGGTAAAGCAAACCTCGCCAACCATCACAAATTTGAGGCTTTGTTTGTTGGAACGTGGAGCAGGCCCACTTGGTAAAAAGAGCATCTGTAAATGCGTGATACGTTTTTATGGGCTAATTATGTATGGACAACCATTTGTGATTGGAATTTAGAAACCCAAAAGAGCATACTTGTAAGTGGCGAACAATTTGGGCTAGCAGGAGGATCCATTTTTATAATTTTTATTTTATATATCTACACTAATCTGCACTAAGAGATGAAGAAGGGTTTAAATTTGAAGCACAGTGAGTTGAGGAGAAAGATTCTAAACATCAGGATAATTTACCGAGGATTCATTTTTCACCAATCAAAAGTGTAAAACTGACAGTCATACATACAGCCCACAAAGGCCCAATTGCAAGATGCATTTATGTGATGTGGGTGACTGCAAATGATATGTATGTTAGCCTGAATAAGAGGGAAATTGGATGTAAATTCAATTGCATTGAGCTTGATTATGACTTTTGTCACAATATGATTAATAATTTCAGAATTTAGGTGGGGAATGCTATCCGATTTGACTCATCCCCACCACTCAAACATCATGAATATTGATTTCAGCTCGAGTTAACTGCGCATGAAAAATAGTCATGACAATTGAACCAAACTACTATAGTCGATATTAGCTCAATGGTTGTCGAAGTCGACATAAATTCACGATGACATTGTGACATACTAACCAGAGCATGATGACATTGTTATTAATCACAATGATTGGTGAGTAGAATTGATTCGAACCCGTTCAATTTGATTCACAACTTATTTCACTTGATTTTTGGTCAAAATTTGATTTTTTCAGCCTAGTTCAAATTAGTTCTACTGTTTTTTTTTTTTTTTTTTCCCCTGATTGAGTGGGTTTTTTTTTCCCATGAAAATTACCTTGTACTAAAAGATCAATTGATTCATAAAAGATAAAAAAAAAAAATGACCAATTGAATTTCTAAAGTTGTGAGTTTCACTTCTGTATTTTAATTGTAAATGATTTACTAACACGTTAGTATTATGTTATTGAGTAATTTTATTGGCACCCCCACAAACTACGGAAAACACCCCACATTCAATTTTTTTTTTCCTCTTAAAATCTCAATTTTACCTAGAAAAATTAAAATTTACAAACAAAAAAATCAAAAACCCAGACACGAGCCACCCCATTGCCGGCGACCACCACGACAACCCTTTCACTAGTGTGCAATCACCCACCAACTAGGTTGTCATCTACCTCCCAGTCCTAGCGCCGCCACTGGTCATTTTGTCCCTAACCTTCACCTTAATTTATAATGTTTCATTCATTTGGGAACACATCTGATGATTTTTTTCTTTTGTTCATTTTTGCATCTTGCTTGCAGTTTATTGAATTAGCTTTGGAATTGAGATGGCCATACTTTGCAAAAATTCATGGCTACCTTCCGCTTGGCCAAATATAGATAGAAAGAACGAGGAAAGAGATGGAAAGGAGGATATGTTGCCGGCATGTAGAAGATTGGGGGTGGGTAGTCGATGTTGAGTGGCCCGTGGTCAGTGGGTGGGGTGGCTGCCTTGCTGGGGGTTTTAGTTATTTGTTGGGTAAATTACATTTTACCCCCTCAGGTTTAGGATCGATTATAATGTAACCTCATACAATATTTTTAAAATATTTCAATTTCATACATTTACTTATCATTTTATTTTAATTTCATAAATCCATTAGAAAATTCATTAAGTAAACCGTTAAGTGATGACGTGGTTGCCAAATTTGTGCACGTGGCAAAAAAATAATTTTTGTATGCATTTAAAAGATAATAATTTACCCTAAAATAATTAATTAAAGAAGGTGGGTCGGGGAAGATAGGTTTTAGGTTTTTTTTTTTCTTTAATTAATTATTTTACGGTAAATTATTATCTTTTAAATGCATTAAAAAAAATTTCCATGTGGCACAAATGTGGTAGCCACGTCAACACAAATGTAGATTCCATATTTACCACGTCATCACTTAACGATTTACTTAACGGATTTTCTAACGGATGAATGAAATTGAAATAAAATAATAAGTAAATGTATGAAATTAAAATATTTTAAAGATATTATATGCAGTGGTGAAGCCAGGATTTCTCGGGGGGAGGGGCGAACTTAAAAGAGTGCAAGGTTAAAGAAAAATAGCAACAACTAAATTTTTTTATATAGTAATGTCTTTCATAATTAATCAATACAAACAAATTACAATTGTTACCGGCGAGGTTTCATGTCATGAAAACGTCGCATAATAGGCTCATTATCAATAAAAGCATATACATCTCTCTCAATGTAAACAATCATGCTATCACTCAACCATTGATCTCCCATTTTGTTACGCAATGGTGTTTTCACAATCTTCATAGCAAAAAAAGCTCTCTCCACCGAAGCGGTTGCAACCGGTAATACCAAAGCCAATGTAAGAAGCTTATACACTAACATATAGCTTTCACACCTTCCGGTCTTCACTAACTCTTTGCAAGATCACTAATTCCTTTCAATGGTGAAAACTCACTATGCATCTTCATATCATGAATGTAATTGTCAAGTTGAATTGGAAGATTCATGAGGTCCATACAATCAAAATCTTGAGAATAAAGTTGGGCTAAACGAACAATTTTTGCTTTGTCAAAAGATGCAAAATTATTCACCGGACTCAAACATGCCATACAAAGAAGCAACTCGGTGTTTACCTCATTGAAGCGATCATTTAATTCCTTTAGTTGCATATCAAGGACTTGAAAATTGAGGTCCACACGATAGTAATGGACGTTTGTGATTTTTGGAGCTTTGTGCCGCGATTTTCCTGGTACGAAATGCATATCCTCCATGTTAGGAACGATAATATCATGCTCCTCACAAAACTTTTCTACATCATGAAACAAGTCCTCAAAGTCATCATCTCTCAAGGATTGTAGTCTTTGCTTGCATACTTCCACTAACGTCATTGCATTCACAATATCTTGATCTGTCTTTTGCAATGCTTGTGATAACTCATTTGTAATTCTCAATATAAGTCTCATCAAGAAAAGGTGAAACGCAAAATCCAAAGTTTGTATGTCTCTAAATAACCTAGTTGCTTCACCGAGATTATCTTGGTTGCAATCACTTTTAATCCATTCAACCACCTCCACCACGGCTTCAAACATAACAATAATACTAACTATAGTACCATAATGCGAGTTCCACCGTGTATCACATGGACGCATGAGACTACTTTCTTAATTTAACCCTTTACCCGTTTCAAGATTACTAAGATCAAGTGAATTTGTTCATGTTGTTTCTCTCTAAATGCATCGCGACGCTTACATGATGATCCAATAAGATTAACCAAACTACTAGCATTGATGAAGAAATTGGCAACATCCTCATTTTCCTTTGCCACGAATACAAGAGCTAGTTGGAGTTGGTGTGCAAAACAATAAATATAAAATGCTTGAGGGTATTTGTTCAAAATTTTTGTTTTAAGACCATTTAATTCACCTCTTATATTACTAGCTCCATCATAGTCTTGTCCTCATAACATGGACATACTCAAATTTGTTGTAGCAAACAATCTCTCAATGGCGTCTTGAAGCGAGCTACTAGTTGTAGAGGTGACATGTTGAACACCCAAAAACTTTTCAATTGCTTCTCCTTTTTTGTTCACATAATGCAATACCACCGCCATTTGCTTTTTAGTCGAAGCATCACGTGATCCATCAACCAAGAGAGAGAAAAAAAAAAATGTACCTTCCATATCTTTAGTGATTGCATTAATAGTTTCAATAGCACAACAAGATCCTTTTGAATATCAGAAGAAGTATACTTGAGATTCTTGGGAGCATTCTCAAACACAATCTTCCTAACTTTCTCATTATGATCGGCAAGAAATTGCATAAGCTCCATATAATTACCCCTATTGCTCGATTTCACAGATTGTGCTCACAAAAAGCAAAACCTTGTCACAACAATCATCTTGTGCAATCAAGTGCTCCACTTAGTAAAGTGTGATAATTAACGCGAGCTTCATCAATTTGCTTGATCACAAATGTTCCAATGTGTTGTTTTTGTGTCATCAAGTCTCTAGCTTGTTGCATAGCTTTATTATGAAGACTTCAAACACCTCTTTCATGGACTTGAAAATTTTCGAGTCCTTTCCTCCAATTTGTAAACCCTTTTTCAGTGAAGACATCACTTCCACTACTACCCGCTTTATCAAAATCACATTTAAAAAGATAGCAATAACGGCAAAATGCAACATCTTTTATTATACTATACTCCAACCACTTAAAATTATCAAACCAACTTGTGATAAAACATCGATTGTCGCTAGCTTTCCTTGGCATGATGTGAGAGTTAGGTTGACAAGGTTCATTTTGGAGGGGGTATCTACGAATTGCTTCTCAATACTTGAGTGGATAATCAAGCATTTGATGTCTCAATCCAGGGTCTACAAGAAGATTAGCTAATATTTTATCCAACTCAATAACCTTACTTTGTTGTGCACTACCCAGAATACTCGAAGGAGCCCCTACTTGGAATATTTGAAGGTGGAGGAGGACTACCCGGAATATTTGAAGGAAGAGGAGAACTATCCAGAATATTTGGAGAAGGATTCAAGCACTATTTCTTATAGTATCGTTCCATTACGTAACTGTATAACGAAAGAAAAATATATATATCTTAGACTCTTAATCCTGAAGTAGACTACGAATTTAATTAATTGGTACCAACAATCATATGAATAATCAAGAATTCAATTTTCATAGTATTCATAAAAAATAAAAAAATAAAAAAAACATAGTATTCAATTTTTATATACTTCAAAAAAAAAAAAAAACAAACAAATCAATAATCATAGTATCCATATGAATAATCTATAATCAATAACCATATAATGTATTACCCTATAATCCTATATCAATTAAACAAAAAATTGTATTCAATAATCAATTAGGGTTTGAAATAAATTAAAATTAAAATTTGACCTTAATTGGAGCGGCTGGTGTGGAATGCATGGCGAGTTGCGTTTGGACTATGGAGCTTGGTCTTGGTGGCCAACCAATAGAACGAGATGGCTGCTTTGTATTCCTAGGATTTGGAACAATTTTGAAAAATGAAATATGGGGCCTTAGGGGTTTTGTCGTGTGGGGGAGAAAGGGGGTAATGGTGGGGGGATAGGATTGGTTATCTGGGAAAAGAGTGGGTGGGGTTTAATTGAAACGGGGTGGGATTGGGATGGGGATGAGGACCAGTGGTCCCCCGTTTATTATCATTTTTTATTTGATAATCCCCCAAAATGACGTCGTTTACCCAAATATTTAATTTTATTATACCAGGCCCAAAACGACATCATTTTGGCCTGGATTTTAAAATAAAAATTAAAAAAACCTACGCGCGCAGGTTTCTGGTTTCAGAACCACCATGGCGCGGTGCATCCCAATTTCCAGCCGAACCAGAAGGGTTTAAGCGTTGCTTTTGCCCTTGTTTTTCGACGAGCGGAGGGGCATCCGCCCCCTTTCGTTCCTATGTAGCTTCGCCCTTGAAAAAAAGTGAAATAAAATTGGTATAAGAAGTTAGGAGAGATGTCACTTAATATTTCGGTCTAGTCGTATTTTTCACTTGTAAGTGAGAACTTTTAGGTTTGATTTTTATCAAAGACGTATTCGAACCACATTATTGCTCCACTTCTTAGTTCCTTAATAGATATAATATCTTTTGTTCAAAAAAAAAAAAAAAAAAAGGATCAAAGAGTGGGGTTGTTATGGTGCTTGGGGAGTGGGGAGAAGGGGCATGAGTGGTGGCAGCAGCATGGGTTTGGGAGTTGAATAACTGTATGGATTCATTCGATATGATAGTATAATATTTGTTCCATTGAATTCAATTCATTCAATATGTGTTTGGGCCCAAAATAAAATTGTTGGGCTGAGTGTAGGTTTGTTCTCAGCCCACGCTGTGTCAAAAATATTATGGGCTGTCTGGTGATTCTGGGCCAATCAGCAGGGATGGTCGAGTCCTATTACAAGAAGGAGTAGTTCAAATAAGCAAATGGGTCGAGGAAGTCCTAGTGCAATTAGGATTCTCGACCAACAATGAATAAAGCCTAAAAAATGGGTGAGTTCAAAGTCCTAATGGGAGTAGGGTTGGTTGAAGCAAAGTTGGAACGAAACAAGAACTCCCAATCCAGATATGAGTTTAATTCAATCTCAAAAAGGAATTGGTGCTATAAATACAAGACATCATGCAACAATTCAAGGGTCTCAATTCAACACACAATTGCTCTGCGCAAAACCTCTCAAACATCTTGAGATTTTTATTTTCTTTTCCCCGCTGACACACCTTCAGTTTGGATAAACAGCATTATGAAGGCAACCGACGAATACCTTTAGTTTGGATAAACAGTACTGTCGCTGTAGAATTAGCCGGCAGAGGCGCACCTTCAGTTTGGATAAACATCATTGCGTTGAGGCCAACTGGTTACCTATCCAAGTCTCGGTCGAGAAGGGTTTCCGAATCCTTATTGGTAGATGTCATATTATTAGCCTTCTCGGCAAAGTAAGGTGTTACGAGTTATGACATTTGGCGCATTGAACGCCGAGTGATTTTATGATTGGATATTCATAAGTGAGTTTCAGAGTTCGGCATTATGATGGCCGAACCACATTCACCATCAAGACATACATCACCTTTGAATACTTGTGTTCGTACAGTCTGGTGTCGATTCGACGTGTTTATACTCTTACAAATATAATCACGGTGACCGAATTCGGCGCCAATGATTTGTGAACTTCGCAGAACTAACAGTCTTGTCTTTAGGCTCGAGAATCCAAAGGTCGAGATTGGTTCCTTCCTCGGCCACAGTCGCAAGATAAAGAAGTCAGCAACACGCTCAACACAACATCAACAAACTTTACTCCTCGGCCGACGAGTTGGCACGTCCCGCATTCAACCGAATGACGTAGTTAGCTTATTAGTTACTTGGTCTGCGCACCACGTAGGCTTGGTAGTTTTTAGGGTTACCAATATGATAGTACAATACTTGTTTAGAGTATTTATTTTTGCATTTAAAACCTGGAGTATCACTTGTATAAAAGGAAAAATAAACATAGAAATCATCCCAAATAGATCACAGATCATATACGTCTTTTCCCAAAAAAAGATAAAATATAGCAGCATATAAGTGTAAGTGTAAAATTAAAATTAAATAAAATGCCAAAAAGTTCCATTGCCGGGAATCGAACCCGGGTCTCCTGGGTGAAAGCCAGATATCCTAACCGCTGGACGACAATGGATTGCTTGGTCATTGTCCTCACAATTGTTGTATTAAATATATGTTCACAAAGCAGTTCATAAACTGGGCTTTTTTTTTTTTTTTTTTTTTTTTTTTTTTGAAAAAAAACTAAATCCATCTACGAACTAGATCAATAATGTTGCCCACAGTTAATAAGTATATATAGATGAACCAATTTTCAACCATAGGTGGAATGGCGATTTACTGCAGTAACTGAAAATAATAATACTTATACATCTTGATGCGGGTTTCCTAACAATTGAGGATTTTACCCCAATAATGATATCTTATAGAAAAAAAAAAAATTCAAGCATAGGCATTGTTAACCTGTCAAGTTAAGAAATGTTTAGCGTGACAATTAGTAATTTTGTAAGTGTCGGTTTGAATCTTCCTCTTCAACCTACTCCTTTTGAGTTCAAACTATCCCTCATTCCCCTAGTTTAGTTAAATTTAGGGTATATTAGCATATCATTTATCATAAGAAAAATGGTAGAATGTGAATAAAAGTTTCTTTCATGACTAACTTCTTTTGGAAGTCGGACTCCATAATTTCATCCTTCAACGTAGCTTGAATTTAGTAAGTTATTCAATCTAATCCAATCCCATATACCAAACATGAACAAAGTGTAATTGAATCAATTGTCTATGTACAATTTTCATTTCTACCTTTTGGTTGAAGGATGGTGAGGTCAACAAGAGAACTTTACAATTTTCTTCCTAGTTAGTTAGTAATTGCTTATAGCGTGTTTGTGATTGCTTCTGTAATGGTTGAAAGTACGTTTTGATAACTAACATCATTTTATTACTACGTTTAGTAAAAATAAGTTTGAGTGTTTCTGGGTTATAGTAGCGCTTTCAAAGAAACACTTGCATGGTTCATTTGGAAGTTCTTTTAAAATGATTTAAGGTGCTTTTGGTAAAATAGATTTTAGAATAAGCATCAGATATGTTTTTTTTTTTTTTTTAAACACTTAAAGTGCTTTTTTATAGAAGCACTAGATATGTGCTTCTTGCAAAAAACACTTGACTGTTTTTCCAGAATCACTTAAATTTTTACTACAAAGTGGTTTTAAAAATATTTTTAATAAAAACACTTTCAGTTATTTTAAAAATAATTTTCAACGAAATATATTTTGATGTAAGGCATTAAAAAATATATATACTCCACTTCCCTGGCCCATCCCATGTTTCATAGCAAAGTAGCAATTGCTTCACAATGCAAAAGCAAATATGATATGTCCATCAAAGGTTGGAATCTAGTTCCTATTGCTACTTGGGCTATCGTTGCTGCTGACAATGCCAGGTGCCCATCAATCGAACAATAACAAAAATGTTGCCCACTCTCGTTAAAAATGATTGGAGAGAGGGAGAGCGCGCGCATAGCCACACAATCATTTTGGTTGAATAGGAAGGTAAAATTTTGTAGTTGTGGTAGCTGACAGTCGCTTAAAGATGTTAAAAACGGTTGACGTTCACTCAAGCGCATAAACGATGCCAGTATAACTCTGGGATCAGGAATTGAAGTTTCATTTGCATGTCGTGTGGTTCTTTCTTGTTCAGCAAGGAAAAAGATTGTTCTCTATGAAATTCAGCTCATGATCTCCTCCAACAAAGTAAAGTTTAAATACCACTAAATAATTATCGGTTAGAGGTAAGCAATGCGGCCGGAAAACATTACCACTAGGCAACTTCTAGTTCAATAAAGCGCCCGCAAAGATTTCACCAGCCACATTGTTTGCGAAAATCAGATGCAGTCTTCAACTTCAACATGAACAAAGCTCTAACTCAATCCAATCAATACTCGAAGATTCTCGTAAATTTGTAATCGAAATAAGGCCTAGAGAGGAAAATACCGAGAGTCGAACAGTGGTACAAGCCCCACAAAATTTCCACTTTTGTACCAAATACATAAGTGAAAACAAAACCTTCTTACCAAGGTTTAGGAATAAATATCTGGAGAAATAACTAGTTCATTCACATTCCCATTTATGGTAGAGTTCTTACAGTTAATATATATCCCAAATAAAACTAGGAACCTTTACAATTATACGGTTACATATATAAATTAAAAACAACAAAAAAGCACACCAACACCTTATTCCTTGTATCCAATTGATTTCTAACCCTTCACGAATCTGTTATTCGGTATAATATTAACTTTCCCTGCTTCCACAGGTAGTCATGTACTTCCACCAGTGTAACTGCAAGCATTATAACCTGCAATCAATTCACATACTTAATTAGCAAGAGTTCCGAAACAAATCAAGTAGACATTTTTTCATAGGTAGTCATGCTGGTTTTGGAGATGTTCCATTTTTTCACCGGTATAAAATGCGTGAAAAGAAAAATGCCACAATTAGTAGTGCAATCATTCACAAAAGGAGTTGGATTATTAAGAGAATCGTTATCACCACAAAAGTCAAAAGATTATACACTTTTACGTTTCTAATTGGTCACTTTATGAATTATTATCCCAGAAAGTAAATCACCCTTTTATGTTAAGTGTGTCCTCATCATGGAAAACATAGGCCATTTCGATATGTGCTCGTGTTAAAGAAAACTTACTGGGATTTGAGGATGTGAGCATTGCTGTTTGTGAGAAATCGCAATTCAGAGGAACTGTGCCAACAGTATGATAATACAGATTCATGGCATAGGCAGCGTGCGATGCAACAGTGTTTGGGTCGAAACAGGCGCTTCCTGGTTGGATTGCGCTGCAATCAATACCATGGTCGCAAGCATAGTCAAGATTTGCCTGCAATTGAGCATCAGAAATGCCGGATTTGGGCACACACCACTGTGCTGAAGTAGGCTTGGGTGAAGGAGACACCATTGGTGTTGATGGAGTCTGAAGGATAGAAATCCAAGGGTTATAAATAATCATGCGTATTATAAAGCATAGAATATTAGGCATTATAAGGTTCGGCCAGATACAGGACATATTATGTTCTCATATGTATTGAACATGCCATATAACGAATTATCTAGATTTGCAGTCAACAATATAACACATAAAAGTGATGAGGTAAGAGAGCATTTTGCTAGAAGGTTTTAAATATGTCACCTGGCTACTATTTGTGAGACCAACTTCATATGTCGCAGTTAGATCAAGCTTGAACAAACCAAAGGATCGCTCAGAGGCTGGACCAGGTTTCAAATCCTCATCATAGAGCGCGAAGATATAAGTCTCCACAGATTTTCCAGGCATCAACGGAGTCCCAACCATGGATCTAAGGTGTGCAATCAAATTGCCATTATATGCCCTTGCATTCTCCACACTAGTTCCAACTTCGTTGCTATCTCCATGGTATGGCCATCCAGTCTCAGCGATCAAAATGTCAATGTCCTTGAATCCAATTACATTCAAGGCTGACCGCACGGCATCAACCTAGAGATGGTAAAACTTCATCATTTATATTACTGCATCAATCAATGACTTCAAAAGCATAAGGGTTAAATCATTGGAACTCTCTAATTAGTTAGCTTGTCATTAAAATTGTCATTGCAAGAAAAGAAAACAACGTGCATAGTTCAAACAAGTTATGCATTTACTAAGCTACAGAGAAAAAAACTCCGTTCGATTAACGATAAAAAAAGGAAAATACTTCAAAACTAGATTTCATTTTCCAATTTTCTTTCCAATTCTTTCACTTGGGTATGACCTATGATATTGCGATACAATGGTAAAAGATTGAGGTCTTACAGCATCATCTGACCGCAAAAGATTCGAATGCTATCTCAAGGATCTGCGGGGAAAAAAACCCATTGCTACTAAAGTTTCGCTAACATTTTCTCCTATAGTAAGAAATATGAGGTTTATACTTTTATATGGTGGTCCCAAATTAAATTTTGGTTCTATGAAACAACAAAATTTGTCTAGGTTTTTTTCAAATACGTTGTACTGAATCCAAAGCCAATAGAAATCATGGCCTCATCTAAAATTATTGTGATGGGCCACTAGCCAGCCTGTCACATTGTCACCATGCATCAATTGCATATACAAGGTAATTTCAATGATCCCATCATTTCCTTGATAAAGGAAAGGACAATAATACAAGAGTAATATGGATGATGCTAATTAAATGACCGTTGAAATTGGGGTTTTCAAAAACCCTCATTTCCTACACCTAAACCTTATTATCCATCCTTTTTATTAAGCAAAGAGTATTTCCAAATGAGATGTCAAAATATCCAAATCAACACTAATATTAAAAAAAGGCAACAACAATGTATTCAAATCAAAAAGTCAAATCTGATGTGACATGACATGAATTGACAGCCCACACCTCTGCTACCAAAATTGATAGCAACTTCAATTTTTTTTTAATTGATTATAAAATGCATTTTATTGTTTTAAAACATTTATTATAATAGGTTAATGTAATAAAATAATAATTTAATTTGATATATTGGGTGAAAAACCAAAAAAAGGCCAAAGTGCAACATAGGCTGTTAAATTTAAATTTTATGTTTATAATTAGACATCTCGTAGATGTTCAAGTAAAAGACCTAAAAGTTAAAGATATAGTAATATTATATTAATTGCTTTATTCTACATTTTCTTTCATCTTCTTTTTCAACTAATCCTCACACTCCACGTTGTCTAATTTTCTCTAATCTACTCTTGACTCTAAACACATGCAGGGT
Organism: Pyrus communis; assembly: GCF_041283825.1. Taxonomy (NCBI): domain Eukaryota; kingdom Viridiplantae; phylum Streptophyta; class Magnoliopsida; order Rosales; family Rosaceae; genus Pyrus; species Pyrus communis. The sequence continues at coordinate 6,846,741 of NC_142574.1, read as the reverse complement.
GTATATTTGCCAAGTGTTTGGTTGGAAGTGCATTTAGAAATGGCTACAACAACCGACGTCTTTTAGATAACAAAAAACTCATCTAAATAATAAAAGTACTTTTAAAACTATCTGTGCTTTCCATAGAAGCACGTACATGAAACCCTTCTATTGATTTTAGCTTCTAACAAAAGTGCTTATGTGCATAAGTGATTCTCAAACAAATCGCAAAGCGAACGCTAATTACCAAAAAAACCATTAGTTCTAAACTCTTATGTCAATGTCGTGGACTCATGATTTAAATACTAACGTGTGAGTCGTCGTATAACGCAAATTCTAATCAGTTGACGGTTGACCAACAGGTCAATTTTCAACTGGGCCTAGATCCACTTTATAAAAAGCCCAAATCCGGCCCACTATAGTGTAAAACACGCTCACCTGAGCATCGAATATGTTCATGTACTTGATTCCGCTCCCCGAGTCGACTCGTCCCGCGTTGGGTTGGAATAAGCAAAACGCCAGTGTTTCGGGCCTCGGGTCGCTCTGGTAAGCAAAAAATGGGTACGGGTTGACCGCAAACGGTGATCCATTGTCCCTCTGGAAGGCGAGAAGTCCTTTGAGAACGTCCTGGAATCCCGGGTTGAACCGACCGGAAGATGGCGGGTCGGACTGGGCCAAAACGGCCATGGAGTGCACCGTCGAGACCCGGACCTTTCCGCCTAGAGACGCGGCAAAGAGGGCAGATTGGACATTTCGCATGGCGGGAAGGAGCTGGGAGATGAGGCCCTGGTCGTTGGATAGGAGGACCTCGTTGCCGACATTGATGAGGTCGATTTTACTGGCGGGGTAGAAGGGGAGGACGTTGGAATTCACCCACTGCGCCGCCGCGTTGGGATCGGATGCAAGGGCCGGGAGGTCGCCGTTCGCGGCGCCAATGGCGATAGCGATGCTGGAGCCGGCGAGGGCCTTGATGATGGCCGGGTCGGCGCCAAAGAGACGGACGCGCTTGATGGCGGTGGACTGGAGGAGTTTAGCGGTGTCGGAGGCCGGCGGGAGGTTGTCAGCGACCTGGCCGTAGTTGACGCCGATGAAGGACTGTGATTCTGCAATCAAAGCAAATCGTTTCAGTGGGGTTTTTCCCTACTTACGAGATGAGGTAAGTAAGGCAAAGTTACTTGGAATTCGAGCAGAGCTAATAACTGTGCTCTCATCAATTCATTACGCAAACAAATTTTTATATTTTTCTCGGGAAAGTGACACTTTTTCCTTTATTTTCCGGGAAACTAGAAGTAATTACGTACCTGCAGAGAGGAAAGCGGTGAATAAGAGGAAGACAAGGAGGATGGGGAAGTGCGAAAGCGACGACGCCATGGACGATGACGATGAAGTGTGTCGACAGAATGGATACTGGTGAGAAGCTGTGTGCTGTTTTTGTGCAGAGTGCGGAAGACGACGGACTTCAGACCCCTAAAAAACAAGTTGAGGGTAACGGTAAGAAAGTAAGCCAGGTGACACTGAACTCAAGTGCTCACGTGCGATGGGACCCCACCTGTCTCTCAGTCCTCTCGTTGACGTATGCCAAATATTCGTTGACGTATGCCAAATACTTTAAGAAAATACTCTTAAAAGTGAAATTTTCTGACCCTTCGTTAACGTTAATTTTTATTCTAATATTAAAAAATATTATGTTAAAAACATAATGTAATGGATAATCTATAAATAGTTCTATTTTTTAATAAGTTTTCTTAGAATTTCTTTTTCCACAATTCATAACTTTCTACCATTCTCTGTTGGTCTTTTTATTTAATTTTAAACTTGTCTTTCTCAGTTTATTTCTTCAATTTAATGGCTAAAAAAGGTTAATGACTATTAACTCCAAGAAGAAATCGAGCTTTGATAGCTGATATATAGATAAAGATAATGCTAGGAATTAAAATTTTAAATTAAATTTGTAAGTTAAATTATATGTTAGTAATAAGAAACAAGCAAGTTAATTGACATTTAATTAATAATTCAACAATTGACATCCATAATATTTAATTTACAAATTTAACTTAAAATATTTGATCTCCCTAAATGTTTAACCAAATTCTTGTATTTAGATTCAACGTTAAAACCTTAAATTCTCATTGGAATAAAAACATGGGAGTTTGTTATTATTGTTCCCAAAGAATCATTGTGCACTCCTCCTTAGGGTTTAGTTTGTGGTTACTTAATCTTTTTAAAAAAGGTGGAGTCTTAATTATGTTTTTTTTCTTTTCAAAATTATATCCAAAACAGCAGAAAGCAGAAGCAACTCTAGACATGCTTTTCAAAAAAGCTTTTTTTTTCTTTTTTTTAATTTTATTTTTTCTATTGGAGGCGGGTGAACAAATACCAATTAATGCAACTTTCATATCGACAATCCTACCCCCATCTCTAACTTTTTTTTTTAGCTAAAAACACTTTTATTACTATAGTATATCAAACACTTACTTTTTTTTTCACAGTTATTTATTATCATAGCATACCAAAAGCAATTTTGAAAAAAGCACAACAACTCCAAACTAGCTATTAGTATTATATTCTCTTGGGATTGACGGGGCTGGAACTCGCAGCTTCTGCCTTGATTAAATTTTTTTATTGAATAAGGTCAAATTGTGTCAGCTAAAACCTTCACTTGATGAAACGATTTTAGCAAACCCTTGAACTGGATAAAGGTGTACTTGGGTGAAGTCGTTTCTAATGAGAGATAGGGACATCGGGGTAAGAGAAGAAAATTTGGATTCCACTATAAAACCAATTGGCAATATTGTCATTAACCCAACTTACTTATAAGCCTATACAAGATCATTCCTCCTATCAATGTGAGATTCATTCTCAACCGTAAGTACATGAGGTTTTTACTTTATTTTGAGTTTTTATCACAAATGACTCTAAAATTGACCTAACTCATCATTGTAGTCCATTAATTTGAAAATCAATCAATTTCGTCCTTAAAATTGACCTAAAATATTAACTTGATCCATGCCATCTAGTTTCGTTAGATTTTCTGTTAGTTTGTTGATGTGGCAAGATATAGTGACCATCTCTAGATTTCAGTTTGGCAATTTTTTTGTTTAAGGAGTGGGTAAATTGGTGTTGTGCTCATTGACAATACTTGTATTGAGGTAATTGGGAATAATGTCGTGGGGTTGATCACTCATATGGTAGTGATTCTATAAAATTAACTATCGGAGGTTTTTTTTTATAACAATTTCATTTTAAGTGATCGTTGTAAAAAAGTTTCTAAAAAAGTAAATATTGGAAAGTAGTTGGATTAGACTACTAGAGTGTTCGCACGCGGTTGCGTTTAGACTTTCAGATTTGGTTGGGTATTGGTCAGTCTTGCCTTTGGAGAATCTCAACGTCATCAACCCACCTACTCTGACGGTGGAAACATGGAATTCCAAGTGCAAAGGGACTTTTTGGTCGCTGGGAAAGTTATTCTTTCACACTTGCCGCGAATATGCAAAGGAACTTTTTGGACAATAAACTTCCCCGAGGGTTCTTGTGTTTAAATTCGGGACAACAGCAAAAATATTATCATTTATGTAACCCTATTTGAATTACATGACTTGTGCTCATAAACATTTTTGTTGGAATTGCGATAATTTAGGCGTGAGGGGAGTTTCGAACCTGGGATACATAAGTAGAAACTCAATGCTCTATGCATTAGGATATTAGATATTAAAATTGAAGTATTTCATAAGAATGTAACTGAAAGTATGATGACCCCATATTGCTTGAACTATAAAGGAACATGTTTTTAAAATGGTTAAATGCGTTTTCTGCAACTAAAAATGATGATTGCATTTGATAGAAATTTGTAGAAGAAATGTACTTTATACAAGTGATTTTAGGAGAATAATCTGCCAAATGCTTCTTAAAAAAAACACTAAAGCACCTGTAGATTTTTAATAAAGAATTCAAAGTGTCTATATTTAAATCATTTCCAACTCATTGATGTCTAGTGGTGGCGATGGTAGAATGATGGTTGTTCTTCTAACTGCTTTTTGGAATACACTATAAAAAAAATACTTATGGACATATGAAAATACGTTTAAAATACTACCAACCAAACCTAGATGAGTATAACTAGTGACGAAGCCAGGAATTGACGGGGAGAGGGGCTGTCACATCCCGGTCTCCCACCTTGAAGATATTGTCCGCTTTGGCATTCCCTCTGGACTATGTCGCAGCAGAGCTACCGCACGGTTTTGTTCTTGTGGCCGAGTGTTAGTCCGCAGACCACATCTCCCACCACAAAAGGCCTCTTCAAAGTTGAAGCACCAGGCATGGATATATAAGGCCCAAAGACCATGCCCTCACGGGCGATGTGGGATACTACAATCCACCCCCCTTAGGGAGCCCGACGTCCTCGTCGGCACACCACGACCGTGAGTCTGGCTCTGATACCAAATTGTCACATCCCGGTCTCCCACCTTGAAGATATTGTCCGCTTTGGCATTCCCTCTGGACTATGTCGCAGCAGAGCTACCGCACGGTTTTGTTCTTGTGGCCGAGTGTTAGTCCGCATACCACATCTCCCACCACAAAAGGCCTCTTCAAAGTTGAAGCACCAGGCATGGATATATAAGGCCCAAAGACCACGCCCTCACGGGCGATGTGGGATACTACAGGGGCGAAGTTAAAAGATTGCAAGCTTCAAAAGAGTAGCAACAACCAAATCATTTTATATAGTAATGTGTTCCATAATTTATCAATACAAACAAATTACAATTGTTGCCGGCGAGGTTTCATATCATGAAAACGTCACATAATAGGCTCATTATCAATGAAAGCAAATACATCTCTCTCAATGTAAACAAGCATGCTATCACTCAACCATTGATCTCCCATTTTGTTAAGCAATGATGTTTTCACAATCTTCATAGTAGAAAAAGCTCTCTTCATAGAAGCGGTTGCAACCAGTAACACCAAAGCCAATGAAAGAAGCTTATACACTAACATATAGCTTGCACACCTTCTGGTCTTCACCAACTCCCTTGCAAGATCACCAATTCCTCTCAATATTTGAAGGGAGAGGAGGACTACTCGGAATATTCGAATGATGACTTCTTGGAATATTTGAAGGAGGAGGAGGACTACTTGGAATATTTGAAGAAGAAGGACTACTTGAAATGTTTGAATGAGGATTTAAGCATTGTTTCTTATAGTATCGTTCCATTATGTAACTGTAAAATGGAAAGAAAAAAAAAATCTTAGACTTTTAATCCTAGAGTAGACTATACTAATATGCATAATAACTAATCCAACCAAGAATTCAATTATTCAATACCAATAAGCATACAAATTATTCAATAAATAAATATTCAAGTCAACTAATCATATGAATGTACATTATGTAATAATTCAATTAATTAATCAATAATCAAGAATTCAAATTTTAATTTTCATCCTAAAAATAATTTCATAATTTCATATCAATAATCATATTAGTGTATCACCATATGATTCTATACCAATTAAACAAAATTCGTATTAAATAATTAATTACAGTTAGGATTATAAATTTAGGGATTAAAAAATTTACCTACTGGAATTGGGGGGCAGCATTGCTGCACCTTTTGCTTTGATTGGAGATTGAAAAAGAGCACACAGAGAGAGACTGAATGGAAGTTATGGAACGGGGGACACGCGGTCCCACCCTATATATTTATATTTTCTGGGGTATGATATCCATACACATTTTTTTGCTTCTCACACACCTTTCTAATTTTCGACCATTAGATCGGATGAATTGAAGAAGATCAACAAATAGAAATTAACAAATGATGTGCGAGAAGTAAAAAAGGGTGTGTGGATAGCACACCCCTATTTTTTTTCCCAACTTATACGAAATGGCACCGTTTCGTTCTACTTTTTTTTAATTTTTTAACCAGGACCAAAACGACGTCGTTTTGGCCTGGGTGTTTTGAAAAAAAATTGATGCAGCTCTGCTGCGCGCAGAGCAAAACCAGATAGCACCGTTGCATTGGAGGAGACGAAGAATAGCAGTAGTAGGAGGGGAGGGATTGGCTAGCGCTCCAGCCTTGTTTTTCCGACGAGGGGAGTGGCGGCCCCCACTCCTTGCCCTCACGTGGCTTCGCCACTAATTATATGAGGTTGCAGTCGATCCCAAATCTGAGAGGGTAAAATGTAATTTACTCTTATTTGTTAGTCTATCAAGAACAATATCGTACTTCAACTTTGAGTATAAAAGTACCCTATTCAGTTCTGTATTTTAATTCGGAGTCAATTATTTTTGGGGTAAATTACACTAAGTTACCTTAACTTTGGGTATAAAAGTACCCATTTCCCATTTAATTTTGTATTCTAATTCCGAGTCAATTATTTTTTGGGTAAATTACACTAAGCTACCTCAACTTTGAGTTGTACCACAATCTCGCACCTCATCTTTTAAACATTGCAATGTCATACCTTATTTTACGAATTTGTAATAATGTCAGACTTCAGTCAATTTTCTGTCAATTTTATTTGTTAACTGTTGATGTGGCAAGTGTGAGAATTACGGATTGACACGTGGACTGACATTCAAACAATTCTTTTTCCTTTTCTTCCCTTCCTTTTCCCTTGTTTTTTCTTTTTCCCTGTTTTTACTGTTTCCCTCCCGACCTTTGCAAAATTCGACGCCCATCCCTCCGATCAGCCCCCATCCTTAGCCAGATGCCCCACCTCTCCGATCCCAGGGTCCTCGCTGCCATTCAACACGTTGTCTCTGATGTCTTCCAAACCCGTTCTGTCCTCAAAACCCTCAGCGACCAATCCGACCACGAGCTCATCGACCCCACCCTCTCGGCGACTGACTCAATCTCGAGCTTGTCGACACTACCCTCTCGAACAACCTTAATCCCTACCATCGCACAAAGTCAAAATCCCATTCAAATCTCATCCTCAAAAAACCCTAACTCTCGCAAGTTTTAACGAAATTACAAGGACCTCAATTCCATCGAGGACCACCACGCCTCCCACCAGCCTCCATGGAAATGCAGGTTGCTAGAGAGAGAAATGGGTACGACTAACAAGGAGGAAGGGAGAAAGAGGGGTGAGGGGGAAGGAATGTGGGTGGGTGTGGAGCAGGAACTCAGGATGTGGGTTCGTTTGTTTGTTTTTTTTTTTAATTTTTTAAAATAAAGTATTAAATGAAGTGAATTATCTTTAATGATTTTGACAAAAAAAAATCTTTATAATTAAAATATTTTTTTATGAATTGTTTGGCCATGTGGCATAAGATAGGTGACACGTCAGCACAAATATGAAGCTCATTGCTGTCATGTCATTACTTAACGGCTTACTTAACATATTTTGTTACAAAGGTTTGATATTACAAGGAATTCGTAAGTTGATATATAGCATTTTACTATTTAAAAAATGAAGTATGAAATTGTAGTGTGACCGAAAACTAAAATAATTTAGTGTAATTTAATTTATTCTTTTATGTGACGACACAAATTAGATAATGCTAGCCAAATCAAATAATGTTGTTGTTTGGTGATTGAATTGTAGATAATGCTAGCCAAATCAAATAATGTTGTTGTTTGGTGATTGAATTGTTACTAAAATTTGAAAAAAAAAAAACTTAAATATTAATTAATATAGTTATTTTTATTTAATGACATATCAATAATCAATTTGTAAATTTGATTGTTCTGCGAAAAATATCGTACATTTCCGTTTAAGAATTTCTCGATGTCGATATGGGCTCAGCATTAAAAGACAAAAAATTGGTCAGATGCTCGGCGGAGATACCAACAGCTGTGGCCAAGCACAGAATTTTACGTAAAAGAGAGGGGTAAGGCTGTACTTCTATGCACAAGATATTTTTCGCGTCACTAAAATATCTAACCCACTGTCACGTGATGAGCGGACCCCTCAACTAACCCGTCCCCTCGGTCGTTTTCAACCAGGGTTTCCGCAAACCGAAAGACACGACTCTGTCCTTTCCCCGTTTGGCAACGGCGATAACACTCCCCACCAAACAAGAGATAAAAATATCCTCAACGTAAAACAAACCAAAAACGACGACGTGTATATAATTTATTCATATGGTGAAATTGTAAAACGCGTAGCCAAACGCGCTGGGCTTGGACCTTCGAACCCTGGTAACCAAACACCAGGGAAATGGTTAACCCTGGTCGAGGGTGCCCGAGGCCCTATATTAACGAGGGTTCGGGGCCTGCTGACCCGCGTGCTCTCTTGTTCTCTTGTTCTTTCCCTAAAATTCGAGTCCTTTTTGTCACTAGGGTTACTGGTAGCCATGGCCTCTGCCGAGATCGAGTTCCGTTGCTTCGTCGGAGGGCTCGCATGGGCCACCGACAATGAGGCGCTGGAGAGGGCCTTTTCCCAGTATGGTGAGATCATCGAATCGAAGGTCCGTTTGACGGAGAGATCGGATCTGACCCGATTCGGCCTCGGCCATAAGTCGTTCTGTTCTTCTCTCTGATCTGATTCTGTTTCTCTGTGTTACTTGATCTATGATTCTCTGTTACTATCTATGATTCTTATTATTACTCTCACAAAATCGGGTACGTTCATCTCAATCTTTCTCTCCCAAAGATTGACGATCGATCGGTTCCTTTTATTTTTTGATTTTTTTTTTTTGAATCTTTGATGTGATTTGGGTGTTTGATGTGTGGATCTGAAGCGATCTGTGTTTTCTGTGGTTTTAGATCATCAACGACCGTGAGACTGGGAGGTCCAGGGGCTTCGGCTTCGTCACCTTCGGCAGCGAGCAGGCGATGAGGGACGCGATCGAAGGCATGAACGGCCAGAACCTCGACGGCCGCAACATCACCGTCAACGAGGCTCAGTCTCGCGGATCCGGTGGTGGCGGTGGCGGAGGTGGCTACAGCCGCGGAGGCGGCGGAGGTGGATATGGAGGTGGTGGCGGCTACGGAGGCGGTGGCGGTGGATACGGAGGTGGCGGTCGCCGTGAAGGCGGAGGTGGTGGGTACAGCCGTGGAGGCGGTGGCGGTGGATACGGAGGTGGTGGTGGTCGTCGTGAGGGTGGTTATGGAGGCGGTGAGGGTGGCGGTGCTCGCTACTCCAGAGGAGGCGGTGGCGCTGAAGGCGGCAGCTGGAGGAGTTAGATTAGTGTTATAGGTGGTTTGGGACTTTGAGATGTTAGTGTTTCCGTTTTCTAGTCAAGTTTTAGGGTCAGGTTCTGATCTGGTTCTGGTTTCCGGGTTGTCCGATGGTGGTGGTGTGTGTTTGTGCTCGATAATTTTGATCGATGATGCTGCTCCTATCTTACTTTATTATGTATTTTGGTTCCCAAAGAACAAAAAATGGTGTTTGAGAAAAAAGTTGTTCGTTCGCATATATCTGTCTCTGTGATTTGAGTTGAAATTTATTTAATCGGTCATTAATCTAAAAAATGTATACAAATACGTTTAATGTAATTAATAAATCTAAGAAAATCATAATACAAATATTCAAAGTAGTAGTTACAGTTTGTCTCCACTATATTTTCACTAATAAAAGTATAAGCCGAGAAATGATATCTTGTAAGGACTCAAGATATTTTGTCCCTGGGCTCGCGGTGCATGCATTCATAATTCAGCCTATAAATGTGCGCAATAATTAACGTTAAATTGTTAAATTATAAAATAATTGAGAAATATTCTTGTAGTGTTATAACGTTGGCATATAAATTAGTACTTTTTTGGAGCTGTACCACTGCTCGACCAGGCCAGATAAAAAATGACATAACAGTTCTTAGCTGAAATACTTCAAATAATTTTGTTACATCCTTAACAATAATTCTGCCACTTAGACTAGGAGTATAGCCTTTTTAGCTCCAGCTTAACGTAAAGTAATGACTTTTCTTCAACGTTAAAAGGGTCCCGATGTAGCGGGATCGTTCGAAACTTCTCCTTAGCTGTACCGCTGGTGGTATATACTTGTATGTGATTGGATCAACAATGTTTTATATGTTGACATGTAAATTGACGTCAAAACTGAAATTGCAGAATCTCACCTTTTGAGTCTCTTAACTTTTCTCTTTGGATAATGCTAGAGAGACTAAATTTTTAAACCAAACGATATAGTTGATGATTGAATTATTACCTAAGTATTGATTAACGTGTTCATATTGGTGTTTATGTTTTATGTTATTACTTTTTTTGGCAAAGTTGTCGTTCGGCGTTACTGTCATTTACTTGTGCACGGGTTCGACTCCACAGATGCTCATGTTTATTAATTTTGATTTTTTTTCCAGCTATTCTAGGTTTTCTTTCCTATTGGGTATTGTCGAGTAACCATTTTGGGCTTTTTTTTTAAGCTAGACTATTTGTTTCTTTTTTTGATTTGTAGTTTAATTTCTTTCATTGTTTGTTAAAAAAAAAAAAATTTAAAAAAAACATTTCTTTCATTATATAACACTAGCATATGGGTAGAGTGATAGAAAACATGGGAGTGAGAATTTTTTTTAAAATTTTAATTAGAGATGTTAGGATTACATGTAGGCGAAGCTTTGAAAAAAAAAAACAGCAAAATTTGGTTGTGTAAAATTACATTTCTGCTCCATATTTCTTATTCGTGTTTTGTTTTAATTATATGGTTAAACTGGTAATTTCATAGGATTTTGGTTGACAAAGAATGTTTCATTAATTAATAGAGACTAGCATATGGGCACACAAAGTGTGTTGTTTTTGAAATAAAAGGAAAGAGGAAGAGAGTGATAGAGAATGTGGGAGTGAGAAGGTTTTATTTATTTATTTTTATTTTTTAAATTAGAGATATGTTAGGATTACATGTAGGTGAGGTTTTGAAAAAAAAAAACAGTAAAATTTGGTTGTGTGAAATTACATTTATGCCCCATATTTCTTATTCATGTTCTGTTTTCATTAGAGGGTTAAACTGGTAATTTCATAGGATTTTAGTTAACAATGAGTGTTTATTAATTAGTAGAGATAACTTTTGTGAATAAATATGCAATTAGTAATATCATAATAAATTAAAATTCTTAAAAGTTTAAAAATATAATCTTTAAAAGCCCCTTCCTTATATGACACCATTTAATAGAATACATGTAATAATAAGAATCGTTTGTTCTTTTGATCACCGTTTAAAAGTTATCAAATTATAAGTTTCATCCATTTGAAGACTTAGTCATCTATATGTCAAAAGAAAATTATAATACAACTTTACTCATACCTACCGTTAGAGATACGAATCTCGAATTTCGAATTTTCAACTAATCTAACGGCAAGAGGGGGGGGGGGGAATAATCCTTGCTTTAGGGCGTGAGCAAAAATGCAGTAAAAAAAAACATTTCATTGTAAGATGCTATCAATATCATAACCAGTGATTCATTCAACACAAATTTTTCATGAGATGAACTCTAGATGCTAATAAAGAGCATTAATGGTTATGATTATGATATTGGGAGTTTTAATGAAAAGCTCACGGTACTGTTCACTTTAATGAAAAACCACATTTTTACACTAAAAAGTCAATCCTGGTAATATTCACTTTATCCTTTATTTTGTCCTTATCATTAAAACTCAAAGTTTTCAAACATTTTTCATTAGTTTTCCTTATGATATTTGTACGGTGATACGATGACTACGTAGTTATCACTCCATGCTTTTTGTATTTAAAAATTAAGGAGTTTCGAACAAAAAATATAAATAAATAAAAAAGAATTTAAGATAGGTGCATACCATCACGTTATGCTTCATGTTGTTTTTTTTTTTTTATATCAATTTAATCCATAATAAAAAGAAATATATAAACTATAAAAGAAAATGTAGCAATCAAAATTTTAGATCATGTAAGAGCACCGTTTGAGACCAGGGCCTTCAAAATCTCAAGACCGGCCCTGATTCTACTTCATCCGTCTTCCCCACTACAATCTCTAACTCGCGCCGCCATTAACTCAGTGAGTCGGCTCCTGTGCTAGTCTGCCTTGCAATTTCATGCCCTATCACAAAAAACCCAGCAAGAAGCAAAGATAGCACGTCAAAGAAAAACTTGAAAATCATGTTGATGAAGATGACAATGAGGAAGATGGTCCGCATGGGTTCGGGGAGGGGTAGAATAGCGTCGGCGGGTTACCGATTGGAGGAACTCCATCTGCCACTGTGCCTGTTATTGTTCATCTATGAGGAAGAGCAAGAGAGGGAGGTGGTGGCGGTACCAGATTTGAACGGGATCAGAGGTGGTGGTGGTGGTGGTGGTACCAGATTTGAAAAGGATCGGGGGTGGTGTGTCTCGCCGGGGACGGGGTTACTTGGACTGGAGATTTGTGTTTGTATCTTTCTGTTTTAGTTTTAATTTAATTAACATTGTAAAAGATAAACCTTGTGGATTTATTAATAGAACAGACGGCATAATTTCATTAAAAATAAATCAAGTAGATTCTTCAGTTGGGCATGTGACATCCTCCGATTAAACGGATACATAAAGTGTCCATAGTGATGTGGGTTCGGTCATCTTGAAAAATTTATCGTGAAATTAATATTAGTCTTTACTCCCCCATGAAACGAGATTAGTCTTTGACTGGATAGTTGTAGACTTGAAGTAAATGGGTTTAACAAGGAGGGTGTCCGAGAAACAATGATGATAGAATATCTCGCACCAACCAATGCGGAATCCGAGAGACATAATGATAGAATATATCACTATACGCGTCCGAATCCTTAAATAATATTAATGACAATATCTTGGCACTAATTAGTAATTACTCTCGATTTCTTTTCGGTTTAAGAGCTTAATTACTTTATAATTTTCTGTACTGTTTATTCAATGGTGGTTAATGGCCTGAAGAATTCGGTAGGGTCGTACTGGAATGCGATTATTTTTGTATAAATCTTCGATGGTGGTTGGCCTCACCTTTATTTATTGAACTTGTTCTAGTTTAATACAAAGATTTGGATTTCAATTCAAATTTGATTCCATTCCAAATTCCACTTTAATTCTAAAGATTATCTTTTTATTAATTTTTATGATCATCGATCATTGGAGGACTTCTTTATGGTGCCCAAGCAAAAAAGGATAGTGGCGCAAAAAAAAAAAAAAAAAAAGCAATTTACATGAAACGAGTTTACTGTTACATGATATGATATCTTAATATAATGATATGTTGCCATGTGAAATTTTTTTTTTTTACATAACAACGTATTATTAGATTAAAAAAAAACGTCATGTAATGATGAACCCGTCTCATATAACTGCTTCTGACATGAAAGACCCAAAGGCTAAAACCAATGCTAGAGACAATACTAGATTTATTGTTGTATTTGAATGAAGGTTATCAAGTAACAATGAATTTAGGCTACTTTAGTTAGAAATGCATTGTGCAATATTAAATAGAGGAATTTGAAGTGATTAAATGATTGAGGTGAATTGCAAATGGCTACATAGAAATGAATCATTCGAAAACGTTTGTTTAAACCTTACACCAACCAAGTTCGTATGGAACCAATACATACGGTTTAAGAGGAGTTGAATTGTGGAAGGTTGCCAATGTCTATAAACCCTATGAAAAGCTCTTTAATTGAGACCTTGGACTACTTGAGAGGACCAAAGTTCAAGCCCATTTATTTACTCATAATTCTTTATTGTAAATGAGATACTTTAGAGTAGTTACATTCATTGGAGTAAGGCAATTGCCCTTTGGAAAAGTAATTGTCTTTGTGTAACTCCACCAGATCGACAAGGATAAGGGCGATTATTATTCACAAATATATATTTTTTTTATTTATATGTGCCTTGTAAGTGTTTAAGTGTGCACTTTGTAAGTTTGTTCATTGAAAGTAAAACTCCATGTTTAACTCTAATAATTTAATTTCAAATACAAAGTAAAGAATTGTGAAACAACATTATAAATTACATTTGAAATTTATTAATAATAAAATGTTATTACCTTATTGGCTAGATTATTGCCATTTTGATAAATTGATTATGCTTTTGTGAGGGCTTCTTGCCCAGATATTAACTTTCTATGTAGACTTACTTAGATGTTTGCATATACTCAATAGAGATAACTCAGACCTGGATATGCCTTGAATCAGCTCGACAAATTGTGCATGAATCTTCTTCCATATTTGTTGCATCCTCATCTTCTTCTTTTTTTGCCTTCCATTTTTAACAATCAAATTACTCTTGACCGTTTGATTTTTTTTACTGTTGAATCTGACGCACCAGAACGTGCCACATGGCACATCGATAACTTTTTATATTTTTTACCATCAGAAATCCAATAGTCTAGATCATCAGGTCATTGGAAATCCAACGACTCTCATCGTGCCATGTCATAAAGCTGTTAGGGTCTTCAATTAGTGCTGCAACAAGGCCTATTATTGTAGGTTTTGTTGGCTTATGCCCTGATTTTGCGCATGTGTTGCAAATTGGAAAAAAACGTAAAGACCGTGGCTGAGTCAGCCATGCATGTTGGGGAAGGCAATGCTTAAATTGCATGGGCATTTGGTATGAAATGCAAAATAACAGTCACTCCAGAAGCATGCCACATCACAATATTGCAACAGTAATATGAGTGAAATCAGGTGCTTAACAACCTATGCGAGCACACCAGTCAGAGTCACCTAATGTGACTTGTATGACTGGACCTATTGCTTATCAATCTATGCTAGCACACGAGTCGGAGTCACCTAATGTGACCTGTACGACAAGACTGGGTGTAATAATATACGCTCTAGTGCTACAATCATGTGAAGATTGACACTATGTGCGGTCACCTACAAGTCGGAGTCGCCTAATACGACATGTAGTAAGGACTAGCACCTACTTGGATCCAAAGCGAGCATGCAGTGCAGGGGGTGGACATACACATAAAGGACTGGCCCTGGCCCGGGGCGAGAGCACTAACACCGGTGTACAACAATGATGAGCCAACTACATGAATATATGCTTGCCATAATGATTCAATAATTCTAACCAACATAATAAACTTACTTGAACTTACCTGCGCATCCCGTAGGATCATTTTGGCATTTCACAACAGTGCAACATTTCTTATAACATTATTTAATCATGGCATGATATGCCTAAATCAATTCAAAAGCATTTGAGGAAACTATAAAGTTTACACACACACACACACACACACACACACACACACAATATATATATATATATAAAGAAAAAGACCCACTCACCTGAAGTCTGTGCTAAAACTCCTTAGCATGAATATCGAGGCGTCATAAATGATTAACGCCTAAAATAATTATCAAATCACGTCTCAGAATTCTTATCCATAGAACATGTAACTTGTATAAAACATATCCCCAAGGACGTTCTAAAGTAATTTGAAACCCATTGACCAAAGTCAACCATCGGTAAAAGGTCGACGGTAGGGTCCACAACCCTACGTAACTCGATCCGGAAGATCCGCATCTCAGATTTCCGATCCATAACTTCCCAAGAGTTTCAATAAGCTTCTAGAACAACATCCTAAAGTTTTTGAACGATCCGATGGTCAAATCTCCGCCAATTGCTAAAATTAAGTGGTGGTCAACGTTTTATTTTACAAGCTTACAAATCCAATTCGGGAAGATTCGTACGTCAGATTCCCAATCCGTAAGTTTCTAATGTCCTAAAATATTACATACTATAACGTATTAAAGTTTGGTGACGATCCAATGGTCGGATCGTCGAATCATATAATAATCAAGTGGTAGCTATTAAAGAAACTATTTTAAAATGATCGAATTTCAAAAAATGGAGGGCGGATTCGGGTCCAGCAAGTCAAAGAACCTGAGGAGGGACCTCGAGTTCCTCCCAGCATCGCTTCACACGCTGCCATGAGCCACCACAAAGTGCAGCCACCCGCCGTTCGTGCCAGCCACCTACACACGTTCACGCACACCCATGCGCCCTTGAGTACGTACGTACTCGTCTTCCTCGCGAGAACTTGCGTTTTGCAGGTTTTTGGTCCAACTTCCAAAGCTCTTAATAAGCTCATTTCTACACCAAAATCAATGATGCAAAAATCTACATGAGGCTATGAATGTAGAGAATATGTCTATACCCACTGGAATCCCAATCGTAGTTGGTGTTGGTCAGGATAATGATTTGAAAGTGGTTGGATGACCATGGTTTTCGTATCCTAGAAAACTAGAAAATTTCCCTTCGATGTTCATACGCTCCCAGCTTCACCAAAGCGACACTTCAAGGTTAAATATGACTAGATCAAGCTATAACAAAGAAAATTGGAGTAGTTTCGAAGACTACCTCACCTGGGACGACATAAAAATACTCGGAGAGCTCCGAGTCCAAGTTTATGGTTTGAATGCCCATACAAGGTGCTTGTACATAGTATTGCACTCGTGATGGGTTGGAGACAAGGATGATGGTGGTCCTGATATACGGCATCGAAGATCGCCATAGCCGCTTCTGTGCAGTGAACGCAGAGCAAGTGAGAGAGGTAGGAGGTCCGCGTGAGAGGTGAGGGAGTTCGATCCTACTTGAATTTGAGCTTTGGGAAGGATGACAAGTAGTGACAACTTGGTGGCGGCTCAGTGAAGCTCGCCAAGGTATGGTGGTGATGGCAGGTCTCTGTCTTTACAGAGGCAGGGAAAACGTGAAATTTCTGAACGCCCTTTACGATTGTAATTCTGTAAAATTTCCATCGCAACTCCAAATTCGATTCCACTTCTTCCTACACGTTCGTATCATCCAATACTACACAAATTCGTTAAAAGAATGTTTCATATGTCCCACTATATGCTGGTCAACTAAGGCTAACGTAACTTCAACAAGTTTCATTCTTACTCAAAGACCGACGCCTCTAAAGGCATTTTCGTCGATTAACTCATTTTAAATTTATAAAAACATAAAATTAGGGACGGGTTGTCACAATCTACCCAGCTTAAAAAAATCTCGTCCCCGAAATTTGAAATAATTTGTTATACCAAAATATACTCAAGATAGAAAGAAAATATATAAAGAAGAAATCAAGCAAGAACGGTTGCATAAAAGAGAATGTGATTCCGTCACCATCGGAGTACAGTGATTCCTCTTTCATGCCTCCAAACTCCAACTTTCATTCTCCTTTAGTATAATACTATAATACAATACTTTTATAAAATAGAAAGTCAAAATAGGTATACAATAACATACGCCAAAATACGTCTATATTAGCATAAGATTTAAAATAGTTGTACTGAAATCCAAACTAAACATAGAAAAACTTCACCTACGCACTTGTAGCTTCACGTACTCCGAGAATAAGTGTTTAGTATCTTTGGGTCATGCCCAAACAAAAAATAAATAAATAACTAAATAAAAATACTAACGTAAACGGACCTAAATGTCCACTTGCTTAATGAGTTCAACAAATAAGTTCTCGATATTATGGTCTCCAGCCCGTGATACCAACAACTCTCTATTGTCACGTTAAACAAACAAATAATTCCCGAGGGTGCAATATTACCATCTTGCCCCTCCTCGGGAAATACACATATATCGTTTGATTAGTGCCTCGATCGCTCTCACGTATTACCCTCTCGGGTAATAATGTCAATAGCACACAAATTGCTACCTTAAAATCTTGACCATTCAAGTACCTGATCGTAATACTCACCTGTCAATCATGTGTTATGCATAAAATCTCCATACTACGTCTCAACAATGTCATACACAAAAAAAACCAAAATTGTAACCGTAGTTACATGCAACTGAAAAATAAAGATATTTGTTTGTTATAACCATGCTAATTATAGAACAGACAAAATACAACACATCTACTCAGGTCTGAGTATTTCTTTCAAACTGGTCGTTAGTCTGAGGGTAAAAATATGATACTGGACAAAACCTTAGTACTCATAACCTTCAAAAAGGTTTACCAAGACTTGGAAATGAAACCCGTGTCACAGGGGATACAGTAGTGACACACACACACACACACACACACACACACACACACACACACACACACACACACACACACACACACACACACACACACCATATGGTTGAACAATGCAATTCACAACGCTATAGTGAGCATATGCATATTGAATTTCTCTCGAATTTAAAGAAAAAACTATGTCGAGAAGACTAAAAGAACACTCAAGAATCTGAGGGTCAAAACAAGTCTATCAAATCTAGAGTACAAGATAACGGGATTGAATGCATAACATCTCACTACAACTGTAGTTTCCGAAATATTCAATCACCAACGGTAACAATTCGTTCAGCAGAGTACTTGTTTGGTGATTGAAGAATAATCATCACAACTAAAATTTCAATGTTCGTGCGATTCCCTTAAACGGTCTATCTGCTTCAAAATTAATACGAAGTGCAGTAAGGTAGACATGTATTCAAGGTTGACTGAAATGCCTTCCGACACGGAGGGGTGAATATGAAATCACAGTCAAAGTAGATATTGATCGAAACATCATAAAATTCGATAAATTCAAGAGTGAGTAATTTTACCAAGTGATCAAGAATGTGGTCTTTCTAGACTAATGGAAAGTAAGCTAGCTTGTCAAGTCGGTCAATAATCATCCAAAATAGCACCATAATCTAGACATGTGCAAGATACCTCGTACCTGGAGTCTATGGTGATATTTCCCCAGTTGCATTTGGATACAAGAAGTGATCATAATCACTCCAACAATTTCTTGATGATTTGTAAGTAACGTCAAACCGATGCTCGTGGATTCCAACTAAAATGGAATAGGATGGGCTGAAAGTATTTCAAGGAAACTTAATGTCTTTTTGCACAATCAGGATAATACACGATAGTGCAATCATAGACGTTGGTTTAGTTCTTCCACTACCGCTGTCAGAAGTTTAGCTCATTCCAAAATGAGATGTATATGAGAAGTTTAAGATTAATAAAGGTCCTGGACATGTTTCTCTACCGAGAAATACCATTCGGTTTCCAAATGAAAATGACAACTGTTGACTTTAGGTCATATATGACGGTTCATTTTGAACAGTTCTCCACATTGAGGAAATATAAGCGATACTCTTCTATGCTGCCTCTACACAACTGAAACATCCAGAGAACACATCATCATGGATTTCCAAATGATCAATGTCATCGAAATGTGTAAAGCAAAGGTAAGGTGAGACAACAGTTCGGTTGTTTAGAAACCTTAATCATATCCAACATCAGAATTAAACTAACTTTCCTCGATGGATAAGTGAGGAAAAACACTATAGCCGAAAACTCGCTAACCAATTGTTGATAACTTGACAAAACCAAGAATATCTCGTATCTCACAACACTTTGTGAGAATTTCAACCTTTTCCACTAAAACCTTTTGGAAAAAGGAATGAAAATCGTTTACTGAGATCATGTCTCCCAAGAAAAGTACCAATTTAATCAAAGTAGACAGTTGAGAGCTTTGGTATAAAACTAGCTGTCGGTGTTTAGAGAATTGCTCTTGTTACTAAGGTAGGAGAAAAAGTCATCAGTAAAATCGCATCAAACTCAACAAGATCCGGGAGAAAACTCTGAATTCCAAAAGTTTGTCGGAGTGGCCATCAACTTGAAACAAGGGTTGATGGTTTTTAATTGTCACCCGACTAAATTGCTAAAATCTAGGTACGATCCCAAGGTTCGGCCCTTCGCCTTAGTAGATAGGTTCGAGGTTCCCTAGATAAGGTGTTTAGTCCCTGGTTGGGTAAATTCCTAATTGGTAAATTTGGTAACTAAGCTTCTCTTAATGACGTAGGAGTTGTTCAAAAAGACATAAGGAAAATTGGTGTAGTATGAGAAAGTAGATTGATGGTGTACTTCACTTCACCATTTGGTGATTTCCCAAGTAAAATTTTGAGAAATGACGCAAAAGGTATACGTTCTTGAAATGTACTATACTACTAAACAACTCCACAACACGAACTAAAAGGTCTTCACAGTTTTCTAGATACTCAAATCACTCTAACAGTGAGAAATTATCTCGTACTTTGATTCTACTATTTACCTGTCGAAGTGATCGAGAGGTGGCTAATCGAAGAGGTTTTGATTACCCAAATGGGTAATATTGTTAACAACCATGCATTTACCGTCCTAATACAAAGCTTGCTCCTAAATTTCTTCGGCTCAGGTAGTCACTGTTAATCGATCTATTAGTTGTGCCACTAATTAACGCACATATGATATTTTGATATTGTTTGCTAGCCTGAAATTGTGAACCGACGTTCTGGCATAAGGGTATCACTCCCAGATACTAACATGTGTCTGGTATCGGAAATCATACCGCCTGAATAATGGTTGACAGTTCAGGAGTATCAAATAGTATTGTCAATTAATAGCGCCACCATAGGCTGATTACAGGTTAGAGCCTGCTTGGGCAAATGGTTTTAGATGAAAGGTAGGGAACTGGTTCTATGAGGTGGTTTCATTAATTCTAGGGAAAATACTTACTACTTCGGGAATTTTTACTAACCGTAGGTATAACAACTCATACCTTGATGCCTATACTCATCGAAATGACGGGTACAGCACCAAAAGAAATCTTGGGAACTAGTATTGGCTGGAACGCCCTAAGGCCGGAAAAAGAATTTTCTAATAATCTACTTTATGACGGACTTAAACGGAAGTTGATTTTCCTCCTAAAGATCCGGAATGATCACTAGTGCATTTGGAAAGATTAGTGCTATCAGGGACCAAAAGTGACTGTGCCCCTGATGTTCTTATGTCAAGTGCTATCACTAGTGGGTAGTATTGCTTACATCACGCGTGTGATGAACACAATACTACCCAAACTTATGCTTTGATACCAAATTGACACATCCCAACCCAGAAAGTCCACTAGGACTCCGAATCAAGCTGTGTTGACCGACATCTGAAAGGTAATGAAGCCATAAAGTGTAGTGATGTGGAAAATGTGAATAAATTTAAACCTAACAGTGCCTAAATATAAGAGTGCGCTGTCAGCGAGAAAAAACCCAATTCACACGTGATGATAGAGCATAAGTACAGTACAGTCAATCCAGCCACATCACAATATCGCAATAGTAATATAAGTGAAATCAGGTGCTCAACACTTATTACTCAATTTAACAATTAGTCATAAACCAAATGAGACGTCTCTTTTTGCCTAGTGATAAATTGATAGTAAGGGAGAGTCAAAGGAGGTATGTGTTCGTTTGTTAGAAGAGGTTCCGGAATGACTTAATATATTCAAAGCGACATTGTATTTATGTATTTTCAAAGTGACATTATTGTATTTATGTATGACAAATAAAAGAGAGTTTAAAACACAAAATTTAAGAAACAAAAGTTGCAACCAATTCCTCAACTCTACAAAAACTTGAAGATAAAATAAAGACACATGTTTTTTTGGAACAAACAATATTATCTACACTAACAGGGTGAGGGAGTGGATTAAACCTCACAATGGGTTAGCAATAATGTGGTTCAAATTTGTATTTGGTGAGAATTGAACCTAAGACCTCTCACTTACAAGTAAAGAGGAATATCACTATACCGTAGTACTAAGTAACAATTAAGGCACATGTTATGGTCCAAGTAGATTTGGGCGCAAGTAACCAACAATTGAAGTGAACTAGGCTATAGTACAAGATAAGACTTTGGCCCAAAAGAGGCTTTACCATAACCCATCATCAGAAAGCCCAAAGCAACCTAATAACAATCATTTTCAAGTACAACTAAGCCTATTACCTATTTTCTGATGGTCTTTAAATTTTGTGTTGTTGCTTCCGTTATTAAATTGGTGGTTGTTGATCTGCATTATTTTTCCTTTCTTTTGTTATTTGATATTAGTCCATTCCTTTGAGAATTCCTAATTTTTCCCACACATGTATTATGGACCATATTATCTCTACTAATTAATGAAATCCTCTTTGTCAACCAAATGAGTATGAAAGGACAAATTAATCTTCTATCACACACAAGGAAAAAAAAAATGATGGACAATAATGTAATTTCACATGTCCAAATTTTACAATTTTTTTTTATTGAAGCCTTACCTACAGGTGATGTTAAAATACCTCCAATATTTAAATTAAAAAAAAAAAACCAAAAAAAAAAACCTCCCACTCCCCCCATGTTCTCTCTCTCCCTCCCTCTCTCATTCTCATTTTCTAAAAAAATGTGTTTATACACACAAAATGTGTAGGCAAATGCTAGTATAATGGTATACAGTTGTTCATACATGTATTTGTGTTAATTTTTTTTTTAGGAAGAAAGAAGATTAAATTAAAGAGAAACTTCGGTGACACCCAAGGCCTCGAGAATAATACAAGAGTGCCTTTTTTTTGCTTGGGGAGGAACACACCTATCCCAAATATATAAATTGGTATAATTATGCTCAAGGGAAGTGATAACATCCACCATGAAGTTTGCTTCCTTGTAGAAATGGTTCCATTCTACCAGTTCGAACGATGAGGCAAGCCATTTAATGTCCTATATGATGGACTTAATTATCCACAGTACTGCACACTTTCCAAAAATTGCATCAATGACAACCTTTGAGTCCCCTTTCCACCACAATTTTCCTAATTTGACATTATTTGGCCAAAGCCAAAGTATCCCGGAGAGCCTGAGCTTCTGCCATGGTGATAGTGATTGGTCCAAGATCTCGAGCATGCCCCTAATGATTTTTTAATTTAAAACCCATCACAGCAGAAGTGTCATCCACAGACCCATCAAAATTGAGCTTTTAAAAGCCTTCTGTAGGCATTTTCCATCTAATGGTGTTGCTTAGTCTTGCTTGGTTTCTGTTTCAAATTAGCCTTTAGGAAATCTTTACCAATTATAGCCGTTGTCATCTGACAACAAGTTGGATAAGGTTTAATCTGTTTAAAAACAAAATTATTTCTATCATTTCACATTGGCTAGCAAAGAATTAGGATTTTTCTAAGGTCAGAAAGATCATTTTATCTAAAGCTGACATCCCCACTAACCAATCATTGATATTGGTAATGGGAGGGGGGACACAGTGGATGCATGTTATTACAAAGCTTCCAAACTTTTTGAGCATGATTAGAGTAAACAAAACGGTGTAATTGATCATTCTCTACAATATTGCATAAAGGGCAAAGAGTTTGGTCATTATGATGATACTTATTTAATCTCTTGTACGTAGACAATCTATTTCTTATAAGCAACCAAGCAAATAATTTAACTTTATGTGGAATACTAAGTTTTCACACTTTCTTGAGTAAATCTTTGAAAAGTTTACTGTGAGCATCATCAATTTGAATCCAAGTAGCTAATTTAACTGATAAATTTCCATTAAGAGATGGTCCCAGATAAACTCATCCTCCATATCATTTAAAGGGATAGTGATGGCAAAAATTTTATTTGCTACATCATTAGGCATCAATGGAAGGATTAACTCATTGTTCTATATTTTCTCTACCATCACATCACTAACTTTCAGATTTTAATTTAAAGAGTTTATTATTTGATCTTGAATAAGAGTGGACAATGGGAAAGGAAAAATTTAGTTATGGGACCAAAACAATATGTTTTTACCATTTCCAACAATCCATCTCATTCCATTTTTAAGGATAGGTTTACTAGCCTTTAACATGACTCCAACATTCATGATAGAAGATAGTGTGGAGACAATCAGGACTAGGAGCTTTTAAGCTCCCAATAGTTTTCACAGCCTCAAAAATTTTAGCCTCAGTTACAGGCCTTATGAGCAAATTGTTGTTCTACTGAGATACAAGATTTACAACACCTATGAATTCATACACCTTATTATCTCTATGACTTTGAATGGTGCTGGTGAGCCTTTGTTTAAACTTTTGAATAAATAGATCCTCCATACGTTTACCTTTTTTTACCACCAGTTACCATTATCATCTTTAATTTTTATGATTTCATTTCTTCTTTTCCTTATAGTGGTTCAGGTATGGAAGTACCTAGTATTTCTATCCCCAAGCTGCAACCAATTAGCCTTAACTCTTTGAGCCCAGAGAATTTCGTCATCCATGTACAAAGCAACAAGGGAATCATTTAATTTCCTTTCTTTCTCCAACCAATCATTCCTATTAGGATTCTTCATACAGTCCTGAACAGTTGCCAGTTCACTTAGGAGTTCTTTTATCTTCTTTGTCACATTACCGAAGATATTTTTACTCCATGCTTTCGCTTTGAATTTAAAAGAATTAGCACAAACTCTGAACATATCGTTTGGAATTCTAATTTTTGTTCTTCATTTGCTATGTTTAGAATTCTAGTGCTGGTTGTTGAATTAGATCTAAATAATCTACTCATATTGCTCAAAATGTGTGTTTTCAAAATGCAAAAATCTTACTGGCTTTACCTTCCTCGCGTATTCGCTAAACTCCTTCTCTGCTCATGATGACTTGACTAGAAGACTTTAATTTTCTACAATATGGGTTATTATTACCACTAGTTCCACCCCATTTGGTATCAGAGCTAAGTAAGTGGTAATTGAGTTATCATCTTTATAATCACTACATTTGTTCATCCTTCAGTTTTCATTTACAGTTTATCTTATTTGTTAACCTTCTAAGTATGATTGTTTACTCTCAACCCAAAAAATAAGGCGTGTTCCGAACAATAAGTCCATAGGATTTGTATGAGCGGATCACATGAGTAGAGAGGGAGTTTAGCAAATACGCAAGGAAGGTAAAAGCTAGTAAGAATTCTGTATTTTGAAAACCTACATTTTAAGCAATATGAGTAGATTATTTTGATCTAATTCAATTGCCAGCACTAGCTCCAGATCCAGTTTAAGTAGAATTCTAGACATAGTAAATGAAGAACAAAAATTAGAATTTCAAACGGATCACAGTGTCGACTTTGAAGATTGGAATATCCCCAAGATTTCTAGTAAAAACATTTGCAAAAAGAAATGGTCAGTAGCCTCTTTTAGAGGTGAACACCAAGTCAAAACAGTTGAAAAAGCTTATGCTCTTAGTAAAGAACATCAAACTTGTCAATTATTCACACGAGAACAAATCAAAACTCATAGAAAAGATGGTTACAAATGCATTCACATAGGTCTAGTCCAAATAGCAGTCAAGCCGTTAAGAAGAAGAGACCTTTGTTATGTCTCCGAGATGCAAGATTCAATGACTTTAGTGATAACATTCTTGGAATGATTAAGTCAAGTCTTTACAACGGACCAATTCATTTTGATTGTTTCCTAGATCTCACAATAAGTCTTTCAGACCCCCACATGTTAAAAGCACTCACACTAAACATAAAAACTTTAGAGTACCAAGTCCTTGAAGGAGTCCAACCATTAGCTTTAATTTTTAAAGTCTACTATAACATCACAGGAACAAACATGAATTTCCAAGCATTAGTTAAAAGTCCTAGGGACCATACTTTCCTAATCTAAACTAATCAAGAAAACGCCAACATCAAAATACCCAAAACCATTAGGTGGTCAGATATCAGTCTGCCTTCAGATGGGTGTTTGATTAATGAAAGTAAGCCAGTTAGTATCCAATATAGTTTAGTCAACCCCGACAACATAGAACAATATTTTGATGGAACAGTTAAAATCAACTTTGACCGTCCAGCCAGAAAATCTAGTGTCCACTTACACGAGTTAACCCAGTTACACAAATCTTTAGTCACTTGTAGGAATTCTTTTTCTGGATCCATATCAGCTGATATGGTGGGTTGAGATCAAGATTTAATCAATTCCTTGTCAATAGAAAATTAAAAGCAGTAGAAACTAGCTCAGTAGTCACCTAACAAGAATTAATCAATGACCTGATTAACATAAAACTAAAGTTAATAGAAACAACCTCTCAGGTGACTCACCCAAAATATCAGCTCAATACTGAAAATCAAGGAGAACAAACCTCTCAAACAGAATACGATTTCGAAGCAAGTCAAATCAACCACTAATTACTCTTGTTGGGGCCCTCAGGGAAACAACTTTTACCATCTAGATACGCAGATAAGCGTTCATTCCCGACTCAGCTCACAAGTCAGTGTGTATTTGAGGTTAGGTCCACACTCCGACGAGCACTTAGGACATTCCAGGAGAAGTGTTTACATGAGGTTAGGCCCACAAGGAGATCATTTTGTGAGGTACCGGAGTAGGTAGCCGTATGACGGACAAATGAGAGCATGAAAGTAGTCCATCTCAAGTTCCACTGGCAGCCTCCGCCTAGCACTACGCCAAGCAGCACAAAAAGAACCACGTGCACCGCGATCGCGACGCTGTCGAGCATGACATGCCAAAAAGCAACATGGACCAGTAGGTCAACATTGGGGGCAGTTGGAGGCTCCACTGCCCCACCAAGCATAAATTTGGGAGGAAGTACAAAGGCTCATAGCAGAACAGCTACGCGGATTCTAGCATATTGGCACTTCCGATGATGCCCTTCGTAGAGACGTGGCCAACCTGAGCAGGTCATCGTTCACAGATGAGATCGAGCAGACGGAACCATTGCAGAAGGTCAAACCGCCATATTTCACCTTGTTCAAAGGAGATGAAGATCCAGATAGGCACTTGATGCACAACCGAAGCGTCATGACCCTCTATGCCAACAATGACGCTCTCATGTGCAAGATTATTACCATGACGCTCCAAGGTGAGGTGCAAGACTGGTTCTACACCCTGCCACCATGATCAATCTAGAAGTTCAATGAACTTTCCTTGGTTTTCACTAAGGAATATTCGTCCTACCATTCGATCAAGAAAAAGTCTAACCACCTATTCAACATAAAGAAGGACCCGAAGGAGTTACTTCGCACTTACTTCAACAGGTTCAAGGCGGAGAAGGCGATAATCGTCAGATGCGATGACAGCATTGCATGCTCAGCCTTCCGAAAGGGACTCCCAGCAAATCACCCACTTTTGAAGAATTAATCATGGGCGAAAACTTGACCCTGGCAGACTTTTATGCTTTGGCGGAAAACCACTCTCTCTGGGATGAGGCCAAGTGATCCCAAAAGCCGCCTGAGCAACCGCGTACAGATGCAGAGTCGACTCAAAAGAAGGCGAGCGACAAATCACTCAACGACAAAAACAAGCCAGAAAGTAGACATAATGATCGATCATCGACGAAAGAGGCACGGCGCCCAAGATGTACACCAAGTTCTCAGTCCTGATCAACCAGATCCTTTGCGACCTCAAGGAGAAGTAGTGGTTCAAGCCGCCACCACCTATAAGAGGGGACCCCTTCAAGATGGATTAGACAAAGTACTTTGCATTCCACAGAGGTCCCAAGCACACAACCAATGATTGAACTACATGGAGGAGGTACCTTGAGCAGCTTGTGAAGGAAGGTAAGTACGACTAGTATGTCGATAGACCAACTGCCCGGCCAAGGTGAGAAGTAGATGCCGTCGTCGAACCCCCAGCCAAGATACTCCAAAACAACGACATCTTTACCGAGTTTGAACATCTTGGGGCCACCAACAGTTCCAAGAAAAGGAAGATCCAGCAGGTGAGATCGGTTTTTCAGGTTCAAGTCGTAGATGCTGTACCTGGACTAATCATCGGTTTCATCGAGCAGGACACAGAAAGAATTGATTTTCCCTATGACGAAGCCTTGGTGATTTCTATTCAATTGGCCTACGCCATTGTTGATAGAATTATGGTGGACAATGGCAACTTAGTCAGTATCTTACAACTGTCAGTCATCCAGAAGATAGGCCTGGAAAACACAATCAAACGCAAAGCAGATGTCTTGACTGGATTCAATGGACTCACCTCAACTGCCATCGGCACAATTACACTCGATGTAACCAGCCCATCGATTGTCTCATCACAGACCTTCATGATCGTCAGTAACCTATCTCCCCATAATAGGATATCTGGCCAATCCTGGCTGGTGAAGATTGGAGTTATGACCTTGATTGAGTACTAGAAAATTAGATTTTGCATCCCAGGATGAGCATTCAGAGATATAAATGTTGACCAGGCCATGTCCAAAAGATGTATTGTACAAGCTCTGAAGGAGTCGAAGAAGACGTCTTTCACCCCAGTAGTAGCAGCTGAAGTGCAGAGAGACGACTCTACCTCCGCCAAATAGTAACTACAGCAGGCAGGTCAAGAAGTTGGCGTCAAGATCGACAATTCATTGAAAGATGAATCGAGATGGAAACCCAAAGAGGACATCGAGAACATCATTCTTGACCCCCCCACAAGTTGAAAAAAAGGCTAAGATTGGCTTATGTCTGAGCCTGACGGAGAAGGAAGAACTCACGATTTTCCTTAGGGAAAACCTTGATGTTTTCACATGGTTACCCTTTGACATACCTAGTATTAATCCAGTGATAGCTTGCCATAAGCTGCATGTCGATCGCGCTGCCAAACTTGTGATCCAAAAAAGGTGACATTTCACACCCGAGCGAGTAGGGATTATTGAGGCAGAGATTGACAAGTTATTGGAGGCCAGATTCATTGAGGAAGTGGCACACTCAGCATGGCTAGCCAACATCATGCTGGTGAACAAAAAAAGACAATGGCAAATGGAGAGTATGCATGGATTACATCGACCTCAACAAGGCGTGCCCTAAAGATAACTATCTGGTTCCTCGAATCTACTTACTCGTTGGCTCAACATCCGGGAACTAGCTGGTCAAGGAGAAAACCACATACTCAGGTTATAATTAGATTGCCATGCATAAGCCTGATAAGGAGATAACCGCATTCGTGATTGAGCGAGGCACATACTGCTACAAGGTCATGCTCTTTGGCCTCAAGAATGCAAAAGTAACCTACCAACGGCTCGTAAACATGATGTTCAAGAAGCAGATTGAAGTAACCATGGAAGTTTACATCGACGACATCATGGTGAAAAGAAAACAACGGTCAGACCACATCGGCAACTTGGCAGAGACTTTTGACATCCTTCTAGAGCATAAAGTGAAGCTTAACCCTGCCAAGTGCATTTTTGGTGTCTCCTCAGGCTGATTCTTAGGGTACCTTGTAACCTAACGAGGAATCGAGGCTCATCTAAGGCAGATCAAAGCAATCTTGGACATGAAGTCTCCCATAACTCTAAAAGAGATCCAAAGTCTGACCGGACGAGTAGCCGCACTCAATCGTTTCCTCTCGCGATCCACCGACTGATGCAAGCCCTTCTTCAAGGCAATTAAGAAAGCGTATAAGAACAAATAGGACGATGAGTGCAAGAAAGCATTTCAGGACCTGAAGTACTACCTTACATCACCTCTATTACTATCCAAGCTGGAAGCAACAGAGAACCTATACATCTATCTGGTGGTATCGGAAGTAGTAGCAAGCTCTGCCCTCATACGAGAAGAGCTGAGGGCTTAACTGCCTGTATTCTATGCATCCAAAGCTTTCCTCGATGTGGAAACCAGATACTCGAAGATTGAAAAGCTAATTTTGGCACTAGTTGTTGCAGATCGGAAGCTCAGACCTTACTTTCAAGGGCATCCGGTTATCGTTATGACCCAATATCCATTGAGATCAGTTTTACATAGCCCAGATGATTCTCAATAAGTGATGAAGTGGGCGTTAAAACTTGGCTAATACGGCTTAGTACATTGGTGGACATCGTAGTAGAATTCAGCCCAAGCCTAAATGACGTAGCAATTCAGCCCGAAAACGCCTCAGGTAGCCGAGCACGCCGTAGCC
This sequence comes from Pyrus communis, assembly GCF_041283825.1. Classification (NCBI taxonomy): domain Eukaryota; kingdom Viridiplantae; phylum Streptophyta; class Magnoliopsida; order Rosales; family Rosaceae; genus Pyrus; species Pyrus communis. The sequence continues at coordinate 6,817,222 of NC_142574.1, read as the reverse complement.
GTACTAGCCCTACCTACAGGAGATTTTTGGCGTTCGTATGTCGATGGATTATCCAACTACCAAGGATCAGGAATTGGCCTAGTTCTTATTACCCCAGACGGTTTGATGCTCGTGTAGGCGATCACTCTAAGCTTCAAGGCACCAAACAACGAAGCAGAGTATGAAGAAGCTTGCGATCTATTCTGATTCCCAGCTAATCACCAACCAAACCTCTTAGGAGTACGCAGCAAATCATCTAAGGATGACCTGATACCTCAAGAAGGTACGAGAGTAGCTAGCGACATTCCAAGCATACACACTCACTCAGGTTCCACGAGTAGAAAATGCCTATGTAGGCGCACTAGCAGGCTTAGGCTCTACCTTAGACCATCAGCTCAAGCGCTCCATCTCAGTCAAGTACTTAGAGAAGCCAGCAGTCGAGATGATGCAGATCAACACAACTTCGAGTTGGCAGAATCCCATCATCGACTACTTAGTCAACGAAACACTCCCTGCAGACAGATTAGAGTCCAGAAAGCTTCAGATGAAGGCAGCATGCTACTACATATGGAACGGCATGCTTGTTCGAAGATCCTTTTTAGGACCACATCTCTGCTGCCTTTCGCCTCCTGACAACATGAAGATTCTTAGCTCAATCCAAGAGGGTGTTTGTGGAAACCACTTTGGAGGCCGTTCCCGGGTGCAAAAATCTCTTAATGATGACTACTACTAGCTAACCATGCATCAAGACGCCAATGAGTATGTATAAATGTGCGATAGTTGCCAGCGCTTCAAGTTCGTGCCTGCACTACCTATCAGCGAACTTCACCTGCAGATGAGCCATTGGTTATTCATGCAGTGGGTGATTGACCTGGTGTGACCAATGCCACCTGCCATTGAGGGCAGAGGCATAATGATCGTAGTGACTGACTACTTCACCAAATAGGTCGAAGCCGAACCCATGACAATAACTACCTAGACGGACATATAACGCTTCATATGGAAGAACATCATATGCCGCTTCTGCATCCCACACTCCATCATCATCGACAATGATCTACAGTTCGTGGACAAAGACTTGGTGAAGTTTTTCAAAATGTATGGCATCAAGCAACACATGTCCATGCCTCGGTATTTGCAGGGTAACGGGCAGGCCGAGGCATCCAACAAGACCATCCTCGACTGCCTTAAAAAGCCCCTCTCAAACAAGAAGGACAAGTAACCATACAAGCTCTCTGGTGTTCTGTGGGCATATCGCACCACCAAGAGACAAGCAATCGGCCAAACTTCATTCTCCTTAGCGTATGGCTCTGAAGGAATTATTTCTCCCAATGTCATGGTGTCAAGCATCAGTACTATACTGCCGAATTTCGAGCAAAACAAGAAGGAGATGGCCACGAACTTAGACCTAGCAGAGGAAAAGTGTGAGAAAGTTATAACCCACATTGTGGCCTATCAACAGCAACCCCCTTCCAACTATAACATGAAGACGGAGATATGGCAATTCCAGCTAAGAGACTTAATCCTCAGAAAAGCTTTAATCAGCGCCTGATGGGAAGGCTCCAAAAAGATGGTTCCCATCTAGGAAGGTCTGTACAGAATCAACCAAGTAGGCAGAAGGGGCAGCTACACCCTCACCACCATGAAATACAAAGAAATCGACAAGCAGTGAAATGCCTACAATCTGAGAAAGTACTACGTGTGACCTCTCACCATTCCTTGGATCCTATTCAAGAAGAATAAAGTTCGAAGACTTAAGAAGCTCGACGAACAAGACCTCGCATGTTGAGGATTATTAGTTGTTATGCCATTACTGTTGACTAGCCAAGTCAATAAATTTCTTTATTTTCAATGAAGATTGAAAGAATTATTCATAAGCCTGGGCCAAATGCATAAACAAACTGACCATCTCTGTGACAAGCAGAAGATGCCCTTGCCATTGCAGTCATGTCCTGTGCTCCCTAATTAGAAGAGGGTAAACTAATCCAAAATATCCAGACGTGGATGGGTGGCACGACTGCTCAGTTTCCTTTGAATGTAGCAACTACCTAAGCTGGACAACTCCCAGAATTGGCCAAGATAGTTCTTCTCCTAAATAGACTTAGCTGACTGAAGGATTCAATTTTGTGGGATCCCAGGTCTCTAATTGGAAGAGATGCTAAGTGCAGGATTCCTACCCATGAAAAAGTTTGAATGACTAGATGGTCTGTCCTTAACATACAAGTCTTCATGAATTTAGCTTGGTTTTAAACTGTTGCAATACTAGTTAAGCGACTTGCGAAATCAAGCTACAACTTAGATGGATATGGCCTCTTAGGCGAGATTCTGCCTACACCTTACGCCTAAAATGCCTTCGAGAGCCAGGGACGATGCCTAAAGTGGCCACGTGGGTCGTCTCTTTTGTAAGTAAGACGTCCGACCGACGACCTAACGGTTGGTAGCCAAAGGCAATCTGTAAGCCGAGACTTACACCTACTATGACTACGTAGACCCGTCTGCTTATTTAAAAGCAGCGTTTTTGGCTAACGGTCTACGATTTAAGTTTTGCAAGAGCTAAAGCCAAAGTACGACTATAACAGCTACATGAATCTCCTTTGCTTTCTACAAGAAGCTAGTGTCCGGCCGACGACTCTATAAGTTAAAAGCTTCGCAACACGCCCCGGGAGGGCCAAAGCTCAAGAAGCCACTAAATCCGAAGTACGACTATAGTAGCTGATAAGCTTATATTTATATATATTTTATATCAAATTCACTTGTCTTTTCTTAGTTAGTTCCTTATATTTTTGAGTTATTTACTTTGTTTTTGTGTTTTGTAGGATTTGTCAAGTAAAGAAAAGAAATATAACAAAAGTGGAATTTTAAGTAACAAATTCGTCAAAACTGCCTGTGCAGGTCAGCTGACTTTGGAAGTAAGTTGCGGACAGTTCAGAATGAATTAGAGAATGAGCCTTATATGCTTGGAAAGCTACGGATGTCTATTTTCTGGAGCATTTCGCGGATTGTTAATATCATTTTTCTAGAAGACGTTATGGCCATTTTAACAATGAAAGTTTCCCAAGAGGCTGAGCAGTTTGTAACTGACAAGAAAGCATCGAAAGCAATAAATCCAATAAATCTAGTAGCCAAAACTGATGCAATCAAGAACAAACCAGCTGACACCTATTCAAATATCAGAGGAAATGGAATTAAAGATGAGGATTAAGAGGGAGTAATTGGCATAAAGGCTACCCAAGGAGTTACAATTGTTTTACATTTCCTCTCACTTATTGTCATCACTAAATGGCTATTAGTGGGTGAGTTAAGGAGTAGAAAATGATGCAGCAAGAATTGGTTTAAAAGTAGCATTGGGGAAGGAAATAAAAAGGAAGCCTCAGTCGATTTCTTTCCGTTCTATTTTCTCAAACTCATGTCTATCCTTTGTTTTAACTTAAGGATTGTGTAACTAAATTTTTAGTAGTTAGAAGCTGTTTTGAAGCCCCGAATATGATTGCAAGTTTGTTATGACATTTCGTTTGAATTACTTTTATGAATGGATGAAAATTGGTTCACTACTTGTCTCATTGATGAATTCTTTATGTGTTTTCTACGGATGCATACTTAGTAAGCATATCTAGGATTCTAATGCTATGAATATGTGTGTGCCTGCCCTTATCGAATGAGGACCTACATATGTTCTAGAGTAGTACTTGTTAATTGCGATTAACATGTGAACCAATTTCTAGGATAAGTAAGACAACACTAGTACTTACAATGCCTTGTGATGACTCAAACTCTTTTCGTTCTTAATGATTTCTACTTGTTAAATCTATGAACACACCATTCTAGATTGCATGTTAGGGACTAAGTTAAGTTGAAAACGCCATTCTCTTAACATACAACATAAGAAAGAGTAATAGGTTGAGTTCTAACATTGAGCCAACTTGAGCATCTTCATCCGGAAATAGAAGGAATTTGATTGAAACATAACATTTTTGCATGATTATTTGGTGGTGGATAGCAATTCCCCTAACTCGTTTTCTTAGCTTGTGAACTACAATCTATTTTTATTATTTAAAATTTGTTTCTGTTCTGTTTTTGTTCGATTTAATTTAAATAGCAAATCAACTCCAAACATCCCAAAAATTTGTGTGAGTGTAGCTCTGTGTGTCTAGTATTTTCATATAAAATTTGGTAGACTTTAGATAAGTGTAAGTCGGTCTAATAATTATTTTTTGGCGGCTGGTCAGTAGGGATAACAACCCAGTTTTTGAGACATTTTAGGTAGTCAGATAAAACAATGTTTTGCGGGAAAGACCCTTATTTTCATATTCTACAATTGACAAATCTTAGTGTTAATAAGGAAAATCAATAAGACATCAGTGTGTTTTTAATCCTATAAGTAGCTACACGGATTTCCTCTGCTTTCCATGAGAAGCAATTGTCTGGTTGATGACTTTATAAGTCAAAAACTTTGCAACACGCCCCGGGAGAGCCAAAGCTCGAGAAGCCATTCCAAGCCAAGAATCGCAACTATAGTAGCTACGCAAACTTGCATGCTTCTTACAGAGGAGACGAGTTCGGCCACCGACTTTATAAGTTATAGATCTCGCATTTTTCCTCTTGTAGTTGACGCTCCAGAAGCCCTAAAGCCAAGACTAAAACCTAAAGTGACAATGTGGGATCGACTGCTCTATTGAAGTAGCCAACATAACCGCTCATTCTACGGTAAAGTTTTGCAAGTCGCCTCAAGCAGGCAAGGCTCTCGAATCCCTATAGTCGAAACTAAAACCTAAGTGATGATGTGGGATCGCTTACTTCATTAAAGCAGCTCACCTAGCCGCCTATTCTACGGTAAAATTTCGCAAAAGACATGGCAAAATAGAAGGATTGAAGCAAAGCAAGGAAATCTGTTTATTAAATTTCTAGCAAATTGATAAATCGCCTCGAAGGCCAAAAAAGTTTGAATAAAGCAGAACGAAAAGGAAAAGAAGAAAATTCCTAAGTTTAAGCAAAAAGACTACTCATCGGCAACTTGCACAACCATTGGCCAATCGACTGCCACGCCTTCAGCAATCGCGTCGCTCCTAGCAGTTAAAGCTTCCATCAGCTCATCCTCAGTTAGCCCTACCTGGACTGCTTGACCATCAGTTGCTCCACCAAAGGCAGACTCAAATGAGAAATCAAGCAAATCAACTGGAGAAATAGAAAAAGTCTCGAAGTCCTTCTCGAAAAACTCATAATTCGATGACCTGCCCTGAAGATAATCTACATAGCCAAGCTTGTAGAAATCGGCCTGACAAGAAGCAAGTGCCACTTTGTGACTGACTTTCTCATTCTTTAGTTGCATATTCTCCTTAACAAGCCCAGTGTAAACACCCTGCAGCTCATCCAGTTCATTTCTCAGGTTTTCGCTAGCAAACAGTGCATCTTGCAGATCCACTTCCTTGGACTCAAGCTTATTGGCAACCTCCTTGAGATGAGACACTTCAGCATGCATGACATGAAAACAAGCTCTTCGTCCTTAGTAAAACAAGCAGATCGTAACTCCGAATTGACACGCTCAAGGTTCATGACCACTGGAGAAACAAGACTAACTTCCTTCTTTGCAGTTTCCAACATCGATTGAGTCACACTAAGCTTAGCCTTCAAATGCGCGACCTCTTAATGAGCATTCTCCAGTTGCATAGAAATTGGAGCAGAGACATCAGACCTTTTCAAAACGGCGAGTTCAGATTCGAGCTTTTCAATCTTTACAGCAGACAAGCCAAGCTGAGCAATCAACGCCACTTCGGCCTCTATAACATACTTGACATTATCCTGATCAACGTGCATAGACTCAGTTACTAGGATCAAAGTCTTATGCATTGTGGCAATTAAGGAGGGCCTCTTCGAGTTGGCAGGATATTTCACAAAAGAGTCTGAACGGATGACAACTTCCCCGACACTGTCAACGAACGTGGCGAATGCATCGACGTCCTCAAGTATGTCAGCCTTCAGTAGCGTACAAACCTCGAGAAACTTACCAACCTCATACTCGATGAATCTCTCACAACTTCTCATGCGAGCAGATTTCCTTTTCTCAGCAGACGACTCAGTCGTAGCAAAATAAGGAATAGGCCCAGGCATTACCATAGCAACAGAATCCACCTTTCCGCTCTTCATAACGGCGAGCCTCTCAAAAGCTGAACCAGACTTAGCTCCCGACAGGCGATTCGACATAAAATAGGCCACTGGGGGCACCACCGAACCTTTCCGTTGGGTTATCCTCTCAGTAATGGACGTGGCTACTTTTAGAGTAGCAAGTTTCATAGGCTCAGGCTCAACGAACGTTTTCATCCCCTTTGGAGAAGTCAAATCCACAAGCTTCTTAACACTTGACAAGCCTCTATGAGAAGCAGAAGAAGTCATTGGTTTTTTCTCAGCTGAAGGCTCACTGGCAGGTGAAGAAGATCTCTTCTTTCCACCCTCATTGACAGCAGGCTCTACAGCAACGATTAGACAAGCAAGTGCCTTATCCTTTATCCGTTTTATCTCTTCTTTCGGAGGTAGCTTGCCTTTCTCCTGACGAAGAGGATTGAGCAGCCAGCTCCACTCACGGTACTCATCAGGAATGCCCAAGGTGATGTGCATTTTCTTCATATATGCCTGAGTTTTTGGAGTTGAGCCAAATTCTGAATCTAGACGAAGTAAGAAACACGATCAGTAACTAAAGTCATGGAGCAGCTCAACAAAAATTCAAGTAGGGCAAGAATGAAGTAGTTCACTTACCACTGATAAAGATAGTCGAAACGTGAAACTCAAGAGATGAGTGAAACTCTCAATCTTTACTTACCTCCAAGTGTCTCTTGCCTATTCATGATCATGTTTATAGGGAGCATCGAGTAGCCTGTGGCAAGATCTCAGCCACTCTACACCTTCCTTGTGGCCAATTTCAAAAAGTACCATAACTTATTTATGGTCAAACCAAGATTAAACATTCTACTCAAGTTAAAGAACCTCACCATCACACAAATTGCATTTGGGGAGCACTGAGCAGACGCGCATTTCATGGAGCAAATCACTTTTTGCAAAAGACGCGGCATAGGAAAAGTGAATCTTAATGGAATTTGATAGCCCTCTTCCTAGCAGTGGTGCCCTCGCTGCATGGTTCATGACCGTTATCATTTTTCACCCACTTGACGCGAACCCCTAACAGAATCACATGCTTGTACGCCTTAAGAAAATAATCCCAAAATAGCTCATCGGAATTGATCTTGACATGCGCAGCCTTGAAAAAGCCCACCTTTCCAGAAGAACCACCTTGACGATACAAAGGTGGAGGATATTCGTCACTTTTGTGATCAGAGGAAGGCATCTCAAAGTCTCTGCAAAATGTATGAAGAAAAATATTTAGAAGGCAGCTTGCAACAAGAAAAACAAAAGAATAAAATAAAAAACCCACCTGGTGACCTTCACGTTCTCTCTCAGCAAATGCCCAAGCTGCAGGAACCCAGCAGTAGGCCAAGCCTCACGGCCCAGACCTGACTCTCCCTCTCTCTTGCGCCCAATCTCTTTCTCTCCCTTACTTCTCACCTGCACTGGCTCATGCCCAGCAGCTTTGAAGGTTCAGCCCAAGTCGGCCTCCCCACGCCCAAGCCTGTGGCCCACGCCAACCGACTCCATTGCCATTCCATTAGCAGCCCCGTGGCATCCTTGCCGAGTGTTTCACACCTCCTCGACCCCCGCTGAGCCAATTTTTCAAGTCCCAAGACTCCCAAAAAATTAAGAAGAAGAAAATTCAAAATTTTCTTACCTTGGTGCGGCACGGAGAAGTAGAACTACAACAAGAAACGCCTCTTGGCAAGGCCAAAAGAAGAAGAAAGCTAAGGGAGGGGGAAGAAAAATTTCCTCTGGCTTCTTTTCCTTATTGGAATGATGATTGTTCTCCAAATTTATTTAATCCTTTGCTTAAGGTAGAATTAAATAGGTATTGGGGGCAATTGGTTTCCTTTTCCTAGAAGAAGTCTATCTCCAAATCAAGAAAGAATATCAAATTCAAATTGGGAAACAACTCTACAAGCCTACACAGCTTGGGATTTCTACACCTACTGCCCTTTTTCTACATGCAGCCTAGCAGGTGTGGGGGCATTTGTGGAGCCTAAAATAATCCCATTAATTTAAGAGGCAACACTTGGACTTTTGCTTAAGAAAGACAAGATTGCCCTTAATAAATGGGTAGGCTTCTCAGACGCTCCCACGAGCAGCTCACACCCCTGAAGGTCCCAGCAGCTGAATACGACTGCCCATAGCTCGCCTACCCTTGGCAGGAAAAGTCAAAGCATTAAAGATAAGGATTAATTACCCAAATACATTCCTAATTGAAGATTGACTCCGATTAAGTAAGTAATCCCAATTTAAATCAATTCGGGATAATTACTCCATTATCTCAAAATATTATTTCCTATTTAATATCTTGAGAATATTTCTCCATAAATCCTAATACTATGGTTGACCCTATCCCTATAAATACTCCATATTCTACCAAGTTTCAAAAGCTTTTGCTACCCTAAAAAAGCCCTAAACACTTTATTCTCACAAAGAAACTAACTCAGGCAGCGGAGATCCATTGGCCTAACCCCCCCACCTTGTGGGCGCGTGAAGCTTAGGTCCTTGATCGAAGGTGTTAATTATTTTGCCGATGCATTTTCGTCAAGACTGAAGACGGTGGAAATTTACATCGACAATCCACATCCTAATTCGATCACAGCATGCAATGCATGCCTACCTAGCTTTCTAAAGACAAAATCGTGTAAATGAGGTTTCCCTATTGGTACTTCATCCCATGAGATAATAATTAATTTAAAGAACATAATATTAACTAATTTGTCACCGAGTCTTGTAGCATGGTCTTATAACTAAGAAGACATTAAAAGTGATTGGTTGCATGAAGAATTAAGTCAAGTGGAAGAATAATTCATATCACCACCTCATGCCAAGGTCACATTATGCACTCCTCAAGCTCTTGGGTTAGTAGGGTATGCCCACCTCTGATAGATGTGTAGCAAACAACAATTTCTATCTCAAATAAAAAAAAATCATTACGATATATCTGTGTAGGTGAGAAAGTCATCTCGACGGTCAGATTAAACAGTTTGAATTAATTAAACAAAGAATATTGGAATTTGACTACAATACTTACATGTACTCAATACAATCATTATTTTGACGATTAGATGATTGTATTATATAAATATCACATGACTTATATATGATCGTCTAATATTTGACTGTATCATATACATGTAAGCATTAGAGCCAGTCTCGTAAAATACGGGTATGAAAAGAAAATACGAAACTTAGTTCCTTGTCATGCCCGAAGCACGTGTCTTGTTCGGCTTGCTTGTGGGTTGGCTTTGGCATAAACTCACAGCTGTTAAAATTTATTCTAGTGCAGGCAAAACCAACGTGGAGACTTGCACTATGCACTTTGAGAAGAACGACAAGTTGACGAGGAAAATGAGTGTGAGGACACAATCGAATCCTTGCGCCCACAATATCTTGGTCTGTTCCTTATGATTCTTCTGACATCAAGAATCACCGTACAAGAACGAAAATACCATGTTAATTATTTGCTGCTTCAAACCCAGCCACGTCGTTATACTCTACGAAACCCTATCTAGCTAGCTATTACGTGATCTTGAATAATCTTGATTTTCCAACGACTTGATAACAATTCCTTGGTGCACCCAAAATGGTCGGTATTGCTGATTGGTGGTGCTCGCATATGCTCGCATTGGTTATTATCTGCGACTCCTTATTTCTCCCCTTCTATAATTGCAGGATGGAGTTATCTGTGACGTGCATGCTTACGCGTGTTTGATGTATATTGTTAGCTCATTCCTAGCCGATTAAATTTGTGGGTTCAGTGATTGTTCCAATTTTTATTCTACTTTGTCTACCTTCAAAGCAAATAAATCCACACAAAAGAGAGCAGTCCAAAGTGAAAAAGTTTGTTGAGACCATGTATCATTCACTCAATCAGAACTTTCCATGCATATATCTTCCATGTAGTTCATTCCATAAAAATATCCTTCCCATAAATCGCCAATTTAAAACTACAGTTCCATTTTCCACTATTTCCCTTTTCAATAAAAGATTCCATCGATCCAAAAGGCAATTTCTATGCTTTTGCAGCCAACTTGAAGCTGTACCCACTACTACAAAAAAATACTTTGCGCAACAAAATAAGATTTCTTGTGCAAAGTAAGATTTCGTCATACAAAATTTTGTGTGACAAAAATTTTTGGTTTTTATTTTTTTATTTAATTAAATTGACCTTTTGTTTTATTATTTATATTATTTAATTTAATTATAGTAATTGTTTAAGTGACGAAATATTTGGTAGCGCAAGATTTATTGAATTTTTACTTTTTGAATTTAATTTAATTATATGGCTTTATTTTTTTTTTTTGTTACTTTAATTTAAATTGACATATTCAAAATAAAATTACATATGAAAAATAGTGATCAAATTATCCATAATACATTTTATTAAATATGTACATATAAATTAACAAATTACAATAATAAAATCCTAATACAAGTCTATTGTGGTGGTGGTGGCGGCAGATATGGTCCGATAGCGTTATAATCCTCAACTCCTCAACTTTAACCATCAAAGTCCCAACGATTCCCTACAAAAAGATCGTCAAATAACCAAGAAAAAAAATAATACCAAAAAATGGGCATAACCTCCCCTAAAATCGGCATACCCCAAATCCGACCCAAACCCAAAACTAACTCCAAAAACACATATTAATGAAAAATAAATTAAAATTTAGAGAGAAAATACCTTTTAGCAAGATTGAGAGTGAGTGAGAGATAGGGAGAGAGGAGTAATTGAGAGATAGGGAGAGAGAAGAGAGTGTGAGAGAGCGAGAAGAGATAGTGAGAGAGAGAGAGAGAGATTGAGTATGATAGAGGGGGTCAAATTTGGGGAGACCGAAAGAGAGGAGAGGCAAGAGAACTAGAGAGATACATTGAGAAAATTGTGGAGGAGTTATTTTGGTTTTAAAAGCCATATCACTTTGAGCCCACCCAAATTTTTAGGGTTTGTGCGACGAAACATTTATTCGTCGCGCAAAACTTTGTGCGACGAAATATTGGTCACGCAGAACTTTGCGCGATGAAAGATTGGTCGCACAAAGTTTTAAAAAATTTAAAATATAAATTTCCCACATCCCATTTTTGGCACCCACCCAAACTAACGATTTTTCTCGACGAAATATTGGTTCGTCACGCAAAATTTATAGAAATAAATTTTATTAGGCAATTTAAAATATAAAATTAAATAAACAGGGTTTATGCGACGAAATATTAGTATTCGTTGCGCAAAGTTAAAAAAAAAAAAGATTATGAAAATAATTTATTTTACAATTTAAAATATATAATTAAATTAAAAAGAAAATAAATTGGGTTTTGGCAATGAAATATTTGGATTTTGTCCTGCAAAGTTTTTTAAACATTATTTTTATTTTTTATATTTTTACACATATCGCGCGACGAAGTCTAAAATTTCGTCTTGCAAAGTGACATGTGTGTTTTGTTGAGCAAAGGTTTTTTTTTACTAGTGACCCCTCACCATGAAGCTGTAGATTCTCAACCATATACACTTAACTAAAATGCAAATTAAAGTGCTTAATTTGAAGGATATTTACCAACTAACTCTTAGCAAGGCATGCATAAGTCCCAAGTTTGAAGCCCGCCCTATGGCTAGCCATCGATTACTATATATTTTACCCTAATCTTAGTATTAATTTATTAATTATTTTGGTGAAATTTTGATACTTTGAATTATATTTTTAATGTAGGACATTCGAATTCCTCTGAAGCAAAAAGTGATCAAATGGATGAATTTTGGAGTGATTCTGGATGTTTTGGGTATTTTGGAGGTCAAGATGACATCTTTTGAGAAAGATTCCTCTTGAGGATTTGTAGAGGACGTCTTCAGATTTCAAAAGAGACTTTTTGGGACCAAATCAAAGTTGATTTGGTCAGTCAAAAGTCATATTTTCAATTCAAATAGGAAACCTTTTATTTCCTACTTATATTATTTTATTATGTTTCCTAGTTTCATTCTAAAACTTTTTGGGTTTTATTTTGTAGTATAAATAAGGCTATTTAACCATTAGAAATGGGGATCAATTTGGAGAACTTAGCTAGGCTTTGATGATTTGTATTTCAACGTGTTTTCTATCCTTTTTCTATTTGAATAAAATTCTTTTGTTTTATGGTTGTTCGTAACTAATTTCCATTTGTTAGGACGATACCTTGAGCCTTAGCATGAATATATAATTTTTATTTAATTGCTTATGATATTATGCATGCATACTTTGAATTATTAATCACTATGCTTAAATTGTCTCTATATCTTAATGCTTAGCTACCATTAGTAGGGGTGCAACTCGGACGAGTTGGGCAGGTTGGAAGGTCAACCCAGTCCTAACCCAACTTTTACAATTCAGGATTGGGTTCGGGTTGGGTTTTAATCGGGTTTGGGTTTACTTGGGTTGGGTTTGGGTTGCCCAACTTTTTCAAGTTTTAATCGGGTTCATGCAAAGTTTGAATTAAAATACAAGAAATACCAAAAGCTAGTACCAAAAGATATAAAAAAAAAGAAAAGAAAAAAGGAACACATCATTGTTCAAAGCTAGTACCCAACTCATGTCTTTCCCTTTGAAGCTCCTGCAGAAAAACAAAACTAGTACCCAACCGGACATAGATTACAAGCCTCCTTCAAGCAAAAATCAAAGTGTGGCTGCCAGAAAAACAATTGCTTTCTGCAACTCCATGCACTTTTCTATCATAATCCATCAAAAGTCACTACTGAATCCTCCACGAAGGTGCAAAAGTCATTCAGAAGCATGTTGCACAGCTCAACCTAATCGGGTTGGGTTGAGTTGAATTGAGCTGGGAAAATGATCAACCCAACTCAACCCAATTAATGAACGGGTTAAAATTGGGTTGGGCTCGGATGGGTTATAACTAAAACAAAACCAGCTTGTTCGGGTTTAAAGTTAGGTTGGACATGGGCGGGTTTGAGTTGGTCCAACCCAAGTTGCACCCCTAACCATTAGGATGTTTAGATAAGTCATCGGATGCAATTTGGTTGGAATACCACAGGGGGATTGAGTATTGCTTCTTGTGATTGATATTAGTAATTTCACCTAGCATGAATACCCCATGTCTTAGGGGTTGCATAGTTTTTCAAAGGGTTTTCATAAAGCGTAATGATTCATGCATGTTTATATTTGATCTGAATACCACAAACGGATTGCATGTTTGATATACGTTCTAGCTTGAATACCACGAGTAGAATATGCAATAGGAAAACCTAACCTTCAAAGTTGCATGGGTAATTCATAAGTAATTAGTAAATCTACATAGGATTGTTAAGGGGATGGTGGAACCCTAGGTTTTTACAATTTGGTTTTCAACACATTTTCTTTTGTTTTCTTTACTTTACTAATTTCTTTAATTTTTTTAATTTAAAATTCGTTTTTAATATTTTAGGTCATAAAATCAACCTCTTCCAAACTTTGTTTTCAAATAATTAATTAAGATTTGGTATTTACATAAAATTTTCAATCAATCATTGTGGAAAACGATCTTGCTTGAGCCTTTTATACTACAACTACCTTGTTCTCTTGCAAGTATTTGTTTAGTATTTTTATCCCTACTTTTGCAGGTGGTAAAAATCCTATCAAACTACTATCTGCATCAAACCAAATATGGAAATTAACGATGAGATCAAAATTAGAGCCATGGAGAGGCCAACAGTGTCCAAGGTTAACCGACTTTCTCCAAGTTGTGAGGAAGGACCACAACAGCCCGAAGAATTAATCCTGAAAGAGAGGAGGAATCTAAGAGATTTTTCTTCCTATTGGAGGTGGACAGGGATGATAAGGAATCTAAATATCGTTAAGAGGGTGTATCATCTCAAGGCATCACTTTATTAAAATTTCGTATAGATTCCTAGCTACAAAGTTGCTGAAGTAGTTTTCAACTAATGATAAGTGATAGCCCCATTAATATGTGGCCAGTATATCATGACCATGACTGATGCAACTTGACAATGGATGCCACACTTACTTTCGATGTTTCGATTGACATACCTTCTGCAGTTTAATCAGCCAAAAAACCCTAGTCACTGTTTGATATTTAAAGGACTTTTCATTGGGATGACACGAGGACACACAAATGTGTGGAGAGCAGTAGGGTTTTCGAGATTATGTTTGATGAAAAACTGATTTCAAATGTAGTTAATTTGTAAGACAAACCATATGTTTGGAGAAGACATTAAGACTGGAATATAATATTTGTTACACATTGTTGTCCAAAATTAGAAGAAATTTGTGGGTTTGAACCGTTACGCCACTACAGTACTATGTATCCAAACATACATTGTTGACATGATACGATATCTTTTTCATTAATACTAGGACCTAGATACTATAGATATAAACCTTCTTGTTCATTCGTTCGTCCATACTATAACACCGAATTAGTAACGTTAATTCCGTTACAGCTCCCATTGTTTTAGAGTTCATTAGGCCCTGCAAACGTGTCTTGAGATTTAGAGCAGCAACTAAGTTCAGTCAGTAATAATAAATAATAAAAAGTTCAGCCACTGAGAACTTCTATTTCCAAATACAGCTAGAAATCTCCTTTTGCTGCCACTCCAAACTTACACGTCTTTGGATACGCAAACTGGTTCTGGATTGTGAATTGACTAAACCAAGGTCTAGTTGCAGGATTTTTGCAAACTGTAGACCCATAGGTTGGGGCTACCTTAACCAAGTTGCAGATTAAAGCCAGGGTATCACATCGCCGCCCCTCTAAAATCAGATTCCTCATACTTAACTTTTTGTTCTAAACAGATATTCTCTTGACCTACAAAATTCTGTCACTCTCTTGAATTAGATACTCCTTAACCCTGTGGTGTTATGCAAGTAAAATTTTGTTCACGACTACGCGGAACCTAATGTGCTGAACAAAAGATGCAACTTGCTAGCACAAAATTAATTGTGGTGTTCTTACGCATTGTTTTCTTCGAAACCACCAGCGTGTGGATGATACTAATTAAATTTCACAGGTACTCAACATAGAATAGCATAACATTTATGATGCAAGATGCTATGGAAGCATTTCTAAACTCTAAAATATCCTTCTCTCATCACATGACAAGGGTTTAGACTAGTCGTATGATTAGAGAGACAAAAAATAGTTGTATACAACTGGTGATAGCAAAAATTTTCTCCAACCAACTCAAATTGATACCATTATTTATTCCCCTAATAGCTACGTACTAAAGTCCTAACACTGAAAGAGAATTAATTCTACAAATTAGTGGCTCAAAAACTATAAAACAACCAAGCTTCCTGCATCAGTAGTAACGATGCAGCAAAATGGAAAGTTGAGAAGTTTCAAAAAATCCAGAACTAGGACACTTTAACTGTGGCCAGTAAAAGATTTTATCACATTATTGCAAGTCGGTCGCCCATGAGTTCGTGACTAGGATGATATCAGTTGGGATATGACTGCCACCGTACATCATAAATAATAGAAATAAAAAAAATAAAAAAAACAAAAAAAACAAACAGGCAAACAGCCAGCCAGATTCAAACTGTTTGTTCATCCAAGAGAGGTTAAATTGGAACCAACTTTTCATATTATTTGAGGAATAACCAGATATAGAAATTAAGAACAATGATTTGTGGATCAAAATAAGCTAAAATTTGAAGGGCAAGTGGCAGGATGGATGAACTAGGGTTTGTGACTCCAATGCACCATCCTGCAGCAACAGCTAAAGACAAAAGCAAAGGAGATCATTATGTAGATATGCTTGTTATATATAGCAGTACCGAAATTTGTATTTCTCGATTTAACTTTAGACTTGTTTGGCACTTGGAAGGGCCAAAAACACGATCATAAAATAACTGAGCCAATTATTATTTACTACCTGCCATTTACCATTCAAGCTCCACTTTGTTGGTGAAGGTCACTAATTTAACTCTCGTGAAATGATAAATGTTGGATCTGATAAAATTACTATTTACCATCTCAGAAACTAGATATCTACAACCAATGGTTTTCTACATTACTAAATGTTGCAAATTTGCAATTGTTAATTAATCATGAAAAACTTGGTTTTGTTCCTCGATGTTGTGATTCAAATGACAATTAGCAAAAGCAAGTCAATCTTAACTTTGTATAAAATCAATGTACGTAACATAATTAACTAAGAGCTCTTTTTTTTTTTTTTTTTTTTTTTGTTGAACAAATTAGCTAAGAGTTAAAGTTCAATTAATTCAACCAATTCTTGGACATTCTTTTTAGGAAATATGCACAAATATACACATAAAAAACTTTTGGTAAAAAATAAAATTTGAGGAACATGCACAAATTAACAAACAATAAAGAGCGAACTTAACTGTGGTTTATACATAACATACTTTTCTTTCATTTTTATTTTTTATTAAAAATTTGTAACCGGTTTTATTAATACATTTTCCCTTTTTTTTTTTTTTTTTTTACTAGATAGTGAATAGTATGAGTAAGTTTACCGTGCCAAATAACCAAACTACATCAGATAGGGTCCCAAACTGCTAAAGAGTTAGTAACATTATGTTGACCTATCCTCTGAGAAAAAACGTAATTGCATCATTGTACGGACCATTCAGGCCAGCTAGAGTGCTTGGAACGTTGTTCAGGACACAGTACACTGATTGGCAAAATCACTTGTACTGTGGAGAACACAGGCCTCCCAATTTACTTAAGTCTTCAAAAACAAGAAAAAAATTGAGAAAAAAGAAAAAGAAAAATGGCTTGTCTTGTACACGTGAAAGTTTAGTACAGGCAATCTGATTGATTGTGGTTTGAGAATGGTCCCCACATGAAGATCCTGCGAAGTTAGAGAATAAAACAGAGAGGGAACTGATGTAATCTGAAGGAAATCTCAACAGATGAAGAGGCTCTCACCATGAGAATTTCTACTTTGTCTTCCCCCCTATGGGTGTGCTTTATCTTCAAAGGATATTATAAAACTACCATTTTCTTAATCAAGGAGAAAACTTCCATGATCGAGGCCAAACAGCTTCAATTTGCTAATTTCTAGGTTTAAGTTAATTTCCAAAAGAAGCAAAAGAAGAACTTCTAGGTTTTTGTGCGTCACCACTATGTTAATTGTCGTTGGATGAGAGTGATTTACTCTATTTACCACTTAAATATCGAGACCTTTTCATCTAATTAATGACACTTAGCTAGGTCTCGTTTGGTATTAAGGATTGGCTGCTTAACCTCAATTCCAATGGTTAATGCTAGAGAGATTAAATTTATAGATCAAATTTTATAAACTAAATGACATGGAAGTTGATGATTAGATTATTACTTAAGTGTTGCTTAACGTGTTTATTTCTTATTTGTGACACATCATTTAGTTTGTAAATTTAGTCTACAAATTTATTCTATCTAACATTACTCCAATTCCAATTTGCTATAGCATATTAGATTATAATGGATAATCCTCTAAATTCAAGACATATTGAAAGTAGAAGAAAAATGATTCTTATATTTAAGAGGATTAGACATGAATAAAACCTATATTCTTTGGTTGATATCTTGCACTTTTTTTAAAAAAGTTCTTATGTCAACTAAACACGCTTAGGAGTATATATGTTACTTTTTTGGATTGTGAATAATAACTTATGATAGATAAAAAGAAAGAAAAGGACTCCGATCAACTTTATTGATTTCTTCTATCTATAAAAAATTCTTGACCAATAAATATAAAAAAATTCTTGGAGATATCTCCATGCAATGTAGTTCTCCATGTCCTAGTACTACTGCTTCATTGAAATAATTTTGTGGTAGCTAAGGTGACGAATCATTCAAATTCCACATCATTTTTTTTTTCCAAGATCTCTTGCCAACTGGCATTACACCCCCACCCAACTCCCCCCTCCTTATAAAGAGCAGGCATTGCCAACACTCAGCTCATAGCACTCACTTCCCTTCACTTAGGTCTTTTCTCCTCTCTCTCTCTCTCTCTCTCTCTCTCTCTCTCTCTCTCTCTCTCTCTCTCTCTCTCTCTCTGTGTCCCCCCCCCCCCTTCTTTAATTTTCCTTCCAAGCTTTTAAGTGTAGTGTTTATAGAAAACCATCTCACTCTAAGAAATTATTCAATGGCATCAAGCTCAATGTCCTCAAGAGGCTCCGACTCCTCCTGGACTGCCAAGCAAAACAAAGCCTTTGAAAAGGCTTTGGCTGTCTATGACAAGGACACTGCCGACCGCTGGTACAATGTCGCCAAGGCGGTTGGCGGCAAAACACCGGAGGAAGTCAAGAGGCACTATGAGCTTCTTGTACAAGATGTCAAGCATATTGAGTCAGGCCAAGTTGCCTTCCCAGATTACAGGACTACTGGTGGGTACTATAAACGCATACACTATATTTAGGCAAAGTCCTCCAAAACAAAAATTACTATTATAAATATTACTACTTTTGCTTAAAATACACATCTATTTTTTTAACACCACCAACTTTTCTTTTCCATTTTATTCCATGCTATAATAAGATTACATATTACAATACCTATTGACTTCCAAGACCACATCCTGCCAAGTTGATCAGACTCTTTTGTTATGCTTTGCAGGATGAGAAATCTCAAGCTTCACTGGAGCAGTATAACTCACAGTTTATCCACTAGTTAATAAATAAAGATTGGTCACTCGATCGCTTCATCTTCATCGTTACATCGCTAGCTGGCGCCATTTTAATGTTCAATGACGCTGTGGTCATGGTATGGTTTTGTGTTCAGTCGTTTGAGAAATCACAATCAGTGATTCTTCTATGTATGTACTTTGTACTAGTTTCGGTTTCTTTCATTTGTTTCTTGCTACTCTAAGCTTAAGTATGTATGTATGTATGTACCAAAGGCATGCATGTACGTTGTAATTCTATATGTAAGATTCAAGTAGTGGAATCTTATTTTATGTGTCATGTAGTGTGTACTTATTTCCATCTCTTCTCTCTTGCTCTTTCTCTCTCTCTCTCTCTCTCTCTCTCTCTCTCTCTCTCTCTCTATATATATATATATATATTTATATATCTTCGAAAATGTTGAAGTTATTGAAGCTATAAACATTAAAAAAATGAGCTTATTATAACAATTTACAATAAAAAAAATATAAAGCAGCAATTAACATAATTTATGTAACCCTAAAATTTTCTTCTCGAATAGCCTTGAAGCTTATGAGAATTTGAAAGTTGAAAGAGGAAGAGAGAGAGAGAGAGACAGAGAGAGAAATCTCTTGTGAATAGATAATAGGAAGAATACGCGGCAAACTTTTGGTTTCAAAAGCAACTTGTTAATGTTTCCCGCAATGAGGTTTTGCCACTTGGCCAAGACCCAGAAAACAACTTGTTACTTGTTAGAAATAAATAATGCTTAAAGTGAGTCCTAAGATGAACAATCTAAAATTTTGAGATTCTTTGTGTAGCATCACTCATCGTCGATGCCATAATACTAACAATATTATTGTTAGTCTGAACCAAAACCTTGTCAAAACTTTTACCAAATTAATGATGTAGCATATTAGATGGCAATATCTTGGTTTGAATCTCACTTGTATACAAGAAATAATTTCATGTGATTTATACATTTCTTGATAGCTACAAAATTTGGAAAAAGTTTTTGGTGCGCGACTAGATTACTAAACATTTTCTTATATCTCAACAAAATTGTGGCATATGGTATGGCAACATCTTATATTTGTAAGAATATAAGCATAAGTATGAGTCTGGATCGAAAACCGGTTATTAGTTTTAAGTTTGTATAGAAAGTATTAAAAGATAATGAATTACCAATCCATGTTGTTCTAGAATTCAAATAGTACAAGGAACTGATTTCAGTTTCCTATATGGAGATTTTTAATAGGGAAATAATAATTGATTTTTGCTAGATTATGTTATATATAGTGGCATCTGCTGTCACGGATTTACACTCTATCTTGAACTAAGACCTATTGTTTCTGGAGAGAGGAGAAGGTTTACTACTCGTTTTGCTGCAGAGATCGACCATGGCTTCTTTTTCTGGTGCATTTGCAGAGTTCTTCTCTGTATAATAATCATGATTTGTGGTTTGTGTTTTTGATGGCTGTGAGTCATGCTAGATGATCTTGAATTCTATGTTAATTCTTACAATATAATTTGAATGAGAATATGACTTTAGCCCCTAAAACTTAATCTTCTCTACATAAAACCTGACATAAGTTTTTTTTCTTGAATAAAACCCATTAACCAGATTCCACATCAGCAAATTCATTAATTATGTTTGACTTCACACATTAAAAAAAAAATTGAATGCCTAAAATACCCCTATTTGAATTATTTTTTTTATAAACCCTATTTGAATGTTTGATGTACATAATTAATGCCATGCAGATGGATGGTAAGGGAGAATTAATGATTTTACAAAAAAAATAATGTTATAAATTCATTGCCTAATAATAATAAAATACAACATGTCTAATATATGTTATTATACATGCTTAATTAATTCAATAAAATTATATTTTACATTTTAGTGTAGGTAAATTATTTCTCACACACACACGCATGTGCACACACATTCACACACATATATATATGCCTGATATATGTAAAATTCATGCAAAATAATTTACCTACAAAAAAAAAAAAAAAAAAACATTTGATTCAAATAGTGCACCTACTATTAAAATTTTAAAATGTTAGATTGCTCAAAAAAAAAGAAAAATAATATACCCAGTATATGTAAAATACATGAAAAATAATTTACCTACATAATAACAAACCCATATATGCAAAATACATAAAAACTAATTTACCTTATAAATTCATTGTTTAATTTTTAAAAGAAACAATGTTTTTACTAGTTTTTTTTATTTTTTTTTATTTTTTTTTATATATATGAAAATAATGTAACTATTGTTTAGTTTTTACAATATGTATCTACAAGTTTATTTTTACCTTCTTTTTATTTTAATTTTCACAAGTTAATGTATCTACTTTTTCAATAGAATGTGTATTGAACTAATTAGATTTGGATTAGGCGATTTCACATAAAAGAAGAAAAGAACTTTTTTTTTTTTGAAATTAAAAGCAAAAAAAACTTAAACGAATTGAATGTTGTTGACAAACAAAAGACAATAAATTAAAAGTCTACAAAAAAACCGTAATAGCCATATTAATGTTGGTGGCATGGTGTTGTAAATAAATTTAAATGTATGGACATCTTTTATCTTACATGACATCAAATTCAAAATTTGGGTTTTATTTAAATGTTTTAATATAGGTGGGTTTATGTTTAGAGTTCAACAGTTGTAAGGGGCTAAATCTAAAGCACCCAATATTTGAACACTTTGAATTCTATGTTTTTATTTGTGTAAATAAATGAGTTTCAAAGTGTTCAAATATGACCAAAGGAATTACTACCACAGCAGTTGCGAGTCAGAACCCTGAGTTCTTCTTATTCTTATATATATACACACACACACCAGACCCCTTCTCAAGAGGGATCCCCATTTTTTTTTTTTAAAATGGGGAGCCTTGTCCTGACCATTGAATGAAATGGGTGGTTGAGATTAAATATCTAAGAGAATCTTTCTTTTTCCTCTCTCTTTTCTGGTTCCCGCCTCTTCCTTGCGACACAGACGCAATACCAGACACCCACGAACATAGTTTCGCACCGGCCAAATCACAGGCCATCGCGAATAACCTTTGAGATTTTAGAGATTTCAGGTATGGGTCTCCTCCTCATTCATTATTTTAGATGATTAATTTGGAATTTGGGTTAAACAATTGGGGTTTTTTTTTTTTTTTATTTGGGAAAGACAAGCAACAGGTATGCAAAGCCGTTTTTTACTCTAGAGTATGATAACATTAAGCTGGTAAAAGGGGAGGCAGCGTTCGACATTTTGCTTCTGTTGCTTTGAGATTTCAAGCCATCACCTCTAACCTTTGAGATTTCAGGTATGGATCTCATCCTCATTCGCTATTTTAGGTGATTAATTTGGAATTTGGGTTGAACAATTGGGGTTTATATTTTTGAAATTCTAAACACAAAAACCTATTGCGTTTTGATTCGGGATGGTTCTGGTTTCAAATGGGTCCATAAATTTGGTGGTTTTCTTTCGGGTTTTAGGGTAAAAACCTTTTGAGTTCTAATTCAAATTAGTTACAGATTTGAATGGATTGAATTAATAGAGTATGAACTCGGGAACTTATAACCTTTTGGGTTTTGATTTTGCAGGGAAAGCCCCTGATTGGTAAGGACTTGCTATTGAGGCTGCCATTTTCATTACTAATTAAATTGTTTGCCATTTGCTTTTACTTAAAAAATTACTCTGTATATGCCATATATTGCCAATGATGCCATTTGCATTGCAGGTTAGTTATCCATTTTTGAAAATCCTGTGCAGAGTAGTTGATAATGGTGATGAACTATTTATACGTGTTTGACTGCAGTGTGCACACGTGATGGCCATGGTTGTTGACAAGTGAGTGATCTTAATTGTGAGAACCTTTTTAAGTATGCAGGGTTGGATATTGACAAGTGAGTGATTCTTTTCTTCCATTCTTTGTTGTCCTTTGTTTAGTTAGTACTACGGTGGAAATAACGAGGTTGTCTTGTTATCTTTTCAATCTTTAAGACTTGGAGTGATGTATGTTTGTCCTCTTTCCATATTTCTCGTGAGTGATCTTCTTGGCCTTTTTTCATCTTATGTAAATTAGTTTTAAGGCCTTCTCCTTATATGCAAATTGACGTGGAACTATCATTTATTTAGTTACATGCTTGCAGAAGGTCTTCGTCTGTCTAGTATTGTGTCAATATTGTTCACAGGAATGGTAAGTGGAAGAACTTTACATTTTTTCTTTTTAACATATTCTACGGTAAACCTGTGCCATGGACAAACTGGTGTTCTGTTTTAGGTCATGAAGCATTATACGTATTCAAATTTATCAGAAAACTCTCAAAGATTTGTTTCTTCCTTTTTCCATTTGATATCATCACTAGCAGAGACGTTTGTGTAAGTGAGCTTTTCATTGCCTTTATCACATATCAAGTATTTAAGCTGTTATTTACACATGACACACCACACTTGTTTTGAAATGAAAACCTTAATTTTCCGATTTATATACATGGGCTTTGATATTGCCATGAAACAACATAGCTGGTCACATGTGGGGTTCATTTTTTTCTCAATTGTATCCTTTGAATTAGTAGTCTAATGTGAAAAGTTCTTATACTATAGCAACTGAAACTTCCTCTTTTTCCTTAACTTGGTGTGTGATTGCCTCAGATATTTATTGTAGTTGCAAGGTATTTTGTGCAGGGCAGCTAATGTTTTTTCTTGTGCATATTTGGTCAATTTGGTTCGACCTGCACACAGATAGATACATTTAAAACACTAGAAAGCACGTTGGTATAGTGGTAAGGGTATCATTATTTTCAGGCTCAATATAGGATGGAAGGTGATGATTTAATGTTCAGGAACTGTGCGTAAATGATATTTTTATTAGCTACACAAGTGAAATGTACAGTGTTTGTGTCGAGTCTTAAGATGGAAGTTTAAAGGAACCGATGCTGCAGAGGAGATGAAAAAAAACCGATGCTACAGAGGATATATGGCACTGCATGGGAGAGTGAAGATCAATTGAAGGCATTTATTCATTTCAAAGAGGAAGCTAAATGTCAAGATCACATGAGCCTTGGTCAAGTTACAAAAGGAAGCCTCACTCATATCATGAATTTCCTATTCGAGTTGTTGGGTTGATGAGCAGCAACCAACAAGCAGAGTACGAAAAGGAAGTTACAAAAATCAAGCTTTAGCAATTAGCAGCAAGCAGCAATATGAAAAAGAAGTTGGGGATGTCTTCCATGTTGACTCCAAAGTTATTTATCAGCATTTTGTAAATTGTTATTGTTTTTCATTGTGTATGAGAAGCATTGTAAAAAAATTGGATTGATATTCATGAAATAAAAAAAAGGCATTTGATGTCTTCCATTTTGCCTCCAAAGTTGGTATGCTATTGTTCTTTATCATTGAACTATAAATTTCTAAATAAAGTCATACAAAATACATGAATTCCTTCAAGTTCATGGCCAATTCCTCCAAATTCATAGAATAAACTTATGCAAAACAGAGGAACCTCATTAAGACCATGCAAATTAGGAACAAAAAAATGAGATCAGCTTCCTATGGACAATGAGTGCTCCTCATCCTGCAAGTTCATGGTCAATTCCTCCAAATTCATAGAATAAACTTATGCAAAACAGAGGAACCTCATTAACACCATGCAAATTAGGAACAAAAAAAAATGAGATCAGCTTCTTATGGACAATGAGTGCTGCTCATCCTGCAATTAACCAAAATAGAAATCATAAAATGTTGATTAACAATAATAATGCTATTATACATCAAAGACAACAAACGTATTTCAACTATTGATATATTAATTGCACGATATACATAGAAAAACATATGGAGTATGTATTCTTACCGATTGTTGAGCTCCGGACAATTTCTTTTGTCATAATTAACTCCATATTGCCCACACCCATGACAAAGGTTACCATTAACCCTCTTCTTACATTTTCCTTTCTCTTTTCCCTTTTTAAGTCTTTTTCCAGATCCTTTGGTCTTAACAGGATCAGGTTCAAGAAAACCAACATCATTTACTATCGATTTTCTTTTTGCATGACATTCCATACCTCCTTTGGTTGCAGAAGGTTCCACATTTTCATTGCTACCACTAACCAATGGGTTAATCTTCTCATTCACAGCATCCATTGCCTCACAAAAGAGTTTACTTGCCTCATCATTTAGAATGACTTTATCAATCAAATGCGAATATTGTTGGAATAATTAGCATGCCTTTCAAGTATGGATTTGTTGATAGATATCTCCACATTAGAAACCGTAACCGAAGATTTTGCAGATTTAATCCATCTCTTCAAAATGTATTCATCTGGCAATATCTGAAATTGACGTATTTTATGCAAATATGCCAAAAGATGGCTGCATGGGATTCCCGAACTATCAAATTTTTTGCAGTTACATGATGCAAAATCCCTGGATTTTTCATACAAAATTTCACAAACTCTACCCTTTTCGTCATCAATAGGCAAAACTTTAAACATGCTACAAGTATCATTTTCGCTTGTAAGCTCAATATTATAGCTGTAACTTTCCCACAATTGCTCTTGAAAATGAAGGTAAGAGGTACGTGTATAAATATTGGCCATTTGCGCATCCATCTTAATAGGGCATTTGAGTTTTGGCCTCTCGTTCAAATCAATATGATCTGCCTTCAACTCCGAATAGCGTTGTCATACCAATGCCCTATTATATTTAACCATAAAGTCAAGAAAAGAGTTGTTCTTGGAAACATATTTCTTTAGAAATGAATGTCCACTCTCAGCTCTCTGACTAGTTGAGCAATTTGTAGAAAAAAACATGATTCGCATAGGTTGGAACCCAAGTAGATTGAATCCTATATATCGATTGCAACCAGCCATTACCAGATAATCCACTTTTTGAAACAACAGCCATCCATTTCACATCAAACTCTTCTCTAGTCTCTGACTCCCAAATACATGCTTTGAAATCTAAATAATGATCTCTGTATTTCATCACAGGAAGCTTGCTCGAGAACTTATCCAAAATATGCCACGTACAGAATTTGTGAAACGTGTTTGGAAAAATAGTAAGGAATGGCTTTTGTCATTGTCGGATCTTGATCAGTAATAATCATTTTTGGAGCATCACCTGGCATGGCATTCAAAAATTCTCTAAATAACCAAACGAATGAATCTGTCATCTCATCAATTAGAAAGGCACCAGAAAAAATGATTGTTTGACCATGATTGTTTACACCCATGAACGGCGCAAATATCATACTATACCGGTTGGTGTTGTATGTAGTGTCAAAAATGACCACATCACCATAAAACTTGTATGCTTGCCTAGAACTTGCATCGGCCCAAAAACATTGAGTAATCTTATGTTCTTCATCTGCTTGAATCTTGAATGTGAATTTAGAATTTGTTTCTTGCTCTAGCAAAAAATGATCATGCAACATTTTTCCATCATGCCCCTTCATCTTGTTTCGCACATTTCTTCGATAGTTATATAAATCTTCTTATGTACAACCAACATTTTCAATTCCACCTAACTGCAATCCAAGAATGTCAAATTGTTTGTGTGGAGGTATGTTTGCCATATCTAGCTGATCAGCTAATATTTTATGACACTTAGTAACCTTGCGATAAGACTTTAGCAAGTGGCGTCTTCGTGGGGAGGTCATTGGATGATTATGACCCTCCTCAAATATGGTGATTGCATACCCACCAAGTTTAGATCTCACAACTATCAATCTTGCTTTACAACCCTCTTTGGTTAATCCACGACGGTTTTGTTCATCACTAATCCATTCTTTTGTATTACTTCCCTCTTTGTTGCACACAAACTCCTTTCTCGTGATCTCACCATCCTTATTTTTCTTACTTGAATGCATTCGGACACTAAATCCAGCTTCCTTTGCATAGTTCTTGTAAAATTCAAGCACTTCGTCTAATGTTTCGAAATGTTGACCTATGGTAGGCTTGAACTCATCGGTTACTTGAGGATAGAAAAAACAAATACCAGATACAATTACTGACTGATTTTCCATTGGAACTTGCATTTCATTAGTTTTCATAACTTGAACAAGCATTTCATCAGTTCCCGTAACTTCAATAGTCATCCCATTAGCTTTCATAGCTTCCATAACTCCAATAGGCACTTCATCTGTTCCCATAACTTCAATAGCCATGTCATTAGCTTCCATAACTTGAACATGAACATTAGCACAATCAAACATCCACACCAAAAAGAATAATAAAAAGCATCAACAAAACTTGAAATAACTAAGTGCAATAGTATGATCGACTAACTCACCTGTGACCGAAACACAGCTGCTTCTCTTCTGGGAAGCTCTCTAATGATATCTTTCAAACCTGATAGAATGAAAAAACAATGTTCAAGCAACAGAAGCAAAATGTCTCATTTGCCTCCTCTTTTACGTGCTTAATGTTATCAAACTCTAGAGTCAAAAACGGTTTTGCATACCTGCTGCTTGTCTTTCAACCTTATAAGCTGAGCGAATCACACTTTGGATTTGTTTCCCTATTTGTCTACAAATAGAAATTTGGACATCCCGAATCAAAACGTAATAGAGGTTATTTTCCCTCTAGGTCAGCTGGAAAATTGAAACTGGAAATTGGAGACTTTTTTGGTTGGTCTGGATAAATAGGATAAAAAAGCAGGGATCTTTGGGTCAAATATTCAATAGATTCGGTTGGTTTGTTGGGAGCTGAGGAAGCAAAAGCCTAAATGGGGTGAGAGAATCAACGTTGCAGATTACGACGAGCGAGAGGCAGAGTTCGATTGTGTTTAGAAGTTGAAAAATTTAAACCCCAGTTGTTCAATCCAAATTCCAAATTAATCATCTAAAATAGTGAATAAGGAGGAGACCCATACCTGAAATCTCTGAAATCTCAAAGTTTATTCGCGATGGCCTGTGATTTGGTCGGTGCGAAGCTCTGTTCGTGGGTGTTTGGTATTGCTTCTGTGTCGCAAAGAAGAGGCGGGAACCAGAAAAGAAAGAGGAAAAAGAAAGCTCTTAACTATTTAATCTCAACCACCTATTTCATCCAATGGTCAGGAGAAGGCTCCCTATTTTATTGAAAAAATGGGGATCCTTCTTGGGAAGAGGTCTGTATATATATATATATATCTCCTTACATATGATTGCGTATGAGTATAGGAAACTTAAGTTGTTTTTTTTTTTATTATTATTATTTTTTTGGTCGAACGATACATTTTGTTAAATTAGATGTTAGACTAGCCATAGATGAGGTTCAAACTCACATTGTCATGCAAGGGCTCAACTCCTTTCTACCACTGTAGTAAAAGGCCATTTATGGAAACTTAAGTTATCGACACTTCGAAATATCATCATTCCTTTGTATTTTTATAAAAGTGTACATAATAATTTTTTTGCAGTGCTAATAACTTTTTAATGGTATTATTTCAGTACCTCATTTTTTTTTTTTAACTATTCAAAGCTTAATCTTAGTGTTCATTCACACCCCAAGCCTCAAATACTTGCACACCAATATAAAATATCTTCTATATATTATACCCCAAAAGACTCATGTTGGTGAGAGTTGGGTACTAGAGTACTTATCACATCCTAGTCTCAACTCTGCCGTAGCACAATATTGTCTGTTTTGGGCCTCAGCCACGCCCTCACGGTTTTGTTTTTGGGAACTCACACGAGAACTTCCCAGTGGGTCACCCATCCTAGGAAACTCGCCCAAACTTGCTTAACTTCGGAGTTCTGATGGAATCCAAAGCCAGTGAGTTCTCAAAAGGCCTCGTGCTATATAGAGTGGGCATGTACATATAAGGCATATCACCCTCTCTCTGTTGGTCGATGTGGGATGTTACAGTACTGGACCAAAACAAATTAAGATCCATATATTATGGCATAATTACATCCAGCAATAATAGTGGAAAATATAGTAATTCACCTAAACCAATCTTCTTTGAGATTTAAATTAAGTTGGGGAGGGTTTGTTCACCAACCTCTCGCGCGGGGTATATGAGAAATGCATGTGCATCTGCCTCAATGGCAAAAATTAGCCCATTTGATTTGTGTTTAGACTGTGTATTAGACTTTAGGTCAACCAGTAAGTTACCATATTCAGAAATATTAATATTTGTTAATCCTCCCTTAGAAGATAAAACAAAAACATCTCAGGGTCTACGGTTTTATGGTCCTATAGAGTTGTTTACGTATGGATAGAAATAATACTAGGAATAAATGTTTTTATTGTGATACCCTTTTTATTTTTTTTGTTAAACATAAACTTCATTGATAAAAGAAGACGTTATAAGAGATAAACACAAAAATAAGCTACAATAAGAATAAAAAGGCAAAGAAGCCCAAGCAAAGCATATGATAACCCAATCAGACTCAGTCCGTTGACACAAGTCGTCATCGTCACAGCCACCATGCACCTCGCCATTCCATACCTCAAGTCCGCGGATTCAACTTCAGCACCAACAAACACCAAAGGCTCCAAAACAAAAATACAAATACAAAGTAGCCACAAATAAAAACAAAGCAAATCCTTAATTTCATTACATTTAAGATCCATAAACAATACATTAAACATCTCCAAAAACACTCAGCCAAAGAAAGAAACAACCAAACCCAGCAACCATGTACACCAGCCAAGGACCAACAACGGAACAATTCCTATACCAACAAAGCAAGTAGACAAAACACAATTAGAACCGTAGAAGGACGCGGTACAGAGACCCAAACTACAAAAGTGGTTAGTGGTTAGGCACACCTTCATCTTAGTGAGCAATGATTTGCTCTCGAGGTGGGTAGCAAACACAATGGCCAAATAAGTATTCTCATTCAAAGGCAAACATCTAGTAGGCAATTTGAGGATTTTTGGGAGAAGGGGAGGAAGGATAAAAGAGAATAGATGTGTGAGACACAAAGGGGGAGATATGAGATGTTGTCACTAGTACGAAAAACTATTTGTGCAATATATGTTTGGGCGACAAAATAAAATTTGTCGCACAAGTGCGTTTTGCACAATGAAACAATAGCTTCGTCATGTAAGAATGGTGCTACTTTAGCGAAGGAGACCCTTTTTGTGCAACATAGTTTGCACAACAAAAGGCTTCATCGCACAAAGTTCGTTCAGTTTTTGGGTCAGAGCATTCAGTGCATACGAATCAGCGGAACACTTGCACGACAAAGGCTTCGTCGCGCAAAGTCCAGTCAGTTTTTGAGTTTGAGCATTCAGTGCATTTGAATCAGAGGAATCAATACTGTATTTAGTGTAGATGTTTGTGAGACAAAGGTGTCGTCACACAAAGTCTCTAACCTTCCTATAAATATACGCTTCAGCTCTCCTTATTCTTCACAATTATGTTTGTGCTCGAATGAAGGATAAAAATTGGGAGTAGAGCTGCCCTCCAAGCCCTATGATATGAGGCAATATATGGAGTTTGCACATGCGATTGGTGTAGCAATGCAGAATAATTGTCCTACTGCTGAGTGGTGTTCTTAGAAATATGTGCTCGAGAATATGAAGAAGGCGATGATGGATCAATTATTAGTAAGTGTGACAAATGTTGAACATAATTAATTTTGTGAAATTTTTTGTTATATGTTGGAAATAATTATTTAAATATATGTGTAACAGTGTAACTATACTCTTGATGATATGAACGAAGAGTTTGATGGATGAGGTGTTGAAAAGGGTTACAAGTGGTGGCGTTATGACGTGGAGTGGAATGAAGGACCAGCGAAACAGTAGTTTTAAATTTATGTTTTTTAGGACAATATTTAACTTTAAGGTTTTTTTATAGGTTATGTATTTGGACTTAATTAGGCTTTAATTCATGTTTTGTTGTTTAAATAATTGCATGGATTAATTCAATTTATTTAAGTTTTTAATTATTTTTAGAATAAATATTATAACAAAATATTTGTTTGTAATTATGAAGTTTACGTAAATATAGATACTAAAGGTCTATGTTTACGTATACTTCATAATTACAATCAATTATGTTTGTCGCTAAAAAATTTGCGTGATGAAAGTTTTGTCGTGCAAATGGCGCAAAAAACACGATTAACTTTACCACCATATTTCGAATCTATATGTTTTGTGCGACGAAAAAAACCTTGTACGACAAAGGCTTCGTCACGCGGGTCCTTTAGTTTTTCGATCAGAGCATTCAGTGAATGTGAATCAGAGGAATCAAAACCGTATTTAGTGTAGATGTTTGCACGACAAAGGCTTCATCTCGCAAAGTCCCTAGCCTTCCTATAAATATGCGATTCTGCTCTCCTTATTCTTCACAATTCATTTCGGAAATGGTTTACAATTTTGTAGATTATAATCAATTTGTTCTTTGATTGTTGGTACAATGGCCCACGATGGTACGTGATCATCAATGACAATGGATGGCGAAGGTTCCGGAAAGGTTTGGATTGTAAATTTTTCATTTTGTATAAAGTTTTTATTTAGTTTCAGTTTTATGAATATATATTTTGTTGATAGACAAAAAGAAAAGAGTTGCGGTACGGGTCCAGCGCACTTATGTTCAGAGCTGTTACCAAATCATTGCTGACGAATTAATAGGGGTTGTGAAGTTAGATAAGTGCACCAACTTCTACTCCGACGTTGTAGTATTGGTGCGTGACAAATGTGCTATGAATTGGGAGTCTTGGAGAGCCATCTCCAAGGAGCTGAAGATGCACTTGATTGATGAGTTAGCTATGTGTTAAGTTATTAGTTAAATAATAATTATGTTTGTTAAATTTAATATAATAGTGAGATTTTAATTTATTAATTTTTCCATGACAGCCTAATTGGGACATTGACAAAAGTAACCCAAACCTGATGAAGGCAATCGACAACATGTTCAAGTCTCGTTTTTGGGAGTGGAAGTTTGATAATCAATGTACGGCTGAACTAAAGTGAGAACTAGAACTACCGGCAGAGGAGTAGAATAGTGTTTTTTATTTTAATTTTAGTGCTTATTTAATAATGAGATCTAAATTAGAAGTTTTTAATTGTGAACGGTTTAATTTAAATATGTACTTAATGTTTATTTTGAATAAAATTAATGCATTTTAATAAATATTTATATTAATTAATTATGCACAAATGGTTTAATGAAACAAGTTCTTGATTTATTAAGTATTTATGTGGTTTTGAAAAAAAATTGAAGACTATTTGTCGTGCAAAGTGTTATAAAAAAACATGGTAAAGCGTAGTTGGATGGCGCCAAAAGTGGAAGCACCATGTTTTGCACGATGGTGCTTTCATCTCGCAAAGTCTTTTCACTTTACTAAATTTAACTAGAATGTAGGAAGGCAGAAGTTGCAAAATAATTGCAGCAGTTGCCTTCCTGCTGGAATTTCCAGCTGTTTTACATGTGTTGCCGTTAATCTCCGAGGTATATTTTCTTAACTAACTTATTTAATTTTCATTCATTTAAATTGTGTTGTATGTAGTTTATAATTGTTGTGAGTTTATATATTTGTATGCAAACATTTTTGTATGGATGTACAAAAAAATGGTTTGCAATGTTCATATGAGCTTAGTTTCTCGTTTAAGAATTAATTGGATTTTGCGAATGGATGGGAAAGTATGGCTGTGATCCAATTAATTCTTTAATTGTCCCAAAATTTTGAACAGTTTGAGAATGCATAGTTACATGTTGTATTTTGCGGTTCACGCATTAGAGTTTGAACGTGAGAAATTTGGTAGCATCTCTTTGTGTTCTTTGGGTGCATCGTAGTTTTTTGTATCTACGTCGTGCACTTGGAACCATAAATTACAGCACGTAACTATGCATGCTCGACTGTGATAGGACCTATACCAGAGGCATAAGGTGACATGTCATAATTGAAGTTGTTGTAACTCTTGTAAATTTTGTATGTTTGCAGGTGATATGGACAAACAGTGGATACATAATCCTAACAGATGTGCTGATGATTGTTTGGATGGAATAACCGGCTCAACTCAAACTTGGTGTCCTTGTAGAAAGTGTAACAACTTAATGATTGACTATTTTGAAATTGTTTGATACCATTTAGCCAGAAATGGGATGATGGAGACCTATACTACATGGAATCATCATTGAGAACAAATACAACATGCTTCATCCTCACACATTACCTGAGCAGTGGAGACAGTTGAATTTGTTGTGGACCCAAATAAACAAATTGTGGACCTTACCGATGATGTTTTTCCAAACGCTAGTTCGAATACGCATAAGGAAGTAGAAGATGACGTCCCTCCCACCATGGACAGTGAAGCATTTGAAAAATATGAAACCCTATTCAAAAGTGCCAAGCAATAATTATACCTCGGTTGCAAAGGATTTTCAGTGCTCACGGCCATTGTTGAGTTGATGCATGGAAAAATAAAGTTTTGTATGTTGAACTAGTATTTTAATTACTTTTTGGGGGTTTTCAAGAGGATGCTTCCAAAGGACAATTGCCCCCCTAAAGATCATAAAAGTGCAAAGAAGGTGCTGAGTGATCTTGGATTGGGATATGAAAAAAATTACGCGTGTAAAAATAATTGCATTTTGTTCTACAAAGAGAATGAAGCATTGGATAAATGCCCTGTATGTAATAAGTAACGGTTTAAAATGACCTCAGAATAGAACAGCGAAGATTCCATAAAAACTTATGCGTTATCTCCTATTA
Source organism: Pyrus communis (assembly GCF_041283825.1). Classification (NCBI taxonomy): domain Eukaryota; kingdom Viridiplantae; phylum Streptophyta; class Magnoliopsida; order Rosales; family Rosaceae; genus Pyrus; species Pyrus communis. Next base: position 6,783,887 of record NC_142574.1, on the reverse strand, counting down.
AAGCCCAAGTTGCAGCGATTGTATATGTCGACGCACACTAAAAGTGACATGAGGTAGCATAAGGACAGACGAGTGGATGACGATGTTATGAGAAATGCTGTAGGTGGAGAGGCATGAAAAAAGTTTGATCGGCTATACCCCGATTTTGCACGTGAGCCCCGGAACGTTAGATTAGGACTTACAACAAATGGGTTTAATCCGTTCGAGGTTCTAAACCAAAATCACAACACTTGGCCAATCTTTGCAATTTCATATAATTTGCTGCCTTGGAAGTGCATGAAAAAAGAATATATGAAAATGACATTGCTGATAACCGAAGATCCGTGCATGTCTATTGGTATTTATTTACAACCGTTGGTCGATAAACTAAAAGAATTATGGGAAAACGGTGTTCCCACGTACAACAAATCTACCAGGAAGATGTTCATTTTGAGAGCAGCGGTGACGTGGACTATAAATGAGTTTCCTGCGTACGCTATGATGTCTGGGTGGAGCACTAAGGGTTATTATGCATGCCTAGTTTGCAAAGAGAACACAATGTCTGGTTGGCACATGGGAAAAGTTTGTTACCTAAGGCATCATATATGGTTGCAGTGGGACCACGAATGGCGTCAGAATGAGACAACCGTCTTCAACGGCAAAGAGATTCGGCCAAGACTCAGAGAATAGTCCGGAGATGAAATTTTGGCTTAGGTGAATCATTAGGATTTTGCTCCGTTAGGCAAATCCGTAAAACAAGACCAAACACATATCTGAACTGGACACACAAGACGAGGTTGTTCGAGCTCTCATATTGGTCGAAATTAAAATTGAGACAGAACATCGATGTAATGCATGTTGAGAAAAATGTGTTTGATACACTGGTCGGAACTATACTAAACATCAAGGGAAAAACAAATGACACAATAAAAGCTTGGATTGATCTGGAAAAAATAGGCATTAGACCAGGTTTATGGATGACGAGGGACGGAGACATAGCCAAAAAGAAGCTTGTATTGTTTTTGGTGAAACCGGATAAGAGGAAAAAGTTTTTGCAGTTTCTATCTTCTGTATAGTTTTTGGATGGGTATGCTTCAAACATCAGCCGTTGCGCAAACGTGGATGGAGGAAAATTTTCAGGCCTCAAGAGTCATGATTGTCATGTTATACTTCAATACGTTCTTCCAGTGGGAATTAGACACCTCTTGCCCGAAGATGTGGTGAAGCCGATTATGTTGTTGACGAGATATTTTTCAAAATTAACTGCAAGATCTTTGCGCAAGTCCGATGTTAAACAGTTGTGCAACGATATTATTGAAGTGTTATGCAAGTTTGAACAAATATTTCCTCCAGATTTCTTCACAAGCATGATCCACGTCATGATTCACTTGCCAAATGAGGCACTTCTAGCCGGACCCATCAACTATCGATGGATGTATCCGATATAAAAAGCGTACAAAACAAGGCAAAGCCCAAAAGATTAATCGTGGAGGCATGGGTTGCATTTGAGCTGCTTACATTTTGTGCAATATACCTACAAGACGTTGAGGCTATGTTGAACTGACAACAACGCAATAATGACGGTGGTGTGAGAAGTGAAAAGCTTTCTGCTTTTGCCCAAATTGCATGACCCTTTAGTGAACCAATTACAGGGGAGTTGTTTAACAAAATGGACATGAAGGTAGCACATTGGTTTGTACTTAACAATTGTGACAAGACAATTACCTACCTAGATGAGCATGAAGAGTTGATAAAGCGGGAACATCCCTCACATTCATATGCCAAGAAGCACCATGAATTGTTTCCTCGTTGGTTTCGTGAACATTTATATGCCAAGAAGCACCATGAATTGTTTCCTTGTTGGATTCATGAAATGTAAGTGGTTCGGGTTTTGGATTATTTGCATAATTGTAAATGGTAAACTAACACGTCAACTTTTATCATTAATTAAGGTGAAGAAATTGAAGGACAAGAATTCGCCGCTTACATTGAAGAATTGTACAACTTGGCTATTGGGCCCCTAAGCATAAAATTGTACTCCAGTTGTCACGTAAATGGCATCAAGTTTTTGGTAGCTGATCGTGATGGCATGCTGTGTACGCAAAATAGTGGGGTACATGTCCCAGGTGCGAGCGACAATGCAAACATTGATTTCTATGGAAAACTGACAAGTGTTGTGCAATTTCTTTACAAAGACCGGTGTCAAGTTATCCTGTTTAAGTGTCACTGGTTTGATACAAACCCACGTAGGGTTAGAGGTGTTAAGTGAGACAATGGCTTGTTATCAATCAACACTAAAAAATATTGGTATAACGACCCTAAATTTTGGCAACAATGGCCAACAAATTTTCTATATAGATAACCCTAAAGGAAGGAGAGGATTGAAAGTAGTTCAGAAGATTGAGCACAGAGGGCTGTATGATATTCCAGACCGCGATCCTGCTAACGAGGACGATTATGGTGACGTTGCTAACCAACAACTGGAGACTTCAACAGATCTTGGTGCAGATACACTGTGGGATATGACTATTGTACAAGAATCGAATCAGGTAGCTGAAGGTCCTGAAATCAAAATACCAATCGACTCCATTATGATTGACCTCGGGGATCTACTAGGATATAATGCACCCGAGCGCGTGAACGACGATGTTGACGTGCCTACAGAAGAGGAGGAATGGGAGTTGAATCTGTCGAAAGTGATGATATTTATTCTAGTTCAAACGAGGATTAATGAAAACTTGTGATGTAAATGTAATGATATTCATTTTGTATACAAACAAAAGTTTCCTTTAAAATTTGTAAAAAATTAATTAAACAAAAATAAATAAATTAAATTTACAAATATGCGCGACGACGTTTTGAAAATGTTTGTTTCACAAATATTTAAAAAAAAATTATTTAAAAATTGGTCGCACGACGAAAATTAGAAGACCCTCGTCGCTCAAACATGTAAAAATTTGATTTTTTTTGCCAAAATTGGGCACCTTTTTATTTCGACGCCTTCACTCTTCTCTCTATCTTTTTCTTATTCTCTGCATGTGAAGCTCAATTTTATCTCTCTCTCGATTCTGTCCGAACTCACTCTCCTCTCTCTCTCAATTCTCTCTAGCTCTCGCTCTCATCACTCACTACCTCAATCTCTCCCTCTCTCTGTTTCTCTGTCTCTCTATCACTCTCCCTTTCACATCCGCCGCGCTCCAACACCACACCATCTCACCGCCACAGCAACATTACTAGGTAAGCACCCAATATCCCTTAATTCAATTATTTATTAGTGCAATTTTTCATTTTTTCTGTTGAATTGTTTTATTAGAACATTTAGGGAATCCTGGGTCAGGGATTTAGAGTTCGAATTGAGAATCTTGGGTTAGGGTTTTCGAATTGAGAATATTGGGTTATGGTTTTCAAATTGAGAATATTGGGTGATGGTTTTCGAATTGGGCAGGATGCAGGGTAAATCTAGTTGCTTTATATAGAAGTAGGTCTAATATGTAAAAATATATAGAGTTTATATATATGTACGTGGTATAGCGTTAAGGTCAGACCTTTCTCTTGTTAATGGTATTAATCAATTAGTAGTTCCATATATGTCATTTAGATGATACATGAATATGCACTTAGTGAACTTGGAAATTATTAGGAATCACACCTTCCCTTTGTTATACACGAAACTACCATCTACAGCCTTGAAATTCAGATATTTAGTAACGTCAGTGTGAATGAATCTTCCATTGAAGCTGAGAGAAATAGAAGGTTGCAAGTTTTTCATCCAACTTATGAGTCACTTGCATCCTTACTAAGTTCTTTTTCTTAGAAGTTTCCAAAATTGTAATTTGTGGCATCAGTTTCAAACACATATTAATAATATCTAAATGTAATATGTGTTGTTCTCTGAATGTAATGATACCACTATATGTTGAATTGTTCTCATGATAATTAAGTGAAAAATATGCACAGAGGTTGTAAAGAATCAAATTATCAGAACAATATGGAGAACAAACCAAAAATAAACCTAAAATTTAAGGACTCATTCGTCAGCTGGGATAGATGCAAGTATTATGCAGAATAACATCATGAAATTACTCTCATTCATGAAGTTCTTTGTGTTTACCACCACACGGTATTCATAAGTTTCTCATTACTTGAACACACTAGGATTAGATTTATTTCCATTTCTATTCCCCAATTCATGAATTTTCTCATTCCAAGTTAGATAGCATGCCATAAAAAACATGTAAAGAGTTAAAGCACAAAATCGACCATTTATGAACAATATACAAGGCCTTGAATCAAAAGTTCAATTACAATCCTAAGCCATGCACGTGCGCGCACACACACATATTCATCCTTACCTTCATCCAGAATAAGCACATGCTTGCCCTCTTCCATCATTTATCGATTCCTTGCAAGTTGCATGGCATGTTCCATAAATACGATGTATCCAAACCAGATTAACTAATTAATCTAAGGGTGAAAAGATATATCTTATTTTGCTTCAAGGTTAGGATATTTTTTAGTATATCCAAAACAGATTAATTAGTTAATGCTAATCATTATCGACTTCCTGTAGATGTCAGTCTCTCATTTTCTGTTTGATGGTAAATCTCTGGTATTCATGATTTCTGCCACTTTTCTTAGCCATAATCTATTCTCTCTAGCTTCCTGGCTATTAAAAGGTCACAGTAGTAGAATGTAACTTTTTTATTTATTATTTTTGTAGATGTCAAACTTAATTTCAAACTGTCGGGCTGCTAATAGGGTTAGTCAGACACATCCTCCAATAGGTAGTGTTACTACCACCTCCCCACCTGATGTGGGCACGACTGGTGTCCCTCCGGTCACGTTTTCGGTCCAATGGTGTGCACAGCTCCTGCGTCATTGACTTCTTCGGTGACGCATCATGTACTAAGCGCCCGGCAGACTCATCAACGGCCCCAGAGTTCTAAGGAGGCTGAGCAATCTGGTGAGGCTTCCTCTATCCATGGAGAGGGGTCCCAGATAGGTAATGCATCTTTCTCATAGTATAATCGAAATTTTGAAAGTTTTTTTGGTTGTTGTGAAAATCAAACTTTTAAATTATTTGGATTTTCGAGTAGGTTCATAAAAAGTCATTAGTTACAAAATACTATCAAGCAGGATACTGAAATCTATTGGTGGATGACAAAAGATCCGCAATCTTCTTTACAAAAAGTTGGTAGATACATTCTTTGGTTACACTCTTAAAAAGTTATCTTTCTTATTCTTTTATTTTCTCATTAGTGAAAATCTTTAGTATATTTTTCAAGTTACGAATATGGTGCGTTAAAATTTCAAAGAGATGAGAATACTCACATTGATATTGTTCTCAACTTACATAATTACATGTGCAATCCAATATGTGTGTAGTCTCTTCACAGATTCACGGCCAGTGATGCAATTAGAAGTGCAAACACTTGATACAAGTTGTAAATTTTGTTTGAAAGTCCCCAATTGGTATAAACTATTTGAATTGTTGGGTGGATGTGTCGTTTTTGTTGTTATATTCTCTGCAGGTTTTATGAAATGTTATGGTTTTAAGGGAGGTTTTGCCGAATTTTCGGTAGAAAATAGAATTCGTCTAATGTTTACTTTGTTTATTTGGTAGTTAAAAAAAAAAAAAAAAAAAAAAAAAAAACGGGGGCCTATGTGGACTTCTGAAGACATCACAGACCAGTGCGTTGGCCAGCGACTGAGAAAATCACCATTACGTGGGATCTTTGATATCGTGCGGCTGCAACAAAGAAGCAGCATAGTGCGTTAGCCAGCGACATTAGCTCGATTATCAGGAATCATTGCCCCTTTCTGTGGGAGTCATGGAAAGTTATCCCACCTGAAGTCAAGGAAGCTGTTCTTCGTGAATTATCGATAAGTATTTTCAACCTCAAATACTAAATTTTTATTAAAGTATACAAATATTATAAATTTTAACTGCTATTTATTTATTAAGTTTTGCAGCATCACTATGAGCTCACAAACCTTGATGCCAATCAAAACCAGTACATCAACAACCTTTGTGCTGGTAGGTTCACTCAATGGAAGAACAACCTCCACAAGCATTATGAGAAATATGACAGTCCAGAGGTCGCTCTAGCAGTTGGGTGCCGTATAGCGTTAATGGACTGCTGGGATGAATAGGAGTGGCTCTGCGGCCATTTTCAGGACGAGAAATACCTCCTAAGTATAATATATATTTCAATAATATTCAATCAAAATTTTTATATTTTTAAATAATATTTTAATTTTTTTAGTAATTTGTTATAAATATCTAAACTAATACGTTTTTTTAATTCAACAAAAAAAAAAGAAAAAAAAAAGTGAAGGCAAACTCGATCAATCGGTTGAAGAAGAAACTTCTTCATCTCTCCAGCTCACGACGCTTCTCTTATAGGTTGGAGGAGCGACGTAAGGTAACCGTAGATTTATTTTAAGTTTTCATTCTTTTACTCTTTATTACACAATTGGTAATCTATGTGTTAATATTTTTTTTTTTTTTTTTTTTTGTTCAGGGGGGTCAAAGTTTCTTGAGATTGACATGTTCATGAATGTGTATGTTCGGCCCGAGAATGAGCTGACGGAGCAACTTCATGTAAGTTATTCCAATTTTTTAATATTCAATTAGTATTAATATTAATTACATGTATATTAAAATTAATTTGTTTATTTCATTTTTCTAGTCCACCATGGTGAAGAACGGCCAGACTGTTCTAGAGGAGGTGGCTTCCCAGCTTCCCCAGAGACCCCGATCGAGGAGGTGTTTCCCCCTGAAGATGCCGGTTTTCAGATCATGACGGACACACTCGATTAGACCCTCGGTCGTAGGCTGCCTTATCCTCCAAGCAGAGACCAGAAGAGATCGAATCACTGACATCTGAAGTGGTGGACCTAAAGGAGCAGATTATCGCTCAGCAGTCTCAACTTGGGGCCCAAAGCAGTTTGATGAACCAAATTCGTCTCGCCCTTTAAATCTCTAGCATTCGATTCCCTGACGTTGAACCACCTCTAGCAACGACCTCCCAGCCCACCGCCATAATAGCTACAACCTCCCAGCCCACTGCCGCAACAGCTACGACCTCCCAGCCCCTAACACAGCAGCAATACCACCAGCAGGTGATTGTGACGTGGACGACTACATATTCTAGTTTTTTTTTTTTTTTAATTGTTTTCAAGTTTTAAAATAATTCTTTCCGTTGTATGTACATTTTCAATAATTTTTTAATTCAATATTCTTCTTGACATTTTGTGTTTTAAATTTCATTAAATTAATTTATACATTGAACAATATTATCAACATTTAAAAGGAAAAAATAAATAAAAATTATTTAAAAAAATTAATTTTAAAATCTTACTACAACGGCCTTATGTTCGTCACACAAGGGTCTGGTGGTCGAACCCCAGTTTCGTCGCTCAGAGTATCATGCGCAACGAACAGTTATTCGTTGCTCTTTATTTCATGCAACATTCATTTCGCGCGATGAAGCACTTTCCTTCGTCGCGCAATGTTTGACGTCAAAAGCTTTGTGAGACGTCTTCTTTGCCGCCCAATGTTTCCGACGACCGTATTTGCCTTTGCGCGACGGCTGTCCCTTCCTCAACCAGGTAGTTATGCTTAGTAATGTGTAAAGATTAGGGATTTTATATGTCTTTGGGGCTAATTTGGTATAATGAAAATCTCCAATAGATAAGCGAAAAACTGAAAATAAACAGATCAAAAGCCCAATATAGGCTGATCTTAAGCCCACCATCACTGAAAATCGGTGATTGAGGGGACCCACCATCAGTGGATAAATGGGCCATGCCATCATCTTTGGAAAGATGAGGCAAGCTACCATTAATGAGAGATGGAATAGTATAGCCATTAGGGAAGGAAGGCAAGAGAGAGAAGGGAGAGGAAGACGGGGAAGAGATGACGAGGAAGGGAAAGAAGGAAGCAAGTGGGAAGCATGGAGGAAGCAAGAACGAAAGGGAGGGTTGCCGCTTTCCCACATACCCAAAGGGAGTGGGCGCACTAGGGTTTTCTGTTTCTTTTTCCCCGAAGATCTACTATTCGGTACATTCTTCTTATAGCAAAAAAGGAAACATTAAGGGTTCGTCTGATATCAGTTTACATAACAATTTTTGAGGAGCCGTTTTGTAAAACAAATACAATTTGCATTTCTATGATATGAGAATGAGTCTGATAGTTTAATCCAAGAATGATTTTTAAAAATGAAAACATTGAAATCATGTTTGGTACTAATATCAAAAATGTCAAAACAACATGAATTCATGTTTAGTAGTGATGGTGGTTGAGACGATGAAAGTGATGTTAGTAGCAATAGCAGTTCGTGTGGTGGTAGTAGTGGTGACCGTGGAGGTTTAGTAGTGGTGGAATATAGGTGGTGGCAATAGTGGGGTAAGGGGCAATGGTGGATGAAGTGATGGTGGTGGTGGTGGCTGTGTTGGGTACGATAGTGGCAAATAATAGTTGTGCTAACAATGATTATGAGGGATGATTGTGAATATGGTGGTTGAGAGGTAGCGGCTGGGATGATGGTGGTAGAGATGGTGGAATTGATAGAGGCCATTGTGAGGGTAAATAGGGTAGAGAGTGAGGTGATTGTGGTAGAAGATGGTGGTGATGGTGGCGATGGTGGCGGTGGCCGCAACGGTGAGATGGTGGAGGCGGTGATGCCCATGGGGATGGGAGTGATGGCGGTGGATAATACGATGGTGGTGGGAGGTAGTGGTGTCAAAGATGGTGGTGTTGATAGTGATGATGGTTAGACAATGAAGAATGTTGTGGTAGTGGTGGCAATAATGACGATAATGGTGGCATACATATAGTTTATTTTATTTTATTTATCAAAACTCTAATTTTTTTTAATAATGTATACTTTATTGTATACTATTTTTATTAAAAAACAATTGAACCATCAATTTGATGTTCTATATAACTTAAGTTAAAATTATTTTCTGAGTTTATTTTCACAAAATATAATGCCAAACACATTTTTCACTCCTTTTTGTATTCATAAAACGAATTTTGTTTTTCAAAATGTCAATGAATATGCCCTAAAGCTTCAAACACACACACACACACACACATATATATATATATATTTTTTATACAAAAGCTTCATATATTTGTTTCCATTAAAATACATTTCTATTATTTCACTGACATTGATAAATGGGGATGCTAGCAAATTTTTCACTTCAACTTTCTCATTTTTATCTTTTCAATTTTTCTCTTACTCTACAATGTTAATGATGGAAGCTGTCTACTTTCTAGATCACTCTTTAATGACTAAGTCTGCAAAAGTCAACTAAATAAAAAAATCGTTTAACCATTCAATTAACGTTATCACAATTTCAGTGTTTGAGTGAGAAACATTGTCCATCTATTTATTGGATAACATTAGATAACTAGACCATTCCGATTTTAGTTAATTTTTTGCATAGATTATCTTTAAAGAGTAATCTAGAAAGTATATGGTTGTGGTTATCAAGCAACATAACAAAATGAGAAAAAGAACCGAAAATATTCAAGTCAAAAGGTTGCTAGCATTCCTCATAACGTATAACACCCTTTTCTTTGTTTAAAAAGATAAAATTAAAATATACTGAAATGATTGGATTCAAGGAGACATTTTAGAAATAACAGGGAGCTTAAAACCTAACCCCAATTACAACCAATGAGATAATTATTTGCCTCGTATATTCATAATCACAATTGGTCAGATGTTGTTCTTGTTCCATTACAAGTTTCACGAGCCTTGAAAACCAATTGACCTAAATTAACAAACAAAATTAACCATTTGGACGATTTGATGTGGTTCTTACTTGAATTAGAGATCAAGTGATGTTTTTGTTCTTACCTGAATCAACCAGAGCTATATTGACGGAGATTCAAAACATCGACGGGTCTCGGCCCTCGGGGTTGTCCACAATATCTAGTGTCTGCTTGTGTTTGAAGGCTAGCGGACTCGAACAACTGACATCCACCACCATAGAGGCCAACTATAGACCAAAACTTCCCCGAAGCACAGCTTACAAATGGTATGAGTTTGGTCCTAACAGCTTGTGTGAAGTTCCATAGTTCGCTATACAAATGCACTCCTGTGCAATCTCATACTACATACTAAAAACTACCCGAATAGCAAAGCAGAGTAAATCACAAGAAGTAACATCGGTGTTGACACTAGGTAATCGAGTTCATAATAGTCGCGACTTAACCTACAAACTCAAGTTTTCGTACTGGTCAAAATGAAAGTGCAGTACCACAATTTTAACAAATTACACATCACAAGAATCTAACTGGTTAAGGCCAGGAGCAAAGTTTGGTTCTCAAGATATATGCCTATAAAACGCAAGAGAAGATGTCCTATTTTGCCACTGTGGTTTGAAGGGGCAGAGTACTCTCAACTTCCTTGGTGTCAGCGCTCCTCTCAGAGACGATCTTTGACAATCCAAACATCTGAAAACAAATGCAAAATTATTGAGTCAGAAACAGAAGCAAACCTATTGAGCAACAAAAACAGTTGCGGATAGGTTGTATTAGCATTAAATTTGAAGTGGGAACAAACCTTGTTCATGGTCTTCTTGAAGCAAGTTTTGTGTTCATCCATAGATGCATTTACAAAATCATCAATATGATCCTTCAAATCCTCCAAGAAAGTGGCTTGTTCGTTCTTCTTCTTTCGACATGAAGTGGCGGCTGGGTTTGCAGTAGCAGGTGATGGCTCTTGTTGAGTTTTCTGTGATTCCATTGTCAGTAGCACCTGAGACACAAGTCATTCGTTATAAAAGATCTAGACAGACGACAGATGGCCTTCAAATTTAAAATAATGCAAACCGATCCATTTCAAACTAAATCCAAGGACTAGTCACAGCAAGTCACTTCAACAAATTCAGTTATATCATCAATATTCAGGGTAGAAAAATGAAGCAGAATCAACGCCTCTCAATTCTTAAAAACACACCATAAATGCAATAACTGGTTCATAATTATGTGCCAGAAACATACAAAACAGAACGAAATACAAATGAAAAGCACACTGATTTAAACTTTTCAGTTGTAACCAATTAGAATCAGAGCAGCTGGATCCATATATTGGCATAACAAGCAATTTGGAAAGAATGTATTGATATTTCGTGCAAACAACAGATAAATGTGAGGGGAAAAGAAATTAGGACCAAACAACTTTCAAGTAAATATTACATAAGAATATAAAAGCACCATGAAAGCATTCAGATGGCCTCAGAACCCTAATTGCTACCACTCGAGTTATACGTCTCTCACTAATGACCAATGTAAAATAAAAGCTTCCAAAAAGTTAACTTTTTCTGTGGGCTAGTTCGTTTTATCTTCTTATGCTCGCACTAATATGAGATTCAAAGGTTGATTATTGTTTTAGACCCCCAATATCCCACAACCTCTACAATCACATCTGTGCAGCAGGGACGTCTCTTTCCGAAATTTAAACAAAAAAAAGGAGCACGTCCATGTAAAGGCAAAGAGTTCTTAATCTTATTCAGATCAAGAACAATCATCTTCCCTCACCGATCACATAATTAAGATTACTTAAAAACCAATACCCATGATATCATAACATCAGACAGTAATCAGGTGGATTTTTGTTGAATTTACGGTCCATATTGATTGTCTGATTACAACACATAATAATTGCACAAAATTTACCACATAAAATATGAGGAAAGTATGTTTGAGCTACACAATTATGGATACAGAAACCGCACACCAAGTGTTTGACGAAATGCCACAGTGAAACTACCATAGGAAAACATACCAGTCTACCGTACAACAACTGGTAAAACAATCAGGGCAGAGATATTAACAATTCAAAATTAAGCTAAACATAGATTTAATCTGGTAAAGATGCTAATGATCACAGCAAAAACATTTCTGATTCGAAAAATTAAGAAAAGAAAAGTAAAGATTTCTGGCAAAACAATTAAGATTAATATTAGGTGATAAAAGATTGAATAAAAAGCGAAGATTCAGAACCTGCACGTACCTCTGATCGCGAAGAAAGCAAGTCGAAAGCTTATTCGCAGAGAGAGATGGGGTGTTGTATTTATAGCTGGCTGCTAAAGGGGGAACCGCCTCTAGCTAGTGTGGTTTCCAAGCAAACGGAGGCCAGGCCGCGTCCGTTGTGGAATTCGGTACGTGGCGTTCAACTATTGGGCGGATAAGTTATGAAGCAAACGCGACGGGGTTAGAGGCTGCCCGTTGTGCAAGTTTTCTCTGTGGGCCTGTGGATTTGTCTAATAAAAAAGTATTTGAATGAGAAAGGGCCTTTCTTGCCATGAACATTTAAAAGTTTTTATTTTTTTATTTTTTTTTAACGATATTATCTAAATTAAAAGAAAGATGGTGGACTTAACCTTACAATGAGCTAACAATAATATATTTCAAATTTATCTTTGACAAGAATCGAACCTAAGACATCTACTTACAAGTAAAGATAAATACTATTATATCATAGTACTAGATGGCCACACTTAAAAGTTGTGTATTAAGATTTGGGTCCAAAAAATTAGCATGATTATTAGGTTAAATTCAGTATTAATTTTTTCACTTTTTTTTCTTTTATATTTATTTATAGTTTTAAAAATATTAGAGATAAATAAAAGTTTTCTAATTTCATGCATTTTTAGATCCAATAAATCTACTTATTATTATCGTTTCTCTTTTTTTTTTTTTTAAAAAAAAAACTACTTATTATCTTTTAACAAAGAATTAATATATTAACATAAATTAATCTAGAGAACATATGATCTTAATTCAAGTAACAAATATATGAATGTATAATACCCATACGCGAGATGTGAAACCTAACTAAAAAAAATACAAAAATAGATATACCCACAAGCAAAACACATTAATCGCGATACATATTGATTATAAAAAGGAATTGTCATATAAGTAGATAACTTCAGTTAACTTGTTAAATCTATAAATGAGGTTAGAGCAAGAAGAAAAACAAAAATAAAATCCTAATTTGGTCGTTAAATGACAACATGCCATGTGGGGGTCCACTTCCTCACCCAAAATTTAAACATAAAATAAAAACAACAAATCGCTTTTTACCAGCTCAACTTTAAATCACACAGCAAACACATGCTCCATCTTTTGAACATTGAAATGTCAAACATCAGGTTATGAATTCGTTGCAATATTAGATCTTGTTTGCTTGTCCGTCAATTTGCCTGTAAACAGTAAGCACGAGGCCCACTCCCTTACCCGTTAGAACTCCATGCTGCTGACTTCCCAACAGCGGAGTGGCTATTTCCATTCGCTAAACCGGCGGTAACGGGTATTGACCCGATTGTTGAATCGGGTAGCTTCGTTTGTCCTTCGCTCATGTTCAGATTTACATTCACATTCCTCACCGTGCTCTCTTTCTTCATGCTGGATGCTTCTCTGATTGGGAATCATTCCGTCCCAACTTTTCTTCTCCTCCGGCTTCCTCTTTTGCTTCCTGCTTTCTCAACACCTACATCTCCCACTTCGTCTGTGCATCCAGAAACGCACTCTCCGGCTTTGACGACTCGACTGGCAACGAAGACGGCGCGTTCAGTAGGAAGATCATCGTTTGGTGGTCACTCTTTTTGGAAATCTACATCAAACCTGTTGGCCAGCTTCGATATGTCAGCAGCGTGGAGTTCCAGGCCTGTGAAATTGCTGAGTATAACGATCAAATTTTTGGGTGCGAGGAGCAACGCTCTTCTTCCCTAATTTGGATGAAAACATAACTGTGGCCTAGCTAGAGTATTGGGCTGAGAGGGTGGTCTTGGCCTGGTTGCTTATTTGGTTTGAAAGCCTAGAAAAACCTAATCAACAAAAGGAATGAATCCAGGCCTGTGAAATCTCAAGCAATAAAGCCCAATTTGTGGCAAAAAGGGTAATTTATCACCGATCAGATCAACAAATGATTGAATCTTTCTGGTCAGTAAATAAGATTGAAAACGTGATTGAAAACGTGATGAGCCATATGATTGCTGCGTTTATATTTGAATGTACCAAAAGAGGTCAATGCACTTATTGCTTACATTTTGACTAATCTGTCCCACGAAGAGTTGTTTGGACGAGGATCCTCTTTGTGAGGATCCCAAATATTTTTTAATCGTGTCTGTTAATCGTATATTATATGATCAATTTTCGTCAAGTACTATTTGTGTTCAGTTTTTTTTAATGAATTCTGACTACACGATTAAAAAATCTCAGGATCCTCACAAAGAGGATATGGAGAGGATCCTCATTCAAGTTGTTTTCTATTATACTGGCTAAAAGACTAATTACGTTACGAGAAGTACTAAGGAGACTCTTAAAAGTGAGACTCTCTATAGACTATCTGTCACTTCATTTTTTTGGCACAATTCTTGTGCCAACTTTACAAAACATTGTGACAAAGGGATGAGATGGCAAATAGTTCATAGAGAATTTCATTTTGAGAGTCTCCTTAACCCTTCTCTTACGTTATATTATGAGATATTCAATGTCAGCTCAGCCTCTAAGGATGAATTTATTTTATTTTTAATTGATTTTTTTGTAACGAAAAAATCACTAACAAATAAAAAAAATTAACTTTCTGTTATCATATATTAAAAAAAAAAAATCATAATCACGGAAAGAAATCATACAAAGTCACAAATACTGACATTACAATTTAATATGAACATCTTATTCGAAAAGAAACTTAGGCCTACTTGGTATCTTGAATTAAAATTTTGTTTAACAAATAATGTACTTACATTCGTCATTTCTGAAAGTTACAAATTCATTTCATTTAATAAATAATGTACTACGGTCTAATAGTATTCTTCTTCACTTGTAAGTGAGAGATTTTAGGTTCGATTCTCACCAAAAACGAATTTGAACTCCATTATTGTTAGCCCATTGTGAGGTTAAATGCATCATGTCTCCCTTAAAGTAGATAATATCATTTGTAAAAAAAAAAAAAAAAAAAAAAAAATTGAATACCTAAAAAACGTTTTACTTCTCCCAAAGGTTAAAAGCTGACCACTTGCTCGAAATTGTACAGTCACAAGTGATGGTTTTTATTTTTTATTTATTTTTATTTAGGAATATAGGTATCCGAGTCAACCAGTATACCAAAACCAAGCTATTCCCAAGCAGTATGCCAAAACAAAGCTGTTAACTCTAAAGAATGTTGTGGGAGTTAATTTCCCTAAAATAGTTACTTCAGTTATGTCCAAAGTTCTCTCAAGTTTGTGACCAATAGGGCTGGTTTGGTACGGGACCGAAAATGGGATCCCGAATCCCAAACAGATTCTTTTCGGGATAGGAATTTAAATAGAGATCTTGAATTGAAATTTTAGTATTTCGAGACGGATTAGGACTAGAAAATCTAGTCAGAGCTAGGATTTGAATGTCTCATCCTACACAGAAATCCCAATTCGAACCCCATTGCAAAAGCCCCAATTCGAAACCCTAACCCTAATTCAAAACCCACACACAGAGAGAGAATCGCTAGAGAGAATTAGAGACAGTCATAGGGAGAGAATTGTGTGAGAGAGAGAGAGAGAGAGAGATAAAGGGTTGGTTGTGTGACTGTGTGGGGGTGGAGGAGGGTGGAGAGTCGGAGACGATGTGGTCTTGAGGTGGGGGATGAAGTTGTGAGGTGTGGTGATGGTCGGAGTTGAGAGAGTTCGTTTGAAGAATTTGAGTGAGACTCTGAGAGGTTGGGTGGGTGGCTGTTGAGGTTTGAATTCAAGAAAGAGAGACTAAGAGAGAGTTGGAGTGAAGGCAGAGATGAGAAACAAATGAACGATCCAGATTAATCTGAAACCATCCAATGGTTGAAATTAATCCTAACCAATAATTAAAAATATATTTATATATGGTTTTCAGTTCGGTTCTGAATTACAGAATCAATGAATAACTCACACCGAATCCTGTACCGAATAGTTCGGGACTGATTCAGATTTTTTGGTTAGAGATTATTTCAATTCGGAATTGGGATTACTTTGGTATGTTTTGGGGCCTTCAAGATTTTATTCCAACCCTAGTGACTAATATGATTGGGAGGTGGATTGTCTGCCCTGCCATTTCCATACTCTCCTCATGCCCTCTTGTTTGTGTGGTCACGGTTAAGCCACGTCAAAATTTTATATTCCTATTACTTTTTGTTTTATTATTTCTATAAAAAAAATTAATATAAAATATTAACGTGGCTTAACCATGATCACACATCACAGGAAGGCATAAGAAAAGTATGAAAATAGAAGGGCAGACAATCCACCTCCATATGATTAACCTCAGAAAGAGTAGGAACATTTCCCTTTTTACAGAAAAGAAAATATAAGCAAGTTTTGACTAACAAAAGTTTAATACAATATTATAATTTTTCACCAAATCAAAAAGAAAAGAAAAACGAAAAGTTTGGATGCATTATACAAACAAGCATCCCCATGTGTCCTAGTCCCCATCAGCATTTCTCTCTCAATTCCCCGTCAACATGGGAAACTCCCGAGTCCCCATCAACATTTTTCTCTCAACTCCAACGTGCAGCGGAGCACGAAATCGTGAAGCTTCCCCCCCTCTCTCTCTATCATGTCCCCATTCGACACGTCCATCCCCCAAATATTTTAAAACCCTCATCCCCCCAAATTTCTCTCCTAAAATTTTATCATTCCATTTTCTTGCATCACTCCTCTTCCTTTCCTCCTAAATCCTAGGCCAAACAGAGACGTTTACAAACACAAATAGCATACCAAACCCCTCATAAACCTCTCTCTCTCTCTCTCTCTCTCCTCCAATCATCATCATATCATGAATCTTCATTTGTGATGATGTTTTAGTTTATCAACCTTCTTGTGGTCTATAATCCTTACTGGGTCGTTTTAGTTTATCAACTTTCAACTCCTTATCTTCTCCACTCAGATCCGTCTTATTCTCATACACACTTCATCCTTTTCGCCAGATATAAACCTCTGAAACCTCTCCGCTCAAAACCCGTCTCGCAAAACCCCATATTTTCAAACCCAAGTGCCCATTTCCCACAACCATCATGTGCATTTCTCCGGCCACCAGTGGAGGAGTTCGGATCCAACAGAGCCGTCGGCTGCCGGATTTCCTGCAGACTGTGAACTTGAAGTATGTGAAATTGGGTTACCATTACTTGATAACCCATCTCCTGACTCTCTGTTTAGTTCCTCTAATGGCGGTCGTCGTCATCGAAGCCTCCCAGATGAACCCTGATGACATTCACCAGCTCTGGCTCCAGCTCCAGTACAATCTCGTCAGTGTCATCATTTTCTCTGCTATGGTTGTCTTTGGATCCACCGTTTACATTATGACCCGCCCGAGATCCGTTTACCTTGTGGACTATTCATGTTACAAGCCGCCGTCGCATTTGCAAGTGAGATACCAGCAGTTTATGGAGCATTCGAAGCTGACAGGGGACTTCGATGAGTCATCGCTCGAGTTCCAGCGCAAGATTCTCGAGCGCTCTGGCCTCGGAGAGGAGACTTATGTCCCTGAAGCAATGCATTACATTCCGCCGAGGCCTTCGATGGCGGCGGCTCGCGAGGAGGCAGAGCAGGTGATTTTTGGTGCATTGGATAATCTGTTTGCTAATACGAATGTTAAGCCCAAGGGCATTGGTATTCTTGTTGTGAATTGTAGCTTGTTTAATCCAACACCTTCACTGTCGGCTATGATTGTTAATAAGTACAAATTGAGGGGGAATATTAGGAGTTTTAATTTGGGGGGTATGGGGTGTAGTGCTGGAGTTATAGCTGTTGATCTTGCTAAGGATATGTTGCAAATTCATAGGAATACGTATGCGGTTGTTGTTAGTACTGAGAATATTACTCAGAATTGGTACTTTGGGAACAAGAAATCCATGTTGATACCCAACTGTTTGTTCCGTGTTGGTGGGTCGGCAGTTTTGCTTTCGAATAAGTCCGTGGATAGGCGTCGGGCAAAGTATAAGCTTGTCCATGTTGTGAGGACTCATTGTGGCGCTGATGATAAGGCATTTAGGTGTGTTTATCAAGAGCAGGATGATGCCGGGAAAACTGGGGTTTCATTGTCCAAGGATCTCATGGCAATTGCCGGTGGGGCTCTTAAGACTAACATCACAACATTGGGTCCGCTTGTCCTGCCCTTAAGTGAGCAGCTTCTCTTCTTTGTTACTTTGGTTGCGAAGAAGTTGTTCAACGCGAAGGTGAAGCCTTATATACCAGATTTCAAGCTTGCTTTTGATCATTTTTGCATACACGCGGGAGGAAGGGCTGTGATTGATGAGCTTGAGAAGAATTTGCAGCTTCTACCAGTTCATGTTGAGGCGTCTCGGATGACTCTCCACAGGTTCGGTAACACCTCGTCTAGTTCGATTTGGTATGAGTTGGCTTATACAGAGGCAAAGGGGAGGATGCAAAAGGGGAACCGTGTCTGGCAGATTGCTTTTGGTAGCGGTTTCAAGTGTAACAGTGCAGTGTGGGAGGCTCTTCAGAGTGTAAAACCTTCTCCTCATAGTCCATGGGAAGATTGCATTCACGGGTATCCGGTGGAGACCGTTGCCTAGCAGAGCTCAACCACAATCTGCTCAGGGACTGAGTTTATAGCAAGGAAACATTAATCGATATGCTGGTCAATTAATCTTGTTATTTTGCTGCCTCCTTTATCATTAGTGTTCCCTTTTTTTTTTTCTTTTTTTTTTGACTTTTTTGACTTATTGGGCATGTTATGTGGTATTTGGTCATATTAGTCATGATGTTTTTCATTCCCTTTGCTCATGTTAGTCGAGTAGACTCAGTTCCCGAACCTTGGCTCGGCTCTTGCTCGTTGATACTTTGCCGTTCATGCTTCCCCAAATGTAGTGTGATTAGTATGGTTTCCTGCAGAGCATTGGAGGGCAATTGGAAAGCTAAAATGTATATGGATATCTGTTGTTTGAAAGAATTTCATATATATGGATATCTGTTGTTTGAAAGAATTTCAATGTATGAGTTCCGTTGTGAGAAATAATAGCTTGAGATATTTTAAGTCTCTTGATCTTTTTCTGTGTGATTTGTATTTCGATATGGCCTACAAATGCTCTTGAGAAACTTCGTTACGGCCTGCAATTGGGTTCGCGGAAACTTTCGAATTACAAGGAATTGCTTCAGCTAGCGCTCCCTTGTGATATAAGACATGTCTAGTGATCTGTGTGTTGATGCTGATGAATTTGGTTAGATACTATAAAGTGATATCCCTTATCCTTGAGAAGGGATTATCTTGTTGAAGTATGCCACATCCTTCATATCTATGAGGAAAGAAGAGTTTAAATATTATAACCCCACTCCAATTATTACCGAGATTTTTCGTATTAAAACTTCACACTTAACGGATTGTGCATGTGGTAATTAACAAGTTGGAGATAATATCGATGTTGTTGGAAGTGGGTATTTGACCCGACTCTCTATAATTCTACAATGTTCCAGTGCTGCAGGTGAAGATATATCTCCGTTTTATGTCTGGATTGCACGAAACTTGAAAGTGACGTTTTTCTACTCTTTACCTAACTTCCTCTTGCTGTTATTAGGGTTCATCACCAAATCTGTATAGCATCATTTTGCTTTTGATTTCAGGTTATGGATGTGGATTGTATTAGTCTTATCTGTATATTTTGGCAAGTGCCAACTAAGCTCTACATCTGTTTATTGCTTTCAGACAATAAATTGGGGTGATTATATGCTTCTATGTAGAGCGCATTTTAAAACTAATTTTAAACATTAAAATTATAAATAAATACTCAAACCCAACAGCGTTTCAAGTTCCTCACCTACCCAACTCCGGCAAACACGGATCCACGGCCCGCGACCAACTGTATGCTACCATGCTGGGTAGGTTGCACTCTCTCTCACAAGTTCTTGCTTCTTTGCTTAAATTTTTCTCACGAGAAAGAAAAAGATGTTGTCTGTCTCCCAGGCGTGGGGGCAACTTAATCTTACAAAGCTCGGACAAATCACTAGCACTTGGGTGGCCTGAAGCGTCTTTACGCAGCTAGTGGATTCTTTTTGGTTATGGAAAATCCATCACTAAAACTTGGGTGGCCTGAAGCCCTGATATGCATGATTTGAATTTCTTATTCTTTTTCTGATATATAGATTGAGATAGTTTTGGAATCTTGACTAATATGTTAATATATTGATAACTTACATACATGAGTCTATTTTCTTTTCTTGTTTGTAAATTGTAAAGTTATGTTTAGGGATAACTTTTTATTGTATATTGTTCTCTTCTTGGGCAAAGTTTGGGTGAGTGAAAATTCAACTATCTGTATATAGAAAGGGGTGGATTGTATAAAAGTCGTTTATTCATTGCTGGATATAAAGGTGTGACGCTTGCCCACACATGTGAGGATGACTTGTGTGTTTTACTTGAATAAACGATGGGAAAACAACATACGCTGAATTAGGCGTCTCCACGCGTGTCTCAAGTTCTCGCAAAGGTTTGATAATTACAAATTTATGTTGGATTTTTTTTTTTTTTTTTTTTTTTGAAATATCATATAAACTTACACGTATTTTTTTAATTTGGAAAAGAGACGTCCACGCATTTTTTTTAATTTGGGAAAGAGACTTACACGTATTTTTTTAATTTGGCAAAGTTTGGGTGAGTGAAAATTCAACTATCTGTATATAGAAAAGGGTGGATTATATAAAAGTTGTTTATTCATTGCCGGATATAAAGGTGTGACGCTTGCCCACACATGTGAGGATGACTTGTGTGTTTTACTCGTATAAACGATGGGAAAACAACATACGCTGAATTAGGCGTCTCCACGCGTGTCTCAAGTTCTCGCAAAGGTTTTATAATTATAAATTTATGTTGGATTTTTATTTATTTAATTTTTTTTTTTGAAATATCATATAAACTTACACGTATTTTTTTAATTTGTCATCTCATCTTAACTCTGTTAAGTTTTTTATCCAAAGGAAGGTTATTCTGGACTTCTAACCACATTTCACAAGTTTATTTTTTTATTATTTTTATACAAAGGTATATGTACGCTAGGGGTGGGCAATTAATGGTTGATGCTTGGGAACATTATCCGTTATTCTTGAAGTTTTAGGTCATAGGTGTCAGAGATCACACTTCTAGCTATGATGGCACCCTTGGGTAGGCCTTGATTCTATCATATGTTGTAAAATGAACTCGAAAGTGTGTTGTGAGAGAGATACATTGTCATGCCCTAATCCCGACATACGTCCAAGATCAACATGTGACGTTACCAAGTATCCGTATCTCAAACATACCCCGCCTCCGGGATATGGCAAATCACAACTCGAGAATCGATCCGTATAGTAATTTTTCGTATACTTTATGCCTGCATCTAACATCCTCGTTAGACTGCCTACGTACCCTAAATAGGGATCAAACCATTCGTAGTTCACCTTCATTATACTTGAACAATCATCACATAATTCACTATGTTTCAATATAGAACCACACTACAGGCATGTAACATCACGAGGAACATTTGACAAAGCACAACAATATTCTCTAACCACATTGGTCAACGAGTCTAATCATAGTCATAACAACCATATCCAATATCATTCAATAGTCACACCAGCAATAACACGTACAAAACATTGAAATGCAGGGCTAGAGCGACACAGTTTGGCCTGAAACATACATCTCCGAAGAATAGGATCAAAATCAAAGAACCAACAAGTCAAATGATGCAATTTCGGACCACTCAACGAAATCATCAACATCGAGTTCCAGACCACTCAGTGGAACCAAGACACCAAAGGGATTCCGGACCACTCAACCGAATCCAACTAAAATATGGTACCTACCGAAATGTCCCAAGTACCACTAATCCTCATCACCCCTGGTATACGTATGGTCCCCTATCGCGAATATACCAAGCAGAACCATAGGCATAATCTCATCATGCAGGCGATGATCACCCATCGCGGATATGCCAAGCATGATCACCTTTGAATAAGTATAGTTGCCCATCATGGATATACCAAGCAGGACCACATCCTAAGTCTAGGTAGTGATCACCCGTAGTGATCACCCATTGCGGATATACCAAACATGATCACTTCTAGAATGTGTATGGTCCCCTATCGTAGATAAACCAAGCAGAACCATAGGCATAGTCTAATAACATAGGTAGTGATCACCCATCACGGATATACCAAGCATGATCACCCCTAACAATCCCTTATCTTGGATATACCAAACAAGATTGTATCCTATAGCTCTCGGTAGTGATCACTCATTGCGGATATGCCAAACATGATCACTCCTAAGATGTATATGGTCCTTCATCGTGGATATACCAAGCAAAACCATAGCATAGTCTATTCGTGCAGGCGGTGATCACCCATCACGGATATACCAAGCATGATCACCCTTGAAATACGTATGGTCCCCCATCGCAGATATACCAAGTATCACTGCTACTTGATGCAATTAGTTTAGCAGACAATCTACCCCTACCTTAATCCCTATGATTTCCAAGATAGGCCCACCATGCCCTATTAGGTCTCTAGTCGTGCTAAACTCATCATTTACAAATGATTCGAAACATTTTATCCGAAAGTCAACCTTCGGTTGACATGGTCACTTGTAGGATTGACAATACTACCTAACTTAGTCTAGAAGATCCACCCACCAGATCTCCGATCCATAACTTCCCAAGAGTTTCATTAAGCTTCTAGAACAACATCCTAAAGTTTCGTAATGATCCAACAGTCGGATCTCCGCCAATTGATAAAATTATACGGTGATCGACGTTTAATTTTACAAACTTAGAAAACCAATTCGGGAAGATCTGTAAGTCAGATTCCCAATCCGTCAGTTCCTAATATCTTCAAATATTATGTACTATTACGTATTTAAGTTTGTGAAAAGAAAAAAAAAAGATGCCCTGTGCGGGCACCCAAATTGGAGTATCATATTTCTTTTTCTGTTTTTGGTGAGAAAACAAATTGTAATATCATTAAATATAAGAATACAACTATAAATTTGCATAACTGGTATTTTATACAATTCTGTACAAATGTTGGAAACAAACTTTAAAATGTCTTCGAACCCTTTGTTTCCAAGAGCTTAATCATCTCAATAACTTGAATCTAATCATCAGTTGCAGCCTGTACCCAAAATCAAACCCACAAATTTCATAAGAATAACGTTAACTCAAGTCCAACTGTTAAAGTGATTAGAGTTGAGAACAACACTAAGATATGATCATATAAATACCTGGGAAAAGTAGAATTTCAAAGGGGTTGCAGTCATAATTTACCATACAAAAATCTCAACAAATTCACTGCAACCGTTCTGCAACTTCAACTAAGAACATATAAATTGACAAGTTCATAAATATGTAGACCACCTTCAACCTTGAAACAACAAATGATCTCCCAATCTACGTGGGTATTCAAGAATAAGATAAAGAAAGCATAGATACTATATTTATGACCAATGGGCAGAGGGCAAGGTACAAACAAAGCATTTACATATGAATGAGGGAGAACAACAATGAGAATGGAATCAATGAAGAGCACGCGCATACTCACACATATAAATGCATTAATATTTTCTCCTTTTTCAGAAACTCAAAAAACCAGGAAATTCCAATACAAGAGTTTAGAATAGAAACATACAGTTCTTCCGAGAAGGAAAGCAGCCCCTGCACCTAAAGTGGCTCCAATTGAATCAGCAACAAAGCCAAAAGGTAGCCCAAAATGATAACCACCACCGAGCTGAACCATTAAAATGAGGATTCACATAAGGGTGCAAATTTGCAATTAAATAAAAATACAAAATTTCTTTTTTGAAAATATTTCCTCTCTGTTTCGCCCTAGACCATGAATTGATATTGCAGAATATAACAGTAAAAGAAAACTATAAGTGAATTATGCAAAGCATATGCTAGATCATTAGTCTACAAGAATTGAAGTGCAGTAACAACAATTGCTAAGGCATCAGACAAATGCTTACAGTAAGTACTGCATGTTATATCTTTAACACTTGCAGGATTAGACTGAATGTAAAACATATATATAAAGACACTTCATACACAAGTAGCTGTACAACTAGTAAGTAGACCCAAATGCTTGCAGTAAGTACTGAATATAACAGGATTAGACTGAATGTAAGTGGTCTTAGGATCTCACCTTAAGCAGAAAATTTGCTCCGGCCACAAGACAGTCCATTTCATCTGCCTTTCAAGAGAAATCCCAAGCTTTTCTTTAAAAAGATCTGCGTACTTGAATGCCCCACCACCTATGGCCTGCTCACCATTGTCACGAGTCAATAAATTAGCTTGTATACATGCCAGAAAACAGTGATACAATGGCCAAACCAAACAGTTTGTTTTTACCTTAATAACAGACTTCGTGCTCCCAGAAGCTCCGTGTTGTTCGGAGCCTGAAATCATCTACAACCATAAGCAATGACCCAAAACCAGAAAATGATAACTACAACTACTGAACAAGCAGCTATATTCAGGGCATATAAGATCTTTTTTTGTATGTAATTTTCAGAAGTTCAAATCTTCTGAAACTACAAAAATTTTGCAGTCGAAAATATGGGTACTAATTACTTAAGCTGAAGTAGTTCATTTACTAATAAAAATGGTAGTTTGAACTTTCAATCCAAGATTTCAACATCAACACTTAGTTTAACAAAACAAGGTTAAAAAGTCTCAATTAGTGAAAAAATGAATCTTCCCATATCCCAAGTTGATTGAAACGAAAAATGATACAAATGAATCAGCAGATGGAAAGCAATCAAATACTTCTTAAGCATTAAGCATACCAGTAAGGCGAAGTTGCTTGGATTGAATGAAGTCTATACAGTCATTGATTTTCTGAGTTTCAAACTTTGCAAAATGGAGCTGCCTTTCAAGAACAGGACGCCCTCTATCGCCATTAGAAGCTGCTAAACTCTCATTCGAAGAAGACGAATCGTCACTGTTCGTTGAGAAATACACCAATTTATCAGAGAACCTGCCAACAGACAAAACAAACACAAAAACAATCGAAAAATCATGAGAATTTGAGCAATTGGACTCCAAAAATTAAATAAAAAGCCAGGGTTTTGAAATCTCTGTAATTCCAACGTCCCCAATTTCCATTTCGGGTCGGCTTCCTCTTGATTTGAGCCTTTATTTTGGAAAAGAACTTACACTGGAGGGCAGCCCACGAGGAGAGGATCATCTTTACCTCATGGGTCGAGGTCTAATTCCGGCAAGCTTGGCCGTAAATTGGCCGGAAAATCCGCGGTTACCGTTTTTAGATATGAAATTGAGGAAATTTGGCTTCGAATTTGATGAAACTAACTTGGGAGTTGGAAAAAGGACGGGAAGAGGATTTTGGAGGTACAAGTTGACGGTCGTTGGTGTTCTCATCGCTGTCGTTTCTCTTCGACTTCCGTTGTCGGCGCTGTTGCGTGGAAGAGAAGAGGAAAAGGAGAGAGAGAATGAAGTGAAGGAGCTGTTGGACGTTTGTGAAGGGGAGAGAGAGGATTTAGCTCTTTACTCAAAAGCAAGACACCAAGCTGGAAGGCACCAAAAATAAAAGGGCACCAACCTCAAATTTGAAGGTCACTAGTATTAGCGACATTAACTAAAAAGACATAAAAAAGAGTCAAGAGTGTGCAAATATTGGTGTCCTTATAGCCACTTTCTAGTAGTGAGAGAGAAGAAGGCCCTGCTGCGATTGTTCACTTTCATAGCTTCATGACTTCATCAAGTGGGAATTCTTCCGGTTAGTTTGCTTAATGGATTAAGGTTTTGTGTTTTGTCTAGTTGTGATTCATGAAACTAAACCTTTGTTGTGGTTTGATGGTTTATAGAGCGTGGTTTGATGGTTTACAGAGCTGAACCACAATCTGGTCAGGGACTGAGCTTATAGGAAGGAAACATTCATAGATTTGCTAGTCAATCTATCTTGTTATTTTTCTGCCCCTTTTATCATTGATTTTTTTCTTCTTTTTTGAATTATTTATTTATTGGGCAAGTTATGTGGTACTTTGTTACGGCCTTCAATTGGGTTCGTGGAAACTTTCGAATTACAAAGATTTGCATTGTGATATAAGACATCTTGTGATCTGTGTGTTGATGTTGATTAATTTGGTGAGACACTATAATGCCATGAAGCAGTTCCAACTAGGGCAGCTATAGTTTTATCGTCGATTATTCCTTGCTCTTGAGAAGGGGTTATCTTCCAGTGATGCAGGTGAAGACACGTTTCCGTTTTATGTTGGGATTGCTCGAAACTTGGAAGTGACATTTTTCCACCCGTTACCTAACTTCCTCTTGCTGTTATTAGGGTTCATTACCAAATCTATAACTCATCATTTGCTTTCGATTTCAGGTTATGGATGAAGATCTGGATTCATCTCATCTGTATATTTTGGCAAGTGCCAACTAAGCTTTCCATCTGTTTACTACTTTCAGATAATATAGACTATGGTGATTATATGCTTCTATATAGGGTGCATTTTTGCTCAGCCACATTAACTTTAGAGTATGCTTCCATACACCAATTTGTTTGCTTTGTGTCTCATATTCTAACCCTAAAGAAATGAAAAACCCAAACCCAACAGTGTTTCAAATTCCCAATCGAGCCAACTCTAACAAACACCCATCTCACAAGTTCTCACTTCTTTACATTTCAATTTCTTCTCCTTTTTTTCATGAGAAAAAAAAAAGGTGCTATGATCAGTCTCTTACGTGTGTGGGCAACTAAACCTTACGAAACTCAGAGAAATCACTAGAACTTGGGTGGCCTGAAGCTCTGATATGCATGAATTGAATTTCTTATTCTTTTTCTGGTATACTGATTGAGATATTTTTCAAATCTTGATTAATATGTTAATATATTGATAACTTACATACATGAGTCTATTTTCTTTTCTTGTTTGTAAATTGTGAAGTTGTGTTTAGGGATAACTTTTTGTTGTATATTGTTTTCTTCTTAGGCAAAGTTTGAGTGAGTGAAAATTCAACTATGTGTATATAGATATGGTGTTATTATTTGCATCAATAATTAAAAACTCTTTTTTTTGGGTCATTAAAAACCGTTCATTTTGATAAGGGTTTTTATTACAAATGGTCCTGAAAATTGACCCTCACCAACAAGATAGTCCCTGAAATTGAAAATCAATCAATCTAGTCCCTAAAAATTGATGTAGCAAATCAATGTGGTCTTTCCGTCACAATTCTGTTAAAAATTCTGTTAAGTGCGGATATGGCACATAAATGGGCCCCACAAAATTCACGGGTTTTTGTCACAAATGGTCCTTGAAATTGACCCACACCATCAGATGGTCCCTGAAATTGAAAATCGATGAATGTAGCCCTTGAAAATAGGTGTCGCAAATTAATATAATCCTTCCGCTACAATGGATTTATTTTTTTATTTTTTTTATTTTTTATAGTATGGCCTACTCTGAAGAGAGATTCATTCCATAAATTCTCAAAGGCACAAGGCTTAACCAAGGCCTAAGAGGGATTTTGGAAATAGTTTTCAACCAACAATAGATGCAACTCGGTTATAACCTCATTATCACTAGGCAAACCTATCTACTCTTTGAGTTATTAAACCACTAGGGAAGCACCAAACAAGCTTTCCAAGATTAAGGTTGTGAGGATGTTGATCGCCTAAATGTTAACGGTTATATCCCAGAAGTCGTTGCCAATCAGCCAAGCTGTCACCAATCCAAGTTCAATTCAGTGAAGTGTGTCGAAGTATGTAAAGATGGGTGTGTTGAGATATTTTTTTAGAGAATAGACAGCGAAGGAGGTAGATGAATGTGGACTGGGATCGGAGGTGATTATTGGACTGGGTTTTTGAGTTGACTTTTTATTAACTATTAAATTATTAAACCTATTTGTAATTTTGTTTTAATTTACTTAGACTTGTGTGACCCATTTATGTGTCACACCAACACATAACAAAATTTTGACAGAGTAGCGACATAAGGGCTAGATTGATTTAAAACACTTACTTGCGGGACTACATTATCGATTTTCAATTTTAGGGACCATTTTAATGTCACGGGTCAATTTCAAGGACCATTTTGATGTTGCGGGTCAATTTCAAAGACCATTTGTGATAAAAAAAAAATGAAGGACTTATGGGACCCATTTATCTGCCACATCAACACTTAACGTAATTTTTAACAAAATTGTGACTGAATGACTACATTGATTTGTGACACCTATTTTCAGGGACTATATTGATTGATTTTCAATTTCAATAATTATCTTGATGGTGAGGCTCAATTTCAGGGATCATTTATTGATAAAAAGGTGTGACGCTTGCCCACACTTGTGAGGTGACTTGTGTGCTTTACTTGTATAAACGGTGGGAATTCAACACACTCTGAACCGGGCACCTCGCGCTTGTCTCAAGTTCTCTCAAAGGTTTTATAATTACAAATTTATGTTGGGAAATTTTTTAAAATGTCATATAAACTTATAAATTAATTTGTCATATGAATTAAAATTTTTAAGCAATTTGTTATGTGAATTTTCTGAAATTGTTAATTTGTCATCTCACCCTTATTCTGTTAAGTTTTCCATCCAAAAGAAGTTACTTTAGACTTCTAACCTCATTTTCACAAGTTTATTTATTTATTATTTTTATACCAAGATATATGTATGCTAGGGCGATAAATTGCTTTTCAATTTTTGACTTCAAATTGGTTTTCAACTTTTGACTTTCTTTTTATAAGTTTTCTACTTATCTTCTAGTACGAAAATTACATGTCACTTTCATTTCATAAACTTATGGTGAACTTCTAAAAAAATACACTAGGCTCACTAATATGAAGTTTAACTAATTTTAAGTTTTGAGAATTCAACATGGTCAATCATGTTCATCAGGAAAAAAAAAAGGGGAGTTGAAATGTCTGAAATAACCTTGAAAATCCAAAATAATCTTGAAAGAGACCAAAGTGGGGAGTTG
Organism: Pyrus communis; assembly: GCF_041283825.1. Classification (NCBI taxonomy): domain Eukaryota; kingdom Viridiplantae; phylum Streptophyta; class Magnoliopsida; order Rosales; family Rosaceae; genus Pyrus; species Pyrus communis. The sequence continues at coordinate 6,754,934 of NC_142574.1, read as the reverse complement.
AAATATATAAAATAACTTTGAAAATAAGTCACATGCCTTGCACATGACTTATTTTGAATAAAAAACTTAACGGAGTTAAAGTGAGATAACAAATTAATGATTTTCAAAACTTGATATGACCAACCTCTTAAATTTTAATTTATTTGATAAATTAACAAAAAGTATAAGTTTATCTGATATTTCAAAAAATTTCCAGACCTAATATGTTAAATATATTGATAACTTGCATAAATAAGAATAAGCTTGATGGTTAGCTATATAAAATAAATGCATGCATGAATACCTTCCAAATGTAAGATCATGGAGTGCTGTGATGACAGTGCCTAGGTCGTGTGGGCACCATGCGATTACAATGCTCATGCCATGGTTGATTAGTTGAATGGTTGGCAATGGTCGATGGAAAACATGCAGTACCGATAAATGATACGTAATAGAGTAGCATACACAATAAACGATTCGGTGTTTCAAACAAGTACTAAAATCATCATTAATCATATTGTTTCTCATAGGTGATTTTTATAGAAATGATTTTTGATGAAGGACCTAAAAACTAAAGGGTTTGGGTTGTTTTAAATACAATGTGGAGTGAGTCTCACAAGAATGTCCCCAATAAGCATCTCAAAGAAATTAGAGATTCTCTCATGTCATCAACTTTATCACGTGTCAATCATTTATTGAACAAATAATGCACTTTTTCAACACATAATAAATATTTATTAAACTGTAAAGCAACTATCAGATGCCAACTTGTCTTTATATACAATGCCGGGCCATTATTTTGTTCCCTTGTGTTTGTGAGAGAGAGGGGGAGAGATGGGGAACATTGTTGCAGTCGGCAAGTTTATTATGCATGGGGTTAGTAAGCTAGTAGGGATGATATCCCAAACTGTGGAAATCGAGCCAGGAACTGTCATGAACTTCTGGATCCCCAGAAAAATTACAGCAAACCAAAAATCCAACCCAGCCGTGGTATTCATCCATGGGTTTGCAGGGGATGGCATCACAACATGGCAATTTCAAGTGCTATCTCTTGCCAAAGACTACGCGGTTTATGTTCCTGACCTTCTCTTCTTTGGCGGCTCCACAACGGATAAACCAGATAGGTCACCTGAGTTTCAAGCGGAGTGTGTGGCAAAGGGTTTGAGGATGCTTGGGGTGGAGAGGTGCACCTTGGTGGGGTTCAGCTATGGAGGCATGGTTGGGTTTAAGATGGCTGAGTTGTACCCTGATTTGGTTGAGTCTATGGTGGTAACTTGCTCCGTTATGGCTTTGACCAGGTCAATCACCAATGCATCTCTTGAGAGACTGGGGTTCAAATGCTGGTCAGATTACTTGCTTCCCGACTCGGTTAAAGGTGTGAGAAACATATTTGAAATTGCTACCTATAAATTTCCGCATCTCCCTGATTGGATTTACAAACACTATTTGGAGGTATGTTATTTTGGTTAGATAGTTAATTATGCTAACTAAGTAACCCACGCATGTTGATCTGGAGTAGTACTAGTTTCATGCTTCTTTTGTGGTCTTAAACATTTGAGTCAATGGCTGCAGGTTATGTTTGAACATAGAAAAGAGAGCGAGGAACTTTTAGCGGCATTGGTTGTGGATGACAAGGACTTTGCAGCTGCTCATTACCCACAGGTTTTCTTCATATACATTACAGACAATCTAGTAATATGAAGAGCTGTTTGATAACCATTTCGTTTTTAGTTTAGTTTTTATATTTTTAAACTGAAAACTTGTTTAGTATTGAAAACCCAACACTAAATCTATTTTTGTGAAAAACTGAAAACTGAAATGGCTATTAAACGGGTCGTAAAGCAATAAAAAAAAGTGATCTATCAAATGTTTTCTCCAAAACTTACTTTGATACAAATGACTCGTTTTCTTGCAGCGGGTGCATCTGTTGTGGGGAGAGAATGACAAGATTTTCGACATGGAAACTGCCAAAATCCTCAAGAAGTATGCCTAACTTGTCTAAGACATATACATTATTTTACTCATTCAAGAACTTTCACTTTAATATTAAACTTAAAATGGATCAAATCATGGAGAATGCTAAGGGACCATGTTTTTAGACTATATTTTATCATGTTTTTAGACGATACGTTATAGACTACATGATGTGATGTGATTGATGATTGGATTTCTTCTTTAGTGCTTTTAAAAAGAAATCCAATGATTAACTGCTACGTCATTTGGCTTACAAAATATGGTTCAAGACTTCATGTTTTTGGCAACACTTAGTCATTGAGGTTATAGTCATAAAAATCTTTCTGATAATCCATTTATTTTGGGGCCTTCTGATTATATTACAGCCAACTAGGAGACAACGCAACTCTAAAGTCAATAGAGAAGACCGGCCATCTTGTTCACATGGAAGGACCATTTGTTTACAACAGGGAACTCAAGAAATTTCTCTCTTCTCAGTTAAAAGAAAATGTGCACGAACTGTAAGCAAACTTTGCAAACACTTAAACTCAATAGTATGAAATTAAATCACTGTTTTAAAAAAGATAACGTGATCGATACGTGGTTCATTTTGTGTCGTAAATTGTTATTGAGGTTGGTCAAAAAGCCCTTCAAAGAAAGAAAATACAAAAATTGTGAGCTGATATCAGGCAATCGATTTCTTTCTTCCCCCAGCTACTTCTTTGCAGGTTGTGTTTATTTTCTATGTAATAAAATATTTGAGCCACAGTTGTATGAATGCATGTTCTACACTTTTGCTAACGTTATTGATGATGAAACAAAGACGATATTTTAGATGTCAATATGTTATTAGTTTACTAGAGCATTTCCAATAGTATTCTTTTTTTTTTTAAATTGTTATTGGTACTTCAAAAATCTCATTTCACACTCCAAATTTTCTATATTTTGAAAGAAAAATATATTTGTGAAGAGTATAAAATGAGATTTTTAAAGTACCAATAACACTTTTTTTTATTACTTTTAATCATGTGATATTTTTAGTATTTCTTTTTTGAGAAAAAATGAACAAAGACACATTATCATAATAAAAAGAAGAGTAAATTACCTAAATCACCTCAAATTATTGGGGCACTACAATCTCATACTTAATTTTTAAAACATCGCAATGTCTACCTTATCTTGTGAAACTCCATCAATTTGTCTTTCAATTTTTCTGTAAACTACAGACGTGGCTAAAACGAGACCTATTGATTTGACACGTTGACTTTCATACGTACCAATTTTTTTCTTTTTCTTCCCTTCCTTTTACCATTTTTTCCCTTTTCTTTTCCTTTTTCCCTCCCGACCTCTGCAAAATCCGTGTCGACGTCCATCCCTCCGATCAACCACCCATCCTTAGCCAGATGCCCACCTTTCCAACCCCAAATTCCTCGCCTCAATTCAACGCGCTGTCTCTGACGTCTCCCAGGCCCGTTCCATCCTCAAACCCCTCGGCGACTGACCCGACCACGAGCTCGTTGTCATCAGCTTTTTGGCGACAAACTCAACCACGAGCTTGTCGACCGACTCGACCACGAGCTTGTCGACACTACCTCTCGAACAATCTTAATTCCTACCACCGCAGTAACTCAAAATCCCATTCAAATCTCATCCTCAAAAAAACTCCGACCCTCGCAAATTAACGAAATTGCAGGGACCTCGATTGCAACGAGGACCACCACGGTCCCCACCAACCATTCAAATCTCATCCTATCTAAATCCCCAACTCCCACCAGCCTTCATTATGGATATGCAGGCGGCTAGAGAGAGAGAAATGCGTCGCGCTCGGAAAAGAGAGGGAGAGAGAGGTGAGGAGGAAGGAAGGAGACATGGCTTTGTATTGCTTTTTTCTTTTTATATTTAAATTTTTTAATAAAATATTGTTAAATAAACTTTTATTTGTTGTTTGGACATGTTGCACAAGTTGGTTAGTATGTCGGCATAAATGTAAACTCACTGTCATCACATCATCATTCAAAAATTAGCTTAAAAGGTTTTTTAACGGAGATTTGACATTGCAACTAATTCGTAAGTTGACTTATGACATGCAATGTTCAAAAGATGAGGTAGCTAGGAGTTTGTTATGTGACCAAAATTGAGGTGATAAAATGTAATTTACCCTAAAAAAATGTTTGAAGTGTGTGATATAGAGTCTCTAAATCTAGAGAGTATAATACATTTTCTACATTTGAAAACTCTTCTAACATTTTTGTTGGAGTACAAAATCCTAAATTGCACTTCAAATTTAATTTTGTAAACTCTTGGTGATGCTCTTACATGCCTCTGTCAAGTTATATGATGTGGAATCAACATGAGGAATTGAGATTTTCTTATTTATATACAATCAATATTTTAGTTTAATATAAATATAATTATGTACAAGAGAATTCGAAGTAGATGTAAAAGAAAAGTAAATTATTGTAGCTACATTAAATATGATCAGGTTTGAGGAATTGACATGTAAAACATGGGACAAAGTGGCTACTTAACTAAGAATGGTACTCCTCAACAATATTAGTAGAGACACAGACGTGTGCATAACCACTTATCTCTTTTGTCAAAACGGAAGTGGATTATGCACAGTTGATGCTTGGGACCACTATCCCTTATTCTTGAAGTTTTATGTCTTAGGTGCCAGGAATCACGATTCTGGTTGTGATGCCACTCTTGGGTAGGCCATGATTCTACTGTATGTTGTAAAAGAAACTTGAAAGGAAGTTGTGAGAGAGAAACATACACACTTGGGTTTGGAGGTTCTAGCTTTGGCTGGAAGTGTTTGTTCGGTACTCTGCCGAAGCAAAGCATACCCTTCGATGTACCTCTGCCAAATCTGAGCATGCTTATCAGTGCATCCCTACCAAAGCAACATACCATCATTCGGTAGACTCTAGCTAAAGCTGAGCTTATACCATTCAGTTGCTCCCAGCAGAATCACTCTGGCACCTTTCTCTCACAGTTGTGGTGGTAGTAATTAGATCCAAAAATTTGGAAACTTCTACTCACTACACTACTACTTCAGGAGCAATCCAGTCGAAATTCAATTGGATTCCATAAGTAAGCTTGTCCATGGATATGCGTCGGGCAAAGTATAAGCTTGTCCATGTTGTGAGGACTTGTCGCGGTGCTGATTGTTGGAAATTATATATTGTAATATATAATTTTAATAATTGAATGAAAAATATTGTTAACCAATTTCTTGGAAAGGTTATGTTGTTTAGGTGTATTCCTTGATAAGTGATGTATACTTATAGATGAAAAGTTACATCTCTTTAATAAGTAGAAATTGGATTCTATTTAAACCCATGAAACCATTGGTATTAAAGATAGAAAATTAGAGTTAATTTTACTCTTGAGAAATAGGGTTTCCCCACTTTGTTTCTCTCATGTTTTGTGAGTCAAATTCCGAGTCATGTCTTGAGAGTACGGAATATATAAAGTTCGTCAGAGTTCGAAGATTGAAGTGCTTTGACTTCGGATTATAGATTGTTGAATTCTGGGAGATGGACGCCTACCGAACTACAAGCACAAGAGTAGGGGCGAAATTCTATCTTTAGGACATTGCATTTATGCAAACCTCAATTTCCAAGTTTGTCAGTTATTCTAACTTTTTCTCTAGTTGTTTATATTAATCTCATATATAATTGATGTCGTGAATTTCTTTATGATTATTATCATTGGAATTATATTGTTATTTTTCATATTTTCTAATATTGCTCCAACACTGATGATAAGGCATTTAGGTGTGTCTATCAAGAGCATGATGATGCTGGTAAAACTGGGGTTTCATTGCCTCATGGCAATTAATGGTGGGGCTCTTAAGACTAACATCACAATACTGGGTCCGCTTATCCTGCCTTTAAGTGAGCAGTTTCTCTTCTTTGTTACTTTAGTTGCGAAGGAGTTGTTCAACGCCAAAGTCAAGCCTTATATACCATATGTCAACCTTTCTTTCAATCATTTTTGAATACACGCTAGAGGAAGGGCCGTGATTGATGAGCTCGAGAAGAATTTGCAGCTTCTTCTAGTCCATGTTGAGTCTGTAAGAATAACCTTGTAACAAACTAATTGAAGAATGATAATACAACTTGTGGAGCCTAAAATAATCCCAAAAATTCTAGAGGCGATACGTGGGTTTTTGCTCAAGAAAGACAAGATTGCCTTCATTCAATAGGTAGGCTCCTTATATACTCTCACGTGCAGCTCAGCACCCTTGAAAGTCCATGCAGCTGAATACGATTACTCAAAGCTCACCTGTGCCCATTATTACGAACCTTCCATCTCACAGTAGCTCCTTCATCCTCTCTAAGCGCTGCATCCGTTCTGCAACCTATAACCCAGCAACAAGCACACCTCAGTGAATACCCAGCCGTGTTGGAGTGAGCTGACAAGCTAAGATGCTGAAGGTAAAACCCTCCTCAATTTGTGTTATTTTCGTTTCAGCTTTATGTGTTTGAGTAAAATGTAGCAAGATCTAACACATGCATGTGCTTGTATCTGTATGAGGGCCCCCCAAACTTTGAAAGAGAATCCCTCCTGAGTTGCCAGCTCCGAGAGCACAGAGGTCATCCAGCTTCTCTAGTAGAGAAATCAAGCATGCATGTGGTAGATCTAAGGCCGACCATCTAAAAATCCTCCATCCGAAGGTAACAGGCATCCATCTCAGCTTTTGGTTGTTCTAATTAAATGGTTTAGCTCCATTGTTCTGCTACTTTCATCACCAAAACCAAAATGAACATGTCTGTGAATGATGCATGTTGATGTTTTGTGTATATCGTTGGAGTGCAAAATTCCATGAACTGGAATCTGAACACGGCAAGGAAATGAAAAATGTAGCTTGGACATGGCAGATCCGAGTCATGCCCTAAACCCTAAACCCTAAATCAACTAGGAAAATAAAAAAAACTGTTGCAGTCCTATTGAAATAGGAATGTGATAGTGTAAATCCTAGTAGATATGTGAATGTATCTTATATTCCTATTAGGAGTAAATTACCTATTAAATGTGGTAATCCTAAAGGGTAGGGAATTAACCTTCCCTACTACTACAAATAAAGGCACAATGGAGTGGAATAATACACACCCACAATTTCACATCTCTCTCTTTCTCTCTAATATTGCCGCACCTTTCTCTCTCTCTATGGCCTCCATAATTGTTTAGTAAATTATGCCTACAATACGTAGTGTAAATCCTAGTAGATATGGAAATGTATCTTATATTCCTATTAGGAGTAAATTACCTATTAAATGTTGTAATCCTAAAGGGTAGGGAATTAACCTTCCCTACTACTATAAATAAAGGCACAATGGGGTGGAATAACACACACCCACAATTTCACATCTCTCTCTTTCTCTCTAATATTGCTGCACCTTTCTCTCTGATATTGCTGCACCTTTCTCTCTCTCTATGGCCTCCATAATTGTTTAGTAAATTATGCCTACAATACGTTATCAGCACGTTCTTGACGCTGCGCTAAAGAGAGTTTATTCTCCAATTAGGGGAGTATTACGTTTTAATCATTCTTTTTATGATTGATTTGTTATTTTATTAAATTAATCCACATGCTATTGATTCAATTTAATTTTTCTATATTGAACGTGATACAACACATTGGAGATGCAATTCCGACTTTCTGAGAAGGAACTTCTACAAATTCAAAGGCTTTTGTTGTTTTTTGCCAATCAGGTACGCTGAAAATAAAGTAAGATATTTGAAGCGACCTTGAAGCATGAAATCATTTCCTATGATGCATGAACCCCCTTATGTTTATATTTTCCTTCCGATATATATATATATATATATATATATTGTATATGTTTATATATTTGTCAATATATATATTTGTTTCATGCATTACGCAATTAAATCGCTATGTGGAATTTGTGAGTCAAAGTATATTCATAAATTAGAAGCATATTAGGGTTTCTACAACCTTAGAAATTTCGAAAAGAAAAACAAAAAGAAGGGAAATTGGACATCATGCGGCACCACAACCATGAGGACCAATATGCTGGCCTGAAGCCCAACCATGTGGAGATACTCCTAAAAATGGCGTCGCTTCGACGTATGGACCTTGGCAGCAGCCATCTGGGCTTTGCTGCGGAGCACATGGACACATTAGGCCTTCAACCTGGCTGGTTTGATTAGGGGTCGTAGCCACTCCATAAAAGAAACCTGCAACATTTTCCTTTTGGACCTATCATGTGCTCTCGGCCTAAATCTGCCAGTAGCAATAGGCTGCTGAATCTTGTCCAATATCCCGACCTATCTTTGTTGCAAGCCTGTAGCTTGCATGCCCAATTGGGTTGCTTTTGCAACTTGCTCGAGCCCAGCCCGCAACTGAGGCTACATGAGCTTGTCTAAAGCAGCAGCTAGCAATCCAATGTTGGGCTGCCTTATTTTCTCGGCCTAAAAGCCAATTTTTGGCTTGTTTTTTCTTCTTTTCAGCCCATATTTTTGGTGCTCTACATACGACACCTAAGCCCCATGTTGTTGGGATATGGCTTTTGGAATCTAATGCTAATTTTTGGCATTTTAAATAATTTTAACCCGAATGTTATAATTATTTTGCTTCTACGATCGACCCCGAATGGTCCCAATCTATTGAATTAATTAAAAGTGACATGCAGTCCATTAATCTAATAATGAATCCAAAATTATTGACCTGAAGATCACTTTTGGACATTAACAATTCAATAATTTATTTTTATACTTTGAACCGTTGAAATACTTTCGTAGTCCCGAAGCACTCACACTTGAGTTCCTGAAGAAACTCAAATCCACTATGCTTAAATCAGCATATTGCATTCTATGTTCTTATAGGAACCTCTTTTTTATGAACTAAACGTTCATAAACTAAATTGAACCTGTAGTTTCAAATTTAGTGCCTTTGAAACCCGAAGTTTTCATAAAACAATACAGTCATGAAAACCCAAATTTTTCATGAAAACCACGTCTTAGAACCCAAATATTCTAACTTTGATGCTTATGGATGATTTATTCCCATATCACCAATCACAATCTTGTTCCCTCTAATTCAATGGATTGTCGAACTGACACAAGTTCAATTTCCCTGATTTGGATATTTCTATTAGAAATCACTTTATGGGGGTACAAGATGTGAATCTCCACTTGACTATCAAGAAGTTGAGAAACCATTGTAGCCAACAATGGCAAGGAAGAGCTGAATAAGCCTCATTCATGATCTTTATTCAAAGACTTGTGCCCGAAGCATTACAAATGGAAATACCTCATGAATGAGGATTCCATGACTCTTTGGCTCGCTTCTATGGACCGTTTAATCATGAAAGACATTGCCTGAAGCACACCATGATTACATCCATGAATGAGTACAATTCTGAAGTTTATAAATCCGATCAAATTTTGACTAGTGAATACTTTTCTCGTCCTTCATATTTCTAACTCGCCCCTGAAGCAACAGTGTAGAAAGAGGAAGTTTACCAAATTCTCAGATCTGATTACTACCACAAATGTGAGAGAAAGGTATAGACCCAGTTCGGCTGGAGTCTACCGAATGGCTCGACCCAGTTTGGTCAAAGCCTAACCGAATGGTGATGCACTGCTTTGCCAGGGATACACCGGATGGCATACTCTCTCACAATCTAATTTGGAGTTTGTTTTTACAACATATGGTAGAATCAAGGCCTGCCAAGGTGTGGCATCATGCCCGAAACGTGATCCTTGCACCTAAGACCTAAAGCTTCAATAATAAGGATAGTATTCCCAAACTTTAACCCTACAAAATCTACTTCCGTCTTGATGAAATAGATCATTGGTTATGCACCTGTTCGTGCCCTTACTAATGTTGTTAAGGAGTACCATTCTAGTTAATATGTGAGACTAATTTGCTCCACCAAACATCGTTGGAGGAGCAGAATTTTGACATGGATGGCCTTGTTGGCCGAATCCACCATTGTAACTTTAGTTTAATTTGTGAACATTTTTCCATGTTCTTGGATTCAAGTTTGGTGTATGTTTTACTTATGGATAATCTTATTGATATTGTCCTCGAATATGAGTTAATTGAATCATGTTTCTTAACATATGTGTCCAATTCAATTAAACACGTGATTAGGTAGGAATGTGGCAAAGTTCGTTGTCTGGATGAATGCGTACTACACACACTAACTTTACGCCTAAATCACATCTCTAACAACGACTCAGGTCTATCCAACCTGATTAAGAGTATTGGCACGCTTCTCGTTGTATGAATGGTACTGCATCACCATTTAAGGGACCTTAAATTCTCCCTGGTGTTAAGTTTTTAAGGATATTCGAGATGACAATGATCATAAATGAAACCACTGAAGAAAATAGAGTGAAATATCTTTGCACCACCTCCAAAAATGAGCCTGAAGCTTTGATTTGGGGCTAATGGGTTGTCTTCTAACTGGGAATACACTACATGTGGTCGGCCTAGAGCCTGGTGATTGAGCAGTTTACTTACTTTGGCATGACCTTTTGGGACACTTAGGTCGAACAATAATGCTACAACACATCTCTTTATCTAAAGTAAGGATATTGTGCCTACAAGCACACTTTGCCAAGTATGCTTATTAAGGAAATTGATTTTCTATATCATTCCTCGCAAAGATACGACACGACTCTCTTTTCACAGTGGATTTAAGGGAATATTTGTGGACTAATCCAACCAAAATACAGACCATATAAATATTTAAGGTTTTGGTTGATGAATCGACAAACTGGTCACATGTTTGTCCACACACATTACTGCTAAACCTCCTGGCCGATTAAGGGTTCACCACCCTACTTATCCCTTAAGGTCTGGAAGACTGGATAATGCTGGAGAGTTTATATCGACGGTTTTTGATAAAGTATTGCATGTATTTTGGGTTTATAATTGAACATTGAATTCCCATGTTCACCCTAAATAGCCTCGCCTAACGATCATAAAGCGCAAATTTAAATGATGGCCTGAATTTTGGTAAAAGTACCAAGTTTTTGGCTTCTACCTAGGGTTATGCAATCCTTGTACGCAGTTATGTTGGTCCGCCTTGAGGCCCATTGCCAACCAACCTATATGACGTTACAGTTGGTTACTACGTACGAACCTGACGATTTTCATATTTACGCATTTGGGTGTGCATTCCATGTTCCAAGTTGCGTTGCCGCAACGTACCAACATGGGTCCTCAAAGAAGGATATGTATCTTTTATTTATCATGATTCTCCTTCACACTAGCTCTTTTAGAGACCTTGCACGCTATCTCTTTACCGCTCATTTGTGGGTTGTCACTTTAATGAAATAGTTTTCCCGTCGTTAGGGGAAGATAAGAACTTCAACGCTCTTAAAGAATGGCATGAATTTGCGTGGACGTTGCCCACTATGTCTCATCTCAATCCCCATACCGCACAAGTGTGATAAGCAAGTGCGATGAATTCTAGTTTTCAGAATGTTGCTCCAGACGCATTTCTCTGATCTAGCTAAAGTGATGAGATCATGTACCAGCTGCAAACATGCCTGCAAGGATAGACGTACTTAACGGACATCGAGTCAACATCCATGGAGGATGTGCTGCCTCTGTTAGACGGTTTAGACGCCCCTGTTGGACGGTCCGGTACACCGATGGATAGCCAATTAATCTATCTTGGCCTGGAGCATGACATATCATTCGGTTCATAGGATTCACATCCCTAGAAGAGGAAGACACGACACAACAATGAATTTAAACTCGATCACTGTCCTAAATCATTTCCATCTCATGAGATTAATCCGGATTACTCCCGAGACTTGAAGTTCTTGGTCCAGTATACTAGTTTGGATGAGCTAAATGGAATTGAAATGAGATTATTATCGATGATATTTCACTTATACGGTAGCTACCGACATAAATGAAAAGCGACGATATTGAACCGTGTTCCGTTGATTAAGTGGCAACGTAGAGCTGATTGGACAACTGAAATTACAATCCAGGTCAAATTTCTTACCAAAGTGTGTATTGGACTTGCTATTCCTACACTGCCCAAGGTAACCCTATTGTGTTACAAGTGGGAAAGGAAGCATTATGAGATGAATGAAATAGTGCGATATGATGCACGCCGTACAGCGCAAGGTTTCTTTCAAAACATCCTGTGATTGATAGCAGCATTATGAAATGTGGTTAGTTTTTTCTCCATGGGGATATGGATATGGAGATTTACATGTAAGTTCCTGAAGAATTACATGGACTCGTTCAAATAGTTCCAAAACCACGGAACACCTGTTAACTTGTTTTGAGGCGTTCACTTACAATCTAACGGATGTGGTATACCCGTCTAAGTGATTATTTGATTAGTCAGGGATATGAATTAGGCCCTTTTGTTAAACTATGAAGTCTTATTCCGAATTGCTAGAGTTACAGTTTATGTCGTTAACACGAATGTCACTAAGACTCCAGAAGAGTTTGAGAAAACTACCTTGCACCTGAAGATGGAATTTGAGATGAAAAAACTTATAAAAATTCGTTTATGCCTTGACCTGAAGTTCAAGCGTTGTTCTGACGGTACCTTGGTCTACCAGTCGAACTACACCCCGAATGTGTTACTTTTGAGTATACCCTTGATCGTCCATACGTTATATGCAAATGAGACCCTTGAAGAGGTTATGGAATCCGAAATTCCATATCTAAAGTTCAACTTTGCACTTCATTGTACTTAGCTCATTGTATTTAGATAAGACATCTCCTTCGCTGTTAATCTTGGTAATGATGTAGCACCGCGCCTATATGCAACCACTAAATTGGTATTAAAGACGTACCCTGAAGGTACTATGAGTGCAAATCCCAACACATCTCCAACGGATCCAACCCCTTGATCCTCGAAATGATGGTTGCCTTGTTGTTATGCTGACGCAGGTTACTTATCAAACTTGCATAAGGCAAAATCCCCAAATGGTTATGTCTTTACCGTTAGGGATATCGTAATATCTTGGAGAGGTCCACGATATAACCTTAGTTATGAAATCTTTGAATCGTTTCAAAACTCGCCTCACTTTACTACCCCACAAATGAGACATGGTTAAGAGTTCTTGTTGAGCACATTCGAAGTACTTGTTGTGTTTTCATCCATCGTTGAGTCCCAATGATGATCCATAAAGACTATGCCTCATGTATCCACCTGACCAAGACATGATACATCAACAAAGTCAACGCCAAGAAATATTGTGTCTACATCTATATCAGCAGAGCATCAGGAGATTGAAGTCATGCAAGCCAATCCCAGACAACCTTGCCGACCTCTACACGACGTCACTGCCAAAGTCAACCTTCTAGAAGCTTGTCCGAGGAATTTGTATGCCTAACTATCATATACAATGCTTGTAGTTCTCATTTGGAAGTTATGTCAAACTCAGGGGGAGTATCCAGAAGTATACTCACTTGATCTTAATGTACTCTTTTCCCCTACGATTAGGAGCATTTTTCCCACTGGGTTTTTGCTACCTAAAGGTTTTAACGAGGCACCCATCCTGAGCTGATCATACCCTTGAGAGTTCTTTTACTTGCGTCCAAAAGATGTATAGTTTTGACTTAATGCAACTTCCCACTTTTCTCCTTAGTCTATGGGTTTTTCTCCCACCTTGGGTTTTACCATAGCAAAGGTTTTGTGAGTTTTATTTTTTATGCATTATTTCGTTGATTTGAGACTCGCATTCGTTCATTGTGCTGACAACTTCATCAACTGTACTTGCTTCATCACTGAAGACCCGATGCGCCATTTACTTGAGTATTTACACACTCAAGGGGGAGTGTTGCAGTCCTATTGGAATAGGAATGTGATTGTGTAAATCCTAGTAGATATGAGAATTTATCTTATTTCCTATTAGGGGTAGATTACCTATTACATGTTGTAATCCTAAAGGGTAAGGAATTAACCTTCCCTACTACTATAAATAAAGGCACAATGGGGTGGAATAACACACACCCATAATTACACATCTCTTTCTTTCTCTCTAATATTGCCGCACCTTTCTCTCTCTCTATGGCTTCCATAATTGTTCAGTAAATTATGCCTACAACAAAAACAACATATTTTTGGATTTTTCATTATTTATTTATTTACACGTAGGTATGTAAAATGCATCTGGAAATTTGAACTAATAATAAAATGGAAAATCAAACGAAGAATAAAGTAAAGTGTTTAGAAAAATTGGGTTGCCTCCCAATAAGCGCTTTATTCTAAGTCTGTAGCTAGGCATAGCAGAGGTCCGGTGGCTAGATCACTAGTTTCTTCAGAGTCAATGACTCGCTTGCACTGAACTTCCCTATGCATGGTTTAAGTCAATTTTGGTAACCTTAAATGCGAAACCCTTGCCCTCAGCCTTGATGTCCACATTACCATTCTGAAAAACCTTAGTAACTAGAAAAGGACCTTTCCATCGAGACTCTTGTTTCCCTGGAGATGATTTGAAATCTGAACTTAACAATCACACTTTTTTACTAGGTTGTATTCTTGGACTGCCTTGCAACTTTTTATTTTTGCCCTTAACATTCTGGTGTTTTTGGTCATTTGATGGTCTGGATAGTTGTCAAATAAAGTCGGTTTTGTTGTTTATTTTTGCACTTCAACCAGCCACAGTTTGTGCTGCTGCGCTTTACTATCACACTCACGAATCACATTTTGAGTCTTTATGGGCAAATGGTCAATTGATGATCTGGTCATAAATTTGGCACGAGACAAACCATTTAATGCATCAAGATACATGTATTCTTGCTTGTCACTTGGATGTGTGGTGACTTCAAACAAATTGAAAACAATTGTTTGATCCTTAACCCTTAATGTTAATGTTCCCGCTTCAACATCAATAAGCGTCCGAGCTGTTGCCATGAATGGGCGACCCAAAATGATGGGTGTTGTCAAATCCTCATCCATGTCGAACACCATAAAATCAGCTGTTAAAAATAAATTGTCAACCTTAACAATAACATCTTCAATAACTCTTCTAGGATAGGTAATGGAACGGTCAGCCAATTGAATAATGCTGGAGGTTGGCTTCAACTTTCCTTCTTCTGCATGTTTAAAAACAGAATAAGGCATTAAATTTACACTATCACCTAAATCAATTAAAGCACTTTTAAAATCAGAATTGCCAATAGTACAAGAAATAGTAAAATTCCCTGGATCTTTCTTCTTTGGAGGCAATTTGTGCAGTAAAACTGCACTGCATTGTTTTGTTAGAACAATTTTTTCTGTTTCTATCAGCTTTTTCTTCTTAGTGCAAACATTTTTCAAAAGCATAGGAAGGAATCTTTTTAATGGCTTCTAACAATGGTAAATTAATTTGAACTTTAGCCAAGGTCTGTATGAAGTCATTTAACTGTTGATTCTTAGCCTTTGGTATTAAACATTCAGGATACGGTAATGGAGGGTCATAAACATGCTCAAAAACCTGTTTTGGAACAATTTCTGCACCGGTCATATTCTGTTTTGTTGTAGAATTGGCAGGTTCTACAGTTTCTTTAGAATTTTGCACTGCTAGCAGATTGTCTTCAGTGCAATTTTCACGATTGACATAACTTTTACCACACTGTAAAGTCCGTGTTGCACAACAATCCTCTGTGCCTCTTGGACTAGGCATTGTTTGACTAGGAAATTTTCCTTTTTCTCTGTCTGAAATCTGTGTAGCTAGCTGCCCAAATTGCTTTTCCAGATTTTGAATTGAAGCTTGAACATTCTGCATGTTTTGATCATTTTTATCCATATACTGCTCTGTAGATTGCATAAACATTTGGAGTGTATTCTCTAAACACCGTTTAGGCTACACAATTGGTTGTTGTACATGATTCTGTTGAAAATGCTGCTGTTGCTGATTTCCTCCCCACTTCATATTTGGGTGATCCCTTCAACATGGGTTGTAAAAATTAGAATATGGGTCATTTCTGGGTTTTTGAAAATTGTTAAATGCATTTACTTGTTTTGCCACATGTTCGAGAGAGACCTCCTTGTGTGGGTAGATATAGCACGCTGCAGATACTGCAAATTGTTGTACAACAACTTGCTGCACTGGTACTATTATTTTCTGCAAAAACATGTCAAATTTTGAGCCAAGATTTTCAAGTTTTTTCTCCATTTTTGCGATTTGAGTTGATACATGTGGAGTTGCAATTGACATATAAAAAACGTCTTGGGTCTAGTCTGCTGCCCATTGTTGCGTCTCTGTAGCCATTTTCTCAAATAACTGACATGATTGTTGGGCATTTTTATCCGAAAATGAACCTCCGGATGATGCATTGACATAACTCTTGGTAGTTGGATTTAGACCCCTGTATAATATTTGCATTCTTGTGTCCCTATTAATATCAGCATGTGGGCACTTTCTGAATAAATCTAAAAATCGCTCCCAAGCGTCATGGAATTCTTCATTAGGTTTTTGAACAAAAGGTAGAATTTTAGTTCTTATGTCAAGAGTCTTGGATGCTGGATAAAACTTGCTTAAGAATTTTTCGCTTAACTGTGCCCAGGAAGTGATGCTCCCAGATGGGAGTGTAAAAAGCCATGTTTTTGCCTTGTTCTTTAAAGTATAGGGAAAAAGACAAAGCTTAATAGACTCTGTAGAAAACCCTTTTACCAAAATATTCTTGCAACCCATCATAAATTCAGTAATACGCATGTTAGGGTTGTCATGAGCTAATCCATGAAAAGTAGGCAAAATTTCCAAAATGTGATGTCTAATCTCAAAAGTATCGCCTTCATCTTCTGGATGAACAATGCAACTCGGTAATTCATTGACACAGGCTACTAGTGTTTCTCTCAAAGGTTGCCCAACCTTGGGCATGGCGAAAGCCATTGTTTCTGTGCTGTCTAAAACGCCTAAAAACAGGTGTTGCAAAAAAGTCTCATTAAGGGAAGGATTGGATGCTAAAAACTATTCTCTACGTTGCTTTCGTAATGTCCTTTTAGGCTTTGAGTCAAATTGAACAAGCTGTGTAGGTTGTGATCTGGTGCTGACCATGCATTGTGCAAATTCTGTAGTCAAAACGAGAATAGTAAAATAATCTGAATTAAAATAATATTTTTTTTGACGAAAAATAAGAAACCAGGAAAAGTTTAAACAAAAATTTAACTAAAATAATCCCTGGTGATGGCGCCAATTTCTTGATAGCGATTTTACCGTCTATACAAATAGTGTCAAAATCACATGAAATACTTGCAAGAATACAAGGATGTTGTAGTATAGATGCTCATGCAAGGTCGTTCTCCTCAAGGACTATTTTGATAAATTATGCAAAAAAAATTCCTAATTAACTACTTAGAACTAAAAATTTAGAAAGGTGATGTTGAATTTGGGTTATATTAAAAACGAATTTTAATTAAAAACAAATAATAAATTTTCCCAAAACTAATATGATAAAGAAAAGAGTTTTAAATACCAATTTATAAAAGCACTAGGGTTCCACCATCACCTAGCAATGCTACGAATTTTTACCAATTACTTATGCTCTACACATGCGACTTTGAAGGTTAGGTTTTCCTAATTTATATTCAACTTGGAACCTCCAACATAGAACGTATATCTAACATGCAACCCGTCTGGACGTTCAAATCAAATATGAACATGAAAGACTCATTATGCTTTATGAAAACACTTTGAAAAATCATGCAACCCTTAAGACGTGGTGTTCATCTTAAGTGAAATTACAATTATTAACCACAAGAAGCCAGCATGAATTTTAGGGAACCTTCCGACCAAAATTGCATTGAATTACTTTTCTAAAGATCGTAATGGTGATCAATAATTCAAAGTATGCATACAATCAATCATAAACAATTAAATAAAAATTACATATTCATACTAAGGCTCAAGGTTTCGCCCTAGCAAAAGGAATTAGTTACGCATACTCATAATTAAAATCATAGAAAATATTATTAGAATGAAAACACTTTGAAGTAGAAAATCTTCAAGAACCCTAGCAATTTCTCTTTGTCTCCAAAGTTGATAAAAGAAAGCGTGGAGCTAAAACTGAGAATAGCAAAGCAATATATCCTGTTATGCCATTTCACAATCCCAAAAACCCCGGTCTTTTACTCCAACTAGGAAACTAAATAATAATAAAATAACTTAGAAAATAAAGTCCTAATTAAACTAGGAGAATCTGCACAGAAACTGTCCAGCCACGTTTTAGCCTCAAATATCCTCCAAATCCAGACCATAATAACTTGTTTTGAAGATCGAGACGTTCTAAACACATCTCCAGAAGGCCACAAACTCATCCGAGGTCATCTTGGGCTCCAAAAATGCAATTCAAGCCCAAAACGTCACTATTCCAGCACCGCGCACTGCTTCTTTATTCTATCACCAGAAAATAACCGTTTGGTGGAAAAATCTAATATTTGATACGATCAAGCCAAGTGACCCACAAACGTCCTCCAACTAGAATTACTCCAAAATTCATCCATTTGACCATGTTTTGCTGCAGAGAAGTCGAAAGTCCTATATTGAAAATACAATTCAAAGTATCAAAATTTTCCAAAATAATAACCAAAATATACTAAAAATAGGGTTAAATATATAATATAAAATCTACTCATCAGCAAGGAAAAGTCAAAGCATTAAAGATAAGGATTAATTACCCAAATTCTATCTTTAGTACATTCCCAATTGAATATTGACTCCATTCAAGTAAATAATCCCTATTAAAATCAATTAGGGATATTTACACCATTATCTCAAGATATTATTTCCTATTTAATATGTTGAGAATATTCTCTCCATACACTTTGGCCAGTAGGATGCCACCATGTGTAGGGTAAAAATCCCACACCATGGCCAACCCTCTCCCTTATATATATCTCCAATTCTACCAAATTTCGGAAAGTTTTTGCTACCCCTAAAAGCCCTAAACACATACTTTTTTCAGAGAAACTAACTTAGGCATCAGAGATCCATTGGCCTAACACTAGTAAAAAAAAAAACCATTTGTGTGACAAAACTTTGTGTGAGGAATAGCAATTTGTCATGCAAAAGCAGTTAGCTACTGAACATATTAATCTATCGCTCAAGTTCGTCGAATAAAATTTAATGGGCCAAAATATTTGTGCGATGCATAATTTTGTCACGCAATAATTTTTTGCGCGATGAAAAACGCACTTTGTCATGCAAAGGTTTGCAGAAAAACACGCGGAAACGTGCATATTAGCGCCAAAAAACATCTACGGTGTGCATGACATTGCATGACGAACACTTGTCATGCAAATGTTCCAACATTTACTAGACTATTAGTTTGTTTAGTCAGAGTATTGATCGTCATGCAAAAAGCCAAATTTCTGATAAATTGTCAGTTTCGCTTTTCCTCTTCACAATTCAAAGCAAAAACTCCTTACTATTTCCAAATTATTATTCCAATTTTTGTTTGCATTTATGAATGCGATGGCCGAGTTTTGGAAAGGTAATATGTACTAAATTTTGTTTGTAGTATAAGTTAATTAAATATTTAGTTTGAATATTATAAGTGTATATTTTGTTGGTATACGAGAAAAAGAAGAGAGACGTGCCACGCGTGCCATACACTTATGGTTAGAGCCGCTACCGAATCACTTATGCAGAATTAATAGGATAGAAGTCAGATATGGTCAACAGGTTTAGGATCGACGTTGGGGTATTGGTGCGTGACATATGCGGTGTGGATTGTGAGTCTTGGAGAGACGTTCGCTAGGCGATAAAGACGGTCATGATCAATGAGTTAGAAGCACGTGTTAATTTTTAATTAGTCAAATAATAATTTAGTTCGTCATATAAAATATATTAGTGAGATTTATAATCTATTAATTTTGCATATTAGCTTGATCGGGACATTGACAAAAGTGACACAAATCTAATAAAGTGCATCAACATCATGTTCAAGTATCATTCCTGGGAGTTGAAGTTTGATGTTGAACGTGAGGCAGAGCTGTAGTGAGTACCTGAACCACCAACAGAAGATTAGAATAGTTTATTTTTTATTTTTTATTTTTATTTTTATTTTACAATGTTTATGGTTTATTAAATAATGACATTTAATTTCTATTTGGAATAATAAATTTATGTACACTGTATTTATTTTTTTTCGTCTCGAGAATAGATTTTCAATATACTAATATTGACCGGTCGTCGAACTTTGGGTTAACTAACTTAGATGGTTAGTTTACACCAAAATTTGATGACATTGGTATTTTGAGAAAATGTTTTCGAGATGAAATAAAATAAATATGTACATATTGTCATGCAAACCTTTAAGGGACTACAGTTTCATTACTCAGACCTTTGTGGACGACACATTCATTGTGCAAAAAGACTATGAAATGGTTGGTGAGCGTTAAAGTCGTTGTATTTACTGCATATTTACGTCTTCCATTGCGCGACAAAGCTGCATCGTGTAAAACAAAGCTAAAATGGTTGGTGGGCGTTGAAGTTGTCGTATTTACTGTGTATTTATTTTGTACTTTGCATAACGAAGGTGTCGTCGTGCAACTCTTCTAGTCCTGATTTGGCACACAAAGTGTTGAGTGTTCTTTATAAGCACAGTTTATTTTGCAGTTTTCTTCACATTATTTTCCTCTACAACCCTAATCTTTCACAAATTTTGTTATCACAAAGGTTTTGCGAGATGACCGATAATAAGAAAACTAGGAGAGCGGCGGTCCGGGCTCGAATGGAGGAAAGCCATCATCCGTAAATCATCCTAGATGAGATGAACGTGTGGTGTACGATAAGATATGCAGAGTTTGCGCATTCGGTTGGGGCAGCACTGCGGACCAACTCTTCTACTACGGAGTGGATGTCTTGGAAATATGTGCCCAAGGACCTAAAGAAGTCTTTGATGGATAAATTATTAGTAAGTGTGAATAAGTAAAATATAATTAATTTTGTTAAATAGTTTATTATAAAGATTATGTTGTAATTATTTAAATGTGTAATATTGTAACTATACTCTTGATGTTACGAACCAAGAGTTGATGAACTTAGTCGATTAGACGTTGAAGAGGGGTTACCAACAGTGGTTTTCTAATGTGCATCGAGATGCAGCAATTAAGGGAAATGTTGAAGACCAGTAGAGCAGTAGTTTATTAAGAGTTGTGGACCGATACTTGTTTTTAAATTTATGTATTTGAGGACGATGTTTATAATTTTTCATTTAAATTATGTATTTGGATTAAATTTGCATTGCATTAATGTTTTGTTGTTTAATTTATTTACTTGGTTAATTTAATTAATTTAAGTTTCAATTATGAGAATCAATATTATGTTTAAGTATTTGTTTGTAATTATGAAGTTACGTAAACATAGACAATATAGATCTATGTTTATGTAAACTTCATAATTATAATCAATTACTTAATCTTTCGTTGCTAAAACTTTTGTGTGACGATATATTAGTCGCATTAAATTTTTGCGACGAAGTATTATTTTGTCTTGCAAAGATTCTTGCACGATGAATGCTTCCTAGTGTAAAGGGAGAAAAACACAGTTACTTTTGGTGCCAAATTTCGAGCTTGTAGGTTTTGCGCGACGACTATTTTGTTGTGCAAAGTCTTCATGTTTAAGGTCATATTCCTCAAGTGTAGAGGTAGAAACTGCAAATTTTGCAGTTGCTGCCTCTGCCATCCTTCCTCCTTGCACACTGTAGTGCTGCCTCTTTCATCCACACTCTCAAATACCTCATCTTCTCATATTCCCTTGATTTCAATCTCTATCATCTCTACGTGAATCAAACTATCATGCTGTATTCAATAAGCGTTTTCATTTTGTATTTCAAAATTTTGTTGTGAATTCAAACCATCGCCATTAAATGTGTTATGTATAGGGTTGGTGTCTACAATTATTGCTTTGTGAATGACGAAATTAGAGGTATATTAATTTTTTTTAATTAGGAGTTATTTGAATTAGGTAATTTGTTTGTTAATTAGAATTGTTAATGAGGTTTGTTAATTAGGTTTGTTAAATAGGTTGTTAATTTGTTTGTTAATTAAAGGTGTATTGTTCGTATTTGGTTTTTGGATGAAAACCAAATGTGTATGACAAGTACAAAATTGTTTTGTGTTGTACGTTAATAGTAATTAACTTCGTATGTGTAGTTTCAATAAAAGCTTAGTCTCTCGTTCGAGGATTAGTAGATTTCGTGCATGGAAGCGAAAACATGACGCTACGGTCTAATTGATTCTTGAATTGTCCCATTATTTGGACAATTTGGGAATGCATAATTATGGGGTGTAGTTTTCGGTTCAAAGATTAGGTTTCGATCGTGGGAATTTTGGTCACATCTCTTTACGTTCTTTGAGTGCTGGATAGGTATTTTGATATCTACGTCGGGCACTTGAAGAACTGTAGGAAGATATTGCTAGAATTTTCCCACATTAAGATTAAGATCCGATGAAGCCGTAAACTTTGTCACATAACTATGCACTCCCAAATAGGATTAGAGCCCTAACTAGAGGCATAATGTGACAATATCTCATTGGAGTTGTGCAGTGATTGGAATTTTATTGTGCTTGCAAACATTATGGACAGACAGTGGATCCAGAATTTGAACAAATGTGCATCCGATGACTTGGATGGAATAAATGAGTTTATTGAGTTCGCATCCAGACGCAACCCAGGGGCAACTAAAATCCGATGTCTGTGTAGCAGGTGTAACACCTTAAGGGAGACTCTTGAAGATATTCTATTTCACTTAGTAAGAAATGGGATGACAGAGATCTATACAACTTGGAATCATCATGGGGAACAATTAGACTATGCTTCGTTGTCAAATATGATACTAGTGGAAAATGTTGAACCTAAGAGAGGGGATGATGCTATGCATGAACCCATCAATAGTGAAGCTTTTCAACAATATGAAAAACTGTTAAAAAGTGCCAACCAAGAATTATACCCGGGATGCAAAGACTATTCAGTGTTGAAGGTCACTGTGGAGTTAATGCATGGAAAAATAAAGCATCAAATTTCGAACCAATGCTTAGACTATTTTTTTGGGGTTTTCAAGAGAATACTGCCAAAGGACATTAGTTTGCTGAAAGATCATAAAAGTGCGCAGAAGGTGTTGAATGGTTTGGGATTGGTTTATGAAAAACTTCAAGCTAGCAACAATAATTGTATATTGTCTATAAGGGGAATAAAGCGTTTGGCAAATGCCTAGTATGTAAGGATTCGAGGTTCAAAATGACATCGTAGAATAGAGCGACGCAAATTCTATAGAAACATATGAGCTATTTGCCACTAAAGTTGAGGTTGCAACGGTAGTATATGTCAATGCATACTACAAGTGACATAAGATGGCATAAAGAAAATCGGGTGGATGATGACGTGATAAGGCATCCTACAAATAGAGAGGCACGAAAAGATTTCGATCGGATGTACCCTGAGTTTGCAATTGAATCTTGTAACGTTAGGTTAAGACTTGCCACTGATGCATTCAATCCTTTCGGGGTTCTAAATCGTTATTCATTTTTTCGTATAATTTGTCGCCTTGGAAATGCATGAAGAAAGAATATATGATGATGGCTTATTTGATAACTGAGGATCTCGGTAAGTCTATTGATGTTTATTTGTGACCGTTGGTTGATGAGCTAAAAGATTTATGGAAAACAGTGTCTATATGTACGATAAGTCTACTGGGAAGACGTTCACAATTTAGGCAACAATGATGTGGAATGTAAACGATTTTCCTGTATATGCCATGGTTTCTCGGTAGAGCATTAAGGGTTATATGGCATGTCCAGTTTATAAAGATGACGTTACATCTGCTTGGCATGCTGGAAAAGTTTGTTATCTAGGTTATCGAAGATGGTTTCCTTGGGACCACGAGGGCATGAGAAGCACAAAGGGTTTGACAGAAAAATAGAGCTTCACCTAAGAGCCAGAGAGTGGTCCGGTGACAAAATTTTAGAACAGCTTAATCGTTTGGATTTTGGTCCGTTCGGAAAAACTATAACTAGACCCCAACCATCACCTCATACGAATTGGACCCACAAGTCTATGTTTTTTGAGCTCTTGTACTGGTCCAAGCTAAAACTGAGACACAACCTTGATATTATGCATGTTGAGAAATATGTGATTGACACATTGGTGGGCATAATTCTAGATATCGAGGGAAAGACGAAGGACACAATCAAAGCTTATCTCGATCGGGTGTGAATGGGCATACGACCCTATTTATGGATGAATAGGAACATCGACACAGCTAGAAAGTTCCTTGCACTTTTTTGCACATAAATCGAACGCTACTCATAATTCTGTGATGCTTTTCCACACATCTCAATTTCATCTGCTTCTTCTACTATGGTTGCGTTGACATATTTGGGATTTGGATTTCGTATTCTTGTTGACCTCCTTAGTTGTGATTATGGAGCTAATACTTCCACGTCACTAGGTCTATCTTCTTCTAGTTGTTGACACACGCCAGTTTGCCAATGACTCTTAGGTACTTCTTGCTCGATATCGTCACCATCAAGCAAATCCTTAGGCTCATCTACACTCGATTGATTTTGGCAGTATGCTCTTCTATTTTCTCTTGCAACATATCTTCAATCTTTCTTGAGTCAGGCAACACCTCATTTTCTAAGCACCACCAAGGAAATGTTTCAGTGTCCCATTCTTCATATATGGCCAGATATGCTACAACTTGTCAATCAACTTTACTTTTCTTCTCTGAGCTAGAAGTGGCAATATTTCTCTCTACATGCCTTTTGAACCAGCAGTCCTTCGCCATATGGCCATTCTTCCATAGTTGTAGCACTTGTCCTCAAATTTTTTATTATTCTTTGACTAACCATAGTTGTTGTGATACTTTGGAGCTCCTCTTTGCCAAGAACTCCCCTCCTTCCAATGACCTATTGACTTGTCACCATTGCTTTTAGATCCTTCACCAACATAATGCTTGAAGCTGCCTTTACTTTTGTTGATGTTGAGCACTTCCTCCTCACCTCTTGACAAGACCCCTAAACATTTGCTTATCCAAAAGCTTCTTGGTCAGCAAGAAAATTTTCAAACTCAACAAGTGATGATTAGGTCGGCCATCCTTGTATAACGCCAACAAAGCCTCGGTATTCGGGTCTCAACCGGTAGATAATTATTCTTTTTATCCTGGATTATAAAATGGCAGCACTAGGATCTATTTAAGAAATTTCACAACAAATAGACTTGGTCTTGTGAAAGTATTGAGCAATCATCATGTCTCGTTGGGCCACTAATAACAGCTCATTGTCCAAAAGCTATAGTCTTGTATTGTTTCTCTTTGAAAAGAGTCTGGTGAAGGTGTCCCATGTTTTTTTCAGTTTGAAGTTCTCCTTATGTGCTCCAACATGTCCTCTTCTACTGTGGTTTTTAGGGCGAACATGGCATTCCCTGCCTTGATCTTCCACTTTCGCAAAGTGCCGCTAGTGTCTTCTTCTGACTGTGTAACTTCAGTACTGCTGATGACCTCCCACGTGTTGTAATTTTGTTGCTGAGTTTCTTAATTCCTCCAACTACTTGAACATCACACATCGTGCTAGCAAAGTGTCAATATGCCGAACAAGATTAGTCAATAATCTTGAAAAGTACTAAACTTCCCACGATTTTCTAAACCTTCACCAAAGTTTGTCCTTAATCGTACTGCTCTGATACCAATTAAAGTCTACAAGAATGGGTGAGGTTATTAGTGTAGATAATTCTAGAAAGTATGGGTGAACTTATTAGTATAGATAATTCTAGAAAGTATAAGAAGTGGTTGCAAAAGTACAAGCCTAGTCCAATTGTTAATTAATTATTATGGATTAGGCTTTTATTTAAGAAAAACTATTGAAAATTGCTTGAAAACTTTGAGTTTTAACGATAAGGACAAAATAAAAGGTAAAGTGAATAGTACTAGGATTGACTTTTTACTGTAAAAATGTGGTTTTTCGTTAAAGTGAACATTATCGGGAGCTTTTCGTTAAAGTTCTCTTTTATTTATGGGCTAGTGTTGATATTAACAATAGTGGCATTACAGTTTAATAAATATTTATCAGGTGTTGGAAAAGTGCATTATCTGTTCAATAAATGATTGACACGTGATAAAGTTGGTGACATGAGAGAATCTCTTCTCTCCTTGAGATGCTTACTGAGGGACATTCTTATGAGGCTCACTCCACATTATATTTAAACAATCCGAACCGTCTAGTTTTTAAGTCTTTCATAAAAAATCATTTGTATAAAAATCACCTACGAGAAACAATATGATCAATGATGATGTAAGTAGTTGTTTGAAACACCATGTTGTTTATTGTTTTTGCTACTATATTATCTATCATTTATTGGTACAACATGCATCGACCATTAGCAAGTATACAACTAATTAACCACGGCATGGATAAATTTTTAGTTGTGACGGGAATACGGATGATACATCATGTGTTTTTATGTAAGTGGTGGGAAATTTTATTTTTTTAAGTTATTAACTTTTTAACACACATATCCCACCATTTATATAGTGACACGTGATGTACCACTTTGTGTGACGGTTACACTGAAAAATCTCTCCATGGCATGAGGACTGTAATCGATGGGTGCCCACCACCTAGGCACTGTCATCACAACAGTCCATGATCTTACATTTGGAAAGCATTCAAGCAAGCATTTAGTTAGGTAAATAACAGTTTACCTGCTTAGATTTGAATGCAATTATAACCTCATCCATCTTCAAAACATTTTACACACAAATCACCAAATACGTAATGCTTGTAGTTCTCATTTAGAAATTTTGTTAAACTCAGGGGGAGTATCCAAAAGTATACTCACTTGATCTTAATGTACTTTTCCTTACGATTAGGAGCATTTTTCCCACTAGGTTTTTGCTACCTAACTAGGTTTTGATGAGGCATCCATCCTGGGCTGATCATACCCTTGTGAGCTCTTCTACTTGCATCTAGAAGACATATAGTTTTGACTTAATGCAACTTCTTACTTTTCTCCTTAGTCTATAGGTTTTTCTCCCACCTTGGGTTTTACCATAGAGAGGTTTTGTGAGTTTTACTTTTATGCATTCTTCCGTTGTTTTGAGACTCACATCTGCTCATTGTGTCGACGACTTCATCAACTATACTTACTTCATCGCTGAAGACTTGATGCACCATTTCGTTGAGTATTTACACACTTAAGGGGGAGTGTTTCAGTCCTATTAGATTAGGAATTTGATTGTATAAATCCATGTGTATCTAGGGATATTTTGGAATATTGTCTAGGGTTAGATATTATCCTATTAGAGTTGTAACCCTATTAGAGGGTGGAATAGAACACACATTACAATTACACATCTCTCTCTTTCTCTCTATGTACACACCTCACTCTCTAAGGCCTCCATAATTGTTCAGTAAATTATGTCTACAACATCAGTTAAAGTTTCAACATATATTATAAAAATTACTTACTTGCCAGTCGCCACTTGAACTTTGCTACTTTTGCAGTCTTGATATAGTACACGTTTTTCGTACTTTGCGGCTTTTGTAATCCTGAAATTAAAACTAATTTGTAAAAAGCAAAATTAAGTTGAATAAAAATTTAAGAAAAACTAAACGAAAATCAATTAAAAAACCGAATGAAAACTGGGCTCTATCACTCTGGCCCAACCACCTAAATGGGAGTCAAAGTGGGACTAGGTCTCTGCTCAGCACCTCAACCCTCAAATTTGCTTCTAGGCCATCTGCTATGATGACTGGAGTGGTGGGACGAGAACTGGAAAACCTCAGGATGTGGAGTGGATGGAGGACGGCGTCACGAGATGACGGAGACTCAAAGGCACAACTCAAGCAGGAAAATAAGCAAAATTAATTCAAAATTCTGGAATTCGAAGCCAGTTTGGTTGAGAATTGAAAACTTGCTTCAATTGAAATTTTGGGTACTGGGTTCTTAAAGAATTGAATTATGATTATGCACTTATGATCATTGAATTAATAGAAGGCTTGGAATTTGGTCCCTGGAATGCATACTAAAGACCGTAGAGATTTCGAAGGTTGATGAATAATGGAGAGTCGAATTCACGAGTTCACTATACCAAAATTAATTAATTTTGTTTTAATATCTATACATATGTTAAAAAATAATAATAATAAAAATAAAATAAATAAAATTAGGTGCCTCTTCTAATTTTCGGCCCTGAACCTGGACCCTGCTTGCACTAGGCCAGGATTGGCCCTAATAACGCATTAAAGAAAGTAGGAGTTTCTCAAATAGAAGATATTGAATTGATGCATTCATAATAATATACGAAAATGTAATAAACATAATAAAAGTGCTGAAAATAAAATAAAATAAAAGAACAAGCCATGGGGAGATAACTCAACCATTAATGTCTTGCTAAGTCCAAAAATGTGGGAGGTGAAACTCAACCACTAGTAATGGAATCAAATGATTTTCATTAGCAAGAATAGTTTGAAATCTCAAAGTGTGTCAGATCCATCGAATACAAAATTAATCATGGGAGAAATATCAATTTGTCTCGATCATTTGTCATCTACCTTTAATCAAGACTTGAGAACAAAATAAAACCAATTTTGAAATCTCGAAGTGTGTTAGATCCATCGAATACAAAATTAATCATGGGAGAAATGTCAATTTGTGTCAATCATTTGTCATCTACCTTTAATCAAGACTTGAGAACAAAATAAAACCAAATATTTTGTTGTACGGCTGAGCCATGCTCAATGCGTATGCCTAGAGACCTTCACAAAAAAATAGTTTTTGTTGTCTATGCAATTAAAATCAAGGAATATCAGGCCCTCAATTATTTAGAATGAATGAAGTCTAGGTTCTAATTTATAAATTATTTGTCATTAGGATGTACAATTTCATTCATAGAAAAGCAACAAAATAATTCTCGATTGGTGTTGGGAAAAAGAAAGCTCAAAGTGTGGAATATCCACCAAGTCCGACATATTGATATAACCATTTAGTTATGGGCATAATGAGCTTCCGATTGCATGGATATGAACTTTATACTCCTAAAATTTTCTTGCTTTTATTTACTTATTTATTTTTCTTTTTTCCTTCAAAATTTTCTTTATTAGCAGTTTACAATTTTTTTATTAGCGATAGGATAATCTACACTAAACTCATCTAAAAAATGAGGAGGGAGATTTGAACATAGGATCTGTTTGTAAGAATGAATGGTTTTAACCAATTGAGTTGTAAGCCACTTAGCCGTTACTTTAATATTTGCAAACACATCTTTGTTCGCCCGCAAGAAAGCAGCGAGCATTTTTTTTTTCTCGATCTAATAGTTTTGATCAGATTCTAGCCTTGCGTTCTGGTTGGTCGGGATTTAGACTTATGTAAACAACATCCTCGTCTACCTTGGATTTTAGAATACTGTCATTCAGGGGGTCAAGGTCCATGTCGAATCTTTTCTAGCTTGTTTCTTGGCCCCCAAACTATGGGTGCTATGCGGACTCGTCCAATGGAGATGCAGAGCTCCGCTCTCCTTTTCAGATCATATTCAAACTTTCTACAGTGTAGCAATGGCTGCAACTTGATCTCTCTTGATTTCCTTTTTATCCCGTGACGTGCGGGCTATTGGAGAACATTAAGATGTTGGAGTCGATTGGAAAAGGTTTGCTGAAGGAAGCCACCATCTTTGGTTTTTTTGCATGCCACATTTCTCTCCTTTATGGTAGTACCCAAATGTTCTTGTTGACGCTGATGATTTGTTTCTTAATCAAATCTCGGTCTTGAGATGATTTTCGACCACTCTTGGGCTTCTTGAGAGATCTTTTGGGAGTCAGACGATGGCACTTTGTGTGGGGGTTCAGAAAAGAAATTTTCACTGGGGTCTAAACGGACGTTGCCATAATTAGTGTCTCCTAAAGACGGTGTCCTCTAGGGCTTTCACACGTCTTTAGAGGTTGATGAGTTTTGACCGTTCCTTTGTTCAAGAGGCTATCATGCCCCAACCCACGAATAAAGACTATTCATGAGTTAGGGTTATTTTCCACCATATCTTGGTTGTAGAATTTATTTCTATAGCTAAGATATGGCTCACACCCTAGCTCGTGAATAGTCTTCATTCACAGGTCGGGGCGTGACAGAGGCCCTCGAAGCCTTTTGAAGTTCGTTGGCATGGCGTGGTACAGTGATTTGGCCAAGGGAAATGTGTTCATTCTCAATGAAAGAACCAGTTTTTAGAACCAAATTCGCACACCACCTCATGTGGAGGAGATGCACAAATTTGATTACTTGTAAAAGAGCAAACACAAGTAAGATAACCTTGACATCGGTGGGGTACTGGCCAAAGGCTCTCCAATAGTCAAGGTAGTATGCAATATATGAGATTCAAGTAGTGGGTAAGAGAATAGAGTATGCGATAATGGCATTACCCGAAATGAACCCTAGATGGGTGTATATATACTAGTAGAGAGAGACCTTTAAGGATATGGATCCGAATTAAACTAGGAGAATCCTTAAAAGATAACTAAAGATAGACATTGCTTCATTTAGGAGTGTAATTATTTACGACGCACGCCAATTTCTAGATTGCTGTGTAGACATGTAAATTTGGGTGAAAATAAATGTTTCAAAACATATTAAAATTGGACATGTCTGAGCTTACGTGGCATGCACCATGTGTCTCACAAATCGTACAAATGACATGTGACTCATAAAAAAAATGGACGAGTCATCAAGAGGGACACGTGTCAACACTTGGCAAAAAAGAATGATTTGATTTTAATTTAAATTGAAATCAAATGAGAATGCCAAATTGGGAAAGATTGATTCATTTGATTTTTATTTTCTTAAATCAAATATTAATTGATGTAGTCAAATCATCAACTAAGCGACAAATCAAGTCTTGGTTCTCTTGTCAATTAATCAAGTCCATAATCAAGGCCAAATCCATTCGTAGGAAAGGTTTTGAGAGCCTATAAGTACGAGGCTCCAAGACAAAGAAAGAAGGTCAAAAAATCATTCTCAAACCTAGATATTGAAGCTCTCAAGCCCAAACTCCCAAATTCCCAAACATTCAGAAGATTCAGAAAACTCTCTACATTCTTCATCATTCTTTTGAAGAACTACCAAGCACCCCTACACATGCCGGTTCTTCCATCACCACAAGTCAAAATCTTGAGGCGTTCATTCATTTGGGATCAAGTCATCGCAACCCACGAATCAACAACACACAAATTTTTCACCTCGGATATCGAATCAGCAGATTCAAGTTTGTAATGATATTGCAACCCTACATTTACATTAATACAGATCATTTATTTTGTACACGTGTTCTTGTGTTATTTATCGAAGAAAATTTGTGTTTACAGTTGGAATCTCCAAAATGTAGGAACCTTTATCATATCAGGTTTATGTATCTTGCAGAACAATAATGGACAATCTCAATGAAATTGGCGAATTTTGCCTACCTTTCTAGAACAGAGGACGATGGTGGCATCCCTGGTCCATTTGTGCACCTCAGTCTTATCAGAGCTATTGAGCCATGACTAGACTTCTGAGATATACGTGTTGTGACCCGTCTTACTTTGGCCCTAAAAAATCATGTCCCACAAAGTTCATATTCGAACTGTTAAAATGAATTAATTTTGTTTTGTACATTATTCTCCAACTTCCTTCTCTTTCATTTGTTTCTCCCAAACACATGCTTATATAATGTGTGGGATTGCTAGTATTGAAGTGTTATCTATCATTTTAGTTATAAGGTGCGTGAGAAAATAAGACAGGTGGGTGGAATAACAACACTAAATTGAAGCAAAACTTCAATTTAATGTAAGCATATTACTTATCCAAATCCTTTTATCCTAGTGTAGATATATCATTCTATTAAAAATGTAAGATAAAGTTAAATGATGATTTACTGGTTTTAATAAAACAGTCCATCCAATGCATACGCATGAGTTGTGTCAGTCGACGTTTGAGAACATTTTTTTTTTTTTTTTAATTTTAATTATTAAGGGGAGGAGAATGGTTTGAATCTATTACAATAATTTAGGGAATGGGGGACTTTCGAACTTAGGTCACATGGGTGGAAGCCCAACACCTTATTCACTAGGAAATTGGACCCCATAAAGAGAAGAAAGAACTCTTAGAGGCATTGGTCGTTGATGAAAAGGACTATACAATTCCTGCCTACCCACAGGTTTGACGTTGTTAATCTTTTCACTTATGCCTTTGACACAAGGGCGGATAAAATGTTGGATAAGTTGTTTAGTCTGACTAATGTAAGTTCATCTCTGAAAATAGATTCATAGAGCTAATATTTACAAAAGAAATAGGACACTTGCGTATGCAGTTTGACTGAGCACGTTCTTGCAGAAGGTATATCTTTTGTGGGGAGAGAATGACAAGATTTTCACCATGGAAACAGCCAGCGACCTCAAAAAGTATGCATAATTAATTACTTTCTGGATTGGGTTGAGTACATGGTTTCTTCAGATTGGTAACTGGTTGAACTTTAACACAAAATAATAAATGGCTCAAATCATTGGCTTTATAATAGCCAAAAAATTATTTTAGAGTTGATAATTAACATTAGCTGTGATGATTAACTGCAGGCAATTAGGAACTGGCACAACGGTACTGTCTATAAAGAAGGCATGTTATTTGTTCAACTGGAGCGACCCCTTTTTACAACAGGCAGCTCAAGAAATTTCTCGCTTCTTTGTTAGAAAATGCACATTAAGAATAAATGCTAGTCCCTTGCTTCTTTACACATTAATGGCGGCTTTAATGCCTGTGTAAGAAATAAGAGATGGTTGGAAAGATTTAATTTGATTGTCAGGAATTGTTAAAAATTCATACTGCGCACTTTTCTGGGTTATTCTTCTCATCTTCTCTCAAACTTTTGCCTTTCTTTTCTTTTAGAATTTAATTAGAGTCTGGTTTTTTTTTTTTTTTTTTTTTTTTTTTTTTTTGGACTAAGTGATTACAATAACTTAAGAATAATTTAATATCGCACTCGTGAGTATAGTCCATGAACCATGAGGATGCAGGTGAAGGAGACACTTGCGTTTACTTCTAGTTTGAGAAAATAAGATTTCCTCACCAGGAGGATGCATGCAGCAACACTGACATCAATTAAGCTGGAGAGAGAGAGAGTTGAACATAAAATTAAAGGGGCATATATCCTCTATCCTCGATATATGTAGTAAAACCTTTTCATGAAAAGGTTGAACTGACTTGGACTTTACTGCAGCTTAAGATACTTGAGAAGCCTGTAAAACAAGCAAGCAATGTTTGGTTTTCAAAAGAACTATGTAGATGTTAACAGAAACTAAAATCTCTGACGAATATATAAGAACTTTTAAAGTAGTAGTCTCTTAAAAATTGCCCAAACGCATGAGCCATTTCCGAGCACCAGCCGTGTATGTAGACAACTGAATGCGATCAAAAGTGGTGTGGTCATGTGCTACAAAGCATGTAGTCACTTCACTAATTTAGCATTACTTCTAAGTAGGTGTCCTGTAATACTTAAATTGTAAACAAGAATTGCATGTACGATAATTAATTAAAGTTATATAGAGGATCACGGTATACCTTTCTTCTTCATCAACATTGATGCTGCTGGTGCTGCTTCCAATGGAGGACTTGTAGTTGGGAATAGGAACCCGTCCGGACTCAATTTGCCTGAGATCTTCTAGAAGGATGTCATAGTGTTTCTTCACTTCTTCCGCTGTTTTATTGCCACCTACAGCTTTGGCCACATTTTGCCACCGCTCCGGGGTCTCTTTGTCGTACAAGGCCAGTGCTTTTTCAAACAGCTTGTTCTGTTTTGGTGTCCATGAAGAGCTGGAGTTGTGTTTTCTAAGGGAGCTTGAAGCCATTAATTAATCGTTACCTTGAATATTATACCTAATTCTAAGTAATGAATATAGTGAATGTTTCAAAGGCTCTGTAAATACATTCAGATATTAAAAGGAGAAGAAGGAAAAGTACGTATATATGTAGCTTAAGATAATTGGATAGGGTAAGCAAGAAGGATGGTATCTGTGCAAGAAATGGCTGGGGTGCTTTGCCTATAAATAGTAGTGGAGGATAATGGAGTGAACCCTCAAGCCAGTTGGCGAATCTATAAAGCCAAAAGGAAAAGTCAGGCATGATTCGTCCCCTTTTGCAACCACAAATGAAGAATCTCAAGAGACAATATATATATATATATATATATATGTGTGTGTGTGTGTGTGTTAGGATTGGGAACACTCATTTTTTGACACATATTTTATAAGGCTCATTCTGTAACTTTTTATAATGATCCAACCGTTTATGTTTTTGGTCCATCCCTCAAAGGTCATGTCTACCAAAATTCATCCAAATCCGAAACTATGTGACCATCGGATTGAATGATAACCATTTTATTAACTACAAATGAAAATCTTAATGGTTTTGAATTTATCTAATAGTTTTGAATAATAACCATTTTATTAACTACAAATGAAAATCTTAATGGTTTTGAATTTGAAATGTAGACGGTTCAGATAGTTCAAAAAAATTCGTTGTAATACTCTATAGTGCTTTTCCTAATCTATCATTTACAACATTTTGAGATCCTTTTCTTTTCTTTAACTTGCATGTAACTTTTATCTTACACTTGAGCAACTTCCAAAATTTCAAAGCTCAAAACCACGCAAATCGTTAAGTGGTAATAGAACCAATCAATTGTAAAATTCAAATGTTAACATTTACGTTGCTGTAAGTTCGATATTTTTGCGACAAATAACAGAAGAACATGCATACAAAATAATATTTGAATTAATGAATTTGTAAGGGCACAATATTTGTGGTTTATTCTTTATAAGAATATTTCTCTGATTTGATTTAAGGGTGATGAACACTTGATCTTGAATTAGGCTTGTGGGTTAATCTTTAAGGTTCATCAGGACTTCATCTTGAACAACTGTGGACAACGATTAGTGTCATGAGGTGGGTGGTTTTCGGCTTTGGTGGTGGATGATCTGACATGTGTTTGTTGTACTTGTTGATTCTCCACGAGCTTAAAGAAAAACACAAGAATGTTCGGGTATTTTGGTATTTGCGTCGGCCTGAGAGCTTTTTGGTTTCTCCAACAGCTTAAGCTCGCTTCGTTTCTTCCCCAGTTCAGCTCTTGAAAGTGAGCCTAGTATTTATAGGCAAAAGATTGGGTACTTGATTTGTGGGATTGTTTTTCTGATTTAATTTAATTGGAATCAATTATTTAATTTAGCTTTTAATTAATTCAGAATCTTTTATTTAGGAAATTAAACTCTAATTGATATAATTTGATCAAACTAGAGTTATTTTGTCCCATTTTGTATTTAATTTGATTTATTTGATGAAGTTGACATGTGTCACTAGACAACTCATCTAATTTTGATGAGTCGCATGTCATAAGCGGGAAAAAGAACCCTTCAGATCTCTTCCATCAAGGTCACCGGATCAAGTGATCCGAACCCTTGAAATTTGATCCAACAGCTAAAAACAGGGGTCCCTTTAAAAGTTATAATAACTTTTGCCGTTTGATCAAATTTCAAGGATTCGAATCACTTAATCCGGTGGCTTTGGTGGAAGAGATCCAGAGAGGATTTCTTTCCCACAAGTGCAGTTTGTGGGATCCTTAATGTGCGCCATATAAGCCTTAATAGATCAAAATTTAATTTGTTGGTAATCATTTATTTCAAGGAAACATGTCTTAGGTTGCATGAACACTTGACTGTAGTATATATACGTTTAATTGCACTCATCCGAGTTTAGTGCAGCTTCAAAATTTCACACATCTTATGCTAGCTTACTCCCTATAGCGGATTCACCGAAAAAAAAAAAAAACCTCCTTTTAGAGAATTGAATTTATTATTAGCGAGTACAGTCTGTATATAATTTTTTTTTTTTTATAAAACATGAAACATCTGCTAATGATCACTTGGTTTGATAACATAGCACATTTAGTATGGAATTTTTGAACTTTAATCCTTTAAGAAAATTAAAATTTAATAAAAATTTGGTGTTACATTAGATATTGATTTTAGTCCTTTAATGTGTAGTTAATTTAAATTTATATTATAATTTTGTTTTAATATTTAATAGATATCTTATTTAATGTCATTACATTAAAATTAAAATTATTTATTATTATACACATTTTAATTCATCATATTTATTTAAGTTCGTCTAATTAGTGTACCTAAATGTTCGTATCATAATATATTTTACTAAATTAGTGTACCCAAATGTCTGTACCTAAATGTATTGTAATGAATTAGTGACACATAAGAAAATATGCAAAAACATAAGTGTACCAAAACATTCCGTACCTAAATATATGATACTAAACTAGTGTACCGAAATGTCGGTACCTAAATATATTATAATAAATTAATGTACCGAAATGTCCGTACCTAAACATATTATACTAACTTAGTGTAGCAAAATGTTCGTATCTAAATATATATTGTAATGAATTAGTGGCACATAAGAAAGTATGCAAAAACATGTGTACCGAAAAATCTTTACGAAAATATTTTCTTATATGAGATACTTACCATAATGAGAATACAATTTATAATATTTTCATAAAATTTAATTTATGAACACATAAAATTATAAATAAAAAAGAGATACATTTAATATGCTAGCATTAAATGGAGTCTAGGGACTAAAATTAATTTTTAATCTTGTATAAGACATTTTTTCAAACTTCATCTTATTTAAGGATTAAAATCTAGTTTTTTTAAGGATTATCCATGACATTCAGGTCGTTGCTTCCCATTACAAAACATGGCGTTTGGTTTTGCTCCTCGCAATTGTAACAAAGCAGCACATACAATGGCTACGTACGTTTGTCTTTAGAGAACAGAGCTTGTATGAGTGAGATGATCTTGAAAAATAATTTGGCTTTTCAATATTCCTGTCACTCATGTTAATGTATCCATTCGTATTTTATTATGAATAAAACAACCTATCGTTTATGAAAAGAAAAAAAACTCATTTGTTGTCAAAAGGAAATATCAAACCCACAACTGTAAGTAGTCAAATCTGATCACAAGTCGGAGCTGAATTGGTGATTTCTGATCACAGGATCTTTTGGACAAAGCAATCAGCCAAAGAGGATGTACGTGGGTAAATGGGTTCATGCAGCGATGTTACATATTTTGTTTGTATTAAAATTTTCAGATCTTCGGAATTCGGTTTACGGATCTTTCTTCTGAACAACATTCCAAAACTTGTAGCTGGCTACCTGAGCCAAGTACCATGATCGTATTAAGATACGTTTGTTTGTTTCTGCATGTAAACTGTATAATTAGTCGAGTCAACAGGTGCTGAGACAGTATTCTAGTTGGATAGGATAAGATAGGATGAGGGTGTTGTGTCAGCTGATTGGTAGGGGTGACGGTTCACTCTAAGCAGTGAATCATTGGTCACTTATGTCCATTTGTTTAAAGTTAATTTGTTGGTAGAAACTAGAAACTCAGGTTTTCCAAAAAAAATAAAATAAACAACTACAAACTCAGGAGAAGTATTTCTGTGTGAACATGTCTATAAAAAAAGAAAGAAAAAACCTTTTAATCTGCTTAGCTAAAAGATCTTTGTGTTTTCATAAATGTTCAGGGGGGGCATATGTATGCTCAAAAGCTATTGAATTACACTGCCCTATCTTCCGTTTCTAGAGAAGCTGGTTTAAAGATTAGGTATCTTTGTGCCTATCAGCTTTAGCCCAAGCCTCACGCATTGAAAAAGATGGATAAGTCATAATCTCCGTTTGCAACACAATTATTTGAACTTCTATACGTACTAAGGAAATGTAAATAACATGCATGCATGCTGACAATGTACTCTAATTATAAATAATATCTTGCTTATCACATGAATAAAGGTTGGAAAAATTCAAGTTTCTCAAAGTGGAAATTTAATATATAATAATGTTCCAAATAATACTACATGAATAAAGTTGAGGTTCTACATAAAATCAATTGGTAATATAGGAGAGTCCAACTACTTATTAACATATGCAAAGTCCTCTCTTTTCTCAATGTGGTTTTAAAACTCTCAACATATCGTCACGTGTGATGAGATTTCAAACCTAAGACGTGAATAATACAGTAGGGTGTGGTGAAGTACTTTTGGTCATTGAGCTTTATAAGTGGGACAATCTGCTTTGATAGTATGAAAAAAAGTTAAGATCCATCATAAAACAATTGATAATATAAAGAGTAGACCAAATCACACATGCATGATCTTTTTTTTTCCAACACTACGTATCATATTTACCTAACTACTCTGTTGTCTTTATTGGCGTGAGTCAACCTTTAGGAAAATAGTAATGTAAATATTGTGTAAATATTAGAGTCCTTTATTAGGAAGGATATATTTGTGTCCTTTATTGTTTCCTTAAAGAACAAAGATTGTATGTACTTATATACCAAGTTATGCAATACATGAAAATTAAGCCATATATTTTTATTGTCTTCCGCTGTCAACAGCGTATGATAAAAAAAATGCACATATTGAATACAAATGGTCTTATGCATACGTTTTAAATTTTACACTCTTCCTTCTGCAGTCATTTTTTTGTTTCCATTTTTTATTCTATCTGAGCAATACGAATTAAAGAGGAGTGCAGACTGGAAAAAAAAAAAAAAAGGTACAAAATTTAATCACTTTCTTTATTTACTTGAATTTTTGAAAATAAGGGTATGTTTGGTAAAATATTGCAAAACAGTTTTTCATTTTATAGATACAAAAACGAGTGTAAAATGTGTTTGGCATGTTGTACTCAAAAGGTGAACAAATGTAAAGATAATATACAACAAATTAAAGGTGGGTGTATATCACCCTAAGGTTTGCATGGCCACGTGCTAGTGTGTTTGACACGTAGTGGATATGCAAGTGCTTGTCGATTGAACAAGTTCATTAAACACTGACCGCTAAACATTAAATATGGACCGCTAAAAAAGCCTAAATGTATGGATACTTACTACATGTCAAATAGTACTAAGCTTTAGGTTGTAGTTGCAAATAGTTCTCAAACCTAAGACATCCTCAGTATATTGTGTTTATAAATATGAACTTTGATTTCACCTCAAAGCCCTTACTACTTCATAGGGCCCGATAGTGTGATACTCGGGTTCTTATGTATGAGTATGGAGATAGATGAATGCATAATAAGGAATCTATCATTCTAATAATCAAACAAATAAAAAGAGATATCCTTTGAAGCCAATTGAAGATCCATCTCAGAAATCTTTGGCCAAAGTAATTGTTGGTCAAGCTATGTTTGTAAGAACCAAATCAATATGAGATGTGTCATGGTGATTATATATATTTATATGTGACTTGACATTATTCCATATCACATAAATCTTGATCGGATATTGATGATAGAAAAACCAAATTGAATTGTAACTACAATCAAGGTTCAAAAGATCACACTTACTTCACATATACTTCTACTAATACAAGTAACCATGAAATGCTGGTAGGTCTCATGGTTTGTGGTGTTAATTAATTCATTAATAAATTTCACTACCGGCTTTAGTTATAACCCATAAGGCCACACACATATGGTAGTTCTAGCAACGTTAACCAGGATGATGACTAGATATAACTAATTGTTAATTATATTGAATTTAATTACTTAATCCTATTAGACATGTTTTAATTAAATAGGCATTGGGCTTTATTTAGTTAAAATGGATCCAACTTACAAGCCTAAGAGGACAAGCGAAGAAGAGTTCGGTGCATGGGACAAAGCCCATAAAGTCAAAACCTTACTATGGTGCGGCATAGGGTGTGTTGGAACCAAATTCGTAAACCTTTGTAAAAGTGGTCTACCATAAATCCGAATAAACCTAAGCAACCTGCAAAGTAGTAAATAATCGTGAGCAAGCCTAAGACTGGTGGGAGAGGGGTGCCAACCAAAGGCTCTCCGACCGTCAAGTTAGTAAATAATTTTAGACTCAAGCAGTGGGTAAGAGAATTAAAGTGTTTAGATTGCGTTACCATAGATGAACTCTAGGTGGGTGTATTTATTACTGTGGGAAGAGATACATTTTTAGGATAAAATCCTCGTTCTAAGCCGGAGAATCCTAAAGGATATCTAGAAGTAGATAATGCACCCTCTTAGGAGTTGTGATTACTTGCAGCGCACGTCAATCCCTTGGTTGTAAGAACTCCAAAAATTATAGGATCTGGTTATGGCCATATCCGAATCAGATCGCGTGACTTGCGGAATAAGCATGGTCATCTAGCGAAGTCGCGAGGACTTTTGCTAGTGCCCCGGAGTAGAGTGATGGGGGCACTGCTACTCCATCCAATATAGCTCCACTCGGAGCTGGTGAGTCCATATGACCAAACTTCTGAGGTAACTGCATTCAGATTAGCCTTACTTTGGACCTAGAAAATCATTGTCTCACAGGGTGTGTATAAAATACACCTTGTGTTTTCTCTCAGATGCTAAATGTAATTAGTTTTATCCTTCAAAGAAAAGAGTGAAAAACCCTAGGCAGAAATACACCTTTATGCCTTCCAACCCATTGATCCAAGTGAAGATCTTACTTGCACATTTAAAGCAATGATTCAATCTTCCGTTGCTATTTATCAATGTGGATACTCTTAGAGACTCAATACTTGGGAGCTTCACTCAATCAATAATGAAGTGGAAGATCGCGGGCTTGTGGATGATTTAATCAAGCGGCACATGCATGGCTACGGATTCAAATAAATTAATCTCTTCACCAACTTTATTTGTTGCTTTATTAACTATAAAAAACCGGATATATAATCCGGATAATATATCGTATGTTATTTATTACTTTTTGGTTGCGTATTTAATTATTCAAATTATTATCCTAACAATATGCCCAGAAACCTAACATCCATTACATGAGAGCAATTTAAGGGAACATTTTATGAGCAGTACTTTCTGGAGTCTTTCCGAGATGAGCTAAATGCGGAGTATGCTACTACCGAGCAAGGCACATATGCAATTGCCAAGTACATGGCCCGCTTCACTATACTGTACCGTTTCTCCCAGCATCTTCTAAGAAGAAAACGACGAAGAAACTGATTCGAGACCTGTTATCGGTACAGGGGTTAACGTCATATCCCTAGGTGATAAATCATACACGCATAACGGAGCTCAATGAGGGGCGTAATGCATGACAGAGTATAGAGCAGAGGAAAAAGACCCGATCAAATGGCCAGTCGTCCAATCTGCATACAGGCTGGGCTTAAAAACGCTATGGATTTTCGTTTGGTGGGCCTTATGGCTATTTGCACAGAGGACATCATGGATTTGATTGACGAGACGTTTAGACTACTTCTAGAGAAGGCTACCAGCATTTGTCTGGGGAGTCATCACAATCATTTTCAACGAAACGCTCAGAGTGCCCTCAGGAACAGACCATAGAGTTATTCTGGAAGGGGTTTGGAAAGTCATTCTGGACGAGGATTAAAGGCGCAGTCC
Source organism: Pyrus communis (assembly GCF_041283825.1). Classification (NCBI taxonomy): domain Eukaryota; kingdom Viridiplantae; phylum Streptophyta; class Magnoliopsida; order Rosales; family Rosaceae; genus Pyrus; species Pyrus communis. The sequence continues at coordinate 6,713,587 of NC_142574.1, read as the reverse complement.
TAATAGACATGGCACGAGTTTGTTTCAATTGTAGACGTCATCACTTTGGGGCATGTAGTAGGGCCTAGAGAGTGCCTTCTATGCGACCAGGTTGGCCACTTTATCAATGAGGCCCAGAGGCAGCAATTATCAATGTCAACGGATCAGTTGTTGGTGTTGGTGGCGCAGTTGCTCCTTTAGCTGGTGACTGGGCAACAAAGAAGTAGACAGTCTGGAGGAGTTTATGGGACAACTTTTTTTATGAGAGAAAGATATAAAATCTCGTCCCTCAATTTCACTATTCACCTAGCATACATTTTAAGGAAAACTCATGAAAAGGGTTTGAAAATTTTGAGTTTTAACGATAACGACAAAATAAAGGGTAAAATGAATAGTACCAGGTTTAACTTTTTAGTGTAAAAATGTGGTTTTTCGTTAAAATGAACAGTACCGCGGACTTTTCGTTAAAACTCTTTATTTTTTACTTTGACATTTTTATTTTACTTTCATTGCTTTTGAATTTTTTTTTTAGTTATTAAAGTTTGATTTTCTGTTGCTAGCAATTAGAATTATGTAGACTTTTCGGGGTTACTCTTAGACTTGTTAGGTAGAGTTCGATTTTATGAGTGTGTAGGCGAACACCGTGATGGAGTTATGACGAAGAAGAAATAAGCAATCAAAGTCATGGGCATTTCTATCTTTTGCTCCTTCTATATATAGCAGCCTAATATTTTTGGAGTGCTACTGTTACCACCCCTCTGTCCTATTTCTACACCCACTCTTTATTAAAAAATTTAATCACCAATTTATCCACACATAAAATGTCAAATAAGGACTAAGGGAAACAAGATCTGATTGTTCACTTCCACCCACACTCCCAACAACTCGTAATCTCAATTCCCAAACGTCTAGTCGTCACTTTATTCCTTCTAAATTTTAATTTATGTTTATTGGATCCTAAATTATTGAATCACGAATTGATCTTTGTATTCGTCGAGCTCGTCGTAGTACAAATCCCAAACACACTGAATGCATCAAGCCATATATGGATGTCATCGGAGTTTCTTTCTCTACCGATTTCACTTCTTATTCTTTCGGCTTTGATTATATGATTGGTTGAGCGACTGACTTTTCGTTCTATTGCTGCATCACCTCTGTGGTCAGCCATGGGGATAGTTGGGATGGTGGTAAAAAGTGCAGAAGGATGGCCGCTGTTTTACTTCCCTCTATTTCAATCATATAAATATAATCATTTTCCTTATATTAAAATATTATGTAAATAATTAAAAAATAGATGGGAGAATAGGCTAGAGAAGCAATATGGATGCCAAGGGGTAGGTTGTGCTTCTCATCAGTCAATAATGGCTATGGGAAGGGGTAGGCTGTGCTGGTGAACGGATGTCAAAGGGTGGAGATTGGAAGGATACTTTGGGGATAATGTTGGGTGGGTGTGATTATAACGTTGGTGTAGAAATAGAACAATGGGGTAGGTCTAGTAACACTTTATTTTTGGAGTCAGCCTTTCCTAATTTAAAAACCAACTCGCGAGTTGGCTTTTTTACGACGATTACTGCTTTGTCAGCCCTTTCACTCGATACCACCATCTGGGATGGATCCCTCTACTCACCACAATCAAAACCACATGCCCCCCAACCCGCCCCCACCCACCCACCCCCCAACCCCCCCGCGGGGGAAGTTACACCCCGATCAACGGTGTGAAGCTGTGAAAATCTCTTGTATCCAACATCGCCATTTTCGTGGATTTTTCCTTCTACCATCACCACCATTTGACAGAACTAGACCCCAGCTATAAAGTCGAGCATCAGATTAGACATTAGGTCTCAGGCAACTGCACGAGGGTGTACACCGGATCTGCGACCTTAACGTGAAATTCACTTTCCTCCGACCAGTTTCAGAATTCGACAAAGGTACAACAATTCATCGTCATGTTGTGATCTACATTTTGGTATAATTCGTATTGATTTTGGTGTTGGCCAGAATCTGGCAAGGGTTTGGCCGGCAGGCAGCATACGACGGCACATGGTGGTGGGGCGTGGCAAGTTAAGTTTCATAATTGACCACCACTTGATTTTTGTGATTGTCAAAGATTCAACCGGTGGATTGTCATGAAACTTTTTTAGCATGTGATTAGTATGATTATAGACTTGATAAATCATAATGCACTTATGGTGTGCTATCCCGAGTGATGTTCACCTCAGTTTGCCTAGAATTACCTATTATATCTATAGTATTCTGAGACAAAACTTGTACTTTGTTTATGGTGTTGACCATACTTGAGCACTTCAATCTTTGTAATAAGGCACGAAAGCTTTGACTCTAGACGAGTGACTTTAATATATGTAATATTATTATTAGTTGTGAAAATTCTCATGCTTATATACTATGTGGATATGGCATATATTTATAAATGTGATTTTTATTAAAATGTTGCTTTTAAGTTCAGCCATTGATCTACTGTTATGAAATGTATTTCTCTATGCATACTTGAGGTGACTGTGAAATGTAAGAGCTAGTAGGGGCCCGCTAACCTAGTGTTATGGGGTAATGTAACATCGAGCTTGTATCATAAAACAAAGAGCCAAAGGTGGGGCTGTGTGGCACCTCGGTTTCACATAAGTAATAGCTCTTTGGGGCCGGTGATGCTTGATAAAAAATCTCATTTCTCCCCTATGGGAAGCCATGGGAGTCTGTCATATTCATAAAGAAATCATGCACGAAGGTCGGCATCAAGTCAATTTAAGCCCTTGACTTCTGCGCTAAGACAGTTAAAAGACTTGAGTCGAAAAACTGTATGGAAGAAGCAAGCCTCAAGACTTATTAAAATAAATCCCCAAAAGGTAGGATCAAGGTGAAATAGTTCACAAGCCGCTGGGGTGCGGCACCGTTCAAACATTACATCCGAGGATTCAAAGGTTTTCCATTGAGTAGAATCCCACTTCCGATATGGTTCTGGAACCTTTTACTTATTGGATTCCATGTAGTGGTTTTGGAATCCCTTTCTATTAGATTCCATTGAATGGTTCTGGAACCCTCTGCCTATTAATTGGATTTGATTGAGTGGTTCTAAAATCCCATTTCCTATCTGGTTCCATTGAGTGGTTTTAGAACCTTCTGCCTATAGAATTACATTGAGTGGTTCTAGAACTAGATCCCTAAGAGTACTTTCTACATGTTTCCCTGAGTGGTTTAGAAATCGTACAAGTCCTTCCTAGTTAGTTACGTAGTGTAGGTCTCGGTTGAACCGTGTCACTCTAATTCTAATTTAGCATATTTATGAAAGTGAGGATTGAGAACATGTGCGGGTCAATCTAGAAAAGACGATGGACGTATGTGTGACACCTTCGAGATTTCCTGCAATATTTGACTATGATTTTACAAAGTATGGTATTATGAAGTGATATTTCTGAACTGAGATTGATGAACTTGTTTTTATTATCACATACTTTGAATTATTGTCACTCACACATGCTTCAAAGTTATGCGGAATTCTTACTCTTCTCAGTGCACCATTTCCACGGTGAAGGTGACGATTGTAAACTGACAGGGTTTAGTAGAGACGAGGAGCGGCTTGAGTAGCAGTGTTGGGAGAGTGCTTGGAGCACTTGGGTAATAGTGATTTTAACAGTTTTGTTTTATTATTGGCTCTAAATAGAAGGTTTTAGATCGTATAAATGCCACATCGGTCATGAATTAGACCCTTGCATAAAATTATATTAATTTGTGTTTTGATTGCACTCATTTTCATTTCATTTTGAATTGGATACTCAAGCAAATTAAAGAATGCCTGAGAATTTGAAAAGTTTTAGATGTTTCGCTTGGACATCTATGAGAAGGATGATGTGGCCATTTGAAGTTAATGTCAAAATTTCTTTCATTCCAAGCAATGTGTTAAATTATTATTTTTATTTAAATATTAAGCCCTACTGCCACAGTTTTAAGAAAAAAAAAAAAGTTAAAATAGTTATATTATATCCTATTGATGAATTATGTGATCCTACCACTAGTACAAAAAACACTTTGCGTGAAGCAGGTCTTTTGTCGCGCAATGTCAAAAAACGTTGCGCAAAAATTAGCTCAACGAACCTTTGTCGCGCGCCAACTGTCGTACCAAGGCAATGACAGTAGGGTTTGTGCGACGAAGAAGTAACCTACATCGCGCAATTCGTAGTGCAAACCCTTTTTTTTTTTTTTGACAAAAATATTTTTTATTTAAATTTTAATAAATATTGTAATTAAATTATAAACAATAATTAATCAACCAATGGAAATTGGGGCAAGAAATATATGCTTTTTGGTAAAATTTCCATTAAGCATTGTTTAAAGAATATTTTGTATTATCATTAATAAAAACAAACGCATATAAGATCGATATGGTCAAGCCAATACATTCATTACAAACCTAAGATATGTGTTTGTATATATTAACACACGTCCTCAAACTCCAAAATTACAAACTTGAATTCTTTCGAAGAAGTGCAAATAAAAGCATCTTCCCTTTTGTACATACAGTGACACACCCCGATTGATATTAGGGCATGCTGGCCGTCACGTGAGAGTGACGTAACCATGTGCACAGTGCGAAAGCTAAGAATAATAATAAAAGTACGAATAAATACAAACCAAGCTATACACAAAGTAGATAATAAACATGTGCAAGCGTAAATGTGATAAATAATGTTCAGAGCATAAAAGACCTAGTGCAGTCAAGGGAAACAAACACTAAATAAACACACCCAAAGGTGGTCTTACACTGGTGATAATCTGTTAGATATGCTGTGAATCCCTCGAGAGCCACCAATAGAGCTATCCAAACTAGAACCTGGAGGGGCGCAAAATAGAAAGCGTGAGCGGGCAAAAACAAAGCTTTTCAAAATCATTTCAACAACAAAGTTCTAACCCCTCGCCGTAAAACCTGTATACTTCCCAAAAAAATAGAATATATACACATAATATAGAAAATATGCTCAGAGAATATGCCATGTCGTATGCCTCTAAATAGAATGCAAGTACTTAGGTAATGTCAATCAATGCCATGTAATCTGTCAGCCAGAGTCACCTAATGTGATCTGTACGGCTGAATCTAGAGCTCAAATCTCCAACTCACTAACTGCACCTGCACACGAGTCGGAACCACCTAAAGTGGTCTGTAAGACAGGACTGGGTGTAAATAAGTACGCTCAAGTGCTACGATCACGTGAAGACTGGACGAATAATCGCGGGTCATCTACGAGTCGGAACCACCTAAAGTGGTCTGTACGCCAGGACTATGTACCTAACTTGGATCCAAGATGAGCGTGTGGTGCGGAAGGTGAACATCACGTGAATGACTGTGCCCAACTCTGGGCGAGAGCACTAACACCGGGGTGCAGGTTATAAGCTCTCTATGCATCTCATATCACTACTAAAACAACATAAACCATAACTTACCTGGCACTTACCTGTGCGTCCGCAACACCAAACACATATGTATATGCAACTACTAATGCATAATTAAATAGGCAAACGCAATGCATGACATTTAAAACATATAAACGTTTCATTTCATTTTATGGGAAAATCACAGGTATATAGGTATATACAGAAAACCAAAAGCCCACTCACTGGTATTTAGAAGGGTCGTAACCCCCTTGCCTCGAGTGACTGCACTCGTCCTCGGGATAGGTCTCACCTATATGCAAAACAACTATAAAAATGTTAATTTTAAAGAACATAACCAACATTACGAAATAACTTCTCATATAATGCTCAAATGGGGTGTATGAATACACCAACATGATCTACTCAACCTCACGAGCATCCCTATATTTTTAAAATAATTTTCGGATGTCACACGCGCCCCTACGCGCCGGCCAAGGCACGTGCCTGGCACACTGACGGCGTCAGTTAACGCCGTCAGGAATATTTCGTTAATTCTGACGGATTCCGTTAAAGTTAACCTAACGCCGTTAGGAATATTCCGTCCAAACTGACGGAATATTCCGTCGTCTTCTTTGGCCAACCTCCGGCGCCGTCGCAGTCGCCAGAAAACTGGAAAAACTTCTAAACTTGATATCTCACTCGTTTTTCACCCAAATTCCACGAAACTGGTACCAAAATGAAGCTTACAACTAGAGGAACAAATCCTTACCACTTTCAAGCACTAAAACCAACGGAACCTCGTCGGAAAAACTCTACCAACTCCGGCCAAACCTGCAACTCACAATCCCGATGTCCAAAACCTTCAAACGAACCACCCCGAGCCTCCTAAGAACCTCACCAAGCTTTCTACAAGCCTGAAAACCCCAAAAACACAAGATTTTACGCGTGCATGAACAGTGACCAAATCGAGGATCACGAGTTCGATGTGAAAATGAAGGTATCCTTACCTGAAATGGGTATGGTTGAACTCCTAAGAACTTTACGAGCACAAATGTATAGGTTTCATCCACGATCTGTAATGTTTTCGAGCACTTTGGTTCTTGTCCATACAAGGAAGAAAGGAAAGGGAGAGAGAGACAGGGATACGGGACAGGGGAAAGGATGAGGATGAGTGTGGGTGTGTGTGTGTGGTCCAAAACAGCCAACCAAAACCCCAAAATAACCACACAACGAAACAAAAATACTAAGGGTAAGATCGTCATTTCACCCCTGTGGTACGGATATTTCGGGACGGGCTGTCATATACAGTGTATGAAGCTCCTTCATATAGCTTTTTCATCACTCATTCGTATAGCTCCTTCATGTATCTCACTACTTCATGTAGCTTGCTATAGTTTATGTAGCTCCTTCATCACTTATCATATCTCACTACACCAAAACCACACAACCACAAGTTTAATTATGACACAAATATCACTACACCAAAACCACACACCCTTTTTTTCCTAAATATGAGCTGCCATGTGATAAAACGTAATAATTGAGCCATTTCTCACTTAGACTCCAATAGGTTGCAGAGAAGATATAGGAAACAAAGGCAATATACAGATTAAGGGAACAAAGGCAATACCAAAGTTCATTACATTTAATAGTTCTCAAAGCAAATTGAAAGCTTAAGTACATGGAAGATAAGGTTGGCTTATAGCTACCATTTGAAATAAAAGCAGTAATTCAATGATTAAATTGATTGACATCATGACAATATCATCAAGTTCATGGCTAGCCAGCTAAGGTAGATAGAAAGTTCGAAAGGATAAGAGGTCGTCATAGTTGGCAATTGGTACATGATTTATATGTTGGAAATCTACCTTAATCCAATTATTAATCCTAAAAGTGTATCTTACGACATAGGCGCATTGCAAAAACGAGACAAAACTCATCCTCTAATAACTCTCAAGCAAGCATGTAGCTAAAGAAAGATAAACAGATAATGCAAGCATCATGCAAACCCATAAACACATTTAAAACTTGAAACAAAATCAGATGATATGAAATATATCTAAAACAGAAATTAGAACAGCTTGCACAACCATTCAACTTTACAAAGCCTTAACTGGTGTATTCGAGCCCTACTTTGTGTCTGAATCCCACAAAGCAAAACAGATACATGTCAATACAAACAAAGATTTCATAACGCTAAGTCCTCATACAAGTGATTCAAGTAAAAAACTTATAGGAGTTTCGCCCTTTTGGACAGGTGGATTATACTTAGGATCTCCAGGCTCCGTAAACTTACTCACAAATTGTGCTACCCCTTCATCCAAATCAACATCCCTTACAAAGTACATCCAAAACTTCACAGTATTTACAAAATTCACTAATAAATTACTTCAAAAGTTCATGCACATTAACCCAGTTAATACGATGTTCAGAAAATAAGAAAACCCGTTTAATTAGAGCAGTGATATTTCAATACAAGATTATTTAAAAAACCAATGGTTCAAGAAATTACAGAGACAACATTGAATAGGGACAGAGAGAGGGAGAGAAATTGAGTACCTGAGTAAAAATAAGAGTGTAGAGACTAGATTTCCCTTTATCTACCTTCTGATACCCTGAAATTTGATATGTCAATTGCAAGACATATTGCTGTCCACCACATCACTAACGTGCAAAATTGTCGCTATATCTAACACATCAGTAAGTGTAATAAAATAGTGACCATTTTGAATAGGGGTGGTATGAACATAATTTAGACTCTAACATCCACATCACTGTAAACCAATAAGACTTAAGAAAATGTAAAGTTCCTAATGATATTTTAAACTAAAAAAAAAATGACCAGAAGTTCAGAACTTACAAACCAGTAGAGAAAAAAAAAAGTAGTTGGAACCCGAGACATGAGTAGAGTATTAGTAGCTTGCACCGATGCAGATATACAGGAAACAAGCATATTGCAAATGTAACCACCGGCCAGACAAATGAAAGAAGTGTTGCCAGAGAGGCCTTCGTTTTACAAAAGTCCATGCAAAAAAGGCATCATTCTAAAAAAATACTTGGTCCTGCAAATAACAATAAACCATTTACCAGATGTAGTGTGTAGTGGTTAGAAAATACATGAAGAGAAGAAAGCATTGATGCGAGATTTATACGCACACAAATTAAACCCTCTTTTTGACAATTGTAGTAAGTATGTAAGTAGGGATCGTTCTGGACCAGGGATTAGGAGGGATTGTTAATCACTTGGATTTGACTCAAAAACGTAAAAACACAATCTAAAACACTATACTAGACTCAAAGAATTCAAAAATACTTTAAAACATAAACTAAACAAATTCTAAGCATTAAAGAACAAGAAAGTAAAGGGGGGGGGGTTTGATTTGACGAAATTAACTAAATTGCACAAATTGTAATTAAAGGCAAAACGTAAATATGAATGTGATGAAAATATGGATGATGGAATAGCCAAGGGGTTCTTCTCCACACATGTTACACTTGCATACAAGATTGATTCTCAGTTGGTCTTTCGATAAATTATGAAACTCAACACCCCGGGTTAATTAGGTCCGCTTAAATTAACCGTCAAGTTCTCCTTTAAGTTAATGAATTGGATGGGTTTGCGCAACGCAATTCACAACATTCTCCAAAAGTCCTTTACGTGAAAAGCACAATAAAGATACAATCAAAGATCATTAAGCATTATGAAAACTATAAGTGTTGACGAGGCATTCGTTACTATGATGAGCATGAAACTCGTGCCAAGAATTCATTTAACGCGATTGTTTATAAGCAACCTCCACTACTTGTGAATATAAGTTCATAACGATTAGGTGAAACTCACTTATATTCTAGCGTCATATTCATGCATGAAAATTAAGCGCGCATTCTTAATAAACATTCATAAATAAGTTATCAATCAAACGGTTAAACAAATTGCATCCACAACTTATGAAATTCCAACGAAAGTTAATCAATTCATATTGCAAATATAAACATAGTTTCGAATCACCCCCTAGCTAAATGGGGTTTAGTTCCTCATAACTTTGAAATCAAAGAAACACCTAAACATTCTAACAACTCAAACTTGAATTGTATGAACGTTTAGGCACTCTTCTCTTCCATTCCTCATACGTACAAAACAAAGAGAATTGAATTTAAACATTGAAATCAAAGAAACACCTAAACATTCCAACAACTCAAACTTGAATTGTATGAACGTTTAGGCACTCTTCTCTTCCTCGTTGTTGTAGCACAAGGTCTAAGGAGATGTTTAGGGCTTTAGGTGTATGTGGAATGGAGTGGGGAATGGTTGGAGTGGCTGCAATGGAGGATAAAAACTGCACAGAAATGGAAGGAGATGCACGGCAAGGGTTGGTGTTGGTGTTGTGTGTTGTGTTGTGAATGGAATGAATGAATTGTGGCTGCAATGCATGCTTATTTATAGGTAAATAAGAGGGAACATGACAGCTAGGAAGTGGATGGAAATGTGGCTGCAATGTTAGTGAATGATTAAAGGGATTGCTAGGTTGGAAATGCATGTGGAGCTGTTGGAAATGGGATGGGAAAGCCACGGCAAAGTGTGTAGTTTTTGTGGCTGCATGTTTGGGTTTGTTTAAAGGGTGCATGTGGGTGAATGTTAGGTTGAAATAATGATGGAAAAACAGCTAGGAAAAGAGGGAATGCATGTGGAAGTGTGGCTGCAAAGAGAAGGAAAGCTGGAATGTGGAATGGGATGCACGGCAAGGTGTAGTAATGATGGCAGGTTGTGTATGTGATTGGTTTAGGGTGAATGTGCATGTGTTTTAGGTTGTGAAAGCATGTGGATTAGGTGGAAAGAGGTGGGTGTGCATGTGAGTTGAAATGCATGTGTTTAAATGGTTGAAATGTGTAGATGATTATGAGTATGATAAGTGATAAGTGTATGGTTATGATAAGTGATAAGTGAATGATATGATAAGTGATAAGTGAATGATATGTTAAGTGATAAGTGAATGATATGTTTATGATAGTTTGGTCTTCAATTTTGTCCATTCCTTTTGCTCCAAACATAAGCTATCCATTCCAAGTCCGATTTTGCTCCAAAAATGCTCCAAAATGCATCTTTTTGCCTCCTTAGCCATATAAACCTAAAAACACACGAAAGAAGCATAAATGACTAAAATAACTAAAGAAACATAACGTAAATGTACGAGAACAAGCCATTTAAGTCGCATGAATATGCTCCTATCAAGCATACATAAAGAAAAGATTTAAACATAAGTAAACCTACTAAAGGGACATTTCAAAACACTTTCAAGTAAGTTCACCCATTTCAATGTTTTATAAATATAAAATCAAAACATTGCAATCTAAAGTAAAAAGTACAAAAGGGTATGATAATATCACCACATGTAAACAGTACACAAATACAAAGTAAACATAAAAAGTGTAGTATGATCATACAGAGTAGGAGTACATAGGCAATGCAGATATACTGAAACAAAAAAGCCGGATTTAGTCACCTTAAGTGGTTACCAAGATGAAACGAAAAAACTAAAAAGCAGAGCCTGCAAGTGCAAGGGCAGCAAGCTACTTGTACAAGAACAATTAAGAGGTTAGCTCCCCTGAAATATTCCACGCGCGTCTCCTGTAGAACAGCCCACCTAGATACCAAATCCTTATTGTCTCTCACCTTCTCAGCAAACAACTGGAACATATCTTTCAGGGTAGCTTGTTTCTGAATGGAAATCATGTGGCAATCAGCACACAATGAAAATATAGGCAGGCTATAGCAACGGAAACCAGTTGGCCAAAACCTATCTTTCCGTGAAAAAAAAATTCCAAAATTAAAATTGGACAAATATAATAATCAAGCCGAGGAGCTATATCCAAGGGAAACAATAACTTTCTCGTCACTGATTACTAATTACCTAAGGTTGAGATAATCAAGTGATAAAGAGAAGGACATTATAAGCAGTCGTGCACACTAACAAATTAAATTCATTTTAAGTATCACCATGTAGGCAACACCATCTAATTCTACAATGCAGAATATTCCAAAATCTCAGTATCTGAGCTATGTATGGATTTGTTTTGGAATTGGTGTGAGGCTGCCAACTCCGGAATTGAAGTCCGCATGCTATAGAGGACTAAAATCATGCAGGAAAGCTTAAATTCACAACAGCACATAATAGAATCACAAAGTTATCATCTGGTTGATGGAATTCAATATTATCACAGATTCACAGTCTCCAATATTTACAGTATCGAAGAAAATATAAGGAACCCCAAAGTTCAAAAATTTGTTATCCTCCACTTACAATGCAATCCAGACACAGTCCGCCCACCACCCTAAAATTCGATTTAACACTATAGCACACCAACCCAACACCCTAAAATTGGATATAACACTAAAACCCTAAAATTCCTAACCCTAGAATTCGATTTAACACTAAACCCCCAATTTCTAATTTAATTTTCCAAATTGAATCTAATTACAATACTACATTCCTCAAATTAAGGCATTAAAGCTTGATTCTGACCTTAGAAAGAAGAAAAACAAAGAATTAAGCTTGATTCTGACCTGGGTCTATACATGCTGGCTACGGGAAAAGAATTAAGCTTGATTCTCACCTGGTGCAGTCGGGAGAGGATGAGGATAAGGAGGAAGGCGATATGAGCGAGAGGGAAGAGAGAGACCGAGTGAGGGAAAGGGTGATATGAGAGTAAGAGGGAAGAGAGAGACCGAGGGAAGAGAGTTTGGGTATTAGTAGTGAAAATTTGAAAAAAAAGGCCTATTTTTAACAACTGCACCACCAAAATTATGTGCGACGCATGTATACATTTTGACATCGCGCAAAGTGGTTTTGCGCGACGACATTAAGGCATTGCGCAAGGTATTTTTTTGTTTAAAAAAAAAATTATAAAAATTATTGAAAATGTGATTTTCCTCCTTTCAAAGTCAAATTTTTTTAACATAAACCCCACAATAATATATTTTTCTAACAAAAACCCACAATAATTTTTTTTTACACATATATCATTCAATTTCTTAAGTGTTATAAGTACAAAATAAATAAATTAAAATCTACTTAGTAAATATATATACCATTGAACTTGATGGGAAACGCATTGTACGAAACTAGTTTCAAAGATCCAACCATCAAACTTCGATGAAAAAGCACGATTTAATGGTAGTTTTAACTCCGATTTGGATGATTTTTTACAGCTAACTCCTAGATCCTATATGAATACAATGAACTAATTCGATCGTCAATTTAAAATATTTACACAAGTGGATACCACAAAATCTTATGTTATACTTAATGAAAGTATAAATAAACTCTAAATGTTAGTCAATCTATTGTTTTGATGGGAAACGCATTGTACGAAACTAGTTTCAACGATCCAACCGTCAAACTTGTTTGTATATGCTTCGAGATCGCATACGCAAAAATCGCAAAAAACAAACATTCAGATATCAAGTAACGGGATAAACCATTTTGACATTTATAAACGAAAAAATACGATTTAACAGTAGTTTTAACTCTAATTTTGATGATTTTTTACAGCTACACTCCTAGACTCTATATGAATACAATGAAATAAATTTAAAATATTTACACAAGTGGATACCACAAAATCTTATGTTATACTTAATGAAAGTATAAATAAACTCTAAGTGTTAGTGAATCTATTGTTTTGATTGGAAACGCATTGTACGAAAGTAGTTTCAACGATCCAACCATCAAACTTGTTTTATGCTTCAAGATCGCATATGCCAAAAATTGAAAGAAACAAACATTCAGCTATCGAGTAACGAGACAAACCTTTTTGACGACTATAAACAAAGAATCACGATTTTACTTTTATTTTAACTCCAATTTTGACGATTTTTTACAGCTACACTCCTTGATCCTATATGAATACAATGAACTAATTCGATCGTCAATTTAAAATATTTACACTAGTGGATATCACAAAATCTTATGATATACTTAATGAAAGTATATATAAACTCTAAGTATTAGTGAATCTATTGTTTTGATGGGATATGCATTGTACAAAGCTAGTTTCAACGATCCAACTGTCAAACTTGTTTGTATATGCTTCGAGATCGCATACGCAAAAATCGCAAAAAACAAACATTCAGATATCAAGTAACGGGACAAACCATTTTGACAGTTATAAACAAAAAAGTACGATTTAACAGTAGTTTTAACTCCGATTTTGTAGTGGTAATCGATCTCAACGTGCTTTGTTCTGGTATGAAATAAAGGATTTTTGGCAAGAGAGATGGCTGATTGATTGCCACAACAGAGTTGAGGAACACAAGGAAGAGAAAAACCAATATCAACAAGTAACTGACATATCCATGTAATTTTAGCTGGAGTATTAGCTAGAGATTGATACTTTGCCTCTGTTGAAGAACAAGCAATCGTTGGTTGTTTCTTAGCACTCCAACTAATGATGGAGGAACCCAGAAAAATACAATAGCCACCAGTTGATCTTCAGTTAAGTGTACAGCCTGTCCAGTCAGCATTAGAGAAGGCTTTAAGTCATGAAGCATATGAGGATTTTGAAAACCAAAGGCCAATGTCAATAGAGCCCTTGAGATACTGAAGGATTCTTTTGACTGCTTGAAAATGAGATTACCTTGGACTGTGCATAAATTGATAAACAAGGTTGACTGCAAAAGATAAGTCAAGCTTAGTTCAAGTGAGATACTGTAAAGCACCAACTAAAGATCGATATTTTGAGCAATGAAGATGAGTGATCCAGCTTGGATGTACTGAGGGGAGTAGCACATGGTTTTGATCCATCCATGTTGGCCTTTTTTAATAGATCCAAGATGTACTTGGTTTGTGAGATGAAGATGCCTTTGGAAGATCTCTTGACTTCAATACCTTGAAAATAGTGAAATGCACCAAGGTCTTTGATAGGAAACAGTGAGCTAAGCTGAGAAATAACATGCTTACAGGCTGAAGAAGATGGCCTTGTGACAATAATGTCATCAACATATACCAAAACAAAAACCATGGGATTATTTTTGACAAACAATGAATGATTTGATTAAGATTTAATGAAGCCAAGAGTTTTCAATGCTCCATGTAATTTTTCATACCAGGCTCGGGGAGCCTGTTTAAGGCCATACAGTGACTTGTGTAACTAACAAACATGAGTATAGTAAATTGCATCTTCAAAGCCAGGGGGCTGTTGCATAAAAATAGATTCAGACAAAGTTCCATGCAAGAAGGCATTGCTCATATCTAGTTGATTTAGACTCCAATCAAACTGAGCAGCAAGGGTAAGTAATAATTGAATGGTCATAGGTTTAGCCACTGTGCTAAAGGTCTCAGTATAATCCAACCCTTCTTGCTGATGAAAACCTTTAGCAACTAATCGAGGTTTGTACCTATCTATGGTACCACTAGGTTTTCTTTTAATCCTGTAAACCCACTTGCATCCCACAATGTTTTGATGATCAGTTTTGGGTACTAAGGACCAAGTACCAGTATGTTGCAGGGCATGAAACTCTTCATGCATTACCTGAACCCAATGTGGATACTTTGAAGCTTGTAGATAGGTGGTGGGAACAAAATCAAGAGAGAGATGAGAAGGGAGATGATGCTTTGTTGCAGAAAAAGCTTTTGGTTGTAAATACTAGATTTTGACCTAGTTTGCATAAGATGTGTATTTGTAGGGACTGAGGGAGATGTAGGTAGTGAAGGAAAGATAAAGATTGGAATAGATGAAATTGTTTGGGAATAGGAACTAGGCATGATATGGGGTTGAGATAGCTGTTGAGGTGGATTGGTAGGACTGATTTGTGGTTGAGTAGGTATGGTATTTGGTGATGAAGATGCTCTTGAAAAATAAGAACAATGTGAAGTTGCAAGGTTATGAAAAGGAAAACTGCTTTCATCAAATATCACATTTCTTGAAATGTATAACCTGTTCGTAATAAGATCCAGACATTTGTAACCTTTATGATTGAGACTATAGCCTAAGAACACACAGAGCTTGCTTTTGGGATCCAACTTAGACTCAGAGTAAGGTTGCAACCATGGAAGGCAACTACACCCAAAAATCTTTAAAGTAGCATAGGTAAATGATCTGTGTAATAAACGTTCCCATAGAGATAACCTGGATGTAGTCGGTAATCTGTTCATAAGAAACACAATAGTGGAAAAGGCATAATCCCAGTAAGTGTGAGGAACTTTGGAAACTATTAATAGTGTTTTGGCAATCCCAATTAGGTGTTTGTGCTTGCGCTCAGCACAGCCATTTTATTGAGGAATGTGAGGGCAACTTAATTGATGACTGATACCATTCTCAACAAGGAAATTAGAGAATTGAGTGCTGAGATATTCCTAGGTATGTAGCAAGTTCTAAACAAGACTTTTGAATTTTAGTAAAAGTAGGAAACACATATGATTTATATTGCAAAGGATAGAACCAACAATATTTTGTAAATTCATTTGCAAAGATGACATAGTATCTGAAATGATTCACAAAAGTGACAAATGTTGGCCCCCAAACATCTGTGTGAAGTAGCTTGAAAGGCTTACTTGTATGACAAGGTACAGAAGCAAATGGCAATCTAGAACTTTTGCTTAAAGCACAACCATTACAAAATGACTTATTTGAACTACTAGACAATGAGATACAAGACTTAGTAGCCAACTTATTTAGTATCTTCAGAGAATGATGGCCAAGTGTTTGATGCTATATATCTCTGGAAGTATGAACAAAAGCAGCAAGAGCATTGTGAATACTAGTCGTAGAGCTAGAAAGCTGTGGTTGAAATGGATAGAAGCCATCTCTTATAGGATCTTTAAAGAGCATATTCCTCGAAGAAATATCCTTCACAGTGAAGTGAAAGGGATAAAGATGCATAGAACGCCAATTATCAACAAGAAATTAATTGGCAGAAAGCAGATTTTGTTTCAAATTAGGAACATGTAACACATTACTAAGTTGAAAATTTTAGTGAGGAGTAAGTAATGTAGATGAACCAGAGTGTAGAATAGACAAACCTTTTCCATTTCCAATGTAAACTTGCTCAAGTCCGGAGTAGGGCTCTGGATTTTGTAGAGTGTTATAAGAATTTGTCATATGATTACTATAGCCAAAGTCTACAATCCATGTAGGTTGAGCAGAATTTGTGCTTGCAACCATAGAAGAATGATAAACATTGCTTGAGTAATGTGGATTCATGCGCTGAGGGCACTCAATTGCATCATGCTCAAATTGACGACAAATTTGGCATGAAATCTTTCTTCTAGGGGAATTAAAGTTTGATCGACCACCACGATTGTACCTCTGATAGTTGTTACGAGATGAATTTGGATAATAGTTGTTGGATCAGAAATTACCTCGTCCTTGAAAGTTTCTAGGGCTTGAGAAATTGCGATCACCACCACGACCTTGAGAAGAATTGCGATGACCACCATGGCCTTGAGAATTATGTTGAGCAACAAATGCCTGAGAATTAGGAGTAGGAAGAATGTCTGCGATGAAATTATATACCTGAATTTGCATTGCTTGAGTAGCTTTCTTCCGATTTGTCAACTAAATCTCTTTACTTAGAAGAAGACTGTGTAGTTCATCAAGTGTGGTGGAACCTAGCCAGAATTGTATCTCATCAACAAACGATTCAAATTATGGTGGTAAGCCATGAAGTGTGACATAAATCAGTTCAGAATGTTCAACCGGAGCACCTGCACTGGCAAGAGCATCAGTGATTTCTTCAATCTGATAAAGAAATTAAGCAGCTGTGGAATTGCCTTTCGACATGCTTCGCAGATGTGATTGGAGCTCTTGGATGTGCGATTAAGAGGCTGTCGTGAGTTGTGACTCCAATTTTTCCCAAAGCTCTCTAGATGTGATGACTCTAACAACGTAAGGAATGAGTGATTCATAAAGTGTGGAATTGATTCAAATTAGGATGTTCTGATCATTTTCAAACCAAGAAACATATGCCAGATTCAGAACTCGATTTCCAGCAACATCAGAGATGAATTGAGGTGGAAAAGGCACCAATCTATTAAGAATTCCAGTGAGATTATAGCGATGGAAGATCAGAGCAAATAGAGCACTCTAGGTGAGATAATTGGTTGTAGCCACCTTGATCGGCACCACGGATCCTATATTTTGAATCATGATTGAAGGTGTAGAGAGAGTAGAGCTTGAATTAGGGAGTAGATCAGGATGAATTTGTGTAGCCGACTCAAAAGAGGGGGAAGCTGAGGTCACCATGGGAGAAATTTAGGGTTTGGCGATGAAAGCTTAGCGAAGAAGCTTTGGGAGTGAAAGTGTGGAATTGGATCAGGTTGGTGGACAGGTGGCGGGTGATACCATGTTAGGAAAAGTTAATTTTATTGAATGAATCATAGAGTTACAATATTGTTGTATATATACAACTTTCCACACTCTCACATAACTCTAACATTCTAACTAATTTGCCACCTATTACAACAATCTCAACAAATTAACCAACTCTAAGTTTTATCACCAACTGAGTCTTTTACAATACTATCCTTAACACAAACAATGTTTGACTCCTCCTCTTTAAAAGGTTCAATAATTATCTAACATCAATATTTATCACTTATTTTCCACATATTCAAGTAACTATCCATCACATGATAGTCGCCATAATTTTTTTTTATAAAAAGTTGGTAGATTTGGGTACTTGCTTTTGATCCTAGTTCTTTCTTAGTCGTCCTTTAAAATCCTTATGTACTGGAGAACACTTTTGTGACCTGTGATTTATGAACGATAGTACTTTACAGAAGATAGACTTTAGGAACACGATCACATGAAAATACATCATATTAGATCAACTTCAATTGTTTAACCCTAATTTTTTTTTTATAAGGATTTTTTTTTTTTTTTTTTTTTTTTTTTTTTTTTGGGTAATGTTATCTTAATTTAATTTTACAAATGTTTAACCTAAAAAAAATAAATTCATACATCATTTTAACAACCGAACAAATCACACCAACCAACAACTTGAACAATAGTTGAAAACAAAAATGATAGTTCATAATATAAACTAAAAACGTGAACAATAATCGAAAACATAAATGAGAGTTCATATAATCTAAAACTATTCGCCTTGTCCTAGTGAGGGAATTGGAAAATAATCGCCAGGGTAGATTCCAAAACTTGAACCCAACTCTTGTACATTATGAGTCACCTTAATTGCATCTGGCATATCACCGTAATACTTATTCATTCTTGAAATATATTGGCTGAGGTTCGTGGACATGATGGAGGCCTCATAAAAAATAGAAATAAAAATTCTCCAACGACATTCACTTGTCAAGGAGGTCCATTTTTCTTCTCCTATCTACCTCATAGTTATTTCCATGTTGAGCCAATCGTTCCATATATGCAGAATATGTGATTCTTGGGCATTTTGTGCATTCCTCCTTCACTATGCATCCTTTTTTTTGTTCTCGTTCCCACGGCCTTCCAGAAGATCTAGGGATGTCATCTACATCATCTCTCAAATTAACAGTCTCCTGGGTGGGTTACGATGATCTTTCCCCATGCACACACTAGTAGGAAAAACTATAGCGAGACAGATGTTTGTATGACAAAGCAAAATCAGTTGCGCAAGTGAGTTTTGCGAAATGAAACAACAGCATTGTGGTGCAAGATTGGTGCCACTTTGCACGACGGAGGTCTTTGTCGCGCAACACAGTTTGCACAACGAAAAAAAGATACTCATCGTGCAAAGTTAGTAAGAAAACCGCGGGTAATTTTTTTTGGCTCAAAAAAAAAATGTGCGATGAAGTTTTTCCCGCGGCAACCTTGAGTGACATAGGCTTTGTCATGCAAAATTTGTTCAGTTTTTGGGTCAGTGCATGGTAATCACTGTTGGAAATGTGCCCTAAAACCAATCATATGATGATACTTTATGGACATTTCACATGTTAAACTAATCTAGTTTAATGTAAAGGGCAAAGATTATTGTTTGAGCCGTCTCATATAAATGTTATATGCTTAAACGATAAGTCCAAGGAATATGTGATTGGAAGAATGCGATCTAAAGAAGTTAGATTCATGAGACCATTCTTTCGTTGACACATCCTAAACGTTCCTGATCATAGGATTGTCAATTGGGCATTGACAGTCCGTTAAGATCAGTACGTGCTATGTCTTCTCTCAGGAAGAGTGACTAGTCTCAAGTCATTGGTGTGTGTGACATCAAGACAAGTGCGTAGGTGCTCAATAGAGAATGAGTTCACTGAACACGATCAACGAAGAGTTCTCATATTCATGTCACATGAGAACTCATGGTTGGGATAATGCAAATTAGTCTTTTGACCTGAGGCATCACAGTTGTCTTGTGGTTAGGTCCTTAATCTTTGATTATGTCAAAGTCACTCCATCAGGAGGGTGTCCACGGCATCGTTGGGGTTAAGCCACTTAGCCATGGAGGCAAGTGAATGCGCAACAAGGGATCTCTAACCTTCAAACTGTTTGAGGGAGAATACTCTATGATATGATTTAGAATCTCTGGCCAAAGTATGAATGAGATTTAGGAATGTGTTCCAAATCACATTCAAGATAATCATATAAGCACAAGACTCACATTGGATAGTAGACATGAATAAACTATCAAACCAAACAATGTGGTCAAGAGTATTGTATTAGAGAAAGACCGTATTGCATTTGTAATCCTAAAACTGAATAGGTTCTCCACCTCTTCTGATTAGCTTGGGTAACCATGACATGCTGCTAGGCGTCAACCATGGTTTGTGGAAGCCCTAAAAATGTATTATCACTAACGGGAGAATTGAAAGTAAGTTTCAATTCACAATCGATTTGAAAGAGTTTGAATCGCCCACTGCCTCGCTAAAAGGAACCTAATGGATCGTACACCGTGTAAGGTAGAGATTGAAGATTCAACGGAGATGAGTAAGAATAATTAAATGGTTTAAATATTTATGGCAAGGATTAATTAATATGATTATTAATCAAACGAATAAGTTCGTTACAAGACCACGGGATAGTTTTTGACCTTAAGGCCCAATGGGCTTCGAACGTCAAGTCCATTGACTTAAGTTGTATGACAACTTAATGAATAATGATTCACAAAGGCCCAAATAGCCCAATAAATCCCATATGGCCGGCCATTTAGAGGAGGGTAGTGAACTTGGCTTAATTGCAAGTTTGCCACTCCATTGTGAGGTGGTATAAAGACATCTTTATAGCCATTTCATCCTAAGGGTTTTCTTAGGAGTAAAGATGAGAACACAAACCTCCCTTTGCTCTCAAAGAGGCCGGCCAATCTAGAGGGGAACATCTAGCAATCTTACTTCCTCTAGGTCACTCATTTCTTCTTCAATCTTACCTTGGTGTGGAGACTTAGAGGTTCTCAATTTTGGGAACTTGGAGAAACCTTTTCATCCATCCAAATCCATGGATCTAAGATGCAAGGAATGAAGGCCCTCTCTTTGGGTGATTAGCCTTTGCTTATGCAAAGAGGAATCTACAAAGGTATTGATTTCTCAACTCACTTTGTTTTGAGTTGAGTCTTGGTTCACCTATCTACTAGGCTTTGAAGTTCATGGGTTAAGTTTTGTTTTTGAGTGCATATAAACATGATTCCGCCTTTTAATTGTTAATTGCATGTTGTTGATGTTGCTCAAATGAACTTGTTTTTTCACAAATTTTCCTTCAATCACTGGAGCACTTTGTGCGACAATGGCTTCGTAGTGCAAAGTCCAATCATTTTTTTAGTCAGAGCATTCAGTACATAGGTTTGTGCGACAAAGGCTTCATCACGCAAAGTCCCTAACCTTCCTATAAATAAGTACATCTACTATCTTTATTCTCACAATTCTATTTGTGCTCGAATGGAGGATAGAAAACGGGAGCAGAGAATGCCCTCTGGGCCCTAAGATATGAAGCAATATGTGGAGTTTGCGCATGTGATTGGTGTAACAATGCAGAATAATTGTCCTACTACTGAGTGGTGTTCTTGGAAATATGTGCCTGAGAATGTGAAGAAGATGGTGATGGATCAATTATTAGTAAGTGTGACAAATGTTGAAAATAATAATTTTGTGAAATTTTTTGTTATATGTTGGAATGAATTATTTGCATATATGTGTAACAATGTAACTATACCCTTGATGATACGAATGAAGAGTTGATAAAGTTGATGGAGGAGGAGTTGAAAGGAGGTTACAAGCAGTGGCGTTATGACGTGGAGCAGAATGGAGGACCAGCGAAACAGTAGTTTTAAATTTATGTTTTTGAGGACAATATTTAAATTTCAGGTTTTTTTTTATAGGTTATGTATTTGGACTTAATTAGGCTTTAATTCATGTTTTGTTGTTTAAATAATTGCATGGATTAATTCAATTTATTGAAGTTTATAATTATTTTTAGAATAAATATTATAACTGAATATTTGTTTGTAATTATGAAGTTTATGTAAATATAGATACTAAAGATGTATGTTTACTTAAACTTTATAATTTCAATTAATAACATTCGTCGCGCAAAACCCTAAAAAAACGTGGTTAACTTTACCGCCATATTTCGAATCTATATGTTTTGCATGACGAAACATTCGTCGCGCTAGGTGGTGAAACCTTGTGTGAGAAAAGCTTCGTCGCACAAAGGTCAATCAGTTTTTTGGTTAGAACATTTAGTGCATGTGAATAAGAGGAATTAGGACGGTATTTAGTGCAGATGTTTACGCGACAAAGGCTTTGTTGTGCAAAGTCCTTAACCTTCCTATAAATATGCGTTTCTGCTATCCTTATTCATCACAATTCATTTTGGAAACGCTTTACAATTTTGTAGATTATAATCAATTTGTTCTTTGGTTGTTGGTACAATGGCCGACGATGGTGTGCATTCGTCAAAGATAATGGATGGCGAAGGTTTGAAAAAAGGTTTGCGTTGTAAATTTTGCATTTTGTATAAAGTTTTTATTTAGCTTAAGTATTATGAATATATATTTTGTTGATAGACAAGAAGAAAAAAGTTGCGGTATGGGTCCAACATACTTATGGTGGGAGCCATTACCAAATCACTGCTGACGATTAATAGGGGTTGTGAAGTCAAATATGTGCACCAGCTTTTGGTCTGACGTTGGAACATTGGTGCCTGACAAATGTGTTGCGGATAGGGAGTCTTGGAGAGTCATCCCCGAGGAGGTGAAGATGCACATGATTGATGAGTTAGTTGTATGTGTTAAGTTATTAGTTAAATAATAATTATGTTTGAGACATTGACAAAAGTACCCCAAATCTGATGAAGGCAATCAATAACATGTTCAAGTCTCATTTGTGGGAGTGGAAGTTTGATAATCAACATGTGGCAGAACTAAAGCGAGAACCAAAACTACAAGCGAAGAAGTAGAATAGTGTTTTTTTATTTTTATTTTAGTGCTTATTTAATAATGAGATATGAGTTAAAACTTTTTGTTTATTATGAACGGTTGACTTAAATATGTACTTAATGTTTATTTTGAATAAAATTAATGCGTTTTAATAAATATTTATATTAATTAATTATGCATAAATGGTTTAATGAAATAAGTTCTTGATTTATTAAGTATTTATGTTGTTTGAAAAAAAGTGGAGGCAGCATGTTTTGCGCAACGGTGCTTTCGTCACACAAAGTCTTATCACTTTAGTGAATTTAATCAGAATGCAGGAAGGCAGAAGCTACAAAACAATTGTAGCAGCTACCTTCCTGTTGGAATTTCCAGCCTTTGAATTTGTGTTGTCGTTAATCTCAAAGGTATATTTTCTTAACTAACTTATTTAATTTCCATTCATTTAAATTGTGTTGTATGTAGTTTATAATTGTTGTGAGTTTATGTATTTGTATGCAAACATTTTTGTATGGTTGGACAAAAAAATGGTTTGCAATGTTCATATGAGCTTAGTTTCTCGTTTGAGAATTAGTTGGATTTCACGAATGGATGCGAAAGTATGACTGCAGTCCAATTAATTCTTGAATTGTCCCAAAATTTTGGATAGTTTGAGAATGCATAGTTACATGTTGTATTTTGCAGTTCACACACTAGAGTTCGAATGTGGGAAATTTGGTAGCATCTCTTTGCGTTCTTCGGCTGCATCATAGTTTTGTATCTATGTTATACACTTGAAGAACTGCAGGGAGATGCTCCTAAAGTTTTGCCACGATCAAACTCTAATGTGTTGGAACCATTACAACGCGTAACGGTGCCTTCTCGAATGAGATAGGATCCGTACCGGAGGCATAAGGTGGCATGTCATTATTGAAGTTGTTGTAACCCTTGTAAATTTTTTATGTTTGCAGGTGATATGCGTGGATACACAATCCTAACAGATGTGCTGATGATTATTTGGATGGAATAAATCAGTTCATTGATTTTGCAATTGCAAACAACTAAGGTTCAACTCAAATTAAGTGTCCTTATAGAAAGTGTAACAACTCAAAAATTGAATATTTTGAAACTGATTGACACCATTTAGTCAGAAATGGGATGATGGAGACCTATACTACGTGGAATCATCATGGAGAACAAATACAACATGCTTCATTCTCACACGTTACCCGAGCAGTGCAAACAATTTAATCGTTGTGGACCCAAATGAACAAATTATGGACATTATCAATGATGCTTTTCCAAACGCTAGTTCGAATACGAATGAGGAAGTAAAAGATAACATCCCTCCCACCATGGATAGTGAAGCATTTGAAAAATATGAAAAACTATGAAAAAGTGCCAAGCAAGATTTATACCCCGGTTGCAAATGATTTTTGGTGCTAAAGGCCATTGTTGAGTTAATGCCTGGCAAAATAAAGTTTCGTATGTTGAACTAGTGTTTTGATTACTTTTTAGGGATTTTCAAGAGGATGCTTCCAAAGGACAATTGCCTGCCTAAAGATCATAAAAGTGCAAAGAAGGTGCTAAGTGGTCTTGGATTGGGATATGAAAAAAATTCACGCGTGCAAAAATAATTGCATTTTGTTCTACAAAGAGAATGAAGTGTTGGATAAATGCCCTATATGTAATAAGTTGAGGTTTAAAATGACCTCTCAGGATAGAATAATGAAGATTCCACAAAAAGTTATGCGTTATCTCCCATTAAAGCCCAGGTTGCAGCGATTGTATATGTTGACGCACACTGCAAGTGACATAAGGTGGCATAAGGGCAGATGAGTGGATGATGATGTTATTAGACATCGTGCAGATGGAAAGGCCTAGAAAGAGTTTGATAGGTTGTACCCTGATTTTGCATGTGAGCCCCAGAATGTTAGATTGGAACTTGCGACCGACGAGTTTAATCCGTTCGAGGTTCTAAACCAAAACCACAACATTTGGCTAATCTTCGCAATTCCGTATAATTTGTTGCTTTGGAAGTGCATGAAAAAAGAATATATGATGATGACATTGTTGATAACGGAAGATCCGGGCACGTCTATTGATGTTTATTTACAACCGTTGGTCGATGAACTAGAAGAATTATGGGAAAACGGTGTTCCCACGTATGATAAATCTACTGGGAAGATGTTCACTTTGAGAAGAGAACAAAACGTTTGGTTGGCACGCGAGAAAAGTTTGTTACCTAGGGCATCGTAGATGGTTGTCGTGGGACCACGAGTGGTGTCAAAACAAGACAACCTTCTTCAACGACACAGAGCTTCGGCCAAGACCCAAAGAATGGTCCGGAGATGAAATTTTGGCTCAGGTGAATCGTTTGGATTTAGCTTCGTTGGGCAAATCCATAAATAGGACAAGACCAGACACACATCTGAACTGGACATATAAGACGAGGTTGTTCGAGCTCCCGTACTGGTCCAAATTAAAATTGAGACATAACATCGATGTAATACATGCTGAGAAAAATGTGTTTGATACACTGGTTAGAACATTACTAGACATCGAGGGAAAAACAAAGGACACAACAAAATCTCGAATCGATTTGGAAAAAAATGGGCATTAGGCCAGGTTTATGGATGACGAGGGATAGAGACATAGCCATAAAGAATTTGCATTGTTTTCGGTGAAACCAGATAAGAGGAAAGAGTTTTTGCAGTTTCTATCTTCTATACAATTTCCGGATAGGTATGCTTCAAACATCGGCCGTTGCACAAACGTGGATGGAGGCAAATTTTCAAGCCTCAAGAGTCATGATTGTCATGTGATACTTCAACGCCTTCTCCCAATGGGAATTCGACACCTCTTGCTAAAAGATATGGTTAAGCCGATTATGTTGTTGGTGAGATATTTTTCTCAATTAACTGCAGGATCTTTGCGCAAGTCCGATGTTAAACAGTTGTGCGATGATATTATTGAAGTGCTATGCAAGTTTGAACAAATATTTCCTCCAACTTTCTTCACAAGCATGATCCATGTCATGATTTACTTGCCAGATGTGGTGCTTCTAGCTAGACCCATCAACTATTGATGGATGTATCTGATAAAAAGGTATTTAATCGCCATAAATACTTTAGTTTGTGATGTATGTACGATTTGACTAATTTTACACGTTATTTTGTTTATTGATGCAGATTACTGAGTGAATTAAAAAAACGTGTATGTAACAGGGTAAAATCTGAAGGATCAATCGGGGAGGCATGGGTCGCATTTGAGTCGCTTACATTTTGTGCAATGTACCTACAAGACATTGAGACTACGTTTAATCGACAACAACATAATAATGACGGTGGTGTGAGAAGTGAAAAACTTTTTGTTTTTGCCTACATTGCACGACCCTTTGGTGAACCAATCAGAGGGGAGTCGTTTAACAAAATGGACATGGAGGTAACACATTGGTTTGTACTTAACAATTTTGACGAGACAATTACCTATCTCGATGAGCATGAAGAGTTGATGAAGTGGGAACATCCTGCACATTTATATGCTAAGAAGCATCATAAATTGTTTCCTCGTTGGTTTTATGAAAATGCAAGTTGTTCGTGTTTTGGGTTATTTGCATAATTGTAAATGGTAAACTAACATGTCAACTTTTTATCATTAATTTAGGTGAAGAAATTGAAGGACATGAATTCGCCCCTTACAATGAAGAATTGTACAACTTGGCTATTGGGCCCCTAAGCACAGAATTGTACTCCGGTTGTCATATAAATGGCAACAAGTTTTTGGCAGCTGATCGCGATGACAAGCTGTGTACGCAAAATAGTAGGGTACATGTCCCATGTGCGAGTGACATTGCAGACATTGATTTCTATGGAAAACTGACAAGTGTTGTGCAATTTCTTTACAAAGAGCGCTGTCAAGTTATCCTGTTTAAGTGTCGCTGGTTTAATACAAACCCACGTAGGGTTTGGGGTGTTAAGCGAGACGATGGTTTGCTATTGGTCAACACTAACAGATGTTGGTATAATGACGACTCGTACATTTTGGCAACGATAGCCAAACAAATTTTCTATATAGATGACCCTAAAGGCAGGAGGGGATGGAAAGTAGTTCCGAAGATTGAGCATAGAAGGCTGTATGATATTCCGATTGAGATCTTTCTGACGATGATGATTATGGTGATGTTGCTGACCAATAACTAGAGACTTCAATCGAACTTGGTGCAGATAAACTACAGGATATGACTATTGTACAAGAATGTATCAAGTAACTGGAGGTCCTGAAATCGAAATACTGATCGAATCCATTATGATTGACCAAGGGGATCTACCGCAATACAATGCACTCAAGCGCGAGAACGACAATGTTGACGTGACTACAGACAAGGAGGAATGAGAGTTTGAATCTGATGAAGGTGATGATATTTATTCTAGTTCAGACGAGGATTAATGAAAACTTGTGATGTAAATGTAATGATATTTATTGAATGGTATTTATTTTGTATACAAATAAAAGGTTCCTTTAAAATTTGTAAAAAATTAATTAAACAAAATAAATTAAATTTACAAATATGCGCAATGACGTTTTGGAAATTTTTGTCGTGTAAATATTTTAAAATTCATTTTTTCATTTAAAAGCTGGTTATGTGACGAAAATTTGAACACCCTCGTCATGCAAACATGTAAAAATTTTATTTTTTGGCCAAAATTGGGCGCATTTTTATTTCGAGGCCTTCTCACTCTATCTCTCTCTCATTCTCTGCATGCGAAGCTCAGTCTCTCCCTCTCTCCCTCGATTCTGTCCAAACTCACTCTCCTCTCTCTCTCAATTCTCTCCGACTCTCGCTCTTATCACTCATTATCTCAGTCTCTCCCTCTCTCGCTCTTTATGTTTCTCGGTCTCTCTGTCACTCTCCCCAGAAAATAGGTGAATAATTTAAATATTTTGAAGCAAGGCAATCAATGGGCCTATAAATGAACAAAAAAGGTTTGAACAAAACTGAAAACCGCTATAAACTTTCAAAACACAATCACAAATTTGAAATGAACAACTAGGCTTGCTGAACTAACACATGTACATTGACATCAGAAAACAAAACTATGGGTCACATATGTGTTGGAAATGTACCCTAAAATCAATCATATGATGATACTTTACGGACATTTCACATGTTAAACTAATCTAGTTTAATATAAAGGGCAAAGATTATTGTTTATAGCCGTCTCATATAAATGTTATATGCTTAAACGATAAGTCCAAGGAATATGTAATTGGGAGAATGTGATCTAAAGAAGTTAGATTCATGAGACCATTCTCTTTCTTATACATATCCTAAAAGTTCCTGATCATAGGATTGCCAGTTGGGCATTGATAGTCCGCTAAGATTAGTACGTGCTATGTCTTCTCTTAAGGAGAGTGACTGGTCTCGAGTAATTGGTGTGACTGATACTAAGACAAGCATGTAAGTGCTCAATAGGGAATGAGTCCACTGAACATGATCAACAAGGAGTTCTCATACTCATGTCACATGAGAACTCATGGTTAGGATAATGCAAAGTAGTCCTTTGACCTGAGGCATCATAGTTGTCTTGTGGTTAAGTCCTTGATCTTTGACTATGTAAAAGTCACTCTGTTAGAGGGTGTCCACAACATAGTTGGGGTTAAGATACTTAGCTATGGAGGCAAATGAATGCACAACAAGGGATCTCTAACCTTCAAACTGTGTAAGGGAAAATACTCTATGATATGATTAAGAATCTCTGGCTAGAGTATGAATGAGATTTAGGAAGTCGTTCCAAATCACATTCAAGGTAATCATATAAGTAAATGAATCACATTGGATAGTAGACATGAATAAACTATCAAACCAAACAATGTGGTTAAGAGTATTGTATTAGAGAAAGACCGTATTGCATTGTAATCCTAAACTGAAAAGGTTCTCCACCTCTTCTGATTAGCTTGGGTAGCCATAACATACTGCTAGTGTCACTTATGGTTTGTGGAAGCCCTAAAGGTGAGTAATCACTAAAGGGAGAATTGAAAGTAAGTTTCAATTCACAATCGATTTGAAGAGTTCTAATCGCCCACTGCCTCGCTAAAAGCAACCTAATGGATTGTACACCGAATAAGGTAGAGATTGAAGAAACAACGGAGATGAGTAAGGATAATTAAATGGTTTAATTATTTATGGTTAGGATTAATTAATATGTTAATTAATCAAACGAATATGTTCATTATAGACCTCGGGTTAGTTTTGGGCCGTAAGGCCCGATGGGATTTGAATGTCAAGCCCATTAACTCAAGTTGTATGACAACTTGAAAGCCCAATTAACCCTGAAGGCTGGCCACATTAGAGGATGAAGGGTTTTGGTTCTTTTGTCACTTAATTGAAGGGACTATATAAAGAATTTTATAACATTTCATCATTAGGGGTTTCTTTTGGAGAAAAGATGAGAACACAAAGCCCTCTTTTCTTTCTAAGAGGCCGGCCACCCTAGAGGAACATAGCTAGCAATCTTCCTTCCTCTAGGTCACTCATCTCTTCCTCAATGCTCACCTTGGTGTGGAGACTTAGAAGTTCCCTATTTTGGGAACTTGGAGAATCCATTCATCCAGACTCCTCCAAGAAATCCATGGAGCTAAGAAGTAAGGAATGAAGGCCCTTTCTCATGGGTGATTAGCCTTTGCTTATGCAAATAGGATTTAACAAAGGTATAAGATTTCTCAACTCACTTTGTTTTTGAGTTGAGTCTTGGTTCACCATAACTACTAGGCCTTGAATTTCATGGGTAAAGTTTTGTTTTGGAGTGCATACAAGCATGATTTTGCCTTTTAATTGTTAATTGCATGCATAGATGTTGCTTAAATGAACTAGTTTTGACAAATATATTCTTCAATGTGCACGTTAACAAAAACAATGTTTGCTTGAACTTTCATGTTGTACATAATAAACACTAACAAGCTTATTGAAAAGGACCACACAACCAGCAAACAAAGGCAATCTTTTATCATGATGTCGTTCTAAGAGTTGTACCTTTCCTTTTTCAGACATGGTCAAATGTTGGTCAAATCTTGACCTCTTTTGTTTACCATAAACTCTTTTTGCCTCGTAGGTGCATTATCATTGCTCTAATCTTCGATCATATATGAATCAACTTTTCCATTGTTTCGCCTAACATTGATCAGTTTACCTCAGTTCTATGGTAAGAGCGCGTGAGCGCACGCGCGCGCGCACACACACACATATTAATACTTACCTTCAAGTAGAGTAAGTACATGCATGCCCTCTTCCATCATTCATCGATTCCTTGCAAGTTGCATTGTCTTGCAAACTATTTCTCAATACAAGGTTTATTGACTGCATACTTCGTTGTTTTGGAAGAGCTCATCAGTTCAACTGACCAACAAGGTGAACCTTTTCCGAGGTTGAATGTAGTGTTTCCCTGCATCTGCATGTTTTGTCATTTTAACTTTTCTTTTTCATGTTTATCATATAGGTTTGCATAAGGCATGTAAATAGGTTATATATATAGGTTTGCACATTTAATATTTAGGCATGTGGGATACTATAGATGTTCCTATTGTGCATGAATATATATTTTGCGTGTGCATGGGTAATTTGATAATTTGATCCTTCTTTAATGGTATTAATGAATTTAAAGATATATCTTATTTTGCTTCAAGGTTAAGATATTCTTTAGTATATCTAAACCAGATTAAAGTAGTGGAGTGTAACTTTTATATTAATTGTTTTTGTAGATATCAAACTTAATTTCAAACTGCTGGGCAGCTAGTAGGGTGAGGCAGACACCTTATCCAGCAAGTAGTGCTGTTACCACCTCCCCATTTGATATGGGCATGACAGGTGTCCCTCCGGTCACGCCTTTGGGTCCAACGGTGTCTACAGCTCCTACATCATCGACTTCTTTGGTGACGCATCCTGTACTAAGTGCCCGACGGACTCATCAACGGACATGGAGTTCTGAGGAGGCTGAGCGGTTTGGTGAGGCTTCCTTTGTCCATGGAGAGGGGTCTCAAACAGGTAATGCATCTTTCTCATAGTATAATCAAAATTTTGAAAGTTTTTTTTGTTGTTGTGAAAATCGAAGTTTTAAATTATTTGGTTTTTCAGGTAGGTTCATAAAAAGTGATTAATTACAAAATACTGTCAAAGAGGATACTGAAATATGTTGGTGGATGACAAAATAAGATCCCCAATCTTGTTTAGAAAAAGTTGGTTGATAAATTCTTTGGTTATACTCTTAAAAAGTCATCTTTCTTATTCTTTTATTTTCTCATTAGTGAAAATCTTATTATATTTTTCAAATTACGAATATGGTTTGTTAAAATTACAAGGAGACGAGACTACTCACATTGATATTGTTCTCAACTTACATAGTTACATGTGCAATCCAATATTTGTGTAGTTTCTTGAAAATACTTGATACAAGTTGTAAATTTTGTTTTAAAGTCCCCAGTTGGTATAAACTATTGGACTTGTTGGGTGAATGTGTTATTTTTGTTGTTATATTAACTACAAGTTTTAGGAAATGTAATAGTTTTAGGGGAGGTTTTGCCGAATTTTTGGTAGAAAATAGAATTCGTCTAATGTTTACGTTGTTTATTTGGTGGTTCAAAAAAAAAAAAAAAAAAAAACAGAGGCCCATGACTTCTGAAGATGTCACAGACCACTCGCACCACGACTAAGAAGATCACCATTACGTAGAATCCTCGACATCGTGTGGTAGCAACAAATGAGTAGCATAGTGCGTTGGCCAACAACATTGCCTCAGTTATCAGGAATCATTGCCCCCTCCTGTGGGAGTCATGGAAAGTTGTCCCTCCTAAAGTCAAGTTCATGAATTATCGGTAAGTATTTTCAACTTGAAATACTAAATTATTATTAAAGTATACAAATTATTATAAATTTTAACTACTATTTATTTGTTGAGTTTTGCAGCATCACTATGAGCTCATGAACCTCGATGCCAATCAAAACTAGTACATCAACAACCTTTGCGCCAGTAGGTTCACACAATGGAAGAGCAACCTCCACAAGCATTATGAGAAATATAGTAGTCTAGAGGCCGCTTTAGCAGTTGGGTGCCCTATAGATTTGGTGGACCACCGAGATGAATGGGAGTGGCTTTGCGGCTATTTTCAAGGCGAAAAATACCTCATAAGTATAATATATATTTCAATACTATTTAATCAAATTTTTTTTATATTTTTAAATAATATGTTAATTTTTTTCATTAATTTGTTATAAATATCTAAAAACTAATACGTTTTTTTAATTCAACAGAAAAAAGTGAAGGCAAACTTGATCATTCGGTCGAAGAAGAAACTTCTTCACCACTCTGGCTCACGACGTTTCTCTTATAGGTTGGAGGAACGATGTAAGGTAGCCGTATATTTATTCTAAGTTTTTATTCTTTTTATTCTCTATTACATATTTGGTTATCTATGTGTTAATATTTTATTTTATTTTTTTATTCCGGGGGGTCAAAGATTTCTGAGATTGACATGTTCAAGGAAATGTACATTCAACCCAGGGATAAGCTAACGGAGCAACTTCATGTAAGTTATTTCCATTTTTTAATATTCAATTAGTATTAATATTAATTACATGTATATTAAAACTAATTTGTTCAAGTCCACCATGGTGGAGAAAGGCCAGATCGTCCTGGAGGAGGTGGCTTCCCAGCTTCCCCTAGAAACCTCGATCGAGGAGGTATTTTCTCTCTGAGGATGCCAGTTTTCATATCATGACGGACACACTCGATCAGACCCTCGGTCGTAGGCATCAAAATGTTCAGTGGGGGCTTGGGAAAGCCCGCATTTGGGACCTATCTGCCTCATCCTCCAGGAAGAGAACAAAAGAGGTCGAATCGCTAACATTTGAAGTGGCAGACCTAAAGGAGCAGATTGCCGCCCAGCAGTCTCAGCTTGCAGCCCAAAGTAGTTTGATGAACCAAATTTGTCTCGCCTTTCAAGTCTCTAGCATTCGGTTCCTCGACGTTGAACCACCACCAGCAACGACTTCACAGCCCCCCACCACAACAGCTCCGACCTCCCAGTCCCCCCCTCCGGGCAGCAGCTACGACTTCCCATCCCCCAAACGCAGCAGCAACACCACCAGCAGACGATTGTGATGCGAAGGACTACATATTCTAGTTTTTTATTTTTTTATTTTTATTTTTATTTTTTTTAAATTGTTTTCAAATTTTAAAATATTTCCTTTTGTTGGATGTACATTTTCAATAATTTTTTAATTCAATATTCTTCTTTATATTTTCTATTTTTAATTTCATTAAATTAATTTATACATAAAACAATATTATCAACGTTTAAAAGGAAAAAAAATAAATAATATTTTAAAAAATTACTTTTAAAATCTAACTGCGACGACCTTATGTCCGTCATGCAAGGGTCTGGGGGTTGAACCCAAGTTTCGTCGCTTGGAGTATCACGCGCAATGAACACTCATTCGTTGCTCATAGTTTCATGCAACGACCACCTAATCCATCGCGCAACATTAATTTCATGGAACGAAGCACTGTCCACCGTTGTACAACGTCTGACGACACAAGCTTTGAGTGGCAGAATTTGCATGACGTCTTCTTCGCCGCCCAATGTTTTCGGCGACCATATTTGCCTTTGAGCGACAAATGTTGTAAGATCCCACATCGCCCAGGGGAGTGATCCTTATATGTATATTCCCATCCCTACCTAAAACGAGGCCTTTTGGGAGGTCAATGGCTTCAGATGGGAACTCCGAAGCCATTGAGCTCCCGAAAGGCCTCGTGCTAGGTAGGGATGGGAATATACATATAAGGATCACTCCCCTGGGCGATGTGGGATCTTACAATCTACCCCGCTTAGGGACCCGACGTCCTGGTCGGCACACCATGGCCAGGGTTAGGCTCTGATACCAAATTGTCACATCTCAGCCCGGGGTCCACCACATCCCGGGCCCGCTCCACCACCGTAGCACGATGTTGTCCATTTTGGGCCCCAACCACGCCCTCATAGTTTTGTTTCTGGGAACTCACACGAGAACTTCCTAGTGGGTATACCAAACGGACACACCCTGACCTAGAAAGTCCACTTGGACCCTGAATCGAGTTGTGCTGGCCGACACCTGAAAGGTGACGAAGCCATAAAATATGATAGAGTGTAGAAAAAGGTGAATAAATTTGAACCTAAAAATTTTAAATACCAGAATGCATTGTGAGAGGGAGCGAATCCATTTCACACATGACGTCAGAGCATAAATAAGGTACAAATGTGTGGGTAAGAATCATACCCTCAGAAGTATCTATCAATACTAAGATTCGCCACAGATCCTTGTCGATACAAACTCAACAACTAAAACTTGGAGAGCACCAAACAGAGAGTGTGAGTGAGCAATAAAACCAAGCTTCCCAAAGTTATTACCTCTCTAAAAGTCATGCCCCTTAATGTAAAACCCGTATCGTTTTCCATAAGACAAAACAACATATATACATATATCCAAACCATACTAAAAAATGGCCAAAACCACGGTTTTCCATGTCCATTAACTCCACCATGCGTTAATAAGCAGGCCAAATGAACTTAATATTTACAAAATGATATATTAGTCAGAGTCATCTTATGTGACATGTACGACTGCACCCATATCTCATCAATCATGGCTAGCATATAAGTCGGAGTCACCTCTTGTGACTTGTATAACTTATTCATATCTTATCAATCATGGCTAGCATATAAGTCGGAGTCACCTCTTGTGACCTGTACGACTTATCCATATCTCATCAATCATGGCTAGCCAATAACTCAATAACATGCTAGCTAATAGCTCAATAAGTATACCTGCACACAAGTCGGAACCACCTAAAGTGGTTTGTACGACAAGACTGGGTGTAAATAAATACGCTCAAGTGCTACGATCACGTGAAGACTATGCAAATAATCGCGGGTCACCTACGAGTCGGAATCACCTAAAGTGGTCTGTACGACAGGAATGTGCACCTACCTTGGATCTAAGGTGAACGTAAGGTGCGGGAGGTGAACATCACGTGAAGGACTGCGCCCTGGCCACGGACGGGAGCACTAACACCGAGGTGCAGGTTTATGAGCTATAATATATCTCAACACAATCATACTCACTACCATCACTATCATCAACATGTACTCACCTGAGGCTTACCTGGGCGTTTACGGTGTCATTTAGCACTTCAAAGCATTCACAATAGTTAGGTTCAGGTAATATCCATATAATATGCCATGATGCAATCTAAACCTAAACATTTCATGATATTCCCATAATATATAATACGGCGTAACATGAACAATCAATAACACCCTACTCCCAAACTATTTACTTTTGAGAGTAATCATCAGTGATAAGCCCAATTAGACACTAATTAAATTAACTATCATTACTTACCTTTCCTTACTTCAATTTCTTGATTCTTCACGCATTGATTTATGATCAACATTTAATCACCAAATCATAAAGCTAAAACTCACACTTCCCACCAATGTCCCTCACATTGCTCAATTCACTAAACAAGGCTATTGTCTCAATTATTTAATCTCATTTATTATATGGCTGCATCTAACGTCTTGTTAGACTGCCTACGTACCCTAAACAAGGATCAAGCCATTCGTAGTTCGCAATGATTAATTGTAGGTAACAAGCATAGATCACTTTAGAAGTGTTTGTGGAACTATCAATTATATGCCTATGAAAGAAAAAGACCCACTCACCTGGAGTCCACACTATGATTATCTTGCACGCACATCGAGACATCACGATCTATCGTCGCCTGTGACCAATTATCAAATCACGTCTCAAAGTTCTTACCGATAGAATACATAATTTACATAAAACATATCCTTAAGGACCTTCAAGAATAATTTGAGACCCATTGACCAAAAGTCAACCGTCGATCTTTGATCGATAGTAGGATCTACAACCCTGTATAACTCGATTCGGAAGATCCGCATATCAGATTTCCAATCCGTAACTTTCAAAGATCCACATTATGATTCTAGAATAACATACTAAAATTTTATTACGATCCAACGGTTGGATCCTCGCCAATTCCCAAAATTGATTAGCGGTTAATGTTTTATTTTATGAACTTACAAATCCAATTCGAAAAGATCTATACGTCGGATTCCATGATGGGTGACCCACTGGGAAGTTCTCGTGTGAGTTCCCAGAAACAAAATCGTGAAGGCGTGGTTGGGGCCCAAAGCGGACAATATCGTGCTATGGTGGTGGAACGGGCCCGGGATGTGGTGGACCCCGGGCCGGGATGTGACAAATGTCCCTTCGACGCCCAAGTAGTTACGTTTAGTAGTGACACCATGTAGCTCTTCCCACTTCGAGCTGTTCCAAGCATGATGCAACTTTAGTGATTTTTTTTTATTACCATTATGAAACATGGTCAATTCAAGGCCAGCCTACAAATAAATAAGGGTGACTTTGGATGCGGTCCCTAATTATCAACGTTCTTTGGCTAACTTGTTGGTTTTCAGTTTTTTATTGAAGTCCCTGAAATTAATGCAATAATTCATTTCTATGTAAATATAAATTTTAAATTAAAATTTGATATTTGCAGTTACTTATATTAATAAGATTTTAAATAAAATCCACGATTTGTGGGATTGAAAATATTAAAAGATAAATTATACTTATATAAAAAAAGTATAATTTACAAGTTATACTTAAATAAAACCCATGATTTGTCATTACTTATATTAAAGGCATTTTACATACAAAAAATTGGTGCATTTGTATAAAAATGTGGGTTTATTTTACATACAATACATTTTACACAAAAAGGTGGTACGTTTTATATAAAAGAATGGATACATTTTGTATAAAAAAAACAACGGGTACATTTTAGATATATATATATATATATATATATATATATATATATATATAACAATGGGTACATATTAGATTAAAACAAATAAATAGGTCTTACATTAAAAAAATGAGTACATTTTACATGAAAAAAATGGTACTTACAAAAAAAAAATAAAGGTACATTTTACATATAACAAAGCAATACATTTTTAAAAGATGAATGAGTACATTATGAGAAAATTTTGGGTACAAATAAAATGTTAAAAAAATATGAGTACAAATAAAAGTTTGCAAAATATGGACCCAAAAAGAACTTAATATATGGGTACAAACTAAAACTGAAAAGAAAATTGGTACAATTTAAAAAAAAAAGGTTGCAAATTAAAAATGGGTACAAACTAAAAATAAAAGTATATGATACAAAATTTAGCCATTAATATAAATATATCAAATGTAATGTTTCTAACACTAAATGAGTATATTTAGAAATAAAATTTAATTATTTTGACACGTAAAATATATTATTATTAAAATATGAGGGCGTGGTCGAGGCCCAAAGTGGACAATATCGTGCTACGGTGGAGTCGGGCTCAGGATGTGGTGGGGGCCCGGGCCGGGATGTGACAATCCAGGCTCTTGCTCTGTTTAAATATGTTTCACTCCTGACCTAATTTAACCAAATTCAAGGAAATAAGGAGATATACAAGATACATGCCTCATTTTAAGGTAAAGTTTGACTCGTTTTCTAACTTATTTGCAAACTATAAGTGTAGGTTGACGATTTTCTTCTCTGTTATTATTTTTAGGATTGTATTGGTACCATAGATGGAGTACATGTTGAGGCTTCAATACCACCTCTGGATCAAGTTCCATACATTGGTAGGAAAGGAATGTCGACTCAAAATGTTATGGCTGCATGTAACTTTGACATGCAATTCACATTTGCTTATGCCGGATGGGAAGGCATTGCACATGATACAAGGGTTTTTCTATCCATGCAACGGAATCCAAATTTAAACTTTTCTAAGCCTCCAACTGGTAATCTTCATACTTATTATAAAAATTTACATACTTGCTTTGTATAATTATTACAATACAAAACAAAATTTTCAATTTTCAGGAAAATATTACTTGGTAGATGCCGGGTACCC
Organism: Pyrus communis; assembly: GCF_041283825.1. Classification (NCBI taxonomy): domain Eukaryota; kingdom Viridiplantae; phylum Streptophyta; class Magnoliopsida; order Rosales; family Rosaceae; genus Pyrus; species Pyrus communis. Next base: position 6,675,879 of record NC_142574.1, on the reverse strand, counting down.
ACAAACGAGAGGTTATTTGGGACCATATAAAGGTGAAAGATATCATCTCTTGGATTTTCATAGAGGTGTCGAACCAATGGGTCATAAAGAGGTATTCAACCACATGCATTCTTCTCTTAGGAGCATCATTGAACGAACTTTTGGGGTATGGAAGAAAAGATGGACAATTTTACGGTATATGCCTAATTACCCATTCAATAAGCAAGTGAAGATTGTCATTGCTACAATGGCTCTTCATAACTACATACAGAGGTATTCTCAACGTGATTGTCATTTTGATGACCCCAGGGACTTTTGTGAAGAGAGTGATAATAGTGATGATGATGATGAAGAATACCAAAATTATCAAGTTGAAGGATCACATGAGATAGAAGCATTAAGAAATAGAATAGCGGCAAGTTTGATGAATGCATCTAATCAGACGACTTTCAAGTACACTAACAATATTGTACTAATGAATCCTAGCTATTCAGTCTAAAATGTCTAAAATATTTCAACTGAAGTAGTTTGTCATACTAATTAATATTTAAGATGAAGTTTATAAATATTTTTCTTTTAAAAATATAAATATTTTTCTTTTAAAAATATAAATATTTTTCTTTTAAAAATAAAGTATATTTAGTGTAAGATCCCACATCGCCCATGGGAGTGATTCTTATATGTATATTCTCATCCCTACCTAGCACAAGGTCTTTTGGGAGCTCACTGGCTTCGGTTTCCATGGGAATTCCGAAGTTAAGCAAGTAGCGCGTGAGAGCACTCCCATGATGGGTGACCCACTGGGAAGTTCTCATGTGAGTTCCCAGAAACAAAACCGTGAGGGTGTGGTCGGGGCCCAAAGCGGACAATATCGTGCTACGATGGTGGAGCGGGCCTGGGATGTAGTAGACCCCGGGCAAGGATGTGACAATTTGGTATCAAAGCATAAGTTGGGCAATATTGTATTCATCACACGCATGATGTGAGCATTCTTGGTTTTGAGTTATAATCACACCTGTTATTTTCTGGGAAATTATACAGCTGTTACAGCGAGGGGTTACTGCCTTTGGTAATTGAAATTGATTTGAAAAGTTTTGTTTCACTCACTCACATTTTCTATTTTTGCACCCCTCCAGGTTCTAACAGCAGAGTTCCGTATCGACGAGGATTCGTGGCACTTTTCAGTACAGATGTCTTCTTATGATGGTATAATCATTATCTTTCCTTACTCTACTATACCTATGCTCTGTATCACGCGTGAAATGGGTCCAAACCCGCTCATCGCGTACTCGTGTACTTAAGCACTTTTAGGTTTTAATTATTCACATTTTATACATTATCACACTTTATGGCTTCATCACCTTCCAAGTGTCAGCCAGCACAACTCGATTCGGGGTCCTAGTGGACATTTCGGGTCGGGGTGTGTCAGTTTGGTATCAAAGCCTAATCATGGCCGTGGTGTAACGACGAGGATGTCAGGCCCCTAAGGGCCGTGGATTGTAAGATCCCACATCGCCCAAGGGAGTGATCCTTATATGTATATTCTCATCCCTACCTAGCACGAGGCCTTTTGGGAGCTCACTAGTTTTGGGTTCCATGGGAACTCCGAAGTTAAGCAAGTAGAGCGCGAGAGCACTCCCATGATGGGTGACCCATTGTGAAGTTCTCATGTGAGTTCCCAGAAACAAAACTATGAGGGCGTGGTCGGGGACAATATCATGTTACGGTGGTGGAGTGGGCCCGGAATGTGGTGGAGCCCGGGCCGGGATGTGACATTTAGTAATTCACCTTTATTTGTTAAGAAAATTAAATTAATGGCACATCTAGTATTGTACCCTTTTTGGGGATTTCACACAGTCACAGTTGTTTTACATAAAAGTTTACCAAACACTATAATACAACCTTTTTTTTCCAAAAGCACTCTTACAAAAAAGTTTACCATACTCTGCTGCTTATTCTCACAGCACAGCATGAAGCAATTTTTTTTCAAATCACAACAATATCAAACCAGCCCTTATATTGCTCCCTGATACTGCTAGCAAAGCTGGCCTCCAAGTAGTACATTCTTAGTGAATGGTCTTGAAACGAGATTTAATAACAAACCCGTGTTGTAGCTTAGTGGAAGCCAATGGATATTGAGTTGGTACAATTTGATGACACGATCCCAAAATACTTCTAGAGAATGATTGTTGTCCGTAACACCATCCTTAGAAATCGCAATCCAAGCCTCACATAAAGCTTCATCTTTGACATCTTCAAAAAAAAAAAATTAGGGAGAAAGAAGGATATAAAAATTATACGAGAAGAAATTAATTTTGTGTAGATGAATGAACAGATGCATGAGTATACTTTGGATAATTTTTAAAGTGGATGTGTTCTAAATAATTTGTTTTATTATTTTGACAATTGAATCTAAATTTCAGGTTTTGGATATTTGTTTTTACTGTTGGATTTGAAAAAAAAAAAAAAAGAACTGTTATATCAAAATAAAAAGAATTTAAAAAAAAATAGGATTTTAATCTGACCGTTGATCCACCAACTGTTCAAAAAAGGGCTCACTATTGGAAGGCTGGGTCCCTTGCCACTTGGAGCCCAGCTGTCAGCCACCTGGGGCTTGTCCTCTGCCGTTTGTTTTTTTTAAAAGCTAGGGCCCCAAAAATTTGGGAAATAGAAACTTAAATTTTGAGTTTTAATTTGGGTCCAAATCAAATTTTTTGGGTTTATGGCTCACATTGGATTGCATTTATTAAATTCAAATCAAAATATTTGAGTTTGGGTCTTGCCTTTGGATCTGGCATTTAGCTCTTTCATATTGCCTCTCGAAGGATCAATATATTACTATATCCTCACTATTCTCTTGCAGTTGGGTACCCACGTAAAGTTTCCAATCAAATTCCAATTATACTTCCTTGAACTTTAAATTGATGATCATGCAACTTGTTATTGGGTCACAAAAGAGTTATGTTATAATATGACTAAACGAGGAAACAATAAAACCAAGGAGATAAGGCAATCAGGATATCATTCATGTATCATAAGGGTAACCACATTATGTTATATCAGACTATGAGAGGGACTAATATGCAGATAATTTGAAGCTAGAAATTTATTTAAGATAATATATATAATAATTGTGTATGTTGGAAAAAATAGAATTTAAGTGCTATATTCAATTACAAAAAAAAAAAAAAAAAAAAGAAGAAGAAATAACTCATGCAAGTAAAAATACAATTTAATGCATACTAATAAACAAAACATAATCCTAATGCACATGAAATTGGATTAGAAAAACCTAAAAACTATGGTTGAGTCAAGAAGTTGATTCTTTTTCCTTTTTACGCCCCACTACAATGCTTATAGTTGATCAGCGCTTGTGTCCAATGACACAACAACCACCTTCTTAGGGTAGTAACACCAAATCGTAAGGCTCCACAAAACCACGATTGTCTTGAACTCTCTCAAAGACTCACTATGACTCATATGAACTTGTATGACATTGTTAATTTAATTGTCTTATGACTCAATGTTATGAGGTCTTATATAGATGCAAAAGTTACTCTTCAGAATAATTGTGTTTTTCTTAAAGAGTCAATAGTTGCATCTCTTCAATAAAAACAAAGGTTGCACCCCTTCTCTTTAATTAAACAATCACAACCTTCATTCACATAAAATTATTTAATCATTCTTAATTAAAATTTTCAACAAAGTATTATTAAGGTGTAAGCGCCTGTGGCAATTTACCATGTGAATAACTTACTCTAGTATCATAAAGAAAGTTGTTTCAATTCTAAAATCAATTGAGGATAGGTGGAGATGCCCAACATTATTGAAACTTTAATTATGAAGGGCTTCAAGGATGATACGCATCTATCTACCCAAAGTGTGGATTTGCTCAATCACTCCTTGACATTGATCAATACTTTTGTAGGAGGATTTATTTTCAGGAATGAATATGTTATTTGGGATTCACCTTATCAAATTGTTTCATACTAATTTGAATGACTTTTCATTCCGATTATATAATAATTTGTATGATCAAGATATATTATTTTCAAAGGAGGATATGTGGATTCCTTCATGGGAGGATGTAAGTGTTATCCAAAAGGAAATTAGATAAATTTTTAGTAATAATATACAACAAATTAGTAATTTGCGTAATATGTTTCTTGTTTCTTTTTTTATTGGGTTTTTGTCACAAATGGTTCCTAAAAATTTGATTCAAGCAATAAAAATAGTCCCTGAGTTTCAAAATTGATCAATGTTGTTCCTGAGATTTAGTGTCGCACATCAAAATACTTAATTTATCTTAATTTCAAGTCGGGGTGTGCGCGTGCGTGCACACACGCACACTATATACGTACATACATACATACATATATATATATATACATACATACATATATATACATACATACATACATACATACATACATATATATATATATGCATCAGCAGTAGGTAAGATCGGGGTTAGGACGGAACGACACAAGCTAGCAAAGAATGAGATGGAGCACCATATACAAGTTGAAGGATTTTGTGCCTATTAACATTGGGAACACGCGCATGTGTTTTTGTGACTCTTGTAGAGAGTGACAAAGATCTTCTCGTATACGTATATATGGCCAACTTGGTCTCCGTCCCCCAATCACCTAACCTCCTAACCCTAAAATACTCTTATTTGATGCTACAAATCCAATACAAAAATTCTCTAGTTTCAACCTTATGATGTCATTTAGGCCTTCAATGTCCTCCTTCCCATTAATTATCGAAAACCATTCATGTGGTAATGTCGAGACTTCGTTTTACTTTTAATAATATTAATATGACTGTCACCCAAACCCTAATCCAAACCAATGGGTTTCCTTCTCTGTGTCTTTTTTTTTTTTTTCTTTTTTTTTTAAAGAGCACAAAGCATCAACTCAGCTGGCGGAAGCGCGCATTCATTTCAAACTGTTTGTAATAAATAAGATCCTGAATTTGCTCTAATTAAATATAAAGATCCCAACCAGTGCGGGCTAGTGGCTAAGATATGTCTGTGATATCATTTCCTTTTACTCTTCGATCTAGAGAGGGAGAGGGAGAGAGAGAGAGAGAGAGAGAGAGAGAGAGAGAGAGAGAGAGAGAGAGAGAGAGAGAGATGATATGATATGATATCTATGGTTACTCGATCTATTCTTAAGCTAGATGGAATCTTAATTTTGGAATTCTGATGATATATATAAATATGATCGTGTATATATTCTTGATTAAAAGTTTCTCTGGCAGTCTTACATATTGACACCCATCAGGCCGTACTTATTCCTATTCTCATAGGGAGGGGTCGATATACCGTTATTGCTTGACATGTTTCAATATGTTGTTCTCTTTCCATGTCCTCCGATAATTGTCCATTGATGAATTAATTCTTTCAAGTACAAGAGTGGATGGGCAGACTTAGATATGTTTTCTTGCAAATCTTACCTGCATATTCTCTTCGCTTCAATGTAAATGCATTTTCAGAAAGGACTAGAGAATGTGTAGTTGATGATCTTTTTTCACTTCAATAACCCAAAACTTGATTTAAAGTAGCCTTTTAATTCATGCCTGGCAATTCTTGACCCAAGCTGTAACAACTTATTCCGAGCTGAATCTGACAAATGGCTACTTACGATTTATGCTAAGCTAAACATTGAAAATCTGAGTACTCTTGACTGACCAAAGCCCTAGCTAGCCTGTTTCGTCGCGAACTTGATACAAGATAGACCAACAAAATGCATCAGATAGATTAAATGTTGCTATTTGGACGACACTTTTCTGATCACTTCTTTAACACAAGTGAATTTCACTTACATATGTGGGGTGTACTTAGGAGTGCAAGTTGGATAGGAAATTCCAACCCAAATTGAAAAAATTCCGTTTCGAGTCCGAACATTTTCGATTGTGAAAAATTCCAACAAATTTGGATGGCAATTAGAATGTACATATCTGATCCGAGTTTCCGATTCGAACTTTCCTAAACTTAGTACTATAAAAAATTACTATATACTATTATTTAACCATGTTTATCGTTAGTTTTAGTCTAAAACTGAAAATTTTTTGCACGACTTGTAGCCCAACATGAAACAATACGAAAATAATAAGTTTAAAGTCAAACCTTTAACAAGTCGGGCCGTTATTAGGCCACAAGTTAAGAATCCATTAAGTTAACCAGTATGACATGTAAATGCTTGTTTGCTAGGTCTACACATTGGGCATAACAATTTCTCGAATGACCCATTAACCCGACACAAAACGATATAACCCATTAATGATTCAGGTTGTTATCACTCACCTGTTATGAATCTGTTAAAATGATGGGTTTGGCACGGCATAATCAAATAAGATAACTGGTATCATACGAAATAAACATGAACACGACAAACACAACCGGTTTGTCAGGTCTAGTTTTAGATATGTTTTATTTCTTTTTTTGTATGTTAATTCATACTATTATTAAGTTAAAAATGAAGGGTATAATCATATGTACTATTTTAATTTGTCTATGATTTTATGTCATACACATATGTAACTGCTTGTAAACATACTTATATACTACTAATTAGAAGCATACACAAATACCTAGCAAAAATTCAGAAAAAAAAAATATTAAATGGTAGACGGATAAAAATTTTAAAATTCAAAATCTTGCAAAATGCTGGAAATCTCAATTATGTTCTGGAAAATTCAATAAGTTCTAATAATTTGGAACAAAAAATTGATTCCAAAACTTGGCATTGGAATGCTTGTTTCCGATCCGACCAAAAATCATCATTACATGTACTCCTATTGGTATTGGAATGCTTGTTTCTGTCATTTTACGTTTCATACACCATATTTTTTCGATCTAGCGATTCTAATAAGATGCTGAAAACTGATGTGTACTTTAATATATAATTGTTAATTTTGTATGTTCATTCACTTTCTTGTTTTTGTTTAATTGAGAATTTGCCCTTCGGCCAGTTCGAGATTTTTAGTTTTTTTTTTTTTTTTTTTTTTTTTTTTTTTCTGTCTCTCCAAGACGCAAAGAACCAAAAGAAAACATATCTAAAAATAGTATTAGTGAGTCTGAAATATGGTTTCTAGTGAGTTATGGCAACCTGACGAGAACAATTTTATTTTTTCAAAATCCAGGTCTCGTTGATTCGCTGACATGCATACTATTAATATCAAAATCACTAATTTAGGGTAAGAACCAGAAAATTAATTAGAAATCTATTCTACTGGTGGATCATTAACTTTAGTGGTAGTTGGGTGGACATGATGGGGAAGCAAAATCCGACATGGAACTTGTCTGTACTGCTGTCTTATAGATGCCGCAGCAGCTGGCATAAATTTTGTCTTTGACCATGATTTTATGCTTTGACTCATCCCAACACTTAATGCATGCATCCATGCAAATACATATCATACGCCCTTTTACTAAAAGCAAAAGCCATTATGCTTCATCTGATCTTTGTCTTCTTATCGCCATGATCATTGTATAATACTGATTCTTTTCAACTCTACGTTCGTTTTATATGCCACTGTTCATTGTTTTTTTTCTCTATAAATTAAAGGTAAACGAGTTGAGCTTTACAACTGGATCGGCCCTCTCCCTCTCCCTTTAAATTGGACATGATCTGATGTGCAGCTTCCAGAAGGTCTTGCTAATTTTTTTCCAATGGTTGGAAGCCTTAAGAACTTCAAATGAAAACTTTGGAAGAAACTCTACCAACCTTATTGCACTTATTGTTGTAATAAAAGAAAACAACACTGTAACGGCTGGGGGCATTATATATTGTTCTTTCTGTACTCTTTGGGAATTTCTTGATATACATTATTCTCTCCGGGAGCTATTTTTAAGTAGATATGAAAATCGAATTCCAGTGTTGGGCACAAATGCTCCTTAAAGTGAGCTGTCAGAATTTCGTTAGGGTTTCTTTCTCTCAACTGAACCTCAATTTAATTTGAATATACTAAAATCTGTTACCTTAAGGTGTAGAAAACTGGCCATAAATTTAAACAACCCATTGGCGAAAGGGTCATCATCAACGTTTTCATACTCATCGTAAGGAGAGGAAAGAAAAGATAGAAGGTCGGCAACCATCACGAAGGGATCTGCCTGGGAAGGAGATAGTTATTATTATAAAGGGAAGGGGAGAGAAGAAAGAGGGTTTGAAATTATTATAATAATTTAAGAAAAGATGAATCTCGAACTCGGAATATATGGATAAAATCCCAACATTTTATCTATTAGGATATTGGACCAACATATATAATAAGAACATGAAATCGGAAGGAGATAGTCGATAGTGCATTTGCTCTCTTTTCGAGTTTATTTATTCTTATTTTGAACAATAAAATAAGCTTTAAAATCTGACTGTATAAAAAATAAATCCTGTGACAAATTTTGGATAGCAGTATCACGGATAACGTGGTGATACCATACTATGCTATAATTGTAGAATTATCAGAGAGACGGGTCAAGGATCCACTTCCAACAACACCGATATTATCTCCAACTTCGTAATTACTACTTGCATAATTTGTCAAGTGTGGGGCTTTATCACAAAAGACCTTGGTATTAGTTGGAGTGGGGTTAGAATAGTTAAACTATTTTTTCTCAGAGATATGGTCAACGTGAGATATTTCAACACGCCTCTCATGAGGGACTCAATTAGCGGATCACACATAGGAAATCCACACATTGACAACCACGTGAAGCCAAGGAGACTCATCCTACACGCGGGGCCAAGGGGATCCACCCATCATGTGGCAGTATGGGCCCACTCCCTAGCTCTGATACCAAGTTGAAAATAAAGGGTTTAAGATAAATTAGAATTCTCTACAATCTCACAATTCTCAAAATACTACTTCAATACTTTGTTCTTCTCCATAAGGAGGTATTTATAAGATTACAAAGGAGCAATACTAGGAAATAAATCAAATAATCCTTTGTCTACAAGACAAGGAATCCTAGATCAAATCAAATAATATCAAAATCCTCATTAAATTATATAAAACCACTAATTAAATCAAATCCCTAAAATACTTTCCATTTTATTTTCCAACACCCCCCTCCTCTCAAACTCATGATGTGAAATAATGAGTTTGCCAAGAAGGAAATCTGCATTGATATGTTGTAACTAACCCCAACCTTTTCGAAAGCTTAGCAAATCACAATCCGTTAGGACAAACACCTCTTTTTGAATGCCCAATTGGAACTAGTGCCAATCTTTTCTAAAGCCGAAGTAGAACAAACTTCTCTTTTCGAAAGCCTGACGAACAAATCATAATCCTCGGAATTAACGCTATTTTTTTTTTTTTGGAAAGTCTAGTTGGAACAAACGCTAGCCTTTTCGAAAGCCCAACTGAAACTAACACCTCTTTACGTAAGCCCCAACCACAAAATTTTTTTTTCTTTCAATTTTTTGTTTCCTTGTTTTTTTCTTGCTCGAACACATAATCAAACTAAATTAAAATAAAAAATAAAACACAACCCAAAAGACTTCATGATAGGAAACATATCCTACCTTGACAAAGCATTTTTTTTTTCTTCTTTTTCTCCAATGCAACCCTACTACAACTTTTTCTTTCTTTCTTTTTTTTCCTCTTCATGGTAGCAGAAGCCATTCTTCTTCATGGCAGCAAAAATTTATCTTCTTCTAACAATCATAGACAAAATCTTCACCCTCATTTCATGGCTTGTTGGTGCACGAAGAAAATTAGCTTTGTACACCCATAGGGAAGTGCTCGCAGCAAAGTTCAACCAAGAATCAAACTCTAGTCTGATACTATGTAGAATTATCAGAGGGACAAGCTAAGGGCCTACTTCTAACAACACCGATATTGTCCCCCACTTGCTAATTACCACCTACACTAGGGCTGGACATGGGCTAGGTCGAGCCCAAATTTTGAAGGACCCGACCAAACATGTTTTAAGAGAAAACAAGTTGGATCGGCCCGGGTATAACAAATCTGATTAATGGAACCAGACTTAACCCGACCTGTTTGAAACGAGCTAGTTTAGGTCCAGTCTATGGGTCCAATTACTTTTTTTTCTTCAAAAAACATATATATATATATATATATATATATATATATATTTTCAATCAAAATTCAAAATCAGCAACACAGAAGCTAAAACCCAGAACTCGTAAGTATTAATCTTCAATTCCTGTATTCTAGAACCTAGAACAAAATCTACGAGAAACTCACAGCAATCCTAATTTAAAACTCTAAATCCCTATATTAGAAATTCACATAAACCAAAAAAATAAATAAATAAATAAATAACCCTAATTAACAAAGTACATAACTTTTACCAGGGTGATGGCAGTATCCTCGATGATGGTGATGGGTGGTGGTGGTTGCGATGGTGGTGATGGGTGACGATGGTGAATCGGTGAAGGTCTAGGACCTGAGTTCTTTGATGTCGTTGAGTAGGTGATTTAGGAGTGGGAGAGATTGAGAGAATTGTGGCATGGAGTTGGTCATGACAACGGTAGTGGGTGACAATAACAAACATCGTGCATAGACCGACGAAGAAGAAAAAATTATGACAATGACAAATGGTGGTGGTTAGAGTTTAAAGGAGAAGATGGTGGTGGTCGGAGTTGGAAGAAAGAGACCTGCTAAATTTGGGAATTTGAGAGAATGGAGAGTCTCGACTTGGGAATTCAAGAGTGGAGAGACAGAGAAAGTAGATATGTTTAGAAATGAACGGTGGAGATCTATATGATGGAGAATGGAAACGGTCCGGGTTGAAGGCCTTTTTTTTTCAAAGATAGAAGACCTGTCTCGCCCAGCCAATTATATGGATCTGACCCATCCCGCTCCGTTTTGAGTTTACAAACTTTGTACCCACCTTGAAGTGGCTGGACTCACCCCGCGGGTACAGACTCCTTTGCCCACCCCTGACCTACACAATCCGTTAGGTGTGGGGTTTTATCACAAAAGGCCTGGTTATTAGTTGAAGTGGGGTTAGGATATTTAAACTATTATTTTCTTAGTGATATGATCGATGTAGGATATTTCAACAAGAATTTTTCATATTTGTGTTGTGTCATGTGAAATCGTTCTAAAAGTACACCAACGTAGTATGGTACAACCTGTCCTTGATTTTATCTTATTTCAATCCCCTAGAGGCAAGAATGTTGAATTTGACCATTATGTTGTGGCATGTATGACTTATTCCCTTAGTATATCTCCTAGTACTTGTTGATACTAACATGTGACCACAAGAGGAATATAATTTGCAGTTCAAACGAAGTTTCTGGATGATTTTAAAGATCAAAGGTGTTTTAAGAATTTTATGATGTTCCAGATAGTTCTATGTTTTTCTTGTTGTGTTTTGGGTTCTGAACCTAAGGTGTAATATCATTCTTCTGTTAGTTCTAGGTTTCTTTTTAGAGTTATACCACCTCGACATCATAGAAGTGCAATAAAGGGCAACTTGCCCTATATTGAGCACTTTACTATTGCTACAATTCAATTAGGGTGCCAGTGGAGGAGGTTGTACTAAGATAGTGACAAACTGAAACTTAGGAGTTCATAATCTAGACGATACTTGTGACGACCGCTTTTTCCTTAAGGGCAATGCACGAGTTGTTTAAGACTTCAGAGAAGCAAATCATGCCTAAAAGCACATTGATTACTCGAATTGTTTTTAGGGAAAAGTTCCATACGAAGTAATTCACCTTTTAGTACAAGCCGGACAAAAAAAAGGACGAATCTTTACATCTTGAGTAGAGAAACATGAGTTTGGCATAATATAAAAGTATAACATTAGAGTTGCATAGTGAAAGTGTGGTAGGTGTCAATAACAAATATTTTGAGTTTTAAGAAGGAGACTCATAATGAGGTGCACATCTTAGCTTACGTTATTCACCTTGATAGCATGAAGATGTACCATAGGATTTGTCTTTCTACCACAGGCCAAGAATATAAAAAGGGAGATTGCCGAGTATGTGAGCGGATGCCTGATTTGTTAACAAGTCATGGCTAAGACATAAACTATTAGGGTTGTCTCAACCATTTCATATACCAGTCTGGAAGTGGAAGAACATCACCATGGATTTCTTGTACAAGTTACTTTACACTCTTGCAAACTACAATGACATTTAGGTGGTTGTTGGCCAACTCAATTATACTCTTAACTATTTGGCAGAACTCTTCATGAGAAAATCGTTTGACTACATGGAGTGCCTACCACTATCTTTTCCAATCGCTACTTAAGACTTACCTCAAACTTTGGAAGAACATTCCAAAAGCGCTGGATTCAACATTACTATGCAACATAGTTTATCATCCTAAAATGAACTGACAGTCTGATAGAACCATCTAGACGCTTGAGGATACACTAAAGTTTTCAATCCAGAGACAGACGACATGCATACCTTACATTAACGAAGTTCTCCCATAATAACAACTATGATTACAAGAACATCCAGCCTGTCATTTTTTAAGGTGTTGTGTGCAAATATTGAGAGTTACCAACGCTTGATAGATTGTGCAATTCCAGAAATCATGGGTGCAGCATGGCTGCACAGCACCTTCTGTTTTTCTAGACAAATTATGTGTAAATATTTTCTTAGTCTTGTAGTTGGTTTCCTCCAATTAAGGAGTATGGCTGATATCTAGTGTTTGGTGTAATCTCCTTTAATTAAGGACCATAACTGGTCTCTAGGGTTTAGTCTAAGGACCGTTGGATGTAACCGGTCCTTCTTTTCTTTTATATATGTGTATCCTTGTACATTCATATCATTTTTAAGAAATACAAGTAAACTTAAAACAAAAATGCAATATGGTATCAGAGCAGTGTCATCTTCAAGCTCCAATTATGGCTAAAGAAAGCTCAGTAAACCTTGAGAGAGAAAACTCACAAAGTTCTCCATCTTTTGTTCTAGATACTGAGATAAATACGAATCAGTGTTTATGCTTAATTTTGTGGAATGAATTCAACTATCTCACATGGTCTAGAGCAATGTCTTTTGCTCTCGATGGAAGAGGAAAGCTAGGGTTCATCAATGGAGGAGTTGAAGCACATGAGCCTTCTACCCAAGCATATGAAGCATGGTTATGCAAGGACCAACTGGTCATGTCTCTGTTGCTTAACAACATAGAGAAGCATGTGGCTGAGATCTTTAGCTACTCTGAATCCTTACAAGATCTATGGAAGTCAGTGAAAGACATGTATGAGAACTAGAATAATTCTGCTCGTGCGTTCCAGTTGAAGAAAAATATTGCAGGTATTCAAGAAGAAAGAATGACCTTTGTTCAACACTTTGGTGTCCTTAAAACCATATGGAATGAGCTGGATGTATATGTTCCTCATACCACTGATCCATTTATTTTTCTCAAACGTGCTGAGGATGTAAATATATCAGTTGCTAGGAAGCTTAAGCTCTGAGTATGAAGATCTCAGAAGTCACATTTTAATGAGCATGGAGCTGCCATCTTTTCATAATGTTTATGCTACTATGCAATGTGAAGAAGCAAGAAGAAAGGTGATGAACCAAGAGTCAAGCCATAAACTGCCTGAGGCTCGAGGGTATGCTGCAAATTACAGGCAAACTGACAACAAGGTGTACAAGGGGAAGAATCCACACTTAAATTGCAAATACTGCAATGCTACAGGACATGTGGAAAAAAGGTGCTGGGAACTACATCCAGAGTTGAAACCTAAGTTCAATAAGAATATTAGGTCAATCACTCCCAGAGCATCACAGATAACCTCTTACAAAGCACAACATGTTGTGAATCATGCCTTGAGCTCGCTCAACCATGGCTCAGTTAACTTCAATGCCAACCCTTTATCTCTTATCAACGAGTTTGTAGCATATCTTAAAAGCAAATAACATGGAAAGGTTGTACCAATTCCTAAGGTGGACAATGACAACCACACTGCACTTCTTGGCCAATTTGCTGGGTTCCTTGCTGACCATGGCCATGTTCATCTTGATAAAGCTTCAAGTATCTTCAATGCTTTCTCCACTGCACTTCAAACTAGTGTTGAACTTGATTGTTGGATAATTGATTCAGGTGCCACTAATCACATGACAAATAAAGTTTCAAACTTGCATGACTTTCATCTTTTTTTTAAACCTTCTCAAGTGTCCATTGCAAATGGAAAAATTGTTTTGGTGATGGGTAGAGGAAAATTAAATTTGATGTAAAAAAACATCAAGTCTAATGCTCTATATGTTCCATCGTTTCCTTTTAAATTACTCTCCATAGGGCAACTCACTTCTACCTTAAAATACACTGCCACTTTCTCACCAACTAATGTGGTATTTCAGGATTGTATCACCAAGAAAATGATAGGTCAAAGTTTCTTTCTAAATGGCCTGTATTATTTTTGTAAGAAGTTCCATCTTCCTAAAGCTCTTCAAGCAAACTCAAGTAAACCCCAGGATCAACAACTTTGGCATCAAATACTAGCTCATCCATCCGAAGTTGTTTTGTCAAAACTATTTCCCATGTTTTGTCACCCATCTTTTAAGTGTGATACCTGTCATTTTTCCAAATTTGCTAGGCTTCCTTTTGGCTCTTTAATATCCAAGTCTAGTACACCATTTGAAATGGTACACACTGATGTATATGGTCCTACTTTTGAATCAATAGAAGGTTTCAAGTATTTTTTTTCATATTTGTGGATGATTACACTCGAATCACTTTCCTTTATCTCATGAAATCTAAAAGTGAAGTTCCAACTATTTTTAAAGATTTTCATAAGTTGGTTGTAACATAATTTCACTCAACTATTAAAACCTTGAGATCAGACAATGGCACTGAGTTTTTATCCAATATCATGACTTAATACTTAAGTTCATAAGGAATTATTCACCAAACAAGTTGTGTGGGAACCCCACAATAAAATGGGATAGCTGAGAGGAAGAATAGAGATCTACTTGAGAAGACTCGAGCACTCATGTTGCATATGAATGTACCCAAAAGGTTTTGGTCATAGGCAATCCTTACAGCCACCTATTTGATCAATAGGCTTCCTAGTTGTGTTCTAGGTTTTAGATCACCATATGAAACCCTTAAAGATAGACTAATAAACCTATCACACTTAAAAGTTTTTGGTTGCACTTGTTTTTTACATGTGCAAACTCAACATCGTGACAAATTGGATGCTAGGGCAGTTAAATGCGTGTTCATGGGATACTCCTCCACTCAAAAGGGATATAAATGTTTTAATCCTAGCACTAACAAATATGTTGTATCCAGAGATGTTCGCTTTGAGGAAGAGACTCCATTCTTTAAAAAAGGTTCTACTTCATGTGAGGGGAAGCTCTTGTGTGACTTGTTTCCATTGCCTATATACACTGAGCTTTTGAGTCATGATGATTCCTTAAAGGGCAATGACAGTCAAGACCAAGAAGTCATCTTGGAAACCACAACTTCAATAGTTTCTCAACCTAACTCACAAGGAAATGGTGATCTTGAGGCTACACCTTAGCCCTTCACTCACCAACCTTCTCAAGATGTTAGAAGGAATCCACCTTGAGAAAGGAAGGCCCCTGCCAAGTTTCTAGACTACATTCCCATCTCTGAAGCAATAAGTGATCATAGTTTTTCAAATTCTCATGTGGCATTTCTTACTGCAGTCTCAAATCTTGTAAAGCCTAACACTTTTCAAGAAGCCAATGTCATTCCTCACTAGAAGAAATCCATGTCTGAAGAACTTCAAGCCTTGGAGGAAAATTGTACTTGGAGTATCGTTCAATTACCTCCACGAAAGAAGGCAGTTGGGATTCGTTGGGTTTACAAAACTAAACTCAAGACTGATGGCTCAATAGAAAGACACAAAGCTTGGCTTGTTGCTCGTGGTTTCACCCAAACCTTTGGGATTGATTACAAAGAAACTTTTGCTCCAGTGGCAAAAATGAACACAGTGCGTATGCTTCTTTCTATTGCTGTCAATTGTGGTTGGTCGTTATACCAGATAGATGTTAAAAATGATTTCCTTCATGAAGAGCTTTAGGAGGAAGTTTACATGCAAATTCCCCCAGGTTACTCTCCAGCAAAGGATGGCATAGTGTTTAAACTGCACAAGGCTATCTATGGTTTAAAGCAATCACCAAGAGCTTGGTATGCCAAGCTTAGTTCAGTGTTGGAAAGGGAATGTTTTCTCAAAAGTAATGCCGATTCTTCCTTGTTTGTACGAAATGGAACCCATGGGAAGTTGGTGGTCCTTATTTATGTAGATGATCTTATTATCACAGGTTACAATGCATAAGAAATTGGAGCCTTGAAAGCATCCCTACATTAAACCTTTGCCATCAAGGATCTTGGGAAGTTGAAGTATTTTCTTGGCATTGAGATGGCAATCTCTCAATGGAGTTTATTTCTCAACCAACGCAAGTATGTCATAGATCTACTCGAGGAAGCTAAGTTCACTGATTGCAAGCCAGGTGTCACCCCAATTGACAGTAAACTTAAGCTTACCACTGATGGCAAGGCACTCAAGAATGTCACCTATTATCAAAGGTTGGTTGGCAAGCTTATCTATCTTACTATCACCCGTCCAGACATTACCTTTGTTGTGAGCTTAGTCAGTCAATTCATGCATGCACCCACAGTAGAACATCTCAATATTGTTAAAAGGATCCTACATTATCTCAAAGGGTCCATCAATAGGGGTATCCTCATGTGTAATAACCATTCCACTGAGATTCATGCATACACTGATGATGACTAGGCATGCATTGCAATCAACAGAAAATCCACCACTGGTTATTACACATTTGTTGGAGGCAACATTGTCACTCGGAAAAGTAAAAAACAACAAGTCATTGCCCGCTCTAGTGCTGAAGCTGAGTATCGAGCAATGGCTACCACTTCATGTGAATTGATTTGGCTTAAAAGTCTCTTGTTTGATCTAGGGTTCTCGAGCACAACTCCTATATCTCTCATGTGTGATAATCAAGCAACCATGCATATTGCTGCAAACCCAGTTTTTCATGAAATGACCAAGTATATTGAAGTTGAATATCACTTCATCAGGGCTCAAGTTCAGTCTCAACTTATCCAAACGGTCTTCACTCGTAATTATGATCAATTGGCGGACGTGTTCGCTAAGGCTCTATCATCTGCACATTTTCAGCATCTTCTAGGCAAGCTTGGATCAACTATACTCCGTGATCC
Source organism: Pyrus communis (assembly GCF_041283825.1). NCBI lineage: Eukaryota > Viridiplantae > Streptophyta > Magnoliopsida > Rosales > Rosaceae > Pyrus > Pyrus communis. Next base: position 6,658,749 of record NC_142574.1, on the reverse strand, counting down.
AGCTTAAAGGGGTGTATTGAGAGTTACCAACCCTAAATAGATTAATCCTAGAAAAATTATGCAATTCCAGAAATCATGGGTGCAGCATGGTTGCACGGCACCTTCTGTTTCTCCTGACAAATTATGTGTAAATTTCTTCTTAGTCTTATTATTGGTTTCCTCCAATTGAGGAGTATGGCTGATATCTAGTGTTTGCTGTAATCTCCTTTATTTAAGGAGCATAGCTGGTCTCTAGGGTTTAGTCTAAGGACCGTTGGATGTAACCAGTCCTTCTTTTCTTTTATATATGTGTATCCTTGTACATTCATATAATTTTTAAGAAATACAAGAAAACTTAAACCAAAAGTGCAACAGCAAACCATGACGAACACTGTTTTTTTACTCCATAGTTGACTAAAGAGCTCTAATAGATCCGAGTTAGTGGACGAAGTGACGCAAAATATACAGATGGTTAAGAGGAATCTAAAAGTGGCACAGGATCGACCCAAGAATATCGCAGACACACATTCAATGGATCATGTTTACGAAATGAGAGACTGAATTTTCCTGAAGTTGTCAACGTGGAGAGGCGTTGTATGATCCAGAATAAGGGGAAATTTAAACCCACTACATCAATCCACACCAATTTAAAGAGCAAGCAGGAGTGGTTTCTTATCAATTCAATCTACCTTCAAAGTATCAAAAGTCAAGATTTTTCCACGTGTCTGTACTACAGAGATACATATATAATCTTTTTTACGTGATTCACCCACAGCATTTAGAGATCAGTGAAGATTTAACCTACGACGAGGTACCAGTGGCAATTCTCGACTCGAATGAAAAAATTCGGAGGCACACACTATTTGGACTCGTGAAAGTCTCGGGGAGGAATTTCACAGTTGAAGATTCTACTTTGGAAGCAGAAGATCGTACGCTAGCTCAGTATCAACTTTTGTCTTGGTGTACTTGCAAAGCAGAGAGAGAGAGTTATCTTATCTGTGTAGGAAATATTGGTGTTAAATTTCTATGTAAAATAAAACGAAAATATGAATAATAAATATAATTGTGATCAAGAATATGGGTTAGAAAAATCTGAAACTGGTTGAGGTAAATGTTCGACATCCTATCCTTAAGATAAGTTTACGTTCTACTACAGTGTTCATGGTTGATCGACATTTGTCCCCCAAGATACGCTAACCACACCCTTATAATAGTAGCACTCCAAATCACAAGGCTTCACTAAGCCTCAATCACATTGAAAAATTTCTCATATGAATTCAATGAGATACTTTCTAATATCTAGTGCACTATATGTATTATTATTTATATGATGAAAAGTTATTTATGAATACAAAAGGACTAGCCTATTTATAGAAGTTGAGACGCCTCTTTATAAAGTACGTGACCATTCATGAAAAGTCAAAAATTGTAACTCTTCATTTGAATTTCATGTTTGTAGAGACACATTTCCTACAAAATAAAAAACCACTTCTAATTTTCATTTAGTTAATAAATTTAGTGGTATTCCTCTTTGCTTGTAAGTGAGAGGTTTAGGTTCAATTCTCGCAAAAAATGAATTTGAACTATAGTATTACTAGCCCTTTGTGAGGCTAAGCCACCCCCCTCCTCTTCCTTCGTGTAGATAATATTGTTTGTTCACAAAAAAAAAATAATAATATTAATTTTTAAGTAAAGTTTAAAGTTAGTCATTTTTCTTAAAGTAATAAAAGACCCATTAACCCTTCTTCCCCATTGTCATACAAATTTTTGCTCCCGATCTTATACATATATGATCTTACTCTTTGTTTGACCTATAACAATATTGAACTAAATACACAATTAAAAGAGCACTAAAGAGCAATGATGTACATTAAGCACACAATGGTATGGGTTAGCCAAGTGCTCGACGGAATGTCTCCTCATAAACATTGGAAAAAAATTTCGGCACTACACACATTATTGTTGCATGCAACAAAGATAATCCTGCATCCACCACTACTCAGCTGTGGTCCCAGTGGAGTTAACTTTCTAGCTTCGCCCATGCCTCCCTCTTCGTTTCTTTTCCAGCCACCTTCCTCACCCATCCTCATCAACATTCAGAAACTAAAACCAAAGGAGAGATATTTCCAAATACAATATGAACTCGATTTTTTGAAAGCTTTTATTAGATTAATCGAAGCGGAGCGGATGAGGCACATGGGAGTAGTTGTTGCAAAGGGGCCATTGAAGGCGTGGGGATGGTGATGGTTGGTACACAAAAGGGGTCAGATCGAAGGGAAGGGGAAGAAATAGGTAGGGGTGGGGTTTGATGTGGGCTGAGTAATTGGGGATGGGGAGGGAGGGGGAATGGGGGAATGCCACATCGAGGATGGGGTGTGTGGTGCAGGCCACTAATGTCTAGTGTGGAGGAGAAGGAGAAGGCTGAGAGTGGAGAATTCTAGATTTGGTTATATCAACTTTTAATTTGTCATCTCACCCTAACTCTATTATGTTGTTTATCTAAAATAAGTCATGTGCGAGGCACAAGACTTTTATTCATGGTTATTTTGGACTTTTGACATTCTTTTCACAAGTTCTTCCTTTTCTTTAGTACAAACCCTTAAATTTTGGCTAGTTAGAAAATGTGTCGTGTTTGTTTGAAAACATATGGTAAACTTTGAGAATTTAACATGTTCGATCATCTTTAATTCGAAACAAAAAAAATGAAGTCTAGATCGTTCATTTTTTTTAATAGAAAACCCTCATATCATCGTATTCCAAATCAACCCCGTTTTATGTTTTTTAAGAATTTTTTTTTTTGTCAAAAGAACCTTATTAAAAAAGGAGTGAGATGTTAAAATGTCGAAAATAACCTTCAAAACAAGTCAAGTATGAGGCGCGTGATTTATTTTAGATGGAAACTTAATGAGTTTGGGTACAGTGACGTAGCTAGGATTTTTAAGTAATGGGGTCATAATATCAACAAAAAAAAGCTTCAATGGGCTATTTCATTGAGCACTTAGTAGGCACTTGCCAAATTCTGTCAACATATGACAAAAGTTTATGGCAACATATGTTTACTTTTACTATTATTTGTAGAGGCTTGTTGAGGGTAAATGGAGAATACTGTGGATAATGTTGAAGATTGCCAAGACTTTTCAACTAAAGTATTTCATCGAGCACATGATGCGCACAATAGAGTCACACACAAGAGAAAAGGAAGACAAATATGATAGAAGAAATGAAATACAATACACAAACCAATATACATGTGGTTTTTTAAGTTGTTGGATCAAGAATAACTGATGATCCCAAACTGGCTCCCCACTGTTTGGATGAAATGACAAATTAATAGTTTTATAAGGTTAAAAAGATAAGTTACCTAATATTCTTGTTTTATGATAAATTGAAAAAGTGTGTACATTCGATAAGTTACCTAATATTCTTGTTTTATGATAAGTTGCCAATTTCTTTTTAAATGAAAAAAAATAGTAACTCGTGATTCTTCGGCACGTTCGATGTGTGTATGCTAATTACGAGGAGTCATTATATACATATAAAGTGATGACGCATGGTATATCATACGATTCATACCACATTGACCCAAAACCTCAATACAGTCATACTTGTGAATAGGTGTATCTGGGGTAGAGATTGTGCTCAGTGAGTGAGGCATTAAGGAGGAGAAGGAAGCCCATGGTATCTCCGTCGGCTGTATGTATGATTAGATATAATAGCTACAAGGGGAGTGGAGCCATGCACAACAGTCTCTAGTGAACCCTAGCTAACTTCATCTCTCTCTCTCTCTCTCTCTCTCTCTCTCTCTCTCTCTCTCACACACATAAAATAATAAAGGAGGGCAGGTTCTGCAAAAACTAAGGATACCCTAAACATCGGATCTAATGCTATCTTCAATTGCCTCCTCACCCATCTGTCTCCCGGCTCCCCTCTATTATTGTATGTATTCATTTGATCTATTAAAGATAAGATAAGAAATAGCAGTTTCAATAAAGTTTACAATATCAATGACTAGTTAGAGTTCTCTTAGTATAATATATAAATAAATTCGGAGGCAAATGGAAAGCGCTGCAGAAGGTGATGAGAATGAATAAAGAAAGATCTTGGCTCGATGATCGATCAACCAAAGGAGTTGCTTCTTGCCATGTTCATTGGCCAACCCTGACAGATTACTAGTAATATATGGTGAATTTAGGGCTGGTATGAGATTGTGGTGCTTTAAAATAAAAAAAAAATAAAAAAAACTGATTACAAAATTTTTTGGAACATCAAATGTATTTGGTAAAACAAAAAAAAAAGTTATTTTAAAAAACTGATGTCAATGATAGTAAAAAAGCAAAAGTATGGTCTACCATACTTCTAAAAAATGTTTTTTAAACGCATAGTAATCAGTACATATTTCATGAAATTTTCAAATGGCAAGTATACCTCCACATATTTTACAAAATCATTGCCTCTACATTTTCTCTTTGACAATTATTCTATCACATTAAGTACCATATCAATTTTAGTCATTTAACATATTCACAGCAATTTATATAAAAGTTTACCAAACACTCAAAAACTAATTTTTTGTTAAAAGCAACTTTACAAAAAAAAAAAGTTATTAAATACTCAACAACTTTATTTTATAGTTGTTTATTCTTACAGTATAGCAGAAACAATATTTTTTTTTTTAAGTACAACAATATCAAACTAGCCTTTATTGTGTGTTTGTTTCGATCGATCAAGAAGCTATTGTGTGTGTTTGATAAATCATGGCATGAATGCCAAAGGGCCTCGTATTCACCAATATTGTAATAACTAATAGGGGAGTGTTAGCAAATTAGCAGTCCTCTAAGTTCTCACTTACCTTCTCATTTTAATTTCCTCACTTGTATTTCATTAGCACATAAAACTAAAGTTTAACTACTTTTTAGTTGACAAATAAATTTGTTATTATATTAACAAAGGAATAAAAATGAGTCATTTTAATATAGTTAAATTTTAGTTTTGAGTGCTAGTGGAGTACACCTAACATGATTAGAAGTAAAAAAAAATTGAAATGAGACGGTAAGTGTAAAAGTGGCAAGCAATTCTATAACTAATAAGTTGACACCCATTAATACATAAACCTAAGTCAAACATATTGTTAATGATTGTATAATGTATGATTTAATACACCATGACTATATTTTTTTTTTTTTAACAGAAGCCATAAAGTGTTTCTCTATTCAAAACCATTTTAATTACAAAAGACCAATTAAATACAAGAGGTGTCGGATAAGTATACTTACTCTAGTGACGAATTTTTTGATCTTGAAATAATATGTACAAATCACATATAATTTTAAAGCTATATTCGTCTACCGCAATAGACCACACAACCAAGAATCCCGAAGCAGATCTGTCACAAAAAGACAAACCCGACATGACCAAGCAACATTGCCCTCACATAAAGCCATGCAAACAGTGAAAGCCACTACATTCGCCGAAGCGACACAAATAAATTGTTGAAGCAACAAAAACCTACTAAACTAACTCACTTCAAGCGCCACAAGCAATATATTAAAAAATTAAAATATTAAAAAATTAAAAAATTAAAAAATTAAAAAAAATCATAATTGTGGAGCTAAAAATAATCAAGAAAATTATAAAGGCGACACGTGAACTTTTGGGTTAAAAGGACAAAATTAGCCTCGAGGCACATCGGGATTCTCATGCCCATGCAACAAACAATAACGGCTCAATCAAGAAAGAGTCAAAGATGGTATTTATTCAAATCGCTCTCATCAATCCTCATCAAATCCTCACTCAAAAGGTAACTCCCAATTTTCCTATTCAATTTAAGATTAATTACCGAATTAATTGCAAGATATTATTTCACATAATATGTTGCAATTATATTCAAAATACCACCATAAGTGGCCGGTCTCTATTCTCCAAATAGGGTTGGCCATACCCCTATATATAGTCCCATTTCTCCACCAAAAAGCTAAATTCATTCTCTCCCTAAAAATCCCTAAACACTTTCTCTCTCAAATTCTAACTTTGGCATCGGAGATTTTTCGACCAAAGCCCGCCCCCCCCCCACCCAATTCATCGTGGGCTCATGAGGCTCTTAGCCTTAATCTTAGGTGTTATTATTTTGCAGGTGCATTTTCGTCAAAGGAGAAGACGGCAGAAATTTGTATCCATAAATTGGCGCTTTCATTAAGAGTCTTGATTCACACGCTTGAAGAAGACTCTTGTATTCAAAGTTTCTCATTTCTTGTTCATTCGTAGATTTTTTGTACATTTTTATTCTTAGAATTTTTTACAAAAATTCTTTGAAAAAACGTAAAAGAAAAGTATAATAACTAGAAATTTGGAAACCACAACAAACGAAACTTCCTACGTTCAATGATTTGGACCACGGCGATCCACAAGGCTCAATGCGGTAACAAGTGAAGCAGCACCACCCACTCGGTACACCACCGTGGCAGTCACCACGATAGCAACAATAGCAGCAACCCTCGTTGAGCCCACAACCCACGGTGAAGGCCTCACCTTGCAACCACAAGCCCAGGCCCTCGCCACCTTGGAGCAATGAGCCCAAGCCCGTTCCACAAGGGAGCCGAACACGACCTAACGCGAACAGGCCCAAGGCGCAGCCGCAACTGCCAAGACAACGGCCCAAGACCTGTAAGCCCAAGCAGCGCCAAAGACAGCCCAATGCCCCGCGTCATTCTAGCCTACACTGGCCCAAGTTCAAGGCGAGCCGGCCAGAACCGAGTCTAGGCCCAGTAACCATGTGCACCGTATGCAGAGTAGCCCATTCCCGTGGCCCTCATAGTAGCCCAAACCAGTCCAAGACCGGTTCAACTATCCCGACTTCAGATTTCTATACCAACGATTAAACCGTGGGTATTTTCACCCCATTTCTCTGCATATTTGACATTTCCCAACTCAAATCTCACGCCCGGAATCCATTACACTTCTACTACTCAAGGAGACGCATATCGTCCAAGCTCTTCCAACCCAAATGGCAAACCACACTTGTCTCGACAAATCATAGAGTTGAGAAGTGCCCTCGCACATCAGACAACATTGGTGAATCAGCTCTTGCAACGCATCGAGATGCAACGTGCCCAAATGAGGTGTCTCGAAGTAAGACAAGCACGGACAACAAACCTCTCCAGCAGCGTCCCGGTAAGTAGCCACTCAACCAATCACGAACTGAGGAGTGTGCACTCTAGGCTAGGCCCACGGACGAGCATACACTCACGGTTGGGGCCACACCTTGATAATCAACATGAGCAACCTTCCAAGCGAAGTGTTCATTCATAGATAGGCCCGCAATAAACATCCACCACCTTATATCGGAGTAGGCAACACGACAGATGGAGAGAAATGGTCACTCAATCCGACTCAAGTTCAACTAACAGCCTAGGACGAATTCGCTCGCCTGCTAAGAACATACCACATGCACCGTAGTCGCGACATAGATGAGCCGAACACATTAAAAAGCAGCCTAGGCCAATAGGTCAAGATCTAGGGCAGCAGAAAAATCCATTACCCCCAACAAAGGAAAATTCAAGAAGAAGTAAGGATGCTCTTAACTGAGCAATTACGTGATTTCCAACGCAACGAGGTCACCGATGAGGTGCTACGATGAGACATGACCAACATAAGCAAGTCACCCTTCACGAACGAGATCCAGCAGACAGAGCCTCCATGCAAGTTTAGCATGCCACATTTCATATCTTTCAAATGAGATGGAGACCACGAGAAACACTTGAAGTACTACCGAAGCACAATGCTCATTTATCGGAACAACGATGTTCTTATATGCAAGATATTCGCCACCATTTTACAAGGCAATGCACAAGATTGGTTCCACACCCTGCCGCCACAATCTATCCGGAGTTTCGATGAGCTTTCTTTGGTTTTCACCAAAGAATATTAATCCTACCACTCGATCAAGAAGAAGTCTGACCATTTGTTCAATGTGAAGAAGAACCCAAAGGAGTCGATTCACGACTATGTGAAGAGGTTCAAAGTAGAGAAGGTAAAGATAGTTGAATGCGATAACTCGATAGCTAGTGCAACTTTCCAAAAATGACTCACAGTAGACCACCCGCTGTTTGGAGAATTAATCATGAAAGAAGCTCTAACTCTGGCAGACTCTTTCACTCTGGCAAAGAAGCATGCGTTCTGAGACGAGGCTCGACGAGGAAATAAGGTACCCGAGCAACCTCGAAAAGAATCGGCAGTAGCTCAAAAGAAGGAGGACGGAAAACAGTACAACAACAAAAACAAGCAGAAAGCCCAACATGAGGACTAATCCCAGACTAAAGGTGACCGACACCCAAGAACTACTCTAAGTTCTCGACCCTGATCCACCAAATCCTCCGCGACATCAAGAGCGAACTATGTTTCAAGCTGCTAAAACAATCGTATGGAGATACTTCCAAGTTGGACCACACCAAGTACTGCGCATTCCACTGAGGTCATGACCAAACAATTGATGACTACTACACTTAGAAAAACTACCTAAAGAAGCTCATGAAAAAGGGCAAGGTCGACAGATACTTGGACAAGCCAATTGCACATCCTAGAAGGAATGTAGACACTGACGAAGAACCGCTAACTAAAATGATTCAGATTAATGGCATCTTCATCGAATCTGAGCACACCTACAACTCCAAGAAAAGAAATAACCAGCCGACTTTTCTAGTCTCACATGTCCAAGCAGTCAAAACCCAACCTGGACCCATCGTTGGCTTCATCACGCAGGATGCCGAAAATGTCGACTTTCCACATGATGACGTGATAGTGGTATTTGTCTAAATAGCCCACACTATAGTCGACAGAATGATGGTTGACAACGAAAGTGGGGTCAACCTACTTTAGCTCTTAGTAATTCAAAAGATGGGCCTGGAAAACACAATCATACGTCGAGCGGAGGTACTCATCGGATTCAATGGACACACCTTGACTCTTATCAGCAATATCACACTTGACGTGAGAACATCGTGAGTTATCTCAAAGTAGATGTTCACGATAGTAAGCAACCCATCTACCTACAATGGGATTCTAGGGTGACCTTGGCTAATAAAGCTGGACGTCGTAACCTCCTTCAAGTATCAAAAAATCTAATTTCGCATCCCTGGAGGAGATGTGGGAGAAATCAAGTCTGACCAGGCCACATCTCGATGATGCACTGTGTAAGTGTAGACATCGAAATTTCAGTAAAATAAATGTTAACCAATGTATTAAAATTACAACATTTATTTACTTCACCAACCTCACACACTTACTTCACCTACAACATCCACTTACTTCACCTACAACCTCCACTCACTTCACCTACAACCTCCACTTACTTCACCTACAACCTCCACTCACTTCACCAAAAAAATGAATGGTGGTGATTCACTCTCAAAACCTATAAATAGGCTTCTCCATCAAGAGGAATAAAAAACCAATTCACAAATACATTTCTCTACTCCCAAAATGGAAGAGAATACTCCCCACAGGGGGGACCAAAACCTTGAAGCCTTAAAGTTCTGAAGCTCTCAAGAAAATCCCGAAGGATCAAGAAAGCACTATTCGTTCTTCGTCAAATCCTCCTTCAAGATCAAGCCCCAACGGCCCTTGAAGAACTCCCACCAACTCAAGATCAAGCCCCGACGGCCCCTTGAAGAAAGTGTTCATCATTCATCATCCGTTCATCCTAAGATCAAGCCCCAACGGCCCTTTGGATCAACAACCTCAACAAATCCACACATCTAATCGTTCTTCAAGACTAAGCCCAAAAGCCCTTGAAGATCTGCTCATCCATCAACCTTCAAGATCAAGCCCAAAAGCCCTTGAAGAAATCCATACACCCATTCTTCAAGATCAAGCCCAACGCCCCTTGAAGATCCATTCATCAACTGTTCATCCTAAGATCAAGCCCCAACGGCCCTTTGGATCAACAACCTCAACAAACCCATACACCCATTCTTCAAGATCAAGCCCAACGCCCCTTGAAGATCCGTTCATCAACTGTTCATCCTTAGATCAAGCCCCGACGGCCCTTTGGATCAACAACTCATCCACAAACCTACACCCTACGAAGATAGAATCAGAGGACCAAATTTGAAAGAGATCGTAACCCCAAAATCATTAAACACAAAAATATTATTTTTGTACACGTATTCTTGTTTCTTGTTTCAGGAATTTTTCGTGTTCACAGTAAGTACTGAAGGAATAAATAAAATAAAATAAAAAACCTTTACCCCTGTACAGGCTGCTGAGGTCTAAAGGGACGACGAAGCTACCAAATAGCAATTACCACAGATAAATCAAGTAGACGGTGTCCAAATCAATGCATCAACAGACGAGACAGGATGAAAACCCAAAGCGGATGCCGAGCACATTATTCTTAATCCCTAGCAGCTAAAGAAGACTGCTAGAATCGTTTCACGTTTAAGCTCGAAGGAAAATGAGGAACTCACTGCTTTCCTTAGGGAAAATCATGTTGCCTTTGCGTGGTCACCTACTGACATGCCCGGCATCGACCCCAAGATAGCTTGCGACAAGCTACACATCAACCCCGCTGTCAAATCGGTAATCCAAAAAATAAGACATTTTGCACACGAACGGGTGGCAATCATCAAAGCAGAAATCGACAAGCTATTGGAAGCCGGATTCATAGAAGAGGTATTACACCCAGCATGGCTTTCCAACCTTGTGAGATGGGAGGGAAGAAAAAAGGGGTGGATGGCTAGGGAGGACAACAGAGGGTGGAGAGAGAGATGTTAAAAGGAAGGAGAAGGTGGCTACTGCCGACCCAAAGCTATAGCAAGGGGCCAACGGTTGTTGTTTCTTAACTTATAAAATAGTACATTGAGTTTTTTACAATTTTTTTTATCTCAACTATTCAAGTATCATATCTACGTCTCGCTTACTATATCTGTTGTAGTCTTGCAGAGATGAAACACAAGATTAATTTGAGATGGTACAGATAGAATACTCTTATGCATTTGTCTTATAGAAGGTTGCTCACCATGGAAGTTTTATTGGACCACATAGATAACGACTATGCATATGAGCAACTATATGGTTATAGCAACAATATGGAAATTTTATTGTTACTTATAACTTTGTCTCATTCTACACGGAAGATGGTTGGGTTTTCCATTTCTAGCATTTTCAACCACCTATGTGATATTTTGGCTCAAAGTATCATAGGTGGTGGTTGGATAAATTCTAGTTCTAGCTAGCTATTGTTATGTACTTTGTCACATTCATCAGAGATTGTCATTCTCCCTCTCTCTCACTTCCTAGAGCATATGCCTTCATCTATATGCTATCTTGGAAGCATTACTTAAAAATTAAAAAATTCAATTAAAATAAAGAAATAAATGAAATAAGTAAAACCCCACTTGCATAAGTTGCTATCTTAGGGGTTCCCTTCGAAACTGGTCCTATCTATATATCCCATGTGAATTTGATATTGTGCAATCTTTGAAAGAAGGTTTTGATTCGAAGATTATTCACTATACTTAAGTACCTTAGGGTTTTTTTTTTTCCAAACCAATCTAATGTAAAGCTGGAAGCATTTGAGCAAGCAAAAAGATAGAAGACACCAATTAAAAACGAAAAAAACACTAAGGCCCAAGATTAGTTTTCTGTTCCAGAAATGTAAAAAATTGAGGAAGAAATGGGAGATAGATAAGGCTAGGTCCCATTTGCGATAAAACCCCTTATTTTATGTAATCCATGTGTCATCATTCTATTGGATTTGTGGGTCTCACATACAAACTAACAGAATAGTTGACAAAATCTTGACGGAATGACCAAATTGAAGTGGGGTAGTGAATGTTAGGAACAACATTGGTTGATTTTGAAAATAAGGGATCAAAATGATGAGTTTGATCAATCTCAAAGACCATTTATGATAAAAATCCTTATAATAAAATTAGGGAGGTCAACAAAAAATTTAATATTTTAGACATCGTTTAGTCTAACTCTTATAAGCACATAAAGTTCATTCTTTATTTATTATATGAGATTCATACTCTCAACAAGATGTTACGTGTGGATGGGATCATGTTATAGAAAGATCGTTCTATCAAAAGGTACCAATACAACTCCAGAGTACAATAGACCTACCTGAGGAACAAAATGGAAAGTATTAGAAATTTGTGCGGGTGAATTTTTTTTTTGACATATTTCTTAAAATAAAATAAAATAAAATATCGAAGGGCCACCTTGGCACGCCCCCCTTTCCCCTGATTGAACTAATATGACAGAGAATTATTAGATCCCATATTTTTATTTTATATTTTTTGCTGAATTGGACCCCCCATATCTAAAATAAATCTACTATTGGGGGACTTCCCTCCCTTACCATATAGGACCCTCCGAGGTGGTGGAGACCTGATGATGGGTTGTAAGTACTTACCCAAAGGAAGGTTTTTAAAGATTATGAATACACTTTACTTTCGGAGTGTTTGGTCAAACCAATGTAAAGATGGCAAGCACTTGAGACTTGAGTGAGCAAAATTGGAAGACACAAAAAGTATGGGGCCAAGAGTAGTTTTCTGTTCATCATCAATGCCACAGAGAAAGTGATGGAGGAAATGAGATAGAGAAAGCCAGGTCCCATTTCCCTTCAGCTTTATCATAAGTCCTTATTATAGTATATGTATATGTATGCATGCATACATACATATAAATATATATATATATATATATATATATAGAGAGAGAGAGAGAGAGAGAGAGAGAGAGAGAGAGAGAGAGAGAGAGAGAGAGAGAGAGAGAGAGAGGGTTGAGATGAGAGAGATTGGGGGGAGGGCTGGTGGGGAGAGATGAATTTTGGGTCCACGAATTGATAATGGAAGTAGCCTTCATCCTCTCTGGACGAGATCCCACAAATGAAAATTGTTTTGTACCATCTAGCTACCTTCTGTTTCTTCAAGCTAGCAACAAGCTTCAAATAGCTGCATAAATTGCAAGTAAAGCGTAATTGACTCGAACCCAAAAGTTTCAATCCGAAGTGTTGCATCGTTAAGCTTATGCTAAGATACGCTTAATGTTAAGAATGTTGTTTTTTTTCTGCTAAAATATTTGAAATTTTTCTGTATTGTGTTTTTCTCAGCATGGAGGTTAATATATATATATACAGGCAGATAATGGGGAACTACAAGATTGTTGGAAACCCTAATTACAAAATGCAACTAAGCCCACATGGACAAGGCTCACGTTAATACTCCCCTCAAATTTGTGCATAGATTGTGAGCAATGTCAATTGCAGCTTTGTTATCACAATACAACTTCATAAGCTTTCATGATTTGAAGCTCAAATCTAAGAGTAAATAGTGAATCTACAACTCACAAATGTTTTTTTTTCTTACTTCGCCATGTGACGAGATTGCATCCAACAAATTTGAAATAAAATGAAGTTAAACGTCTGTCAGAAAATGTATTGTGTAAGAATCCAAGGTTCCTTTTTTGTTATTTATTTACTTCACTGGAAAAAATGAATAAAAAATAAATATAAAAAATTAAGATAAGGAGTGACACTTTGATTCGATATCATATAAATCAAAAGAGTTTGCCTAATTTGCATATGTATATTCATATATATCCAAGTGATTATGCTTTAAAAACATGTCTCTTTCCCGGAGCAGCCTTCAGGTACCTCAAAATGCGATTAATAGCACTGTAGTGTTCAATGTTAGGAGCATATGCATGAACTTACTAACCACACTCACTCCATACGCAAGATCTGCCCTGGAGTGAGCCAAATGTATTAACATCGTAACAAGGCGTTAGTATTGCACCTTATTGGTTGGTCTTTGATCTTCATGTGCTCACACAACTTGTGATTCATCTCTATTAGTGTGTCAGCAAGTTTACAAGCAAGCATTCCAGATTCTATCAACAATTCTACTACATACTTGCACTTAGATAAGACCTTTTGATAATCTGTACACTTTCATCCCTAAGAAGTACATGAAAGTACCACGATCCTTCATCCCAAATTCTTTAGATAAATATGCCTGTAGTTCAACTCTTTCTTCCGGATCATCCTCTGTCACCAACATGTCATTTATATAATCAATCAAAGCAGTGTACCCTTTTTACGTTTTAAAAAAAGGGTGTGATTTGAAATTTCTGTCTATACCCAAGTGCTTTCATAGACTTGGTGAACTGCCAAACCATGCTCTAAGATACTGGTTTAGGTCATAGTGATAATTCTTCAGTTTGCATACTTGGTTCTTCGAAACCCTATTACATCCTGGAGGAGGATCCATAAAGACTTCTTATGTTAAGTGCCCATGTAAGAATCCATTTTTAAATCAAATTGATGTAGCGGCCAATCCAGATTTGCAGAAAGAGATAAGAACTCTGATGGTATTGATTTTGGCAACCAAAGCATGTTGGTATTTACAGTTTACTAACTCAATACCAAAATATGTGGGTGATAAGTTTACAAACTCTATCACACCTCTTGCACTTTGCACTCTCAAATAAAATTGGACAAAGAAAGAAATAGAGAAAGGAGGGAAGCAACAAGCTTTGGCAAAACACTTGGACTTTGATATATGAAAAAGGTTTACAAACTATTGGAATAAGAAAGCTTACAAGCTTCTTCACAATTGGAAGTGGGATTTGGATGGGATGATTTACAATGCTTGAGAACTTGGGTATTTATAGCAAACCAAATGATTAAACTAAGATTATTTATTACCACACAAAACACATTAATTGCACCTAATAATTTTTATTCAACCATACCTAACATTGCCTAACTTTCAATGCCTAACTTTGACATTGATTTTCAACAATAGCAACCTGTTTTGATTTGAATTTCCAACACACCTCCTCAAATCAAAACGCCTTCATTCCTAGCATTTCACGCAGTAGCCGGAATGTTTCAATTGGCAATGGCTTTGTGAAGATGTCTGCCACTTGTTCCTTGGTGTGACAGTAGACAAGTTCAATTGTCTTTTGCTTCACATGGTCCCTTAGAAAATGGAACCTGGTATCAATGTGCTTGCTCCTTCCATGTTGAACAGGATTCTTTGCAAGTTTGATTGCAGACACGTTATCTACATGAATCACAGTCGATTCCACTTGTGGATGACACACTGACTTCAACAGATTTCTTAACCAAATTGCCTCACACACGGTTGAGGCTACAGCAACATACTCGGCTTCACATGATGACAAAGCAACAATTGATTGCTTCTTTGA
The DNA here is from genome assembly GCF_041283825.1 of Pyrus communis. NCBI lineage: Eukaryota > Viridiplantae > Streptophyta > Magnoliopsida > Rosales > Rosaceae > Pyrus > Pyrus communis. Next base: position 6,643,557 of record NC_142574.1, on the reverse strand, counting down.
AGTCCATGAGAAAGCTGTTGATCCTAGAAAAAACACATAGCCAGTTGTGCTTTTCCTTTCATCTTGGTCACCTCCCCAATCACTATCTGAATAACCAAATAATTTTGCATCTTCACCAAAATTATAAAATAGACCATAGTTTAGAGTACCTCTTATGTACCTCAAAATTCTCTTGGCGGCCAGCCAATGAGACTCCCTTGGTGTTTCCATGTATCGACTCACGAGTCCAACACCATAAACTATATCAGGTCTTGTGATTGTAAGGTACCTTAGGCTTCCAACGAGGCTTTTGTACACTTTTGAGTTTACAAACTCACCCTCTCCTCCTTTGGACAGCTTCAATCCAGTTGCGACTGGGGTATTGACAGTGTTGCACTTGTCCATATTGAACTTCTTCAATATGTCTCTCATGTACCTTTGTTGAGAGATGTAGATACCATCACTTTCTTGCTTCACTTCTATGCCAAGAAAGTATGACATTAATCCATTGTCAGTCATCTCAAATTCACTGAACATGGATTGCTTGAACTCATGGAACATTGCCTCATTGTTTCCTGTAAACAATAAATCATCTACATAGAGACAAATAATTAAGAACTCCCATTTTTCACCATTCTTCATGTAAACTGAATGCTCGTATGGACATTTCTGAAATCCATTTTGGTGAAGGTAGTTGTCGATCCTTGAGTTCCAAGCTCGTGGTGCTTGCTTGAGGCCGTACAAAGCCTTCTTCAAACGATACACCTTATCTTCTTCTCCTTGTACTTGGAAGCCTTCCGGTTGTTCCACGTACACTTCTTCCTCAAGTACTCCATTAAGGAAGGCTGACTTGACATCTAGTTGATAAATTTTCCATTTATGATGTGCGGCAAGAGAGATTAGCAATCTTACCGTGTCAAGTCTCGCAACTGGAGCATAGACTTCATCATAGTCCACTCCATACTTCTGTTTGTAGCCCTTTGCTACAAGCCTTGATTTGTATCGATCCACACTCCCATCTGCAGTGCGTTTGATCTTGTAAACCCACTTGACACCAATAGCCTTCTGATTTGGTGGGAGCTTTGTCAGCTCCCAAGTGTCATTCTTCTCGATGGCATGGATCTCTTCTTCCATGGCTTTCTTCCAACAATCTTCTTCCACAGCTTCATTGAATGAGAAAGGCTCGTGGTCTGCATACAAACAGAAAAGGTTGGTTTCTTCTTCTTCTTCTTGTCCATAAATCTCTGTGAGACTCCTTAACCTCACTGGAGTTGAGGAGCTGCTTTCCTCACTAGATGTAGGACCACTCCTTGCAATTCTGTGCACTGGAGTTGTTGTGATTGTTTGAGCAGGCTGTTGCTCAATCGGTGGTACAACTTCTGGTTCTTCAAAATCAGTGGAGACGATCTTCTCTTTACTGACTTCTTTGTTGTTCCACGTCCATGTCTCTTCCTCACTGAAGATGACATCTCTACTAACCACTAGTTTGCCAGTTAGTGGGTTGTAGAGCTTGTATGCCTTGGACTCTTCACTATAGCCCACAAACACACACTTCTCACCTCTATCATCAAGTTTCCTCCTCTTGGCTTCTGGAACTTGAGCATATGCAACACACCCAAAAATTCTTAGGTGTGTAACATTCGGCTTGTATCCACTCCAAGCCTCTTGTGGTGTCATCCTCTTGACACTCTTTGTTGGACATCGATTCAAGAAATAAATCGAACAAGCTACAGCTTCTGCCCATAACTCTTTTGGCAAATTCTTTTCCTTAAGCATAGACCTTGTCATGTCAAGGATGGTTCGATTCTTTCTTTCGGCTATCCCATTTTGCTGTGGGGTATAGGCAGCAGTAAGTTGATGCCTAATTCCTTGCTCCTTGCAGTATGCTTGGAAAGCATTGGAGGTGTACTCTCCACCTCTATCTGATCTCACAGCCACAAGCTTGTGGTTACTTTCTGCCTCTGTGAGTGCCTTGAACTCCTTGAAAATTTTTAGGGCAGCTGACTTCTCCTTGAGAAAATAGACCCAAGTCTTTCTACTGAAATCATCAATGAAGGTAATAAAATACCTATTACCTCCATAAGACATGGGATCCAATGGACCACATATATCTGTGTGCACCAACTGCAGTGGTGCCTTTGCTCTCCATGTATCACCAACAGGGAACGATAGTCGTGCTTGCTTGCCAAGCACACAACCTTCACATACTTGGCGTGTGGCTTCAATCTGGGGTAAACCACGAACCATTCCTCCATTTGACAGCAACTTTAGGCCATTGAAATTAAGATGGCCAAATCGAAGATGCCATTTCCATGACTCATCTTCCATTACACCGATGTTGCAGCTTCCAATCTTTGTGTTCAAATTCAACGGAAACATCCGGTTCTTTGACATTCGAACACGTGCAATAAGTTTTCTCCTTGCATTCCTGAGAGTGAGAAGCATGTTCTCCATATGTATAATGTACCCTTTCTGGAGCAGTTGACCAATGCTCAGAATGTTGCTCTTCATACCTGGTATGTAGTAGGTATCGGAGATGTATTCTTCTCTTCCATCCTTCTGGATGATCTTGATCTTCCCTTTGCCTTCAACTGGCAACTTTGAGGAGTCACCAAGACTTACAGATCCATAAGCCCCTTTTTTGAGTTCGGCAAAAAACTCTTTCTTTCCACACATGTGATTGCTTGCACTAGAGTCCAAATACCAAACATCTTGTTGGCTACTGGAATCATGGTGTGCTAGTAAGACTGTAAGTTCTTCATCAGTATTTCCACTTGATTCTGCCATGTTGACATGCTCACCATTTTTATGTGAACATTCATTGGCATAATGTCCATATTGCTTACAGTTGTGACACTGGATATGCGCCTTTCCTCGAGTAGATGTCCACTCCTGAGACTGACCTTGATTTTGTGCATAGCCTCGACCTCTTCCTCGGGCTCGTCCTCGGCTACGGTTGGATGAGCTCCCACGACGTGAGTTCCACTGCCCACGACCTTTATTTGGTTTGTCAATATTCAACTTTGACTCCAAAGCTTGCTCTAGCGTTGTGGGGCTTGCATTCTTCTGAATGCGTTGCTCGTGAACTAGGAGGGATCCTAGTAGCTCTTCTGCGCTCATCACCTCCAAATCCTTGGATTCCTCAATGGCAGTCACCACATGCTCAAACTTAGATGTGAGTGACCGGAGTATCTTCTCCACAACTCGTACTTCATCGAGTCTCTCGCCATTTCTCCTCATCTAATTTACTATCACAATGAGCCTTGAGTGATAGTCGGAGATGCTCTCCCCTTCATTCATATGAGCAGTTTCAAAATCTGCTCGAAGTGATTGTAACCTCACTTTCTTGACTCGATCTACTCCTTTGTAGATTGTACTGAGTGTATCCCATACTTGCTTGCTCGTTGTTGCTTCTGCAACCTTCTCGAACGTTGAATCTTCCAAACCCTGGTATAGAAGATACAGCGCCTTTTGGTCCTTCTTTCGTAAGTCCTTGAGAGTGTTCCTTTGATCCGCAGTATATACGGCTTCTTGCTCGGCAGTGGGTACAACATACCCACTACTGACAACTTCTCATAGCTCATGTGATCCAAACAATGCTTTGAATTGGATGCACCATCTTTCATAATTTTCTTTCTTCAATGTGGGAACTTGGAGTTGCACTAAGTTGGACGCCATAACTGCTGCACCTGCCAGAATGGTATTCTGGCTCTGATACCAATTGTTGGTATTTACAGTTTACTAACTCAATACCAAAATATGTGGGTGATAAGTTTACAAACTCTATCACACCTCTTGCACTTTGCACTCTCAAATAAAATTGGACAAAGAAAGAAATAGAGAAATGAGGGAAGCAACAAGCTTTGGCAAAACACTTGGACTTTGATATATGAAAAAGGTTTACAAACTATTGGAATAAGAAAGCTTACAAGCTTCTTCACAATTAGAAGTGGGATTTGGATGGGATGATTTACAATGCTTGAGAACTTGGGTATTTATAGCAAACCAAATGATTAAACTAAGATTATTTATTACCACACAAAACACATTAATTGCACCTAATAATTTTTATTCAACCATACCTAACATTGCCTAACTTTCAATGCCTAACTTTGACATTGATTTTCAACAATAGCAACCTGTTTTGATTTGAATTTCCAACAAAGCAAACGTCTCCGACAGTCAACTTCGTATCTTTGTGTAACCTTTCGCCACTAACCTGCTTTGTATAGTTCAATCGATCCATCTAACTTCAGCTTAACTATATAAACCCATATGCATTCCGCTGTTTTTTTTCTGGTGGAAAGGGAACCATTTCCAAGAAGCATTCTTTTGGAGAGCTGACGTTTCTTCGTTCATGGCATCCATCCACTTTGAATCTGCCAATGCTTCTTGTATATTGCGTGGGATCACATCTGAAGACAACATCTTCACAGAAGCCACATTTGATTCAGATAATGTGTGTGCTGAAACATGGCTTCCGATGAGGTATTTTACTGCTTTTGGATCTTGGACTTTCGGAACACCTTGGTTTCTTCGATGTGGGAATTGATACGTAAAAGTTATAATTTCTACTGAATTAGAAGAATCATCAATAAAATTAGGTACCTGAGTATTGTCTTCCTCTTCATGAGATCATAGATTTTGTGACTAAATTGATGATTGATTTTAATTGTTGTTTTAACTCTCCTCCTGACCGGGAGAATAATGTAAAATAGTAAGAGGCGACTGGTCGTCAATAGCAAGTTGACTGGTAATATCTGATGACTGAGAAAGATTCGAGGGAGAACAGTGGGCAACCAGTCGCTACCATCAGGTCGACCGTCGTGTTTGACATTTGAGAAGGGTCTGAGGGAGTTGCAGTAGCCGACCAGCCGGTGATGCTTGATGGTCCATAAAAGGTGCTTGGAAAACTATGTCAAGCTGTCGGTGATCGTCGACACTTTATAGTGGAGGAGACTCCCCTGAGTAATTCATTTCGGGATTCTCTGAAAACCATATCTATTATGACATGCATTTTTTGTGTAGTCGGATCATACAACCAGTATCCCTTTTGATCAAGACTCCCATGTATGCACTGTGGATGCAAATTTCTTCCTTCTTGATCTTGGACAAAATTGCACCTACAAAACAAATCACACCTTAGATCAAGGCCAAAAGCCTCACGCGCCCACGATGATTGGGGAGGGGGGGTGCTTTGGCTGAAGAACCTCCGATGCCAAAGTTAGCATTTTGAAAGAAAAGTGTTTGGAGAATTTTATAGAATTTTATAAGAGAATTCGAAGTCAACTTTGAGGAGAATGATGGGGTTTAAATAGGAGAGTGGCCGGCCTCCTTGGGTGAGAAAAGACCAACCACCTAGCTCCCTTTGTGGGGCTAGGTTCTTGATTTTTGTTAAATTGGGAGTTATGGAATAATTACCTAATCAATTAGCTAATTAATAGAATAATTACCTAATTGATTAGTTAATCAATATAATAAAAAGGAAGATTTGGGAGTTACCTTGTGGAGAAGATTGGATGAGGATGGATGAAATAGATTTTGAATTGTTACCTATTTTGGGCATTTTTGATTTGGTTGAGTGATGATTGCCTGCTGCTAGCACGTAGGAATCTAAGTATGCCTCAAGAGTATTTTTGTCATCTTTTACCCAAAACTCCACGTGTCACCTTGTAATTATTTTTGGCTCCACAAATGCCCCTACACCTACTGGGCTACTCACAGGAAATGGCAACAAGTGTAGAGATCTCCAACTTTGATGCAGAATCTCTCTTGGACTTGGAATTAGATTCTTCTAGGAAAGGGAAATAAATCGCCTCCAAAGCCTATTTAAGCCTACCTTAAGTAAGGGATTAAATCAACATCGGAAGGTGATTATTTATCCCTACAAGAAAAAGAGAAAGCTAGAGGATATTTGTTCGCGCTCCCCTAGCATTCTTCTTTGCTTGCCCGTGCAAAGAACCGTTTTCCATTGATTTCTTTGTCTTCTTCGCGCCGCACCGATGTAAGAAAAACTTAATTCTCCTTATCTTCTTCTTGGGAGGTGTTGCCATAGGGCAGCCATCGGGGTGGTGCGGCACGTTGGCTAGCAGGGGCCAGGAATCGACTTGGCATGGGCTGAGAAATTGGTGTGGCAAGGGCCACTGCTTATGCTGCTCGGCTTGACTAAAGCCAGGGCTAGCTTGGCATGGGTCAAGGAAGTGCGTAGCATGGGCCACGGTTTGGGCTACTAAGTGGGAGCAAGTTGGGCCGTGGAAGCAGGTTGGGCCACGAGAGTGGGCTGCTCGGTGGGAGTAGGCTGGGCCATGTGGGTGCGAGGCTAGGGCTCGGCTTGGCAATGTGTTGGGCTTGAAGTGACATGGCTTTGGTGACGTGGGCCTTGGATGGCATGGTTTAGGGTTGCTTAGATGGCACGGCTTGGGCTGTGGTGGTGACACCATGGACCTCGCCACCCGTGGTGGAAACTGGTGGTGGTGGTGCCACTCCATTTATTGTCACATTTAGCCTTGTGGATCGCCGTGGTTCCATCTCTTGAATATTTGAATTTTCTAAATTTCTTGGATGCAAGAGTCTTCTATGAGTGTGTGACTTAACTCTCAATGAAAGCACCAATTTGTGGATGCAAATTTCTTCCTCCTTGATCTTGGACAAAATTGCATCTACAAAACAAATGACACCTTAGGTCAAGGTCAAAAGCCTCACGCGCCCATGATGAATTTTAAGAGGGGGGGCTTTGGCCAAAGAACCTCCAATACCAAAGTTAGCATTTTGAGGGAAAAGTGTTTGGAGAATTTTATAGAATTTTGCAAGATAATTCGTAGTCAACTTTGAGGAGAATGATGGGGTTTAAATAGGAAAGTGGCCAGCCTCCTTGGGTGAGAGAGGACCGGCCACCTAGCTCTCTTTGTGGGCTAGGTTCTTGATTTGTGTTAAATTGGGAGTTATGGAATAATTACCTAATCAATTAGCTAATTAATAGAATACTTACCTAATTGATTAGCTAATCAATATAACACAAATCAAGATTGGATGAGGATGGATGAAATAGATTTTGAATTGTTACCTATTTTGGGCACTTTTGACTTGGTTGAGTGATGATTGCCCGCTGCTCACGTGTAGGAATCCTAGTATGCTTCAAGGGTATTTTTGTCCTCTTTTACCCAAAAATCCATGTGTCGCCTTGTGATTATTTTTGGCTCCATATGCACACTTCTACACATGGATCAAGTTTGCTTCTCCGGTGCTTGTGAATGTTTGTTGAAAACTAGACACCCAAATGCTTGCTGCTCAATATTTTGCTGAGGTGGAAGTGTTTATGAGGTGTTGGAATTTGTGTTTGAAAATTTAAGGGCCTGTTTGGTATCATATTTGAAAATAAGAGCAGAGAGGAGGAAAGAAAGTAAGAGATGATTGAAGGAAAAAGAAAGAAGAGAGAGGATCGGACGAGATAGAGAGAAAGATGAGTGAGAAAAAGAACCTAAAGAATGAAGAGAGCGGATTGCAAGAGAGATGAAAAAGGTAAAGAAAAAAAAAAGGGAGAGAGAAAGACGAAAAGAGAGAGATAGATTTGGAGTGAGAGGGGAGGAGGGAGAGAAAAGAAAGGAGTGAGTTTAAATTTAAAAACTCTAAAAACTCATTTTTTATGTTTTTAAAGAATAGACTATATTTTTGAGTTAATCTTACATTCAATTTTTGAAAATAGTCCTACCAAACAAGTTTTTAAGGCCTAAAACTTGAAAATTGTTTTTTAGTTTAAAAAGTTGGATTCAAGTACACTACCAAACAGGCTCTAAGGCACTAGAAGGTATATGATTAATCTAGTAAGCTGTAGATGTCACAACTATTCCCCAAAAACATTGTGGCATATTGGCACGAAATTAATTAACCTAAACAATTTTCATTATATGATGATTTTGCTCTGCTACCTTATTTTGTTGAGGAGTGTACATGGTGGACTTTAGAATAACTATCCATGATCCCGTAAATACTGCAAGACTTCACAACTCACGAACACATCACCATTATCAGAATGAAGAACCTGAATCTCACTCTGAAATTAGGCATCCACCATCTTGTGAAACCTTTGAAACATAGAATTTACCTTTCTTTTTGTCTTCAGTAGACCAATCCATATCATGTGAATGCAATCACCAATAAAAGAGAGAAACTGTCGAGCTTTTCCATGGTAGAGATTTTTTATGGGTCTTATACATTTGAATGAACGAGCAAAAAAGGCTTTGTTGCTCGTGTAAAGCTTAAGAGAAACGAAATACAACGTCCTTTTGCTAACTCACATATGTCACATATCAATATCACAGATATATTGTGTATAATGAAGGAAATAACTTCTTAAGTTACCTGAATGATGCATGCCCTAACTTTCAGTGCCTCAACCAAATACTAGCTTTTCGTTTTTCAATTGTATCTCCACTAGCCTTGAAGAGAAATTTTCCATTGTGACAGGAACACAAATAGTACACCACGTGTTTTAATAGAAGTGGTGGGAAATTTTGTTTTTTAAGTTATTAACTTTTTAGCATACATATCTCACTATTTGTATAATGACACATGGTGTACTACCATGTGCACCGGTCACATTAAAAAATCTCACAGCCTTGAAAGCTTCACCAAGGCACTTATCACTATCATGCTCGAAATCCAAGTAATACAGTATGCCCTTGCGGATACTAGAACCAACCACCTTCCCTTTGGGAATGTCTAAAAAATAATAGAATGTTGGCAAAAAAATCACAGCACAAAACAAAGAGTCAGTAATTTGAGCCACAGATAAGGAGTTGTAATTTAAGACCATCTCCAACCTGTTTTAGCCCAAAAAATTTAGGTTTTAGCCCTGAAACAGCTTTTCTGCTCCAACATTTCTAACCTAAAATTTTAGTCCTAGATTATTAAATAATGAATTTCGGCTAATTTTTTTTTCAATTAACTTTAAAAAAAATAATGTAGACTATCCTAAATTAATTTTACGAACATTTTAACCTAAAAATATTTAAATTCCGATAAATATTGAAAAATCACTAAATCGATACATGAATAAACCACATAAACTTAATACAATTGATAATTCATAAACTACATAAACTTAATAATGATATGCACCATCTTGACTTGGTGGTGAACTTGGGATATAGCCTTGAGATGAATCATCATCTTGAAATATACTCCTTGTGGCATGCCTTCGCAAAATTTTCTTTTGCTTATCACATAAGAACTTCTTCCTCTCAGGAGTGTATTTGTTGAGGTCCTCCATCATGAAATTACATTCAACCCATTCTTGCTCCCTATCCCCTTCTTGCGTCATGGCCAAACACATCCAGGCCGCTTCTTCCTCCCAAGAGCTATGGCTTTAGTCAATCTTGCAAATTTGGTAGCAATTTGTGCACTAATCGGATCTTGGGACTTCCCTTTTCTCTTTGCTTCCTTTTGTTTATCTCTTCCTGGGGGCCTTGCAAAAGAAGAAGTTGGGGTCAATTCATGGACACCTTCATTGTCACCTTCATTGACACCTTTTGAGTAGTTCATATGCAAAAAAAGTGTATAGGAGAGATTGAGCATTCCCCAATTAAAGTTGTAGGAGTTTCATTAGTCGTGGACACAGATGACTGCTGGGAAGGATGAAAAGATTTGAGTAAACCTGGGTCACATGTCATATGATTCGTCGCTCCATAATCAATAATTCAAGTGTTGGTACGTCATGATACAAACGCACCACCTGATGCAGCCTAAGGTTTTGTACGAACATTCCTAAACTTTGGTGTGTTTTTTTTTTTCTGAGAATTTTGATTTGAGGGTAGAATAAAAAAATTGGAGAATTTGATATGAAGTTGTGTTTGAGATTTCATTTGTGTTTGGAATTTGGAATTTGAGAAACTTGAAATTTGGGTATTAGGGTTATTGTAGAGAGAGTGATCCTAGAATCGTCCTGATTTGATACCATGCTAAAATAGATGGAAGTATTTTGTATTGTATTCTTCTCTGTATGGAGGCCAATATATAGGGGTGTGGTATCCATACACCTCTTTTTACTTCTCACACACTCCTTGTTAATTTATGTCCGTTGATCTTCCTCAATTCTGAAAACTAAAAAGGTGTGGGAAAAGTAAAAAGGGGTGTGTGGATATCACATCCCTATATATATTCACACATATGTTAATTACAAGAGATTAGAACACAACAAGATTATAGGAAACCCTAATCACAAAAGTTAACCAAGCTCACGTTAACATTATTAGGTGAGCATGTACATAATATGGTAACAAATAATTACTACTAAGGGCGGGCAAATGAGTCTTTGCACCAGTGGATCCGTTCTTACTTTTAATTTTCAAAAAGGCCTGAGTTAAACCCGACTGGTGTAAAATCGAGTTCATGATCTTATGTGCGAATATCCTGGCCTGAACTATTTAAGAGTTGTCTTAGTATTTGTCATTTTATTAGTGGTCCACAATGAAGCTCATAATCCATAATTCTATATCTATCTAACCCTAAGAAGACTAAAACAATGATTAAACTTCTTTAAATAAAGGGTCTTAAGAGTTTCGTGGTTGCAGTCGCACATTCAAACAATTGAAGATTGAGTTGTATGAGATCATTTTCATTATGGGCGTTTCTTTGATTTATTTCAGTTAGGCAATAAAGTGATTTTAGTAGCCTAAGTAGTTTCTTGGACTTACGGAGTTTTGATGTGTTGGTATTGGCTTTGCTAGATGTAATTCTTTTGTTCAGAAACACAAAGATGTTTATATTATTGTTTTGTTATATGACATATGATTGAAAACAGATCTATTCATCGTAGGAACCGGACTGTATCAAACGAATCCAGATGAGCTTGTTTCATTAATAAAAATACATTAACTCGAACTGGCTTAAGCTTGTTTATAGAAATGGACTCACCAAAAATAGACTAAACTCGTCCCACACCCACCCCTAATTACTAGTAATGCATTATGTTTAAATAAATTTATGACTCGCTTAATGTATGTTTGTCGCTTGGAAATATATAATTTGTTTTCTTAATCCATCAATCACTTTCTAAGTGTAATCTTACACTTAGACCTTGAATAGGTTTAAAGAATAACTTTAGTGAGGTAGACTTGATGTCTATGTAGAGAAAACGGAGATGCAAACTTCCATTACTTTGAAATCGAATAGCAACAAGGGATTATGATTTTAGTGAAATCACTTCATAAACAAAATTGATTTTTTATAAGATATTGAAATTGATTGATGGGCATTTTTGTATGAGAAATTTCCTAAGGAATTATAAACAGAAATTATAAAACAACTTTATATTAACTTTCCTGTATCTTAGTGTATTAATTAAACATTTTCTCGCGTGATTTTCTTTTTTATAATTTTGTTAATTGTATCATACTTTATTAAATATAAAAAGTTTAGAAGTGAACCTTTTTCTCTTAATTCATAGCAATTTAGAGTTTTTTTTTTTTTTTAATAAATTTTTGGTGAAAAGAGCATTTTAAATTTACATAGAAGGCTAAGGCGATGTTTGGGTGAAGGATGCAGAACTAAAAAGCAATGAATCCTAAATGTTAGAGACCAAACATTAGAAATGCACCAGATGAGTATTACAAAACATGCGAGATGAATTTATAAATAACTACTTGGAATATTTAATCAATTACAAATTGCTCTTACGTACCCTTTTGTAATGATCATGCAGTAGATTTTTTATCTCTCGTATCTAATGTTTTGAAATATATTATATCCTCAGTTCGCCTAAATCTGTTAGGACTTCAAAGTACCTCACTCAAACATATAACATCTTAGCATTCTAAAAAACATTAGTCATTTACAAATATTCCTCTCATATATCGTTGTAATGCTAGTGTGTGTAAGTGTGTGCCTTTTCTCCACATTCTACTAGTGCAAATGGTACGTGCCCGGTGTACAAATTTTGTAATCAAAATACTTATTCATTTTACATTGGCCATCTCGAGTCATAGAGGATTAAACGTAGTCCTTGGATATGTTTTAGCCCTTTAAAAAATAAAAACTACTTTATGGCTAAATCTTTCCATCTCCGATCATGTATGAGCTATATTTTATTTTTCTACATATTTAATTACTTTTTAGGGCCAAACTTAGCCTAATTCCTTCAGTCCAATTCTCTTCCCTTGGTTAGAATAATTTCGTCAGTTTAAGGCTAAGTGTGGTCTAGAGTCCTTGGCTGCAAATGACCTTAGGCCTCCCCACCTAGGCGCTAAGCTCTTGTCCGCTACCCGACTAATACTTAGCGCCTTTTGTGACCTTACCGCAGTGTTCATATCACATTTCTAATAGAGGTAGGACTTATATGTGTTGGTGGGCCCTACCTCTATTAGAGAGGTAGTATAAATATAATATAAAAAATATGATAAATGTAACATTACTCCAAAAGAATGGAAAGGAAAGGAGATAAGAAATTGATAAAATGGTGAAAGTATTAATTCTAATTGTTTGAAATGATCACTTGTGTCATCAAATATTTGAAAATTAATATCGTCAATATTTGAACGGTCATTAGCCGTGGCAATTGGAGTTAGTGATATTGTATGTCATTGTGATTGTATTGGTGAGCATTTTTGCTCATCATCATAAACTATAGTATATGTTCACCATACACCTAATTATCTACCACGTGTCATTTCACTTATCATTTGATTAATTTTTTTCCAAAATCGAAAAAGTAACATTTAATAATGTGAAAGTTAACTAGAACTATGTGAAATGACACGTGGCAGATGATTAAGCGTATGGTAAGCATACACCATAGTTATGGTGTGAGCAAAAATGCTCCCGATATTTTTGACATTTGACAAAAATCATCAAAATTAATTTACACCTGAACACAATTGAACAACTGATTTTGCCAAACTTTTGTTAAAGAAATTGTGAACAAGTGAATTTAGGCAGTACATGATTTACTTTACTAGTTAGATCATCTGACTGTATTTTCCTTTGCTAGAAGAATCTGCCTATGTTTGTGCCATATATTTGAGGTCTTGTGTTTGATTGGTTCATTGTTTCAATATATTTTGAAATCTTAAAATTTAAAGTCATATTATGTTGGCCAAACACACACACACTGTATTATTAAGCTGTTAATCGAAATTAAGGGTGTATCATTGAGTTATATGTACTCGCCAACACTATCCAAGGCTCAATGATACCAATACCTACAATGCATGGATGTTATCAACTAGTAGTGCAGTTTAGTAGTATTCATCTTTAGTTATAAGTGAGAGGTTTCAACTTCAACTTAATGCGCTATGTTTGAAACATAATTAGTGATGACCCATTGTGACCCCCATCCCTCTCCTCTCAGGGTCGAAAATTCCCTTTTTAGAAAAATATATTTTTGTTATCTAAAACAATGCAAGGATACTTGTGTTAATTACTAAACGAGAAAGTTCATTAAAAATGAATAATTAAGCGAATACTTGGGACTAAATAGTATAACTAATGGATAATGTCAAGAAGACTAAAGTTACAAATCAACTGATGTAATTATTGATAATTAATTAGATTATATTACTTAAGTATTAATTAACGTGCTTATTTCTAATAGTCCACATCATTTGCTCAGCAAATTTGTTTTAAAATTTTGGTTAGTTGTCACGCAGTCGTCAAACGCGCCTCATCATGCTCAGCAGACAATTAGCCATATTTAGCATGCAGCACCACGGAATATACCCCGTTCCGTCGGAACCCTAAACCTGGCAACCATCCTAACACTCCGTTTTAATCCGGACAAGACCACGTGGCGGTCATGTCAACCATGGCCCACAACCCACGGCCTCTGGTTATGTGGATACATTCGATGGCTCTCTGCCCCAGTTGCTTCATCCTCCTCTCTCTCCTCTATCATCATCATCATCATCATCATCTTAAATCTCTCTCTCTCTCTCTCTCTAATAATTCCGGCTATTTCTTTGTCAGATTCCGGCCAACCCTTTCTTCCTCTTTATATATACCTAACCCCCTCCCTCTCCTCTTTAGCTTTCTCTCACATTTCCACCTCTCTCTCTCTCTCTCTCTCTCTCTCTCTCTAACTGCTCCAGTACCCACCCGCTCCCATTACACATTATTACTACTTTATGATCAAACCTGGTCCATAAAACTCCTCAATGAATTGGGCATGAGAATTTAATCCTAACCAATCTGACCACATTTTCCAAAACTAACCACAATTCTTCACACCCCAAATATATTATTACCCATCAATTGTTTCCCCTTCGATTTCTGATCACATTTCAGAAGTGCCCAAAAATCTGTTTGTGTTTTTTCTCTGTGATGAACCGAGCTTTACCCGAGATGTTGAACTGTATGAACGCGCCGGGGACATTTATAGCCGGAAACTGTACCGACATGACGGTGCTGGAGAGGCAGAGGGCCCGGATGAAGTGGCAGCAGAGTGACCATCATGATCAACAACAGCAGCAGATTCAGTATAATTTTGGCGGGGGCGAGCTTAGTGGGGTTTTCTCCCTTCCAATTCATGCTCAGGGGCTTCAGGGTTTTCTGAGTGGTAACCGGGTGGTGAAACCCGACCCGAGTTCCGAAAACGGGTGGGCTGAATTGGGTTTCGGGTCTTGTGGGTTGGTCATGAATAATAATGGCACAGCAGGGTTTGAAGGGATGGGTAACAACATCTCCAGGACTTTTAGCTGCCCGCCCACTGTAGCCACCGAGAAGACGTCCGGCGACACCGTTTTGTCTCAAAAGCTTAGCTTGCCGGCAGGGAAAGAAAGCTTTAAGAAGAGGAAGGCTGATAAGGTGCAGATCAATAAGGTGTGCCCTCTACGTTCAACTTTCTAATACACACACACACACACACACACTTATATGTTTTAGAAATTGTTTGAAAGGAAGAATTTTACAAATTCCAATTGTTTAAATGATCAAAATCACATAACGACCATATATTGATCATATTTAGTTATTTGCGACATATTTGATCGGTACTAAGTTTCGTTTTTTGTGTTGTAATTGTGTTTCTGTTTTTGGGATTTCTAGGCTGCTGCTGCTGCAGAAAGTGATAGCACAGAGAAAAGAATAAAAAGTTGTGCAGAAAAAGGGGACTCCAAGACCACAGAGCAAACCAGCACCAAGAACAACGACGGAGAATCTTCTGGTGATACTTCAAAGGACAATTCAAAAGCTTCTGAGGTTCAAAAGCCTGATTACATCCATGTCCGTGCGCGGCGAGGTCAGGCCACGGATAGCCACAGCTTGGCTGAGAGGGTGAGTAGGACATTTGGTGTTCAAATTTATATACAAATTTTACTGCGCATGGATCTTGTTCTTCGATTTCGTGTTATTTATGCCATGTGTTGGTCTCATGATCATGCAGGTGAGGAGGGAAAAGATCAGTGAAAGAATGAAATATCTGCAAGATTTAGTACCGGGGTGCAACAAGATCACTGGCAAGGCCGGCATGCTTGATGAAATCATCAATTATGTTCAGTCTCTTCAACGACAAGTAGAGGTGACATACATTTGATCCTTTCCAATCATCGGTTTAAGTACTTCGTTATCTTTTTATTGTTCTGTATTCTTAAACGAATCCTCTTCATACTTAACAGTTCCTGTCTATGAAACTAGCTGCTGTGAATCCGAGGCTTGACTTCAACATCGACGACTTGTTTGCAAAAGAGGTCAGGAATCTCTTTAATACTATAAGACCAATCAGTTTTTATAGATATCCCAATTACCATTCGTTTCGTTCTCGAAAATTGGATGTGTGAAATTGCTTAAAATGGCTTATGAGGAAAAAATGTTCTTAAGAAAATTATGCTCTTTACTCTTGTGGCGAACTAATGAAGACTTGTTTGTCCAAAGTTCCGTTACTTATAGTCCCATTTCGCTTCAAATCAGCAGATGTTTCCTACGTGCGCAGCCAATTTTCCGACGATGGGGATGTCATCAGAAATGATCAATTCTGTGTATCTTCAGTTGAATCCAATGCAACAATTGGTTTCATCTTCTGGGTTGGATATGGGGTTACATTCCACTGATTTGGCACTTCGAAGAACCATAAGCGCTCCGAGTTCGATCCCCGAACCATTTCTTGACACATCCTGTTTCACTGTAATGTCTATAAAAGCTTGTGTCAGTTATATAGACTAAAATTTTAGCAATATTTTGATTGAAAATCTTACATGCAACCTGCAGCAACCCCAACCTACGGCAATTTGGGATGCTGATTTACAGAACATTTTCGATGTGGAATTTCAACAAGGAAGATCATCCTTTCAATCGCAACCATTTACAGGTAGATAGAGCTAATCTCTCTCCTGCATTCTCATACCATTTCCCATGACTCCATTTTTGTAAGATAAGAATTTTTAGATTCAACCAACTGTGGTAGAGATTATGGACCACATAGACCCACAAATGTCTAATGATTTTGCTTAGGAATTTAGTAATTCCTTTCTAATGGACTAAGGAAAGCCTTCTAGATGTATATGCGGGTTAGGCCAATCGACCAGAACAATGTCTTTGCCTCTTTGCACTCAAGTTGAATCTCTCGTTCATATATTTAGCGTCGATTAAAGCATCTCTTTCTAATGGTTATCTGCTTTTACTCCTAAATCGATCAAAGGTAAAGATTTTCTTCTTTTTCTCTGAATGATTAAGATCTTGCCTAAACATTATGGATAGAAAAGGGGAGAAGTTAAAGGTGTGGTGCAATTAGAGTCTGTAAACCACATAATGGCTATCACTACTAAGAAAAAGTTTAGGCTCCAATTCACTCAATCAAATAATGATGGTGCTTTTGATTGTGCAATCATTTTTATTATTTTTTTTTTTTTCTGTTGTATTTGGAGAGGGAAAATTAGGTGAATAATTACTCTCATGATGTTATTTTTGCAGGTTCCATTGAAGATAGCAATTTAAAGATGGAGATGTGAATGAAACGTCACTCATTTGATTCTTGGAAGAGTTTACTTTGATGCATCTGATCCAGATTATTTTTTCTACTCTCTTAAGTATATAACATATTTATATATATGTTTGTATCTATACCTGCAACATAGTATGAATAAAATAAATTTCCCACAAAAATCATCCATTGTCTGGTAACCAAATTGTACTAAATAAGGTTGATGGATCAAGAAAATGGAACCATAGTAACAAGTTTAAGACGAAGAAGAGAACTTTCTTGCCACGGTGGCATGCACCGCTGTTTCTCTCTTCCTCTCCTACTCTAAATCCTAAACCCTAAACTCCGATCTTATCATAGATTCATATGTGCCAGGGCACATGAGAACAGAAATAACATAAGTGATATAACGTCGTGACAGGTAAGTTTTTATGGTTTCACAAACTAAATTATCCTCCAATTGAAGTGAAAGACAAGTGTTGATAGCCACCAGCTGTCATGGGATTGGAAAATTTGCCAAATCATATTTTGTAGATTGATGATGGAATGCAAGTTGTCCCTCTAACGGATGGAGTTGAGAGACAAGTTCAGGCAAGCACTAGATGTGGACCGACCCAGCTCCCTTTTGATAGCAATAATAATATTTGGTGATAGAGACCTAGATGATAATACATGGCACGTCCTGGATTCGATTTCTAACATTGGTGAATCGCATGATAGGTGGCTAGGGAGAGGCTAAAATGCTCATGTGAGTCTTTTCCCCGAAAGGATGGACAGCTGTGGTGAAGCCACCAACTAGTCCCTTTTTCTCCCTCTTTTTCCCTATGCATTCATCTCCATCTTTTCAACTGAAAATGAAAACCGAAAACCAAAACAAAAACGAAAAGTGCTACCAAAGGAAGATAAGTACATGGATAGGTCCGTGGACCTGGCCTCATCCATATGAATGATCTCCTTTGATTCTCTTTGTTCCTCTCGATGGTGAGAGATGATCTTGCCTTTCCCATTTCTTGGGTCCACTACAAATTTGGTGTGGAAACATTTTGCTATACTAAATCTTTGAGGTCTCTTTGGTCACCTTTCACTCACATGGTGCCGTTTCAAGGAGTGAAAGCTCAAAACCTATAAAGATTCTTTCTGCATAGTGCAAATATCAGTGCAACTCTAAAAGCTTGTTTGGAGCTGCTCAGAGCTCCCAAGTTTTGTCTTTTTCTTGACAACAGGAATCCAAAATGCTTACCATGACGTACGACTTCAGAAAATGGTTACTTGTGAGAGGTGGATAAAGATAACAAAATGTGAACACTCAATAAGCTGGTAAAGACATTTTTGTTCTGACTTTTGTCCGTAATTTGGATGAATCTAATGTAATTATCTTGAAAAAACAAGCTAGTGGAAGACATTTGACTTCATCTCTAACAAGAAGAATAAATGTTTTTGAGACTCCTCTTTTTATTTTTATTTTAGAACAAATTACCAATAGTCATAGATTTTTAGTTAAGGGACCATTGCTCCTATTAGGTTAAAGTTGAGGGACCATTGCTATATTTTTCTCCCTAGAGAATGAATCATTCATTTCCACGCCTACTTGGAAACTTAATATATAATAGAGGCATTCGTTGATTTGCCCCATAATTTTCCCTCTCAACTTTAATTTTGGTCAATTTCCCCCATCAACTCTCATAACTAGTCAATTTCCACCATGTTGTTAAGTTTTTGAATTTTTCATTTATTCTTCCGTTAAGTATGTCACCTACTATCCACGTGACTGCCTTTAAAGAGCAAAAAAGTCATTCCCTTGACACCTATCTTCTTCATTTTCTATGAACTTTCTCTTCTTCCTTTTCTCCAAGTCGAGCATGTGTTAGTACCACCGGTGCTCCACCGACACGATTTTCTCGACGAAAACCAAAAGAAATAACGGTGCTCCACCTATACTTTACATCAAATTCACTTGTCTTTTCTTAGTTAGTTCCTTATATTTTTGAGCTATTTACTTTGTTTTTGTGTTTTGCGGGATTTGTCAAGCAAAGAAAAGAAAAATAGCACAAGTGGAATTTTAAGTAACAAATTTGTCAAAATTGCCTGTACAGATCAGCTGACTTTGGAAGCAAGTTGCGAACAGCTTAGAATGAATTAGAGAATAAGTCTTATATACTTGGAAAGCTACAGATGTCTAGTTTCTGGAGCATTTCACGGATTGCTAATATCATGTTTCTAGAAGAAGTTACGACCGTTTTAACACTGAATGGTTCCCAAGAGGTTGAGCAGTTTGTAACTGACAAGAAAGCATTGAAAACAATAAATCCAATAAATCTAGCAGCCAAGAACAAGCCAGCTGACACCTATTCAAATATCAGACGAAATGGAAAATTAAGTGGAGTAATGGGCATAAAGGCTACCTAAAGAGTTACAATTGTTTTACCATTGCCTCTCACTTATTGTCATCACTAAATGGCTATTAGTGGGGTGAGTTATGGAGAAGAAACTGGGGCAGCAAGTAAGAACAAAAAGGTTGCAGGTTGCAGTGGCAAAGGTGGAAGAAAAAGAAAGAGAAAAGAAATAGAAAAGAAAGAAAAAAGAAGGTTGCAGGTTGCAACGGAAAGGAAGGAAAAAAGACAAGGTAACATCGTTGGGAAAGAAAGGAGAGGAAGGAGGAAATCTTGGCATTCTCTTCTTTTGGTTTTATCTTCTCAAACTCATGTCTTTCTTTTGGTTTTATTTAATGATTATGTGTAACTAATTTTTAGTAGTTAGGGGCTGTTTTGAAGCCCAGAATATGATTGCAAGTTTGTTATGACATTTCGTTTGAATTACTTTTATGAATGGATGAAAATTGGTTCACTACTTGTCTCATTGATGAATTCTTTATGTGTTTTCTACGGATGCATACTTACTAAGCATATCTAGGATTCTAATGCTATCAATATGTGTGTGTCTGCCTTTGTCGAATGAAGACCTACATATGTTCTAGAGTAGTACTTGTTAATTGCAATTAACATGTGAATCAATTTCTGGGATAAGTAAGACAACGCTAGTACTTACGATGTCTTGTGATGACTCAAATTCTTTTCATTCTTAATGATTTCTACTTGTTAAATCTATGAACACACCATTCTAGATTGCATGCTAGGGACTAAGTTAAGTTGGAAACGTCATTCTCATAACATACTACATAAGAAAGAGTAATAGGTTGAGTTCTAACATTGAGCCAACTTGAGCATCTTCATCTGGAAATAAAAGGAATTTGAATGAAACATAACATGTTTGTATGATTATTTGGTGGTGGATAGCAATTCCCCTAACTCGTTTTTCTTAATTTCTGAACTACTTAAAATATGTTTCTATTCTGTTTTTGTTCGATTTAATTTAAATAGCAAATCAACTCCAAAAATCCCAAAAATTTGTGTGAGTGTAGTTATGTGTGTCTAGTATCTGCATATAAAATTTCGTAGACTTTAGCTAAGTATAAGTCGGTCTAATAATTATCTTTCGGTGGCTGGTCAATAGGGATAGTAACTCAGTTTTTGTAACATTTTAAGTAGTTGGATAAAACAACCTTCTACGGAAAAAACCCTTATTTTCATATGCTACAATTGACAAATATTAGTGTTAATAAAGAAAATCAATAGGACATTTGTGTGCTACTTTGTGGTGTGCTTTTAATCCTATCACACCCTAAGAGTGCGTTTGTTGCATTGGACTATCTCAAACTGGACTAAATTCAAGGACTAAGTTAAACTGGCTTAGATTAGACTAAGCTAGACTGGCTTAGACTAGACTAAGCTAAATTAACTTAGAGAAGAGTTTGGCGCAGTATCAAACTGAATAAAAAATCCTTTTTTTTTTTTCTTGTTTTTTTTTCTAGATCACACGCTCTCTCTCGAACACTCTCTTTGAAAATTTGTTAGCTTTTCTAGAACACTCTCTTTATAGGATTTGCAATTTGCGATTCAAATCTGGATTTCGCTACTCGAATATGGGTTTTGCAATCCAATGAGACCTGGGTTTTGTGCTTCAAGTGACTTGCGCAGATGTGTAGAAGATGAAGATGAAGTTGTGGTTGCAGAGGCTCTATGGAAGGATTATCAGAAGAGCCCAAATGGAAATGGGTGTCTGCCAAGGTCATCCGCATGCTAGGTTCTATGTCTTTGTCTACCGGCGAGGGCCTAGGCAAGCTCAGAGGTGAATCGGATGACAACGAGAGCAGAGATAGGACGCGCTATTCTGGAATTCGAAACGAGGAGATGATGCAATTCTTGGTTAGCGAGTGTAGGCAATGGTGGCACGAGGACGCAGCAAAAGTCTTAGGAGTCCCAAGTAAACGTACCCTAAAAGCCCTCAATCACCCTTAGTTTTCTGGCATTTTTCTCCAAATATTTTGGTTGCCCCAGTCAACATTCTCTACGTACCTATGTATTTTATTTAGGCGTTCATCAACAACTGAACGCCCAAAAATCAAAATAGAGATAGGGAGGAAAAGGAAAAAGTGTCTGAAGCTTCTACATTGTAAAAAGCAGTGACCAAAATTGGGCTCTGGGTTGTAAATCAAGATTGCAGGCACACTTCACTTTCTGCACTCAGATACTAGTAAAAGGAGTGGAGAATTACATAACGGGAATATATCCGAAGTTGTAGGTAAGAATCTTTCATTCTTTTCCTAACACAGTGATAAAAGCAGTGGAGAATTACATACCAAAATCTACTAACAGGATTACTCTTCTATATTTTTACTAGCAGAATCTACTGAACTGATTCAGGTTGTTCCATGAAATGAGATCAAGACATCAAGCGATGAGGCAACACTCCGGGAAAATCTAAATAATCAACGATCTTGATTCTTAGTCTTACAGCTACCAAGTTCCAATTACACACTACATACAGAGAAACCAGAAAGGCACTAAAATAAATTACACAGCATTAATCAAGGACCAAACTGTTCTATACATACCATGAGTTCCGCTAGCTAGATCATCGACTCATCTCCACCTTCTGCCAATTCAAGATACAAACATATATGTTTCAAAAAAATTTATGTGCAATTGACTTTAAGCTGGTTCAATTCACATATAAGATGGAAAATAATACCTTTCCCTGGAACGATTACAACTGGAGCTGATTTACAGTTGCGCATGCAATACTCGCTCACACTTCCTTTTAGCACACTGAAGAAATCCCAGCAATAAAAGTGAGTAAACGAATTGTGTGTTTGAGATTGAAAGAGGAGGGGTACCTTTGAATGAAGCCTCTGCCTCTGGTACCTAGGATCACAGCTGCTGGTTTTATTCGTTCTGCTTCCTTGCAAATTACCTTACCCGGATCCCCTTCCACAATCCGGGCAGTACTCTTTACCTATTTCCATAAAATATTGGATGTAAAAAATTCCAAATGCAAGAAAATAACCTATAGTTGGTTTCATAATTGTCCACATTATTTACCTATAGAATAACAGAAATATGTTCTCCCCACAAATTTGTATCGTCGGATGTTTATATTACCAGAATATGAATATGAAATGGGGCATTAATCGATAACTCAGATTCATAGTATGCAGGAATCACACATGTTATGTTCTCAGACAGTTTGGCAAGTCAACATTTCACGATAAAAACAGTTCAAGCTGCGTTGGGGCATTCGTTATTACTGTTATCATGCTATATCGGCATTATCCAATTAATTCAACTAGATTACACTTATCCAACACAACAATACACACCACCAACAGTCAAAAACAGCAAATCTAACTTTGCTTGACAAATTGCAATGGCCAAACGTTGTTTAATCGCAATTTTACGTGCAACTTTGGATGCCCCAAATTAGATCACCAACAGTTGATATATAAAATTTGACATGGCTAATGTTCCACACATGATTGAAAGGGCCATAAGTTACGCTTATACCCACCATGGCAACTTGAAATGCCTCCATAGCAAGCTTCACCATAAGCTCCTCACTTGCATTGTAAACAATCTCGTTTTTCACATCTAAACATGAAGAAATAACAAGAGGTTAGCTCAAGATAATCTTCTGGGTGCTGCGTGAAGGGATCAAACGTACAACATGAGACTCGTATACACATCTACGGTTTGAATAAAAACAAATCTTGAATGTGACAGGTTCTATGAGCTCTCTGGACACCAACAACGGGGTGGGACCCACGCCTCCCACCCCATCGTGAATGCAGAATCTCATAGGACCTGTCACGCGAAACATATAAAAGACATACAAGAACATGAAGGCTTGTAAATGAAGAAACGAATTAACTGGAAACGGCATGAACGAGATGGAGGGTATCAGCGAGCCTGCAGAAGTGGATGAGGGCCCAATCGAAAGCGTACTTGCTGTTGGGGCCATGATCCACAGCTATGATAATGTCACGGCCTCGCTTTCTCTCCAGCTTCTCTCTCTCGAGCTCCGCGATATGAAGAAGCTGCACTTCTCTCCAACTGTAAACTTCCTCGTCCTCCTTCACCGTCTCCAACGCCATCACCGTATGATTCGCAGAACCGACAGAAGGATGATTTTAATGATGTGGGTTTCTGATGGATTCAGGAATTCTGTTGTCGATTTTGGTTGTGTTGGGGTGTTTTGTTCAGGCAATCATGGCCCGCGGTTTTGGTGCAAAACCGCCAGGTAGAAGACTGGTTTCGTTGGTTGTGCTGTGCGCGTGGATTCTATTTCTTTGCTTTGCGTATTTGGCTTGCCTACGACCACTGACTTTTCTTTTACGTTTGAAATGTCGTATGAAAAATCTATTTATTTCGACTTGTATAATTCGGGCAAACGATCATCATTTCCAAAAAAGAAGAAAATTAAGGATAGATTTTTTTCAAACGTTGTTTAATCGCAATGAGTAGGATTTTTTCATCATTTCAATTATTTTACTGGATAACAAGTTCAAATTCTTGAAGGAGGATCTTTTCTGGATTCTGTTTATGAGAATCTCAAAAATGTTTTAATCATGTTTATTTATCGTCTGATTAGAAATTATTTTAAATTTTAAATTTTATATTTAAAATTGAACACAAATAGTACTTAACTAAAACTAATTGCATAATTTACGACAAACAACATGATTAAAAAAATCTCCTGATCATCATCCCAAATTCTTCTCCATTTGTGAAATTTTGATTCTTTTAATAAATTTATGAGCATTTAATTAGAATTTTAAATAATTCTTTAAAATTCAACATCCATTTAATTAACATTTTAAAGTAATTTATTAAAATCATTAGAATTTTAAGTAATTGTGCACGTGGATTTTAAATAAGTTTCTAATATTCTAGATGCATGCAATTAGAAATTTATTTTAGAAAATTTTAAAAAGTTGAGAACTTTGAGAAATTTTATAGTATAATTTAACCATTTACAAATCTCACAATTCTCCTGATATTTCGAAAGAATTGAATCAAAAGAATTGAATCAAAATCGCACACAAACTCTA
This sequence comes from Pyrus communis, assembly GCF_041283825.1. Taxonomy (NCBI): domain Eukaryota; kingdom Viridiplantae; phylum Streptophyta; class Magnoliopsida; order Rosales; family Rosaceae; genus Pyrus; species Pyrus communis. Next base: position 6,619,231 of record NC_142574.1, on the reverse strand, counting down.
TAAATCAATTAACCTTCATCAAAATCCATAAATTTATAAAACCTCTCAAAATCTCAATTAAATACACACCCAACCAAAATCCAGCAGTATTACGGTCAAAGTTCAAAACCCCAGCATATGACTAGTCTAGTTCAAAATACTTATGATTAATTAAGATTATAAATAGTTCATTATCTTGGGCATTAAAAGTCATGTAATTAGGCATCATCGGCAGACCAAATGATATCAAGATTCAAAAGAATCGCATCAATCGACTAGTAAAATTTGTCACTCACAGCTTAGCAACTAAGTTTAATTTCTTGATTCATTGAATTTTAAAACAACCCATTTCCCATAATTTAAAATCCTCGATTTTGACCATTTTTCCACGAAAAGTCGAGGTATTGAGTACATTTACTAACATCAACTAGGAGTAAGAAAAACCCAAAAGATAAAAAAAACTAAAACAAATGAAAACAGAAGTACAGAAAGCAGGAAAAGTTCGAATTCAAATAAATAAATAAATAAATGAGAATAAAAAGAAGGAAGAAGGTGCTCAGAAAGATTATGAATGGATGAGATAGTTTCTCCTCATACAAGATCAGATTAACGAGATTATAAATTTCTCATCATCATCGCACCTCCTGCCTCCTCCTACAAACCATATTAATAAAACAAAAATCTGAATATTTACCCAGACGCATAAACATTAATATGCAGATGAAAACAGAGAATCGGGGGTTTGGTTATGGAGGCTCAGAAAAGTGAGTGAATAAGCTGATTGGTGAATTAGGGTTTCCGTTTCTTCTTGTTAGTATTTATAGCGCAGAACAGTGCCTTGATTGCCTTCCCGTTGTGGGCCTGAATTGGAGATGGGCTCCAAATGATCATACTTGGCTGGGATTGTTTTACCCAAAAAGACCCATGTTCAGGCCCATTTCATATTCTTGGCAGTCCTTAATTCAAAGGGTGTCGCCAATGTGGAGGTTTCTTTTTGGGACTTACAATACAACTATGTACTTAGTATAGGAACTGGATCATCTTCTAAGTTCAGGATGAAGATTCTCATGAGCAGCTCATTCAGACCGTTCAAACTTGATCCAACAGTTGCAATTATTATAACTTTTAGAAGGGCCCATTGTTTGGTGTCGTTGGATCAAATTTCAACGGCCTGGATGGGTTGCTGAGAAGGATCCCCATCCTGAGCTCGAGAGAGGATCCAGTTCCCTTAGTATAATCACCGATTAGAGGTTATATATTATCTAATCAAAGTTTTAAATATCGATTTTCACAAAATGTCAACAACTTAATTTACAGATGTATCGACAAAAATTTCGACATCGGCAGATACTTTGTGGAGATATGTTGTATAGAAATTAAGTAGTATGTATATATCATATTTCACTATACAGCTTATTTATAAGTCTTGGTGAGTCATTTAAGTCTTTGCTTATGAATTGGCTATACAACACTTACATGTGTTTATTTCAATCACCATCTAGAAGGTTATTTATAAAGTTGATTTTGCTATAATACTCTACATGTATTTAATATAATTACAATCTCAATGGTCAAATATAAAGTTATGTTGTAATGACATCTAATGATTTATATTTAACCGTCGATGGATGATTATATATAATACTTCAATATACCATATCAAATTTCTTCTTTTTAAGGTACTAATACAATATTCAATAAAAAAAAAAAGGTAAGTGTTATTAGCACTCCAAAAATCTCATTCTACACTCCCCACAAGTGTATTTTTCTTTCTAAATATATAAAGTTTGAAGAGTAGAATAAGAATTTTAGAATGCCAATAACAATTCTCTAAAAAAAAAAGTATTAATACAATATTCAAACTGCCAAGTGTTCGGGGCTCGACTGGTTAATAATAATAACAATTGCGCTCAATTCTTCGTTCCCCGGATATCGCTTGTATACAAATATAAATTAATTAAGATCAACCCACTGCAGTAGTTAGTATAGTTTTTTGTTTGTACCTGACTGGAGGAGAATTTACTCAGTGTTGGTTAGATGATGGAGCCAGTCAATCAATTAGCATTAAGTGCAAGTGTTACTCATTGTACACGGACTTGGCACAAGAGACTAGGTCATCTGAACTTAAAAGTCTCAGGTTGCTTCAGGAGCCAGAAATGGTACATGGGTTACTGCACATGGAAGAATCCAATTGGTATATGCATGGTGTATACCTTGCTTGTGATCTAAATGCCCCTTTCGTTATTTGATTAAAGCTGATGTTTGAATGTTAGAAGGTGATACTTCGTCTTGGTCCAGGACTTGGAGAGCTTTAGGAGCTTTATGTTCATAAGGTTGGAACATAGGGTATTCGATGAGTTCATCAGGATAGCAAGGCTGCACGTTCGGGATTTTGAAATTACTTTTAGCAGATGTGGAGGCATACGAAGATTAAAATCTTTTAAACTACATGTTTTGATTGCTAAGATCATTGTAGAAATTTGTTGCAAGAAACCGGGTCTAAATTCACATTTAAAAGAATTCGATACACATTACATTTTTTTTATTCGTCTTAGAACAAGAGTTTCGCTTGTAGAACTCCTGCACTTTGCAGTAATGTTTACAAGAATCTGTCAACCAAAAGGCTCAAAATAAAAATAGTTTGTTGTCTCCTAGAATCTCCACTGTGAGTTCTCCGATACGTATTTGGAACTAACAAGGTGGAAGGTCTTTGGGTGGAGGCATGACAGAGTGATCAGTGTCTTTCCCATTTTCCACCACAAATGCAGTCTTCAGACCCCAGCTTGTATGCAGCTCCAAATGACAGTGCATGAACCACACCCCTGAATTGTTCAATTACCGTCATATGATCAGTAAAGTATCTTAAAACAAGCCAATAACTTGCTTAACTAGTAAATATAAATTTTAACATATAATGCTGTTTGGTTTTGTTGATGTGTTTACCTGGATTATCAGCCCGGAACCTTATGGCAGTCCAACCGCCGGTGGGAACTCCCACTGTGTTTCTCTCAGGAGGGTCGACCAAGTTAAAGGTAGCCGGGTCCTTTTTCGGGTCAAAGTTCCCAATTCCAGAGCCAACAATAAAGAAATTGTAACCATGAAGGTGGAAGGGATGGGACTCCACTGTGAGAAGATTGGTGTCTTGTAGCACCAACTCTACTGTTGAATTGAAGGCAATCTTGCTAAGCCGGGTGCCTTGTTTCGTTCCAAGGTTGGCTGTGAGTGGAGCACCTGTGAAATTGAAAGACGTTGGCGGGCGGTCGGGAAAATCTGTGGTAAATACTCCCTTGGTGTTGAAAAAATGAGCTTGAAGTAGCCCAATTTTCGGCATCACAAAAGTGATATTGTTTAAGGAAGCAGTGAGCTGTGTTCCATTCAGACAAGTAGGGCAAGGGTTGATTCCTAAACCAATCGTATAAAAGAGATGTCGATCAACTTTGAGAGGTACATTGGCTGGGAACTGTGCTGTGTTTAGACTTCTTAGCTTGTCATCGTAGTTTAATGCGAAGGCGGTGTTATTGAGTGCCGGAAGTTGAGGAAGGACTGGCTGTACAGAATTCGGGATGCCTTTATATTGTAGTATTGCAGTGGCAGTTTTGTTGTCAACTGAAACGGGTGCATCCATAAATGGCCTGGCAGCCATGAAATATCTGCCCGGTGCTTGGGTTGCTTGAACCAGAACATTCGTAGTCTGGCCTGGTGCTATTAGTATTGCTTGAGTTGTAAATGGTTTGGTGTAGACTGCGTCAATTTCTACCACCGTCAAATTGTGGCCAGCAATGGCGAAGAATAGCTCATCATTGAGTGCAGCATTGATGATTCGAAGAAGGTATGTCTTTCCTTGTTCAACCTCCAATGCATAGGTATCTGAGATAGCATATAAACCAAGAATTATATATACGCATCATCTCAAATATCTAGGGTCAAAGAATTCCTCTATCGAAGGCGCTGGCTTACGTTTTTCAGAACATGGAAACAGCGGCCCAGGTTTCCCATTGATGGTGTGTGCATCCGACATATTTGGTGGCAATCCCAGTTTGTTTCCTTGTTTAACAACATCTTCGACGTCGTTATTCCACCATTCTCCTGCACCATTTCCAAGAAACAATACCATTTATTTCGGCATAAACTCTGAATGTCTTTCAGCATGTATTTCAAATTCTTCTAGCTGCGCTAACTCATGTATTTCAAATTCTTCTAGCTGCGCTAACTCACCTAAAACAATGTTAGCTTCCCTGTAGGGCTGAGGAAATGGAAATCCGGCTCCTTCTTTCGGCATGATGACAATGGCTCCATAAACAGTAGCTCGTAGCCAAAAGATGTGAGCATGCCACCAAAGTGTTCCTCTTTGGGCTGTTATAGTAATATTATAGGTGTAGCTGTGCCCTGTCATGATAGGACATTGTGTAATGTAGACAGGCCCATCCGCCCACCCATTGCGATATTGCTTCAGTCCATGCCTGCAAAATTCCATCAAAAATTAATTTTACTTTCTGAAAACCCAAATTGTCATGTTAATTTCTTGCTGGGATAATAAGATAAATGTTCCTACCAATGAATTGACATGTTATATTTTGCATGGTTGGTGACATTAACGACAAGTGTATCTCCTTCTCTAGCATAAACTGTAGGTCCTGGGAACATCCCATTTACTGTAACAATTGGCTTCGAATGGCACAACCTGCTCACGTTGGTCACTTTAACCTGGAAATAAATGAACGTACAATTTAGCAAACAGATAAATAATCTAGACTATAGTATGCAATCTAAGGCTGCCAGTATGAATTGCTCACATCGAATTGGTACGTCTTTATAGCAGCTTCGCCAGAATTTAAAAAGAACCCGACAAAGTATATGAAAAGAAGTGCAGAACCCCAGCAGAAAGTGATGGTTCTTGCCATTTTCGAGACCGAATTGTTCGAATACAATTGCAAGTTTTTAGGGGATGAGACATGATAGAAGGTCTAAGTGTAATGGCTTTATAAGGCTGGCCAAAGCTTGGCATAAATTAAGCATTAGGTAGACTGTACATACAGGTTTCATATGAAAGCTTTGAAGCAAAATAGTGAAAGGGACTTCGAAGAGGGAAACGGAGTTGCTGAAGAACTTAATTAATCTTGTATTTTTATTGTTTGGAAAAGTACAGGTATTAAGCAAAGTGAGCTATGTGTATCCAAACAAGGCTCTCTTAGCTTTAACGTAAAGAAAAATTGTTGGTTTCAAGTGTGTATTTCTTGTTAATTGTTAATATATTTCTTGTTTGGAAAAGTATTACCATTTTATATTGATTTCCTAACATGATTTAGTGTTCCGTTTTTAGAGTTGATTAGAAAGATCCAACAAAATCCTATCCCGATTCTTTTGGTGAGGATCTGAGAATCTGTAAATCGCGTCTGTTCATCGTATATTGTGTCGTCAGTATTTATCAAGTATTGTTTGTATTTAATTTTAAATAAAAATATTTAAAATAATTTTTAACCGCACGATGTAAGATGAACGGATATAATTTATAGATTCCGGGAATTCTCACAAAGAGGATCTGGCGAGAATCTGGATTCTAGAAAGATAATCATATGAAGGTTTAATTCTACCTAAATAGAAATTTTTTTTCTCATTCTACCGCCTGACGTGTTATGTTGTTAAAATGTTAGTTAATTGCGTTTGTTATTTTAATATAAATCAAACCATAAAGTGTACGTAGGTGGTCAACATTTAAATCTTTTAGTTGGAAAGTGAACAAGCACAATAATTTTCCAATTTTTCACAAAGGATGTAAAATTTTATTTCTTTATTTAAGAATTTCAACTCCTTAACAAGGGAAACAAGGTTAAAATTATACATATTAATTTAAGAATTTAAACTTCTTAATGAGCGAGACAAGCTTGCTTCGAAGCTTTGGAATCAATTGTTTATACAATATTTGGTTGTTCTACGGCTTATTGAGGACAAAAGCTTGCAATACCATCTAAAAATGGTAACTGGTCACCATATAGTTAGGTGCCTAGTTGTTTGGTGGGAACATTTTGAACATTTGACCCTATTTTTCTTGGGTTGGGTCACCCCTAAGCTCAAAAAACTACAAAAAAAGAAAAGAAAATTGTAGTTCATTCTTATGAAAAGTACTGGATCCGCTCATGTTTTGACCATCTTGTCCTCACTTTATTTATTTTTTATAGCTTTCATAACCTGTAATCCAAATGATATTTTGGGAATTTCGAAATGTTTCACCAAATTAAGTGTTGGCCATCCCACATCGGTGGGGAAAAAGAAAAATATGGATTTAAATATGATTACTTCACTCTAATTAATATCGAGTTCTTTTGTGATAAAACATCATACGTGACGAATTGGGCAGGAGATAATGACCAAGTTGGGAACAGTATTAGCGTCATTGTGGAGCCTCCCGAACCTGTTGATCTAAAATTCCAACATAGTATCAGAGTCAGGTTACAGACCCGTGCAAGCCAAAGGCTTGTCATCAGGAAATGTGGGCTTGGAAACAAGCTTGGAGTCTTAACATAGCGTCGATCTTTGAGTTCTTAAGAAGTACTTCCTGAAAAGATTGAAAACAAGTCTTAAGATTACGCAAGCCAGTCACACACAACTACGTAATTGCCACCTTACGTCGCGTGATGCCTTGAGTTGAGCGTCGTGGTTCTTAGGCTGCAACGGTGAACTGTTCTGGTTCCCATGATAAGAAGCTTAAGTTCTTAAGAAACTACTTCTTTTACCGCCGAATCAGGAAAGAAGAAGTAGTTGTAGCTTTGAAAAAGATGAAGTATAGAAAAGCAGTGGGCCCAAATGATATACTGATCGAAGTGTGGAAAGTCTTGGGAGAGACAGGTACAGCATGGCTCACAGACCTTTTTAATAGGATTTTGAAAATGAAGAAGATTCCAAATGAGTGGCGAAATAGCACTTTGGTGCCTATCTACAAGAATAAGGGTGACATACAAAATTGCATGAACTATAGGGGTATTAAGCTAATGAGTCATACAATGAAGCTCTGGGGGAGAGTCATTGAGCATAAATTGAGGCAAGAGACACAGGCTTCGGACAACCAATTCGGGTTCATGCCAGGGCGCTCAACCATGGATGCAATCTATCTCTTACGAAAATTGATGGAAAGATATAAAGATGGGAAAAAGAATTTACAAATGGTCTTTATAGATTTGGAAAAAGCGTATGATAGGGTCATAAGAGACATTCTTTGGAGAATTTTAGAGAAGACAGGAGTATGAGTAGCATATATCCAAGCTATAAAGGATATGTATGATGGAGCAAAGACTGCCATAAGAACTCATGAAGGACAAACCGAAAGCTTCCCCATAACTGTATGGTTACATCAATGCTCATCCTTAAGTCTTTACCTTTTTGCATTGGTAATGTATGAGTTAACGAGACATATTCAAGATGATATTCTTTTGTGTATGCTTTTCGCAGACGATATAGTGTTGATAGATGAAACTTAGGAAGGGGTAAATGCGAAGCTTAACCTTTGGAGAGAAGTGTTGGAATCTAAAGGTCTTTGCCTAAGTCGATCAAAGACAGAATATATGGAGTGCAAGTTCAGTGCAAATGGAGGCCAAAATGAGTTAAAGGCGAGGATCGGAGATCAGGAAGTACCAAAGAGCGACCATTTTCGTTACCTAGGATCTATCTTGCAAAAGAACGGAGAATTAGATGGAGACCTCAACCATAGAATACAAGTTGGATGGATGAAGTGGAAGAGTGCATCCAGTGTGTTGTGTGACCGCCGCATGCCACTGAAAACTAAAGGGAAAATTTTATAGGATGGCAATAAGGTCGGCGATGCTGTATGGCACAGAATATTGGGCGGTGAAGCATCAACACGTACATAAAATGGGTGTAGCAGAGATGAGGATGCTTCGTTGAATGTGTGGGCACACGAGAAATGATAAGATTAGGAATGAGGATATCCGAGGTAAAGTAGGAGTAGCCGAAATTAAAGGAAATATGAGAGAAAATCGATTACGGTGGTTTGGACATGTGCAAAGAAGGCCTACTGACGCTCCGGTTAGAAGATGCGACTACGGGACAAAGGTCCAAGGCCAAAGGGGTAGAGGAAGACCTAGGAAAAGACTTAGAGTACTTGGATCTAACGGAGGACATGACACAGAACCGAGTGCAATAACGTTCTAGGATTGATATAACCGACCTCACTTAGTGAGAAAAGGCTTTATTGTTGTTGTATGACACATCACTTATTCTAACAGTTTAAAAATTTAGCAATTTAAACTACAAATTTAATCTAACCAGCATTATCTTTATCAATTCTATAATAGGAATGTATTTTTAATTGTAATTACCATTGGCAGTAACAAAAGCAATGTATTTTTAATTGTAAGCATTCTTTATCAATTCTATATATTTATCGTAACAAATGGAATCCATTCACAATAACAAAAGGGGTTACATTTGAACGCAGTTATTGTCGTTTGTTTCGAGGATCGTCGAAAAAGTTGCAAAAAGTGAAATTGAGAGTTCTTATTTTGTGACAAAGACGAAAGTTTTCAAGCTTTGGGATTTGAGTGTTTTGAGTTTGAGAAATGGAGGAGGGGAAGAGCCGGGTACTGATAATCGGAGTAACAGGGAATCTGGGTCACCATTTGGCCCAAGCCGCCCTCCAATTCTCTCACCCAACATTCGCTCTCGTCAGACCCTCCACCTTCTCCGATCCCCACAAGTCTCATAAGCTTCACTCTCTCTCCAGTGCCGGCGTCACCCTCCTCCAAGTCTCTCTCTCTCTCTCTCTCTCTCTCTCTCTCAACTTTTCTCTTAAAAATGCTGGAACAATATTTAAGAAAAATGTTTATTTTTATGTGTTTCAGGGTTGGCTGGAAGACGAAGAGAGCCTAATGGCAGCGGTGAAGCAAGTGGATGTGGTAATTTGTGCTGTTTCGGCCAAACAGGTCCTCCATCAGAAGCTCCTTATCCAAGTTATCAAACAAGCTGGCTGCATCAAGGTTTGGCACCCTTCCGTTTTTTAGTGATTGCCTCCTTGGGATTGCTTTTGGAACGCTTTCTGATAACCGAAAATGCTTTTGAGTTATGCAAGTATTAAGTAATTTCTAGAGAAGCACTCGAATTTTTAATTAAATTTAAATGTGCCTGTAATAAACTATTGAAGTGTTTATGAACATAAAGTAATTCCTACAGAATTACTAGTTTGGGATTACTTCTAAGATGATTAAAAGCGCTTTCAATAACCAAAAGTGTTTTTAGCCATGTATGGTTGGAAAAATTTGAAGGGTTTTGAGTTAGGTAAGCATTGGTACAGCTTTTTGGAAGAAGAACCTATCAATTGCTTCCTCGCAAAATGAATCCAAAAGCATTTTCAGGGAGCACATAAATTTTTCTAAAAATTTTGTTGTGCTTAGCAAAAGCGCTTATGAATAGAAATTTTTTATACAAAAAATTGGCTGGCTGAAGTTCATTTGCTTTTCTTTTCTTTTTTTGAACTCCCTACTCAGAGGTTTATTCCCTCAGAATTTGGATTGGACCCAGATAAAACTAGAATATCAGGCATGGACCACAACTTCTATGAGCAGAAAGCTGAGATTAGGCGTTTTGTGGAAACCAGTGGCATTCCATATACTTACATTTCCTGCAATTTCTACATGAGCTATTTGCTTCCTCAGCTTGTTCAGCCAGGCCTCAAGGTCCCTCCAAGGGACAAAGTCACAATTTTCGGAGACGGGAATACTAAAGGTTAGTCTAGGGGTTCTGGGTTAGCAAGAATGTGTTTTGATCATCTGCCGCTGCTGCTGTTGCTAATGATGATGAGCATTGTGGTTTGGTTTGCAGGTGTTTTTGTTAAGGAAAGTGATGTTGCTGCATTCACTATCAGAGCATTGGATGATCCACGAACCTTGAATAAGGTGGTGTACTTAAGGCCGCAAGGGAATGTTTACTCAATGAATGAACTTGTTGAGATATGGGAGAGTAAGATTGGGAAGAAGCTTGACAAGGTGTTTGTATCAGAAGAAGAGCTTCTTGAGAGAATTAAAGGTAACTTTTCTAGTTTATATTATTTGGTATTCAAACTGATTGCTAGGTGGACTTAATGAGGCATATATGACATTTCTTTTGAGGTTAGGGATAAAAAAATCCAAAATAGGGGAAAAGAAATGGCCGAGACTAAAGTGCAATTCATTGCCAAACATACAGAAATCAGATGATCTGGTCACCAATTAATCTCATAAGTTTTTAGATTGTGGTTGGAGTTTGTCCAATATCTCAGTGTCATTTTTCTACACGTCAAGCTTGGGAATGTGGACAAGATTGAATTGTTTCAAGCACCTATAAAATCAAAAGAGCCATTTGTTTCAAAGATTGAATTGTTTGTGACTTTGAAACAAGGATGCTATAAGCCTAGCAACAAGGATGCTAACATGGTTGTGACTTTGTTCTTTGTCATTATTAGTTTGTTTTGGGTTTTATTAGTTTCAAATGAATTTAAGAATTACTCTCTTTCTCATATACTGTGGGATATGTTAGCAGTCGTAAAATGATTTTGGTTGAGGTTGTCCTACTTGTAATCTGATCCTCTGGACAGATTTTCTTGTTCTGTTCTTGGTGGATTTCTTATCCACTTCTGTGTATTACACTTTTCTTTTTTAATAAACTGTTATAGTTTCTTCTCAAAAAAAAAAATAAGTGAGAAGTAAAATCAAAAGAACAATTACACCAAGCAACTTTTAACATGGCAAAAAGAGATGGACATGAAATGAAGAATGTAAGCACAAGATTGATGTGGTCCAACAAATTCTTTTGTATGTCCAGGAGATATTTTCTTTACTTCTTGAAATATAACACGTACAAGACACAGGGAGCTATTTGTAAGATCGGTGGATCATGAGATTCGCTATTATTTTTTCATAGAGAACAGAGAGATTTGTGTTAAAGATCATGTGGTCTCTGAACTTTTTGCCAATTCATGATCAGCCATGAGTAATCTTTGTTGAATGTTTACAATCAAAATCATTGTTCATCTTTAGCTTGGATTTGGGTCACAAATACACTGTTTGGTTGAAGCTTTGTTACCACGAATATAGAAGAGTGTACAGGAAAATCCAAGAGACTGATGTTTCAAAAAGTGCAAGAAAAAGATAAATGCTTCAAAGTAAATTCCCAAGTTGAAAAGTTTTTGAGAAGAATTTTTTTTTGGTTGCCTTGTAGGGACAACTAAATAAACAATTTAAGCTTTAGGTTGCAGGCTGAAGCTGGTTTGAATAATTATTTTGCTCCAGTGTTATTCAACCATAATCTGCTTGACAGTTTGATGTACCGCTGGATGGCCAGCTGACATGGCTGCCACCTAGTCTCCTAATGTGGCAGCCATTTTTGTTCTCTTTGATTATTAGTCCATCTCTCTTGTTGTGACAGCAAGCTCAATCATGAGCTCTGCTCTTTTATCGTTCTCAGTAGAGCTTTGTTTGAATCATGTATAAATCGTTTAAACTTCTTTGTTTGTTCCTCATTTTGTTATCTAGTTCTGTACTAACAAAATGTAGCTTGTTGCATCGCAGAGACACCATATCCTGACAACATGGAGATGGTGTTCATATATTCTGCTTTCATAAAGGGAGATCAAACGTACTTTGATATTGAGTCATCTGGTGGTGTAGATGGGACAAAACTGTATCCGCAGCAGAATTTCACGACAATCAGTCAATATTTAGACACCCTTTTGTAAGAGCTTTTTGTTTTTCCTTCAGTTTTGTAGGCTGAACTGCTTTTTAAATGTTTGATGAAGTAGATTTCAATTCAACAACTTAGGCAATGTACTTGTTTGGATGCAAATATTTAGATACAGGAAAATGTAGGAATGATACCAAAATTGTTCATGTTTTTACACATGTATGGGAGTAGCACCGTTGATTCTCATGGCTTCCAAAGTTAAATGAAACTAGGTTTTCTTCCCCATTTTCTTGGTCGTTTCTTTTTATTTTCGTTTCAGACATGTAAATGGGTAAGGAATTCGTAGTTGGGAACTATGTTTTGTTGGTTGGTCATACGGTTTTGCAACTTATGAAATTATATGTTGATTAATTCAAATTTGGGTGCACAGCGGAGTGAGCAAACTTCTCGTTAGAGTTTGTCAGGTGAATCGACTCATAGTTGGGCAGGTTTGCCACAGCATGTGCCTTATCTAAAGGCTTATCTTCACCTGAACATTGTTCATCTAAAATTTGCAATCCTATCACTTGGAAGTCAGGTATGTCACAGCAGGTCCAACTGTTATTTTCACTCGTGCTGGTGTTACCTAGTCTGTCCTAGTCAATGTTAGTTAAAAATCTAACGGTTAAAATGTTCGGAGTTTTTCATTCGCTGGAGCACCATAAAATATCTTTGGATTTAATTATGTAGGTTCGGTGTACGACACTATAAAGCTCGTCAATTTCAGAAAAACAAATGTGTTCTTTTGCCACCCCATACTTCATGCACAATGTCGTTTTTATGAGGTTGAAAACACTGGAGCAACCACCCCTTCTCGGAATCCTCCGCAACCAAGAACCTTCCTGGTCAGGTGTTGATTCTCACATCTTTGTTATAACTAAATTCGAACCTGATAAGGAATTTATTGAGCTGAACTATCTTAACAAAGAAAATACTGCCAAAAGAAAATGTTTGAAAAGACACCGTCAAGAAATGCAAGCTTTCTTAAAAAAAGATCATCTTCAATTCATGAAAGAAAAAATAAAAATTAATGTAAGATTCTTTACCTTGTATAAGTGGTGTGCCAAAAAATGGAAGTTCCCTATATATGCTAAGTATATAAGTTTCATTGAAAATCAGTTTAGAACTTATACCACTAGAGAAGGGAAAGAAGAAAGGGCAATTCACCCACCAAGAAGGGCAATTCAAGAAAATAAAAAGAGAACCACCTATCCCATTGCCTCTTCGTATAAAAAGAAGATGCAGTCAATATTCTGATCTACACCATTACTCTCCATTTTGCTAGAACTACTGATCTCTAACAAGATCCGTCTAGAGAACTTCTGATGAATCTTCACTTTCTAGTTTTGTCTCATTTTAGATGGTACAAAGATGTTTTTTATGCCCAAGTTTTCATCAGACCTGATTGTTATGTAAATTTCTAGAAAGAGTTTCTTTTTTAATTACCTCCTCTCTTTGCTGAAAAGGTACGCAAATAGAGTAATGAACAAATTTGGTGGTGTCATACTTTTTTATAGATACATTTATGGTGAATTAACCAGTGGAATCTGTGATGAAGGATTTAACATTTGTAGCGACATTAAGCTTAAGAAACAACTGGAAGAGCAAAGGGCTTTAGGAAAGAAATAAGTAGTTGATTTTTGTGAACAATTTGGTTTCAAACCCATTAAAAAATCCTCTGCCAAAAAAAAAAAAAAAAAAAAAAAAAAAAGGTTATAAAAATTCCTATAAAAGAGAAGAAGTTGATTATCGTCCAAGAAAGCTTTATAGGACTTTTAGAAAGAAAAAAAAAATTATCTATTCTAAATTTAGAGGGGAATTGGCACTGTTCATTCTACAGTCAACAGTCAATTGTTTGCCCTTTGATTTCATCTTATTTACAAGAAACCCATGAGATTTAGGCTGGGTTTGAAGGGTAATTATTACAACTTAGAAGGATAATTTTGTCAACAGGGTTTAGGATGGATTACCCCTTCATTTCACCTTATTTACAAGAACCCCATCAGGTTTAGTCTGTGTTGGTAGGGTAATTATTAGAACTAAGAAGGGTAATTTTGTCCATAGGTCCATCACTTCGTTCTGTCTTTGGCACAGACAAAGCCATGCCGATCCTGGCATGGGCAAGTGAGAGGGCGACATTGAGAGAAAGTGAGAGTGGCAGTGAGAGAAAGAGATTTCAGGGATTGGTAGTTTTCCTCTCATCTCTGTCACACTTAACCTCTCTCTAACCCTTTCTCTTTCACTCTCTTTCAGACTCTCCCTTTCTCCCAACTCTCCATCTCTCTCAACTTTAGTCCTAACCCTAATTTGTTCTTTCATTCCTCAATTTTCTCCATCTAAGCAACGAAAAATCGAACTGGGTTTTCAAATTATTGATGCACAGGGATTCACGGACAGAGAAAGGAGAGAGAGAGAGAGAGAAAGAGAGTTGATTGAGGGAGTTGGTGAGTATGGGCTTGCACAGAAGGAAGAACGCAGAAAGAGAGAGAGAGGGAGAGATACAAAGAGAGATCGTGGAAAGATGAGGATGACGAAAATTGAGGAGGAACCCATGTCTGCAAAGAGTGAGTAAGTACTGAACCAAAGCTTATTTTCTTTAATGTATCTGTGATTTCTTTGCAGGACGCTACTGCAAAACTCAAGTCCGTTTAGAAAACAGAGAGCGCACGACTTAAGGATCTCGGACCCAAGGTAAAATGTAATAATCTCTGACTCCCTTTACTGATGTACGCTTGCATGCACTAAATTTGTGAATTTTACTTATGCATGTGCATTCTCTGTCCCAAAAGTTTTTGGATCCAAAGCGGTCAGGATGCTAAGTTAGGAAGGTTAATTTTGTCCTATGGGTTTGGGATGGATTGGGATGGGTCTAAGTGGCTGTCATTCGATGAGGGTTTGGTGAATGAAAGCCATGCCGCCTTTGAATAAAGAGAGAGGGAGGGAGTAGTAGGTCGTGTTTTATCGTCTTCGCTGCACCATTAGTTTGATTGCCTATCCCTGAGTATTTGAGTCGTGTTTTATACTTTTTCTTTTGTCTGGAAGATGACTTCTGATTCCTATATTAATGAGATGCTTAATCTTCAATCCTGCTTAGTAGCAGCGATCACCGCCTGTTTAATGAAAGGTACAAGTGAAACGGTTGTTAATATTTAGGAACCAACAGAGCTCCTTATTTTGGGGGTTTGTTTCTATTTTTGGCAGGAGAACGATTTAGAGCAAGTGACTCACAAAGTTAAACTTCGATATCGAAATTAATGGAAACCCATTGGTATGATTTCTTCATCTGAAATTTTTTATTGCCCAATTGGTTGTTTCATCAATTAATTGTGTGCAAACGTATATGTGTAATTTTTTTATTTCTTCCAATTAAATGGTAAGATCAAATTAAGCTAAGAACTTTGGGTTTTGTAAATGTTGTGTAATTAAATTATTCATATTATCAATTAATTTTGAGCAAACATTTTTGGGTAGTTAATTTCCTTCAATATTTGATAATAATTCAATTAAAGCTGAGAACTTTGTATTTTGTTCATCACCTGCCGTAGATTGTACTTGGCTGAGAAAATGTAGTTTCCTTGATATTATTCATGTTTTGTTTTCTTTCAGAATGCATTGTAATGGGTCTCTTTGGAAAAACAGTTCTTAACACCAATTGTGAGGTTTGTTCTTATATGGTACATGACTGTTTTTATATTTCTTTTGCACGGTTGTTAGTATTTGTAGTTGTGATTGGTGTTGTCCTACATGTTTGAATTTGGAGAGTCTAGGGTTTTTGATGAGTTTTCTTTTTGTGGTTAAGCCTGGATTTCCCGAGAAAGTGAGGGATTGGATGGAAAACAAACAATGCCTGGATTTCCTCTTTGTACTACCTGTTTGGCTGTTTCTTAAAATTAAATTGTAGCAAGTATAAATCAACTCTCTCTGTTTGTGAGTTTGGATGGAATCTGTATTTCCTTATTGCATTTTAATTCTTATCATGTGTTTGGTTTATAAGAAAATGTGATAATCAGGAGGGTAAAGCGAGGGATTGGATGGAAAACAAACAATGCCTAGATTTCCTCTTTGTACTACATGTTTGGCTGTTTCTTAAAATTAAATTGTAGCGAGTATAAATAAACTCTCTGTCTTTGTGGGTTTGGATGGAATCTGCATTTCCTTCTTGCATCTTAATTCTTATCATGTGTTTAGTTTATGAGAAAATGTGATGATCAGGAGGGTGTGATATTTCTTATTAGAGAAATCTTTACTTAGCAATCAAACAGGATATTATTGTTTCCGAAATATTCTCTGAATTTTCGTGGGTTATTAGGTGAATATGTGACCGTAGTGATTTGAAAGAACTTGAATGTGTGACTAACTTTGATGAATTCTAAACTTGCCGACATTCTTTCCGGCAATGACAAGGATCGTGGGAACGCTTGGTCCAAAATCATGATCGGTTGAAACAATCTCCGGTTGCTTGAAGGTAGGAATGTCTGGTATTGCTCACCTGCTATGTTTAATTTTCATTGTTCATATGTCTGATTATGCTTTTTATTTTTGCCATCTCCCTTCATCTGTAATACTTCAGTAAAAGGATAATAAACATCGTCTGAGACTTATGTACCTCCGTTTTGGCGGTACAATTCGTTGGAATAAGTTAAAGGTAAGGGTCACCAAATCATACTATTTTTTTGCTATTTATTTCTTGGCTGAACATGATGAAGCAAATTCTCTTCATTTACATTCTTGCATTTAAATTTGCAAGTCAGTTTATCGTAAATAATATTCAATTTTTGTTGTTTTCGATTCTACTGAGTTGCAGTTTTATCATCTATTTGTAAAATCCATTTAGACTCACAATTTTTTTGTGTGGTAAAACTTAAATTGAAGAATTATGTATAACCAAGATTGAAGGAGAAATTTAAGTTAAATTAGATGGACACCCAATACTAGGGGTGATGTTGGCAGGGTTGTAACCATATCAGTAGTCGATTTTATAAATTAAGTGAAATACAAGACTAACCCAACATGTATCATAAAATAATGTGGAATTACTTTTTTCTCTCTCAGTACTCAATATATCATT
The DNA here is from genome assembly GCF_041283825.1 of Pyrus communis. NCBI lineage: Eukaryota > Viridiplantae > Streptophyta > Magnoliopsida > Rosales > Rosaceae > Pyrus > Pyrus communis. The sequence goes on along the minus strand of NC_142574.1, from coordinate 6,602,481 downwards.
CCTCACTTGGCCAAAAACGATAGATTGTCCCTCATCATGTGCTTTCCATGTTTGAATATTTTGTTCATTCAGTTTCAAGTGTTTTCTTTTTGTGTATGAGAACATCTCAGTAACTCATTGTTTTTTCTTTCCTCTAGGTGGTACAACACTTCTATCGATGATGGTCATTATTTTTCAAAGAATGCTGTCGAATTTCAAGATTGAAAATCGCTGGCTTTCAATCTTTTTGAACAAGTTACCTTTGTAAGGTATTAAAACTATAATTTTTCTATAGCAAATAAAATTCTTTCCTTCACTATGGTAATTTTGTTTAGTTAGCTTCTATAACTTAGGAATAATGAATGTCACAATTGATGATAAGTTGATACTTTGTTAGGAGCTTGAATTGTAGATATGTGCAAGATATCCATATATGGATCAATGCTATGGACCTCAAATTTTAGTGCGTCTTCCATCATTTATCATACCTCACTATGTATGCAGCTATTACATTTGCAATCATATTAATTCCTTGAAAACAATATTTATATTTCTCAGTAAACTGCTAAATTTGGAATATACTATCGTTTCCTTGCTGGTACATTAAAATGAAAATATGAAAAGTAGTCTCAATCCCGCCCGAGGGTGTTGCAGGCTGATTCGATGGTACGAGGCACTTCGTTTAGGTCTATCTGAAGGAGAGAGGTGTTGGGTGTCTGAGACAAGGGGTTTCAGGGATTACGTTTGGGTGGGATTTCAAGGATTAGGTTTTGGTGGGATTTGATGGATTAGGTTTGGGTTTTTGTTTGTGCTATTGGCAGAGAGATGAGGGGGTCCAAAATAGGATTAGGAGATTTGGTTTAGCGTTTGTAGAGTCAGAGATAAGGGGTGTCCAAGAGAGATGTGGGAGGATTTAGGCAAGGGATTTCAGGGATTTAGTTTAGAATTTGTTTTCTGCGATTTGCACAGACAAAGAGATAGGACAAGGGTGAGAGAGATGGGAGGATTTTCTGCAAGGGTTGAAGGGAACAGGTAAATGAGGTATGGGTATGGGTTTGTTGTGATGGGGTTTAGTAATTTCCAATATTCTTCGACTCTTTTTAATCTGCAAAATCAAATTACCTATAGAATTTATAACATGCAATCAGTTTCTTTTTAGTTGAGTTCAAATAATGTTGATTGCGCTGTTATAAAGCTCTTTTTTATAGTTAGGTTGAAAATCATATTGATATATTCTTTATTTAGTTGGTCCAATCTGTAACAGATGAGATTGTTTTGTTTGATGTTTCAATCAAAATTTGATCTTTATTTTTTTGTGTGAAATTATAATGGAATTGCAAAGTATATCTTAGATTCTTGGTTGCATACTCACCTTCCCACAACTATTATATTGTCTCTTGACTGGATTGATTTTTATAATTTCCTGGATCTACGTTTACAATGCTTTTTGTAATTTTCTAGATCTATCTTTTTTGTTCGTTCATGATTATGTTGAATGTTTTTCAGGTAAAATGTGTCTTATTCATGTAGTTAAAGTTGGTGCATTCAAGTCCCGCAGCATCGCGCGGGCATATTACTAGTTATTCCTAAAAAGAAATGAAATAGTAATAAGGAAAAACCTCTTGTGTGCTACAAGTGCGGAAAAGTTGGACACATGCAGAATGAGTGCAAACTGAAGGATATGATTAATAATCTTAATCCGGATGAACGTTTAAAGCGATAATCTTAATCTAGACGAAGTTTTGAAGTGATAATTGTGTCAGTTAATGCTTAGCTCTTCTGATTCAGAGGAAAGCGATAATGAAATAGTACTCTTAAAAATGCAAAATTATTTGAGTCAATTTATTCCGACTCAGACGAAGATTGCCATTGCAATTCAAAGCTTTGCATACTAACAAAAGGAGAAAGTCTCATTCTAGACTTAATAGATAAAATAGAAGATCCTCTCACAAAAAGAGAAACTCTAGAAAAATACTTAGAGATATGGCTAGTGAAAAACCATAAGAAAACTTTCGAGAAACAACCACTCAATGTTTATAGGTTCAAGACCATAGCTAATAGGATAACTGAAAGCAATAATAAAAGAGAACCTAATCTTAGTGGTTTGCATTCTGAAATAAAATGCTAACAAAAAGGAATTAAAAGAACTAAAGACGAGTTCAAATCTGGTGATACTTCGAGCAAAAAAGAAACTGAAACTGAGATTCAAAAAAATGATGGGAGACTTTACCAAAAGAAAGAAAGAACTAGTCCTCAAGATGTGTTTTTTTTTTTTTTGGGGGGGGGGGGGGGGGGGGAGGGGGGGTTCTACTTTAAAATTTGTTAATGAAATTGATCGGGTAATAGCTCATAAAATGGTCTCCTATTACTTTTGTTATTAACAAACCTTTCAAGTTTCAACCGAAACACTAATAGATTCTGAAGCAGACCTTAATTGTGTTAATAAAGTAGTTATCCCCATTAAGTATTTCTTGAACACCTCTCAGGTCTTAAAACTACAACTGACCAACCAATGAAGATTCAGTATAAAGTCTCAGATACAACGATGATCCAAGATGAACTGTGTTTCGAAACCCCTTTTATCAGGGTACGAGGTTTAAGACATCAAGTAATATTAAGAGCCCCCTTTATTAACATGTTTTACCCATTTATGGTTTCTGAAAATTTGAAATTGACGGTGTTAAGGTTGTTTTTAGATTCTCAAGGGAACCTCAAATTTAGTATGTTAATCCCATAGAAGAATAAATTAACAATAAAGAAAATTTTCTTTGTTCTCAAAGAGGAAGTGCACTTTAAAAGAACTGCAAAGCAACTTACTACTAAAATGGTAAAAGAAAAGGTTAAGTCCAAACCAAAAGGAATTTAGAAAACAAGTTTGTACAGAAATTCCTAGTGCTTTTTGGTATTGCAAAAGGCACATTGTTGAGTAATCTTATGAGCCTGATTTTGATGAAAAGAAGATTCCAACAAAAGCTCGACCTATTCAGATGAGTAGTAGGTTAATCAAAATCTGTAAGAAGTAAATAACCAAACTTCTTTAAAAGAATTGGATTCGCAAGAGCTATTCACCGCGGAGTTGATCAACCTTCTACACGGAAAATGTGGCTGAACTATAAAAAGAAGCTCCTAGGTTAGTTATTAATCACAAAACTTTAAATAAAGCTCTTCGATGGATAAAGGTATCCCATCCCAAATAAGAAGAATTTGTTAGATAGGCTAGCTGTTATCTTTTCAAAATTAGATATGAAATCTGGTTATTGGCAGATTCAATTGCAGAGAAGGATATGTATAAAACAGCTTTTAATGTACCATTCGGACATTACGAGTAGAACGTCATGCATTTTGGATTAAAGAATCATCCTTCTGAAATTCAAAATATTATGAATGATATCTTTAATCCCTATACTACTTACTTTCACAATTGTGTATATTGATGATGTTGTGATTTATTCTAACTTGTTAAAACGACACTTTAAACATCTTAACATTTTCTTGAAAGTCGCAAAGTCTGCACGATTGGAGACTTCTGCCCGTAAGATGGAACTCTTCCAAATAAGTGTCCGATTTTTGGGTCATAACATTCACAAAGGAATAATTTACCCATTGATCAAGCCATCGAGTTTGCTAATAAATTTCCAGATAAAATCCTAGATAAAAAACAACTGCAAAGATTCTTGGGAAGTCTTAGAAACATTAGCGACTTTTATAAGAATCTCGCAAAAGATAGTAAACCGGTGTATCCAAGGTTGAAGAAAACTCATGTTCCATGGACAGAAGAACATGCACAGGCTGTGAGACTTTTGAAGAGACAAGTCAAAGAATTACAATGCCTAACACTAGCCAACCCATAAGCCATTAAGATAGTTGAAACTGATGGGTATGGCGGAGTCTTGAAACAAAGGATTCAAGAAGGAAAAGAACTATTAGTTTGTTTTACTTCAAGCGTAGAGAAATCGGCCCAGAAAAATAAATCCATTTGGAAAAAAAAGGAACTTTTATCAGTAGTTCATATGGTCACCAAATTTGAAAGTGACCTTCTTTATAAACGTTTTTCTTATTAGGGTGGATTGTAAGGCTGCCAAGGATATTTTATTTAAGAATGTTAAAAATCTGGCCTGTAAGCAAATTTTTGTAGATGGCAAGGCATTTTATCTGTTTTTGATTTTAATATTGAATATATAAAGGGTGAAACTAACTCTTTGCCTGATTTCTTAACTCATGATTTTTTGTAGGGAAAGCATGAAAAAGAAGAACCAAGCACTCGTCTCTGTTAAGAAAGGATCCACTTCTATTAGCACTGTTAGTTCTTCTTCCCAGAACAATTCAAATCTCTTGTCATCTGATTCCCTTCTAACAAAGGAAGAGAAAAGGCATTGATAGAAAATCCATTCTTATGGACGATTGTTGTTCCTTTAATGTGCATAGAGGGTGAGGATTGCCTGAAAACTCATAGGCAAGTTGCTGAAAAGTATCATAGAGAACATGTGAGACCTTACCTTAAACCAAGACACTAGTAGGAGAACCTTCTAATTGAAACAGAGTCAGTTGAAATGGTGCATAGGTATAGGAGCAAATCCAATAATATGATAGCATTTTTTAAATTCCGGATCTTGAAAATGATCACTTTAGAAGAATGGGGAAATGGCCCTCATTCAATATGCCTATACTCAAGTCTTGATATGAAGCCTAAAAGTTATAATTTTTGGGATTATCAAAAAGCATGGTCTCTTGTTCTATGCTTTCAAAATATCCGGTAGTCTCATACTTCGTTTGTTTAGTTTTGCCTTAGAATTTAGAAAGAGTTACCGAATTTATTTAGAAATTCGTTTATTATATGGGTACCAAATAAAAGTTATCTTCCTCAGCCTGTTCACGAATCATTTTTAGAAAGTTCTGAAAAACCAATTTAAATTATCCTAATAAGAAGAAATTGTTTTTATGGTTCTTAACTTCTCTGGATCTTGAAATGGACTTACGATTTTGACAAAGATGATGAAGAAGTATGGAATTATATTCCACAGTTAAAGAGGCGAGTTTATGTTCAATGATGGGATGGGTTTCGCTTAGAAATCCTAAAACCAGCTTTCTTTCATGCTAAAAGAATCTTGTTTAAAAAACCTCCTGATGCAGGGTCATCTCTCCTAACTCCTACATCTCCAGGCTCTTTACATGAGCAACCCAATTCGTCTGCCTCCAAGTCGAACGTGAAGAAGAAGGTTTTAGAGATCTTTGACCTTCATGACCTGCATAAGACAATGACTTTCATGACGGCAACAAAGATGATTGCTTTGGGATTCTTTCACATATTCGACAGGGGACTGTCAGGGGGCTTTTAGGTTGAAGCGGGTTTGGGCTTTGAGAACGTCCTCTTGTCTCCTTTGGTGCGAATTCGTGACAAGTCCTAAGATATCTCGAAAGAGATAGCTTGTCTTAGGAAATACTCCAGTAACATCAACGGCTCGAAGATAGCATAAAAGATCAAGATAATGACTTTCTCAAGTGAAGCGTTGTGTGGAAGCTAGAAGATTATCTATTTACATGAGAGAGAAGGGATTTGCATGGTCGCATGGCATTCTTTGCTGGATAATCTGGCCTTTCCTAAAGTGATAGTAAGGTTTCTAATGGCTGGGATGTTTGATCCAAAGCTATGGAAATTACTAAGGTTGCATGGATGGTAATGCTTGGGGCTTGGAGTATACTTCTAGGCTAAGTAGAACTTTCTGGGCTTTTTCATGGGTGGTTCTCTTTCACTGTGTTTTCTTTATCTACTTCACTGTGTTCTTCTGTGTGTTCTACCTCTTCTAATGGCTTATCTACCTCCTTATGTAAGTGAAGGCTTCTTCTCTAGGTTTCAAAGGAATATCCCTTTGTGGTTTGGTCTTCCCCTCCTTTCTCCCTAGTTATCTTATTATTCCCATTTTTGTGTAAACTAGCTGCACTGTTGAGACCTACAAATTGCTACTTCCTAAGGCACGACTTTCTTAGGGCTGCCTTCTACAGACACTAAATCTGGTAGTGCACTTCATAGCTCTTGCGCGTTGGCTGTCTATGTAGGCTGGGAAGGGAAAGTCAACATTAAATGCCAAACTTGCTGGGCTTAACGTGCATTTAATGCAAGAATCTAGTTTAATCCTAAACAAGGGGGTTGGCTTGCTAGGGAAAGGGATAAACTAGGCTAGTTCTCTCTCAATGATGCCTGCATGAAATACAAATGGTATAGGCTTGGATCTTTAGGCTCCCAAACAGCCCAAAGTCTTCCATGACCCAAAATTCACATAGGCCCAACAACCTACTGTAACCATCCACATCACAATCCACTTGGCAAGCCCTGAATATGTGATTTAGGTTTAGCATGAATTGTAGCTAAGGAAGCATGGCATGATGAAGAGGCTTGAGCATGGCCTGAATATCCAGCTTAATCACCTTGGCATGGCATGTTTATAAATATATTCCTTGTCGATCCCATGCCTTGGCATGTATTTAGGCTTGAATGTAGGCTTTGCATGACAATTGGGCCTTAAGACTTGGTTGGATTGGTGTGTGACATTTTTGGGCCCCAACCGGGATATGAATAATTGAGATGGTGTTTGATATCAAGCAAGAGATTATTCTGTCTCTAAATAATTGGCTCCATTGCACTAACTGAATCTTTAATGGTATCCCATCATTCATGGTAGAAGCTTGCACTAATACCATCAAGCCTTGATGCCTTTGGGGCACCAATGCTTTTCACTGCCTCCTAAATCTCAATGTCCTCCACAAGTTTAAGAAGCATTTCATTTCAAATATTATCAATGCAAAGGGTAATAATATTAGCACAAGAAGAAATATACACGGGTGAAGGAGGACAATCACAAGAAAAACGCAGTTTAAAGTCCTGCACAAAAACTTGTTCAAGTCCTTCACCCACATTCCACCAAACCCATTATTATCCTTTATCCTCTTAATTTCGTTTCTTTTCTTCCGACTTGTTGCTACCGTTTGAAAAAAACCTAGTGTTCTTATCACCTAATTGAAGCCAATTGACTTTAGCTTTTTGTGCCCACATAATTTCCTCTTGCCTTAGTATCAAACTCAATTCTTCACTTGTCTTAGTTTCAAGTTCCAATTCAGCATCAACATTTTAGTTTCTCATAATGGTCTCTTGGATCACAGCCAGTTCACCAGGGATGCATTCCTTGCGAACTTTCAAATTACCAAAAGTAGTCTTATTCCAATTCTTTACTAAGTACTTAAATGTATTTGCGCAAGCTCTAAAATTATTCATAGGACTGAAAACACCATTACACTTCCAAGCATCATTCACAAACACCTTGAAATCAGGATGCAACAACCACACAGCTTCAAATTTGAAGGAATGGTTATGTCTACTACTAATGCTTGTTGAATTAAAAGTTAAGAGTATCTGTCCAAGATCAGACCCAAAAATAGGATAATTATGAAGACTATAATTAGGATTTTCATTTAACCAATACGAATTAGCCAAGGGACCATCAAGTCGTTCATAAATTCTATTACTACCCTCCTGATTATTACACCAAGTAAAAGACACCACAGAAGCATTAAAGGAAGTGGAGGAATTTGTTCATAAAAGTTGTAGTGACTTGGCAACCCCCTTTCTTTTCAAAAATGTCCATAATGTTGTTAAAATCTCCCATTAAACACCACGGTTTAACTTTAGGATCAAGGAATAAAATGCCCTCCCACAACCCTGATTGTAAGTGTTTTTGTGGGTATGCATAAACAAAAGTGAAGTAATGTTCAACATTTGAAGAAAGATCAATAACCACATAGTGTAAAAAAAAAAATAGAAGAGGAAGTGATAACATTAACATCCACCTTACAAGAATTTCAGAACAAGCATAATCCCCTAACCCTACCAATAGGGCTACAACTACATAGTTTATCAAAAAACCTTCCATAAAAGTTTCCTTGGGCCTTATCCACATCCATCTTAGTTTCCATTAAACAAAAAGGTCCAAATTAAAGGTAGTACAAAGAAAAGTAAAATTACTTATAAATTCTGGTCTACCAATGCCTCTACAGTTCCACGACATACACATCATCAGTCAATCTCTTCAAGTAAACTCTCAAATTGAGCAAGAAGAGAGATTTTATTAAAAATTTCTAAATTATTTAGCATGCAAAGATTAATAATTCCAACACAAAATTAACAAAAGAACTTAGTTTATACCTCAGAAAATCTTCGAGAAATGAAAGAGGCGCACCCAGAGGGAAAAACTGGGCTTGATCAAAACAATCTAACTTTTCCCCAAACTAATTTAACAAAGCCAAGAAAAGCCCCAAATTTTTAAAACCCTAACCCTAGAACTTGAAAACAGTTTGAAACCCAGCAAAAGTACCCAGATCGACCAATAAAAACAACTCAAGAGCTAAAAAAACAACCTCAAAGATTGTAGAAATACAAATCAAAACCCAGAACTAAAAACCTAAACGATGAAAAGAATTCGAAAAATTTACAGCAGGAAGCAACGGTGAGAAGACGAGATGGATAGAAAGTAATTATCAACCCCCAGATTATCAACCACCAAATTATCAAATTAATTAACAAACTAATTAACCCGTAAATTAGCCGAATTGGGTAGAAATTTACCTGTGATGAGAAGAAGGGATTCGTCAAGGTTCTTTCACCCCTGGACTCATGTTAGCTTTCTTCGTTTTAAGCTAGTTTAACAAATATGTTTTTGTTGTGAAATTAAGGATATGTGTGCAGAGGAATAAAGTAAATAATTCACAATATTTATAAGGTTCGGCAAGTATGCCTATGTCTTTGGGACGACAACAATACTTTTTTTTTTCATTATTTAAAATAATAGGAGTATGAAAATAACTCTCATTGTTTTCTCTCTTCTCTCTAGCCTGGCTCACTAGTATTTTGTTTTGCATCTCTCTTCTTCTTTTTGTTTCTCTCTTCCTTTCCTCTTTTCTTTATTTTCCTCTCTACGTTTCTCACTTTTGTTTTTAGTGGCCTTAGCCTTCATTATATAGGTAAATGAATAGGTAATGACATCATTGCTTACACAAGCATGATGTCATCCACTCAAACCAAATAATGGACATCGATTACCTCGTTAAAACCTTGATCTATTTTGGATGCTCTCCTTGATGAGTATGCTCCATGATTTCAAATTCTTCAGTCTAACTGATTACAAAGTTGATGTAATCCGATACCATGCATGATAGTTGAAGTGTTTGCATTTGAAGGTGGATCACATGTGCTCCAAATTATAATATGCCACAAGTATTAGCCAAACACATCCATGACTAACTTCATGGAGATATGTATTTATGTGAGGTATGAAGATGCAGTAACAAATGTTTGCTTCCTTAATCATTGTACGATCAATCTATTTCAATATGTAACTACAAAGCCCTTTTTGTGAGCGGTTTGTATGCAAGCTAGAGAGATACTTAGATTTTGCTTGCCCAATAAGACCATGGCTTTTGATGAGTTCTTTGGAATAAAACAAGCACATGTCTATAATTTCTTAGATATATCAATAGATAAACTTTATTTCATTTCAATACCCATTTGTTGATACTTTACTCCACAAGAAATGTAATAACAGATTAAGTGTATTGTGTTGGAAATATTGGCGATCCAGATGCTACTTCTCCTATAACAAATCGCATAAAATAAATATTAGTATATGATAATTTTCATTGCCACAATTAATTACATAAAATAAACAAAGAAGATAAAATACTTATCTTTGGTAGGTAGAACGCTCCTCGTCAATCCTTGATTAGAACAAGATATTAGGTTGAGACATGTAAGTTTACTATCCTTAAGAGTAGATTTCACCCCTCGGAGACAATGTCTCAGTGTAGCAAGTTATGGCACCATACCCTCCAAGATGTAACAACTTATGATCCTTATAAGCGTACACTCACAATACTTAGATTAGATGAATAACTTGATTTTTCCATTGGTATAAGACAATTGAATGACAGAACAACACTTCAAGAAATAAGGAAAGGTCATATGAAAATTGGAAAAACAACTTTGTCTACCCTCACCCTTGTTATCTATCTCTTTCCTTTGTAACATGTTTTCATAATAATAAATATCATAATTATATAGCTATTAATATATATTAGAAATTAGGTAACTTAATTGTTCAAAACAAAACGGAAGGATAAATTTGTTGTCATAAATAAAAATAAAAGTATAATAAAGGCAGCAACAATAAGATTGATATGGTAATCAAAATAAAGTAAATCAAAACACATTTAGTGGTTTGCAAATAACCAATTCAATAATAGTAATTATTGTGGAATAAACATATTTTAATTTGCAAAATTTGTTTCCTACAATCCCCAACATGTATTGCAAATTAAAAGCAAACCAAAGATAGACAAATACAAGAAACGGCTATATAGCCATTAGTATGGCTGTTGTAGAAAGTAACGGTATAGTATTAGTGATGGATACCAACCAAATTGATAATTAACAACCATAATTTCTAATGAAAATGAATGAAAAATGTTTGAAAACTTTGAGTTTTAACGATAATAACAAAATAAAGGGTAAAATGAATAGTATCATGATTGACTTTTTAGTGTAAAAATGTGATTTTTTGTTAAAATGAACAATACCGCAGATTTTTCGTTAAAACTTCCTAATTTCTAGGGAGTAAAATGAGATGTATTTTGAAATACCTTAAAAAGTCCAACCTATTGTGCTAAATATTATAAGACAAATACTTTAATAAGATATGGTACTTTTGGACTAAATATCAATTCATCATTTCCTTCACGAGGATGAATCATCTTTCTTAATGTCTATATATTGATTAATCATTTGAGTGTTCAACTCATAATCTTCAATTTATATGACTCTTTAGTACGAAAACTGTTTATATTTTTACGCATCTCTGGGAGTAGCACTGTCAGTTCTCATAGCTTCCAAAGTTAAATGAAACTTGGTTTTCTCCCCCATTTTCTTAGTCTTGAATAGCTATAGTGCTTAGAAAAGAATATTTGATCATGTATTCCATAGCATAACAAAAGTAGTAGTGTTTTTATTTTCGTTTCAGACAGATAAATGGGCAAGGAATTCGTTGTTGGGAACTATGTTTCCTTGGTTGGTCATACAATTTTGCAACTTATGAAATTATATGTTGATTAATTCAAACCAGCGGAGCGTGCAAAATACTCGTTAGAGTTTGTTAGGTGACCTGACTCATAGTTGGGAAGGTTTGTCACAGCATGTGCTTCACACTAGGTGACACTGTCATTTTCACGTGCAGGTTACCTAGTCTGTCCCACCCATTATTATTTCAAAATCCAACGGTTAAAATATAATTAGGCCAAATCTCGAAACATCTCTCATCGTCCGGCTGAACCTGGACGGGCTTCCATCCGCATACAAACCCAGCATCATGCAGACGCAAATAACAACGTCATGCTATAATCGCCCTCACCAGACGGGCCTATCCACTTTCCAAGGGTATTTTCGTCATTCCACGCATCCCACTCACACTATAAACCACAGGCACTACGGTCACTGTCAATGGACCTCTCAGCTAACCACTAATTACTCCTCTCCCTCGCAGCGCTCTCACTCGCTCTCTCTCTCCAACCCATCCCATTCCGATCCCCCCGATTCCCATTCCCGATGGCCTCCAAGTCCAAAATCCTCTTCATCGGCGGCACCGGCTACATTGGAAAGTTCATCGTCGAGGCCAGCGCCAAGGCCGGGTACCCTACCTACGTTCTGGTTCGAGAAGCTTCCCTCTCCGACCCGGCAAAGGCCAAAGTCATCGAGAACTTCAAGGCTCTGGGCGTCAATTTCGTCCTGGTTCGTAAAATTCCCAGCATTTTCTAGCTTTTTAATCCGATTAGCCAATTGGGTTTTGCTTGATGCGTGTTTTTTTTTTTTTAAATTTTATTTTATATAATTTGTAGGGTGATCTGTACGATCACGAGAGCTTGGTGAAGGCGATCAAGCAAGTCGACGTGGTGATCTCGACGGTGGGGCATGGTCAGTTGGCTGATCAGGGAAAGATCATTGCTGCCATCAAAGAAGCAGGCAATGTTAAGGTGAAAGTTTTGAAGTTTTGTGGGTTACTCTGGTTTTCGTATTTTTTATTTTATTTTTTAGTTCTGTAAAATTGCGATTGTGAATGTATGAAATGGGCTGCAGAGATTTTTCCCGTCGGAGTTTGGAAATGACGTCGATCGAAGTCACGCTGTTGAGCCTGCCAAATCGGCGTTTGAGACCAAGGCCAAGATTCGCAGAGCTGTGGAGGCTGAGGGTATTCCGTACACCTATGTGTCCTCCAACTTCTTTGCTGGTTACTTCTTGCCTACTTTGAACCAGCCCGGGGCTTCTTCTGCTCCTAGGGACAAAGTCGTCATTTTGGGCGACGGAAACCCTAAAGGTAAAACCTAAAACTACTTAACCATGGGTTCTGAATAGATGTATTTTCTGTGGTTTCATTTTATTACAATTTACTGCACAAAACCCACTTTGGCTTTTGGTAAATTATTCAGCAACCGATGAGTAATTGTTATGCATATGTGTGTTAGGCCAGGACTGTGTGCGCGCCCTTGTTGCACATAAATTTGACGTGTGCATGCCTTTCTTTGCATCCAAATCTGTTTTTTCCTCTGCGTAGAGTAGTATTTGAAGTATTACTTTGTCAAAAGAAAAAAAATGAAAAGGGGTTTTCAATCTGTTTGAGTTGCAGCAACCGATGAGTAATTGTTATGCATATGAGTTGCAGCATAAAGCCCACTTTTGCGTATTCGAAAACGTAAAGGGGTTTTGAATTTGTTTGATTTGCAGCAATTTTCAACAAGGAAGACGACATTGGGACGTACACAATTAGGGCAGTGGATGATCCAAGAACCTTGAACAAAGTCCTCTATATCAGGCCCCCTGCCAACACCATTTCATTCAATGAGCTTGTCTCTCTGTGGGAGAAGAAGATTGGCAAAACCCTCGAGAGAATCTATGTCCCGGAGGAGCAGCTGCTCAAGAACATCCAAGGTTAGTAGCAATCATTGTCGGTCTGGGAACAACTGATTTGAATTTTTTTGTTTGTTTCAAACATTTTGAGATAAATTTAAAATTGGTTGGTTTATTTTTGTGTCCTTTTTGCAGAGGCAGCAGTGCCGCTCAATGTGATACTATCAATTAGTCACGCAGTTTTTGTGAAGGGAGACCACACTAACTTTGAGATCGAGCCTTCGTTTGGCGTGGAAGCCACTGCTCTTTACCCTGATGTCAAATACACCACAGTCGAAGAGTACCTCAACCAGTTTGTCTGAGATTTGGAAGCCTGTTGATGGTTTTATACGAGTGAAACTGACTATCGAGTGTTGATGGTTTTATGCGAGTGAAACTGGCTATCGAGATTTGGAAGCGTGTTGATGGTTTTATATGAGGGAAACTGGCTCTTTGCAAATAAATAGTAGGTAGTTTGATGACTAATGTATCTCAGGTTGTGTGGAAATAACTAGCATATGGGGATGGCTACTTCCCCTTTGTCGCATCTTTGTTTGTCGCATCTTTGTCGCATCTTTGTTTGTCGCATCTTTGTTCAACTCTCTGTACTGCCTTTTGGTAAAATGACGGAAAAGACCTGGGTTGTAGATTTCTTCCCCTTCAGATTCTGGTTTTTCTTTTGAGTTTTGGTTCAACCTTTTGTGCCTTTTGGTTTTTCTTTTGGGTTGTAGATCTCTCTCATTTCGGTTGGAAAATTCTTCTATGGACAGTTATGTTAGAGCATCTATAAGGGGGATACATAATGCCTTGAATCGGGCATTTTATAAATAGAAATGAAATTATCTGGTAAATTTTTTACGACGATTTCTATAAACGCAACAGATGTAGAATTTGACTTATAATTTTACATTACCTCAGGGGAAGGGGTTGCTTAGCCTCGTAATAGGTTAACAATAATATGATTTAAATTTGTCTTTGACGAGAGTAGAACCTAATAAAAAGTAAATATGACGTTGATGTTGAATTTGACTCCTAATAACAAAAACTTCAAATTCAGGTAGTAAATAACATTTTGATTGAAAGGATTTTTTTATGTCAAATATGTACATTAGAATCTCCACCTAGGATTTAACAACTCATGTGAATTGTTATTGTCAAATACGCACAATAACATCTTCACTTAGGATTTGATATCTCATTTGGAAATGCTACTTTTGATTCATTGAGTAGTCAAATTTTCTCCTTCATATAGTTCAGTGAAAATACGTATGGGAATATTGTATCAACTGTTTAGCATGAACAAATATGTTTTTAACACTTGTTTTCTGATTCCTGGAAAACTAATCCCAATCCTACTAAAAGCAGGAAAGTAAAAATGAACCTTATATATCAGTTTCCTTTCCGTTTTATTTCGTTTCTATCCGCTGCGCCCTGCATAAGTTAAGGAGTCAATTTTCAATCTTCAAAGTGGGCTTCTTATTTGGAATTGTTGCTAATTACATAAGGAATTTCTCTTATTATGTATCGATAAATCTTACTTCTGTGTTTTCCTGAGCAGGGCAAGCTTGCAACAGTACAATAGCAAACTGCACAATGACTTCTTAAAGGTTAAGGAAGAATTTAAGTGTTTGGAGAAGGAAAAAGTTGATATGGTGGAGAACCTGAGCATGTTAAAGGGTCGTGTTCTATAGTCCTGACTTTTATTTTTTCAGTGCATTTTAAATGGGTAAGGATAGACCAAATAATATGAAATTTAAAGTTGGTTTCCCCTTCATGTGTTCTCTTTCAGATTTTTGTTTCTGAAAATGAATTACTTCAAAACTTTTATTGGCAAAGTTCTTTTGACCTTTTTTGGGTTATCCACTCACTTTTTGGTTTCTCATTTGAACTTCTATTGGCAAAGTTTACTAGAATGTCCAAAAAAACAAAAAAAATCAACTATTTCACTGTTCGAGATGATAATTTATATCCAATATGATCATTATAGAGAACCTGATTTGGGAAGTGAGTTTTAAAGTTTTAATAGTTTTGTCGTGTGTAATTTTCTTGCTTTGCCTACCAAAAATCTAATAACCAAAGGCTTAGTTGTTTTCCCCAAATGGTTTTCATTTTGTTGTATGTAAACAAGAGCTACTAAACTGTTATGCAGCAGGGAAAGGAAGGAAAGTAAAAATTCAAGCTTTTAATCAAAGAGAAATGGTGCGACACTAAAACGATAGGTAAAACTGACTAATACTTTATTTCCATTTAAATATAAATCAATTGATTAAGTTTGTGTTTAAAATGAAGTTTCAATTGTTTCCGAATTCTAACAACGATCTCCTACGCATTAAGATAATCTATTTATAGTTTTGATCCACTCTTCATTATGCATAATTTCAATTCTTTTCCATATAGAGTTTCCATTTTTCTTAAGGAAAATTAAAGAAAAATCCAAAAAAAACTTTTGTTTTAATGCAAAATGACAAATAAAAGTGTAATGAATAGTACCAGGAAAAAGTAAAAATGTGATTTTTCGTTAAAAGTAAACAGTACCAAAAGTGTTTTGTTAAAACTCTGATTTTCTTACGAGTGAGAGAAGAAGCTTTAATTTGGGTTCACAATTTTCCCCTTGTAGCTTTTCGAAGTAGGACTAAGCTTTCAAAAGGCACTTCTTGCAGGAGTGGGCAAACGAGTATAGGAACTGAAGGTTAGGACGGGTAATCACGGTTCGGGACGGGTACAGGCTGGTTACTATCATTTAAAAGAAGAAACAGGGCGGCTAGGCCAGGCCTTTGAAATTTTAGGGGCAGATCGGTTCCAGAAGTCTAAAAAACGGGGTACCCGAACCAGCCCCTTTGTAACATTTTCCCATTCCTATTTTCTCACACCTTCTCGAAGACTCTCCTCTCCTCAGTCCTCCCTTTCAGATCTGTCGATTCTCAATCTCCTCCCTCTCAATCTCTCTCTCTCACACCTTTGTTTTCAGATCTAGAGGGAGAGAAGCAATGGCTATGGCTATGGCTCCGTTTCCGTCTCCAACCGAACACACAGTTGCTTCGACTCTGCTTCGTTTTAATCTGTGCGTTTTTGCATTTCGATCGTTTTAATATCTTCTGATTCATTTGCTTGAACTTGCAGGTTGTTTGGACGACGATTAGGAGCGAAGCAAGATCGAGGGTTGCAGAGGAAGCTCGGTTTCTGGCGACTCCATTTCCACCAAGTCCTGCGCTTCTTTGATCACTACCAGCGATTTCTCAACGGATGAGATTCAAGCTCGTAAGATCAGGATCATGGCTCTTGCTGCTCTTCGTCATCAGATGAATCTATTCCAAATACAGGCTGAGCAAAAGGAGGAAAGATTTAAGGAGGTATGTGTATTATGTGTTTTCGTCAATACTTTCTCAAAATTTGCCTTCATCGTTGGTATCTTTTAACAGCATTTTGTTTCCCATATATAATTGTGCAATATCGAAAACGCACAAACATGAAATGGGTTTTAGGTTTTTTTATTGAAATGTGTATTCCGTACTACTTTTTTTTTTTTTGCCTAAAAATTTGAAATAAATATGATCTTTTCACTATTGCTTCTTCTTCCAAGTTTTTCTTCCAAGTTTTTTTTCACAGAATATAAAATAGAAATAAATATTTTGTTTCTCTTTTTCTATTTTGTTCTTTTGCAGCAAAAAAAATAAAAATAAAAAACAAATGATTTTGTTGGTACCGTTTCTTTAGTGAAGCAACGGTTTCATATTGTGAACTTTCTTTGTGTGTTTATCACTTTATTCTTTATGGTTTTCAGTTTCTTAAATGAAGTTTGACGTGCATGGAATTTGACAATTTATAACCATAAGCTTCATTCTGCCCATGAACACCTATTTTGTTTCTTATTATTGGTAGAATTGTATATAAATTTGTACATGTATGTAAACAGTATTGTCTACTATATATACCTTTATATAATTTTTTTAGAACTTCTATGTGTTACACAATTTTAGTAGAATTTTCAGTCCCGTAGCAACGCGTGGGCACCCTTGCTAATTCCATCTAAAATCAACGTCGTAGTATGTCTAGGTATGAAATTCAAATAAGGCAAACATGTTATTCTATTAGATTTTAATTGAAAGTAGAGTATAACTCAAGTAGTTAAAAACATAGTAGTATATTCAAATTCTCCTATTCGAGTTTATGATTCGAATTAGGGGTGGTCAATCATATCAAAAAATATTTGAAATGTTATCTGAAAGAAGCAATTGATGCTATGTGCTTTCTTCAAGAAACAATCCCAAGAAGCAGTCCAAGTGTTTTTCCAAGAAGCATTTACACTTTTCTTAAAAAAATAGTGAACTCCAAATAGAAGTTTTTTTTTTTTTTTTTGTTAAACGATAGATTTTGTTAGATTAGATGTTAGATTAGTCACTAACAGGGTTTGAACCCATGTCATTATACAAGGGCACAACACATTTCCATTAATTGTTAGCGCGTGCATGTCAGACTCACATGTGAGGTTAAAAAGATAAAGTTAGTCTTACATATAAGTCTCATGTGCTAACGGAGAGATACGTTGTAGTTTCATGTGTAGTTCATATACTAATAATTAACAAAGGGTTAAATGAATTTTTTAGTTTGAGCCTAAATTCGAATAGACTTTACCACAAAAGCTTAAATCCTTTATTTATTTATTTATTTTATTTTATTTTATTTTTTTATAACAAGAGCTATTTCCGATATCTCTGGACTAATAATCCTATTAGGCTTAAAAATACTAAAGAGATCTCATTGTATGACATAGAAATCTAATTGTATGACATAATGCCCATGCAATGTGGTACATTTGTCGGATCATGTGAACCAAAGTATTCTATCAATCAAATATAAATGTAAACACTTTTACCAAAAAAGAATATAAATGTAAACACTATTCTAACAATCAAATATAAATGTAAACACTCATGTAAATTAATATAATTAAATCTCGGAACGTAAGTGACATTTTACCGTATTAGTGAAAAAAAGTTAAAATTTTACATAAAAATGTTGATTCAAACTTCATCGTGAGTTAATATAACAAAATCCATCTTTTTTTAAAAAAACACACGCACACGAACATACACATACACATCTCTGAAACCGGACGGACACCCATCCACCTAACAACCCAGCATCATGCATACGCAAACACCAACGTCATGCTATAAATTGTCCTCACTGGTAGAAAGGCTATTCAAGTTCCAAGGGCATTTTCGTCATTCCATGTATCCACTGACACCATAAACCAAAGCTAATTTGATGACCAAAATAATAATAATAATAATGAAAATGATTTGAAAATTTTGAATTTTAATCAGAAGGATAAAAATGTGTTGTAAGTGATAAGTGATTTTTTAGAATAAAAATGTTATTTTCGTTAAAAGTGAACAATACCAAATGTACAAAAAAGCCACAAAAAAGAAGGAAAGGGATATGCATTTCTATTACACCGCCATGGAGAAAATATGAGTGGAAAGGTCATCCAGCATACTTTCTCCTAACCACAATGGACAAAAAAGCCATCAACCTTTTCTGGGAAAAAGCACTAGTGTAAGAAAATTTTACAACCAAATCTATAATTTCTGCAAGGTTCTATGAGCTGATGCGGCACAAGTATTACGTTGACAATTATTAAATGCTTATAAGGCCCCCCCCCCCCCCAAAAAAAAACTTATGACAATTGATTCTGCACGATTCTATAAGTTGATGCTGCATAAATATTAATAACCTTCACCAAATACTAAACTACTTCATAATCCATTCCAATTCTAACAAATATACATGATAACTAAACTGCAAAAAATAAAAGGAACTTCAATGAAAACAAAAGTAGCACAATGAAAAATCACCTTCGCCAAACACTCGATCAAACAAAAACTCAATCAAAATCTTCAAAACTAAAAAAATCATACCTGCAAAAAGCAAAAACAATCCAAAAAAGACTCAATGTAGCCAATTAAAAAACTGAAAAATTAGAGACTCGTTTCAAAATCTAAACCGAAATAAATTCAAAAACACACAACACTTCAAAAATCTAAATCGGAACAGATAAAATTAAGAGAGATATACTTACCTTCGAAGAAAACTTGAGAGGTAAACATCAGAGAGAGAAAAATAGCAGAGAAACGAAAATAAAAATTGAATGATTCGAATATAAGAGAGTAAATCTTAACCAATATTTCCGTCAATCACCGCCGATCACGTTTGACAGAAATAGGAAGGGTAAATACGTAACTTCGTTTCTAACGGAAAAATAAGACATGATGTCATCTTACGCAAATTTAAAAAAAAAATGTCATTCTTTGAAATGTTTAAAAACTATAGTCTCAATATATGATTAAGTATTGAAAGTATACTCAAAGTGTCATTTTTCCTATTTTTAATGTATTAATTACGTTTCATTTTTCATTTCATTCATTATACTATATTTTAATGTTTTTAATTCTTTTCTCTTTTTCCAACTTCTTGTTTTGTTTTTGCAAGTCCTTATTATCCTTTTGCAAAGCATCATTCTCTTCAACAATTTTCTCAATTACAAAATTCTTAAAGTGGCATGTGTTGATAACATTATTCAACATCTGAAGTTGAAGTCTCACCCTCATTTTCCAATACTTTGCAGGATCTGTTTGGCTTTGAGAGAGCTCTTCTTGTGTTAATTCTTCTTCTAAATTTTCACATTCCCATTTTTCTTCAACTGTAAGTGGAGCAAGAAGCCATTCATAGAATGTTTGTTGCTTCCTTGTCTTGATTGCCGACTCTTCGAGGTGAATTGGCAGTTAAGGAACAGATGTTGCGTTTCCTTATTATTCCTTAGCTTGAACTAGTAGTGGAGTGACTGATTCTGCATTTGCTTCTTGTCCATGGGGGTGAACTGGGATTTGAGGAATTGAGATGCTTGGAGCCACTTTTTTCACTCCCTCTTTTTGCACTACAGGAACTGATTTTTGGATTGAAGTACTTGGAGGCTCTTTTTGCACTGCCATTTCTGCACTAAAGGAATTGATTCTTCAATTGATGTACTTGGAGCCTCTTTTTGTACTACCTTTTCTATATGGAATTAACCACATTACTGATCACCCTATCAATTTCAGTCGCGTCCATGTCTTTAATGTTCGCATTTCTTTCTTCATTTTCAACAGTTGGATAGGCAAAATCATGTGCAACATTTTGGTCATCTTGGACTTACTTATTTGGAATTTGGGTGCCAAAGATACTCTGACTATCACTTAGTGTGTCAAAGTGATCTTCATTTTCATATTGTTTTCCACCCTCTTCCTCCTGATAGTATTCAAAATCAAGAATTAGTATGGATTATTACTTATACAAAGATTTAGTATACAACATCAATTATGGATTATAATCACAAAGCTTCAGTTTTATAGCAGAATAATTATGCAGCTTCAGTTCTGGATTATAATCACAAAGCTTCAGCTTCAGTTTATAGCAGAATAATCATGCATCGACAGTTATAGGAGAATCAAGAATATGAATCTAATTTTATTATTCATTATTTTAGTTATATAAGAATTAGTATGCAACATTGCTCTTATATTTTTTCTAGTGTACATCATTACTTATATAAGTTTTTAGCATGCATTATTACTTACACAACAATTAGTATCGAGTATCAGTGATAAAAAATTAGTCTACAGTATCAGTTATACCAAAATTAGTATGCAGCACCAGTTATACCAGAATTAGCATGCAGCATTAGTTATACCAGAATCATTAAGTTGATGGCATTTTAATATTTTTACAGCAAACTCATGAGTTTATATAAAATACACACACAAAAATTAAGCAGAATTAGCTTGTTTTTGGATTTACCATTTTGTCTGATGGGTCATCGTCTTGATTTTTGAGCTTATCTTGGCTTTGTATTTTTATCTTCCATGCATTTGTATATCTTTATCATCTGTTTGATCATTGCGTTTTTCCAACACATTTGAAACTGTTCTTTCATCATCATCCTTTTCTTGTTGTTGAACGTCATCAATCTCATCATCAAGATCACATTTTGCAATTCCATCTAATCTTGTTCTTTCATTATCGTCATCATTTTTTTTTCTTTAGTAACTCGATCATCTTGTGGAAGTTGTGCAGGCCCTCTTATATTTTGATCTTCTTCAGGTTCATGTTCAAGTACCAATTTTTTTGCTGGTTTATCTTTCTTGACTTTGGCATCCTTATTGGCTACTTGCGTAGGTCTCACTACGGTTTCATCTTTTTCATGATCTTTATGTTCAAGCACCAATTTTTTTCTTGCTTTAGCTTTCTTGGCTTTTGATTCCTTCTTGTTCTTTTCCATTTTTCTCTTTTTGATGCAGGTGGAGGATCGATAAAGTCGTCATCATCACCATCATCTTCTGAGTGTTGTTCGACTGACTCCTCAATTGATTTTGCGTTGTTCATTTGTGAAAGGTTTAATAGTTGTGTTTTTTAATATTTTGTTTGAAAACAACACACAACAAGCACATGCAGAATATTTTTTTCACACAAAGTACATGTAGAATCTTGTTTTACATAAGAGTATATGCAGTATTAGATTTACCTCCAAATTTTCATTTGCTTCTTTATAGATTTTTTCATGCAGAACTACCAAATCCCACTTCTATTGAAAAACCCACACACTAGACCTTGTTCTTTAATGTAACCAACGGTAATAGATTAAACTAGCAAATATTAGAAAACTTAGAAACACACAAGAATTATAATGGTTCGATAGAACTTTTGCCTAAGTCCAGTTGTGATTTCTCTAGGTAGAGAAATCACTGCTCCTTTGATTAATAATAGAGATTACAGAACTTTTGCAAACCTTAGAACTAATCTCAAAACTCTTGATTGTCTGGCTGTTTTCCTTTTTTTTTGTAAAAATCAGCCTAGCCGCACCCTATTTATAGACATAGGGTTGGCTTACATGTCCTAAGATTGATTGAATTCCTATTTCTAATTGAATTAGAAAATTACACTTATCCAAATTCAAATAGACTTCTAGAAATCCAAACCTAAATTGAATAAGAAAACTGAAATTCTTTCCTAATCCCTCTAGGACAATAATCGGTATACCTCTAAGTTTCCTAAAACAATCCTAAACCAACTAGGACATATTTGACGAGCCAAAATCCTAACAATCTCCACCTTGGTGTGTCAAACCAAGTCTTGATCGTTGCACCCCAGAGTATCTTTGAACCTTCTTGAAGCAGCTCTGGAAATCTTCAAGAGTCTTCACCTTGGCTCATTGCACCTCAAGTGAGGAGGTGCTACAGTTTAAATAATCAACGAGATTGATCAAGTTCAAGCAATGCTTGAACTTCTTGGCCGACACTATCTTTATAAGGGAATCTACGGCATTGTCATCCGTATGAATCTTTTCAATCCAAATTTCCTTAGACTCCACCCAATCTCTGATTATGTGATACCTTGCTTCAATGTGCTTTGATTTTCCAGAAAAAACCTAATTCTTTGCCAAGTGAATGGCACTTTGACTATCACACTTAAGCTTCACACAATCTTGAGTGATTCCTATTTGACTTACCAAGCCACTCAGCCAAATCACTTATTTTCTAGTTTCGGCCAATGCAATATACTCTGCCTCTGTGGTCGACAAAGCTGTAATTGGTTGCAGTAGTGCCCTCCAACTGATTGGTCATCCTACGCATGTAAACACATAACTAGAAGTTGACATTTTCTTGTCCAAGTCCCTTATATAATCGGCATCCACATATCTTAACACCCCTGCACTTTCCTTTTGCCTCTCAAACATAATCCTTTGTCGCCAATAACCCTTCAAATAACGCAAAATCCACTTTATTGCATCCCAATGTTGCTTTCCTGGATTTGCCATGTATCTGGAAACAACACTGATCACTTGAGCTATGTCGGGACGTGTGCACACCATTACATACATGAGGCAGCCCATGACATTAGCATAAGGCACCTTCTTCATTACTTGTTGCTCTTCCTCGAACGTAGGACACTGTTGCCCACTTAACCTGAAGTGAGCCGCCAAAGGAGTCGAAACTACCTTTGCTTCTTGCATATCGAACTTCTCAAGAACCTTCTGAATACAGTTGGCTTGTGATATCCAGATCCTTCCATTGGTTCTGTCTCCCTGAATTTCCATGCCAAGGATCTTCTATGCAGCACCTAGATCCTTCATATCGAACTCCTCGCTCAACATCTTTTTCAAGTCTTCAATTCTAGACTTGTCTTGACAAGCAATTAGCATGTCATCCATATATAGCAATAACAATATGATCATCCTATCTTGGAACACATGATAGTACATGCAACAGTCATATAAACATCTTCTAAACTTGATTTTTAGCATGAATGAATCAAATCTCTTGTATCATTGTCTTGGAGAATGTTTCATGCTATACAGGGACTTCCTTAGTTGACATACTAGGTTCTTTTTCCCATGTTCAACAAATCCTTCTGGTTGAGCCATGAAGAAACGTTGTCTTCACATCCCTTTGCTCAATCTCCATATCATGCTGAGTTACCATTGCTAAAAGCAATTTGATAGAAGTATGCTTGACTACAAGGGAAAAAATCTCGTCATAATCCACCCTTTCCTTTTTGTGAATACCCATTTAGCCACGAGCTTTGTTTTGAATCTCACAGCATCTTGTTCATGTAGTCCTTCCTTTTTCCTAAATACCCACTTGCATCCAACTAGCTTTCTATCTTTGAGCTTAGGAACCAACTCCCAGATAGAGTTCTTGTAAAGAGACTTCATTTCTTCTGTCATAGCATTTATCCAATTGTCTCGCTTATCACTTGCTATAGTTTCTCGATAAGTAGTTACATCTCCTTGACTAATGTTAAGAGCATAATTAACTTCGTCTTGATCAAACCCAAACCTGTCAGGTTTCTTCTTGTTCCGCTTAGGTTTGTTCAGTGCTATGCATCTCTGGAATGCAGGTGGATTGTTGGTTGGAGTTCGAACCCTTTGAGATGTTTGGTGGATTGGAATGCCTTCAATCTTTCATGTTTCTTGCTCCACCTGATTCCTAACTAGTGAAGGATGTTGATGCTTTTCTTCTTCCTCAAAACCATCAGATTCGGCCTTTCGCTCGATTTGCTTCACCTAAGCTTCTTCATCTAAACTGATTAATGGAATCTTTGTTGCTTCAATTTCAGCATCGTCTGTCTTCTCCTGACTGCTATTGACTTTATTCAGAGGCATGGTTGTCTCATCAAAGATAACATCTTGACTGACAACCTTTTTCCTGTTGTTGAAATCCCAAAGCTTGAAACCCTTAACTCCTTTCTCAAAACCTAAGAATATGCAATGTGTAGACTTTGATTTAAGCTTGGACCTTTCATCATTTGGAATATGTGCATAAGCACTACAGCCGAACACCCTGAGCTTGGAATAGTCCACTGGCTTCTTAAACTATACCTCTTCTGCACTCTTAAAACCGAGAATTGTAGATGGTGACCTGTTAATCAAATAAATTGCATGATTAACAGTCTCTGCCCAAAAACTATCAGGCAATCATGCATGAAATCGCATACTTCTCTCTCTCTCCATGAGAGTTCAGTTCATCCTCTTAACAACTTCATTTTGTTGGGGATTCTTCTTTACTGTGAAGTGCCTTATGATGCCTTCCTGCTTGCAGTAATCAGTGAACTCATTACTTGTATTTTCACCTCTATTGTCACTTCTCAGGTACTTGATCTTTCTTCCAGTTTGATTCTCAGTTTCTATTTTGCATTCCTTGAACTTTGCAAAAATCTCAGATTTCTGCGTTATGAAATAAACCCAAACCTTCCTAGAAAAATCAACCATGAAAGTAACAAAATACATGGCACCACCATTTGATTTAGTTGGTGCAGGGCCCCAAACATTTGAGTGAATATACCTAAGTTTCTCCTTGCTTCGGTTATCTGCACTGCTAGTTGCAAATGATACTTTTCTTTGCTTTCTGAGAACACAGTATTCACAGAAATCCAGTTTGCAAGATGACACGCCTTCCAACAGACCTTGCTTGTGTAATTCTTGCAACCCTTTCTGGCTTATGTGCCCGAGCCTATGATGCTAGAGTTTAGTCTTGTCTTCTACGCTTTGATTTACAAAAACAGCTGCTTCTCCTACTACAGTGGTCCCAATTAACGTATACAACTTATTGGGTTGTAGGTCACCCCGCATTACCACTAGCGATCTTTTGGTTACCTTGAGTCTTCCCTTTTTAGACTTGTACCCATAACCGGCCTCATCTAAAGTACCCAAGGAAATCAAATTCTTTCTTAGTCGAGGGACATACCTGACGTTCCCCAAAGCTCGTATCATCCCATCGAACATTCTGATTTGAACAGTGTCAATTCCACTGGCAAGATGAGGACTTATGCTTCTGAAAACTTTATTATTCCTATCATTCCAAATTTGCCAACAATTCACAAAAGCCTTACTAAGCTCACTCAGACCACTGCATTCATCATTGTTAATTAATTCCAACCAATCTAAAAATCATTCATATGACCAACGTTACTTAATTGTGTATTTAATGGGGATCAGTTCTAGAGTTCTTTCACAAAATCACAATTTAGAAAAGATGATTTTGTGTTTCTTCCTCCTTGCCACATAACGGGCAATCTTTGTTAGCATTTTGAATGAATTTATTTAATCTTACCTTAGTATGCAATTTCCCTTAAATAAGCTGCTATGCAAATTTTTTTACCTTAGGGGGTATGTTTAGCCTCCATATCCTCTTACGGAGCTTTTGTCTCTTCACTTCATAGTTTTGAACTCTGAATCCAAGTAACTGATTTAATTGAGAACTAACCAGTTGATGAATGATCCTAAATGAAGTAATCTTCCTTATTCTGCAAGGGAATAATTACCAAACATATTTTTTTTCACAACATCTAAATTTGATACTTGAGAAAGCCAGACTTTGTCCCAGATCCCATTATCAATAAAGTCACAAACTTTAGCTTCCCAATTAATATTCTAACACTAATTAACTGGAATGAGGTGGACAAGCAAATAAGGAAAAATTCAACTATGGGTCCAAAAAAAGATGGCCCCTACCATTACCCCCCACCCATCTCATTCCCATGTGGATAACATGTCTACTATTTAAAATTCATTTCCAGGTTACAATATAGTTTTGTCTAACCTTACAATTTAAAAAAATCATTATATAACCACTTGTGCCCACCAATTGTTCTCATTTTTAGAACTTTCCATCCTAACTTAGCCATACAAGCATTATTGAATAATCTACTCTTCTAATTCCTAATCCCCTTGGTCTTTAGCCATGTAAACTTCATCCCAAGCTAAAGGATAAAGTTTCCTATGCCTTCCCCAGAAAAAAAAAAAATCCCTACATTTCTTGTTTAAATTCTTTGTTACACGAGGGGACACTTAAGCAAGATATGATATGGTTAGGCATACTAGTTGGATTAGACTTAATAAGAGTTAATCTACCTGCTTTAGAAAGAGTATTCGCCTTCCACCTTGCTAACTTTTGTTTCACCCTTCTTGTATTTTGAAATACCTTAAAAAGTCCAACATATTGTGCTAAATATTATAAGACACATACTTTACTAAAATATGGTATTTTTGGACTAATATCAATTCATCGTTTCCCTCACGAGGACGAATCATCTTTCTTAATGTCAACTCATAATCTTCAATCTATATGGTTCTTTAGTACAAAAACTGTTTATGTTTTTACGCATTTATGGGAGTAGCATTGTCGGTTCTCATGCTTCCAAAGTTAAATGAAACTTGGTTTTCTCCCCCATTTTCTTAGTCTTGAACTGCTATAGTGATTAGAAACTAATATTTGATCATATATTCCATATCATAACAAAAGTGGTAGTGTTTTTGTTTTCGTTTCTCTTGAAGTTTTGGTTTCAACTTGTTGTTTTCTTATAAAACTGCTGCAACGGCAGCATGGTTTATACACATTTTACATACACGCATGCACACTGTAAACACGAAAAATTCCTGAAACAAGAAACAAGAATACGTGTACAAAATATATTTTATGTTTAATGATTTTGGGGTTACAATCTCTTTGTAATTTGATCCTTTGATTCTATCTTCGTAGGGTGTAGGTTTGTGGATGAGCTGTTGATCCAAAAGGCCGTCGGGGCTTGATCTAGGGATGAACAGTTGATGAACGGATCTTCGAGGGCTTTTGAGCTTGATCTTGAAGACTGGGTGTATGGATTTCTTCAAGGGGGCCGTCGGGGCTTGATCTTAAGGGTTGATGGATGAGCGGATCTTCAAGGGCTTTTGGGCCTAATCTTGAAGACTGGGTGTATGGCTTTCTTCAAGAGGCCGTCGGGGCTTGATCTTGAGGGTTGATGGATGAGCGGATCTTCAAGGGCTTTTGGGCCTAATCTTGAAGACTTGATCTTGAGGGTTGATGGATGAGCGGATCTTCAAGGGCTTTTGGGCCTAATCTTGAAGACTGGGTGTATGGCTTTCTTCAAGAGGCCGTCGGGGCTTGATCTTGAGGGTTGATGGATGAGCGGATCTTCAAGGGCTTTTGGGCCTAATCTTGAAGACTGAGTGGATGTGTGGATTTGTTGAGGTTGTTGATCCAAAGGGCCGTTGGGGCTTGATCTTAGGACGAACGGATGATGAACACTTTCTTCAAGGGGTCGTCGGGGCTTGATCTTGAGTCAGTTGGAGTTCTTCAAGGGCCGTTGGGGCTTGGCCTTGAAGGAGGATTTTATGAAGAATGAAGAGTATTTTCTTGATCCTTCGGGATTTTCTTGAGAGCTTTAGAGTTTCGAGGCTTCAAGGTTTTGGTGTGATGTAAATTCCTTTCTTTCTTTCTTTCTTCCTTTCTTTCTCTTATTCCTTCCTTTTTTTTCTTTTCTTTTTTTTTTCTTTTTTTTTCCTAAATGAATGCCTTGGCTTCCTATTTATAGAATTCCAAAACTTGATTTTTGGATTTAAATAATCAGATGAAATAAATCATTTCTGCCAGGTAATGACACGTGTCCTATTTGATGACTTTTCCAATTTATTTCGATTTTTCGTTGAGTCACACGCTACATGTAAAATTTATGTGACACGTGAGCGTTGAAATTTTAATTATTGGTCAACATTCATTTCACCGAAATTTCGATGTCCACACACACATACGCATGCAATAAACAAATGCAATACAGGGTGTTGTGCTTGCTGTCCATGATGCAGCAACTAGAGAAAAATAAGCAGCAAACCATGTGGTGTCTAGCTGTCAAGGAATATACAACATTCCTTTTCACGTGCAATATTCCCTTCCATACTGTCCATACTGTCAATACTCCCCCTCAAGCTGGATCAAGGGGGTTGATTGATCCAAGCTCGAACAATAACCGTTGAAACTGTGTAAAATCGAGAGCTTTCGTGAAAAGGTCCGCAAGTTGATCATGACTTCTAGTGTACACAGTTTCGATGATTTTGGATTGAACTTGAGTGCGGATGAAGTGGCAGTCAACTTCAATGTGTTTAGTCCGTTCATGGAAGACAGGATTGGATGCAATATGCATTGCAGCCTGGTTGTCACAGAATAAGGACATGGGTTCCTTGCTGGTAAAGCCAAGATCAAGAAGGAGACTCTTCAACCAGATGAGTTCAGAAGCTGTTGCTGCCATGGCCCGATATTCAGCTTCAACACTGGACCGTGCAACCACTGTTTGTTTTTTACTTTTCCAGGTGACAAGGTTTCCACCTACAAAGGTACAAAAACCTATGGTGGATTTTCGATCAAGGGAATTACCAGCCCAGTCAGCATCGGTATAGGCCAGAATGTTATTAGACTCATTTTTCTGCATGAGTATGCCTCTGCCGATCGAACCCTTGAGATATCGAAGTATTCTCTTGACAATTTCCCAATGAACCAATGTAGGAGAATGCATAAACTGACTGATAAGGCTAACGGAGTAAGCAATATCAGGCCTTGTGATAGTGAGGTAAATGAGTTTCCCAACCATGCGTTAATACACATTAGGATTTGATAGGGGTTTACCTGGAGCATCCAATTGAAGTTTGCTAGCAAGTGGGGTGCGAGCAGGTTTGCAGTTGACCATATGTGCTTCTTTAAGAAGGTCAAGAACATACCTTCTTTGATTCAAGAATAAACCCTTGGAAGAGGTAGCCATCTCAATTCCCAGAAAATATTTCAAGGTTCCCAAGTCTTTAATGGCAAACTGTTGGTGAAGCGACCTTTTAAGAGCCTCGAGTTCATCCATGTTGTCCCCCGTGATGATAAGGTCGTCAACATATATAAGAACTATGAGCTTCCCTTGGACACCACTTCGAACAAAGAGAGAGGAGTCAGCATGACTCCTTTTGAACCTTGCCACTTCAAAAACGGAGCTCAGTTTGGCGTACCAAGCTCGAGGAGACTGTTTAAGTCCATATATAGCTTTATGAAGCTTGCAGACTTTGGTAGGTTCTTGTTCTTGAGGGTGTCCTGGAGGTAGCTTCATGTACACCTCTTCTTGAAGCTCACCGTGAAGAAATGCGTTTTTAACATCCATTTGAAACAAGGGCCAGTCGTGGTTGATTGCTACTGATAACAACACCCTTACTGTGTTCATTTTGGCGACGGGAGCAAAAGTCTCCTTGTAATCAATACCGTAGGTTTGAGTGAACCCCTGTGCAACCAATCGTGCCTTGTGTCTTTCAATGGTACCATTGGAATTGAATTTGGTCTTGTAAATCCATCTACTCCCTACGGCTTTCTTCCCTTTGGGAAGGTCTACCACACTCCAGGTTGGATTTTTGTTCAGTGCTTTGAGCTCATTATGCATGGCTTCTCTCCACACGGGCATACATACTGCTTCTTGAAAGTTTTTAGGCTCAACATTATTTGTCACCTGACTTAGGAAGGATGCATGAGATGCTGACAGTTTGTGATAAGTAAGAGCTTCAGAAATGAGATGCCTTGCACTGTAAGTGATGTACTCTTGTAGCCGTAGAGGAGGATTGCGATCGCGAGTTGGGTTCCTTTTTGGTGCTGCTACAATTGGTTGTGTGGCAACAACTGGTGCTGGGGCACGAGGTATATCTTCACTGACCATCTCATCAACTGGGGAATCACTTATAGGGTGGTATGGGGGGGGGTGTCTGTATGGATTTCAGCAAGAGTTGGTAGTGGAAAAATATCCATTAGACTCTCCCCCTGAGAACTATTCGGGGAGTGATTGTTGAAGAAAGGAACGAGTTCATCAAACCGTACATCCCTAGAGACAACCAGCTTCCCAGTGTGTGGGTTATAACATTTGTATCCCTTTTGAGAAGTCGAGTACCCCATAAACACACACTTGATAGCTCGAGGTTCGAGTTTATCACGATGATTTGCTTGAACGTGAACATAACAAATGCATCCAAAAATCCTGAAATGAGTTAAATCAGCAGTTCTTCCCTTCATAACTTCAAAAGGTGATTTGGAATTCAGGACACGAGTGGGAAGTCTGTTAATGATATAGGCTGCAGTGAGGAGTGCTTGGGACCAGAATCTCTTGGGAACTTGCATCTGAAACATAAGAGACCTAGTTTTCTCCAATAAATCCCTATTCTTGCGTTCGGCAACACCATTTTGTTGTGGTGTACCCACACAACTAGTTTGATGCAAGATACCATGACTGCTCAAGTAGTTTGACAGATTATTAGAGGTATACTCGGTGCCATTATCTGACCGTAAGGTATATATTTTTGAGGAGAATTGGTTGGTTATTAGCTTATGAAAGTCTTGAAAAGCTGTAAAAAATTCACTTTTAGACTTTAAGAGATATAACCAGGTAACCCTAGAGTAGTCATCTATGAATGTAACAAAATACTTGTACCCATCAAATGACTCAACACGGGAAGGTCCCCAAATATCTGAGTGTACAACTTCAAAGAGTTTACTGGTTCTAGATTTAGAGGGTACAAAAGGTAGCCTAGTGGCTTTTGACATTTGACAGATCTCACACTCATGTGTGTTGGTACAATAATTTGGAAATAATTTAGACATTACTGGTTCGGAGGGATGAGCGAGGCGTTGGTGCCAAAGTTGATGCTTCTGGACATGGCTTAGGGTGGCAATGGGTTCCTTAATTTGATTGAACTCCTTTGAGATGTAGTACATACCATTTAAGAAAAAACCCTCACCAATCTTCTTCTGAGTGACTCGATCCTGAAACACAACTGTGTGAGGAGAAAAAATAGCAAGACAGTTCAAAGTATGTGTGATGTTTCCTATGGACAGAAGCTGAAATGGAAATGAGGGTACATATAGTGCCGTAGACTCTACATCACTCCCCATCAATTTAACTTTTCCTTTTCCTAGGACTGGTTCCCCTTTCCCATTTGCTACAGACACATGAGTAGGATTAGGTAATTTTTGAAACTCATGTAGACAAGCTTGGTTGCTGGTTATATGGTCAGTGGCACCTGAGTCTACAATCCAAAAATCGTGTGTGAGATTGAGAGCTGTGGAAAGTGCACAAATGATACCTGGGATATTGCTGGATGTAGTGGTGTTTGAATTTGCCAAAAAACCAGCAAATTTTCCAAGCATTTCTATGGAATTTTCCGTGGTGACATTGTTACCCTCAGCGATATCACTCTTCTTTTGGAGAAAGGCGGCAAACTCATTGATCAGGGAGATAGGGCTTGAGGTGAAGTTTGACATCTCTTTAGATTGGAAGGCTTTAGGCGCAAACCCTTTCCCATCCCTGATCATTTTTCCTTCCTTGTTAAACTTAGGTTTTAACTCAGGGTGTTTCACGTGCAATATTCCCTTCCATACTATCCATACTGTACTGTTCATACTGTCAATACTCCCCCTCAAGCTGGATCAAGGGGGTTGATTGATCTAAGCTTGAACAATAACCATTGAAACTGTGTAAAATCGAGAGCTTTCGTGAAAAGGTCCGCAAGTTGATCATGACTTCTAGTGTACACAGTTTCGATGACTTTGGATTGAACTTGAGTGCGGATGAAGTGGCAGTCAACTTCAATGTGTTTAGTCCGTTCATGGAAGACAGGATTGGATGCAATATGCATTGCAGCCTGGTTGTCACAGAATAAGGACATGGGTTCCTTGCTGGTGAAGCCAAGATCAAGAAGGAGACTCTTCAACCAGATGAGTTCAGAAGCTGTTGCTGCCATGGCCCGATATTCAGCTTCAGCACTGGACCGTGCAACCACTGTTTGTTTTTTACTTTTCCAGGTGACAAGGTTTCCACCTACAAAGGTACAAAAACCTGTGGTGGATTTTCGATCAAGGGAATTACCAGCCCAGTCAGCATCGGTATAGGCCAGAATGTTATTAGACTCATTTTTCTGCATGAGTATGCCTCTGCCGATCGAACCCTAGAGATATCGGAGTATTCTCTTGACAATTTCCCAATGAACCAGCAGTATGTGCATTTCCAGTCAGCTTTCTTTCCATTAAAAAGCCTTTCACTAGTGAAGTTGTGGTTACTGGTGAAAGCCCTAGCTTCTGGGCTAGACCGGGGCTCAACATGCATTACTTTCCTTCGAGTTTCCTCTCTTTGGACTGCATGACACACGTTGACGAACGATGGTAGCTCAGGAGTCATTAGTAAGTGGCTACGCAAGTCTTCATACTCAACTCCCAAGCTTGCCAATAGTTGGAACACTTTATCTTCATCAGCCCTTTTCAAGAGTGCAGCGGATTCAGTGGTGTGTGGACGATATAGATCAAGTTCATTCCACATAGATTTCATGCTTCCAAGATGCTGAATGAAAGTTTGATTACCTTGCTTAAGTACAGCGAGGCTTTTCTTCAGTTCAAACACACGGGCAGCATTGTGTTGACTGCCGTACATTTCCTTGATCGATTCCCATAAGATGTGTGAAGAATCTGAGTAGCTGAAGATCTCGGACAACTTGGGCTCCATCGAGTTAAGTATCCAGGACATAACAAGCTGGTCATTTGAGTGCCATGCATCAAAGGTAGCTGAGGAAGAATCTGGAGGCTTGATGGTTCCATTTACGTACCCTAGTTTCGATCTTCCTCCTAGAGCAAGAGATATAGCTCGTGACCATGACAAGTAGTTGAACTCATTCAACAACACGGAGCACAGTCGTGGGTTGCTCTCCCCGTGTATCATGTTGGCTGGTGTTAGGGTTGAGGAACTTGTAGCCTCAGAACTAAATGAGATATCTTCTGCCATCACAACAAATGATGAACAAAGGAAGAAGAACAAGCTAGAAGGATAAACAACAGAGGTAGGACCCTATGGTTCCTGCTCTGATACCATCTTGAAGTTTTGGTTTCAACTTGTTGTTGTTTTCTTATAAAACTGCTGCAACGGCAGCATGGTTTATACACATTTTACATACACGCATGCACACATACGCATGCAATAAACAAATGCAATACAGGGTGTTGTGCTTGCTGTCCATGATGCAGCAACTAGAGAAAAATAAGCAGCAAACCATGTGGTGTCTAGCTGTCAAGGAATATACAACATTCCTTTTCACGTGCAATATTCCCTTCCATACTGTCCATACTGTCAATAGTTTCAGACAGATAAAAGTGGTAGTGTTGTTATTCCATAGCATAACAAAAGTGGTAATGTTGTTATTCCATAGCATAACAAAAGTGGTAATGTTTTTATTTTTTCTTCAAATATACATGTGAATTTGTTACTTAACAACCTCCTCACTTTATGTTTCATTTCAACTTTCGAGCTTCTACTCATGCCATGTGTATTTCATTTCCACAAAAAATTAAAACTGTAACTATATTAAAATCCCACTGTTTTTATTCCTTGAAAGTTGTAATTACGGTTAGATTATTTAAAAGTTGTGGAACCTAGACTGGGCTATTTGGAAATGTTTAAAAATAAGGAAATTGTTATTAGCACTTTAAAATTTTCATTTGTTACTTTAAACTTTCTATAATTAGAAAGAAAAATATATTTGTGAGGAGTGTAGAATAAAAGTTTTGGTGTTCTAATAACAGTTCCAAAAATAATTGACATCATTTTTTATAATGCTTAGTAGAAAAAGTGAAAAGTGTTTCTGGATTGAAGATAATACTTGAAGTGCTTTATAAAAGAAGTAATTATTATGTTCTTCTTTCAAGAACCATTTCAAGTAATTTTATAACAAACAGTTATACTTTTCTTAAAAACTCAGTGGACTCCAAATAAAATTACGTTTATTGAAAGGGTTCTAAGTAAAATGTATTTTTTTTTTAAAGCATCTTTGAAGAGACCTTACAAAATTTCTTGTTTTGATGTTAAATATGTACAATAGCAGTACATTTAAAATTTTGACAGCTCTTTTGAAAATGTAATGCAGTAAATCAATATAATTATTAGGCCAAATCTAGAAACATCTCTCATCGTCCGGCTGAACGTGGATGGGCTTCCATCCACATACAAACCCAGCATCATGCAGACGCAAACACCAACGTCATGCTATAATCGTGCTCACCACCTGCCAAGGGTATTTTCGTCATTCCACGCATCCCACTCACACTATAAGTCACAGCCACTTCGACAACTGTCAATGGACTTCTCAGCTACCCGCTTATTCCTCCTCTCCCTCGCAACGCTCTCACTCGCTCTCTCTCTCCAACTCATCCCATTCCGATCCCCCCGATTCCCATTCCCGATGGCTTCCAAGTCCAAAATCCTCTTCATCGGCGGCACCGGTTACATTGGAAAGTTCATCGTCGAGGCCAGCGCCAAGGCCGGGTACCCTACCTACGTTCTGGTTCGAGAAGCTTCTCTCTCCGACCCGGCAAAGTCCAAAGTCATCGAGAACTTCAAGGCTCTGGGCGTCAATTTCGTCCTGGTTCGTAAAATTCCCAGCATTTTCTAGCTTTTTAATCCGATTAGCCAATTGGGTTTTGCTTGATTTGTGTGTTTTGTTTTTATTTTATTTTATATAATTTGTAGGGTGATCTGTACGATCACGAGAGCTTGGTGAAGGCGATCAAGCAAGTCGACGTGGTGATCTCGACGGTGGGGCATGGTCAGTTGGCTGATCAGGGAAAGATCATTGCTGCCATCAAAGAAGCAGGCAATGTTAAGGTGAAAGTTTTGAAGTTTTGTGGGTTACTCTGGTTTTTGTATTTTTTTTTTTTTTTTTTTTTTTTTAGTTCTGTAAAATTGCGATTGTGAATGTATGAATTGGGCTGCAGAGATTTTTCCCGTCGGAGTTTGGAAATGACGTCGATCGAAGTCACGCTGTTGAGCCTGCCAAATCGGCGTTTGAGACCAAGGCCAAGATTCGCAGAGCTGTGGAGGCTGAGGGAATTCCTTACACCTATGTGTCCTCCAACTTCTTTGCTGGTTACTTCTTGCCTACTTTGAACCAGCCCGGGGCTTCTTCTGCTCCTAGGGACAAAGTCATCATTTTGGGCGATGGAAACCCTAAAGGTTAAACCTAAAACTACTTAACCATGGGTTCTGAATAGATGTATTTTCTGTGGTTTCATTTTATTTCAATTTACTGCACAAAACCCACTTTGGCTTTTGGTAAATTATTCAGCAACCGATGAGTTATTGTTATGCATATGTGTGTTAGGCCAGGACTCTGTGCGCGCCCTTGGTGCACATAAATTTGACGTGTGCATGCCTTTTTGGCATCCAAATCTGTTTTTTCCTCTGCGTAGAGTAGTATTTGAAGTATTACTTAGTCAAAAGAAAAAAATTGAAGCGGGGTTTTCAATCTGATTGATTTGCATTAACCGATGAGTAATTGTTATGCATATGAGTTGCAGCATAAGGCCCACTTTTGCGTATTCGAAAATGTAAAGGGGTTTTGAATTTGTTTGATTTGCAGCAATTTTCAACAAGGAAGACGACATTGGGACGTACACAATTAGGGCAGTGGATGATCCAAGAACCTTGAACAAAGTCCTCTATATCAGGCCCCCTGCCAACGCCATTTCATTCAATGAGCTTGTCTCTCTTTGGGAGAAGAAGATTGGCAAAACCCTCGAGAGAATCTATGTCCCGGAGGAGCAGGTGCTCAAGAACATCCAAGGTTAGTGGCAATCATTGTCAGTCTGGGAACAACTGATTTGAATTTTTTTGTTTGTTTCAAACATTTTGAGATAAATTTAAAATTGGTTGGTTTATTTTTGTGTCCTTTTTGCAGAGGCAGCTGTGCCGCTCAATGTGATACTATCAATTGGTCACGCAGTTTTTGTGAAGGGAGACCACACTAACTTTGAGATCGAGCCTTCGTTTGGCGTGGAAGCCACAGCTCTTTACCCTGATGTCAAATACACCACAGTCGATGAGTACCTCAACCAGTTTGTCTGAGATTTGGAAGCCTGTTGATGATTTTATACGAGTGAAACTGGCTATCGAGATTTGGAAGCCTGTTGATGGTTTTATACGAGTGAAACTGGCTATCGAGATTTGGAAGCGTGTTGATGGTTTTATATGAGTGAAACTGGCTATCTTTGCAAATAAATAGTAGGTAGTTTGATGACTAATGTATCTCAGGTTGTGTGGAAATAACTAGCATATGGGGACGGCTACTTCCCCTTTGTCGCATCTTTGTTTGTCGCATCTTTGTTCAACTCTCTGTACCACCTTTTTGTAAAATGACGGAGAAGACATGGCTTGTAGATTTCTTCCCCTTCAGATTCTGGTTTTTCTTTTGTGTTTTGGTTCAACCTTTTGTGCCTTGTTTAGCTATCGACGCTAACACGTCTCTCTCATTTCGGTTGGAAAACTATTCAATAGACATTTATGTTAGAGCATCTATACGGCCGATACATAATGCCTTGAATCGGGCGTTTTATGAATTGAAATGAAAATTATCTGGTAATTTTTTTACCACCATTTCTATAAATGCAATAGATCTGGAATTTGACGGTTATAATTTCACATTACCTACATTAAGGGGAAGTGGCCTGCTTAGCTTCACAATAGACTAACAGTAATGTGATTCAAATTCGTCTTTGACGAGAGTATAACCTAATAAAAAATAAGTATGACGTTGATGTTAAATTTGACTCCTAATGACAAAGGCTTCAAATTCAGTCAGTAAATAACATTTTGGTTGGAAGGATTTTTCATGTCAAATATGTACATTAGGATCTCCACCTAGGATTTAACAACTCATGTGAATTGTTGTTGTCAAATATGCACAATAACATTTTCACCTAGGATTTGATATCTCCTTTGAAGATGCTCTAACGTACTTTTGATTCATTGAGTAGTCAAATTTTCTCTTTCATATAGTTTAGTGAAAATACGTATGTGAATGTTGTATCAACTATTAAGCATGAACAAATATGTTTTTAACACTTGTTTTCTGATTCCTGAAAACTAATCCCAATCCTACTAAAAGCAGGAAAGTAATAAGAACGTGAAACTAATCTTTTTTCCATACGTTACTCTTTTTTCCCTTCTCCCTTTCTATCTTGGAAGATTGTGATTCTAAGTTTTACCTAGGTTGGATTGGAATCCATTTATTGGAAGCCTACAACACACTTGTATAAAGATAGTATTCCTCACGAGTGCTTTCGACGGCTTCAGTTGCCTCCTTGTGTGTAATTTGTTGTGTAGTAGCGTTGGGGTTTTTCTGCTCTGCTACGATTGATTAAATTGCTTGCGATTATTTTGTAATTATGAAAATTAAACTGGGGAAAATTGGCCTTCTGTTGTCCAAAATCTTTAGAAATTGCATTTGCTTAAATTTTGTGAATTTCTTTTTGTCTATCTAGCAAATTTTTGTGGTTGAAGTTTGTGTTGGGAAAGGTAACACTCTTTAATTTTTATTTTTACTTGTGTGTGTTTGTGTTGAATTTTGTGGATATTGTTATATGATTGAATGAGAAATTGTGGTTTTTCAATTTTTTGGTTTTGTAGGATTTAGCGAATAGGCAATCAGCTATGAGGTGGAAGGCTCTCAGCACTTGTCACTCTTTTACAGGTATATACCCGTTATTTATTGTTTTTCCTTCTTTGTTAATTGGAATCAAATTGTGGTTCCTCTTGGGTCTTCGTTGGAGCAGTGCAAATTGGTTTGCGGACCCCATATCACAGTTTTCAGTAACTCGGTTGGTAATTTTTGGGACAACCCATTTGAAAATTTTAGTTGTTTTTGTTTTTGGTTATGTTTATTTGTCAAAGTAATGACTTTGGTTTCGTGGTTATGGATTCATGAGTGTGACCATGGTGGTTCAAAAGCCAAGGAGCCTGAAGCGCAATTGGTATTAAAGTCACAAGACATAGTAAGTTTTTGTTTTTTCTTTGTTTCTGCTGCAAAGTTTTAGAATCTCTCTCTCTTTTATTTATTTATTTATTTTTTTTTATTACATCGAATTTCTTTTGAAAAGAGTAGGTTGGTTATATGCAAGATTTCCATAGGAATTACAGAGCTTAGGTAGTATTGATGTGGGTATTTTTGCCTTAGGTTACAGGAGTGAAGAAATTAGTCGGAACAACTGATGAGATCCAGAAGCATTTTGGTTGTAGGTGGGTTTGACATTCAATGTGGGTGAGTTTGGTTAATTTCTCTACATTATTAAATGTTTTAATACGTGTACCAGACGGTAGAGCAGGGGAGAGTTGAAAGAGAGCTTTCAAGTGTTACTCAGAAGGTAAGTAGTATAATATGCATTCTTTTCCTTCTTTTGCTTCCATGTTGACAGGTATGGAGTTTCTTTACAAATGTTTTAATGTGAAAATTATTCTTTTCGGAGCTCTGCAGATAACATCACTGAATGATATGTGCAAACGATTGCAAGAATACATTGCAAGCTTGCAACAGTACAATAGTAAACATCACAGCGACTCTTTAACAGTTGATGAAAAATTTAAGCGCGTGGAGGAGGAAAAAGTTAATATGGTGGAGAACCAGAGCATGTTAATGATGCAGATTAGTTCGTCGGTGCATTTATTGAATCATTTGGATAAAAGGAATGACTATAACCAATTAGAAGAACTTAATAACAGCCATTAGTAGCTCCTAATAATAACCAAGGCGTTTTGGACATTTTTTGGCTGATTGGTTTACTTTCTTTATTATATTTTCAGTTTTTTGTTATTTTAACTTTATTGCCTTTTTAATTTCTGAATGTATGTTACGAAATGGTTATAAATACCACCTCTTTCTCTAAGATGGAGAAGTCGGACGTTTTTTATTAATGAAAATTCTCAGAGTGTTTCTTTGTATCAGTTTTTTGCCTTTCTCTTTGTGAGATTGTTATGCTTTGTTCTTTTAGTTGTCTACGTTGTAGGCTAGTACTAGAGACGAGATTTTGGGGTTTTATAGGTTTCTCCTCGCACTAGGAGATAGTGGACCCTATATATTAGTTTCCCTTTTCGTTTAATTTCGTTTCAATCCGCTACGCCGTGCATCAGTTAAGGAGTCCATTTTCAATCTACAGAGTGAGCTTCTTATTTGGAATTGTTGCTAATTACATAAGGAATTTCTCTTATTATGAATCTATAAATCTTACTTCTGTGTTTTCCTGAGCAGGGCAAACTTGCAACTGTACAATAACAAACTGCACAATAACTTCTTAAAAGTTGAGGAAGAATTTTAGTGAGTGGAGAGGGAAAAAGTTAATAAGGTGGAGAAACTGAGCATGTTAAAGGGTCGTGTTCTGTAGTCCTGACTTTTGTTTATTCGGTGCATTTTAAATGGGTAAGGATAGGCCAAATAGTATGAAATTTAAAGTTGGTTTCCCCTTCATGTGTTCTCTTTCAGATTTTTGTTTCTGAAAACGAATTGCTTCAAAGCTTTTATTGGCAAAGTTCATTTGACCTTTTTTGGGTTAGCCACTCACTTTTTGGTTTTCATTTGAACTTCTATTGGCAAAGTTTACTAGAATGTCCAAAAAAAAAAAAAAATTTAGCCGTTGCACTGTTTGGGATGATAATTTATATCCAATATGATCATTAGCCAGTTAGAGAACCTGATTTGGGAAGTGGGTTTTAAAGTTTTAATAGTTTTGTCATGTGTAATTTTCTTGCTTTGCCTACCAAAAATCTAATAACCAAAGGCTTAGTTGTTTTCCCCAAATGGTTTTCAATTTGTTGTAGGTAAACAAGAGCTACTAAACTGTCATGCAGCAGGGGAATGGAAGGAAAGTAAAAATTCAAGCTTTTAATCAAAGAGAGAAATGGAGCGACACTAAGAAGATAGGTAAAATTGACTAATACTTTCTTTCCATTTAAATATAAATCAATTGATTAAGTTTTAAAATGAAGTTTCAATTGTTTCCGAATTCTAACAATGATCTCCTATGCATTAAGATAATCTATTTGGAGTTTTGATCCACTTTTCATTATGCATAATTTCAATTCTTTTCCATATAGAGTTTCCATTTTTCTTATGAAAAACTAACGAAAAGATAAAAAAAAACTTTAGTTTTAATGAAAAATGACAAATAAAAGTGTAGTGAATAGTACTAGGAAAATGTTAAAATGTGGTTTTTCGTTAAAAGTGAACAATATTGGGAGTGTTTCGTTAAAACTCCATTTTTCTTATGAGTGAGAGAAGATGCTTTAATTTAGGTTCACAATTTTTCCCTTTGTAGATTTTCGAAGTAGGATCGAGCTTTCAAAAGGCGGTTCAGGTGGGGGTGGGCAAACGAGTATAGAAACCACAGGTCGGGACGGGTAATCATGGTTCGGAATGGGTACACCTGGTTCTTATTTTTTTAAATGAGAAACGGGCCAGGCTGGGCCTTTGAAATTTTAGAGGCGGACCGGTTCCAGAAGTCTAAAAAAAGGGGTACCCAAACCGTCCCATTTGTAACATGTTCCCATTCCTCTCATATTTTCTCACACCTTCTCGAATACTCTCCTCTCCTCTGTCCTCCCTTTCGAATCTGTTGATTCTTAATCTCATTCCTCTCGATCTCTCTCTCTCTCCCACACCTTTGTTTTTAGAGCTAGAGGGAGAGAAGCAATGGCTATGGCTATGGCTTCGTTTCCGTCTCCAGCTTAACACATGGTTGCTTCGGCTCTGCTTCGTTTTAATTTGTGCGTTTCTGCGTTTCGATCGTTTTAATATCTTCTGATTCATTTGCTTGAACTTGCAGGTTGTTTGGACGACGATTGGGAGTGAAGCAAGATCGAGGGTTGCAGAGGAAGCTTGTTTTCTGGCGATTTCATTTCCACCAAGTCCTGCACTTCTTTGATCACTACCAGCGATATCTCAATGGATGAGATTCGAGCTCGTAGGATCAAGATCATGGCTCTTGCTGCTTTTCGTCGTTAGATGAATCTCGAGGTGATCTCTCTCTCTTTGTGATCAATTTTTTGAATTTTTAGGTGCTGTTTGGTTGATTTTGTTATGATTTGTGAGCTTCTCTCTCTGTTTCTCTTCCAGTTTTTTAGTTTATGTTTGGTTGAATTTGTGCATAACTTGAGCTCAATTCCAACTGTAGTTTTGAATTCGTGCATAATCCGATCCCAGTGGCCTTTTCAACCCTGAATTCCAACTATGATTTCCGAATTCGATTTTTCTCATCATTTTACTTGAATTGGGACTCCAGGGGCTTGAGGGATTCAGCGTTGAAGGAGAGGGCAGCATGGCCTTGGCGAAGGGAGGTGGAGATGTCGAGGAAGGTGGTGGTTTCGGGTAAAAAAAAAAAAAAAAAAAAACTAAATAAATAAAACACACAAGAACCCACCAGGTCCGAACCAGTCCGTTTCAAATGGACCGGTTAGATCTGGTTCTTTCAAAATTGGGTCCGGCCCTGCGCATGTCCAACCCTAACTTTAGGCATTGGAAATTTTTTTTGTTATGCTTTTGTTATCAGGTTCTAAATTGCACTAACCAAGCCCCTTCTTTAAGAGAATATTAGAATGCCCCACCTCGTTTCTACAATTTTTCTTATTAAACATTTGTGTCCTTGAAAATTTTGATTAAGACGCTTTCACAAGCATTTTTAAATTTATTTTAATTATTTTGTTTTTCTAAATGAAAAATGTTATATGTTGATTTTCCACTTAATCTTTTTAGTTAATAAAGGTTTTTTGGCATGTCAGAATCTATGCCCCTATGTTGGATAATTAATAGATATTAACTATTAAATCATCAATATTATCTCTTAATTTTTGAAATTTTAACGTTTATTTTTTTATAATAAAACTTCATTGATCACAGAAAAAACTTACAGCAATAGAATAAATGGAAATAGCCAATCCAACATGATGGAAACACCATGGACGCTACATTTCTCTTGTTGCGTTCTAGTTTGATTGCATGGTTATGTGGTATGCAACAAAAAACAAGTGCTTTTAAAATATTGTGGCACAATATAATTTGCATAAAAGTTGTTGACAAAAGGGATTAGTTGGAATGAGATTAATGTCATTCGGCATGAGATATATGAATGTTAATATTAAATTGAAATCAAATTTAAATATATTAATTTCTAACTTGAATTGTACTCATGTTATGTTGAAATGTACTAATATAACTTGAAACATACCGATGTCAAAGTGATCTGTACCAATGCTGATAGGATATGTACCCATGCCAACTTGAAACGTACCAAGATATCGTCTAGAAATGTACTTATGCCAAATTGAAACGTATCAATGTTGATGCCTAAGTAATAATCTATTCCAAATACTTATGCCAAATTGAAACGTATCAATGTTGATGCCTAAGTAATAATCTATTCCAAATACAGGCTGAGCAAAAGGAGGGAAGATTTAAGGAGGTATGTGTATTATGTGTTTTCATCAATACTTTCTCAAAATGTGCCTTCATCGTTGGTTTCTGTTTAGCTCTAGAAAAACTGTAAGAAAAGGAGCAGAAATTTGTTTAGGGATCTTTTAACGGCCATTTTGTTTCCCATATATAATTGTGCAGTATCGAAAACCCACAAACGTGAAATGGGTTTTAGGTTTTTTATTTATTGAAATGTGTATTCTGTATTACTTTTTTTTTTTTTTGCCTAAAAATTTGAAATAAATATGATCTTTTCACTATTGCTTCTTCTTCCAAGTTTTTTCCACAGAATATAAAATAGAAATAAATCTTTTCACTATTGCTTCTTCTTTTGCAGCAAAAAAAGAAAGTGATTTTGTTGGTACTGTTTCTTTATTGAAGCAACGGTTTCATATTGTCAACCGTCTTTAGTGAAGCAACGGTTTCATATTGAATGGGAGAAAAATTAAAGGTTTTGTGTTTTGTATTGGCATGGAAAATTTTAATCTAAAAAGAGTGGTAGAGCTTAAATTTTTAGTATTGAAATGACTATATCATAAGAACAAAACTTGTTTATGAGCTTTGATAAATAAAAGATTAATAAGTTAGATTCGAACAAAAATTTCTAAATTAAGTCTTAAAATTACGATCTTGCTCGAAACTGTATAGATTCTTTTATATCAACTGATAAAAAAAGAGATATGATTTTTATATGGTAAAACATAAAGCTAATATTAGAATAAAATGTTGGCTTTGTTTTTATATGGTAACACAGAAGGCAAATTATAACAAGAAGAAAATGGGGGTTGATTATTATATGATTAAAAAAAGAAGGCAAATTATACGATTTTTTTTTTTTTTAGAAAATTTTACACTTATTTTAAGAAATCTGAATCATGTTGGTACTTGGTATACGGCAAGTCTCGACCCCAGGACAGGCAACTGCAAAACCCCAAAGACAACGAGCCACATAGTTGGCAGATAATACATATAAAAGGGAAATTCCAGGATAGGCCCAGGCCTCTTCTGGCCTCTATGTGGCTCCATCACTGCGCACGATGATTGTAAAAATTCGTTGTATTGGAAAAAAATTGAAACATAAAATAAAAAGCGACGTGTTGAAACCCTCAAATAAAATTGAACTGCCAATATATCATTCCACAAATCTTATTTCAACCCAGGAATCAAAAAAGAGAAACGTGCATAAAGTCTTCATCTTATGAAATTCCCAATATCTTCTCAACGATGTTTGCTACAAATTATCTGATAACACAAATAAATTTTTTTTTTATAACAAATTATTTCTCCGTTCATTGCATGTAATATAAGCTTCCAACAATGTTTCTTTATTTATATGCCTCCATACATTTATTGTGTAAATTGGGTAATGATTTTGTGGTTGTAGGGTTTTGTTGCGAAGTCGGAAACTTTACCTGATGGGACGGTTAATTTGATGGTGTTGAATTGCATGATTCCTGGCAAGACCGGAGTATGCTCTTTGATTAAAGTGGGACTTTGGTTCATCCAGGATGCACTGCCGTTGCGTCTTTCCATGAATAAGGTTTTACTCATGCTTTAAGGAGCTGTAGAGATCTCAATCCCTCTTCATCCGAATTCTTTTCTCATCACCATCTAAATTCAAGTGAGTGATATGTATTTTAGTGATCAGAAAAATAAATCAAGCCTTACATTTAGTTTATGTAACTAATTAGTTACTAGCATGGCGATTTTTTTTCCAAGCTTCACTGTCTGCATCATCAATCATATGCATGTAGTTTTCAGTCTATGTAGACTGCTGCGTTACTAATTGCACGTTCACTGAATCTAAATAACTAATATTGCCAATGTACACCATACAAATTAGTAAGCAAGTCAAGAACTACCGTAAACGATGCCACTTATTATCGAAAAATTATGAAAACATATAAAATGGAAGATAAACCTGAGAGTTCTAACGTTTCTAGATTTCTTTACACGCTAATTGATTTGGTTTGTATCATTGTTAGTTTTAATAGGAAGGAGACATTCACGTTCAATTTTAAAAGCCTCCCACCACATAACGCCATTCGGAAAATTCCCGTAAGTCATAAAAAATTTAAGTCTT
Organism: Pyrus communis; assembly: GCF_041283825.1. Classification (NCBI taxonomy): domain Eukaryota; kingdom Viridiplantae; phylum Streptophyta; class Magnoliopsida; order Rosales; family Rosaceae; genus Pyrus; species Pyrus communis. Next base: position 6,557,790 of record NC_142574.1, on the reverse strand, counting down.
CTACATTCTGATTTTTTATTTATTTTATTTTATTTTTTTATCAATTTGGTTTGCGCAGGGAACAAGAAAGAAAGACTAAGAAGCAACCAATTCGGGAATTTCGCTTTACTCAAACAAGACAAAGTACACACTCTCTGCACTCAAACCTTTTAAAATTTGCCTCACTTTTTGGTTTTTGTAAATTTTTGAATGAATTAACTAAAAAATTGCTCTTTATTTATTTTATTTTATTTTATTTTATTTTTTTATAGTATTTTTCCGATTGTGTTTGAAGGAGTTTTTCAGTAACTTGGAGATTAAAGTTCTACACAAGAACAAAAATAAGTGAAAATAGAAAAACAAAATAAAAGACCGGAAGAGTCATACAGAGCCCTTCAAAATAGGCTCAGGATTTTATTTTGTTTTTAATCTTGGACGTTTCCAACCAATGATCTTATATTGTTTTTGAATTTTGTTTCTCTTTTGTCCAATTTTGATTTATTTAAATGTCAGCGGTACAATTTATCAAGAATTTATATGTTTTTTTATTAGTGGAATTCACACGGCTTCTCTCTTGATGCATGTTGGTTTACTTTTCCATTCTACGATATACCAATTTATTTGTTTGATGAAGTAAACATCTTTTGTCAATTCATTTCTTAGTGCTTGCTTCCCTTTCAATGTTTGTTTGGTGGCACGGGGGATGGGGTTGGCAGGTGTTTTACTTCTTAGATTATGTCAAATCTATGTATTGGATATAAGCCATATTATGACAGACTTGGAATTATTTGTTTTTTTTTTTTTTTTTTGGGTCTCTGCACGTCCATATAAGTTCTTCAAATGAATATATAATTAATCCTTTTCTTTAATTTAGTATGTACTTATCGTCATATTTATTTATAATCCTTTTCTTTATGCTTTCAGTTTGTAGTCTGCAATGTGCATATTCTTAAATCCTAGAAAACAAAAGCTATGCCCCACTCAACTTTGTGTTATCTTCCAATTTGTTCCCTAAGAAAAATATTAGTTTGGGGCATTGAAAGTGGTGCGATAAGAAATGCTAAATGCCAAAGCAAATGTAGAAGGAGATTCCAAATTAATCCTACAATTGTGCAGAAAGGCTAGTTAACTATTAAGCATGAACAAATATGTTTTTAACACTTGTGATCTGGTTCCAGGAAACTAATCCTAATACTACTAAAAGCAGCAAAGTAATAAGAACATGGAACTAATCTTTTATCCATAAGTTACTCTTTTTCTCCGTTCTCCCTTTCTATCTTGGAAGACTTTAATTTCAAGTTTTACCTAGGTTGGTTAGGAATCTTTTTATTGGGAGCCTACAACACACTTGTATAAAGATAGTCCTTAGAGCCACTTTGGAATTGTTGTGCATATTTTTAAAATTACTTATGTTGTATTTTAAGAATAATTTGTGGTAAAATAAAACAACTGAGTGTTTGGTAAATTATATTTTTAAAACTAATGTGAGTATGAAAAATAGTATAAAAGCAGTTGGTAAATATTAATGTAAAAGTGTTGTAACTCTGAATAATGACAAAAACAGACATAATGTGGAAAATCTTTTTCTAACTATTTTTGTTAAAAAGATGACTCTTAACTATATATTTTTATCTTTTTTTCTTCAGATTATGTTAACATATCTGCAGTTGCATTGCCGAAAGTTATTTAAAAAACAACAACTATAAATAAATAAAATTTTCTTGAATGTCTTCAAACAATAATAACAGAAAATAAGCATACATAAAAAAAAAATTATGAACGAATTAAACTTGCAGCAATGTTGTTTCTCATTGTCTCTATTTCTTCTGCTTCGTGTCCTTGGGTAATATGAAATTCTTCTTGTTCTTTATCTAAGTTTGAGCCATCATCCTCATCATATTCATCATTCTTTTCAAATAGAAGTACACCATATGAGGGTGCTCAAGCATCATCATCAGTAGCAGTGGTATTCATGAACATCCTATCTAGCTTCTCTTCCATATCACAACTAATTCATTTTCTTCGCATGCTTTTATATTTTTTGTAAGATCTGCAATTTAAAGAAATAAGTATTAAAATGCATTCATTCTAAATAATAGACAGACAATGTCCAAAACACCAACAAGAAGCTTACAAACATGAATTTTATTATGCCACCATTCATCAAAAGCATCAACAGTGTTGAGCTTAGGATTCCATCTGAGACCAGTTTCTTTTCCCTTTAGTTCTTTCCACAATTTCCATTGCTCTTTAAGCGCATCCGACTGATTTTTCAGCTATTGTTTACTATACTCAGCTCCAGTCTCTTTATTTAGGTTAATACTCACATTTTCCCATCCCTCTTTCTTAAAGTGAGTACCAAGTTGGTTTTCTACCTCCACTTCCTCATATGGCACAAAATAGGGATGTATTGTGAGCATTCCATACAGCTGGCGGTTGTGATCCACTTGCCCCATTACTTTCCTTCTTAACCATCTGTGTATACAATATTATATATATTTGCATGTATTCACTCAAGAATATCAACACTTACATATACAAAAAGAACAAATTAATTGATCAAGCGAACTTGTTACTACAAACAACTAGAGTGCAAAAAAAAAAAAAAAAAAACCTAAGTCCAATTCATTGTCAAGAAATCACTTGATTGTTGTTTTGGATGCACGGATAAAAAAATGACCAGGTTTGAAATTCAATCACAAAAAATGTCCAATCTATTATATTATGCAAACTACATCAAGAAAATATATACGATAAACATGTGAATTCAGACATGACTACGAACAACTCTAACAGAAATTCGATTACTCTTATAAAATTTGATCGAATTCGATTTACATGAGCAATTAGAATATAATAGCAGAACAATTCCCAAGCCATGAGCCCATAAATAGAAGTAATCATATGAAAAAAGATTACTGGAAAGGTTAAACAAAAGCAATGTAATCCAAATAATCGATCAAGATTATCAAATCCATCAGTCAGTTATATAATAGATCACCATCGAAAAGAAGAAAAAAAAAATCTTACACCAAAAAGAAAAATAAATACTATAAAATGAAAACCATATAATTCAAAGCTTGATTTTGTACCTTTGAGCAATCAAGAGTTCGTGGAGTTTGAACAAGGAGAAGTTATGAGAAAAATGGAAGTATGAAAGTGAGGTTGCGTAGAGACGTTCGTAAATATAGCTAGGGCATCGATCAGATTAGGGTTAGAATTTTACCGCTTAAAATTCAGGGATAGATTAGGTCATTTAGAAAAACTTCCAAGGCCTAAAATACCCCTTTAATTTCTTTAAATACTTACCAAACAGGTTTTGGTCCTTCACTTTAAAGTGAACGGCTTTTTGGTGAAAAAAAACAATTTCAAATAAGGCCTTAGTATTCTCAATAAGCTCACCTTCACTTTCCTCTCGAGTACTTTGCTTTGGATGTCTTCAGTTGCCTTCTTGTGTTCGTTTGCTGTGTAGTAGTGTACGTTACAACAGATTTCAGTGATCAACATGAACGCTACAAACCAACAAACTAAAGGAACCAAAGAAGTGCCATGCCCACTAGCTCCGAAAAACTCCGAGCCTTATAAAAACGGAGTTGCCCTTAATGCCCCAAAGCATGATTTGAATAAAGATTTCAATGAGGGAGTTAAGAAGTAATTGAATGCTACTAAGAAAATGATGGAGTTAAAGAGGGTTTATGAGTTTAATTTGTTGTGGTTTCTCTTTTCGGTTATCGTATTATTGTGTTACTTTTATGATGTAACTTTATTGTGATGAATGAATAATACATACACAGATAAATATGTGTACATATAGTCCATCTAAAATCAACATGTATGTGTATATATAGATATGTGTGAAATTCAAACGAGGCAAACTTGTTCCGCTATTATATTTTAATTGGAAGTGGCTTATAGCTTAAGTGGTTAAGAACATAGTTGTACGTTAAAAATCTCCTATTTGAGTTATTGAATTGTGGATTAAACTTTGTTTTGTGTATATCATTGTATGTTTGATTTACAAGTGAGGGCTCTTATAGAGAGACCGAGCAAGGCTGAAAGCCATTGGACAAACTAGGGCAACATGCCACTGAAGGAACCAAAGGATAAACATGTAGCCCTAGTTGCAAGTTACAAGAAAGACTGATTGATTGATCCTAGTTATATGTTACTAGGAAAACATAAAACCTATAATTAAGGACAATGATGCAAAGTGGTGGCTTCAACTCAACATATGAGTGTGGCTGGAGAGTTGCATATGCAACTTGAACCCTGTACTTCTTTCAACACTCATCCTTAAGTTGGATCGAGGAGATTGATTGATCCTAGATTGCATAATAACCTCTAAAATCGAGTAGAATCTAGCGTTTTGGTAAAAATATCTGCAAGGTGGTCATGGCTGTGAGTGAACATAGTTTCAATGACTTTGGATTGAAATTGGGCACGAATGTAATGGCAATCAACTTCAATGTGCTTCGTTATTTCATGAAACACATGATTTGATGCTATGTGCATGGCTGCTTGTTTGTCGCAGTGTATGAACATATATGGGTTACATGCTGGGGAAGCCAAGATGCTATAGGAGCCATTTTAACCAAATTAGTTCACAAGCATTGATGTCATAGCATGATACTTAGCTTCGACACTTGACCTAGCGACCACAGATTGTTTCTTGTTTTTCCAAGTGACTAAGTTTCCTCCAACAAAGGTACAAAAACCAGTGGTGGATTTGTGATCAAGGGAGTTACCTGCCTAGTCAGCATCAGTGTAGCCTATAATGTGACATGTACCAGTTTTTCTTATAAGAATACCCCTTCCCACTGAGCCTTTGAGATACCTTAGTATTCTTTTGACAATTTCCTAGTGAAATGAGGTTGGAGAGTGCATGAACTGACTAATAACGCTCACGACATAGGCTATGTCTGGCCTTCTTATAGCGAGATAGATTAATTTTCCCACCAATCTTTGATAGGTGCTTAGATCAGTGAGAGGTTCTCCAACTTGAGCTTGCTGACAAGAGGAGTGCGAGCAGGTTTTGAATCCTGCATGTTGGCTTCTTCAAGAAGATCAAGAACATATTTTCTTTGGTTTAAGAACAAACCTTTATTGGAGGCTGCCATTTCAATCCGAATGAAGTATTTGAGGACTCCCAAATCTATTATGGCAAATTTTTTTATAAAGAGATTCCTTGAGGGCATTGAGTTCATCAATATTGTCTCATGTAATGATCAAATCATCAACATATATGAGCACTACAAGCTTGCCAACTGTACCAATTTGAATAAACAAAGATGAGTCAACATGACTTCTTTTGAAACTTACAACTTCAAGTATTGAGCTCAGTTTTGAGTACCATGCTCGAGGGGATTGTTTGAGTTTCTATATGGCTTTATAGAGCTTGCAAACCACATTAGGTTCATTTTCTTGGGAGTGACCAGGTGGTAATTTCACATACACATCTTCTTCAAGTTCATCTTGAAGAAATGCATTCTTCACATCCATTTGGAACAATGGCCACTTATGGTTAACTGCCATAGAAAGGAGAACTCTCATAGTGTTCATCTTGGTAATTGGAGCAAAGGTCTCCTTGTACTCAATGCAATAAGTTTGAGTGAATCCCCTAGCTACTAGTCTAGCTTTGTGCTTTTCAATTGAACCATCAGGGTGAAATTTGGTCTTGTATATCCATCAGCTTCCCATAGCTTTCTTTCATTTTGGAAGCTTAACAACACTCCAAGTTTGGTTGTCATCTAGAGCCTTGAGTTCTTCACTCATAACTTGTGCCACATAGGTTTGTCTCTTGCTTCTTGGAAACTTTTTGGCTCAATTTCAGTTGACAGCTAACTGAGAAATAAGGCATGAGATTGAGACAAGTTTTGATAAGTGACAGCCTTGGAAATAAAGTGTCTTGCAGTGTAAGTCACATACTCTTAGAATCTGGAAGGAGGATGTCGATCTCTGGTAGGATTTCTCCTTGGACCAAGCTGCATAACTTCTTGACTTTGATCTTAAGTTGGAACATATTCAGTAACATCATTATTGATTTCATGTTCATCAATGGGATCATTAGATGGCAATGATGTGTTACACTCATGCACTTCAGCTGGAATAGATAAAGGGAACAATTCCGAGAAGGTCTCCCCCTAAGAAGTAGCCTTTGGATTTTTGCAGAAATAGGGAGTGAACGCATCAAATCTCACATCTTCGGATACAATTATCTTGCGAGTGCTTGGATTATAGCACTTGTTACTTTTCTGAGAGCTAGAATTGCCCATGAATACACACTTGGTTGCTCGATGTTCCAATTTGTCTCGATATGCAACCTGAATATGAACAAAACAAGTGCATCTAAATGTCTTGAGATAGGAGAGATCAATAGTTCTTCCTTTTGTGACTTCATATGGAGACCCTAGAATTCAACACACTATTTAGAAATCTGTTAATTATGTAGGTGGCTGCAAGAATTCCTTGAGACCAAAACCTTTTAGGCACATTCATTTGGAACATTAGAGACCTAGTTTTCTCCAATTAAATCCTTATTCTTCCTCTCGGCTACACCATTTTGTTGTGGTGCCCCATACAACTGGTTTGGTGCATAATGCCATGTGTGCTTATAATTTGATAGATGTATACTCAATGCCATTGTCTGACCGTAATGTATGTATTTTAGTAAAGAAATGATTTGTAACTAGCTTGTGAAAATCCTTAAATGCATCAAACACTTCACTCTTAAACTTCAAAGCTACAACCATGTAACCCTAGAGTAATCATCAACAAAGGTAACATAGTACCTATAACCCTCAAATGATTCAATCCTAGAAGGACCCCATACATCAAAATGAACTATTTCAAATAATTTGCTAGTTCTAGACTTAGATGTTACAAAAGGAAGCCTAGTGGCTTTTGAGAGTTGACATGTTTTACAGTCATGTGAATCTTTACAAATATTTGAAAACAAAAAGGGCAACAATGGTTGTGAGGGGTAAGCTAAACGTTGATGCCAAAGTTGGTGTTCTTGTGCGATGCTTAAGCTGGCAAGGGACTCTTAGACAACATTGAAATCCTTTGACATATAGTATAAACCATTTAAGTAGATCCCTTCACCAATCTTCCTCTTGGTGACTCGATCCTGAAAAACAACATTGTGAGGGGAGAAAATTGCAAGGCATTCTAGGGTATTTGTGATTCTTCCAATGGATAGAAGTTGAAAAGGGAAAGAATGAATAAAAAATGTAGTTGACTTCCCTTTATCACCCATTAAATTGATTTTCCATTTGCCTAAGACACGATCCCCCTTGCCATTGGCTATAGACACATGACTGGGTTCATGTAAGGGTTAAAAATCATGCAAGCTAGATGACTTATTTGTCATATGGTCAATGGCACCTGAGTCTATAATCCAAAAAACATGGAAAGTATTTATATTAAGAGCTATTGAAAGAGCACTTATTATACATGGGATATCTCCTTGTGGCACACTTTTTTAATCTACCAAGACACCAGCGAACTTGCCAAGTAAAGCTATGGGATTCTCAGTTTCTTTGTCTTAACTCTCATTGCCCCCTTTCTTCCTTTGGATATAAGAAGCAAACTCATTAATTAAGGCAACTGGATTTGAAGTGAAGTTTACCAGTCCATCAGTTGGTGTGCTGGCTGCATGATATGCTTTGGGTGTGTGAGCTTGTGAGTGACTATTGAAAGGACCCTTGGCATCTCTCGAGAACTTGTTCTCTTTCTCAAACTTTGGCCTCAATTATGGGTGCAAGATCCAGCACTTCTTCCTCACATAACCACCCCTATTGCAGTAGGTGCACTTCCATTCTTACCATTCTGATTTTTTTCCCTTGAACTGCTGCTTGTCTCCAGTTGGCTTGTGGTTGACAGAGAAAGCTCTAGCCTCTGAGTTAGGCTTGATATCAACACTCATCACTTTCCTGGGAGTTTCTTCTTGTTGAACAGCATGGCACACATTCTCAAAGAAAGAAAGCTCAAGAGTCATTAGGAGATGGTTGCGAATGTCTTCATATTCAGATCCCAAACTAGCTAAGAGTTGAAAAACCTTGTCTTCATCAGCTCTCTTCAAAAGCATAGCAGAATCAGTGGTATGTGGACGATACAAATCGAGTTCATTCCACATGGTCTTCAAGCTCCCAAGGTGTTGAACAAAGGTTTGATTGCTTTAGACTAGCAATTCTTTTTGAGCCGGAAAGCACAAGCAGCATTGGTTTTGCTTCCATACATCTCCTTGATAGCTTCCCAAAGAAGATGTGAAGTTTCTGAGTAACTAAAAAGCTCAGATAACTTGGGCTCCATGGAGTTGAGAACCCAAGACTTAACTAGTTGATCATTACACATCCATGCATCATATGTATGAAAGGTAGATGTAGGAGGTTCAATGTTACCATTGATGTATCCTAACTTCGATTTTCTCCTTAGGGCAAGAGTCACAGATCGAGACCAAGGAAGGTAGTTGAATTCATACAACAAAACTGAGCACAACCTTTGGTTTGGATTGATCTTACCATGAATTACATTGGGAGATGAAGTAGAGGAACTGGTAGCCTCTGAACTAAAAGGATTTTCTTCTGCCATGATTTTGAATAAACAAAAGAAAGAACAATAATAGTGGATCAATCCGAAGTAGGCCAATTAAGGTTCCTGCTCTGATACCATATTGAATTCTGGATTAAATTTTTTTTGTGTATTTCATCATATGTTTGATTTACAAGTGAGGGCTCATATAGAGAGACCGAGCAAGGCTAAAAGCCATTGGACAAACTCGGGCGACATGCCACTGAAGAAACCAACAGATAAAACAGCTAACCCTAGTTGCAAGTTACAAGATGGACTAATTGATTGATCCAAGTTACAAGTTACTAGGAAAACATAAAACCTAGAATTAAGAAGAAGGATGCAAAGTGGCGGCTGCAACTCAACACGTGAATGTGGCTGGAGAGTTGCAGATGCAACTTGAACCCTGTACTTCTTTCAACACGAGCATATGATTTGAATCCAGGGGTGGTCAATCATACCAAAAAACCTGACAAATAAGAGTACTAAGTAGACGGAGTTGCTATCTCACCTTTATAAGAAAATCTTCATTAGCTCCATAAGGAGGAATCATCAAAATTTACACTGTGCTTTGATTTATTTTGTTTCTTTTAAGAACAATCTTTATCAATTGATTTATTTTGTTTCTTTCAAGAACAATCTTCATCAAACCTCTTACAAATCCATTTGTTTCAATTTCAAATAGTAGTAGAAAAGTTGCGAGAAATCAACTTTTGCAAGTTCTTATCCAAAAATAAATGTCATATGTATGTATATAAAGATAAAAAGCATGGGAAATAACAAGAAGCTGATAGAGAGAGGATTAAGATTCACAAAAATACCACAATGCATGTATCTTCCTTCAACCGGATCGATAGGCATTTCTGCTACTCCGGTCGAAATACCTTGGAATCTGGTTTTCTCCTCTTTTTTTTTTTTTTTTTTCTCTAGGATTCAACTTTTCTTGTATATTATGAGTTCAAGAAACAAATCGTAATTGCACAAAAAGCAGGAAAGTCATAAGACAAAATAAAAATATTTTGTTCATAGACTTTACCATTTCTTTCATCCGTTACTCTTTTCTTTGATTATCCCTATTCTCTTGGAAGGCCGAGTCCTTTTCCTGAGAGTTGACAACACATTTGCAGGGCCGTTTCTAAGCAAGGGTGAAAGGGGGCACTAGCTAAATTTTAGAGCTCAATATTGTGTTCTTTTTATTTATAAGGATTCAATTCTAGTATAGTGTACGGGTCCAAACGGAATATATATTTGATCGAACAAAAAACATTTAATTATACATTACACCTCCCTCTTTCCCAAACCTAGCGTGCAAACAACATTCTCTCATTCTCAATCTCCCTTCAAGTATCTTTAAGTTCTTAACCTGGTTTCAATTCTTTCAGAATATAAGAAACTAAAAAAAGAGAGCCTCATGATCTACGCAAGGCTCTCTATTATTTACATCCTTTGAGATCACATTATTATTTACATCTTCTGTCAAAACTAAATAATTTTCATTCTGATTTATGAAAGGCTCGTTTCAAGGCATTATGTATCCCCCATTATGGATGATCTAACATGCCTTGAAATTGTGTATTGAAGAGCCTTCCAACGGAAAAGAGATAGATGTGTTGTATCTCCACGTACGACCATATTCAATGTCGATAGCTAAATAAGGTACAAGAAGTTGGAACCCTAGCTAACTCAAAAAAAAAAACCCAGAATTAGGAGGGAAGAAATATAGAACCCATGTCTTTTCTATCATTTAACAAAAGGTAAGCACATAGAATTCAACAAACAAGATAACACAAGGGGAAAGCAGCTGTCCCAATATACTAGTTATTTCCACACATCCTGAGATAACATAAATCACCAAACTACCTACTACTTATTTGTAAAGGTAGCCAGTTTCACTCGTATAAAACCAGCAACATCCTTTCAAATCTCAGACAAACTGGTTGAGGTACTCATCGACGGTGGTGTATTTGACATCAGGGTAAAGAGCTGTGGCTTCCACGCCAAATGAGGGCTCGATCTCAAAGTTAGTGTGGTCTCCCTTCACAAAAACCGAGTGACCAATTGATAGTATCACATTGAGCGGCACCGCTGCCTCTGCAAAAAGGACACAAAAATAAACCAACCAAATTTAAATTTATCTCAAAATGTTTGAAACAAACAAAAAAATTCAAATCAGTTGTTCCCAGACTGACAATGATTGCCACTAACCTTGGATGTTCTTGAGCAGCTGCTCCTCCGGGACATAGATTCTCTCGAGGGTTTTGCCAATCTTCTTCTCCCACAGAGAGACAAGCTCATTGAATGAGATGGCGTTGGCAGGTGGCCTGATGTAGAGGACTTTGTTCAAGGTTCTTGGGTCATCCACTGCCCTAATTGTGTACGTCCCAATGTCGTCTTCCTTGTTGAAAATTGCTTCAAATCAAATAAAACGAACCCATTACATTTTCGAAAACGCAAATGTGGGCTTCATGCAGCAACCCAAAGAAATTCAACCCCATAACTACTACTCATTTTTTTTTTTCTTTTGACAAAGTAATCCTTTATATACTACTCTACGCAAAGGAGAAATCAAATTTGCTTGCAAGAAAAGCATGCACACATCAAATTATGTGCAAGAAGGGCGTGCATAGAGTTCTGACCTACTGGCCTAACCCACATATATATAGCAATTACTCATTACTGAACAAGTTACCAAAAGCCAAAGTGGATTTTGTGCAGTAAATTGAAATAAAATGAAACCCCAGAAAATACATTTGTTCAAAACCCAAGGTTTAGTTTTAGGTTTTACCTAGGTTGCATAGACACCAAAACCCCAAAGTGTACAATCCGACACCCCGACACGCCCCAGACATGACTCGAATGCAAAACGACTTGGACACGGTCAAGACATAGCTTGAACCAAGGTGAGACACGGCTTGGGCTTTTTTTTAAATTTAAAAAACATTTTGGGGCAACTTTGAAAATATGGAAATTAAAACCTAAAAGAGTCTCCAACCTCAACCTAACTTCAGTCCTCTCTTTTTCTCTAATATGGCGCCTCCCTCTTCAATTTCTTAGCCACTTGGTTGCATCCTATGTGAAGCATCTCGAATTTAGCACGACCACCTTGTTATATTATGAATTCGAAATATTGTTTTTAATGTATGTAATATGTATTATATTTTAATCGGCGTGTCCATGTCCTCATATTTGTGTGCGTGTGTGTGCAACATGGGTTTTTACCTTTGGGGTTTCCATCGCCCAAAATGACAACTTTGTTCCTAGGAGGGGAAGAAGCTCCGGGCTGGTTCAAAGTAGGCAAGAAGTAACCAGCAAAGAAGTTGGAGGACACATAGGTGTAAGGAATCCCCTCAGCCTCCACAGCTCTGCGAATCTTGGCCTTGGTCTCAAACGCCGATTTGGCAGGCTCAACAGCGTGAACTCGGTCAACGTCATTTCCAAACTCCGAGGGGAAAAATCTCTGCAACCCGATTCATACATTCACAATCGCAATTTACAGAATTTTTTTTTTTTTTACAAAAAACAGAGTAACCCAAAAAAATTCAGAAGTTTCACCTTAACATTGCCTGCTTTTTTTATGGCAGCAATGATCTTGCCCTGATCAGCCAACTGCGCATGCCCCACCGTCGAGATCACCACGTCGACTTGCTTGATCGCCTTCACCAAGCTCTCGTGATCGTACAGATCACCCTGCAAATTATATAAAAAAAATAAAAATAAGAAAAATAACAAATCAAGCAAAACCCAATTGGCTAATCGGATTAAAAGGCTAGAAAATGATTTTAATTTTACAAACCAGGACGAAGTTGACGCCCAGACCCTTGAAGTTCTCGATGACTTTGGATTTGGCCGGGTTGGACACGGTAGTTTCTCGGACCAGAACGTAGGTGGGGTGGCCGGCCTTGGCGCTGGCCTCGACAATGAACTTTCCGATGTAGCCGGTGCCACCGATGAAGAGGATTTTGGACTTGGATGCCATCCGGAATGGGATTGGGGGGAATCGGAATGGGATGAGTTTGAGAAAGAAGGCGAGCGAGAGGGTTCCGAGGGAGATGAGGAATAAGTGGATAGCTGAGAAGTCCATTGACAATGATCAAAGACTCTTTGCCTTTCAGTGTGAGTGAGAAATCAACTTTTACAACTTGTTATCCAAAAATAAAGGTCATATGTACGTATATGGATATAAAGCATGGGAAATAAGTAACACCACAATGCATGCATCTTCCTTCAACCGGATCGATAGGCATTGCCACTACTCCGGTCGAAATGCCTTGGAATCTGGTTTTCTCTGGGATTCAACTCTTCTCTGCATATTATAAGTTCAAGAAACGAATCGTAATCGTACTAAAAGCAGGAAAGTCACAAGACAAGAAAGTAATCTTTTGTTCATAGACTTTACTATTTCTTCATACCTTACTCTTTTCTTTGATTATCCCTTTCTTTCTTGGAAGGCTTTACTTTTTAAGTTTTCCCAGCTTGGTTACGAGTCCTTTTCTTGGGGGTTGACAACACATTTACAGGGCTCAACATTTGTTGATCCAACAAAAAGCATTTAATCATACATTACGCCTTTCTCAATCTCACTTCAAGTATCTTTTAAGTTCTTAACCTAGTTTCATTTCTTTTAGAATACAAGAAACTAAAATAAAAGATAATTCGACTGAAGTTATTGAAAACTTATATTAGGTCAAATATGACATATGAAACGCTAAATGGATTGGCAAATCTTGTGCACTAAGTATGATATGTTGCAAAGCTTGATTTTTGAAAATGTGATCGATGATTTTGACCATAGAAATGTAAGAAGAAATTTTAAATGAAGGTATTCTTATATATTTATTTTAATTTTTTTTTTTTTTTTTTTTGGACAAACGATAGAGTTACTGGGTTAAACTGTTAGGGATTAGGGGTCAGTAGGGATTGAACCCGTATCATGGTGCATATGTATTTAATTCTTGTTATACTCATACCCATAAGCGTTTATAAACGGTTAACCGTACCCATAATTGTATCCCCATTTAACCGTAACCGTATATCTGTTTACCTATTTACCCGTTTACCCTTTTTTACCATTTATCCTTTTTTTATCCATTTACCCGTTACTACATTGATAACGTTCAATCGTTCATTATGTGTTAAGGCTAGTCGTTCATTAGGTATCAGACGAATCATGATCCTTAATGCATTGTATGCATGAACGATTAACTATATATTTAAAAATTAAAGCAGTGTTAAAGTTACTCGTTCATGATCATTCATGCATTGTTATGTTTTTAGCCGACTCACTGTACCATTTCATTTTGGGATTCAGATTTGCTTTCATTTATTTTGTTATTTCTCTATTGAATTTTGATCAAATTCCAACTAGATGGCACTGCAAGTCTTGCAGAGAGACAGGTAATAGGAGTTGTTGCTGTTCCCTTAGAATAATTTAGCAGTAAAAATTAAAAATGGGATATAATGGCATACAGATTCCTTTCCAGTATGGACTTTGCCACAAAAAAAAAAAAAAAAAACGACAATAGGTTGAAGTCATTCACACCAGGTATTGTCGTAGTGATATGGTATTATTCACACGTGTCACACAGACAGATGATCTGTTTGAAAATCCGTCGTGGATGCGGGTTCAGGTGCCAACCCGGAGACGAGAGAGAGGCGGAGATGAGAGAGATGACCAGCGCGAGTCTATCGAACTGTCGAACCATTTTAGGATTTTTAGTTTTTTTATTTTACATATGTTAAAATGAACAGTTAAATGTGTATCCATTTATAATTGTGGATGATACCTCTAATGAAACATTTAAATTTCACGAATAAATAATTATACACATAACCATTTATTTTTTTCTAAAATGAGTTTTAAACGGACGAGTAACCACGGTTATCCATACTCGTGGATATTTTGCTCATCCCTAATAATGAAATGTTGCAGAGCTTGATTTTGAAAATGTGATTGATAATTTTGACCCTAGAAATGTAAGAAATTTTAAATGAAGGTATTCTTATATATTTATTTAAATCTTGTTTTTTTTTTTTTTTTTTTTTTTTTGGACAAACGATAGAGTTAGTGGGTTAAATTGTTAATTGTTAGGGGATCAGTAGGGATTGAACCCGTACCAAGATGCATATGCATTATTACTTTCCGCCACGGGCATAAAACGTCATCTGCTTAATATTTATTGGAATAGGATCCTCTCCGGATCCTCTTTGTGAGAATCCGGATGATCAATCAATCGTGTCCGTTCATCGTAGATCGTCCAGTTAGAAATTATTTTTAATTTTTAATTTAAAACCTGTGTGAGTTAAATGGGGATACTCTTTTGGGTTAAAATATAAACAAGTTGGACGTATGCTTAATTAACGTTAAGAGAATACTAGCAATCTTTTTATTTAAACATTCTCGTTCTACTTTTTCAACTGTAATTCTCATCTTATTTGGACATTCTCATTTGATATTTAGGCCGCTCTTAAAGATCATTTGTGCAAAAAATTAATAAATCTAAAATTGTTTAATTGCATAACAATTTTTCAATAAAATAGATGAATCATATTTTTCACTTAAAAACTGAAATTTTAAAACGTTAATTGAATGCTTGAAGAATTTCTTATTTGATTGAACTTTTTCAAAGTTAATCTATAAAATATAACCCAACAATTAAAAAAAATTAATCATCAAACGAAATTGGAAGATTAAAATGATAACGAAAAAAAGAAAAATGAGAAGGTTCTACTCAAAAGATTGCTAGCATCTCCTATTGAACTTTTAACTAGATAATATAGGGAAATTTTATTTGTTATTTTAATTTCAAAATCCTATTAATTATTTCCTCAACCACAACCACCATGCCCTTCAAAACCAAATCTGTAACCCAAAAGTCATCCTTAGTATCTTAATTGTCCTGGGTACTCCCACACAAGAAAAGGCGAAACATGGCATCAAACAAAAGAAAAACGAAAAAATAAGATAAAAACTCAACTACTTACAATTAAATTTGAATTTATAACCTCACTCATTAGTGCAAATATATCGTTAAATAAAAAGTTAAAAATAAAAACAACTACTTACGTACAGTCCAATAAATAAACAGTCGAAGGCTGTAGTCGTCATTGATTGATGTTGAAACCTACAAAAATATGACATTACAGTGTGAGCTAGCTACTTGTTATTAGGGAGCTCTGAGAAAGAAGGTAGCTGGAAAGAAATTGAGGATGGATGTAGGGGTTGAAGCATATTACCAAGGAGCCAGCAATTAGTCTAGTAACGTAGTAAGGGCGGCAACTATCGACCCAAACATTGACAGAACTAGGTTGGTCTTGTGCCATGTTCGGTTTGAATATTGCGCCGCTCCCGAAAACTCCACTGTATCTAATTACTAGCTAACTTCCGTTTATTCTAATGAGTCCGCTTCTGGGCTTGATTTCCGGCGAGTGGAGGTTCGGCGGGCCTATTAGTGGATAAGAAGGCCTAAATTCGAGAAATCATTTAGTTGTAAAACAGATAAAGAGTAAAGAAGTAATATGAGACTGCAAAGCAAAAGATGGAGTTTGGGTTGAGATAAATTAGGGTTGAGGCAGTTTTTGAGGTACTCAAAATACAAAGCTATGTTGCCAATTAACACTACGGTATGGTTGTGAAAACTAAAAACTGATGAATATCAAACAGGCGCTAAAATTCCCAAGTTCAAGTTATGGGACAAGTGAAATTGTTCAAACCATCGGGAGCAAAATTTCAACTTCAATTTCACCATGGGAACTAACGGACAACTGCTCAGGTTTAAACTACAGAAACCCAAGTAAAACCCCTCATAACTTTACAAAAAAAACTGTTTCGTTCCTGAAGGATTAAGGTTTTAATACAACAAATAACTCAAAATTATAACTTCTTCCAATAAACAAAAATGAGATGGCAGGAAAAAAAAAACGAAAAACAAAATCAATCGTGCAAGCTAACGAACACACTATTACGCGGAAGCTCAGTCGTGCTTGCCTATATTTTCACTTCCTACCCTTCCTCCCTGTCGGCCTTCCTGAAGCCTTTCCGGGGCCCTTGCCTCTGTCACCCTTTCCGGCACCCTTGCCTCCTCTCTCACCCTTGGCAGCAGTTTTTCCTTTCTTCGAATTGCCTTTTCCAGGCCTTTTACCCGGCCCACTGCCCCTTGCATCCTTTTTCATCCGTCTATCCACACGGACTTTACCCTTGCCAACCCTGACTTGAACTCCCTTCTTTGCAACCACATACTCCTTTTGAGGCCTTTTAGGCGCAGCCTTCTTATACATTTGTTCGATTTGCTTCCTCTTTGAACGATCAGAGATGTCTGGCTGGTCGGATATTGTGTTTGCCTTCTTCCGAACCTTCTCGAGCTTCCTAAAGGCAACTCGCTTCTTTCGAGCTTTAGCCTCTGCCACCTTCTTTGCAGGACGGGCATCAATTTCTTTAAATTGTGCTTTCATGGCATTAATCTCTTCTTTGGTCACAGGTTTCATTGGCTGACGGTGCCTCTTCTCCTCATCTAAAAACCATCCGGGCAAGCCGTCATCATCAAACATGTACTTGTTATAGGCATCATCAAGCATCTGTTCCCTTGGCTTTTTCCTCAGCATTTTCTTTGCACACGCCAGTATCTCGGCTTTTTTATCTATATCCATATCCTCGGATTCATCTGATGATGAGTCATCACTTGAATCTGTACCCGGAGCACGGACAATCTCAAAATCATCGTCGGCCTTTGAAGCTTGAAGTTTATGGCCTTTGGTCCCTGCAGCATCATTTTCCGTATTTTTCTTAGCATTCTGAATTGCAGTCTTTTCCTTACCATTCTGAATTGCAGTCTTTTCATTGGCCTTTTCAAGCACGGGAAGTTTCTCCTGCTTTTCAACCTGCATTTCATCTTCACTACCAGAGTTATCCAAATCCCCCTGCTCTACA
Source organism: Pyrus communis (assembly GCF_041283825.1). Taxonomy (NCBI): domain Eukaryota; kingdom Viridiplantae; phylum Streptophyta; class Magnoliopsida; order Rosales; family Rosaceae; genus Pyrus; species Pyrus communis. The sequence continues at coordinate 6,540,320 of NC_142574.1, read as the reverse complement.
GCTTCGGCAAAGATATCCTGACTAAACCAGTTATTCATAATTTCCTCTTGGGTAGGTCCGTCCCCCTCATCAAGTGATTCCAAGAGAGGATTCGATTCCTGAATACCCTGGTCTTTGTCTGAATCATAATCAGACTGAACTATATCACCGCCATCAACATCCTGAGTGGCCAAATAAATAAATAGATTTATGAGCACAAGCAGTATTGTGCTGTAGATATAAATACTTTTATCATCTATGCGCTCATGCCTATCAAAAAAAATTCTGCAGAAAGATATTGAGATTTTAAGTAATACTACTCCCCTACAGACCCACAGCATGAGACCCATAACTAAAGTGAAATTTTTGTTTATATCACCACGCGTAATGAAAGCTTCATACCTCCAAAAGTTGAGCGTCCTCAGAATGTGCTTGTTTTAAACGTTTCCGCTGCTTTGCACTTCCCTCCTTTTTGGAGGTGTACTGTTCATATGCCTTATCGAAAAGATCTTCCATTTGTGCATCATATCTAACATCATAAATAGTAATACATGATTTAACACAGATGATAGAATTATTTTTTTATCTAATGCTAATATAAGGTACAAGAAGAATAACCTTCTGCGTTCATCATCAGAGTCCATATCACTGGATGATGCTTCTTGGGTATTCTCATGGGTTTCCCCATTTTCAGTATCTCCAAGGTCACCATTCTCACCATCATATTCAGTGGAATCAACCACTACCAGATCGTTCTTACCCTGAAGGACGAGAATGCAGTCAAGATATGCATTGATATTTATACATAGAGTTGGTAAAGTCAGAACCTGCTATCTTCGTCAAGAAAAAATTAAGGAACATAAAAACAAAAAGAAAGATTTTGATCTTTGGGGAGAAAAAAATGAAATCCTTTCAAATGTCAATGGACAATGGGAGAAAGAAAAGCCAACTAACAGTAAGCTAGTAGCATACTAGTTCTGCTTGAAACATCTATTGCAAAATTATAACATAAAAAAATATGGGTATTTCCAAATTATAGAGTACAGTAACACCATTTTTAAATACTTAAATATTAGCTTCTTGCTCTTCTGTTTCGGAACAAATAAATAAATCAAGTATATTAAGGTCCCAATGGCTCATGAAAAGAAGAAAAATTGTGAAATAGAAGCCTTTATATTGTACCAAGGACTTGAAAAATATAATCTAACTTCCCCAAAGGCCCATCAAAATGAACTTTCGAGGTTCAAAAAAAAGCTCCTCCATCAGAAATCAGATTCCCGAGACAAAAAAAAATCAACGTGTCAAGGTAGATTGTGAAATGAAAGCATACCTTGATGGAAGCGAGAGAAAACAACTCATTGTCAGTATAACCATCTTGTAGTGCATCTATTTGCATCCCTGTTGCCTTCCGTACCTTGTCCTGCAGTATACAGATTTAATGAAAAGGATCAATGTGCCATACGTTGATATTCATAATAAAGAAATAACCAATAGTTCTTATCCTGAAAGATCACAACTTTACATCTAACTCTACATGGATAAGTTGTTGAACTGAAAAAAAGGGAAAAGAGAAGGCAGACTATTTGTGAACATAAAAAGAGAAGCTGTCAAACTTTCAGCTTTTTATTTGATTGAAAAGGTTAAACTATCGTCTACACTATATCATCACTTGCCCTAAGTACCAATCCAACAAGTAACTTTGTAAACACTGTATGGCCAAACTGGGGAAAGCCTTGCAATCCTATTTAGGCACCAAATCCAACCAAAATGCGCATACAAACATACAATAGAGGTGGCGATTCCAAGTCCATCGCACTGATTAATGGATTTAAAACCTATTAGAAAGTCTAACTTTACAATCTCAGGCTTCATTTAATTAATTATCATTGTATCTCCAAACTATGGTGTATATTCCCCCAGAACATTAACCATCTACCAGTTTCATGACTCAACAATAACAGCAGGTAATCATGCATAAATATTCGCAAAAAGAAAGCAAGAAGCTACAAACTTGAGCTCGTCTTTTTGCTAGAAGCTTCTTTGTTCGTTTCTTCTTGCGCTCCATAGCATACGTCAGCTCCTCCATTTCATTGAGTATTTTGTCTTCATCATCCTCCTCATTTTCCTCCTTTTCAACATCTGTAGTAGAAGCGTCAGCCTTCTGGGACGGAGATAAGGCCTTTTTTATCTGCATCCGCCACCTAAATGACAATACAATCATAACAACTTAGATTGCACTAAGAAACAAGAAACCTAGACTGCAATGTACTGCATGTCTAGTAGATGCATTCCAAATGCATAAAGGTATCATAGACCATAAAAGAACAGACAAAGTGATTCCAACTCTTACAGTTAACAATTAATTGGTGACACTTCCCTCAATAACTGTAATGATAACGAGAGAGAAAAAATGCAGAGAGAATGCAAAGATACCTTCCCTCAACAACTGTAATGCTAACGTGAGAAAAAAAATTCTGTTGCAGCAGAGAGACATGATTTACAGATTAAAAAGGAGGGAAAGAATCTAACGGTCTAGCCAATCTTTAAATCTAAAAGAGCATTTTATAGATTAAAGAAACAGCATTTCTTACTTCAAAAGGTACTTGAAATCTTGCTTCCCCAACACACGCAGATCATCACAGAGAGTTTTAACCTGTCAAACCGTAATAGTTAAAGTGGTTGGAACACTACAAGGGTTCCAAAGTATTTAAGGGGCTGATAAAACACATTTTTTTCAGCTAGTAGGGGAAAGTAAAATCTATATAAAGAGAACATGCAAATAAAAAAAATTAAAAAAAAAAAAAAAAAAGGGACTACCTCTTCTGTTGTTAAAGCATGATCCTTGATGGGCAAAGATGCCTCATCGTCAAAGCTTATGGAAGTAGTAGAACCAAGGATATCGAGAGGAACATCAGACCAAATGAAAGCAGCAGCAGAAGACACTTTTCTCAAAATTGTGTCTCCATCTTCATACCTGTATATAGAACACAATCATGCAACACTTATGAGATAGCAATCACAGGAACCTCAAAAATATAAAGAGAACCGGGTCAAGATAGCAATCATAAGAACTAATAAAAGTTTGAACAAACAAGGTCAATGATGGATAGAACAAAATCATTGACCCATCTGTGTTACTCTGCAGTTAAAAACTGCCTACCCATGTTCGAAATTTATAGGGAAAAAACAATAACCACTTAAAAGACTATAAAATCTTGCAGAAAAAACACATGCAATCACCCTGTTTTTGGTAATTACAATGCTGAAGCTCATACAAAAGTGATCAAGGTAAAGATATAAAAGAAAAAAAAATTAGAAAGAACGTTTACCCATCACGGTGTCTTTTTTGCTTTGTTCCTCTTAGTACATCTACCACCTATATCAAGGAGTTACAAGGAGAAACAAATATATTAAAACAATATTTTTTTTTTAAAAAGGAAAGAATTTTGTACTTAAGTAAAGCTGGTATTCTGTTTCATCTAATATGAGTTACCTTCTTCTGAGGTTCTACAGACTTAAATAGATGTTTCACGTCAAGTAGACGCGGATCAATCTTTGCAGGAGCCTTGTACTTAAAACCCAAAAGATACGTCTCCGCAGAAGAGCTACGACTAGCTGCTGGTTTATCCTGTTCAACCTTCTCAAACAACTGCAGGTTATATACCAGGATCAGACATGCTAATCAATCCAGAGGTTTGGAATAAATATGTTTTGTGATCTATATACTAGTATCAACTAGTCCAACAATGTAAAGATTACAGTAAATAAGAAGTAGAAAATCACCTCCTTCATACAATAGTAGACAGCATTATAATCTTGCGACCTGAAGATCTGCGACAAAACAATAATAAGCGCCCAGCTTCTTAAACAAAACTAATCGAAATACATAAACAAAATACTTGTATGGTTAAGGACGTCCACAATTCAAATCTTGATATTAACATGCTTGAGCTCGAAAAACAAATTGAAAACACGAATTTCAATCATACAGAAGTAAAATTAATTCCAACTGCGGCCCCATTCAGAATATAAATTGAACCGAAAAAAAATTTCAATTATGAAAACAAATTATTAAATGTAGAAAAATACTTGAAAAACAAGTTGAATTTAAATGGAATGCAGTAATGAACCAAAAAATTAGAACTTGAAACTTAACAACTCAAAGTTTAAACTTTGAGTTGTTAAGTTTCAAGTTCTAATCCAACACAAACCAACAAAAACCCAATTGCCAATATGAAATTCAATACATACTTTAGTAATAAATGTTCCTTTGGGAGCCAAAAGCTGAGTAGCCAACTTCACCGCATCAACGACCAAAGCATTCTGAGCAGTGGCCTCCGAAGACCACGCGCCGCCGACATTGGGCGACCCATCATGAAGCACCAAATCAAAAGCCGAACAGCCATTCTCCTTCATCAGCTTTCTGAGCCTGGCCGTGCATTCTGGCTTGGTGATGTCCTGTTGGATCGAGAAGGCGCCGCGGACAGGGGCGATAGGGACCAAGTCGACGCCGACCACGAGGCTGCCGACGGGAACGCGCTGCACGGCGACTTGCATCCAACCGCCGGGCGCGGCGCAGAGGTCGAGGACGGCGTGAGAAGAGTGAAGGAATTGGTGCTTGGTGTCGAGCTGGGCAAGCTTCCATGAAGCTCGGGAGCGGTAGCCATGCTCCTTGGCTAGTTTGTAGTACTTGTCCAAACGGTGCTTGCCCTTCACCTTTCCCATGGCTTCTCAAGAGTCCAATACACAGAAAGAGAGGTGGTGGAAATTGGATTAGGGTTTTGGTAGGGCTTTTATAAATTAGACTGCCAAAATAAAAGCAAAACGCAGCGTCGGGGTCTTAAGCCTTTTTAACCTTTTTTTTTTTTTTTTTTTTTGGAAGATTTTGGATGTGATCCTTAGTTATGAATATTTTTGATTGAAACCTTATTTGTTTTTAATTTTTGATCGAGGTCTCTAAAATTAATGTGATAATTTATTTCTATGTACGTTACTATATTTTTTAAATTAAAAATTAGAAATTTTAGTTTTTTATATAAATGAAATTTTAAATAAAAACCATAATTTGTGGGATTAAAAATATTAAAATATAAATATACTATTGTGTGTCTGTATATATATATAAACATGGGTACATTCAACAAAATTAACCAAAAAAATTATTGTATCAAAACATGGGTACATTCTTCAAAATCACAAAAAAAGAAAAAGATATTAGGTTTAATAACATTAGTAAATTTCTTCGATTAAATTTGACATTGATACATTTTAAAATCAAAGAAAAAAGAATGTACCCATATAAGTTTAAATATGGATTAGAAAAAAATTGAATAGATTATATATATATATAAGGAGTTGTTATTAGCACTCCAAAAATCTCATTATACACTCCAAACTTTCTATATTAGGAAAGAAAAATAAATTTGTGAGGAGTATAGAATAAGATTTTTGGAGTGTCAATAACACTTCCCAAAAAAAAGGGTACATTTTACATATAACAAATTGGTATATTTAAGAATGAGTACATATAACAAATTGGTATATTTAAGAATGAGTACATTTTAAGATTAAAAAGTTTTACATGAATGGGTACATATAATTAGCATGGGTACATTTAGCACAATAAAAAGTACAAATAAAAAAATATATATGGGTACAAATACAAATAACTTTAAAAAAATATGGATAAAAAAAGAAATTAATATATGGGTACGAATTAAAACTGAAAAGAAAATTGGTACAAATTAAAAATGGATACAAACTAAAGCTAAAAATATATGATAAAAAAATTTAGTCATAAATATAAATATACTAATTGTAACATTTTAAACATTAAATGAATATATTTAGAAATAAAAAAATATTTTATTATTAAAATAATTAATGATGTTATAATACCCAAGGACCTTGATCAAAAATTGAAAATGAATAGGATTTTAATCAATGGAGTAGCAAAAGGAAGGATGAGAACCTAATTTCTCCTCTCTTTTTTTTTAGCCAGGTTCTCTATGACCATGAGTTTATGACAACTCATTTGGCAAGTCGAATTGTACTAATTATTTCAGTCAGATAAACTAATATGGGATTAGAATTTCAGGGTCAAAGTAAGTCTGATCCGAATACAGTTACCTCAGAAGTTCGGTCCTGGACTCACCAGCTCCGACTGTGTCAGACAGAGTAGCGATGCCACTATCACGACTCTACGGGATGACCATGCTTGTTCTGTAATACACGTGATCTGATTCGAATATGGACACAATCAGATACTATAAGTCTTAGAGTTCCTACAATCTAGAATTGGTGTGCACCGCAAGTAATCACAACTCCTAAGAGGATGCAATATCTACTTCTAGAAATCCTTTAGAATTCTCTTGGCTTCAAACGAGGATTTTATCTTAAAAAAGTCTTTCTCCCACGATATAATTGCACCCATCTAGGGTTCATCTATGGTAACGCAATCTAAATACTTGAATTCTTTTGCCCACTGCTTGAGTCTAAAATCATTAACTAACTTGACCATCGGAAGCCTTTGGCCAACACACCTCATCGCCCTTGGGCTTGGTCACGGTTGTTTCATTGTACTACAGATTATTCAGATTTGTGCTCACACGGAGGTGCGCGAATTTGATTCCAACAATTGGTGCTTTCATTGAGAGTGAACTCATATTCCTCTCAACCATATCACTCCACCTTATGGAAGCTATGTTTAGAATATCATCCCATGGCAAGACACAGACCTAGGGAGCAAAGATGCCTCCTTTATGGATCAGGTTTGGGAAGATGCCCTAAAGATACATACATCAGTGAAAGATCTTAAGAAGAACATGCGAACCAAGGAACGATCCAAACTCTCCAGATTAGACAAAGTGATGAACGCTATCAAAAACATTATCGCCCGCCTTGAAGTCTTTACCACTCAGGTTCTTCTAGAGACAGCAAATCTAAATCAAGGCCTCCTGGCCAAGGAGCTTATCCCAAAGGCACACACCAGAAGATTCTCAAAGATCCCGGGTTTACTTCTGCCCTACCATTCGAGGAAGAAATCCTTCCCGACAATCAACTGTGTATGAGGAAAACGAGATTACTTCAAAAGGGCGCAGAAAGGAAAGAAGATGATGCAAAGAACATATCACCTAAGAAACCTCGTCACCAGACCAAAAAACATATACTTTCCCCAATGGCACCCTTATATCAAGTTACAAATCTCTGATGCCATGGTAGATAGGGTTCTGATCGATAATGGGTTGAAAGACAATTTCCTCTTCATGGGTGTAGTTACAAATATGGGTGTCCTCGATAAAGTCAACTTCAGAATATCCACCATCCAAGCTCTTGATAGAATTCCACACAATACTGTTGGAATGATACAACTCAAAGTGCAAGAAAAATTGTCTAAATACCTAAAAGTTTTCCATGTGATTTGGCAACCCATCTCCTTACAAAGTTATCCTCGGTTGAGAATGGTTGCACACCATGGGCATTATTCCCCCAACATGTAGTACCTGCCTCACTATCTAGGAATAATAATGAATAGAAGATTGAACCAAAGAAGTAGAAGAACCGGCGTTAAGAGACAGGGCCTGGTTAGGAAAAATCGAACCTCTTGTTAACTGTTCCAGGTAACTTAAATAAACATAGCACAATACGGACTACAAGCGGTTTGATTCCCTCCATAGGATATGTAGGTAGTCCTCTCTGGAACCAATCGCAATGCCGCCATCTAAGAGAAGACAAGTCCATGGAGAACTCATTTCTTCACGCCCTACCATAAGCTAATCGTCAAAAGTGATCCCTGGTGTAATTTTTTACATTATATCATATATTTTTTTAGAAATGCACCAATGATTTGATTCACCATCCCGGAAATATGTAGGCAATCTTTTTCATATTTAATCACATCCTTTTGTCAACCAACTTTACTCTTGGTTATAAATAAAAGAAAGTTTATCTACTTTGAGTGTTTGTTTTTTTTTTTTTTTTTTAATGATGCAGGGAGTACCCTACTCTTTCCAAACAGGGCCTAAACTTTGCATGAACACAAGTCTAAAAGAGTTCAAAGTTACACTGCCAATGGAGCCTTATTTAGCCCAGCCATTACAAGAATGGTTAGTAGCTTAGGAGACTCGAACCATTACAAGAACGGTAACGATTGGTAAGCTACGGGCACTAACACATGGCGCATTGACATAGAAGTCCAATGCACCATTCAACCTCTGGAAAGTTTATACAACCAGCAAAGTTGTGGGTTATAACATTCAAACTGGGCTCTACATCATTCGAGGGAATAGTCGAAAATGGCAATCTGAAAATCATCTGAAGGTGGCTCTGAATTTTGACACCAAGTACGACTATTTCTATCCCGAACCAACATACTAAGCCAAGTATGTTCTGCAACACCGTGTGTTACCTCGGTTAGTTTGACCAACGAAGCTCTGATACGCAGAAATGCGTTGGTCAAACTAATCGAAGTAGTCTGATTGGAAACGCTTAGGTTCAAAGCTAGGGTCTAACAAAAGGATTTGAAAGGTGTTTCTGACCCACATGTTGACGATCATGTTTCCAACACTGGAAACGGATACGAGGCTAATCATTTTCCCCTAGCATCACATTGTGAAATATTAAGACCTTTGGCCCAATAACTAAGGCAGGGCACAAAACACTCAACATTTATTCGCAAATTATCTTTAGGTACAATTTGAAGGTCTTTACTCTGATAAATGCATCTCATTAAGTGCAAAAGCAAAAGTTTTCTCATGAGTTTAATGTTTAATTTCTGGTACCGGAGTAAGGTGGTATTCTGGATATCACGATAAGAATACTTTATGAATGCTAACTCTGGGAGGCAATGTTCCCCAAATCAATGTTGCCATAGGGGGGGCTTTTCTAGCTTTGTCCCAAACCCACAAACTTATCTACATTCTGGTCTACCACTTATTTCCCATATAAAGTTTGTCTACTTTAAAGAAATTTATCGAGTTTAGATTCACTCATGAAATAAGAAAATAGCAAAAAATAATCCACATTGCAAAAGAAAATGATTTGAAGATGTAGACGAGACATACCCCCTATTAGCCAGGAAAATCTCAAGAATCTTCCACAATTCATTTCTCCTTGGACATGGTATAGGATTATTTAGGGACATCGGGGTCCATATCTTTTTTGGAGATAAGCTCTTTCTGCTTTGCCTTCAAATTTGAGATCTCATCCAGTAGGTGCTGCGGAGGAGAAAAGTCTGTGTGGCAATCTCTTCGAAATCTTGTAAACGTCCCAACCTTTAGCTTGATCTTTCCGGGCGTAACCAATGAGGTATCCAAAATCGTATGCTTCCTCATTCACCTCGTTAAACAACTACTTTTGCTCAACCTAAAACATTGACATTTCCCAAGCATACCTAACGGAAAGCTATTGGAGGTCTACTATGCGCTCATTCTCTTTGTGATCCTCCTTCTTTTCTCTTTTTGTCTCTTTCACATTCATGCCCTCTATCTAACTCCCTCCCTCTTTATCGTTGTTTCCCTCTTTCAAATTTTCTTGCAAATTTAAATTAAATTCACGCAATTGGAACCAAAGTTCTAAATTGCATCAGTTTTCTAATTTAATGGCCTTGATTGCATGTTTCAGATTGGAGGATTGTTCTAGACATTGGATGATTTTTTAGGGTCAGAGTAAAGTTGATCCGAATACTGTTGTCTCAGAAGTCCGGTCATGGACTCAACAACTCTAGGCGAAGTTGGATTAAATGAAGCAACGGTGCCACTGTCATCCTGTTCTGGGGTACTACGCGAAATTCGAACGACTCTGCTGGTATGACCATGCTTGTTCTGCAAGGCATGAGATCTGATCCAGATAAGGATATAATTAGATTCCTCATAAGTCTTGGAGTTCCTACAATCTAGGAATTGGGGTGCATCGCAAGTAATCATAACTCCTAAGAAGGTGCAATATCTACTTCTAGATAATCTATCCTAAAAAAGTCCTCTATATACGGTATAAAACCCTATCTAGGGTTCATCTTTAGTAATGTAATCTTAATACTTTAATTCTCTTGCCCACTACTTGAGTCTAAAATTGGTTACTAACTTCACTATCGAAAAGTCTTTGGCCGGCATGCCTCCCACCCCCCAGTCTTAGGCTTGCTCATGGTTGTTCTCTGTTTTAAGGTTGCTTGAATTTGTGCCTTCACCATCTATGACGGTGTGCAAATTTGGTTTCAACACTATCAATTTTTGCCACTACTTTGTTGCTCTAGATTTTTGGTTTGATTCTCATGTTTGTTTGCTCGGTGACGGTGGTGTTGAGTTTTCAATTCCACTCCATTTCATCATTTTGTCTTGACCAATCGGGGGCCGTGTTGATTGGCGAAGAAAATAGCCTAATATAAACGGGCTAAAGAGAACATGAAAATCCCACGTGGATAGGAGCATAATTCAAATTTGTCAATAACAACCAGCACCAAATGGAAAAGATTAAAATGCTAAGAGAACCAACTTTCTTGCCTACTTCCTCTCCCTTTGGTTAGGGCCCTAATCCTTGAAAATCTTTGGAAATAAGAGGGATAACTCTACTTTTTTCTCTGTGAAGAAAATTTTAAGGCAGGCCTAGGGCCATTTTGGTCCTTTTATGACTCCGCCATTGGTTACTGCTGCCAGCCCGGTGAGGTAAGTAAGGTGAGGTGATTGTTTTAAAAGACACATAACAAGATATATGATGGGTGGTAAGCATACATTGCATACCTAGAGTTAATCCTGGTGCGCAAAAATGCTCTCAACAGGGGAAGGTAGTGTTGCGAAAATTAGATAACCAAAATTAGGCTCATTAAGTCTCAAATTTTTGTGCTCGCAAGTATACGAATCAAATGACAGCAAGCATATAAGCACGGATATAGTCCCACAGAGATCGAATTGATTTTGAAGTCTATCTTACTAAATTGAAACAAATTATAATTGAGAAGCTTTAATGGAAAATATTTGATATTTTGAATTAAACTGAAATAAAATAAAGCTTGGAAATAAAATGCATGTAAATCATAAATTGAAAACATAAGAAAGTAGACCTAGGGCATCCGAATTCACTGTAACCAATCCTACTTAATTCCCTTAATATGTTATGCTCAAGTAGTTCTCCAATATTGATGATCAATTTTCCCTAAATTATTCAACGGCCATGGCATCTGGTGGCATCAAAAGTATCCTTAGATGTCAACCCTCTATGGCATCTAGACGAATTTAAACAAGTGAGAACCCATTAAGCTTCATGGAAATCGTTGGAAAATCACACAAGCCCTAATTGCATGGCATCTACAAATAGGTGTTTATGGTATCAGTTGCAAGAAGCTAAACCCAAGTTAAGTATGTATGGCATCTACTCTAACTTGCATTATTAAGTCAACATAACTAAAACTTAGATGTGATCAAGCATCTAAATAAAAATTAAGTGCATTACGATTAGCAAATGATACTCAATAAAGATAAAAAGACATGATAACAACACTGCCACAAGGAAATTAAGTATTCATGATCCGGCTACATCGTATCCCTAGCAAAGAAAAGAAAACTATAAACTTCTCTTCCTCTTCCCTTCTTTGCCGCATCCCTTATATGGTTTGATATGAATTGTGTTTGGTAGCTTTCTAACTCTCCACAAGGAGAATTGATCTCCTTAATATAACCTCACGGCAAGAATTGGAAAGGTTAATAGAAAATGCCAAATAAATGACCACTAATCCTAGTTCTAATGGACTTTCAAGTCTTTAGTAAAGAAAATGAAAAATAACGGAAATAATAATAATTAATAATTAAGTTCTCTCCTAAAGTCCATTGAATAGCATTTCCATGTCCATTTGATCTCCAAAATCGTTGCAGTTTCATGCATTTGTCTTGGTGCAGTTAATTAGCCTCTTGCTCCAATGAAATTACTCTAGACATCCGAAAAGCTTGTTTTCCACTCCTTTTTTGCATAACTCCAGTATTGAATCCTTATAAATTAAAACAATATAATTAGTGCATTTAACCCATTCATATAGACAAAATCCAAAGGAAATATATGATAATAATATATGAAAATATGCACCCATCAGGTAGCTAGCATTTCTCTTTAGAAGATACTTCAATGTTTTTTAAGGAGCACTAGTATTTTTATTAAACATTTGTACTGCTTCTAATTGCAGTGTTTGTTACTAGAAATACTTTATAAAGAAGCACCTCCAAATGGACCATTAGTCAAAATAGCACTTAAAAGCCTTTATTGAATCACTTTAAAATCTTTGTATATTCAAATACCACCAAAAAAATATTTTTATTTGAATTGTCATTAGATGCTAAAAGCATCTCCAAAAGAGATCTAAATCATTAAATAGATCCCGTGAAAAACTAAACTCATCTACTTCTACTCCATCGCAAGTAAGTTGTCATCTCTATACTTTCTCTATGGTTCTTATGTCTCAATTTATTTAATAATTAATTGTAATGATTCTCTCTCTTATTTTAGGACATTGTTAGTGACTCCGCCTCAACTCTCCATGGTGGCACCTCAACAAACTCCTCTTACTCATGGTGGATCCATAAATTCCTCTGACGCAACTCCAAAAGAAGTGGCTCAAGTGATCAAGTACGTAAAGAAGATGTTCTCTTGGATTCACTAAAAAATCATGAAAGGTCTACAATATGGGAGCACTTTGATAAGATAATTGAGGGAGGTCGAGTTAAGGGTTTGTGCAAGTATTGCAACAAACCGTATATGACCAACACGGATAAAATGGTACAACTAGTATAAGAAATCACTTAGTAAGATCTAGAAGCTACGGTCCTAATAAGGAAATATTTGCCGCAAATAGGCAAAAGATCTTAACCTTTGCTAGCACAAAAGATAAGTTGGAAGCTATAGGTTTTTCTCAAGTGGAAGTTACTAAGGCTTGTGTTGAGATGATAATTAGAGACAAGTTACCGTTTTCTTTCGTCGAGGGAGATGGTGTTCGTCATTTTTGCATGCATGCATGTCTTTTGTGGAGAGTACCTAGTCGTAAGACAATAGCTAAAGATGTACTTGGATTGTTTTACTCTGAAAAGGAGAAATTGAAAAGTCAATTGAAGACATTTAGGGTGTGTCTAACAACGGATACAAGGACTTCTATTCAACAAAAAAATTACATGGTTCTCACTGCTCATTTTATTGATGATAATTAGATGTTACATAAAAAGATTTTTTTGAACTCTTGTGTCATTCCAAATTATAAAGGAGAATCTATTACTCAACTTTTGAAGGAGTGTTTGGTGGAGTGGGGCATAGAGAAGGTGTTAACTATTACGGTTGACAATGTTTCTGCAAATGATTCCAGTATAAGGGATTTGGTGCACCGAATAAGTGGGTGGGGGATTCTTAATGCACTTTTGCATGATGGAAAATATTTGTACATGAGTTGTTTTGCTCATATCCTTAATTTGGTTGTGAATGATGGGATAAAGATGTTGAATACCGCTATACAAAGCATTCGTAAAGCGGTTAGGTATGTAAGATCTTCCCCTCAAAGGTTAGAGAGCTTTAAAAAGTGTGTTGAGAAAGTGAGAATAGATAGAAAATGGCTTCTGATTTTGGATGTTCCTACTAGGTGAAATTCCACATTTTTAATGTTGGAATCGGCTTTAAGAAAGGTAATCTTACTTATTGCAATTGGTTTTGTTAGACTATTTTAATTAGATGCTATGTTGCATACTTACATTACATCATGTTCTTTCTTTTTTTATTTGTATGTAAAAATGGCAAGTGAAAGTTATGTGCTATGTTGCCTCCTAGGCCGCCTAAGCGTTGAGCTTAAGGACTTGAAGAGAAGAAGTGTGTGCAAGACATGAAACCTTGAAGGTTTATTTGACTTTATGATTTTAGTTAAGTGGAATATTTCTTTAAAGTTTGGACTTTGTTATGTTTATTTTAGGTGTGGAAAACTTGAAATGCAATGTTTATTTTAAATTTGGACTTTTTGAAGACTTAAATTTTGATGTTTATTTTAAGTTTGGACTTTGGAACACTTGATTGATGATTCTAGTTGAACTTTAAATGTTTATTTTCATTGTCTTTAATTCTAGTTGGAATGCTTATGATTGTGTTGGAGATGTTAAAATTTCATATTTCAATTTTTTTTTTCATTTTTTGAAAAAAAAAAAAAAACTAAAACCAAATTGAAATCAAAATGGAAAAAACCAAACCGAAAAAAATGAACCGAACCGAACAGAACCAAACCAAAATTTCAGTTCAATTTTGGTTTTTTGCAAAAAAACCGAACTGTTTTGAACTGAACCCATCCCTACTTTTAAGGACCCGTTATTAACGATTGTTATCGTGTGACTTGATAACGACTCGATTAGTTTTTGTGTTAAACCGAAACCCGTTATTTTCGTGTCACGTGTTGTATTAACGGATCGTGTAAGAAATTGCTAGGTCTAATTTAGTCCTAAAAGCAAACAAAAAAGAGATAGAGAGATGATGTATTATTTATAGGGTAAATTGATGTTTGACCATCTGAACTATCATCCCAATTGAAATTGACCCCTAAACTATTTTTTTGGTAAATTAACCTCCTGAACTATTTAAAATCAGTCAATTAACCCTTTTCCGTTAGATTTTGGAATCAATTCCTTCAAATTCAAGGGCAAATTAGTCATTTCATCATTAATTGTTACTTGTCAGCTATAACTATCACTAAAATTTTGACACATGGACACAAAATAATTCAAAATATATAGCCTAATGAAGAAACATAAAAAACCAAACGTTTACACAACAGACTATCTCACATTGTCATTACATATTATTTTGTTTTCACATGTCATAATTACATTGTTGATTATAGTTGACAAGTAAGAATTGATGAATGAAAAAATAATTTTCCTTTGAATTTGACAAAATAGTGGATGGAATCTACCGACAAGGGATCAATTGGCTTATTTTAAATAGTTCAGGGGGTTAATTTACCAAAAAAATAAAGGAAAACTAATGAAAATGGCTTGAAAACTTTGAGTTTTAACGATAATGACAAATAGAGGGTAAAGTGAATAGTACCAGGATTGACTTTTTAGTGTAAAAATGTGATTTTTCGTTAAAGTGAACAGTACCATGAACTTTTCGTTAAAGTTTCGAAAAAGTAATTCAAAAAAGTCAATTTTAATTGAGTAATGTTATTCATACTATGTTTTTGTACTACATTTTCATACCACCTTAGGTGGCATTTGATGTGGACAGCCACATCATTTGAATTAATCAGATTTTTAAATTTTGTTCATTATTTAATAAACTAATAATTAAGAAAAACTAGTTAATTAAATGATGATCGTGGTATACGAGGAGTCTTTCTCCTTCCTTTTCTTGGGTTTTGCAAAATTTTCAAATAATGTGGCAGTCCACATCAGATACCAACTAAGTTGGTATAAAAATATGGTATAAAAACATAGTATGAATATCATTACTTATTTTAGTTAAAGTAATAATTTTAGAAGTTAAATGACAGCTTATCCTTATTTATACGATCGCTAATGTCCAATAGACAAATGGACCTCCCAATGACATGATGTGGATAAAATGTGGCCCAACCAATGATGTTTGGTGGGTGAACAAGATTCGTGGCAACCAAACTCTCCAACAAATACTAGGATACTATTAATTTGGTTTTTTATTTTATCTATTTATTTTACTTTGTTGGTCCATACCATATCTCTGCTCTGCTTGCTTCTTGGCTCCGCTCTGAAATGTCTGGAAAAACGAGCCGAGCCTCAGCCTGCCATCTTTCATTTTCAATGCTTTGTTTGCACGCGTCTTCATGCTTATCTTTTCTTTTGGACAAAGATCTTCACGCTTATCACTCACTGTGGTTTTTTTTTTGGAAGGACACTGTGGTTTGTACGCGTCTTCAACCAATAGGAACAATGCGTTTGATTTACCTACGTGTTACTCTGGTATTTACTAACAAGAATTATGTATTTTGTTTTTCTTTATACAAGTGATTGCTATCTACATTACAGAAAAAGAGATTTAAACTAGAATGTAGAGAGATAAGAACACTATCTTTACTCTTGTTAACTTACTTAAACTCAAATGGAATATCATGTTTCATAGGTAATCATGTATTGTGATTTCATTTTAGACAAAGAGAGGTTTAATTGATCCTTTATAAGGCCCACATTGAATTATTCATTAATGATGCGAATGATTAATCTTTTATATTCGCTTTTTTAATTGATCGTGTTCAAAAATTAGGCAAATCGAAAACTACTTCTTGAGGCTTCTTGATCTATGTGTTATATGAAGTGTCGTAACTTTCAAAACACGATAACACATTATGTTAAATCTTTTCCCTTAACTCTGAAATTATTTATTAATGCTTCGTGAAAGTTCATGTAAATTCGTCAATTTGCTTCAAAATTTTCCAAAATCCCCTATTTATATCTTCTAATTTAGTAAGTATCGCAAGAAGAGAAATAATTGCCAAGTTGAATGCCATTACAAGTTAACAGTTGTGTCAATTATTAAATCCAAATTAACCATAAACTCATATTTGTTGTGCGTTACAAACCCGTTTATTACATCCTACGATGTTAAAAAAACAACAAAAAATAAATGGGTCCCGTTTTATCCTAATTTCCAAATAAAATGATTCACGTACATACTTTTATGAACAGATATATGCAATATTATCAAATAATTGAACGAATAAACAAAAGAAAAAGTATGAAAAGAGAAGGAACCAATAGAAAAAGCGCAGGTGAATTGGGTCCCTCCCCCGCCGGAGCTCACATATTGTGGCTGTGGCTATATGGCTGAGCAAACACTGTCAAGCCTCGGCTTTCAGATGCTCCTTCCTCTTACTCTCCTTCTCCTCCTCTATAAAAGCTTTTCTCTTTTGGGTTAATTGCTACCTCTCTTTCTCACTCTCTCATATCTGGCAGCCTTGGTTACCATCTTCACCTCTGGATCTTCACCTTTGGAGGTAACTTTAGCTTCAATTCTCTCTTTTAATCTCATTTTGTTTTTTTTAACTTTTAATTTACAGATGATGAAATTATATACTTGGTTGCAATTATTGTGTGAAAAAAATGCTGGAATTTTAGGTGCCTGCATTAACAAAAATTGAAAAGTGGGTGTCTTTAGCAACAAGAACAATACCCAGAAGTGTTTGTTTTTATTCTTTTCCCCCCACAGTTATAATCTGGGAAAAAGAATGTGAATTTTTTCAGCATAAATTTGAAACCTTTATATACGTATTGGATTTTCAAGGCTTAGAATTTGATTAATTTTGATATAACGTATGAAAATATGGACTCTGATGAGTTGCAGGGGTGTCTTGGCTGTTTAGGTGATTTCTGATATGCCAATGAGATCAACTTGATATTTTCGAAATTAGGTATAAGTCTACTTATCATGTCTGATCCGGTTGTGCGATCTTATCATGGTAGTGAAGGAACTAGTGAGCTAGCTTCACATCCTTATGAATCTGTTTCGATGGCTAATTGGAGGTGCACAAGTTGTAAGTCAGAAACCAAAGCATGTGGCCATGTATCGATTCGTCATGAGGAGGCCCAACAACGCAATCATGGTGTTAAGAAACACTCCTTGTTTAGAGGGTTCGGAGAAGTAACTGAACCGAAAAGAGTAAGAAATATCGATGAGGGCCTCGGTTTGACAGAGAGTTCAAAGAAAACAAGGAAGGAGATATGGGAAGGCCAGTCCTTTCCAATGTTCAATCTTCCTCCAAAGACTAGTGTGGCTCAACTGAATCAGGACAATTCTACTTTCCATGGGGGATTACTTGGTGAGAATAGCCCACCGGCAATGCCTGTCTGGATTCCTACTGATGCATGGGCTCTGGAAGCCGCCCCACCACCTCCAGAGCGACAGGTGAAATATCATAATTTTCTTGAGAACAATAGCCTAGCTGATTCCAAATCTTTTCGGGATGAATCAATGAGATCAGATTCCAAAATTGTGCCGCATCAATCTAAAGGTGGGTGGACTTCTATGTCATCTTTCCTGTGTAGTGAAGAGGAAATTAATCTATCCAACTCGCTTGTAGCACCTCGACAACATGCCACAAACACTTGTAATCACGCAATTTCCACATTGTTGGCCCATGAGAATAACTTCCATAACAATGTTGTCTCTCAAAGATCAGGGGGTTCATTGCCAAGGCAGAATGATATGGTTTTGTTACGGCACGACCCCTCCACAAGCAGTATGCAGCAACCGAATTATTTCGGTAAGAATTTCCTAGAAATGCAAAATCAGTCTGGTATTGGATTGCTTTCAAGCCACGCCAGCCCCACAGAGGTGACCAGGCTGGAAAAAGTATTTCACGGATCCGGATCTCTGCCAAGCCTGCAGCGTTCTGTGCATAACATAGAGACTATGAGAATATGCTCCACTATCAACGCTGATGAAGAATTATCTAGGGGTCCTCCTATGTTTTCAAAGACAGCTCACCATTTTCAGATCACGAAAAAGACTGGTGTTAACTTGCCTGAAGTAGGTCAAATGTTTGGACAGTCAACTGTATCAACAAAATTGAAAGGAAAAGCTTTCAGTGATCTTTTTGGTTTTTCCACGGAGTATGGTCTCCCTCCTCAACCTAGATTGAAGCTGCTACCTTACAGGAGCTCTACAGATACCGATGGAGGGGAAGATGTAAGAGTTGTCAAGGCTCAAGCACTCGAATCATCATCTGAAACAGATATTATGGACATGGATGCTTTCCAGGATAACCTTCTTTCTGGTACTATTTCAGGAATCTCAACTTTGTTGAACAATATTTATACCATCTTAAATGTGTAGGCTATTTAGCTTTTACAGCATCATGCTTGGATTAACTTGTGTTTTAAAAAGTAATTATCACTAAGTTCATATAGTATAAAAATATTATAAGTTTTCAGTGTATTGTTGTTTCATCATGTCTTTCGGCTAATAATGGGTTTTGCTTCTTGTATCAGGTGTGGAGGTATCCGCATCAGATAAGGTAACTTATATAATTCTGCTTTTGGGAATATTGGTTAAGTAACATAGTTTTGGAATCAATATTTGTTCATCCAAAACACCTTTTATGTTGCGTTCCCAGGAAACTGGCTTTTAAAGGATCACACTATGTTTAACTGAATTTAATAATATACTTAGCATAGCACTAAATTGCCATTCTGATTTTTGAATTTTGCAGCATGTTGAGAGTGGCAAGAAGTCACCAAAATCTCGATCAGCCATCGCTTCAGGTAGAGAAGAGAACGGAGCTAGACTTCCATACACAAAATTACCTGACATAAATCAAGAGCTTCCTGATTCAGCAGAAGAAAGGGAGACGAGCACTTCAAGAACCCAGAGTTTGGATGTCGAACATCTCCTTTCCCATGCTGAGCATCCCACAAATTCAAAATCCAGTGCATGTCCAGAAGGATCTCAGGGACCAGAACCAAGCAGCAGGTGGGTTAAACGGCTCAAGTTGACGGCTTCTCAGCCTGTTTATGGTACAAAAAGCTCAAAAATGGGAGAAGCCTCTTCATGTGAAAAAGTCAAGAAATCTTCTAACACAACTATAAAGTGCAGTATGACTAGTTCACAACCTGCCACCGGCAGATTTCTTGGTAAAGAACAGATGGTGCCAGATCAAACTGCAATGGTATTAAGGAATCATGAGTCATCTCCCATTGACTCCACCGGGAAAGGTCGAAATATAACGCTCTCTCATCCTTGGATTCGGAGGTGGTCTAAAGTAGCATCCCAAAAGAAGTCTGAAGCAGTGGTTGCTTTTCAATCGCAATGTTTGAAGCCAACAGTAGATGAGTTTCGAAAGAAGCGGTTTCCAAGCATCGCTGCTATGGCACTCATGGGAAAGGCTATGAGTGGTTTCCATCCATGTGAGTTTGCAAACAAGGGGTCTTTTGTAGTTTGGAATACCAAGGGATTTTAAATAGACAAGTCATGCAACTCTGGAAACAAGAGTATGGTATACAAAGCATGGGAATATGATTGTCCAACTGATGGTTAGCATTTGCTTGACGAGGATAAAGAATGCATTGTCCATATTTGAGAATCCACAAAGATGGCTGATTGTGGAGTTTATAGATTATGAATGTCGCATAGGTATGTATCCAACTTGTAATGTTGGTTTCTTTTTTAGTTTTAAAAGTAGGTAAACAAAGGGATCGATTAGCGGCCCTAGTTTCTTGAGTATGGCCTCTACAATGGGGGATGAGAGTGACTGTGTCAACTTCGCTTACTTCAATTGAGTAATTGGAAACTAATCTGCTAGTCGTGGTTCTATTGCTTTTCCAAAATTCTGGAAGGAATGTCTCTAATGCTTAGCAACCAAACACTGAAACTACAAAGAAAATAGGTCATCTCCGTGCATATGTCATTGACAATGTTCCTTGTGATTGTCAGGCCGGCAAGAAAGATGGTACCTGAAGCTCTGGAAGAATCGTGTGTCGTGTCCCCGTTCTATGCATACCTAGACAGTTCTATTGCTTAGTTTTTACAATTTACTATAGTTTGGGCCAATTATACACTTCAATGACTTGCTTTTGCTGAATGAGGCGATTATGATTGGAGTAGACAGAGGAATCATTTATGCGGATTGCATTGATGGCCAACCGTACAGGATATGGTCCAGAGATGCTGTTTAAGCTGATGATGCAACGGAGGTTTTGATAGAGACGAGTTCAGGACCAACCACTTCCATCTTCAGTTTTTCTTGAACTAGCGGCTTCGGCTACTAAGTTCTAAGTTTTGGTAAAGAAAATGTGGGAGAGTTTTACAATCGTGTGCTGTATTGGCATTTAGTTGGTCTCCTCAATTCTTTGCTGCTTGATTCTTGGTTTGAGTCTATGAAACATACCATCAATTTTCTTTGGTTGGTAGATTGCTGATCTTTTTATACCTCTCAAATATTTGGCATTCAGAAGGATCATTTTGGTCATGTTTTTTAAAATATTACCAAACAAGTTTTTTAGTTTTCAAAAAAGCTGAAAACTATGAGTGAAAATAGTTATCAAACAGTCCCCAAAACAGTAGCTTTCAGTATTGAAATTCAGAGTTAATTTGTTTTTGAAAAATGAAAAACAAAATAGTTATTAAACGCACCTTTGTAGCTATTGAGTGGCATTGTGATTGGTTTCTCATGCTTTCTTTCGCTACCCCAATTGGAAAAACAGATCTTGAAGATCTTTTCTCAACCTATGCAGGCCATATTGACTCCTAATTAGTTATACACACGCCACCCTTGATTGGATAAGTACTTTTGACATTGCTATGTGGCAAGAGCATCCTTGAAGATCTTTTCTCTAACTCTTAGCTTGGATAGATTTTTAAGTGTACTTAGAACATAGCTCAGTATATCAAGTGTCATTATACAAGTGGTTGGATACTTGAAAATGAAAATTTCAAACCACTTATATTATGATAGTTGGTATACTGGACCGTGCACTAATAGTAAGTCTACCAATTATATTATATACTAGTATATGCCCACATACAAAGTGTGTAAATTTTTTTATTTTTGTTTTTTAATTGAAGGGGAGAGGAAGAAAGTGAGAGAGAAAACATGAGAGTGGGAAGAGAGAGAGGTTTAGTTTTAATTTTTGTAAATTATCTAAACTATATATTAAAGAACCCCCTTTATCAACATAAAAAGGGTAAAAAGACTATTTAATCTTATATCACATCAAAAATGTTAAGAATAGTAAAATAATTTTACAAAACAAAATTTTGCTCTTAATAAAATACAAGTAACATCTAGCACTCTCTTGTGAATTATGTTTAACATATTGGTAATCCAATAAGGTTATAGCTTAGTGGGGTTACCAAAAGTTAATATAGTTAGTGCTATTGAAAAGGCAAAGATTTTTTTAGTTAGTGCTTTGTATAGGTGGATGTCCCTCTTACTCTGGTTTGTGTTAGGAAGTGCTTTACAGTTCGCTCTATTTGTTTCAGTTTTATAGGAAAAACTCATTAGACTTTATGCTCCTAACTTATCCAATCCATCCCCCCCCCCCCCCCCCAAAAACAAGAAAATTTGGAATTGATTCATAATGATGTGTCAGAATAGAATTTGGAATACATTCTTTTCAATGATGCCATACCAAACACCTCTGGAAAATTCTCTAATTATCTGAAATTTTATTCTCTTAAAATTGGAATTACCTATTTGGTTTTGGCCTATTGGCAAATGCTTGGAAGTCATGCCACTTGGACAACTTTTGGCTTTGGTAAAAATGGAGAACTAAAGCGAGAGGCGAATTTTGATCTGAGTGAGATATATGCTTACGTTATCTATTTTACTGTCCTTATGTCATGTTTGGTGTCTAAAATTAGATCATATTAGTTAATTTACCATATTTAAGGTATGTTGCAGTAAGAAATGAAGGCCGACTTTTACCTCAAAATTTTTTCCAAGTTGAAGATTGGATATTTAGTTAGTGAGAGTGAAATCTCACCATTTTATATGGGAATTGGAAGGGAAAGGTTTCATTCATGACTAATCCATCTTTTACCTGACCATATTGAGTTGTCGAATCCAAATCCTAGCCACGAAACATGACCAGAGAAAATTGTTGTTTTAAAAGTAATTTTTGACAAAATTACTAAATCAGTGGCATAATTGCTTCTGCTAAAAACGGAGAATAATTAGAGTGAAATATGAACAGAACTACAGTAGATTTACATTGCATGCTTGATATAGCAATGTCCTAATACATATAGAAACACCCCACAATCCCCCAAAGAGAAGAACAAAGGAAACATAAACAGAGATTCCCCATATTTCACCCTAGTTTACAGAGAACCCTTCTTGCAGTCGAAACTTCTGCTGCCTTGCAATGAACGACTCAACCTTGCTCCGAAACTCCTCGTTACTCATGCCGTCTTCAGGATACACACTCCCTGCCGGCTTCCCACCAGGCTGAACGTTTTTCTTGAACTTCTCTGTCTCTGATCGTTTCAATAAGCGCCGCGAGCTCTTGCAAACCTCGCGTTCTAAATTCTCTGACTGACTCCTTGTGAAGTTCTTGAATTGCAAAGTTTGAGGAGCTTGCTCAGAAACTATACTATCCTTAGGTGTGTTTTTTATGGCCTGGTACTCAATCACATCGCCACGAAGTTTCTGATTTTTTTCGCTGTTCTGAACAAACTCTTCATAAAGATCATCGTCCAAGCTGCCTGTGCTCGAGTCTTTAGCTGAAAATCTGCCCGACTTCGCGAAGAGAACGATAACTATTACATTTCCAATGACAAACACGAAGCGAGGACTTACCATGAAGCCGGATATGTCTTTGAAGTAAGAGCCAGAGTTCTTGACAGCATGAGGGAGTTGGACAGAAAACCTGGAAAGCAGGAGCAGAAAAGCAAGCACCTCAATCAACCGAAACAAGTTTGCGAGTTTTCGAAGCTGGCGGTATTTCAAGATTGCGTTCGCCTTCTCAGTTTTGATGTCATAAAAATTGACTGAATCCATTTTGTTAGTGAAGTTGTGTGAGAGAAATCAATGAAAAATCCGGAAAAGGGTTTCGAAGATTTTGCGTTTCTCACTCGAAAAGGATTCGGGTTTTGATAGAGGATTCGTAACCCACCATGTCCCTGACGAGAGCCAGTTGGGGCACTACTATCAGAGCAGTAGATTTTATGAGGATTTTGATCACCGGAAGCATGAAAGCAGTGGAATCAGAGTTGTTTTAGAGAGAAAGAGAGAGAGGGAGGGGAAATATAAGGTTGTGTGAGATGGGATTTTGTTGTTGTTGAACACTTAACATGGTGCAGGCTTTGTATTTATAGGCCATGGGAAGATATAACCTCTTTTTATTTTTATTTTTATGAATTCTTACGAGACTAGCCTTTTCTTTTTCTTATATTCCCATTCATTCTTTTCTTTTTCTTATATCCCCATTCATTTTTGCTTTATTTTAAATCTGCAACTGCAAGTTGAGGGTTTATCCAAGGCTCCATTATACTAAGGCCATCATCCTGCTGGATGATTTTCTGGAATATGGTACACTTGACTAGGATTTAGATATAAAAGAGCATGGACAAAAATGTTAGGAATAAATTACACAAATATTTGACAAGAATATTTTATTTTTCTTTCTTTTTCTCCAATTGATTTAACCGAATTGAACTCTCGACCTTGGCCCCTAAACCCTAAATTAAATTCTTTTTTTGCTAAGGTAAATGTTAAGTTGTTCACAATTAACATAAAGCCACTTAGTGCTATGGTTTAAAGGTATTCCTCTTTACTTGTAAATGAAAGGCCTAAAGACGAGTTTGAACAACATTATTACTAGTTTATTGTGAGGTTAAACCCTCTCCCTCTCTTTTAATGTAAATAATATCATTTATTAAAAAAACATAAGAAAATAGCATGCAGTGGAATTAGAGTTTAGTTGGTTATGCTCCCGACTTTCTAAGTTTGATTCCTCCTTCCCCTCTCCCTTGTAATACAAACAAACATGAAAATACCAACTGCATATCGGCAAAATTCTTTCTAGTGGCGGAAGATGTTCCATGTTCGTTTCTTTCTTCTCATGACATTTTTCTTGCATATCTTTTGAGTAACTTAATTGCAAAGACCTTGTTAGTATCATACTAGCACATTCTTGTAAACTTTGATTAGGTATCGTTGTGCTTTGAACTAAAAGTTACTAAAACAAAAAGTGGGAAAATAATTTGGAAAAATGTTTAGAAATTATTGGTCCTTGACTTCCACAGTCCATCTAATGGAGTTCTCCAGGTGGCAAACTCAGATACAAATCCATATCCCTGTCCTCTAGATTCCAGGCTCAATTTCTTACTCACTAAGAATGTGCCAAGTAAGACCAAACTTTCTCTTGCTTTAGTTCATTTCCTTTTTTTCTTCAAATAACTTTTTTTAATTGCCACATTACCTTTTCTTCTTTTAGTTTGGCTTTCAGTTGCTTCCGTGACCTAATTGACCCACCAAAAATAATGTCCCTCTCTTTTACTTGTGGACCACGAGGCTATGTGGCACGTTATGAATCACAATGTTGGTTGTTTTACACCTTCCTCCTCAATCGTGGCATTTACCCAAAAAGATTATCTCTTTGTAAATCACATGATATGAAATACGTTTAAGAGCAGTAAGGAAACTCTAATGAATGTGTTCTGCTGCTTAAGAAGGTGCAAAGGCGGTTTAGAGTTATACAAATAAGGAATATAGTCTTGGACTAGAAAGATCAACACACGCTAATGATAATTTTTTTTGTCAAGATTAGCTCAAGCCAACCAGTATAGAAACAAAGCTCGAAGTAATTTGGCAAATAACAATGAGTCAATTAATACAGAAAGATTAATTCACGCCAAGAGTAATTTGATCATACAGTGGAATCTATAGTCGAGTGACGTAAGCACTATTCCAAAATTGACGTAAGCACTACTACAAAATAAGGAATGTATCTTCGGGAGACTGAACATTTTTGTTAGGGTTCTACCGCATGCCAATTTTTTTTGTTTTTAATCAGTTTTTATTTTTTATAACTTAAAAAAAATAGTTATCGAACGGGAGACTTAAGAATTGAAATTAATATAGAAAATTTCTCTTGTAAAAATGTTATCATTTGTTGCAAAATATTGGTTAGGGTTTAGATCAAACATAGGACATCTATTACGACCCCATCAAGTTGGATATTTATTACAGTTACTTTTCTTTAAACATAGGACAATTTCATTCGAAAATTCTCCTTCAAATAGAACTAGAAAAATCTTGGGCCCCAAAACAAAGGAAAAAGAAACCCTAAAACTAAAAATCAATAGAACTATAGAAGCACAGTGCATAGCCCGTGAACGTCACGGAATTATACGTAATTAGAGATTATGGTGGATAACGACCATATACCCCATGACTCGAAAGTAGTGTAAGCAACTTTTGTTAGGCTTTAGCAAAATAGAACTCGCATTACTTAATGATACCAATAAATCTAGTTTGTTCAAACACTTAATTGATTTAATTATCAACAAAATGTACTTTTGTTTAAAGACCAACGTTTAAAAATTTTGTTTGTTTTTTTTTTTTTTTTTTGGAACAAATTGCAAGCAAGCAACAGATTATAATTGTTAATACTTGATTTTATTACATGATATTCCATTCTACGGAGAGAGAGAAAATTTGAATTTATAATGTAGTTGGTTAAAGAGATGGATTCTAATCATTAAGAGAATCTGTCACTTACTAATAGCACACAATTTTAAGAGCAAAGAAATGCTAAAGAATAAAATATTATTTACAGGGGCTTAATACAATTTAATTTGTCCATACATTTGTTAACTTTCTCTAACAATTAAGGACGCAGTGTGTGTGTGTGTGTGTGTGTTTCGCTACTCAACGATTAAAAAATAATCAGGGGGCGGTGAGATCTTTCCCTTGTGGTGTCATTGCGGGTTTAAGGGAATTCATAGGCGTGTTTGTTGTCGTTTGTCTTTGCATGTACTTAACTGATAGTATTGTGTTTACCTTATGTGCGTGGAGGGTGTTGAATCCAACCGTTAAGGTTTAGGCCTTGTAAGCTTATCTAAATTGTTAGTTAGGTATGGATTTTTTGTGGTCGAAGAATTGTACTTCTGAGGAGTTTGTTATGTACTGATTTGGTAAAGGATTATAGGGATCTTTTCCTGATGATGCATAGTAGGGCTTCTTTGTCAAAGTACTGTTGTCATTTGCAAGTTCATTAGAAGTAATGCACGATTTTGTTCTTATAAGCATTATCTTTTATTAGGTTAGACGTGAGTGAAATTTTGTATTATCTTTGTGTTCTGCATTTGTAATCTTGAAATTGTATTCCATGTCGATGATGTTCCTCGGTTTATTTATTAATGAAATTCTTATGTTTCAAAAAGTCATGGTCCATGTGAATAAGACCCAATCGTCGCAAATCATCATGTACCAACCATTGGGTTGCTTTTAATCAGTTTTGTCCTTAGTTATCAAAAATCACCACGTGTAGTGCTTGCCTTTAAATTTCAGCACGTATCCGGCCCGTGGTTGATGTTTTTGATGTTTTTTTATTTATTTATTTTTGTTAGCGCCTTGATAATATTTGTGGATATTAAAATTATTTACTTCCCCCGCGCGCGCCACAGCTAAGTGGTTTTAAAATTTTCCCAATTGAAAGATAAAGTCGTGAAAATTGAAAGCCGTAAATCTCCATCATTTCCTTATTCACCTTCAATCCCCTTGTTTCTCCATCTCCCGTCTCTTTTACTCAAAGCCCAGACCTTAATTAGAGCTTTTTCTGTTTGGAGTTTGAGCAATTATTTAAGTACATCAGAATTTGACTTGCATTACTTGTTTTTTTTGGAATTTTGATTGCAGGTTATAGTAGTTAATGGGAAGTTTTCAGGCCCTCTTATCAATACTACTACAAACAACAATATTGTTGTTAATGTACATAATGAATTGAACGAGAATCTCCTAATAACTTGGTAAGCCTTTTGTATAAATATATCATTGTATTTCACGAATGAGGCTTTTGTATAAATGTCTTATGGTTAGTAGTGTTAGATATCATGTTATGAGAACAACACATTCGAGGTGTGGGAACTGCAGATAATTGAGATACTTTTTTTTTGACCCCGTCTCTTGTAATAACATTTAACTGTCACCAAATTTAATTGTATTGCATCTTTATGTAAACTTAAACTAGTGTTCTTTTCTTTTGTAGTTGAATGGCACAAACTTTGAGAACACTGACTTGTGCCTGAGGATTTTGTTGAGTATGATGAGAAGGGAGAGTACCCGGTTATGATTTCTAATCTTCAGGCTGCTTTTGTGGGGAGGTCTTAGATTTTTTGCCACATGAAATGCATATGGTATATAAAAGTTGGTATGAGAAGCTAATTGTTCGTTTGTGAATAAGATAGACTATTTCTTGTGCTGTGAACAGAGAAACCTATGTAATTAATAGACAATGGATGTTCTAGAAAAGTTTAGAATTCATCTTGTGTACGTTATTCGATTTTGTATATCTATTCACTTTTCCTAGTGAAGAGTACAAGACTTTTTTTCCTTTTGATACATATGCTTATGTTTATGCAGATAGAGAAAGCCAAGAACTGCTGAGGCTCAAGTATTATGGTCAGTATTTAACTCTCAAAGTTTTTTCGTTGGAGGTGTTCGAAGAAACGTGAAGTCTTCAACTAACAATGTCCTTGTTATTGGAGCTTGGTTTTGTTGTCAGCTTTAGTGTAATGTACTACTTGTAATATTTGAATTTGTGATTTTTTTTTTTTTTTTTTTTGTCAAATAATGTGGTGGGCTATGAGTGGTGTGAGAAGGAGTGAGACACAAAATGAGAACGGTGAACCTAACGAAATCAAGGGAATGGGATAGATGATGATTTTTGTCTCTTGACCCGTCGGGACATGCGGTCTAGTCCGGACACAGAAGAATTTCTCCTTTATTGGGTGCGGTTTTAACTTCAGACGGGCTAGATCTATGGGCTCCATTTTCTTTATAGGTTACATTATTCAATCCTCTGCGTGTCGAGTGTGTGTGTTTGTGTAATTGTGTGTGTGTGTGTGGGAAGAGAGAGAGAGAGAGAGAGAGAGAGAGAGATGCCTTTCGAATCTTAAAAAATAATGCCTAGTCCTGTTGGAAAAATTGGTCCTCCTATCCAATCCATACCACAATATATAATGTTGGAATCAGTTGCTGATTCAATTAGAAGCTTTTGTTGTTAGTGGTAATGCCACTTTCCTTTCTGGTAAAGACTTTGGAGAAGAGATAAGGTTGCAACAAACAAAAGCCACTCAGTTTAATTAATTATTGTTAAATAAAAAACAAAGCCCCTTTATTAGGGTTAATGGAACGCTAAATCTTCTTTTCAAATTGTTAATTTCTTACATGTTTCTTTATCATTTTAATCAGCTGAGATCCGATTGCCTGGAATTTAACTGATTGGCTAATTTATAAATACCGTGAAATAGTTGACTCGAAAAAGTACATGTTGTTTTGTTGAAATTGTCTTAACATGTAATGTTATTAGACTATCAATTCACTCACATATTTATACATAACTAGGAATTTATAATGACTCATAACATAACATTGAGTATAAAGTTATCCAAAATGGTCCATGAAATTGGCAAAATTTCACACTTTGGTTCCTAAGATATAAAATCGATGGAAGCAGTTTTTGAGATTGTTCTTCAATTTAATGGAAATTTTTCACAGAATGACCAAAATGATTGACGGTGAACAATTTCAGGAATCACTTATATCGATTTTAAATCTCAGGAACGAAAGTGAGGAGTTATGACAATCTCAATGACTATCTTAGCTGAAAAGTAATCCATAATTTATGGAACAAAGGTACAGTTATCCGTAATTCAGAAACCAATGCTGAATATGTTTTCTAACATCAAAATCAGTTGGAAAGAAAAAGTTCTCATGAATTTTTATTTGAAAAGCTAAAGGCCACACAATTCTTCTCCCGCCTTGATTGAGCATTTCATATTTGCTATCCATTATTTCCTATGCAAACCACAAAACGCACACGTTGGATTTGAATTAGCCGACTTTAGATTCCACTAAATACATAATGTCTTTAATTTTGTATGTACATATTTATTTGTCATTTTGTGGGCAGAAATTAGATGAAGGCATGTAAAGTGTTGACATATCTTCCCATGAGGAAACACATTTGTTAACAACTATCCACTTTAAACATGTATCTAAATGAACATAAACAGGTTCAGTGCAAAATCGTCATGTCTTGGAAATTAACCACCAAGAAACTAAGCACAAGATTAAATAATGGACGGTTTGATAATGATTTTATTTTCAGTTTTTGTTTCGATTTTTTTTATAACACTGAAGCTTGTTTAGTAAGTACTTTCATTCCAAATATTGGGTTTGTATTCCTCATAACCCGATTGCACATTCTGAAGGTGTTATTCTGAGATGATTCACGCATGGCCTGTTGGTAACCATCCATCTTCAAAGCTGAGTATACTCTTAGAAGTCTAGTTAGGGGCAATGGTAGGACCATGATTTTTGGAACCATGACACATGGCACCTTGGGAGGCAAGGTTGACTGGAATGCCCATAGCCCATGAAGCGTAGACTAACAACCTTACTCCGATAGGCTAGGCTTAAGCCCATTGAAGATACACTTGTCTCCCAAGTAAGAAAACCCTAATTCAGGTCATATTAGGATATATTGGGGATTAGTCAGCGTAATCATATATCCTACAAGGATTGAATATCTTATCCGAGATTTTCTCTTAGATAATCTCTCAATTTAATTGGGATTACTCTCCCTACAAGGATTCTCAAGATCTTTATAAATACTCTAGCTTGGGTATTTATTAGGAGACTTCTATTTTGACTCTTAGACAACTCTTCACCTTCTCTGGACTCTTCATTCGCTCCAGTATACATATGCTCATCCTACCTACGCTTAACATATGCTCATCCTACATATTTGCAGTCGTTTGCACTTAGACATGTCCATAGAGAACTCATCTCCTCGACACCCCACCATAAGCTATTCATCAAGGATGGTTCACGATGCATTGCTCATCACAACATTCTTACTTAGAACTACATCCGTGGTTTGATTTTCCTTCTCAGAGATATACAGGCAATCCAATATGGATTCAACCACACCGCCCCAATCAACCCTATTCTCCATTCGCCGTATATTATGAACAATTTCGTTGGATCTCCATCTGCAGATGTTTGCGAATTTGTTTCCAACAACATGAGAAGTTTTGTGTGGCGATATCTTGATCGAATTAACCACTCGATTGTTTTCCCTATTGCCCTTGGTGGCTAATGGTAAGATGTTTGTGGTGGCGGTGGTGTTCAGCTGTTATATAGATTAAGGTTTATGTTATGTTTGTTTCGGTTATTGGGTTTGGCTTATTTTGTACTTGGGGTTTCCCAATTTTTTTGGGTTGCTTGCAATCCTTTGTGTTGGCCGGCTAATATATGCTGGCCCAATCACAACCCTTGTCTTTTCTTAATGGAATGGAATTATTTTTTTTCAACAAAAAAAAAAAAAACTTGCTAAATTCATTTAGAAAATACCCGAACAATAAAATGGTAAGGACCATGAAAGCCGCACCCAACAAATTGATATAATTTCAAAATTTCATGGTGCAATGTGATAGAAGTTAGACCCAAGTATTTTGGATCTTTAATTTTATGCGTGGCTTGGTCTGTCAAACCCAAGGGGCCCCAAATGGTGCAGAAACTTGTAAATTTGTAATACGACAGCAACGAAAGCCTTGCTTTATGCTAAGAAGATTAAATTTATAGATAAAATTTTGAAAACTAAAGAACATGAAAGTTGATGATTGACTTATTACTTACACGTTGATAAATATGCTTATTCTTATTGGTGACAAATAATCTAGTTTGCAAATTTAGTTTCTAAATTTAGTCCTCCTACTATTAAAGCAACTCCAGCGTGACAAAGGCCCTCTAGGGCAACTTCCTATTCAATCTCCTTCAGTGAATAGTAACTGCCTTTAATGAATAGTAATTTCTTTTTTGCATCTCCACTTATAAATTGAATAGCCATGGCAATAAACAATAAAATATTAGTATTTTTTATTTTATAAAATAATACAAAATAATTTTATCATTTACAATTGCCTTGTAATGTATCGAGTAGCTTCTGTCAAGCCAGGACACCCTTCCTATCAACAAATTAGGAAACTGCAAATAAGTACCTCAACCCATAAACCAAACAGTGTACCCAATCTCTCCAATAGCAATAACAATGGCGAATTCAAATCAAACCCAGAAAAAAATCTCAAATTGTTTTTTCTTCAATTTGGACAAAAAGGGGAGAAAAATGCAGTGAGGGCATTGAAAAATGAGCCCACTTGGCGGCCGTCGATCTCTTGGGTCAAGACTCTAACGTGCTTGAGAGCTCTGGCTTCCGAGAAGTGATCAGGGGCGTCGATCTCAAGAGGCTTGATGAAGCGCATGGTGAGTATGGAGTGAACCAGCGCCACCATGAGGCCGTACGTCACCAACAAAATGAGTAAGAACCTGAAGCCGGCTGCGTTGTCGGGGTTGTAACCGAAAGCCATTTTTTCTCGATCTCTCTACAGTTCGTGGTTGACGTCACCTTGACATCAGCCTGGCATCAGTTGGCCCTCAGGCTCTAGGGCTGTTGATTCCCTATTGGCCTGTCCACCAGGCCTCCCCAAGCCCAATCTGCATGGGCTGGAGCAAGGGAGGGAGGCTATTGGGTTTTTTTGGGTCGCCTGTCCACCATGTTATAGCCTCTGGTGGAGTTGCTTTTACTTGCTTCTCAACCCCCTCCATCTCATCTGCATTCACTCATTCTCCTGCCCCAAACCGTCATCTTTCTCATTCTTCCTCCCTTTATCGCCGTAAACCGATCCAATGGTACGGACCAACTCCACAACCAAGTTTAGCTTCCATATTGATCTTTACCTGTTTGTGTAAATGCCTCTAACAATTCGAGTTTTTTAAATTTCAGGCGCCGAAGAAGGATAAGGCACCGCCGTCGTCAAAGTCGACGAAGTCCGAATGAGGAAAGCAGAAGAAGAAGAAGTAGAGCAAAGGGAAGCAAAAGGAGAAGGTTAACAACATGGTGCTCTTCGACCAGGGCACCTACGACAAACTACTCATGGAGGCTCCCAAGTATAAGCTCATCACGCTTTCCATTCTCTTTGACCGCCTCAGGATCAATGGGTCACTCGCGAGGAAGGCGATCAGAGAGTTGATGGCCTAAGGTTGATTCGGATGGTCTCGGCTCACGCCAGCCGGCAGATCTACACCAGAGCCACCAACACCTAGGGCTTGTTTGCATTTTCATGTCTCTGGAAGCATGGATATTTTTTTGGTTATTGTTACCCCTCTTACGCTATGTAACATCGTTTTGAATTTACAATGTTTAGTTTTGCTTATTAGAACCTAAAGAATTTCTGATGAAATTGGTTTCTACTTACATATATGCATCTCAGATTTCGGTTTTTGTTTATTATCCATGAGATGATTTGAGGCATTTTCTTTATTGGTGGGCTTTGTCACACAACTTCGAATCCTCGAAACTGACTATTGTCCCTATTTCATGTAAATGGTGATGCTGTTTATAATTTACTGTACAAGGTTGAACAAGATCAGTTTTGTTTTGAGATGAACTGCATCACAAATGTTGTTTGCTTAACTAATGATGGGTATCCTAATGCGTGTTAATAGAGTTGCTTTAGGTTGTGTGCTGCATGCATTGTTCTATGGCGAAACGACGTTTGGTGTTTGCCTTGAGCGTAATATGAACGCTAAAATGAATTTGGTGATTATTCTCTTTCTTATTAGCAAGGAAAATGAATTTGGTTCAACTTTAGTTACCTCTAAAGTAGTCCAACTTGAGACGTTTTAGCTAGTTTTGCTAGTTGGTGGATTTCTTATCTATTTCTTGTATTTCCTTGTCTTGTTTTAATAAAATTTTATCATTTCTTCGAAAAAAAAAATATCAACGCTAAAACTATTGAGTGTCTGGCATGTCAACCTTGTGTTGAGGAAAAATTAGAGTACACAACTCTAACACAAGTGTTGGAGAGACAAACAAGTAAACAAATTACTTATATTATACTCACAAAATATTACAAGACACACTCTTAAGGACACACTTTAAGAAGCTATGACACTCTCACACTTTCTAGAACACTTACACTCCTCACTAGACTACTCATTTACTAGACCACTCTTACTTCTTATTCTTGCTTAGTTGGTTTGTTTAGCGTAGCACATCACCTATTTATAGGTGAGCTTAACAGACCTAGGCTTTGCAAAATAGCCACACAATATTACTAGCTGCTAGAACTTTCTAGCTAAATCACCCACTTCACATGCAGATTTGAACTAGAAAAATCTAGTACATCTGCAGCTACTTACCGACATGCTTGCTAGAGTTCTCTAGCAAAATCCCATGCATGATTCTTCTAGTATAGGAAAACTTTCATAATGGGCTAGACCTTAATCTTTGGGCTGGTGTTGTACTTTCAATACTCCCCCTCAACACCACCTCATTCTTTCCTCCATGGTGAGTTGATGACAAAGCTTTTTCTTGCACACCCGTTTGCGTGATTTGGGTTTCACATCTCTTCGCTTTGACACTAGATTCCAAGCTTGATTTAGCTTCACTGCAGTGACCTCTTCTCTCAACTTGGAACCACTCAGGTTCAACTGCTTCTTCTTTTATGGCTGCATTGGCATATTTAGGATTTGGCTTCTGGATTCTCGTTGATTTCCTTAGTTGTGATTGTGGAGTTGATACTTCCACTTCACTAGGTCTTTTCTTCTTCTGGTTGTTGATATACGCCAGGTTTAACATCATCACCATTAAGCGAATCCTCAGACTCACTTTGTCTCGATTGAATTTGAACAGTTTGCTCCCTCATCTTTTGTTGCAGCTTATCTTTAATCTCTCTCGAATCAGGCAACGCCTCATTTTCTGAGGACCACCAAGAAGATGCTTCATCAAACACTACATCTCTTGATGTGTAACACCTTCCAGTCGTAGAATCACAACATTTCCATCATTTTCTTTGGCTGTTTTATCCCACAAAGATAGATCGAACTGCCTTTTTGTCAAACTTGCTACGTAGGTGACCTGGAACAAATACGTAGCACACAACCAAATACATGAAAGTAACTAGCTGTAGGTTTCATATCCCACAGTTTCTCAAAGGGTGAGACAAATTCTAACCTTGGTTAAGGAAGCCTGTTGATCACATGAGCTGCAATTCTCATTGCTTCAGCCCAAAACCTTCCTGGTACATTTACTCCGACATATTTTTTTTATGATGTCAATTATTTGTTTCCACTACACCATTCTGTTGTGGAGTGTTGGCACATGTGAATTGGTGACGTATTCTACATTCTTGTAGATACTGGGAAAACTCATTTGAGGTATATTCTCCTCCATTATCCATGCGTATGCAACGGATCTTCTCTCCCACTTCTCCTTCAACTGTCTCCTTAAACTATTTAAATTTTGAAAATGTTTCAGATTTTTCGTTCATAAAGAAAATCCATACATACCTGGAGAAGTCATCAATGAACGTCACCATGTACCGAATCCCACTTATTGATGGTTGCTTGATGGGCTCGAACACATCAGAATGAACCAACTCCAACGGTTCTTTCGCTTTAAACTTTGACACTTCGTATGGTAGTTGATGTGCTTTACCATATTGGCATCCTGCACAAACCGTGTCCGTTCTAATGTCAAGCTGAGGTAGCCCCTTAAGCATTGACTTCTTCATCATCACATTTAGCTTGTGACAGCTAACGTGACCTAATCTGATGTGCCATAAATCTAATGTCTCGTTCTTTCTTGTCTTGTCTACGTACACGCAGTTTCTGCTGACATTACGTAGATTGACTGCAGTTGTTGTCCCTCCATTGTTAGCGTCCCTAAGATCTTGAGGTGTCGATACATGATGACTCCATATTGTACCATATACTTTACCCTAATCTTAGTATTAATTTATTGGTTATTTTGGTAGAATTTTGATACTTTGTTATATATTTTCAATATAGGACATTCGACTTCCTCTGGAGCAAAAAGTATTCAAATAGATGAATTTTGGAGTGATTCTAATTGGAGGATGTTTGTGTGCCTTTCAAGATGATTGTATCAAAATTCCAGATTTTTCTACCAAGCCGTTTGACCATGGTGATGAAATTAAGGCCCAGCGCGTAGCTTTCCCAGATTGATGTTTCTAGACGTTTTGGGTATTTTGGAGGTCAAGATGGCATATTTTGAGGAAGATTCATTTAGTAGGTTTGTAGGGGACGTCTTCAGCTTTCAAAAGAGACATTTTGGGACCAAATCGGAGTTGATTTGGTAGGTCAAAAGATGGATTTTCGGATAAAATCCGAATTCTAGTTCAAATAGGAAACCTTTTATTTTCTGTTTTATGATTTGATTATGTTTCCTAGTTTTATTCTAAGACATTTTCAAGGTAGGGTTTTATTTTTTAGTAGTATAAATAAGACTTTTTAGCCATTAGAAGAGGGGAGAACGTATGTGGAGAATTTAGCTAGGCTTTGACTCTTTGTATTTTCAAGGTGTTTTCTATCCATGTTTTTAATAGTATTTTGTTCTATGATTGTTCATAACTAATTTTCATTTGCTAGGGCGATGCCTTGAGCCTTAGCATGAATATGTAGTTTTTACTTAATTGCTTATGATTATACATGCATGCTTTCACTGTGCTTTAAACTGTCTCTATTCTTAATGCTTAGCTACCATTAGAATGTTTAGATAAGTAATCGGATGCAATTCGGTCGGAATGCCACCAGGGAATTGAGTATTGCTTCTAGTGATTGATAGTTGTAATTTTACCTAGGGCGAATGTCACATCTTAGGGGTTGCATGGTTTTTAAAAGGGTTTTCACAAAGCGTAATGAGTCATGCATGTTTATATTTGATTTGAATGCCACAAACGGATTGCATGTTTGGTATACGTTCTAGCTTGAATGCCCATAAGTAGAATATGCATAGGGAAAACCTAACCTTCAAATTTTGCATGCGTAATTCATAAGTAATTGGTAAATCTACATAGGATTTGTTAAGGGGACAGTGGAACTCTAACACAAGTGTTGGAGAGGCAAACAAGTAAACAAATTACTTATATTACACTCACAAAATATTACAACACACACTTTCAAGGACACACTTTAAGAAGCTATGACACTTTCACACTTTCCAGATACACACTCTAGAACACTCACACTTCTCACAAGACTACTCACTTACAAGACCACTCTTACTTCTTATTCTTGCTTACTTGCTTTGTTTAGCATAGCACTTCACCTATTTATAGGTGAGCTTAACCGACCTAGGCTTTGCATAATAGCCACACAATATTACAAGCTGCTAGAACTTTCTAGCTTAATTACCTACTTAACATGCAGATTTGAACTAGAAAAATCTAGTTCATTTGCAGCTGCCCACCGACATGCTTGCTAGAGTTCTCTAGCAAAATCCCATGCATGATTCTTCTAGAATACCAAAACTTTCATAATGGGCTGGACCTTAATCTTTTGGGTTGGTGTTGTACTTTCAATACCTTACTATAGTAAGGGCTGGTTTGGCATTGGTGAAATTATTTTAAAAACAGCTTTCTGAAAAACTGAGGCTAAATTTTGTTTGCTAAATGAAAAACAAAAAAAAAGAAAAGGAAAAAAAAAGCTTTTTGTCAGAATCAATGGTCCAAAATAGCAGAAAGTAGAAGCAGCTCTACTCTTACTTCTGAAAATAACGTTTTTTTTCACAGCAGATCAACCCCAAACTAGCCTTAAGTGTAGTGTCAATAGAGAAAAATTACTGAATATATGCCGAGGGTTCATGCTTAATTATCCAAATGCGTGTTAATAGATTTTCTTTAGGTTTTTGTGCGGGTATTGTTATATTGTAAAACCGAGCTTGGTGTTTCCCTTGGGTGTAATATGCAAAAAACTAGGTAATTTCAAAAGAAAGATCACCGGCGCATACTGATGGGCATTTTTACCAACAGCAGAGAATACATCTCCTCTCGCCTATCATTTTGTGATCATGTCCTTCTATATGTTCTGTGATCAGAAGCACGCAGTTGATGCATTGGCCAGATGCATACGGGCAAATTTTTGGTGTTGAACTTAGTGCGTATTTTATCGTTTGTTGCTCTCAGTTGATAGCGTCAAAGAAGTCAAAGTTTAATACATTTTCTTCTAAGTTGGAACATAGATATCATACATACCTCATTTTTTATGTGATTTGAATGACTTGTACAAATGTTAAAACTTTATAAGTTTGTGTATTGGAATTAACTTACCAAGTAAAATTAAGCTCAGTCCAAATGAGTTGGTGTGTTAGGTTTCTACTTGTGCGCTTGGATTCAAAACTCTTTCCTTTTTCCTTCCACAGTTCCATTGAATAATGATAATAATTTAATTTAAAACAAAACAAAAATAAGTTGGGGATGAAAAAACCAAATTTCAACAACTTTGAAAGACTTAACACAATATATATATATATATATATTTTATTTTTTATTTTTTATGAAAAAACGATCGATATCTAGATTAGGGATGTGAGAGTGAGTTAATCCTTACAATAGATTAGCAATTATGTGGTTTAAATTCGTTTTTAACAAAAATTGAATATAAGATTTCACTCAGTTACAACATTAATAATTCAGTGGACGGTTTTAGATTTCAATACAGCCGGTGAATTGCCTTTGTTGGTCAATACGGGTGGTTTTAGATTGGAAATTGGGATTCCAGATACCATTACTTAAAATAATCCACTCAAAAAATTTATTTTATATGTACTGTATGAGAGACATCTGTGACTGATCGTAAGCGTTATAATCCGTAGGAGTCAACCAATCGAAAACTATGCGTTGATTAAACTTGAAATAGTCTCACTTGTACATCTGTGACTGATATTAAAATAAGAGCTGCCATTTTCATCTTGTTGTCCGAACTCGGTTACTTTATATCCTTGTTGATGACAGGAACGTAGAGGAGCATAGGATCTACTAGTAACTTGACAGACACCACATGATTATTTGCACTAATTTTCGCCCTTTGCTTCCGATCTGACTTTGATTTCGATCAACTTACTCTGCAAATGACAGTAATAGATCAGGTAAAACATTGTTAGCAATAGAGAGCAATTGTTGATCCAAGTGGCCATTCATTCCAATGTGGAAATAATGTGTGTTCCCCCCTGTCTTGCTTGATCTTAGATTCCTCACATTCCTATCATCAAGTGTACGAAGTTCTCGGTATTGGTCAATAAGCGAAAGATAGGAACTCTTGTTTTACGATGGATCGGAGGTGTCTCTTACATGGTTGACGTTATTTTTCACATTTATATAATAAGACCTATCCAAGTTTAGTCGATGCATTTCCTTTGAGAGGCTGCTCCTATGTATTATTACACTTATAGGTACATAAAATTGTGCAAGGATCAGTGCCATATCATTTTATGGGGGTTTCGGATTCAGGTAAGGCCTATATGATTTATTAGATTATGTTTTGAATCTTTTTCGATTGGATTACAACAAAAAGATTTGTATGTATATATTTATAGGCTGTGGGTTCATGAATTTGAATGTCACCTTTTTCATATGTTTTTATGCGAATCGATTGGTCTGCGTGTACATATATCATCGACCTATAACTTCATATAGGCTATAAATTAGTAGTGAATGTAATCCCTCTTCATGTGAAATTGGCTAATGAGGCAGCTTTTATTTGTGAACTGTAAGCTGCCAAATGTACTATGCTTTATCCCTGGAACTGGTTTCCTTTTTCTTTTCGCTATGGAGTTTCACATCTGTCATAGCCGAAAGAATGCACTGTTGTGTTTCAGTCTTTCAGAAACTAAGGTGGCTTGAGCTTTGAATAACTGGGAAGGTCCACTTATATAATTAACTCACACTGGCCATTTTCTGGTGATGACCAAAAAGCCATTTACTAAATCTTGTTACTGTCATCTCTACTACCTTACTATGAGCATACCCATCACCCCCACTGGCGGCTTGTCATGATCAGGATTGACAATTTCTTACATGACTTATTAATTTGACATGAAAATAACAGGTTTTAGGTCAAGCGTTAACTTCTCAGGTTGTTATTGGGTCAACTGGTGAGAACCTGTTAAAGATAGACCGGTTAAGATAGCGAATTTGAAGCGACATGATTCGTTAAGATAACGAGCATGATAGAATACGACAAACACAATTTGTTTGCTAGGTCTAATCATGATCATCAGAACAACAACTTCCTACGACCATCTTATTAACAGTATATGGTGGGGTATTTGTCATTTTAATGTATTTGTACACATCAGCAAAGGTAGTTAGATTTGTTAGATAAATAGAGCTGCATAATATTATAATTGGTGATTTTTTCAGTCAATACATCAGCTTTTTTGCAAGTCTCTTTTGTCTCTCTCTCTCTCTCTCTCTCTCTCTCTCTCTCTCTCTCTTTTTCTGTCTGCGATTTCCATAGCTTCATATTTTCAAGCTTTTCTGTATGTTTCAATGGCTGAAACTGCCATAGTTATGATGGTATCAAGAGCTTAGGTTTGGTGAATCTGTGAAGAGGATCCTGGTGAGCTCATTAGGCTTTGGAATTTGTGGTTTTGCGAAGGCTGTGTGAGTTTTGCACTATGGTGTCTACTTTCATTGGAGAAGTATTGGTTTCGGTCTGTCGTTGAAGAATTAGGTTCTATTTGTTTGATTCTTGCGTTTTCTGGTGAATATTCTCTGGAATCTGTGTTCAATTTCATGTTGTAGCTATGGATCTATGATTTGTTGCTGTGATAAATGTTAGGGCAAGAAGCCTATTGTGAATTGAACCTTTCTGATTGATGAATTGATGATTGTTTCTTTAGCACGAAGCCTTGATTCTTTCTGATTGATGAATTAATGATTGTTTTGAACATGAAGCTCCTTACTGTTTGGGCACGAAGCCTATTGTGAATTGATTTTGTCTAATTGGTGAATTGCTTATTGAATTGAGCACAAAGCTCTTTACTGGTTGATACTCTGTGAATTGATTTGAGCACAAAGCTCTTCATTGTGTTTTTTCATTGAATCTTGGTGTACAATTTGGTGAATTCTTGTTCTTGTTGAAATCCTATCTTGTGGAAGATCCTTATTGTTACTTTTGCAAGAAGTTTAGCTATGAATCCACTAAAAGTGGAAAATCTACTTGATATGTTAACCATTCGGCTACAAGATCATAATTTTGTCAAGTGGTCATTTCAATTTCAATTAGTGCTTGAGGGATATGATTTATTTGATCACTTTGATGGCACATCTGTGTGTCCACCGAAGTTTGTGTTCCCTGAAGATAATGGATTAAACGAAAGGGTCTAATTACAGCAGCATACAATGAATGGATTAAACGAAAGGGTCTGATAGTGTTGAAAAACATATGTTGAGGCTTAAAGCTCTTAAAGATTAGCTTATGGCAGTGGGTGAAGTAGTGTCTAAGAATGACCTTATTGTTGCTGCTTTTGCTGATTTACCAGCTAAGTTTAATATGATTCGTACTGTGATTGTGGCTTGTGAAACTTTAATTTCTTTGAAAGAATTCCAAGCACAATTATTGGTAGCTGAGAGGACAACTGAAGATTCACAGTCTACTTTGAATTTTCCCATGTCAGCCATGTATTGTTAAGAAGAATCATCTAATTCTCATTCCTCACTAGATCAAGGAGCTTCTCAATATGTTTTTGGTGGCTATGGTTTTGTCACTAAAGCTAATAATTCTTCTCAGAGTAATGCTCATAGACCAACTGGAGGCATTATTTCTCAAGCTTTTCTGCCTCAGTTTCATCAACAAGGGAATGAGATTTTTCAGAATAATAGGGGATATCAGAATCATGGAGACAACAATGAAACATTTAACAATAGGTCCAAATACAATGGGAATAATAATGGCAGGTTCTCTGGCAATTCCAATGGTTTATCTAGAGGTTCAAACAACAATGGTTTTTCTAGTAGTTCTAAAGAAGGATCAACTTGGTAGAATTGGAATGGCAATAGTGGGTCTAAGACAACACAGATTCCTGAATGTCAAATATGTAATAAAAGAGGACACACAACTCCTAGTTGCTACTCAAGGTATGATGCAAGCTCAAGCTCAGCCCCTCCAGTTCTGGAATGTCAAATCTTTGGGAAGAAAGGTCATTCTGCTCTCAATTGTTATCATCGAGGAAATTATGCATATCAAGGTGCTCAACCTTCTTCTTCTTTGACTGCTCTCACTGTACAAGCTCAGCAAAACTTTGCTTCTTCTTCACAACAAAATTAGGTGCACAATAGGGGATACACACCATATGATAGCTGATCTGGATCATTTAACACTTCTCACTCCTTTTGAAGGCAATGAAAGGATCACAGTGGGCAATAGAGAAGGTCTATTCGTGGCCAATACTGGTTTGGGTTCTCTTTTAACTTCTTCCAAGCCCTTAACTCTTCAAATGGTTTTACATGTTCCTTAATTAGCAGCTAGTTTATTATTTGTGTATATACTGTGCAAAGATAATCATTGCTATGTTATACATGATGAACTTGGTTTCTAGGTGCAGGACAAAGGAACAAAGAAAATCCTACTGAAAGGAATGAGTAGTAGTAGTGGCTTGTATTACATTCCTCAACAGCAGATTTTCAACTATTCTCATCTGGTAAATAATACACCTCAGACTCTTTTGGGACAACTTGTGAAGACTTTAATCTAGCATCAAAGACTTAGGCATCCTACCAATGAAGTTCAGTTGAAAATGTTAAAGGAGTCTCAGATACCTTTTATCTTTAGATAAAAGTCCACAGTTATGTTCAGCTTGTATTAAGGGTAAGATGACTAGACAACCATTTCCTTATAAATGTAATAAGTCTAGTGTTCCTTTTGAGAAAATGCATACTGATGTATGGGGACCCTCATCCATTGTCTCTTGAATGTTATAGATATTATATAATCTTTGTAGGTGAATGCACAAGGTTCACTTGGATCTTTCCTCTTGTTAATAAATCTGATGTCTATACTGTGTTTGTTAAGTTTCATGCATTTGTTATGAATCATTTCAAATGTAATATTAAGACACTACAATCTGATGGAGGAGGAGGGCATATGAGTAAGTTGTTTAAACAATTTCTGGATACAAATGGGATTTTACATCTTGCCTCTTGCCTTTATACCCCTCAATAGAATGGGTTGGCAGAAAGGAAAAATAGGCATATTATTGAGACTACTATGATATTATTGAGTGCTACAAGGTTACCTCAAAAGTTTTGGTTCCATGCTTATAGTCATGCAATGTTTTTAATTAATAAAATGCCTTGCCAAACTTAGATATGATGTCTCCTTATCTTAAGTTGTTTGGACAGTCCCCATCTCTGATTTCCTTGACGATTTTTGGTATTGCAATCCATCCCTACTTAAGACTTTATAATGCCAATAAGTTAGAAGCTCGTAGTGATGAATGTGTGTTTCTGGGTTATTCTGTTAGATGTAAAGGAGTGTTGTGTTATAATAGGAATACACCTTACTGTTATCAAGGCATGTAATCCATGATGAAAGTGTGGTTCCTTTTAAGAAGTCTTCATCTTCTTCTGTCAATGTTCCTTTGCCTGGTACAATACCGTAGAGAAAGTTACCAAGGATGGTATCGATTGTGTTGCCTAGTTCATCTGAACAAACAAGAGAGGTAAGTGGTGAAAGTGCTCATCTTTAAGAGAAAGTTACCAAGGATGGTATCGATTCTGTTTTAGTTAAGCCTTCAAGTTCATCTTGAAGTCAAGGCCAGGAGTCTTCACTAGATATACAAGCTACTCCTCTAAATTAATCTCCTTCTTCCTCTCAAGTGTTGCATGTCCATACCCTTAACCAAAATTAGGTATCTTCACAATCTGTCAATGACACTATTCCTTCTCAGCATGTATCTTCTTTATCACTTATGTGTGATGTTCTTGATAATATCTCTCCATCTCCTGTTATACATACTTTTTTTTAGCATAATATGGTTACACGATTAAAAAGTGGAGTTCTGCAAAGGAAAGACTATTCAAATTATTAAGCTTCTGCAACAAATAATCTAGCCTTTACTTCTTTGCATCATGATGATGTGATATTTTGTGGTTTCAGTGCTATTCTCAATATTCATGATTCATCAGAACATTCTCATTATAAGCAAGCTTTTTTTTTTGAGGATTGGAGAAATGTTATGAAGGAAGATTTTGAGGCTTTACAGAAACAAGGTACTTGGGAGTTAGTACCACCTCAAATTAATAGGAATGTGATAGGAAACAAATGGGTGTATAAGATCAAGAAGGATCAAGATGGCAAAGTGTCAAGATATAAAGCACGTTTAGTTGCACAAGGATATAGTTAAGAACATGGGTTACACTATGAAGAGACCTTTATTCTAGTGGTAAGACATACAACAATGAGGCTGGTTTTGTCCCTTACTGCTATGAACAGATGGAAATTGAGGCAATTAGATGTGAAGAATGCTTTTCTTCATGGAGAGTTACAAGAAGAAGTCTTTATGAAACAACCTTAGGGTTTTCAAGATTATAGGAATCCTAATCATGTGTGCAAGCTTTTCAAGTCATTATATGGCCTAAAATAGGCTCCAAGGGCTTGGAAAACCAAGTTTACAAGTTATTTGCCTTCTTTAAACTTTCAGTCATCTCATTCAGATACTAGTTTGTTTGTGAAAGTGGTTGGGACAGTTGTGGTATTCTTGTTACTATATGTGGATGATATTATCATCACAGGTTCTTCATCTCAACTTATCCAACAAGTAATTAATAATTTGAGTAGTGTTTTTGATATGAAGGACAAGGGCAAGCTTACCTATTTTTTGGGACTTCAGATCACTTACAGAGAAAATGGAGATATTTTCATTAATCAGTCAAAGAATGTGACTGATCTACTCAATAAGGTAGGAATGATGATTTGCAAACCTTGTTCAACTCCAAGTAAACCTCATACTTAATTGCTCAAAGATGAAGGGGAACCAATATTTGATCCAACAATTTACAGAAGTTTAGTTGGTGCATTGCAATATATAACCTTTATAGGCCTGATATTGCATATGTTGTTAACTATGCTTGCCAATTTATGACAACACCAACTGAAACTCATTTCTATTTGATTAATAGAATCCTCAGATATTTGAAAGGTACTTTGCAGTGTGGTTTAACTTACTCTGCTCAAGGAGACATGGATTTACT
Organism: Pyrus communis; assembly: GCF_041283825.1. Lineage (NCBI taxonomy): Eukaryota > Viridiplantae > Streptophyta > Magnoliopsida > Rosales > Rosaceae > Pyrus > Pyrus communis. Next base: position 6,495,584 of record NC_142574.1, on the reverse strand, counting down.
TGCTTATAGTGATGCTGATTGGGCAGCGGATATAAATACAATGAGGTCTACCACTGGTTATATTGTTTTTCTTGGCTTAAATCTTGTGTCTTAGCAGTCTAAGAAATAAAGCAGTGTTTCTCAAAGTTCCACTAAGGTTAAATATAAAGCCTTAGCTAATGCAGTAGCGAGTGTGGCTTGGATACAATTAGTTCTTAAAGATCTTCATGTTTTTTGTTCCTTCAATACCTCTGTTACATTACGATAATCTTTCTACCTTGTCATTGTGTTCTAATATAGTATGTCATGCTAGAATTAAACAATTAGATACCGATTTTCATTTTTTTCTTGAAAGGGTACAAAAAGGTTTGTAGGTGCAGTATATTCCCACTGAGGCTCAGATTGCATATGTGTTAACAAAAGGGTTACAAAATCCTTTGTTTGTTCATCATTGTTCCAATCTCAGACTGGGATATCCCACCTGAGATTGAGGGGGAGTATTAACAATATATGGTGGGGTATTTGTGTCATTTTAATGTATTTGCACACATCAGCAAAGTTAGTTAGATTTGTTGGATTTCTTAGTCATTAAGTTTGACAGCCACTATAAATAGAGCTGGATAATATTGTAATTGGTGATTTTTCAGTCAATACATCAGCTTCTTTTGCAAGTCTCTTTTCTCTATCTCTCTTTCTTTTTGTCTGCGATTTCCATAGCTTCATATTTTCAAGTTTTTCTGTATGTTTCAATGGCTGAAACTGCCATAGTTATGACATCTTACCGCCACCAATCCTATTACGACTACCACGAGGATCCATAGAAGTGTATTGAAATTCATAATAAAAATCTCATATATTTGATTAAAATGATGTTTAAATAAAATCCATAAAGGCTATGAATGTTATGACCCGATTCGGTGATCACCTTGTTACATGGGAGAGGACAAAATAACTTTTAAGGATTATCTTAATATGCTTTTGTCTTGTATTGCTGATATGGCACTCACATATGTGGTAAGCTAGCAAATTGTTATAACCTCTCGATAGTGGAGGCAATGGGTATGAATGAAAAAATATTGAATTCTCCCTTCTCTTTCTCTCTTTCTCTCTTTCTCTTTCTCTCTCTGTAACTTCTATTGCTCAGGTCAAGGTCGAACCGTGAATTGGGGTACTAACATTGGTATCATCCAATTTCTCCTAGTTCCTTTCCTATGTGTATGACTCGTGGATCCATTGCTACTTGCGCGACACCTATGAAAGCACATGTTTCAGCTTTGGAGGCCTTACTCACCGCTATCCACTCCACCATCGTTGAGGCAGTGAACTCTTCTGTTCAGACTGTCGTCTTCTATATCCTAGAGTTTAAATTGCCTGTCCATCTGGATAATCGCCTTCCGATTTATTTCGAGCAGTTTCGCGGTGAACTCTCGTTTCGTCGGGAAGGTGAGAGCTCTTCAGCTCCAATTCAACCTGATCCCATCCTACTGCATGAGCTCGACCTTATTCAACTCCCATGCAGCCTAAATTGGACTGGTGAAGGTCACACTCTGCATCAATTTTGGACTACTCGAGTGGACTTCCCTTAATTTGTGGACGGTGATGATCCATTGGCTTAGATCTATAAGGCGGACCGATTTTTCCAGTTTTATAACACTTTCGAGACTCAACGAGTCCTCACAACCTCCTTCCATCTTAATGGTGAGGCTTTGCAAGATCAAATAGATGGATTATATCAACACCACTCCACACTGGGAGGACTTTACCAGAGTTTTTTTTGTAGAGAATTTGGTCCATTAGAGTTCGAGGACAGTGTTGAATCACTGTTTAAACTTCGCCAAACAAGTACCCTTAGTAGATAAATTGCTAAGTTTAGGTGTTTGGCTAATAAAACTATTGATATAGGTCTGATATTACTTAAGAGTTGTTTCTTGGGTGGTCTTAAGCATGAGTTAAAATTTGATGTGAAATTGCTTAAACAAGCAACTGTGCATGATGATATAGCCATTGCTGTGCAATTGGGCACTAAGATTACTGGGTTGAAATCCAATCCTATTAGACCAGCTGTGAACACTAAACCTCCTACTATTGGGGTTAACCCTCATACTGTGCCTAGGGCAGGTACCTTGCCTATTAAGAAGCTGAGTCCAGCCGTGATCTAACAGAAAAGGGAGTAGGAGAATGTTGATTTTGTTCAGATAAATGGGTCAAGGGTCATAAATGTGGTCTCAAGTAATTACTTATGATTAAGGATTTAGATCCAAGGTTACTAGAATAATGTGTTGAGGACATTACACCTGAGTTACAATCTATGGAATTAAGTGAGTGAGCATTTGATGGGACTAATGCCAGGCATACTATTCACATTATGAATGTCAATGGTACAATAAATAGCCAGGCTGTTTTCAAATATTGCTCGATTTTGGAAGCTTTCATAACTTCATAGATTCTAAACTCTTGAAATAATGAGGGCAACAGGCTTATGCTACCCAATCCTTCCAGGTTATGATAGCTGATAGAGGTAGAGTGACAAGTTCAGTGTACTGCAGATCTTCCTCACTTTCTTTGGGGGCTTATGATTGCAAGGTGGACCTTTACTCTCTTCCACTAGGTGGCTGTGATGTTGTTTTAGGGGTTAACTGGCTTTCTACAGTTTGTCTTGTCTTGTGGGATTTCCATCATGGAGTTTACTAAAAATCACCAGAAGTATAAACCATCTCATAGCCATTCTACAGAACCACTTATACAACAAGTTTCACTTCATCATCTTGATAAAGAACTACACAACTCACGTTTGGGTTAATTCTTATACTTTATAGAAGATCAACCAGCACACTCTAATGTATTCACCCCAGTTCAATTAAAAGATCTACAACATCTCACTAATGCATCTAATGACCTGTTTATACAACCTACTCAACTCCCTCATTCAAGTACCTGGAGCTAAACCTTATATTCGACCCTATCACCATTGTCCCTTGCAGAAAACTAAAATAGAGAAGGTTATTCAAGAGTTGCTTTCTATAGGATTCATTAGACCTAGTCACAACCTCTTTTCCTTTCTTGTGCTTCTAGTTAAGAAGAAGGAAGGTACCTGGAGGATGTGCATTGACTATAGAGAGCACAATGCATTGACAATCAAGGATAAATACCTTATTCTTTTGATTGATGACTTACTAGATGAGTTACATGGTGCTACTTACATTTCAAAACTGGATCTAAGGTTTGGATATCACCAGATTTTAATGCACCCTGAGGACATAGTTAAGACAGTCTTCAGAACTCATGAGGGTCACTATGAGTTCTTAGTGCTGCCTTTTGGCCTCACTAATGCCCCAACAACTTTTCAAAGCTTAATGAACGATATGTTCAAACTTCATCTCAGGAAATTTGTGCTTATATTCTTTGATGATGTGTTAATCTCTAGCAAAACTTAGCAGGACCACTTAGTGCACCGCAATATTGTTTTTGAAATTTTGCACCACAATCAACCTTATCTTAAGAAATCCAAATGCTCTTTAGGGAAAATGAGGGTCAAATATCTAGGGAACTTAGTCTCTAGTGAAGGGGTAGAGGCTGATCCAGTTAAGTTACAAGTTATAAGGGAGTGGCCTATACCAAAAACAGACAAACAATTGAGGGGTTTCTTAGGATTGATTGGATATTATAGGAAGTTCAATCCTTGATATAGTGGGATATGCCAACCATTGTATCATCTTACTAAAAATGATGGTTTTCTCTAGAACAAGGAAGCTATTGCAACTTTTGAACAACTTAAAGCTACCATGGCCTCACCACAGGTGTTAGCCTTACCAGATTTCACTAAAACCTTTGAAATTAAGTGTGATGCTTCAGGTTGTGGAATTGGTGTAGTGTTACGACAAGGCAAACGACTTATAGCATTCACTAGCCAAGTGTTAGGCCCAAGAAACCAAGCTTTGTCGGCATATGAGAGTGAATTAATTGCAATATTCTATGCAGTAAAAAAGTGGTAGAATTATCTGCAAATAAGGCATTTTGTCAAGATTGACCATCACAGTCTCAAATATTTTTGAATCAAAGAGCTACCACCCCTTTCTAATAGAAGTGGGTCTCTAAACTATTGGTGTTTGATTATAAGATTCACTACAAAGCTGGACAGGACAATGTTGTGGCGGATGCTTTATCTAGAGTGCATGGGGCAAATATCAATGATGACTTGGGTGCTCTCTCTTTCTCTATTGGAATGTTCTTCCATCTCATATCCCTATGAAGGTTGGTTGGATGAACTTAGGAAATACGACGAACATGATGCATGGGTAGTGGAGAGAACTGAAGACGTGTTAGACTAATTGCATTCTTAGACTGGCAGTTCATCACTTGCTAGGTTCTTCTTCACTAATTGATTCTTGTGCTATAAGGGTTGAATTATTTTAAGCCCTACTTCTGAGTGGAAGAATAAGCTCATGGAGGAATTCTATTCAACTCCTGCTAGTGGTCATCAAAGGGTTACCAAGAGCTATCACAGATTAAAGAAACAATTCTATTGGCAAGGCATGAAGAGAGATGTCAAACACTTCATTTCTAACTATAGAATTTGTCAACAATACAAGTATGAAACAACTTCTCCTGCAGGGTTATTGCAGCCATTACCTATTCCTACTAAAATATGGACTGATATTAGTTCTTTGGAAGGGCAAATCAGTGATTATGGTGATCATTGGTAGGTTCTCCAAATATTCTCACTTTGTGGCACTCTCATATCCCTACTCTGCTACTAGTGTTGCTCAATTGTTTATGGATAACATCTTTAAACTCCATGGCATGCCTTAGTCTATAGTGAGTGACAGGGACCTTATTTTCATAAGTACCTTTTGGAGGGAATTTTTCAAATTACAGAATTCTAAGCTGTGTATGAGCTCATAGTATCACCCACAAAGTGATGGGCAAATTGAGGTGTTAAATAAATGTTTGGAAACATACCTTCGATGCTTTGTGAGAGGCCAACCTAGGACTTGGGTTAAATGGCTTGCTTGGGAAGAATGGTATTTCAACACCTCCTACCACACAACCAAAAAAATGACCCATTTTGAATTGGTTTATGGATATCCTCCTCCCCATCTAGCATCATATAAGATAGAAACTACAAAAGTGGATTCAATTGAGCAGAGTTTGATTAAAAGGGATAAGGTGCTATCTGTGCTAAGGGCCAATCTTGAATTGGCTCAGAATCGAATGAAGGTACAAGCAGTAAGAAGTGCAGTGAAAGACAGTTTGGAGTTGGTGATCTTGTCTACCTAAGCTAGTTCTCTATCAGCTACAATCCTTGGCACCCTACAATTATCATAAGTTGTAGCCTAGGTACTTTGGACTATATGCAGTGCTGGAGAAAATTAAGGCAATGGCTTACAAGCTTGACTTATCTACAGGAAGCAAAATTCACTCAGTGTTTCATGTGAGTTGCCTCAAGAAGCAACTAGGTTTTGGTGTTGAAGTGCAATCTATACTTCTCCATACATTGGAAGAAGGTCTGGCACAACATGTTCCTGAGAGCATTTTAGCTCGACGAATTTACAAGAAAGGAAATTCAGCTGGGGTTTAAGTGCTTGTGCAATGGCTTGACAAGGACGCAACTGATGCTACTTGGGAAGATTTTGATGAATTCCAATCGAGGTTTCTAGATTTTAACCTTTAAACCTTATGGACAAAGTTCTTAAAGGGAAGACATTGTTATGACCAGATTCGGTGATCACCTTGATCACATGGGAGAGGACGAAATTGCAATTGGAAAAGTAGCTTTTGAGAATAAATTGTAATTGAGTGAGACTTAGTAGTATTTTAGTAAGTTGAGGGAATATCTTAATATGCTTTTGTCTTGTATTGCTGATATGGCACTCACATGTGTGGTGAGTTAACAAGTTGTTATAACCTCTTGATAGTGGAGGCAACGGCTATGAATGAAAAAAATATTGAATTCTCCCTTCTCTCTCTCTCTATCACTCTCTCTGTGTAATTTTCATTGCTCAGACCAAGGTCGAACCCAGAATTAGGGTACTAACAATGAAAGTAAGTAAATAACTAAAATGGTGGTTGTAACTTCATCTCCACTCACATAGATAGTCACCTCCACCAAAGCCCAGACAGGTGACCATGATTCTCCTCCACCAAAAACCCTCCTGAATCTCCAAAACCATCGTCACGACCACCGTCCAGATTCCATACCTTACTCTTCATTGCAACACAAGATTTCTTCATCCAAATCAGAAAACTGAACACAAGTTTTAGATTGGAAAACGGAGTTAGTGCATATACCATAACTTAAAATAATCTGCTCAAAAAATTTATTTGTAAAATAAATAAGTGCTTGAAACGAAGGTGTATTCTTTATGGGTTTGTGGGTTTTCGTTACAACTCCTAGTTCTAGCATATTTTTAATTTCGTTAATTTGGGGTTTTTCTTCTTCATTCTTTCGCATTTGACGGGATATTTTTGAATAGTTTTTTAAATGGATATATGATTTGAAAAACCCAAAAACGCAGACAACTGAGATGCAGATATCTAACCTTAAATCCTGCATCTTTGGCATCTCCCTTAAGTACATTTTGTTCTTCTAGATTTTGCTTCAATTTTGGCATATGTAGGTTTCTCTCACTCTTGGTCTGGTGAGATGAATGACAGCCCAGTCCTCATAAACTCATAGGCATAGCTATTGCTGGAAAAATATGTGTTAGGTCATCTCAAGCCTAAAGGTCTAAAAGCCAAAAAATAACTTAATTTGTCTAAAAATTCATTTCCAATTAATGACTGGGCTATTATTCAATAGAGCCTACCAGGCTAGCCAAATGCAGCCTCCTCTCTTAGCCCTGTTTTTGGGTCAAGCTCCTCAATTACAATGATTGATTCAAATTCAACGGCTATATTTGAAAACATTCAAAAATAGTTTAACTAAAATAACCAATAAATTTAAAGTATAAACTTAAAACTAATAATTATTGAGCCACTTAGTACTACGGTCTAGTAGTATTCATCTTCACTTGTAAGTGAGAGGTCTTAGGTTTAATTCTCGCACAAGGAGAGTTTGAACCACATTATTGCTAGCCTATTTTAAGGTTAAGCCCATCCCTTCCCTTAGTGTAGATAATATCACTTGTTCAAATTAATAATAATAATAATAATAATAATTACTGATGAGGCTATATTTAGTTCCTTGGGTTGGAGATGATATATGAGTATGGCCTAACATTGTTTATTTAAAAATAATTTTTTGCAGGGCTATAATTCTGGACGGGGTTATATTTAACCCTTTCAATTGGAGATGGCCTAATAACCTTAGGAATCAACCAACCAACCAAGTGTTATAATTCGAAGAAGGTGACCAACCAACGAACCAATCGAGAACTCATCCACTGTTGGCGTGAGTCAACAATAATACAATAGGAATGTAACTGGGTTTCCTAGTTTGGGTATAACTCTCTTTTTATGTCTTTAATATTCCTTGTAGTACAAGGATTGAGTATGTATATATATGTGTTGCCTCTTATGAGAGAAATATAAAAAAATATATTGAAACCCTAAAATTAATTTTATCTTGGTATTAGAGCAGGCTTCGGCCTGTCTCTTTCTTTAGATCTTATCCCCGTTCACTACCATTTTCAGTGCTTCTCTTTGTTGGTTGTGTAACAGCCATGGAAACCAAGCTCAGATCTCGAAACAAGAGACCACCAGACCCGTTACAACCCAAACCCCCAAAATATATATACCTAAACTACCAAACCGTGTGTCTCGAAGCAAGAAACACCACTTATTGGAAAAACCAAAACTTGAAATCTAAAGCAAAGATTGGTTTCATGGCTAACAACCAAACATTGGTTCCAATCTCTAGTGAAAAGGAGTACGGGCTGGCTGATTATGAAGCCCACAAGATAAATAGACAACAAGGTCCATCTGGAATCCACAGCCCAATTGGGTAGCAAGCAATTGAAGATGTTGGCGGCAACTTGGGCATGGGCTCGCCTAGCCTACCACCGAAAACTTATCAAGACTGGAACCCAGACCCGCACAATCCGAGCCCACAACTGTCTCTATTGAATATGATTGCTTCTCAAGGGTAATCCGATGATCCAGGTAAATCTGGCATAGCTTTGATTGCATCTGTTGATCTTGATACGGGTTGGATTATTGACTCCGGAGCCACTGAGCATATGACTTATGATCGTACTTTATTTAACTCTACAACACCACCATCTCAGGATAGTATTGTCATTGCTAATGGAGGTGTTACCCTAGTTACAAGGGCGGGTTCGATTACACTCACTCTTACTCTCTCCTTGCACAATTGCTTACTTGTTCCACACTCTCTAGCCATTTGTTATTTGTGGGACAGGTCACCAAGTAGTTATATTGTGTTGTGCACATGTTTCCGTCTTTCTGTTACTTCAAGATATTGGAACTCAAGCGATCATTGGGCATGGTACTAAGAGGAGAGGGTTGTACTATGTTGATGATGTTACACAAGGTCGTGTTCATCAAGTTCAAGGTCATGATAGTGGAAAGTTGAAGATTATTCAGTTATGGCATCGTCGTCTTGGTCATGCTTTCTTCAGTTATTTACGAAAATTACTTCTGTCATTATTTGGTAATATTCCAGATTCTTTGTTAAAGTGTAATGTTTGCACATTAGCCAAAAGTCATCGAGCTCCTTATCCCCCGAGTTTGCATAAAAGAATAATTCTCTTTGAGTTAATTCATTTTGATGTGTGGGGGCCATCTCCGATTACTACTCAACATGGTGTGTGTTGGTTTGTAATATTTGTTGATGATTGCACTTGGATGACTTGGTTGTACCTCATGAAGAACAAAAGTGATGTAGGTGACATCTTCAAAGCATTTTATCACATGGTCTATACTCAGTATTCACTCCTTGTTAAAGTGCTTCGGTCAAACAATGATGGTGAGTATCTTAATCAGGATCTCTCTCAGTTTTTTTTTACGGAAAATGGCATTCTTCATGAAACTACGTGTCCTCAAACCCACAACAAAATGGAGTTTCCGAACGAAAAAATCGACACATCCTTGAGATTACCCGTGCCCTTCTTATCGGTAGTTGTGCACTCAAGACATATTGGGCCGATGCAGTGACTTATGTCGTCTATCTCATGAACCGTATGCCATTGCGTGTTCTCTCTTTTAGAACTCCTTTAGCGGTACTCACTAACCATGTCTTGCTTCTTTCCACCTTTCACCTCGAACCGCGAATTTTTTGGTGTGTGGCTTATGTACATCTTCACAAAAATCAACGAAGCATGTTTGATCCATGCGCGGTATGATGTGTTTTCATTGGTTTTAGTCCTTAACAAAAAGGGTATAGATGTTATCATCCTTCTAGTAAACATGTCTATGTTACAATGGGCGTGACTTTTTCCAAAGACGAACATTTTTTTTCCCCAGACATAACCTTCAGGGGGAGATGACTGATGTGAAGATTATGCGTGGGTGGATGTTAGTACTCCTACTGTTCTTGACAACCCACAAAGTCCCAAATGGGCGTGATGATTATCTTAGGGCTACAAATTGCAGTAGCCCACATGATGGTGATAATGACAGCAGCCCAAATGGGCATGGTAGCACCGTGCCATGCACCGAGTCGTGCACCGAGACAGCAAGTGGGTCTATGTGGCAAAAGGAACCTAGCCCATGTGATTTAGTTCAAAGTCTACAACAGCCCCCGCAACCTCCTCTAGTACAAACCCATAATCCGATGGATATCCTATCCGAGGTAAGTACTCATTTAGAGTCTGTTAAACCACTTTATGTATTGTCTCCTAGACAGAATCGAGGAAAACCACCAGACATGTACTCTCCAGAAGGGAAGGTACGGTATTCAATTGCTAATTATGTCTCCACTTATCAACTTTCGCAGAAATATTGTGCATTAGTTCAACAAATGGAAACTATTAAAATTCCTACTAGAGTAAAAGAAGCCTTGAGAGATCCAAAATGGACAAAGGCAATACAAATTGAGATGGAGTCGTTATAGAAGAGACATGGAGTGTGGTTACACTTCCTAGGGGCAAGAAATCAGTAGGGTGCAAATGGGTGTTTACCATTAAGCATAAGGTGGATGGAACGATTGACAGATACAAGGCGAGATTAGTGGCCAAAGGTTATACATAGACCTTTGGCGTCGATTATCAGGAAACCTTTGCTCCAGTTGCGAAGATGAATACTATTAGAGTTATGTTATCTCTTGCCGCTAACCATGACTGGCCTTTCAGACAATTTGATGGTAAAAATACTTTTCTACATGGTGATTTAGAGGAAGAGGTGTACATGGATATTCTACCAGGTTATGGTGTTGCAAACTCCAGTGGGAAAGTGTGTAAACTTCAGACGGCATTGTTTGACCTTAAACAGTCACCCAGAGCGTGGTTTGGATTGTTCACCCAGGCAATGAAGAAGTATGAGTATCGACAGGGAAACGCAGACCATACGTTGTTCATCAAACACAAAGATGGCAAGGTAACTCTGCTTATCATATATGTAGATGATATGATTGTCACAGGTGATGATACAATGGAAATTGAAAATCTGCAAGGGCATTTGTCTTCTGAGTTTGAGATGAAAGATCTTGGAGGACTTAAATATTTCTTGGGAATTGAAGTGGCTAGGTCCTAGGAATGAATATACTTATCTCAGAGAAAGTATGTATTGAACCTTTTGTCTGAAACTGGTATGTTAGGGTGTAAACTAGTAGATACACCTATTGTGCAGAATCATCATCTAGCGATTTATCAGGATCAAGTCCCAGTGAATAAAGAAAGGTATCAAAGATTGGTAGGGCGGTTGATTTATTTGTTGCTTACAAGGCCAGATATTGCTTACGCAGTAAGTGTGGTGAGTCAATTTATGCATGCTCCTAGTGAGGATCATATGGCAGCAGTAATGAGGATTCTAAGTTACTTAAAAGGAGCTCTAGGAAAAGAGTTGATGTATAGAAATCATGGGCATATGGAGGTGAAAGGGTATACCGATGCAGATTGGGCTGGATATATCACTGATCAGTGGTCTACATCGGGATACTTCACATTTGTAGCTAGTAATCTTGTGACATGGAGAAGTAAAAAGCAAAATGTGGTGGCAAGGTCTTCGGCCGAGGCTGAGTACAAAGGAATGACACATGGTATTTGTGAGCTTCTATGGCTTCAGATTCTACTCACTGAGATAAGGTTTAAACCAAAAGGTTCTATACTGTTGTATTGTGATAATCAAGCAGCTTGGGAGATAACTAACAATCCGGTGCAGCATGATAGGACAAAACATGTTGAGGTGGATAGACATTTTATCAAAGAAAGATGTTAAGTTGGTTGACATTCCGTTCATGAAGATAGAAGAACAATTAGCAGATATTCTAATTCATGCAGTTTCTGCAAGAAGGTTTCAAGACTCACTCGACAAGTTGGGCCTAGGTAATATCTATGCACCAACTTGAGGGGGAGTGTTGGCGTGAGTCAACAATAATGCAATAGGAATGTAATTGTGTTTCCTAGTTTGAGTATAACTCTCATTTTATGTCTTTAATATTCCTTATAGTACAATTATTGAGTACGTGTATATAAGTGTTGCCTCCTATGAGAGAAATATAGAAAAATATATTGAAACCCTGAAGTTAATTTTATCTTCCACAGGATGGACACTAAAACAAACTATATACACTAAAAATATATTGAAACCCTGTAGTATTAAGTTGCTATTATTATTAATACGTTAAATCTTAAGCCTATCCCAAATGTTTACCCAAAACTCCAAAGTAAATTCTCGAAAACATTATGTAAATTTTTAAGGCAAAATTCTGATTGGAAAGACTTTTAGATGAGTTTTTCTTTCTTTGGTAAGGGGAGAAATCATTTTCCTCGACCACATTTTATTCAAAAGATCCAACAACCCAAGGCAAAATAGTTCAATCAAGAAAAATAAAGGGAGAGAGGCAATAATTTGATATCCAACTCCTCATTTACAAAATTTTAATTTAAATATTTAAAGTAACCAAAATTTGTCAAATTATTATTTAAAGGGAAATGAGAGAATTCAAAACTAATATAGTAATTTAGAAGAGAGAGTTTTAAATCCGAGACACATGGGTAGAAACTTAACAACTTATTCATTGGAGATGAATTGCGTAGTTTGTTTATTTGGTGCAATATGTTTGAGATCAATTGATTAATATAATTCCGAGGTTTTTACGTGTTTCGTGTTTGCCCATGAGTAGTTGTTTGGTGATGATATCTGCAATCAGCTGGGCTATTCGTTTTACAGTATGGAATTAAGGCATGTTTTTATAGATCGTCTTTGCTCATGAAACATGTGGCCTTGGTAGGCAATAACAATAGGGTCATCCCTTTCCCTTTCGGGTAATATCATGTTACTTGTTTGGCAATTATTTGAACGCGTTTAGCCAATCAGCTAAACTACATGAATCTGGTTTATGAATGCCTGAATCTCATCAAGTGCAGAATAAAAGTAGGGTAAAAAAAATGTTCCAAATGTTGTGGATCCTCTCCCACACACGTGGATGTGGTTTCCAGTTACCAAGGTGTTTCAATATAATACTACAATGTTATATATAAGTTTTTCTTTAAATAATATTGTATTGTTAAACAAAAATATCATATAACAGTGAATCCGTTACGTACAAGCTGTTCTCATTTTTATTGCATTGAAGTTTTTGTGCATGATGAGTGTGTCAAAACAGGGATCATAAAAAATTATTTATAATTTGGTTCTAGTTTAGTACAAGCGTCGGTTTTTGTATCAATATTAAATCATCATGAGCTCGATTCCATAAACAATAACAATGAATTAGGGACGTTTTACCTAAAGTGAATTGAAATTTAGTGAGCGACACGGCCGGAGTCACCTTGAACCAAGAATTTAAATGTTTATTAACTACAATACTTACAGGTATTAATTACAATCATCATGTAATAACTAGATACAGAGCTGGCTTTTGGGGAGTGCAACCGATTCTATTGCAGAGGGCTCCAAAATTTTGGGGGCCTCCAAAAATATTTTTTTATTGAATATAATAATATATAAAAATATTAATCAAATCAAAAAATATATATATAAAAATCAAATGGGCCCCAAAAGCCATCGACTACTACCAAAAATTTGTAAGCAAATTATATAAAATAATAATTAACAAAGGGCAAAGCTAATCTAGCAAAAAAGAAAAGGGCAAAGCTAATCAATTAAAAGTGGAGAACTCCAATGACCGAGGCAAACAATTCAAAGACTCAAGCTTCTTCTCTCACACCAAAGTCTAATTGTTGCTTCCCATTTTTTTTTTTTCCTTCTTTCACACCAAACTACCAGAGTACCGGAAGTCAGAATTTCAGATGTTGTCGCCAGTGTCCCAGTCTACTTCCCATTCTCTCTTCGTCCCATTGTTATATTTCCCACAAATTATTAAACCCTAATTTATAAATTTATGAAATTGAAGAGACACTTCTGAATCATGAAGACAATTCAACTGATCAAAGTGATATAGACTTCGATCAAAGTAATATATTTACTAATTTAAGTATATTGACTTGAAATTTGAAGATTTGGGTATTTCTCATCTATAATGATTTTTTGTTTCTTTTGTACTTTTCAGGGCAAGATCAAGAGAAGAGCAGTCACAAAAAATCGCTAGACACACACACATTACGGACTATCAGGTTTCATTATTCATACTTACTATAATTTTATTTGTGATCTTAGTTGAGATATAAAAGATATCTTATAAGAAGGGCTCATTTTATGAGTTTCGCACAAGACCCTCGAAATCTTAGAGAGAGCCCTGATTAGATATACCTCATATGTAGCTATCAAGATGGTGATCAAGCACATATATCTACGCTAGTAAAATCCGGAAAAAAAAAAAAAAACCCGATGTAAAATCCAAAGATTTGTGCGGAACTTTTTCAACGTGGAATTACAGGTACCTACATGCATAATTTGTGTCAACAACTCGGACAATCTCTACCCATGTTGCCATCACCACCGCCCACAGTACGAAGGGTAATTAGAAATTTCACATTTATATTATCCTCATATTGTTGAATAAGTTACGTGAATCTCAAGTCAGATGACATCGATATCCTAGTTTTAAACCTCCACGTATCAAAGTAAAGGGCAATTAATCATTTGACTAAAGAAAGAATAAATTATTATTTAGGGAAATGCTAGCATCCTAAGAGCATCCTTAAAAAGTCCCTACCACTGTATAAACCCTATAAGGGTTGGTTTAGTATTGCTGTACTTTGAAAAAAAAATTGTTTTTGCTATGCTTTGAGAATAAGCAGCTGTGAAATAAAGCAGCAGAGTGTTTGGTAAATTTTTTTGTAAAAGTGCTTTTGAAAAAAACAAAAATAGTATTATAGTGTTTGGTAAAATTTTAAGTAAAATAAATGTGAAAAAAAAGCCGATTTTTCAAAGTTGGGTTTTGCAGCTTCTTGTTTTTAGCTTTTTTTCACCCAAAACTATGAAAAAAAGCTGAAGCTGAATGTTTACCAAACACAAAAACAGCTCGTAACTTTTTTTAATATCAACTTTTTTCAGAATTACCTCAGTACTAAACCAGACCTAAACCTCTCCAATGTACCAAAAACTTGACTTTAAAGTATAAAGACTCGCAGAATACTTAGACATATACTCAGACATAGGGACAGGCCTATGGTAGAGCCCAAAGCGTTTTGAGGGCCCACCCACATGAAAGCTTATGTGCAGCTATTGAGTTACTTCCTCCACACGCGTGGGTGCCCCATTACTCGCCAAACCGCTGCAGACGTGGCTCTAGGCGTAGGTCCTGCAGCGCAAATGCTGCTTTTTGTTTTTTTTTTTTTTTTTTGTTTTTGTTTTTAACTGTTGCAAAATCAAAGGTCTATGTTCATTCAGCAATTATTTATTTATTTTTAATAGTGTAGATCATCGGTTTCAATTGAAATTACTCAATCGAGATGTTGCTTCATGTCGTGCTTATGTTGCAGTTTAAGAAAATCTGACTATTATGAATGCATAATATGCAATGTGACATGACGTTGATTCTAGATAAATACAACAAATTTATAGCTGTAAAAGAAAAAGTAAGAACATGGTGAAAATTTAAAATTACGATGGTCAATAATATTCTGAAGATGTAGCAAATTTAGTGAGTAGAATGCGATTACAAAATGAAAACCCAACAATGGTGTGAATATCATATTTGTGAATTGACGAGATGTTAATTACTATATCAATTTATTTTGAACTAACTTCATTTGTTTTTTAGTTTTGTAATCAAGCATATAGATGAACCATGCAAAACCAATGTACCGTGAAGGAGTTCCATCATTTCTCCTTGGAGCATTGTTGGTAAATTATACAATATTCCGCTATATAGTACAACTTTGTTAGAAAATGTTGGAATCGAAAGAAATATGACATGACTATTGTTGTATTCTTTATGAATAAAAATATTTAGTGTTTTTTTTATTTTTAACAAACGATATTATCAGGGAGGGAAGTGGGCTTAGTCTCACAATGGACTAGCAATAATATGATTCAAATTCACTTTTGGTGAGAATCGAGCCTAAGACCTCACTTACAATCTTGTGAAGAGAAATACCACAACACCATAGTATTAAATGGCAAAAATATTTAGTATTGGAATTTAAATTTTTTCTGGTAGAAATGTTCACAAAAAAAATTATGATAACATTAAATTAAATTAACAAAAAAAAAATAAAATAAAATAAACACAAAGGAAGGTTTACAATAAATTATCGCATAACCCTATAACAGCAAACCTCAAGTTTAGGGTATGCAACTTTTCATACCAGATTTGCAAGTATTCAATTTATTTTATATTTATTACTTTATTTAAGAACATTACAAGTGTAACTATCAATACAAGACTTGCAAGTTTTCTAGTAAAGTACTCAGAGACCAATAAGGCTAATCACTTTCTTTCAAAATCATTCATGTATTTCACTCATTTGCTCTTGGTTCTGTTTTGATTTTGCATTTTTACCCTGAAAATGGCTGATGAATTTCTGTTACTAAGGGATTCTACTTTTTATATCTTTGAACTCGATATCTTCAATTTTCTCGAGATCTATTTCCAACTTTCTCTAATTCACCGTTTTTACTCAAAAAAAACTCTTGTTAGGATTTGGCATCAAAAGTTGTTTTTAGCAGGTATTGACCTAGTTCTCCCGCTTGTATTTCTTTCCCTTTTTTCTTTTTAATAAAATCTTGGGCGGGGGGTTTTCTGGGTGCAACGGTCCTTTTTCCTTCGAAGGAGGGTTGGTGCCTCGAACACGACCGTTGACGAAGAGCTAATTTCGCCTAATTCATCTCTACAAGTTATATATATAAGACACCGATAGATCACATCTCTTACTTCTTTGGCTTTTTCGTTTAAGATAGTCGTACAGATATTTTCACTGGAACCTCTTTCTGTGAAAATTGTTTCCTTTTTCTCTAGGTGTTGTGCTAATGGTAAAATTGTTTCCTCCTTTTTCTCTCGGTGTTGTGCTAATGGTAGAGGAAGATAGCGTTAAAGTTATGTATGATTATAATACATTGAGATTTGCTCCAATAAAATATGATCATACCTACCAATTTACCCAAACGAGCGATAACCTCTTGGCAAGTCGACGTAGTAAAATATTTAATGGGGTCAAAAAACTAGGTCCATAACCACTGCAAGTGTTTCTACTTCAAACTCAAAAGCACTTTTGAAAATTTTAAACTACAATTTTTTTAAAATTGAAGCGCTATACCTCTTAGGAAGCGATTTTAACTTTTCCAAAAGCATATCCAAATGAGTCCTACTAAAATTTTATATTTGATAAAGACAATGGATTTGTATCTTGATATTTTTATATTTCAATTTTCTCCTATATCTCAATATGTATAAATGTATATAAATGTATATAGATATTTTTTTAAAATGATAGGATAATCTGAACGTTACACTATGTTTGGATGAAGAAATTTAAGATTACTAAGCAATTTCAAAATGACGGAAATTAAAATGACGAGATTTTATTTTCTAGAATTTGTAAATTTTCTTGTTTGGTTAACCTAAAAGAATAATGGAATTGAATACGGAATTTGTGATTTTTAAACTCTCAATCATAGAAATTGGGAAATGACACATATTTGCATGGAATTTGAACTTGGGAATTGGAGGTCCCAAATTTCAAGTTTTTTTTCCACGCGGAAATTCTAAATTTCTATGTTTATAAATCCAAATAAAGGAATTGGTGTATGTCAATTTATAAATTCAGACTTTTACCAAAATTCCGAGTTTATTTCCCTCATCCAAACATAGTGTAAGATTATCTGCTATAAATATATAGATAGATATATCATACATTATAGTAGTTTTCCTAAATTTGTTTTGAGAAAATATGTAGATCAACGTGCATATACTGTATGGTCTAGTCATGCAAACCTAAACTCTTATTAAACATACTAGTGATGAGTTAATAATTTATACATGACATTGAAACATCTCAATTACATGATAAACTAATGATCATGTGACAGTGCATTGGGATTAATTGGGTGTAAAATGGAATAGGGATTGATTTATTTTGCCATGTTAAATTCTTAATCTTCGTATGTATGTAAATTCTAGTTTCGAATGTTCTTGTGGCCAGCTATCATTAAGGACTTTGTTGTTAGAGACTTGGATAAATCAAAGAGGATGACCATTCAATTAGGTTCTTGAAATTAAGATTAAGAAGAGTAGATAAACTAGTGTGGATAACCAATCAAGCTAGTCATTTTGTGGGAACATAAAGTATCCCGACCAATGGGAACACGCTAGTACATAACTTATCAAATATGACTATTTTGTCATTGACGGAATATGTAAAACGTTAGTCAAATCCTAATGAGCTAACAGGCCACGTTCTCTACGAAGGCCTTAGAATCCCACAACCAAAAGATCCCCACGCCAAATTCATCGCAAGTAGTCCAAGTCAACCGTCGCGCAACCTATGCATATTACCTTGATATGTAATGAACTTTTCTATCAGTCTCTTAGTATTACAAGACTCTCGAAAGCATATTCGAGGAATTTCATAAGAACATTCCTCCATCGGTATGCAGACTAGCTTGACATATTCAATGGACATGGACGTTAAAGTTAACTCAAAAGAAAAAGGAAATCTAATTATTAGAAAGGAAAATGCTAGCATTCTAAATGCATTATAAGATGATTGCATTTCATATAAATGAATGCATTTGGTTTACGATAAAAAATAAATAAATAAAAAAAAAAAAAAAAGGCAATTTTCAACAATATGCCAGCAGAACTAATCATGGAAGTTGAGAGGGTTTTTTTTTTAATGACATGGTACAAAAGGACAAACAATGTTTGTGATGTTGTGGCCTATTTTATCTGACAATGGAAGGGGACCGGCACAAAGAGAGAAAATAGAGAGAGATGTGTTTGTAGGGTTGTGTAGAGGAATGTGTGTTATGCCCCCTACGCAGTGCCTTTATTTATAGTAATAAGAGAGAGAAGAATCATTCTCCTCCAAGGAATACAAGCCCATATAGGAAAGAATAACTAGAATCAAATCTAATCTAGAATTTACACAATCACACTTGAACTAGAAGTTTATAACACTTTCCCTTAAGTTTGTAAATACTCAAGTAGATTTGGCATCATGTAGAGGTTGAGGAAGTCGACTCATTGACACTGATTCTGGGAACGTTCTATTGTCAATAACGTAGGAACTTGCATAAGGAAGTAAGTCTCACAAAAAACCCTATGGCTATGGTAAAAACCTGAGTAGGGACAAAACCCATAGTCTAAGAAAAAATGCGTGAGAAATGCGAAGTCAAATGAAACGTCTACGGGACGTCATCAAGGATATGATCAACCCAAGGTGGGTGCCTCGTTAAAATCTAGTTATGTAGCAAAAACCGAATGGGAAAAAAATGCTCCTAATCATAGGAAAAAGAGTACATTAAGATCAAGCAAGTATACTACAAGCTTCTGAAACGTTGCCTTCGGTAGTGATTTGGTGAAGAGGTCGGCCATATTTTCTTATGAACGGATTTGCATGACTTCAATGTGAGAAAAAGAACTTTGGCGTAATATGCTTAGTGTTGTCTCCTTTGATGTAACCCTTCTTAAGCTATTCGAGGAATGATGCGTTGTCTTCATAAATCATCATTGGGACATCAACAAAGGGGTAACGATTGCAGAAGCTTCGAATATGGCCTACAACTGTTCTCAACCAAAAGCATTCTCGAGTTGCTATATGTAAGGTGGGAATTTCAGACGAAGTGGCAACTAAGGTTTGTTTAGTTGACCTTCAAGAGATTGCGGTGCCTTAAACGATCAAGACATAACCCATTTGAGAACGCAACTTTTGCGGATTACATAAGTATCATGCGTCGGCATAACTAATAAGGTGAGAATCAACTCGAGATAAGGAGGAGCGGCATCACTCTAGTATTCATAGAGATAGAACAAGCCCAAATCCGTAGTACCCTTAAGGTAATGGAAAATGTCTTTAACAGCAATCCAGTGTCTACGTGTTAGTGCATTACTGTATCTTGCCAAAAGATTAACAGCGAAGGAGATGTCGGGTCTAGTGCATTGAGCTAAGTACAATAAAGCGCCTATCACACTTAGATAAGGAACTTTAGTCTCCAAAATCTCTTCATCATCCTCTTTTGGATGGAAGAGATCTCGTTTTGCATCTAGCGATCAAACGACCAGAGGAGTACTCGAAGGCTTTTTTATCCTTATTAAAGCGGCGCAACACCTTTTGGGTGTAGCTTGTTTGATGTACTTAGATTCCATCCGACTTTAGGTGTGCGACAGTTCTCTCGAACTCTTCAAGAGTTCTGATAAGGTTTATGTCATCAACATATACTGCAACAATTGCAAAACCGGAATGTGACTTCTTAATGAACACACAAGGACATAGTTTGTTGTTCACATATCCTTGACTAGTCAAATACTCACTCGGATGGTTATACCACATTTTTCCGGTTTGCTTCAAACCGTAAAGTGAACACCTCAGTCGAATTGAGAGCGTATGTTGGGGTTTGGAAATATTTGATCTGGTCAATGTAAGTCATTCGGGAACTTTCATATAAATTTCCATATCAAGATCCCTATAGAGATACGCAGTTACTACGTCCATTAGCTGCATACCCAGTTTTTCGGAAACTACCAAATTGATAAGGTATCGAAAAGTAATCACATCCATAACGGGTGAATAATTTTAGTCATAGTCAATCCCGAGGTGTTATGAGAAGCCTTGCGCAACATGATGAGCTTTGTAATGCACAATTTCGTTCTTCTCATTATGTTTCCAAACAAAAACCCACTTGTAGCAAATGGGCTTCACCTGTGGAGGTGTAAGAGTTATAAGTCTAAACACCTTATGTTTTGCAAGCGAATTGAGTTCGACTTGAATTGCTTGTTTCCAGTTTAACCAATTGGTTCTACATCGACATTCATCAACGAAATGGGGTTCAATGTCATTGCTCAACATGATCTCAGTAGCTACTGTATATGTTAATGCATCATCGAGGATCATCTTATTTCTACACCACACATCATCTAAGCTAGCATAATAGACCGAAATTTCCCGATTCTCATAAGGTGGATTCATCTCTTCAATGACGCTTCCATAATCTAGAATTTCCTCATGAGTTGGATAGAATGAGTAAGCGACATTCAGATTCACGGTAAGCTTTTCAGGTGCCTGTGTCGTGGGCCTCTTCTTCTGAAGGTGTGAATCCTTTGAACCAAGAGGCCTACCACGCTTATGTGCAAGAGCAGATGATTGGCTAGCCGTTAATGTCCAAGGATCAGCCAAAATGGCGTCCAGGGCCTCCAGGAGGGAAATCTGTCGTACATTTGGTATATCCATCTTTGCAGGCACATTCGCAGCTGGAATATATGATCTTGCCACTCGTGCTAGATCGGTGAAAGCATCTAGCGTGCTCTAGAGATCAAATATGCATTGCACTTCAGTCTTAAATTGGCATGCTCTAAATGAGACAAAGTGGGAGTCATCCATGATAATTCGTGTCGTTCTTCAGGAACATTGATGTTCTTATCTCCCCTTAACGACATGAAGACCGTTTCATAGAAGTGATAATCCGTGAAACGTGCAGTAAACAAATCGCCTGTCAAAGATTCTAAGTAACGAATAATCAAAGGAGAATCATATCCGACATAGATTCCCATCCTTCCCTGAGGCCTTATTTTTGTACATAAGGGCAACGAAATCGTCATATAGACCGCATAACCAAAAACGTGCAGATGAGATATATCAGGTTTGTATGCGGTAACTAACTGAAGGGCGTTATATGGTTGGGTAGCAACAGGCCTCAGGCAGACCAACATGGCTACATGCAATATTGCATGGCCTCAAGCAGCGATCGGAAGCTTGGTACGTATGACCAACGATCGAGCAATCATTTGTAAGCGCTTAATGAATGCCTCTGCCAGACCATTCTGGGTGTGAACATGGGGTATATAATGTTCAACTTCAACCTCAACTAACATGCAATAGTCATCAAAAGCTTTCGATGTGAATTCTCCAGCATTATCCAATTGAATATATTTGATCGGATAATCAGGGTGATGAACCCTGAGCTTGATAACCTGAGCCAACAATTTGCAGAATGCAGTGTTCCTTATAGACAACAAGCACATGTGTGACCAACGTGTGGAAGCGTCAACCAAAACCATAAAATATCTAAATGGTCCGGATGGAGGGTGAATCGGTCCACAAGTGTCACTTTGAATCCTTTGTAGAAAAATAGGAGGATTCGAACGAATCTTGTCATAAGAAGGCTTAATAATAAGCTTTCCTATGGAGTAGGTTTGACATGCGACTCCTTGAATCGAACCTAAACTTCGGGTTAATGAATTCCCCGTGTGTTGATTTGAAGATACGATACATCACTATTCGTCTAGGGTGTTCCAAACGATCATGCCAAAATGTAATTTTGTGCACGGTCCTAAAGGTAAGGCCGGCCACATAGTGGCTTTCTATGGGACGTATGGTCGTAGTATACAGGCCACTCGGGATATGCTCCATTTTCTCTAGAATACACTTTTGGCCATATTCGTAGGATGTTATGCACAAAAATTTAACTCTTTTTTCCATATAGGTTTCAGCATGGTAATTATTATCTCTAATGTTCTTGAAACTTAACAATGTTCTTTCGGAACGAAGAAAATAAAGTGCCTCATCAATGGTCAAAATTGTACTATTAGATAATATTATACGTGCCTTACCGTATCATTCGATCAAGTTGGATAGGCCTGAAAGGGTTGTCAGAGGTACCTTTTAGGTATGAAGTTAGTGAAATAGATGTGTTCATGACAAATGATGTGCATGGTTGCACTATCTGCTAGACAAGTAACTTCCCCACTAGTCATACCTAGAATGAAAATTAATTTGAATCGGTCACATGCATAAAAGTTCTAAAAACAAATATCCATTCAAAATAATTTTAAGTATTCAAGGATGGTAATTAATTAAAAACTTAACATCCAAAAATAAATCACCAACAAATAATCCAAACATAAAGGAAAATTGTTCAAAATTAAACAAAAAAAAACACAAGGGGGTTCGACCACTAGGTGGAATTCGGCTCCCATGTCTAAATTTCAACTAGAAAAATAGTTTATGTTTAAGATTCTAATCTTCCATAGGGTTTTTAAACCACAATGATAACACATGTCAGCATCCCTGGTTTCATGTGTTTTGCTCTTACTCTTGAAGTTTGGGTCCTTAGGAGCAAGGTTAGGGCTCTTCTAGGCTTTATTTCCCTCCTTAGATGAGCATTGGCTCTGTTGACCTTAACGAGGTGGTTTGTGGCCACCCCTACCACTCCTATGTTGGCGTTTTGGGCACTTGTTTGTGCTATAATGTGCTCCAAGCATAGCAGTCACCCCAGTAGGTCGAGCTTGATGATTCTTCATCAACATCTGATTCTGCTTTTTAGTGAGAAGTAAACAGAGATTAAATCTGAAAACTCAGTGAACTTCTGAGCTCTATATTGTTATTGTAGGACAATATTAGTAGCAGAGAAGGTCGAATAGGTCTTTTCTAGGAGATCCTTTTCGGTTAAGTTCTCGTTACAAAACTTGAGAAATGATTGGATTCAACAAACTTCAGAATTATATTCATTCACAAACTTAAAGTCTTGGAAGCGCAAATGCTGCTAGTCATGTCTTGCTTTAGGCAAGAAGATGTCTTTTTGGTGATCAAAACGATCAGCCAAAGCGATCCATAGTGCTCGTGGATCCTCCTCAGTAAGGTATTCGCGCAGTGCCTTATGGATATGTCTTCAGATAAAGATCATGGCAATGGCTTTCTCAGCTTTGCCAACCGAGTTGTCCGTCTCATCTTCAATGGTGGGATGCAAATTCTTTGTAGTGAGGTGGAGCTTCACATCTTGGACCCACTTGAGGTAGTTTCTTCTAAGGACCTCTAAAGCGGGAAAGTCGAGTTTGTTCAAATTCGACATGTTCCTATCACAAAATAGATAGACAAGATGTGGTTAGTGTAATGGAGAAAAAAAAAATGAATTCATTCACGTAGGAGTAGAACATTCAGGTTCTAATAGACATGTATTGGTTTAAATTCGCATGAAAAAGCTTCAGGTTTTCATGGGTGATGTTTTTAAGGAAAATTTCAGGTTTTCAAACAAGGCATGTTTCTAGAAACTTCATGTTTCAAAATAGTTATGAACTTCATGTTTATAGGTTCCTGCAGACAAACGCAAATATATATATACAGAAATATGCAACAAGAAGATATGCAAATAGAACTTTAGGTGTACAATTATAATTGAATTAATTATTCAGACTTCGGGCCAAATCTAAAGTGTGGGTGAAAAATTATAAGACCCAAAAGTACCTAAAAAAAATAGGCAATAAACACTCGGGGTCCCAAAATAATGGGCTAAAGCCCACTGGTGGGTTAAGTAGTTTGAAACGTGTGGCCCAGGCCCAAAAATTAGGCTGGGTTGGGTTCAGCTGGGTTGTAGGCCCAAGATGGATAGGAACGAATCTGCTTCTTCGTAGTACATGTGTTACAGGGGGAGGGGGCGCAATCGAGTACATCACTAGAAAAGTGTACCGAATCACCAACTTAAGGCTAAGATCCGGTACGGTTGGGTGTAGGGAACTCGGAAAGCCCTTCAGGGACTTGGTTCTGCTGCGGTGGGGACATGCGGACACCAAAGCCACGGGCTAGTGTTGCAGGCTGAGTCCAACAGAAGCCCAATTGGGCTCTGTGATGCGGGTTGAGAGAAATGTCCAAGCCTAAAGGGTTGAAACTTTGTTGAGAAACAACCTAAGCCCAAGTGGGCTTAGGTTTTGATCTAGACACCCCAGCTTAAGTTGGGTGAACTTGCCGGAGAAGAAGACCGATGCCACCACTTCAAGTGGTCGTGTCGTGGTCCAAAAAATCACGACGAAAGCCGTGGGTTCAATGGCAACCCATAAAACTGAATGGAGAGTGAAAAACTTTCAACGTTGTAAAACCCTAGAAATTTACAATTTGAATTTCAAAGAAAAACATCGAATTTCAAGGCAAAGACTCATCAGTGACGACTGCAGGTCGTCAGGGAGGTAGCCGGAGGTGGTTGGGCATGGCTGCAAGCCATGCTTCTCGACAGTTCAAGGGAGGCGACATCGTTTGGGTGTCATGTGTAGGGTTTGGACATGGAGCCATAGCTCCAGGTTTGGGTTCTTGGCTCGGGGGAAAATAAGCCCATCGACATGGTTAGGTTTTTCAATGAAACCCTAAAAAAACCTTTATAATAATTTTTTTCAATTCCAGATTAATTAAGTGCATATTCATAAAATAATTTGATGCATGAGCAGATATTTGATGCAATTCATGGCAATATCAATTCACATAATTGAATAATTATGAATATAATGCATACACAATTTACGTAGAATCTAAAATTCGAAAAACGTAAAGTTAGGTCATGCATTATGGTGAATGTTCATGCTATCATGACTGCAAAAATATCAAGATAAAAACCATTGTTTTGGAAGAACCTGATTGCATGATGATATTGGTGAACTGGTTTGATGCATGATGTGGTAGAAACTAACACACAAATTAAACCCTATAAATTATGCAATCGTAGTACGAGTAAGTAGGGATCATTTTATTCTGTGGATTAGAAGGGTTGCTATTCAACACAAATTAAACTTATAAAACTGAAAACTAAGTTAAACTAACATCAAAACAATGACTGGGGGGATTTTGGACGAATTTAATGAAAACAAAAGTACACGGTAGCAAGTAAATTAAGTTGTGAATGAAATATGGATGAAAGGATAGCTAAAGGATTCTTCTCCACACATGAATCATATGCATACAAATCAATTTCCAGTTATTCTTCCTATAAACCACGAATGACAATGCCTAAATTAATTGTCAATAGCACTAATTAACTCTAAGATTTTCCTAAGTTCATTGAATTGGACTCGGTGACGCATCCAAATTATTCTTCTCAAGTTCCTTAACTATGAAAAGCATGATAGAGATACATCTCAAAGATTATTAAGTTATGTGAAAATCATAAGCATTGACAAAGCATTCGTAACTAAGAAAAACATGATACTCCTGCCAAGAATTTACTTAACTCAATCATGATTAGTGACTTTTACTACTTACAAATATAAGTTCATAATGATTAGGTGAAATTCCCTTATATTGTAGCATCAAATCATTGCATGCAAACTAAGTATGCATCCTTAATAAACATACAACAATAGGTTCTCTATAAAGTAGATAAGTAAATCGCATTCTGTTTTATGAAACAATAACTGGATGTAATCAATTTATATAAAACATATGATCATGGCTTCGAATTCACCTCTAGCTAAAAAGAAACTTAGTTACACATGTTCAACATCACTGAAAGGCAATCTAAAATAAACATTGAAACTTAAAACAAAGATAGAAAGAAGTCTAAAAATTCCAACAACTTCAATGGATGAATGGTAGGCGCGGCACAATCTAAATCGCTGCAGGAATTTCATATATATATATGGGGGAAACGGTTGAATCCAAAGAGAAAAGGCATTAGGTGTTTTGAGCTATTTTAGGACTCTAAGAAGTAGGTGGAAAGTGTTAGAATGTCACATCCCAACCCGGGCGGGACCACTTCCTGGGCCCAACTCCACTACTGTAGCACGATATTGTCCACTTTGGGCTTACCATTCCCTCACGGTTTTGTTTTTGGGAACTCACGAGCAACTTCCTAGTGGGTCACCCATCATGGGATTGCTCTAGCCCCCTTCTCGCTTAACTTCGGAGTTCCTACGAAACCCGAAGCCAGTGAGCTCCCAAAAGGCCTCGTGATAGGTAGGAATAGGAATATACATTTAAGGATCACTCCCCTGGGCGATGTGGGATGTCACAATCCACCCCCCTTAGGGGCCCGACGTCCTTGTCGGCACACACGCGACCAGGGTTGGGCTCTGATACCAATTTGTCACATCCCGGCCCGGGGTGGATCACTTCTCGGGCCCGCTCCACCACCGTAGCACGATATTGTCCGCTTTGGGCTTACCATTCCCTCACGGTTTTGTTTTTGGGAACTCACGAGCAACTTCCCAGTGGGTCACCCATCATGGGATTGCTCTAGCCCTCTTCTCGCTTAACTTCGGAGTTCCTACGGAACCCGAAGCCAGTGAGCTCCCAAAAGGCCTCGTGCTAGGTAGGGATGAGAATATACATATAAGGATCACTCCCCTAGGCGATGTGGGATGTTACAATCCACCCCCCTTAGGGGCCCAAGGTCCTCGTCGGCACACACGCAGCCAGGGTTAGGCTCTGATACCAATTTGTCACATCCCAACCCGGGCGGATCACTTCCTAGGCCCGCTCCACCACCGTAACACGATATTGTCCGCTTTGGGCTTACCATTCCCTCACGGTTTTGTTTTTGGGAACTCACGAGCAACTTCCCAGTGGGTCACCCATCATGGGATTGCTCTAGCCCCATCTCGCTTAACTTCGGAGTTCCTACGAAACCCGAAGCCAGTGAGCTCCCAAAAGGCCTCGTGCTAGGTAGGAATGGGAATATAAATTTAAGGATCACTCCCCTGGGCGATGTGGGATGTCACAATCCACCCCCCTTAGGGGCCCGACGTCCTTGTCGGCACACACGCGACCAGGGTTGGGCTCTGATACCAATTTGTCACATCCCGGCCCGGGGCGGATCACTTCCCGGGCCCGCTCCACCACCATAGCACGATATTGTCCGCTTTGGGCTTACCATTCCCTCACGGTTTTGTTTTTGGGAACTCACGAGCAACTTCCTAGTGGGTCACCCATCATGGGATTGCTCTAGCCCCCTTCTCGCTTAACTTCGGAGTTCCTACGGAACCCGAAGCCAGTGAGCTCCCAAAAGGCCTCGTGCTAGGTAGGGATGGGAATATACATATAAGGATCACTCCCCTGGGCGATGTGGGATGTTACATAGAATGTGATTAGGATTCCTCCTTGCAGCTGGAGATAAGATAATGTTGGATAAGATAGGATAAGATAATGTTTCTCTCCAACTACGATTCCTCTTTCTTGTGTAATTCCTTGCCTCCCAAGCCTCAACTTTAATTTCTCTAGATTTTAGCACATGTCTAACACCATTTAAACACCAAAAACATCTACCACATATTATCCACGCCTGCTAACCAATCCAGGTCCAAAACTGCTCTAAATTGCTCAATTTGACTATTTATTGTCATCTTTACCAACTGGACTTATAATAATATGAAAATAACTTAAATTACTACAATAAATGAAAATTAACTACGTAAATGCAAAGAAATAAGATAACGAAGTCGCATAAATATGCTCCTATTAAATTCTCCCACACTTAGCTTTTGCTAGTCCTCGAGCAAAACAAAGAAAATAAAACAAAACCTAAACCTTCTAACAATTGCCTCAGGGATTTCTAATGAAACATGACATGTTAAAAATCACCACTTACAAAGATTTTAGCCATCCTTACTCTTTAGCTTATACTTAATCGCAGTAACCACTCACTAGCTCTCATTTAGTCAATTAAAACAACATTTGAAAGTAGTAACATGCCTTAAAGAATTCACTCAATTAAGTATATATGAGAAGATTGATGTAAACATGTAGACTAGCACTCACATATGTTATAACATAGAAGGCACTTTCTGGAATTATTAATACACACATGTATACGATCTCATGAACGGAATTCCATTACTTAGAAGCGAGAATCAGGGATTCCATATGCTCATACCAATTTCAAACTTCACATATTGAAACACATAACAATCAAGATAAAAGTCTAAAGGTTATAATAGGGCTAAGGTATTAGCTAACAAAGAAAGGTTAAGGATAAACAAAGGTTCTTAAAGTGATAGTAAGCAAAGTAATGAAATCAACACTTAGGATTCAACTTATGATTGCAGCACCCAGCTTTAAACACAAAAGGGGAGATTCATACAACTTTAAGGTTAGATTCACATTTTTGGACCCTTCTTCAACGACCAACACTTATGAACTCATTCTCACTTCTATTCAACCTCTTTTTTTTCTTTTCTCAACTTTTTTTTCAACCTTTTTTTTTTTTTTTTTGAAACATAAAACATAAGCACTACTTCACTAGATTCAAAAGAACAAATCCTTCCCACACACTTGTTGTTTTGCAAATCATAGATCAAAAGGAATTCCCAACAAGTCATGCTCCACTATTCTTTAAGAACAAGGGTATGGATATTCCTATACTTAGGGGTGGAAAAAATTCCCAAAAATCCCGAACCGAACCGAAAAAATCCCGATCCCAAACCAAAAATTTCCCAAACCGAAATTCCCGAAATTTTCGGGATGCTATCCCGAACCGATCCCAAAATTTCGGTATGGGATTCGGGATTGGCTTCTCAATATTTCGGGAATCCCATACCGAACCGAAAATATATAATGTTAATTATTATATATATATATATTTATACATATATATATTATTCTTTTATAATTGATGCTAGTAGTTTCTAATTCATGCTCTGCAACCTGGAGTGCCCTACACCTTGCATATTTTTCATGTTCTGTTTGATATTCATGTGGATTTTATTATTGCTGCTGCCATGGCTGATGATTTCAGAAGACTTGATTCTTTTGTCTCTCAACAGATTGCAAAAATGGTTTAATTAATTTAAATTTTGACTATGATAAAAACAGTCAGGCATGCCAGTGTTCAATTAAATGGTAGTGTGAATAAAATGAAATTCCTAGTTCATGAATGTGTTCTTGAATTATATATTTGAAGAACAATTCATAATTTCATATTTCAATTTGGGATTCCCGATTTGTCCCAAAATCCCGAAAATATTTCGGGATTCCCGAAATTTGGGATTCCCGAAAATTTGGTTTGGGATTGGTTTTCAAATTCCCATCCCAAAAAATTTTGGTTTGGGATTCGGGATACTAGTTTCGGTATGGTATCCCATACCGAACCACCCCTACCTATACTAGGCTAGGTAGGGATAGTGCAGGCTAACAAAGAAAATAGGCTAAATAAGGCTCAAAGGGGTTAAACCTACAATACATATGCAAGGAATAAGGCTTTTTTGGCTGTGGTGGTAACTAAACAACTTCATCTTGTTATTTGTTATGCAATCAATTTTATGCTTTGAATGAAATGAGCATGCGTTCTAGTATTTGGAACTAAAATGATGAAAAAGCATTCTACGTAGCAACCAAACAAAGAGATAATGAGATCATATGACGACTTTAGAAAACAAGAATATCACAGATTAATAACTCTCCAAACAAAGAATAGGCTCAAGTCTCACAAGGTTGTAGCGTTAGTTTGAGTTTCTTCCTTCAAGCATATTACAAAAACTGATTTTTTTTTCTCTTTGTGATTACATGTGAATTCGTACATGACAACCACAACTAAGTATTAACCAAAAAGCATATCAAACTTCCACCCATGTTTATAACTTTCTTTAATAGTCATGCAATTAAAAACCAAATTCTCATCATTGTGTTGGAAGGTAACCTAAAACACACACAAGCAACAAAAATGACTCTTTTTGGTTTTTTCTCTAACTTTTTCGATTTTTTTTCAAAATTTTGTTATATGACACACAAAAAAAAACACTTTAAAACAGTGAATAACAATATTAGTAGTGATAGGTGGTGAAATTCGAAGAGAGATCATGAAAAGCAATATGTTTACCCCCCCCCCCCCCCCAAACACTTAAACGAAACATTGTCCTCAAAGTTTCAAAAATAAAATTAAACAAGAAAGTAATAAAAGATAACTAGCAAACAAGACAATCATGGCAAAGCAAAAACAAGAAAGAGAAGGGTAAAAGAGAGCAAATCTAGTTGTTGGAGTCGGAAATTCCATTGTCTTTTTATTTGAACACATGAGTTACCTCCCAAGAAGCGTTTGCTTTAACATCTTCCAGCTGGACGATACCTCCAATTAAGCTTCACTATGGCCTACAACATGGAGGGGTACATCCTCCACTGTACATCCTCCACTAAATGCTCCTTAAAATTTCCATGCATTGGATCTATGAACGGAAGGAAATAATGATCCTTCCTGATTGTGCGTTGAGCTTCCTAAAGTCAATGTAAACTCTCCCACCATCTTGGATTTGATTGGGCACTTGAACCAAAGAAGGTAACAACCTATTAGTTAAAATAGGAATTGGAATTGGAATAGGTGCCTCACCGATGTATTGCGAGGAAGACTCAAAAGTAGCAGTACTGTCAACAATTTTAGACGTGGTGTTCTCGGCCTTGGGTGCTTTGAGGGCAGTGGCGTGTCCCGTGTGATCTACTCCAATTCCCTTTTCAATGGTGGTTTTAAATACATCATTCTTGATGGGTGTTGAACGTTCTTGCCCTATATTTTTAATCACATTAATGGCAAAACAAGAACGAACATCATTAGGATACTTAACAGATTCAAAAACATTAAAATTAATCACATCACCATCAAACTCCATGGTTAACGCTCATTTGGACACATCAATCTTGGTTTTTCATGAAAGGTTTTCCAAGTAAGATTGGCAATGGTGTAGAGTGGGCTGAATCTTCCATCTCAAGAACATAAAAATCTGCTGGAAAAATCAAATGGTCTACCTGCACCAAAAGATCTTCCAAAACTCCTTCTGGATATGTATTAAATCGATCAGCCAATTGAATAATGACACCATCATTTTTAAACTCTCTTAGATTCATAGATGCATAAATGGAATATGGCATGACATTAATGGAAGAACATAAATCTAGCATAGCATATTCAAACCTTGTATTACCAATAACACAAAGGATAGTGAAACTACCTGGATCTTTGCATTTAGGTGGCAGCTTTTTTTGCAAAACTGCAGAGACATTTTCACTTACATGTACCACCTATTTCTCTGAACTCCATTTTCTTGTCGTACAAAGCTTCTTCAAAAACCTAGCGTACTTCGAAACTTACTTTGTCGCATCAAGAAGCGGGATATTAACTTGTACCTTTCTGAATATTTTTAAGATGTCTTTTTCACTCTCTTCTTTCTTGGATTGCAAAAGCATGCGAGGAAAGGGTACATTTGGAGGAATTTTGTTAGAAAGAATTGAAGTTGGAATAACTTTACCTAAATTGGGTGGCATATAGGCTGCGGCAAAGTTTGTTCCTTCTTTGTCGTGGCCTTGTCTTCCTCCTCTTCTTCGGGCAGCAACTGTTCGTCCTCTTTTTGTCTTTGTTTGGACATTTTTGGTTTAGTTCCAACCTCTTTACCACTTCTCAAAGTGATAGCTTTAGCAGTTTCAAAACCTCCATTTAGATTGACAATGGTTGAACTAGGAAGTTTGCCTTGTTCTCTAAATTGTTCCATGAATTCTACTATCTGTCCAATTTGATTCTTCACGTCGCCCATCTCTTTAGCTTGGTTTTGTAAACCCTAAGTCAATGAAGTTAGTGTTTGAAGAATTTTATCATAATCCATTGACATACCTGAATTTCGTAGTGAAGTTTGTGAATGAGGCTGTGGTGGTACAAATTGCCTTTGATAGAGCCCTGGAAGGCGGCTGTCTATATCTGCCTTGTTGTTGAGTTTGTTGAGGTTCCCTCCACTTCATATTTGGATGATCTCTCTAGCCCGAATTGTAGGTGTTGGAGAATGGGTCACTCCTTGGTTGATTTTGGCCTTGATAAACTATGGCATTGGCACTTTCCCATCCCCTATTCTCTATTAATTGAGGACATTGATCAGTATGATGTCCTTGCATAGAGTGCATGCCACATGTAGCTACACTTTGCACTTTGGATCCTTCATAACCTGTGATATAAGAGTAGAGAGATTAGCCATTTGAGATTGAAGTTCTGAAATAGCACTTACCTTATTGACTTGGATTGGGCATGCATGTTCTTTTTCTCCAACTCCTTCATATTGTTGTGCATTCAAGGCATGATTTGCTATTAAAATCTTCGCAGCAACTGGGGTTTTGTCAACTAAAGCACCTCTAGCTGAAGCATCAAGCATTTGTCTCTTAAGTGGAAGTAGCCCTTCATAGAAATATTGAATTAAAAGCTCCTCCGTCTTTTGATGTTGTGGACAAGATTCAACTAAAGTCTTGAAACACTCATAATACGCTGGAAAGGATTCTCCTTGGCCTTGTTGAATTCCATTAATTATCTTTCTCAAAAGAATGACTCTTGAAGTTGAGGGGAAGAATTTCTCTAAGAATGCTTTCGTCATACTTTCCCAAGAGGTAACGGTTCCAAGTGCTAATTCAAAGAGCCAATCTTTAGCCTTTTCCAAAAGAGAGGATCAAAAGGCTTTCATCTTCAAAATATTCTCATCCATATTAATTGGTGTCATGCTCGAGCACACCATTTCAAATTCCTTAAGATGCTTGTTCAAACCTTCCATAGACAGCTCATGATATTTGGGAATGTGATGTAGCAAACTAGACTTTAATTCAAACTCATCGATTTTGCGTTGAACTGCCCTAGGGTATTGAATGTAAAGGGGAACAACATTGTCCACTCCTGAGGATGAAAGTTCCTAGATTATTCGATTGTCAACAGCCATGTCTTGTTTCTCTTCCAATTCAGTTTCAGTTTCAGCTTCAAATTCGAATTTGAAACTAGAACTAGGTGAATTGAATTATGGCTGCTTCCTTTTCTTTCTCAAAGTTCGTTCAAAATCGTCATCCAATTCTAATATATTCTCATGAACAAGTTGAGAACTTCAAGTCATAAACTATTACCTAAATCAAAAGAAAACAAAACAAAATTAGGCACAAAAGAAAAGACACGAACAAAAAGAAAGGGGAGGATTAGCAATTTTTCTAATCCCCGACAACGGCCCCAAAATTTGATGTGGTAGGAACTAACACACAAATTAAGCCCTATAAATTATGCAATTGTAGTACGAGTAAGTAAGGATCGTTCTATTATGGGGATTAGAAGGGATGCTAATCAACATAAATTAAACTTAAAAAATTGAAAACTAAGTTAAACTAACATCAAAACAATGACTAGGGGGATTTTGGATGAATTTAATGAAAACAAAAGTAAATAGCAGCAAGTAAATTAAGTTGTGAATGAAATATGGATGAAAGGATAGCTAAGGGATTCTTCTCCACACATGAATCATATGCATACAAATCGATTTCTAGTTATTCTTCATATAAACCACCAATGACAATGTCCCAAATTAATTGTCAACAACACTACTTAACTCTCAGATTTTCCTAAGTTCATGGAATTGGACTCAGCGACGCAACCAAATTATTCTTCTCAAGTTCCCTAACTATGAAAAGCATGATAGAGATACATCTCAAAGATCATTAAGTTATGTGAAAATCATAAGCATTGACAAAAGCATTCATAACTATGAAAAACATGATACTCCTGCCAAGAATTTACTTAACTCAATCATGACTAATGACTTTTACTACTTACAAATATAAGTTCATAACGATTAGGTGAAATTCCCTTATATTCTAGCATCAAATCCCTGCATGCAAACTAAGTATGCATCCTTAATAAACATACAACAATAGGTTCTCTATAAAGTAGATAAGTAAATCGCATTCATGTTTTATGAAACAATAACTGGATGTAATCAATTTATATAAAACATATGATCATGGCTTCGAATTCACCTCTAGCTAAAAAGAAACTTAGTTACACATGTTCAACATCACTGAAAGGCAATCTATAATAAACATTGAAACTTAAAACAAAGATAGAAAGAAGTCTAAAAATTCCAACAACTTCAATGGATGAATGGTAGGCGCGACACAATCTAAATCGTTGGAGGAATTTCATATATATATGGGGGAAACGGTTGAATCCAAGGAGAAAAGGCATTAGGTGTTTTGAGTTATTTTAGGACTCTAAGAAGTAGGTGGAAAGTGTTAGAATGTGATTAGGATTCCTCCTTGCAGCTAGAGATAAGATAATGTTGGATAAGATAGATAATGTTTCTCTCTAATTAGGATTCCTCTTTTTTGTGTAATTCATTGCCTTCCAAGCGTCAACTTTAATTTCTCTAGATTTTAGCACATGTCTAACACCATTTAAACACCAAAAACGTCTAGCTCATATTATCCACGCCTACTATCCAATCCAAGTCCAAAATTGCTCCAAATTGCTCAATTTGACTATTTATTGTCATCTTTACCAACTGGACCTACAATAATACAAAAATAACTTAAAATACTACAATAAATGGAAATTAACTAAGTAAATGCAAAGAAATAAGATAACAAAGTCGCATATATATGCTCATATCAATGCAGAAAGCTTCCACGTCAGATTCCTAAGCACAGTGGAAGGAGCATGCTCATAACACGTAGTAGCCTATTTTATCTAACAAGGGAAGGGGGCCGGTGGTACAAAGAGAGAAAATTAAGAGATGTGTTTGTTGGGTTGTGTAGAGGAATATGTGTTATTCCTCTATGCAGTGCCTTTATTTATAGTAATGAGAGAGAAAAAATCATTCTCCTCCAAGGAATACAAGTCCATATAAGAAAGAATAAGTAGAATAAAATATAATCTAAGATTTACACAATCACCCCTAAACAAGAAGTTTTTAACATGTGACAAATTATTTTAATCACTTATTAGTTTGATTAGCATATCAACTTATCAAGTGGCCACAAATATCGACCGTCAATTGGGTGGGAGAGTTTAATTTAATTACATCAGTTGAAAATGCACCAAATCATAAAACAAACAGTATTATCTCACTTAATTATGTGACATTTTTGTTTGAATTTTTTTTTTATTTATCATTTTGGTCTTGAAAAGGATAGGTGTTCGGCTCATAATGCAACGGAACCTAGAATCTTGGGATTCGGGGTCCACCGACCTGTCCAATAAATTTAACATATTTTCTTGTTAAATACCTTGGACTTTAAGGATGAGCCGAGTTTAATTTCATATCTGTCCCTTCCACTATTCAAATTTGTTCACTTTAGTCCTTCAACTATATTTTGTCTCAAATTGGTTCCCTAACCTTGAGAAACTATCTAATAACAACATGAAACGACTTCATTACAAAAGTTAACAAAATAGTATGTAAACATTTTCTAAAGGGCATTTAAATAACTCAACTATTCAATCAATAATACCTTATACTTATTAACATCCAAACATTTGCATGTACGAGCATATATCTATATGAAAAAACAAATTCATATTTATCGGTTAGATTTTGAGCTAAACTGAGCAAACAAGAAAAACTAGTTTTAACCTTAAACTAATCTGCCATAAGTAACATGACTGAATAATACAACAACAATAACAAATCCTTTTCCCAGTAAGTGGGGTCGACTTTGTGAATCCTAGAATGTCATTGCTCTCGGTTCTGTATCATGTCTTCTGTCAAATTCAAGTACTCTAAGTTTTTTCTTATAGTCTTTTCCAAATCTTCCTAGGTCTTTCTATACCCATTCGGCCCTAAACCTCTGTCTCGTAATCACATCTTCTAACCGGAGTATCAGTAGGCATTCATTTCACATGTCCAAACCACCGTAACTGATTTTCTCTCATCTTTCCTTCAATTTTGGCTGCTCCTACTTTACCTTGGATGTCCTCATTCTTAATCTTATCTTTTCTCGTGTGCCCACACCTCCAACGAAACATTTTCATCTCCGTTACACCTATTTTATGTACGTGTTGATGTTTCAGCGCCCAACATTCCATGTCATAAAGCATTGCTAGCCTTATTGCCGTCCTATAAAATTTTCCCTTGAGCTTCAGTGGCATACGACATCCACACAACACACTGGATGCATTCTTTAGCTTCATCCATATAGCTTGTATTTTATGGTTGAGATTTCCATCCAACTCTCCGTTCTTTTGCAAGATAGATCATAGGTAGTGAAAGTTGTCGCTCTTTGGTACTTCTTGATCTCCAAATCTTCACCTTTAACTCATTAGAGCCTTTTTTTGCATTGAACTTGCACTCCATATACTCTATCTTTGACTGACTTAGGTGAAGACCTTTAGATTCCAACACTTCTCTGCAAAGGTTAAGCTTCGTATTTACTCATTCCTGAGTTTCATCCATCAACACTATATCATCTGTGAAAAGCATACACCAAGAAATATCATCTTGAATATGTCCTGAAAAGGTAAGGACTTAAAGATGAGCCTTGATGTAACCTTACAGTTATGGGGAAGCTTTCGGTTTGTCCTTCATGAGTTCTTATGTCAGTCCTTACTCTATCATACATATCCTTTATAGCTTGGATATATGCTACTCATACTCATTTCTTCTCTAAAATCATCCAAAGAATGTCTTTTGGGACCCTATCATACGCTTTTTCCAAATCTATAAAGACCATGTGCAAATCCTTTTTTATATCTCTATATCTTTCCATCAAACATGACTAAATAATATGATAAAAAAATTGTTTTTCGTAACACCTTTCATCATGAGTAGCTGTTTTAGTGTTGTAATAGTTGACATAAAACACTTTATCAACTTAGCTCCCTTTCCTTCCATACACAAACACACAATTTAAAGCTCCTTCGGGCCTGTTTCCCTCTCCAAAACAAAAAACCATAAATCAACAGCTAATCTCAGTTGTTGACACCTTGTTCTGGCTTGGAGTTGGTGACAACCTCTCCTCACTTTCCTCCAAGCCTCTCCATCATCTCCTAACCCCTCATAGCTTCATTTGGACACTCCACCTCCCACCCTTTCCTCTGACTAGCTTCTTCATGTGACCTTTCCTTCTTATTCATTTATTCTTTTCATTTCTATCCCTTCAGTAGTATGACCATCAGTTCCTTTGCCCCACCATTTTGTGGGCAACTAAGGTTTCATGGCTTCTATGAAGCTTTCGCCCCAACGTCGAGATATGCCCCATCTTAAGGGTTTTCTCTTGATTTGAGGCAAGATATGTGGTTTGGGGTTGGTTTATTGGTTGTTGGTGGGATGGATCCGCCTCCCACGACTAATTCTAATGGTGTTATTGTTCATTATACTGATTTCACAATAATGCTGCCCTTACTTAGCCAGATTCATGATAGCTTCGCCTTGCTTAACTTTCGGTAGCAGCGGATTTTATAGATGTAGTATTGTCTCAGATAGAGACGATCCAATCAGTGGAGATGAGTTGACAGTGGACTCCGTTTCTCATATTAGTATTTATTTCGTAGTTACCACGTCTAGCTGGTGATGTCTCACCTTGAGAGTGATGCAACGTTGCTTGTCAGAGATGGTTTTTATGGTCTCACTTATCCGTGATGACATTGGATTTTACAGATGTAGTATCGTCTCAGATGGAGACGACCCAATTAGTGGAGATAAGCTAACGGTGAACTCCGTTTCTCGGATTAATGTTTGTTTCGTAGTTACCATGTCTAGTTGGTGATGTCTCACCTAGATGGTGATGCAGCGCCGCTTGTCAGGGTTGGTTTTTATGGTCTCACTTATTTGCGATGACATTGCGTGTGCCCCAATATAATTTGTTGCGTCAACTGTCTATGTGGAAGATGTAGAATTATCAGAGAGATGGCTCGAATGCCCATTTCCAACAACATCGATATTGTCCCTAACTTGGTAATTACCACCTGCACAATCTGTAAGGTGTGGAGTTTTATCACAAAAGGCCTCGATGTTAGTTAGAGTGGGATTAGGGTATTTAAACTCTTATTTTCTTATAGATATAGTCGATGTGAGACATTTCAACATGCCCTTTCACGTGGGACCCAATTAGTGGGTCACATGTGATCCATACATCGACAACCATGTGGAGCCAAGAGGACTCACCCTACACGTGGCCCCAAGGGACCCACCATCATCGCACGGGGCCAAGGGGACCCACCTATCATGTGGTAGTACAATACGAGCCCGCTTCTTGGCTTTGATATCATGTAGAATTATCAAAGAGACAGTTGAATGCCTACTTCTAGCAACACTGATATTGTCCCCAACTTGGTAATTACCACCTGCACAATGTGTCAGGTGTGAGGTTTTATTACAAAAGGTCTTAGTATTAGTTGGAGTGGGATTAGGGTATTTAAACTCTTATTTTCTCATAGATACAGTCGATGTTGGACATTTCACCAAAAGATTTGTACCGGGATGCTTGTGCTGTTACGGAGGTGCTTGTGGTAGTAGTTAAGAGTTTTACTTTTATGATTACTTGCGCGAATTATCTCCAAGCCAATACTTTTTGGTCATTGAAGAATGTACTCAAACGACACTCCTTGTAAGTGTGTTATCGTGTGTTTGTAGTTGTGTTCTCGTTTGTTAATAAAAATTAATATCGCTATTTGTAAAAAAAAAAAAAATAAACACAACTTAAACATTATATATCTCTCTCATCTCTTTTTGTAGTTGGCAAAAACTTTGACAGTTTAGTGTCCCTGAGAAAAGTTTCAATGAAATACGCATGTCAGTTTTTCTATCAGCTTTGACGTCACCTATTGTAATCATTTTGATACATTTGCAGACCAAAATGAACAACCACCGTAGATTAGGTACCGTTTGGTACGTGGGACGGGACAGAACAGAGTGGGACAAGGCGTTCCGTCCTACGTTTGGTGCGTCTAAAACAGGTGGAACGAGTTGATCTACGGGACGAGTTTTGGGTGAATTTTCGTTCCACCTCACCCTCCTGGAACGACTCGTTCCACATTCGTGTAACACAAAATTATAACCTCTCCGTCTCTTTCTTCTTCCTCCTTGTTTCCATCTGAGGACATCTTTGCTCCAGCTCCGTTCCGTTCCGTCCTGTCCCGTCCCATCCCGTCCCGTCCCGTCTGCATACTAAACGATACCTGAAGGAACAAAATTATAGTTATCTCAAATCTATCTATCTATTTATTTATTTATATTTGTTAATAAATTTAATAACATTAAGGTGTAACTACAAATACGAGTTTCAAAAAGGCTCACAAGTCAATAAAGCTAATCACGTTGTTTTAAAATAATTCACTTTCTCCCTAAATTCTGCAGATTGTACAGCTTACAATGACACCTGTATTCACTGTTACACTCTGATTCTGTTTTGTTTTTCCATTTCTACTTTGAAAATGTTTGGTTGTTGGACTTGTGTGATTACTTGAGATTCTACTTTTTAGGAGTCTCTCTCATCTGGGTTATATTCACCTTCCTCATTCGGAAACTCTGTTTTGGTGTGTACGGCTTGGTATTAATATGCTATAAGTGAGTTTGATCATGCCTTGATTGCCACTTAATAATAATAATCTTTGTGTGATCTGTACGTTGCTTGGTTACTTGGTGATCAGATCAAGCCTCTTACTTTACTGGGATTTTGGTTTAACTGCTATCTGAGTTTTCAATTTCTGATCGGTTAGAATTCTATTGGAGTTGGCAGGCAACAGGAATGGATTCTTGCTGTCTGGCTTTGAAAAACACCCACTTGAGAAGACCAAGCGGTTTCTGCAATGGTGGTTCTGGGTTTTTGGGGGAGAGGGTTAGAGGGAGTTTTAGTAACAGGCTTTGGGCTAATCAGTTGAGAACTGACAAGAGGAAGGTGATACCTGGAGCTGTTCTTGCTGTTCTTACCTCAAAAGACGCCGAGGCTGTCGTAAGTTAATCCTTTCTTACATTCGATTGCCCATTTGATAGTTTTCGAGATTTATATAATTTGTATGATCACTGCCATTTGTGTATGTTAATATTTGTTACTTCTTTAGCTTTATGTGTATGATGAATTATGAAAAATGTTTCCTTAATCTTGGGTTCAGTCTCAGACTCTGCAAATGCCATCGTTACCTAGGCGGAGAGTAGACCCGAAAAATGTAGCTTCCATTATATTAGGAGGAGGCGCAGGGACTCAGCTCTTTCCTCTTACCATAAGATCAGCGATACCCGCGGTAAGATCAAATATGTTGGTGTATATATTGGAATTTTTCTGATTTATGCAGACAACTTGGTTTTATGATTCTTAATGTTAGTCGTACACGCTCATGATTTGTTCATGTTTGTGAATTTATATTGATTTTGATGTTTTATCATGTGTTGATTTGGCACGATTGCAGGTCCCAGTTGGAGGATGCTACCGGCTTATAGACATTCCAATGAGCAATTGCATCAACAGCAATATAAACAAGATTTTCGTACTGACGCAATTTAATTCTGCTTCTCTCAATCGTCACATTGCTCGCACCTATTTTGGAAACGGTATCAACTTTGGGGATGGATTTGTAGAGGTAATGAATCCTTAAAGACATTTGTGATTGAAAGCTGAATAATTCGACAGTAAATTTCGTTGTAGGCTGATGATTATGTACACGTATTGCAAAAATCAACTCTCAAATTCACAAATTAGTCTGTTAGGGAAGCTTCTTGTTGTTTTCTGGTTAAATGAAGTGATTCTCAGTGTATAAAAAGGAAAGAATAATGGTTTTTTTTTGTTTCAATGGATTGAGTTGTGAAAAAAAAGTACCTTCAGTCGAATGTGCACTTCTCAATATTTCTCTTTCATATTCCTTGATTATTTGGTGGCTTCAAGAGCAGGTGCTGGCAGCCACTCAAACGCAAGGGGAAGCAGGAATGAATTGGTTCCAAGGAACAGCAGATGCTGTGAGGCAATTTATATGGGTTTTTGAGGTGGGCAGACTATTTTCCACCAATGGTTTTGTTTAAAAATTAGAGGAGAGGGGTGAAGCAATAGTACCGTCTGTTGTTCTTTTGGTTTGCACATAGCTTGATATCAGGTACGATGCATTGTTGTTTCTTTTGTAGGATGCCAAGAACAGGAATATTGAGAATGTAGTGATTTTGTCTGGCGATCATCTTTACCGAATGGATTATATGGACTTTGTGCAGGTATAATCATTTCCCTTCACAATGGACTTGTTATTGTTGTTGAATTTTGCTTACACATTTTCTATGATACGCAGAGTCATGTTGATAGAAATGCCGATATTACAATTTCGTGTGCAGCAGTGGGTGACAGGTCTGTTTTTGTTTTTCTCTTTGTAAATGTCACTTTTAATGGTTTTCTGTGGGTTGTTGATAATGTTTGTTGGTTTACCTCAATCTCAAATGCATCAGCTGTTGGCGTGTGAGTCGACTATTGTTTGATATTCTAACATAACTCTCACGTATGGTCTTTTCCAACACAAGAGATCCCATATGTGTGACTTTTTTCTTTGTTTACAAAGTACAACTAGTTACAAAAGTTTGGATTTGATTGTATCGTGTAAACTTTTTTTCGTTGTTTACAACTTTTTACAAAATTTTAAGCTGTTGCTCTCATGGGCCAACCTTGCTTGTATTTAGTCTAACAATTACACATTGAAGACTATCGGAACATCAATCGTTGTAGCAGTTTCCTTATACACGCTATGTTACTTAAGGATACTTAGGAGGCAAAGAAGAAAGATAATATCAAATATATAATACGTCCCCAACCCCAACCCCAAATCCTCATTCTTATAATCTTTTTAGTATCGCTCTTAAATTTGTCTAAAGTTGAATGCATGTTTTCCAGTCGTGCGTCTGATTATGGATTGGTGAAGATAGACAGCAGAGGTAAAATCATCCAGTTTGCTGAAAAACCAAGGGGAGCTGATCTAAAAGCAATGGTGAGCAAGAACCAGCAGATTTATTCTATCGGATTATTTTCTCGCTTTCAGTCAGGTCCTTTGCACTTGAATTGTTTTCCACCCTCGTTGAAAATAACTTTAGCATCCTGTTATCGTATTGCTCAGTATAGTAGCATTAGGAGGAATGAATAGCTGGATGATGCTTTTTATTGTTAAGTCTTTTTTACACTTTCCATTGACACTCAATCTTTATGCTTACAAAGCCTAGTTACTACTCATTCCATTTAAGCCGTTTGTAAGTCAAATCATGGACATCAGAATGACCTCCGAAACGATACCACAAAATCAATTACAATATGATATCAGATTTCTTCTCTCTCTCTCTCTTACTCACACGCACGCACACACGCTCCATCTCTTCCTTTAAAGGCATTAAGTTGATTTGGAAGTAAAGTTAAAATATAGACGAGAATAAGACCATGAAATGATGATATGCTATGTATTTTCTTTGTGTTTGAACATTTACCTTGTACTTGGATGTACATGATTTAATTTATGTGAAAATTTATATGACGTCAATTTTACTCTTCTTGGTTGATATTCTGCAGCAAGCAGATACCACGCTTCTGGGATTGTTACCACAAGATGCCAGGAAAAGCCCCTATGTTGCATCAATGGGAGTTTATGTATTTAAGACAGAAGTTTTGCTAAATCTTCTGAGGTGGAGGTATCCGACATCCAATGACTTTGGATCTGAAATCATTCCTGCGGCAGTGAGAGACCACAATGTCCAGGTAACATAACAATTACAGTTGACGTGTCATCTACGAGAATGCAGATGAGTTTCTCCATCTCCATCAAGGCTTGGCTACCCCAATTTTAGGATTTAATGAAACAGCAGAGTGAAGCCTCAACTGAAAGACCATAAATTTTGTACCTTTTGTATCAGCAATTCATGATTTTCATGTTTTCTACGTACCTATTGATCTGTTTATACTCAGATATTGAGTTTTGAAGATAACATTACTGTAAGTTTCCTTTCTCATTTGCAGGCATATATGTTCAGAGACTACTGGGAGGACATTGGAACTATAAAGTCTTTCTATGATGCTAACTTGGCCCTTACCGAAGAGGTAGATGTCATTGTTTCCATAGGGGCAACTTTTTTTTATTCCTTTCCCCTTCAGTTCCCATTCCTCGAGTTCATTAAGCTTGTGTAGTAATTGCATACATGCCTTTCCTTTTTGTCCCGGGCACACTGATTTTGCACATCATAACGTGTGAACACAGAGAAGATACAATCTCTTCAACGATGTAGGGTTCTTACGTAATATCTTAATCTTAATGTGAAGCAAACAGCAAAAGCATTTTCTATCCCTGATATGTGATTAACACCTGGGAAAATTGCGTTATCTATTTTTCAGATTCCGAAATTTGAGTTTTATGATCCAAAGACACCAATCTTCACCTCTCCTGGATTCTTACCACCAACAAAGATTGATAACTGCCGGGTATGTAACAGACTTAGGCTCTTATTGGTAACTTAACTGAGGTATCTCTCCTCATGCATGTGTTGTTTTTTTGCAGATTGCAGATGCAATAATCTCACATGGATGTTTCTTGCAAGATTGTAGTGTCCAGCATTCAATTGTGGGTGAACGTTCACGATTGAATTATGGTGTCGAAATCAAGGTTAGTTATCATAGATTTGCAACAGAAAATTTGATGATGTGGCCATTTTGTTATTTGTTTACATTTTCTCAGATGACAGTTTATTAAGTTGTTCTCTCATTGCAGGATTCCATAATGATGGGTGCCGACTATTACCAAACTGAATCTGAAATCGCATCGCTGCTTGCAGACGGGAAGGTCCCGATTGGTATTGGAAGCAATACAAAGATTTGGTAACTAGACTCGTAATTTGAGAAACGGTTCTTTGCTTTAATTGAAATATAGAATGCCGAGGTCTCTAATTATGTCTTATGATTCTTCCTTGAAGGAATTGTATAATTGATAAGAATGCGAGTATAGGGAAGGACGTAATGATCGTGAACAAAGATGTAAGCATGGCTTCCCGTGATCTAGTCTTATTTCTAGGCTACATTTATCTTTTCCTTCTACCTCTTAACCAAAATTTTACCGGAGTCTTACGGTCCATCTAAATTCTCTGGTCGTGTAGGGTGTTCAAGAAGCAGATAGGCCAGAAGACGGATTTTACATTCGCGAGGGAATCACAATTATTCTGGAGAAGGCAACAGTACAAGACGGCATGGTTATATAATGGTCTTAAACGTCTCAACTACTTTCCAAGGACAGTTGAGAAATGGTAACGAGAAAAGACTCTTGCAGTCGCAGTGCGCATTTGGCAGATGAGTGAATAGCTTCTGCAGCATTTTGTCTTTTCAATAGCCAAGTTCCACCTTTGTTACTGTATTCAAACCAGAAAATCCTTCAGAACTCTTGAATATGGATTTTATAAGCTTAAAGCATTAGAGAGTCGCGAGATGTGCAAAAACAAGTTACAGAAAGCTGACCGCCGGCTGCTTTCATCCTTCATGGAGCTGATATA
This sequence comes from Pyrus communis, assembly GCF_041283825.1. NCBI lineage: Eukaryota > Viridiplantae > Streptophyta > Magnoliopsida > Rosales > Rosaceae > Pyrus > Pyrus communis. The sequence goes on along the minus strand of NC_142574.1, from coordinate 6,450,976 downwards.
TCCATAAGAAGCTATGAACTTTCTGTATCAAATATAATTGCAGTGAGTTTGAAATATGGTTGTATGTTGCATAACGAAAAATCATTTTGTCTCAGAAACCGTCCGTCTACATGCGTATTCATTCGCGCGGATGTTAGTTTCGAAGAGAAGTGTCAATGGAGCAGTAGAGAGCTAACAAGAATCAGAGAAGCCCAAATACTGGCAGTGATTAAAATCACTACCAAAACAGAAAGAAAATAAATAAATAAATAAATAAAAGAGTTAAAAACAGAGGTAATTTAGAATACCTCATTTTTCTTCCAACTGCTTTGCTACTACAGTCTGCTCAGTTATAGAGGAATGTAATGGAAAAAAATTAAATAAATAAAAAAATTCAGAAAGTGGAGTGGCGCAGAAGAAAAGAGAGCCTCGTCTCCAACCTCAGAACGCAAGTAAACAACCAAGAAATTGATTCAGGCTCTGCCCTACAACTCTTTCTTAATCACATCCCCATCAGTTCTATTCCTGGCATAAAAAACTCACCCGGTATTAAGCATCAATTATATAATGTTCCATTCTTTTTGTTTTTGATTTTGATTTTTATACTTTATTAGTTTTGGTCTTCTTTGAAATCCCATTTTGAAAGTGACAATTTTCCTTTTAATTTACTTTTTATAAGAATATATTCTCAAACTACTATAATCTACAGGACAAGTGATGGATTGCACTAGTGGCCTCACAAAAAATTTAAAAAAAAAAAAAAATCTACTAGATTTGAACTTGGGTGCAACAGCAATGAAGTTGGCAAACTAGCCTAACCTTGACTTTTATCATTTTAAGATTTTTTTAGCTTTATGTCACTTAATCAAAACAAAATGTTACTACTAGAAAAAGGGCTATAGGACACCCTTCTTTACACACTAATGAAGATTGGTGCCTTTCTTAACTCTATATTCATTGAAGATTATTATCGGTGGGCTTTGAAATAGGGCCACTAACAATATTGGTGCATTGGTGCCAAACTCGTCTATACATATCTTTTTTTATTCTTTTGTTTTATCTCTTCAGATATTTTTTAAGTTTCTTTATTTCTTTTTTTTTTTCTCTCTACTCCCTTCCCCCTTCATTCTCTCTATCCTCCTTCCAGTATCCTCTCTCTCCCTCTTCTCTCTCATGCAGTAGCGCCGCCGTCCTCTGATCACCAACGACCGTCAAATTATACCTCTATAATCCTCTTCCCTTCCTCTTTCCAACCCCCAAGTTTGTTTCTACAAAGTCGAAGCCAAATTTCCCCTATTTCAGATCTAAGAAACGGTAATCGCGGGTAATCCAGCCAATTTTCGGCGAAGTTTGCTGAAATTGGACCTCAATCGAAAAGGTAAAAATGATCATCTCTTTGTCACATCCCGGCTTGGGCCCCCACCACATTCCGGGCTCGACTCCACCGTAGCACGATATTGTCTGCTTTCGGCCCCTATCACACCCTTATGGTTTTGTTTCTGGGAATTCACACGAGAACTTCCCAATGGATCACCCATCCTGAGAATGCTTTCACCCAAACTCGCTTAACTTCGGAGTTCCGATGGAACCCGAAGTCAGTGAGCTCCCAAAAGGCCTCGTGCTAGGTAGAGATGGGAATATACATATAAGGCTTACAAGATCCACTCCCCTCAGCAATATGGGATGTTACGATCAAGGTCTAAAATATCGATGATATCGGAAATATCGGTAGTCCAAAAACACGGAAGTTTCGATAGAAATATTAGGATATTATCGATATTGATAAAATTGAATAAAAACCACGAAAATTGTAAGAAAAACTTGGAAATTTTTATTGAAACTTTGCAGGATGTTTATTTAGTCAATTATCTTTTAGTTTATCACAAAAAATTGGAAGGATATGCATTGCATGATGGATTTAACTGATTTAAGTTGATTATATAGCGAGCTGGCAAGCATTGTGAGTGTAGAAAATATGTAGTAATTAATGAAAGAAGTTTAAACACACCATAATCATTTATATATAATGAATTAGTACAATATTTTACACTTTATACATTGCATGGTAAGAAAGATGAGTGACTTAGTACCACATAGAGTTCCTATGAGGTTCAAAATTTTCACTATCTTTATCATCTCTATGTGTAGAGTAAGTGTATTGTGAAGAGTAGTCATCAAATGATAAATCCCCAAAATAGTTTTGCATGTAATTGTTAACATGCCACCCATATGGATCCAGATTGGTTGACGTTGTCCATAAGCAAAATCATTTGAAGATTGAGTCTCGGATTCTTTCCATGAGTCACTCGATTCCATCCCAACAGGAATGGGATATGAAGGGTAGGGAAATGGTTGGTTATAAGTATAACCATAGTTACTACTTCCCACTCCAACAGAGTCCGAAGTTATAGATAACAAGTCATCTTATTGACTTGACAAAGTCCCCTTGCCTCTTTCTCTATGAGTATAGTCCTTCCCTATGGCACCAATTCCTGGTCCTGCCCACCTATTGCCATGGTCCTCATCCTGTGTTGCATGCGTGAAGTTTGCCTCACTAGTGAAGGGGCTCATAAATTCGGGAGGTGGTCCAACATAGTTTCCATATCCACCACTACCTCCAGCTCCACTATATCTTTCATCATTCCCGCCTCCGGTGGTAGTTAGGCTCCTGATCTTGTACTAAAGCTATCATTAGTATCAGCAGGATCTTGTGGTTGTGTAGGATTGGAAGAAGGTGGAATTCCAATGTTTCTTGGTCTTGGGCACAAAAGTTCTTCCAAAGAGTCAGCGCTGCTAGATCCTACCTCCTCCTCTAATACTCTTTCTACAGTTATCCCTTCATTACGTGCTTCTTCAGTAACTCTTAGAGTTGGATTGCCTTCATCATCATCTAAATGAAGAGGTCTAATCCATTGATAAAGTTGGTTACCCTCTGTATCATCATATTCAGCAACAATATCAAACACATCTAGTGGGTCACCACGGTCGACATGATCTATTTCTGCTTCCTTATCTTGAATTTGATGCTTCATCTTGTAGTAGCAATAAACTAATTTTTCCAACCTACTATGAGCCAACCTATTTCTTTGTTTTGTGTGTATAAGTGCAAATGTACTCCAATTTCTTTCACAAGCAGATGAGGAAGCTGTTTGTGATAACACTTTGATTGCTAACTTTCTCACAGTTGGTGCATCAATCTCATACATGATCCACCATTCAGCTATAATGAAAAACAATGTTGATAAGCCTAATTACTCCAATAAATTCTATTATAAACTGATAGTGAAATATGTTTACACTCACTAGGAGACATTTTTGTTCGAGCAACAACTGATGTTGGTTCTCCAAAAGTTCTTCTTGCATGTTTAAACCATGTTAGCTGAATTCAATAAATCGTGTTAGTTTAATCCAACAATGTAATAATATAATTTAAGTAATTGTGTACCTCATTTCCAAATTGGCCAACTACTGGTGATGTAGGGTCTAATTTAGAGTATACATTATGTACAACACCTATAAGGGCACCATCATCTCCAACATCGGGTCTGTATTGGTATCGAGGATTCAAATAATATGCTATTCAAAGAAACACATACTTTAATAAGAGAAATAATACTTATGCAACTAAAGAAATGAATTGCAAATTATGACATAATTTATACCTGCTGTATGCAAATCGTGGTATAATGTTTTATACAATCGGTCATCAATTATCTTTATGACCCACCTTGCACCATGTTTTCTTTCCAAGTCCTCCTTCACTACACACATCAACTCATATATTGCCCCTATAGTAGGATACACTTCTGTGTCAACGATCCGTAAAACTTTGTAAAAAGGTTTAAACACTTGGCACACATGTTCTGATTGAGTCCAAAAAACATGATCAAGCACTATACTTTCCACCATACGACTTGCATTTGAATGGCTGAAATTGTGGTTGGCCCAATCGTCACTAGTGAATAGTTGCTTCAACCGTGCTTTCTTCTTAAGTAGGCTGTCTAATGCAATATAGTTAGTGGCGAATTGAGTGGTAGCTGGACAATAATTTCTCCTTTGCAAAATTCATGCATCTTTGCCAACAACCAACCGTGATTGTAAATATAATTTGTGATCGTTCTAGCTCTTTTTACGACATTAGCAATATTCTCTCTCTTCCCCATTGCCTCAAATCAATACAATGTGCTGCATATGATGTCCAAAACACATTATGATGCTTCAGTAACTTTTTTCCAACTTTGACAAATGCAGAACCGTTGTCGGTCACGACTTGGACAACATTATGCTCTCCCACCTCCATGATTACATCCCTCAATAATTTATAAATATACTTGTAGTTCTTTATATGGTCTGAAGCATCAATGGACTTCAAAAAAATTGTCTTTCCCTTGGAGTATACATGAAGTTTATGATAGACAATCTGGTCGGGCCAGTCCATCTGTCACACATGATTGTGCAACCATTAGTTTCCCACTTTGACCTCAACTTGTTAACATACTCGCCAATATCTTTATACTCCATTTCCAAATATTTGTTTCTTACCTCATAGGGAGTGGGAGGTTGTACTCCAACACTGGCCTGTTGACATCCTAATACCATATTTTTGAAATGATGTGATGATGCCTTCTCAGCAGGGACATTTTCATAGATAAAGAACTTGCTAATTAGACGCCCCATTCCCTCCTTCACATTACCTCCAGTGAAATAACTCCAAACACTCTTTTGACGTGCTTTGGATGACTTATATAAACTTGGGGCTATTGGTGGTGGTGGTTGTAATTCTCTAACACTTGCTCCCCATCTCATTTGTGCACCACCACTTGTCCCGGAACCTTGTGCTCTATTAGGAATTTTATGAAGGTGTTCTCTTTCTCATGCTGACTGTTTGGAGGCACATAATGCTTGTTTGAAATTGCATCGTTCTTCAGGTCCTATGTCATCATGACATTCGTCCTCATTATCATCATCATCACTGTCAACCGCTTGGCCAATGACTTCTCCTCGTAGCCCAGCTCGAATATTTTTCTTTCCATGTGTTTTCTTTTCCTTCTAGTGTTTTTTATTTTTTAATAATGTGGTGATGAATGCCTTCAATTCTGGGGGGACATTATCACATCATTGGACATTATTTCCTGGATCTAATCCACTAAGATGGTACTTAAGTCGTGTCACTCCGCCACTCTTCATTACCCGACCACAATATTTGCAAATTGTGCCATGTTTGTTTCCGTCTATTGGGTCTCCATGTTCCCAAGCTGGATCACGTTTAGTAACTCCACTAGACATCTTAAATGTACCTATATTTATTTTTCATGGAAATTAGGCAATTATTTTTTGGCCAAAAAATATAGTAGTGACGGTTATATAAGAGAACCTAAATAATAAAGTTACTCTACAGAAGAATTAAATAGGAAGTAAAGAAAATGATTGTAAGAATTAAAGTAATTATAAAAATAATATTGAATAATAAAACCTAATATTAATGAATAATAATCCAATTTGATAATAAAGTAATAAATAACATCAAACATATTAAAATTCTCCCAGGGAATAATTATACAACATTACTTAATTACTTCAAAAAATTAACATGCAAGTATTATTTGGTTCTTAGATCACATGCACGGGTCCACACAAATATTTTTGTTGTTGTATAAATTACAATAATATAAATATAAGTTTGTAAAGTTACCTTAAATATGGAACCCTTTGTGTAAAGGCCAAATAGAATATGCGTGGACCAACAATAAAATAAGAATTACACAAATGTAACAAAATGTCATGAAAACATATAAAGTCTTTAATAATGAATTAAGAGACAATAAACACACATGTAAGTGACCAAATAAAAAATAGAAAAATTAAAAACCACATGCCATTGACTAAGTAATTAATTGACACAATTTAAAATATAATACCACCAAAAATTTGGAATAGATAATAACAAACATGCAAATTAAATAACAATAATGAATGAGAATAACTTACTATAGTTCAGTTTTTTTTTAACTTGGGGGGAAATTGAGGTTGATAGATGTTGAGAATAACATGAGCATTATGTTTTGTTTTGGAGAGATGTTGAGAATAAGGGATAGCATGGGACCATTTGATTTTATTTGTAAATATAGAAATAGAACTACCTAACCATATATATAGAAACATGACTACAACTAATTAGTTAGGTGAGTGAACGTGGTGAGTAGTTCAAAAGTAGATACTTGAAAAGAAATTGTCAAAGATTCATTGTCATGTGCAAATTTGTTTCTTGCAAAAAGAATTCAAAACAAAACCATATATATAAATATTTTAGCATATTTTCACAAAAACATAAGTGATATGGTGGTGAAGGTGTTGAAGGAGTAAAATGGGAGGGGTTTGAATCCCCTTGGTGTGTTTTTTTAAATATAGAAATTTATCCTAGATAATAAATATTAGCTTGCAAGCCTTGCAAACATCTTAACGACCATATAAATATTACAGGCTGAATATGTAATCACAAACACATCTGTAGCGAGTTGGATAAGGCCCAGGTGCGTGGTTGACAAAGGGAGGGGTTCAAATCCCTCTATGCGCAAGATTTAGACTTTTCAGCATTTTTCAAGTATTTTTGGGTTTCATCTCCCAATATATCGATAATATCGTGATATATTGCCCAAATATATGCATTAAAATGTTGAAAATATCGTCTTTGATATTATCGCAATAATATCGACAAAAATATCGATATAAACACTTCCGGCCAGGGAGCTTTGATACCAAATGTCACATCTCGGCCTGGGCCCCATCACATCCCTGGCTTGACTCCACCGTAGCACGATATTGTTCGCTTTGGGCCCCTACCACACCCTCACGGTTTTGTTTCTGGGAACTCACACGAGAACTTCCTAATGGGTCACCCATCCTGGGAATGCTCTCGCCCAATCTCGCTTAACTTCAGAGTTCTGATGGAACCCAAAGCCAGTGAGCTCCCAAAAGGCCACGTGCTAGGTAAAGATGGGAATATACATAGAAGGCTTACATGATCCACCCAGGGTTTGTTTCTGAGAACTCACACGAGAACTTCCTAATGGGTCACCCATCCTGGGAATGCTCTCGCCCAATCTCGCTTAACTTCAGAGTTCTGATGGAACCCAAAGCCAGTGAGCTCCCAAAAGGTCACGTGCTAGGTAAAGATGAGAATATACATAGAAGGCTTACATGATCCACTCCCCTGGGTGATGTGGGATGTCACATCACACTCTTCATGGGTTGTTCTCTAGTGTAAGTGCTTTCTCAAAATAAAAATTTTCAATTTTTGGATAGATTCTAGATTTCGAATTTTAATTCCATTTTTTGTATGCATGTCAAAGATTGGGGACGAAGAAGGTGAATCAAGGTTATTTCCAACCTGGGGCGAGAAGAATGGAAGGTTGTGGGTCAAATTAAAGTGAACAGGGTGATTTTCTCCTTGCACTGTGTTGAGCAAAATTTCTTTAGTTGGTTTTTTCTTGTGCTTTTATGCTGTCTCCTTTTTTTTTTTTTTTTTTTTTTAATTTTTTTTTTTTTTTTTAATTTTTTTTTTTTTTTTGCATTGCTCTCCTTTAGTTGTTCTCCGTTTCTCTTTTAGCCTTTTGCTGTGCTCTACTTCGTTGTTTTCTTCCTCCGCTGTCCTCTCCGTCCCCTTTCTGAATCCATTTTAGGTCTTTCTGTAGACTTGAGTTTATGGAACTTATTTGTGAAACACCGTGGAAATAGTGGGAAGGTTTTTATTAACTCCTCTTTTGCACGTTGAAGGAAAGTGGGGGAGCAACTGCTCCATTTTCTACCTGTTTCAACCGACTGCTTCCTATAATTTTGAATTAATTAATCAATTGTAAATTAATTAATTAACTTTCTATTTCTTGGCATATTTCACACCTCAACACACTGGTGATTTTTTGTCCTTTCTTTGTTAGGGATTGTGATCATGGGAGTATGGTGGTTGTGTTACATGAGCCTAATGTTGGGCATTGTTGATGCTTTTAGAGGAATTTGTGGAGCATGATGTTGTGCATAAAGCACTTATTGCCCTTTTGAGGCAAGATGTTAAAGGTATATTTGTGCTCTTCAAATTAAGTGATGGTGCACAATTACAGATTACATGTTTATTACAAATTAACTGATGTTTCATTACATCGGATTGTAAGTTAGCATTTTTATTTATAAGTAAATACACATTTTATGCAGATTTATGTATTTTTCTTACTAGCCTTAAGTTCAACACTTGATACATCTAGGATCATCGAAATCTTTCTCTTTCATAATGTACCTCATCTTCTTGTATGCACAGCTTCTTTGACAAAATTATTCAAGCACATTGGGAGTGTTGAGGAACCAAGCACATATGAGATCATTCGGGAGAAGATTTAAAGCTTCATTAGAGATAAGGTGAAATGATTACTTTTTTGAATGCCTAATATGATTGTTGGTTCAATGGCCTATATTTCAGACTGCCTATTGGTTTGAAATGAGGAATGGGTTTGGATTTCTTGTATTTGTGCATGATGCCTGGGTTCATGAGTATGTGTGGGAGCTATATCTTTCCTTTTAAGTTATCTGATTTTGATATTTTGGTTTTTCAAGTTAATGTTTAGACCTTGTAATTCTATGTTCTCATTTTCTTCTGAAAGAAGGAAATTTATTAATAACAAACTACAAAGCAGTCCCCAAAGTACAACAAATAGAGCTAGAGGCCTAACCAGCTAGGCCAAATAGCAGCAGCAACGTGAGAGTCTTCATGGCTGATATTATGACTGCAAACTTCTTGAAAAACTACATTTCCTAGGTATTTATTTGATCATATCTCAGTGATACATGTCCTCAACTCTAATTGCTTTAATAGTTGAAGTTGAGTTAACCTTATTCTTATGAATTTTGTGGATTTGACTTTGGGTGCAGCAAATGATCAGATTCAAGTTATTGACATGATTAAGCTCTTTGGAAACACTCATTTGTTCAAAATTGTATAAAAGGTCAGTTATGCAAATTTGTAGTATATTCTTATATCAAAGATACTACAATTTGTTTCCTCACCAAAACAAAAAAAAAAAGAAAAGAAAAAGGAAATATTATATTCAAATCTGGGTGACCCCGGAGGCATCCTTTTTTTTTTAATATTATTTTGCAACTTTGCCACCAATGTGAATTAGGGTGGCTTTTAGCCAAAAATCTAGTAGTGTGTTTTGTATTTCTACATGAGTGCAAAGTTGTGGAATTGAAAACTGGGGAAAGTAAGAGATGCAATTCATTTGTTGTACGAGAAGAATGTGTGTGGTGTACCAATTGCAGACACTACCTCAGGAAGTTTTCGGATCGGGATATCGGTTCCATTGATTTTGCAAGCATGGTTCTTTGGTTTCTTGAGGTAAGGAATTTTATTTTGTAGATTTAACATCCAAACCACACTCTTAGTTGACCATTCTTATAGTTATTGAATCTCACGAAAATTTTCATCTCGAGGAATGTGAAAAAGTGGGAATCGCAGCAAAGAAACCTGAGCTGAAGCAGTTGGCAGTTGGGGTGTTTTTGACATGCTTGAACAACATCCTCACATTGGCCAGACCAAGGTTTCATTTTTCTTTTCTTCTCATTTTTTCTTTTATCTAATGGAAGCTTAAAAATTAAACCCCTTGTCCATCAACAATGAGTTGGCGCTCTTGTTTGAGTTCACCCACATTTTATCTACACAACATAAAATTTGAGTTTAAATTCAATCCTCCTCCCACTCGTGATTACATATGAGTTTCACTATTCTGCTACCCTTTTCTTGTGGTGCACATTTTCTCCTGGTCTTGTCCGAAAGTACAATCATGTTTGTAAACAATATAGTTAATGACCTACGGCTACAGGTGATAGACTCCTGAATTAATTTGACAACTTGAGTTCAAATACCATAGAACCAATATAAAGACGCACCAGTATAGATGCACAATGATCATTCTGAGTCTTTCAAAATGATAGGCATGTTAACTCTAAACCACAAACAAGATTCATTTACTCGAATTACAACCAAACAAAATACAGAACACTAATCCATGTAAGGTTGAAGCATACTAACCTAAAGAACTTCTACTGGATGCAGCCATGGTTATTTACGATTAACCTGAATGCTCACCAGCTCTTCTTCTCTCTGTCAGGATGCTTATTGCTCAAATTAAGAATAAGGCTTCGTTCCAAAAGAGCATGATCCTGTGAGAGGAGAGGTCGCTATAGATACATATACATACATCCCTTCTCATAACAGAATGAGGACTCCCTATTAGAATCCTTATGGAAAACAACTTATGTTTTCCCAATCCATATCAGTTCACTACTGCAACAGAATCTGTTGAGAATAACTAGTATACATCTTCCCATAAGGCTTTCTTATACCAATTGGTCTCAAATAGCTAATGCTAGATCACCTAATCTCATGTTCATATTCTTACATTCTCCCACTTGAGCATGAGACGAAGATCAAGTATGGCTTTCACCAATTATAAGAAATGATTACATAGCCTTATTTAAGACTTTACTATCATGATCATTATTACATTGCATTTCAAAATACAGAGACCAAGAACCATAAACTACAAACAAAGTGTAGTATTGATTCCAAGTCCACATATATCCAATCCGCAAATATAACTCACGACTCAAAAGATATGCTCCCACTTTTCAAGAGATCAAAACATATTAATGACAACCAAGAGCAACATATCAATTACTAGATAAAAGAACAATTCATTAATCATGAGCTTAAAAAACAGACAAACTATTTTCAAAACATCAAATGAATCTAAATTAAGACAATATCCATCATTCAAAACTACAAAACTCCAAAGCTGAAGTATTGAGCCTCGAAACTAAGACACTTATTGAAAATCAAAATAGACTAACAAACTAGCTATAACTGAATAAATTAACCTCTGCTACTTCAGGATTGCATTCACTATTCTGGAACTTATCACAATTGCAATCCAAATCTCGAGAAGATAATTGACTAGTCCCACTGATCAAAATTTTCCAATACTCCCATCCAAGAAATATGTTGCTTAAACTCTCCAACAGGCAATGCTTTAGTCAAGGGATCTGCAAGCATCATAGTAGTACTAATATGCTGCACTTCAATCACTCATTTCTTGACTTGTTCTCGAACTTTAATAAACTTCACATCATTAACCTTGATGCTGAAGTTCTTCTATTATTCTTGGCAAAGTATACAGCTAAGTTGTTGTCACAAAACATCTTCAAAGCTTCTTAATTAAATTCACAATCTTAAGTCTGTTAAGAAATTCTTCAACCAAGCTGCCTATTTCATACTTTCGAAACAATGTACAAATTCAGCCTCCATAGTAGATGTAGCTATGACAGTTTGGTTTGCACTTTTCCATGAAACTGCCCCTCCATTGAGCATTAAGATATATCCTCCTTCATCTACATCTTCAGCCAAATCCGAATCAATGTATCTTATAAGTTCCAAAGAATTGCTTCTGCCATATACCAACATATAACTTTTGGTTCTCTGCAAGTATCATAGAACTTTCTTAGCTGCCATCCAGTGTGCTTCACCTGGATTTGCTTGAAACCTGATTAGCATGCCAACAATAAAGGCAATATCTGGTCTTGTACATATAGTTGCATACATGAGGCATCCAATCAATGAAGCATAAGGTTTAGATTGCATTTTCTTCATTTCCAAATCAATTTTTGGACACTGAACTAGAAAGAAGAATATCATAAAATTAAAAAAAATTAAAAAAAAAAAAAAAGCACTAGGAAGATGGATTTGGATCCTGAGAACTGAATATATATGCAATCATCCAACTTATTTTCTACAAAAGCTAGTGAAGAGACAATTTGATCAAATTTCAAATACCATTGCCTTGATGCCTGTTTCAAGCCATATATTGACTTATTAAGCTTGCATACCATATTTTCCATCCCCTTTCAACAAATCCAGTAGGTTGCTTCATATAGATATCATCTTGTATGTCTCCATTAAGAATATTTGTCTTTATATCCATTTGATGTAACCCAAGATCAAAATAGGCAGCTAATGACATGACAACTTGCATGGAATCTTTAGAGGAAATTGGAGAGCAAGTATCATTGTAATCGTTTCCCTATCTCTGAGTGAACCCTTTAGCAACCAACCTTGCTTTATATCTCTCAATTCTACCATGAGCATCCCTTTTTGTTTTACACACCCAATTGCAACCTATTGGCCTAATTCCATAATTTGATTCCACCAATGTCCAAACTTGATACTTGAACATTGAATCTAACTCATCCTTCATAGCCTTGTGCCATAGAACTGATTGAGGACTTTCAATTGCCTGAGTGTATGTAAGAGGGTCATCAATGTCACCTATATCAAACTCACTTTCTTGTAAGTACACACAGTCACTGATTGTAGTAGATTTTCGAGCTCTTGTAGATTTTCTTAGTTCAATTGGAGGTGGAGCATCAATTGGTACTTGTGGTTCTGAAAAGGGAATTGATGTTGCATGCTGTGTTAATTGGTCAACCTCCATAGTGTAATAACATGAGCTCCTAATTCTTCACTTAAATCTTCAATTGCAGGTGACAATTGTTGAGTAAATAATGAAACATGAGTATAATCCATTGTTACAGGGTTGTCATGAATCTGATGCATCTCTTTAAACACAAAATTTTCCCTTGAAAAATTTGAAACATCTTGATCTTCTAGAAAGGCTGCATTATGTGCTTCCTGGATTCGAGTATGGTGTTGAGGAATTTAGAACCTAAAACCCTTTGACTTCTCAGAGTAGCAACTAAAGTAACATGATTGTGTTCTAGGATCTAACTTCTTTTCATTAGGATTGTAAAATTTAGCCTCTGCCTTACATCTCCAAACATGAAAATGGGCAAAACTTGGAACTCTCCCATGCCACAACTCAAAAGGTGTTGTTGAAACTGCCTTACTGGAAACTCAGTTCAATATATAATTTGCTATTTTCAAAGCTTCTCCCCATAAGAAACCTAGTAGTTTAGATCTTGTCATCATACTCCTAACCATGCCAATGAGAGTCCTATTTCTTCTCTATGACACACCATTCAGTTGAGGTGTTCCAGGTGTGGTGTATTATGCCACAATGCCATTCTTCTTAAGATAGAGAGCAAATGGACCACTTTGTTACCTAGATTCAGTGTATCTGCTAAAGTATTCTCCTCCTCTATCTGATCTAACAATTTTAATAACCATCCCTAATTGTTTTTCAACTTCAGTTCTATAAATAATAAAACAATTGAGTGCATCTGACTTCTCACCAATGAGAAAAATATATCCGAGCCTAGAAAAGTCATCAATGAAATTGACAAAATACCTATTCCCACAAAAAATTTTGACTTAAAGGGACCACAAATGTCAGTATGTATGATTTCTAATAACCCTTGACTTCTCTTAGCATCCATTTTTCTAAAATTAGTCATTTTCCCTTTAAACAATCTACACACTCTTTTGCAGTAGTGAAATCTAATCTTGGAATTAATTCAGCCTTTGAGAGCTTAATTACTCTTTCTTTAGAGATATGCCCTAACCTTTTGTGCCAAAGAATGTAAGAAATGTCATTTTCTAGCATCCCTTTGGAACCAACATTCAATACTGAGTGATTATTTGACTCCACTAAACATTCTAGACTCCACAAGGTATCAGATAGAAAAGCAGTCCCTAAACCGAATCAAGACAAGACATTCATCATCATCAAAAAAAGGAAAAACCATCTTTTACAATTTTGGAAGGGAAAATTAATTTTCTTCTCGTATTTGGAACATATAGCACGTCCTTTAATTGTAAAACAAAACCAAAAGTTAATCTTAAGTTCACAACCTCTATTGAATGTAGTGCAACTTTAGTCCCTTCCCTCACTTAGACATTATATAAAGTATTTCCAATTTCCTTTTGTGTTTGAAAACCTTTTGAAGAGTTGGTTATATTCACTAAGCATCTAGTATCAAACCACCAAGAATCAACAGGTACCTCACAGAAATTTGACTCAACACAAACATGTACCTGTTCCTTTTCTTTGCTTTTTATCCATTCCTTAAAGATTTCACAATTACTTTTAAATGGCCCTTAGTTTTGTACCAAAAACATTTAAGTTTAGACATCATGGGATTAAAAAACAAAAATAAGCGTAATCGTGATGCTTGTTATTCAAATCATGTTTAAGAAAGGAATATATTCGAGATAAGATAGATCAAAATCCAAATTTCAATCCAATGTTTAGAAGACATATCCTTTCATTCAATGAGTATCAATACCCAGCAGCAGAAGCATTTATAATATATATTGAAGACTCAACAGCAACTTGAACAACCTAAATCAACAAAATTCTAAATCGAAAAGATAAATTGTTGTATTCCTAATTCGAGAAAACCCCCAAAAGTATATAGGTTTTGAGTTCTAACGGTCAAAAAAATAAATAATCATATTTTATTAAAACACACTGTTTTTCCTGGACCCAGTTTTAAGTGTGGAACCAGTTTCAAAACCTGATGGCAATAAAGATGAATTTTTTTATTTTTTATTTTTTATTTATTAGGATTATATCGATTTTGTTGATTTGAATTTAAGAACATGAATCTATGGCTCTGATACATGTTAATTCTAAATCACAAACAAAATTCAGTTACTCGAATTAAAACCAAACAAAATACAGAACATTAATCCATGTAAGTTTGAAGCATACAAACCTGAAGAACTTCCATTGGATGCAGCCATGGTTATTCACGATTAACCAAAATGCACACGAGCTCTTCTTTTCTCTATCAGGATGCTTATTGCTCAAACTAAGAATAGGGCTTAGTTCCAAAAAAGCATGATCCTATGAGAGGAGAGGTCGCTATATGTATACATATGCACATATCCCTTCTCATAACAGAATGAGGACACCCTATTAGAATCCTTATGGAAAACAACTTATGTTTTCCTAATCCATATCAGTTCATTACTACAATAGAATCCTCTATTGACAAGAACTAGTATACATCTTCCCATAAGGCTTATACCAATTGGTCTCAAATAGCTAATGCCAGATCACCTAATCTCATGTTCATATTCTTACAAGGCAGAGAAGCCAGTGTTGCAATCTCCTTAGCTATATGTTGGAGTACCAACCAAGTTATAACACCAGGTCTTTGTTGTGGACTTGTAGTTTAGAACTTTAAAGTGATACTTTTATACACATTGTTTAACATTTTTTTATGAGCACTTTTATTTAATTCTAACAGATTGGTGAGTTAGCTGAGTCGTTTATCTGGGATTCGTATTTCCCCCTACACTTGGATGAAACACTCTTCCAAGTTCGGCTGCTTCTTTCAAGGCACCGCCTGCAAGTGGTGCCTGTCATAAAGAGAACCAATTCTATGCTCATTCGTTTTATTTTACAGGTATATTTATCTCTAAATTTTACTTTGTGACATAAATGGTTGTGAGAAGCCAGCAGCCAAATTGAGAATCTGTATAACAAGAAATTATATATGTTGAGCTTGACGGTTTTAACTATTTGAAGTTAACAAAACTAAAATAAATAAAAATTCATAATTTATTTATGCTTGGATGGCATGCAGTTCTACATTTGCTGCTTCAATCAAGTGGTTTGGACATGTTTGATAGCATTGCTGACAAATCCTTATCCGAGCTCCGGTATATATGCTAAACCTTTATCAAACTTCCAAAATGGTTTCGTTCTTTCAATTATTTTTGTTTTAATTAATCAAAGCTATATTAGTTTACAATTGAATACGTAATTCTCATTTTTATTGGAATTGCATCTTCGTTCATGTTTCCATTAAGGTCTGGTAATGAAGAGCATGTTGTAATATATATGGAGACCAAAGCCTAGCAGGAGCTCTTCATGTTCTATGAAAAAACCAAAATGGTAAGGAACATCAACCTCTATCTTCTTCTTCGGAATCTTGCTCGCAATATAAAGTCAGTTGCTGTCACAGACAAAAGACGATGATGACAACAATCCTGAAACAGAGGATAACAAAGAAGAATCATCGGGTAAGAACAAAACTCCTATAGATACCTTAAAAATTGATTTAATGTTGAGATCCCTGTTGCAGAGGGGATGTTGATGCAAAAAAGTTAGGCAATTGGATAGATACCTTAGAAACTTACTTCACTGTGTATAAATACTCCAACCCTCAAAAGACTTTTGCAAACTTGAAACTTACAAGTCATATGCCCTTACATGGTGGAAACTTACCCAAAACGGTATGATATATCTAAATTGACTTCGAAGGAATTCAAGATGATCTTGAGAAAACAATTCTATCCAATTGGCTACGAAGAAGAAAGATGGTAAAAGTGGCAACACTTCTGACAAAAGTTCAGGTAAACTGTCAAAAGTACGCTACTGAGTTCAATAACCAAGCTATGGTTTTGGATATCGATGTCTATGACTACGATGTGTTCATGAAATACACCAGAGGTCTTGCCGACTACTTATGGAAAAAACTGAAATTGTTCACCGTAGACAATGCAACCCTTGAGAATATAAACCTACTATCCTTTTTAATAGACAATGCAACCCTTGACTCCTCAATATCTTGTATAGTTACCCTCCTTTTTACTAAGCATCTAGCACCTAGACGGCCCCTAGACAGCCCCTACTATACAAGCTAGACGGCCCCTAGACGGCCCCTACTATCCAAGCTATGGTTTTGGATATCGATGTCTAAGCATCTACTATACAGCTACCCACCACCTAGCACCTAGACGGCCCCTAGACTGAGTTTTAGAACACTGCCCATAAGTACCATTGAATTCTCATATATTTTGATTCATATAAAAAACTTTTGAACTTCCTCACAAAATGCAACTTTTATATTCTCAAGGAAATGAATTCGGTGAAAAATGAATATATATATATATATATATACACACACACCATTATTGTATATAATTATATTATATATTGTTCAATTCAGATTCGGGGACGAATACGGATTAGGTACCTCTATAACCATATCCAAAATCATAACCGAATAATATTCATGGTTTTTCTTCATATTCAAAATATACCCCAATTTTCTTACCCCAAATCCAATCTATTTTGACGGTTATCCATGGTTATCGGGTTTAACGGTTAGAATTGTCATCCCTATCTTGAAAGCATACAATTTCCACCTGCAGTTTGTTGCACACTTTGCACTTATCTTCCACTTCTTATTCATTTTCAGCCTAATTGAAAGAGCACCATGCTAATTGGAGTGTGACCATAGTACCTCTCTCAACTGTGAAGCATCTCTGAACTTCAGACCTTTTTCAAATTTTGGATCATCCATGTTAGCTTCTTCATTGAACTCAGGGTATATGACCCTCTCATCAACCTCATAACCTAATTCATCAACACTGTGCAGGCCATCTAAGTCTTTTTTTCCACCATCAAGGGGAACATCTTTTACATCCCTTGCATTAATAACTTCATCAGTATTTTAGTTCTCACCATCTCCACCATTACCAAACCCTTCACCTCAATGAGCTTCTCCAATCAGTGTATCTACACTTGTTTCATCTATTGCATCACGATCATCATCTTCCATAACATAGTCACTATCCACAAATTCATTATCAATATTGTCTTCCTCTGCATTACCTGCCAGATACAATGAATATTAGTCAAAAAATAGTTTTGAGTACATAACAATTGAATACTTTTAGTAAAAATGCATAAATAAGTGTTTCCAATATTACATTCAGCAACCGCATCTTCTGCACCTTCAGTTCCAACATCAGCTCCTTCTTCAGTGGACTTAGCAGTACCATTATCACTTTCATCACCACCATTAATATCACCTTCATCAGCAACATTGAGAGTCACTCCATCAGCACCATTGAGAGTTCCTTCATCAGCATTGTAGAGAGACCCTTCTTCAATACCATTTCCACTTCATTGTCTTCCCTCAGTGTCATTCCTTCAAACACACAAACTTCCATCAGTCTCGTATCCATATCTTTGTGATTGGCATTGTAGGCTATGTCATTCAAAATGCATAACCTTTTTTTTTAAGTCATCAACACCCCTTTTTGCTCTAGACTTTTTCAATTTTGACCTACTATCCTTTTTAATAGACAATGCAACCCTTGACTCCTCAATATCTTGTATAGTTACCCTCCTTTTTACTATGCCACTCTCATCTAGATTCATCAAAAGCTTATGTTTAAGGGTAGCTTGCTTTGCACTTTGATGTTCTAGGTACAATTCTATTTCCCTAGTCCCCAGAACATACTTGCACATATTATCCACATCTGGTCACATTCTATCATCCTTAATCCCTCCCTATAAGACATCCCAAGAATCCTATAGTGATACAAAATGGACCTGTCATACCCTAACTCCTCAACCACGAATCTATCTCAAAAAAAAAAAAGAAGACATAAAGTCTTTGTCTACATAATCAAACCAAGCTTCAAACCCTTCCGTATATGCATCTTCAAACCACTTCCCACCATGGTTAATCTTACAGGTAAACAAATCTAGCATGCCTAAAAAGTCAATAATAAAAGGTTTTAAAAGCCAAAAAACACAAACAAATATGGCACCACAAGGCCTTTATAAGCCTGATGAGAACAGAAAAAAGGACAAACAAACCATGGTGACCATCAATAAAGGGTTTTTTTAAAGCATTGCAACTAGGACCACCAATGGAGACACAAACCACATGCACATTGAAAACACTAAATAGTGGAGACACCCACTGCAAAACACAATTTAAAAAAACCACATAAGAGCATCCCCAGCGTGGGGTTTTGCTCGGGAGTCGGGCTCCAAAACAATTTAAAAAAACCACATCTGAGATCAACGGTGGATATTAAAATGCTTTATAAATTAAAAAATAAATGAAAAAATAGTTTTAAAATTTTGAAAAGTTACCGTTGTGACACGTGGCACAATCTGGAGCGTTGGAATTCAAATTTTTTTATATCTAACGGCAGAGATTAATTAATTGAATAAAAATTAAAAAAAAATTCAAAAAAATTCAAAAAAATATCTGATAAATCTGAAAAAAATTGTAAAAAAAATTGTTTTTAATTATTTATGTTGTTTCCAATTTCTTGAATATTTATTCAAATTAATTTGGTAAGTTATTTATTAAAAGTCCATTGTTCAAATTAAAAGTCCTTGTATAAAATAATTAAAAGTCCATCGTTCTAATTAAAAGTCCTTTACATAAACATAAACATAAAAAAATTACATATACTAAGAATTACATAAACATAAACATAAAAAAAATACATAAACATAAACATAAACATAAACATACTAAGAATTACATATACTAAGAATTACATAAACATAAACTTAAAAAAATTACATAAACATACCAAATAATAAAACACACCAAATAAAATAACATAAACATACCAAATTCAAAAAAACACACTAAATGAACTTAATTATCTTCAGCTTGTTTCAATGCCCACTGGTGCTCTATCAAGTCAATTTGTCGGGCATTGTGCATGTCTGGCATTTGAAATGCAGTATATCGTTGAATGAGCCTTTCATTGTAACGTCCATCCCTTTGTAATGGCTCATATTCATCAACAGCTTCATAATCGTACTCATCTTCCACAATCATGTTGTGAAGAATAATGCACGTCATCATGATGGATCGAAGCGACTCTACATCAAACAATCTGGCAGCACCCCTGACGATGGCCCAGCGAGCTTGGAGGATACCGAAACAACGCTCCACATCCTTCCTGCACCCCTCTTGACAGCTTGCAAAGTGTTTTTCCTTTGCACTCCGCGGACGTGGCACTGTTTTGACAAAGGTTGACCAGCGTGGGTAGATGCCGTCGGCTAGGTAGTATGGCCCGTCGTACATACGTCCGTTGACCTCATACGTAACTTTTGGTGCCTTTCCTTGCAGGACATCGTTGAACACTGGGGATTGGGCAAGGACGTTGATGTCATTTTGAGCTCCCGGGACCCCGAAAAAGGCGTGCCAAATCCATGTATCAAAAGATGCCACCGCCTCTAGAATGATACTTTTTGCTCCTTTTCTGTCCCCGTAAGCGCCTTGCCATGCACTTGGACAATTTTTCCACGTCCAGTGCATACAATCAATGCTTCCAATCATCCCAGGAAAGCCACGCATCTCCGCCTTCTTCAACAGCCGCTCCAAGTCCATATGTGTAGGTTTGCGGAGGTACTCAGCGGTGTAGATAGATTCGATTGCTCCGCAAAACCTCATCAGGGACTCAAGAATGGTTGATTGCCCCATCCTCGTTATCTCATCCACTTGGTCTGCAGATGCTCCATATGGAAGCATCCGCAAGGCAGCAGTAATTTTTTGCTCAGGCAGTAGACCCATAGCACCAAAAGCATCTTTTTTTTGCACAAAATAAGAATCATGGTTGCAAACAGCAATCATGATTTTGTTGAACAAATGACGTTCCATTCTAAAATGACGTCTAAAGTACGTATCAGGGAATGCACTATTAGGAACAAAATAATCATCCAAGAGTTCCATACCTCGTCGTTGCCTGCTTCTATCAAGGTTTCCGGAACGGCTAGGCCTGCAGATCTGAGCCGCAGCTTGGATGACTCGACGGGAATGTGAGGCTCTGCCCCTTCTTACTTCGTCATTTCTCATTTGACGCTCCTCATCCTCTTCCCTCTCATTTCTTACCCTCTGGTGATTGAAGATTGCTTCAGATTCGTTAAACAATTCTTCCTCTTCCTGATTGTATTCCCACATCATCCTTGAGGAAGAAGAAGACGACATTGAAAGAAAGAAACAGAAACTATGAATAATGATACAAATTTTTGTGAATAAGGAAGCAGAAACTATGAATAATGATAGAGATCTTGAGAATTTTGGTGTGAGATTTGTGAGGATGGATGGTGGATTATATAGAGGATTCAGAAAGGATTAGGTTCTGCATAATGCCACGTGGCATGCTGTCATTTGTTACAAATCTGATGGAAATCTATCCTCAAAAATTGTGAACAGATTATGACACGTGGCATGCCGTCATTCGTTAAAAATCTGATGGAAATCTATCCTCAAAGATTGTGAACCGATTATGACACATGGCGCGACGTGATTGGTTAATAATCTTATCAGAAATCCATCACCAATAAATGTATTATTTTGTATTATTTAATAATACTTCGGATAATGACACGTGGCACAACGAGAACGATTAAAAATCTTATCCGATATTACAATTAAAATTATTTTGTATTATTTTATAATAAAAAAAAAATACTAATATTTTATTGCCTATTGCCAGGGCTATTGAAGTGTAACGGTGGAGATGCAAATTCTATTGCCAGGGCTACTTACTGTTCATTAAGGGCAGTTACTGTTCATTAGGTGGATTGAATAGTGTATTGCCAGGAGGAGGGCTCCAACGCTGGAGTTGCTCTTAAAAGAAATCGGAATAAAAAGGTCACAATTCCCTAAAAATTCAAAATTGTTAAATCGTACAACCTAAAACCCTAATCAATATCGAAAAGGTAGGATTCTTACAATATGAGGGTGCTTCACTAACTTCAATCTTCTGTTTTTCCTAACCCATCGCCTCTGATGGCTTGAAGGCTTCTTTTTCTAGAAACGACGCACCCTTCTTCGAGGTGCGTAAACATGCGACGGTGTGAGAAATTGTTGGGTCAACAGCAAGGCGGACCGACGACGAGTAAGAGCGACGGCGGGAAAACGCAACAGCTTGCGGCGGGGATCTAGTAGAGTTGCGAAGGAATCGGGGTCGTGTGTTTCTGGGGATGTGGGCTTAGGTAAAAAGTGGTTTTTACTTTTTGAATTCTTATTTTTAATTGTTTCACGTTTTTTAGATTTTGAATTTCGATTTTTTTTGTAAATTTTTTAATTTCCACGTGGCACGAAAATAACATGTTGCGTCAAGTCACTAGCTAGTGGGTGGCACGTCCGAAGATAATAGGGTTCTTAACGGCCAACATAACTGATGTACTAAACTGTCCTAAAATTGTGACTTGAGTTAACACTCTGAGACAAAAAAAAATTATGTACCAAATATTGAAAATCAAGAAATTTTAGAGTAATAAATTTAGATTAATTTTAAATAATAATACTTACAACAATGATCAATTTTTAAACTCTCCAAAAAGTAAATGAGAAACCTTGCTATTTGATTGCGATGTTAACTTTTATTAAAAATAAAATAAAGTAAAAGATACCGTCCTAACTTGATTAATGTGGGGTGTAGACTCTAATAATGAAATGATAAAAAATGAAAAATGAAAATTGTACTCTAAATAATAAATGATGTCAAACATGTGTGTGTTAGAGGAATCTTAGAAGAAGTTTAATTTTATACATTTTTTAATATTAAAAGAATAAAATAAATCAAATGGAAAAATAAAATAAAAGAAATGAAAGGGATGGGTAATTATTTGAACGTTATTATAAGGTGTGGCTTCGACGTTACATATTTTCATCGCATTTCTCATGATGTACTAAAACTCAAACCTACGTAAGCTTTTATGCTAATCAGAACTATAATGTGTTTCAGAACTTTAAATAATTAGTATAAGACTAACAAGTAACTAAGTTCCAAAATAGAAAAAAAGTAATTAAGCTCACAGTTAACCTCGGTAGGTTTTTACATAGGAAAATCAACTTTTTGATGGCATTTCGGTAATTTGATGGACGGAAGGCAAAAAACAAGGACACTCAACTCAAACCACAAGACTTTAAAGTTTGGCAGCCTACAGTTACCAACTTTCTTTTGTAATTCGACACCTTTGCAATTTCATTTACGTTTAAAGCTTTGCTATATTGTATGGAATATCAGTTTCTTATATTAAATCACATGCAGCTCATTGCTATTGCTAAAAACGCTTTGTGACTGCCTTTGAGAAAGAAATTTTATGATGTGCAGTTCAATGAGCAGCAAAAAATAGTTATCACAGCTACCAAATATGAAAGATTGCTCAGAAGAGCAACAACTCGAGCACTCATCAAAGCCCCAGTTCTTCAAGAACAAAGCTCCAATCCACCAATTTGAGAACTTAGAACAAGAAGCAAGCATGGAAAGCATAGAAGGAAAAGTAAAGATGTGTGCTACAAAAGCTGGTACCACCTTCTAAACCACTGATGGTTAAGGGGTTGGTAAAGTCATTTAAAGACCAGAAGATTGTGATGAATAGTGAAGGGTTTGTTCCTATTAAACCTCCAAAGTTTCAAACTTATTTATTCAGCTTGACCAAAACACTTGATATCTATAAGGAATGGTGAAGGCCAAGGTCATTAAGCCCGATCCAAAGATGACAATGCCAAAACCTGAGGGAATTAGGGGAATGAAGTATTGCAAGGTCCACTACACTTTCAACCATTCCATTATAAACTTGTAAAGTTCAAGGATTGGATCCATGACTTGATCAAGAAAAGGAAGATGCTACTCGAGAAACCACAAGCAACAATGATAATTGATGTTGATCTCTTTCATGAGGCCCCAATAACCATGGTGAATTTAAAATGGCCTGAGAGCAACAATAGGAAGTTCACATTGGATAATGGAGGGGAGAAGCAAGAGAGAGAGAGGTGAATGCAGCAAGAAGTTACTTGAGAGGCTTAAAACTGCAATAATCAAATGGGTGGTTCTTTGTAGTAGATGTCAGTGTGAGTAAGACTTGGACATACCTGCTTCTGGGCCATGACCAAAAGTTAGTGAATAAGAGTGAAAAGTTACCGAGTAAGGCCTTAAGACCAACATCAAAAAATTATGGACCTTATAATCCAAGAGGCAAGTCTTAATGCACCAGTGTGTTCTCAAGACTAGATGTTTCTTCATCAACGAACTCTCTTTTTCTCATAGCTACCTCTTCATACTTCTTCTTAGGAATGGCCTCACTTGACTTCTTACTCTTCCTCCTTCTTCTAGTCTTCTTGGGCTCCTCAATATACCTTAGCCCCTTTTTTACTTGCACTTCATCTATCAAGAGCGGTCTAGAATGGGTATTTTAAAGCAATGCCTCATGACAACACCTTTTCTGTTAGTATTGTTTCACTTCAGAGTTATAAGCCACATCTAGTCTCGGTGCTCCACTAGAAGGATCTCAAAGGCCAGACTAATAAGATGGGGAAAACAAGGTCTAACTTACTTTATGTTGTTATTGAAATTCAGATCTACGTATGGAGTATTCTGAACCCTAACTCTGAAGATATCACCTTTCTATTCTCCCTCAACAACTAGAATATCTTTGTAACAATCTTTGTCATGATTGGACATATTGGTAGTATAGGTTTCCCAATGAAGATTTGCCTTTGCCTAGAAGAAGTAGTGGGTGCTTGTACTTTGGTGCATTATGTGCAAGACTCAGAACTCCTGAATTTCGAGCTCCACACCATACCACTTGTTGAGGAGCTTGAAGTAAGTGATGATCTGGTAAGACACTGGAGTGAGATGGCAAAGCAAGAGTTTTTAACAAACAAAGACTTTCTTGCTAAAGTTTGAAATGGGGAATCTCAAGCCTCAACTCCCAATGAGTTTCATCTATCTCGTTGGCTTTATGAAGGCATTGCTTTGCTTCGTAGATCTCAAGGCTCATCTGTTCAAATATTTCTTGCCTTTTCACCTCCTTCAATTCACCAGTAGAGAAGAAAGAGATTAGCAATGATGGACTAGACCAATGAAAGGGGACGAAGGTTTTTATTTGTTAGCCAAGCCCACCTTTTACATCACCTTCTATTGCAGAAGCGAAATAGACGTACCCAATTGACCAATCAAAGAACAGCCTTACACATGATCAGTCATTTTGACTCTCATTGGTACAAATTCTTTTTAAATCCTCTCTATCTTGTCTAAATGCTGAGGCACGCTTATCTCTTCTTGCACCTTGCTTGGAAAAGACCGTTGTCAAAGAAACTTCATGTTTACCATTTCACCGACTCATACGTTCTTTGTGGAGTCTCCTAGATTTCTCAAGCAGGCTTAATGTGGGAAATACCATGGATGGGTGTTGGTGCATGGCCACTCTGAAGTGTGCAACCATTGTGTATGTTTGTTGTTCTCTTGACCATTATAACAAACCATAAACACACATTCCACATGCAATTCCTTTCATGCATATGTTTTTCTGTTCTCTTTTACTGTCACAGTTGTTTGATATTTGTAAGTTATTCGAATTTATGCCTCCATCATTCATGGCAGTGCCCAAATTTGGTTCTAACAATTGCTGCTTTCATTAAGAGTTCCTCTTGGCCAAATCACTATACTGGAAATATAACTGCTAAGGAAAGCTTTGTTAACGCTAATATTAGTGACCATGATTTTTCAAGGTCGGAGTAAGGCTAATCCAAATACAATTACCTTAGAAATTCGGTCATAGACTCACCAGCTTCAAGGAGTTAGATTAACCAGAACGGCGGTGAAACTATCACCCTGTTTTGGGGTAATAAGCAGAGTCCTAGCAACTTCACTGGATGACCATACTTGTTTTGAAAGACGCGTGATCTGATCCAAATATAGACTCAATCAGATCCTTATAAGTCTTAGAGTTCCTACAATCTTGGAATTGGCATGCGCCATAAGTAATCACAACTCCTAAGAGGGTGCGATATCTACTTCTAAGTATCCTCCAAGATTTTCTTGGCTTAGAAAGATGATTTTATCCTAAAACGGTCTCTCCCCATAGTATAAATACACCTATCTAGGGTTCACCTATGGTAACACAATCTTTATACTTGAATTTTCTTGCAACTGCTTGAGTCTAAAACAATTCACTAACTTGACCCGTCGGAGATCCCACCTTCTCGAGGCTTAAGTAAAGAAACTTCTCTTTTAACCTTATGCTCGTCATGATACTCAAAGGAGTGTGTATGACTTTGATCGGCAAAGAAGTGCCCAATTGAGCATTTCCCCAAAACGGCGCCAAACTGTTAACGATCAAAACTTGGAGGTCAACAAAAGACCAATACGGTTAACCCTGGATGAGTTTAACGTTAAACAAATACGAAAACAAGAAGATTTAAATGGTTCTCCCATAAAATTGGGCTATGTCCATTGGAGTAATATCCCTGTAAATTTGGTATGTTACAAGAACTCTTAATATAAAGTAATCCTAGTCTATTCTCGTGATCGAACCACTTCTAATGGGCACTGATTTTTTTATATATAAGTCATGACTAAGCCCAAAAAGTCTATGCCATTTAAGTTTTTCACAGTCCTATTACTAAATGAGTTGTACTAGTAAACTTGGTCCGTAGGCTACTTCTCCACTATCTGATTGACACATGGAGAAGAAATGGCTACTTGCTTGGTTTCCTTCGTCGACACCACTCGAGTGCAGTGCTCGTTAGTGGGTGGTTGGAAATCAGTTAAGCTAAGCACTAGCTCTGAAACCAACTATGTCCTTCTCTGTTGCAAGCCAACGCGTGAGTTGACATTCGTAAAAGAACGGTCATTGGTGGCGCTTGTCATTAATAACTAAGATAGTGCTTTGTCAACTATACATTGTTTTAATGAGTCTAAAAAGACCCTACGCTTTAATGATAAGTCGATATTATATTATATATTTTTTCCTACTTTTAGTATTAATTACTAGTTATTTTGTGAGAATTTTGATACTTTGAATTATATTTCTAATGTAAAACATTCGACTTTCTCTTGAGCAAAAAGTAGTCAAACAGACGAATTTTAGAGTGATTCCAATTGAAGGAAGTTCGTGTGTTTCTCAATCCAATTTTTATACTTTTCTACCAGTTAACAAGCGTCATTCTAGCTTAGTTCATCTACATATTTGGAGATCTACGTACTTTTGACAAGTTTTCATGTGATTTATTAAGGTAATTCAATCCACAAGATCTATACCTTGCATGAACTGTGTATTGTGATTGAGCCACCGATGCGACGATGGAGATCAAATCTTTTGCATCTAAATGGGTGTGGCTTTTCTATAACCCAAATCATTGACTAATAAGTGTTTATAAACTTAACTTTTGTTAACTTTGTTGTCAGAAATTTAATATGTATCAGTCAATAATTAAGACTATAGAAAGGCCACGTCCATTTTAGACGTAGAAGCTTTGCTATCGTGATGATGAGCTGCAACTTGCCTGTGTTCTTGAGCTTTGCGAGTGATTGAGCGTCAGGACAACTGCCACTTCAAAGACAAGAAGTGCGACAAAGCTATTATTTTATACTTCGTTGATATTTGGATTCTTGGCACGTAGTAGGATATAAAACAAAGTCCTTAAGTTACCTTAAGTTACTAGACGAAGAAAAGAATCAAAACAAGCACAATCTTCTAAGAAGTTAAATAATATAGGGAAATGTCTACTAGTTAATATGAGAAACGGGGAATGTCTACTAGTTATGATGCACGTATGTTGGGGTCTGGAATTTAACGAGTATGACCACAACTAGTTGGCCTCAGTGAAAAATAAAATTAAGAAAAAGCTTAGAGGACATTAAGGGTCATGCGTGTCCTTGAAATAACAACAATGAGTATCATGTTTTCCACATGCACGGTTAACCGGTGGTTGGTATACGTAACAAGACTTTTCAAACTACCACTATAACCTTATATACGTAACAATTATGTTTTAATTGTATCTAATATACCAATAAGTTGCCGTTAAAGTTTCTTATTAATGCAAAAAACAACTCATTGCTCGATCTTCAGTTTTGTGCATATAATGTGCATGTACTGTACATATGATGTGCATGTGGTGTGCATATAGTGTATATGGTGGTGACATCACAGGTGATGATGTCATTTTTTTTATTTCGAAGAGAGAGCTTTGAGCTTTGGGTTGGCTCATATTTGTGAACATATCATGTGCATGTGTGTGCATGTCGTGTACATACAATGAGCATATCCTGAAAAATTCATCCAACAAAACACCAATTTTTGCCAATTTTTAGTAAACACCATCAGAACATTAAAACAATGTAGGGAATCCTATGATATAGAAGAGGGAAAAATGATTAAATTTTGTTTCACTATTACTTCATATAGCTTCTGGGTTTATTCTCCCCTTCCCTAAATATGAAAAAGCTCACTTCTTTAATCCCACAAATTTGCAAATATTGGAAGGAAGAGTGCAAACAACAAATGGGTTTTCTTGTTTCGGTGGTGTTGACCTTTCGAGCCCAGGATGTTCGTGGAGAGAGAGAGAGAGAGAGAGAGAGAGAGGAGGAGGGCTTTCTTCCTACCAGACACCGTGTGTGTAGCAGCAGTTAATGACTAGGCTTTGTTCCCACCCTCCCACCCTCAATGTGAGTCTAGTGGTGCTGGTCTCGATCCTCGATTGTTTGATGTGTTGCCGAAAAATGGTCAGAAAACTCACGGCCTGCTGGAGTTTTGATCCCAACGATTAGGGATGGGATTTGTGACAAGGCTAGGTGTTTTCGACTTGTGAGGACGAGATGAAATTGGTGGTGGCTTCATTTTGGACGGTGTTGATCGGGACGACTATGCACCGTGTGTGCACAGTGAGAATGGGAGAGAGAGTGCATGAGGGAGAAGGTGAGAGAAGAGAGAGGGAGGGAGAGATGGAGAGTAGAGAGAGAAAATAGAAAATGGGAAGAAATAACCCATTTATATACGAGGGTAATTATGTCATTTCAAGATGTAAGAAAAATCATGTTTTTGCCCGATTGTTGTGCATGGTCTATGCATATTTGAAAAATCCTATTTCTATCCTAAGATTAAAAAAATATTCTATTTTAAGTAATTCCCAATAATTTAAAGTGCAAGTAATACTTAACTCACTCAAAAGACTGTCATTGGTAGAATCCAACAATGACATGCTTATTATACTATATATCATTTAACTTGAATTGGCTACTTAGCCTCTCATTCACATTGGTATAGAACTCTATGAAGAGAACCTAGCTCGTTCATTTATTTTGGAGCATCATCAGTTGCATTGGATCAATACCATTTCTTTGTCAGAATAAGAGTATGATTTGTTTTAGTTTGGTTTTTTCAACCCATCCAAATATCACGTGGTATCATGTTCTTCAAATAATATTCTTTCAGTCGCGTTACTTAAATATCTCGTAAAACATATTTTTGGTGCATCCAATTCATAAAACTCGTTTATGCGTGTACTTCAAATTAGGGGTGGGCAAAAGGGTAAAGGAACCGCGGGTAGGGGCGGGTAGTGTAGGTTCGCGGCGGGTAAGGGCCGGGTCCCCCTTTTTTTGGGAACAAACGGGGCGGGGCGGGCCGGGGCATGGTTATTTACGGGGCGGGCCGGTTCCTACACCTTAGAAAAACGGGGCCCCGGACCGGCCCGTTTCATATTATAATCAACGGTTGAGATTGAATGATAACCTATCATTCAATCTGAACCGTTAATTTGTAACCTAGGTTTCCAAATCAGTTTCAGACTTCAGTGTTCAGTCTCAAATCTCAATCTCTCCAACACTCCAACCCTTTCTCAAATTCGCGGCGCCGCTCCTCCGTCCACCTTCTCCGACACGACACGACTTCAGTGTTCACTTGTAGGAGGTGATGGGGATTTAGAGAAGGGTCCGATGACTGCACAGCCAAACCAGAACTCTCTGGCGGAGCCATCGCCGTCGCCGTCTCCGTCTTCCACGACGTCGGCGCCGGCTTTGGTGCTTTCCAACTCCGGAAAGCGGATGGACCAGGCGGGGAAGAAGAAGTACTTGAAGCAGGTCACCGGGCGGCACAACGACACGGAGCTCCACTTGGCGGCTCAGCGCGCGGATCTAGCCGCCGTGAAAAAGATTCTCGGCGATATCGATTCGCAGATTGTGGGGACAGTTAGCGGTGCGGAGTTTGATACGGAGGTGGCTGAGGTTCGGGCGGCGGTAGTGAATGAGGTCAATGAGCTGGGAGAGACGGCTTTGTTCACGGCGGCGGATAAAGGGCACCTTGATGTGGTTAAGGAGCTGTTGAAATATTCGAATCGGGAGACCGTTACGAAGAAGAACCGGTCCGGGTTTGACAAATTTGCCCTTCTTTTCTTGTGTTGGATCCCATCATGGAGTCCCGACGTATTTAAAATTATACACTTTGTGCAATCACATTCTCTAAAATTTAACAAGAAAAGTCAATCAGCAATGCAATTATGGATCTGGGATTTAATCTAAACTATTATTATATTGCTTACTTACATGTGATTAGTGTTTTGATTAGGGTTTTGATGTGTTAATAGGAGGGGGGGTTGCAGAAATTCCAAGCAGAAGTGGAGGAGGAGGAAGAGAAGGAACAATGCAGTCCGGTTTCTGTATTGGACCCTCCGTTCCAAGACGATGATGAGGGACATGACGATGAAGACGGTTTTGATTTGGAGTGCAGCTATGCCAATGTGCTGAGTATCTAATAATTGCCATGCTGTACTAAACTTTTTTTTAATCTTTATACCCTTGTTTGCTGGTTGTGTGGTCATTTTCAATGAGCTTGTTACTGTTTGTTACGTAGGACATGAAAGTTCAAAGCAAAGATTGTTTTTGTCATGACACCATGCTTATCTTTGTGGGATCCATAGCCAGATTGCTTCTCCATGTTTTTATCAGTGTTTCGGTTCAGAAGTGTCGGTCAAAACGCTTGTTGTCTTTGTATCGATGTTACATACGTAATTTTGCAGTGACCATAACTGCATATGTGACCCACAGTTCTGTTTTCTGATGTCAATGTGCATGTGTTGGTTCATCAACCCTAGTTGTTCATTTCAAATTTGTGATTGTGTTTTGAGAGTTTTTAGTGGTTTTCAGTTTTGATCATACCCTTTTTATTCATTTATAGGCTCATTGATTGCCCTGCTTCAAAATGTGGCAATTATTCACCTATTTTCTGCATTTCTTCTTCCTGTTTTGTTATGGAACCTGTTGAAGGCACGAGAGTTGTTTCCCCCGTTCTCTGTTTTTCCTCGGTGTTATTACAGTTAAATAAAGATCCGTATATAGGACACGAGAGTAGGAGAGGATCAGTTCAAAGTTTCAAAATTAGAACTGCACATTAATAAATTTTGGAGGCATGTATATGTTTGTGTATGTGCCTTTATTTTGTTTTCCCATCTGAGTAACAAATGTTGGTTCCTAAATGTGATATCAAAGTAACAGGTTATTTTTGAGTGTATGGACAACTCTTGTAGCAATTTTGAATTTTCGAACAAGTTACCAATTTTGGTCTTTCCTGCATTGAATTTACAGGAACAAAGCACCACCTTCTGCTGAAGCGTCGTAGATTTGAGCAATTGGCGGGGTTAGATCCAATTGAACTCGAAAAAAGAATGCTAGAAGAAGAAGATGGTGATGATGATGAATGTGAGAATGACGAGTCAGAAACATCGGATAGCAGCAGGGAAGAAACTCTTGAAGTGCTTCTCAGAGAAGTACTTAAATTAAGTGTGGTGTAATTAACTGGTAAATTGGTTTTAAAGTAATCCTTGTGGATACAGTCTCATGCTTGCATATCTATACTATTATTGATTTGCAGGCTTGTGAGTAACTTAATTTGGGTCTTTTGAATCTCTATTTTTAGGTGTTTAAAAGTCTACAACATCCAGCTGCTTGATTTAAAAAATAATGTGCAGTTTGCAATCTGTGCAGTTTTATGCAGTTTGCAATCTGTGCAGTTTTGTGCAGATTGCAATCTGTGCAGTTTTTTGTGCAGATTGCAATCTGTGCAGTTTGCAATCTGTATTCTGTACAATTTTTTTTTTTTTTTCAAACAACCAAAAAAAAAAAGACCCGTGGACCCGGCCCGTTTCAGCCGGGCCGGGTAATGTCCGGTTCTTATATTAAAAAAAGTAATCTCCGGCCCGGCCCGCCCCGTTCCCTTTGAACCTAGGTTCGGTCCGGTCCCTTCAAAATTGGGCCCGGCCCGACCCGTGCCCAGCCCTACTTCAAATATGAAATGTGAGTTATTTAAAAAAATATATATATATGAAACGTGAGTTGTTATTACAAGTCCAAGTCAATGTTTGGTAGCTTGGCCATGTGAATTCTGACAAGGAAAAGATTTCAATTTTTAATGCAAACGAAAGCAAACCACATGACTGATTATTGACTGGTACACAGGTTATGGATATGGTTTTGATCCGAATTCAAATGGTGAGAATTGTAAAACTCTTTACATTTTAATTATTTATCGTGCATTATGCTGTTAAAAATTATTTGATTTTTTTTTATTTAAATTTAAACGTAAATAGAATCAGACAAAAACTAATCGTACAATATACGACAAACAGTTATAATGTAGAGATATCTAAGATCCTCATAAAGTGAACTTAAAGAAAATCCTCTTTCCAAAGAAACTTCACATATGCAAATTTCTGCATTTCTCTAATATTTTTCAGGGGAAATAGTAGCTAGTTTTTTATTATTAAAAAACATTACAATCTTCTAAAAGAACGTTACTAATGATATTTGGGAGCTCATCATACTTACAATTAGATTTTAGTTTTGCATTTTTAAATAAAAATCTAACAGTTGACACACTCAAAATATCTTCTGAGCCAAAGTACCATAAAAAATTCCTCCATTAATGTTGGGGCAATATAGCCACTTAACCCTTCATTAAGGGTGGGCACGGTTTGGTTTGATGGGGTTTTGGTGCGAAATATAGCCAAAGTACCGTAAAAAATCCCTCAAGGTGTTTTTGTATCTATCTTGGGTGCAAGAAGGCTCACCTCTCTTCATCTCCTTCGTTTTGTTTTTGGAGGAGATCTTGACGGGTGTGGAAGAGCTCTTGATGGGGGTAGTATGGACGGCAAAAGGTTCCTTGGCGGGCTTTTTTCCAATCTTGTCTACCTTTAGGGCAAACAACTTATCCTTTTGGAAGTCGATGATCGGCTCATTCTTCCTATGATTGGCAATACTCAGCTCCATATCATGGGACCGAGTTGCCAATTCTTCAAATGTTCTTAGTTTTATGTGTTGGAGGATGTAATGTAACCCTCATTGCATGCCTTGAACACACATCTCAATGGCAGAGGTTTCAGAAAGCCGATCTTTTTAATCCAGATTTAATGAACGACATCTATTGATGTAGTCAACGACAGGTTCATCCTTGCACTGTTTCGTACTCGTCAGCTCCAATATGCTTATGGTGCGGCGAGTGCTATAGAAGCTGTTGAGGAATTCCTTTTCAAGCTGGTCTCAGCTGTTGATAGACTCGGGCTCGAGGTCGGTGTACCAGTCAAAGACATTACCTTTTAGCGAGTGCACCAACTACTTGACGAGGTAGCCCCCCCCCCCCCGGTCCCAACATTGTTGCAAGTTTCAATGAAATGGGTAATATGTTGTTTAGGATTGCCTTTTTCCATTGAATTGCATGAACTTAGGTGGCTACCAACCCTTTGGCATCCTCAAGGCGTCAATCCTTTTAGAGTATGGTTTTGAGTACAACACGGAATCATGCGAGCTTCTTTCATATTGCTCCTTGATCATGCTTGTGATCATCTCTTGCAGCTATTGGATAGAGAGATCTCATAAGCGTTGCAGCTTGGTCCACCTCTAGCTTATCCTTAGCTTTTTCTATCAGAGGCTCTTCCTTTTCGTTAATTTCCTCCTTTGGTGGATCAACCTTCGGGTCAGCTTTCTTGTCGTGCTGCGCCTTCAGAAGATTGACGAGTGTAGCAATCTACAAGTCATTTTCCTTCATGGTCCTTATCAGCCTTGTGATTGCTTCACTCATTTGTGTCAGCTACTCTTCGATTGAAGTCGCACCAGTAGTTATGACTTGCATGGCTATAGGATACAAGTTGCTATTTTCTTCCCTTGGTGCCCTTAGCGAGGACATGATGATCATAGGCTCGTGCCTTGGGTGTTCTTGCTCATTCGACAGAGTTGATGTAGAGGTGGAAGGCACGGCAGAGAGAGTTCTTGCCTTGCTTCAGGTTGTGACGCCCAAAGTGTCACCACTTGCTGCAAGGATGATTTTGTTCTTTGCGTTGGTTGCAGGAATAGCTTGATCCTTTCTTGATGTCATGTGTGTTTCTTATGGATTTGAAGACAAAGATGAGAGGCAGAGAAATCCCATTGGGCGTGCCAAATTTGTAAACACGAAAATTCTGTAACGAATGAAACGAGAACACGTGTACAAAGTAGATTTGTATTGATAAATTTGTAGGGTTACAATCTTTGTTTACAACTTTCCTCTGATTCGATCTTTGAAAGATGTGTGGATGTGTAGGTTGTTGATCCAAGAGTCACGATGACTTGATCTCGGACGAATGAACGAACGATTGCTTCAAGTTTTGAGCTTGAAACAATGCGTGGATAGTCTTCACCTTTAGGTTTGTGCATGACTTACAGAAAAGGTGATGTTGATGTGGGATTTTGTTGATTCAAGGGTCTTAGCAACTTGATCTTGAATCGAACGTCGTTACAAGTTTTAAGCTTGCAACAAAGCTTGAAGGAATCGGAACAAGTGCTTGTTGATTCTTTAAGGGAATGCTTCGGCTTTGGTCAAAAGAAATTTTTGGCTTTGGTTGTTCATTCTTCGAAGAGAGCTTTGGCAGCGTATTAGTCTTCAAAGATTTGGCAGAGGTTCTCGTGAGAATTTCGGCCCTTCAATGTAGAAATTGTCGACCTTTATGCTTGTCTAAGGACCTTGTATTTATAGACTTCTCAAAGCTTTCCTTTGGATGGATTTGCTTTGATTTGTGTCTTGATTCGTCAATGGGAGAATTTATGCATGTTTTGTGTCTTAATTTCAGCCACTTTCCCTTGCTTAGCTGAAATCTATAGAGCATTCTTGCCTATTTTGCGAGCAATCTTCAATTTTTACTTATTTTGTGAAGATGCTTTAGCTTTCATTCTAGTTTTGGGGGCAATTTGGGCCCTTTGCCGAATTTTAGGAATGCTTTTGAGCTTCGTTTGCTTGATTTGTGCCACATGTCATTGATGACTTGTCCATTTGTGATGAATCATATGCCACGTGGAGCTTTGTGATGCATCATTTGTATGCAATGCAATTTACATGTCTACACCGTTTTCTTACATTGTGGTTCGGTTTCAAACTGAAACCGTTTCACAACCTCAAAGCCAAACTGTTCGATGCGGTTCGATTTGGTTCGTGTTTCGGTTTCGATTTTCGGTTCCAAGTACCCACCCCCACCCTTCATTGAGATCCCAGACAAGGGTGAACAACATCCATGTTACCCTAAGTTCGACCAATATCATTCAGAAGACTAAACACCATAAATAGGGGATTCTTGGGAATTATCTTCATGCTGCATGGCATGCCCTTAAATGGTGAATTCTTCGGAATTGTGCCTTAATTAGTTGATCATATTCATAGGCGACAATATCCAACATGGGATCAAATTTTAAGATTCTTCCAAGGGTAAAGGACAAATTTTGCATGGTATCAAATTTTAAGATTGTTCCAAGAGTAAACGACAAATTTTACCGTGCATCATGTACCAAGCTTTGATTGGTGTAGACCCTCTAATGATGCCAAAATAGCTACGTGTGTGTGTGTGTATATATATATATTTATGTACAATATAAAATGCAAAGATTTGGAGGCCTCCATACAATAATTTTTTGGTTAATTTTAATATTTATGTACAATATAAAATGCAAAGATTTGGAGGCCTCCATACAATAATTTTTTGGTTAATTTTAATATTTATGTACAATATAAAATGCAAAGATTTGGGGGCCTCCATACAATAATTTTTTGGTTAATTTTAATAAATGTACTTATGTTTATATATATATATATATATATATATATATATATATAAACAACAACTGTAATATAAAACAACTATAAATTTATGCAAAGATTTGGAGGCCTCCCATGTTTTGATACAATAATTTTTTGGTTAATTTTAATAAATGTACTTATGGGTGGCCGACCGCCATGTCTGGCGGCGCGTGGCCAGTGAGCGAATGTCATCTTTTTACGCTAACTTTGATGTTCTAAGTCCATATTTAATATACATTTGGTGTGATTCACTTGTTTGAACCTAGTTAGTGATTGTGAGTCACTTAAATATTTTTCGGAAATGAGTTAGGAAATGGAATGGTGAACTACGAAATGCTTGATCCCGTTCAAAGGTATGTAGGCAGTCTAACAGAGTTAGATGCAACCTTAAATTAACCGAGATTAATCTTTCGTTGAAATTTGTCTAAGAAGAGTAATTGGGTGATTAATTTACAAAATTTACCTTATCTTCTTGGTAAATGAGTTGGGTTATAGATTTTGTGAGCAACTCATAATTGGAAAATCAAGAATTAACCTTTTGTTGAGAATTGATGCAATAGAAGAAATATGGAGATTTAATTGGTGATCTAAACATATGCTTTGGTACTTAAAATATGACTATAGTGTTATGAGGAATTAAGGAATTTAAGTAAAAAATCGTGATTAATAGTAGCTAAATAAAATGAAGTTTAGTTTGGGCCTATCACCGATATTATTTCTCGAAATAAATATTTCGGGACGGGACGTTACAATATTCATACTCATAACTGTTTATAAACAGTTAACTATACTCATAACCATTTACCCATTTAACCATTCATTTAACCATAACCATTTACCCATTTAACCATAACCATTTACCCGTTTAGCCGTTTTTTGAACCCGTTTATCCTTTTTAAACCCATTTATCCCTTTTTTCACCCGTCTACATGTTCTTTTTTAACAATTTGAAAATTACAAAGGAAAAATTTGTCATGATTTTTGTTTTCTGACAATTAAACACCGTTATAGGTACATTTTAGCATGCATTTCCCTATTTTAATCATACAATTCCAATAATTGAAATAATAGTTTACGAACGATATTTTTCTACTCCACCCAAGCAAGTCTTTAATTATAATTCATATGATTACAAAGTAAAGCTTCTAAAAACAAAAGGTAGTTATTATATTGAATACTAGATGATTCAAAGCTCCAAAATATTCCGAAACTGAACACTTTCGAACACTAATGCTTTAGCACGTTCAATCACAAAGTCTCATCGACTCATTGTGACCAAAAGAGGCCTCCAAAAGAAATGTATAAATTGAATTAGTATCCCATTTAGGAACACCGACACCAATTAGCATGCATCCAACATAGGTAAGTGATCACAGAAAATTTACATTGTACACTCAATATATATATATATATATATATATATATATATTAAATTGGTAAATGGATACCCGTTATAACTGCAGGTAATACCCATAACCACTCATTTAAATTTCACGGAATAAACAGTTATACCCATACCCGTTTGTTCATCTAAATGGTTACTCATAACCGTAACTGTGAACTTTAAATAGACGGGTAACCGCGATTACCCAAACCCAAGGGTATTTTTCCCATCCCCAATTGTGTAATTGTAGAAAATTCTTATATTTGTGATAAACCCTTTATTTTCAACTGTGAATTCTTCGGAATTATCATCATTCTGCATGGCATGCCCTTAAACAGTGGGGGATGCATTGAGGGGCAGGAAGGTCAGCTGACCCGCCGAACTTCAGTGAACGTCTATGGATACCTTAGATGCTGACCCTCCGAACTTCGGTGAATGTTCATGGATACCTTGGGTGCTGCCCTTTTGAAGATTAGAGTTGGCTTTATACATACCCTCCAACTGACTTCAGGCCTACCAAGACTCGGTGAATGTCCATGGATACCTTGGGTGTTGCCCCTTGCATACGTTAACAGGTGTGCAATATGTCTTTCCAAATAACTTCAGGCCTACCAAGACTCGATGAAATGGCAATATGCATGCTATTTTTAGTAAAAAAAATTTGCACGCTGCGTTCACTATTATTACTGAACCCCCTAATATTATTTCCTAGATCCAACACTGCCCTTAAATATTGAATTCTTCGGAATTGTGCCTTAATTAGTCATTCATATTCATAAACGACAAGACCAACACCATTGGACCAAATTTTTAGATTCTTCCAAAGAGTGAACGACAACTTTTTATGTGCAACATGTACCAAGCTTGATTGATGCAGATTCTGAAATGATGCCAAACATGTGTTTGTTAGACGAATTTTGATTATCCTATGATTTCTAGATGACGTCACGTGTATGACGCATGGAGTCGTATGTAAAATAGCTACGTACTATTTAACTAAATTTACAGAAGACTAAGTTTAAGTTATTTGTCTACTATCATATTATATTCGTGATGAACTAAAACTACTTACAAAAAGAGCCGGAACATCATCACCTTGTGTTACTATTTTATGTATAATATGTATGACGAGTTATTGACGACATGATTTATATGCTTTACTTCTAAAATAAAATGATATAAACAAAATAAACGTATGATAATTTGACTCTACTAATAATATCACGTGATTGGGTTCCAAGTATACAAAAAATTACTCTATACCTAATAACAAGTAAGCTGCATGAGGAAAGTATTTTGCTATAAATATGCAACTCTTATAGCAGAATAGGCACCGGGATTAAGAGTGTAGAGAAGCATTATTTGAGTACACAAACTAAACTGGAGGTAGAGCAAGTGCTTGACATGAATGGAGGAATTGGGAAAACAAGCTATGCAACCAACTCTCTACTTCAAGTTAGACAGCATCCTGTTTTTTCTTGTCTCTGTGTAGACTTTACTATTTGATCATATTCGATTTTAATGAGCTTTTTTAATATGACAGGAACTAATTGTTCTCATAAAATTAAGAACATTTTAATAATATTCAGCTGTCTAAATTTATTTCAAAGAGCTGTGATTTCGATGGTGAAGCCCATAGTTAAGGCAAAAATAGAGCAGCTTTGCAGCACACTCTTCTCTGACTGTTTAAAAATAGCAGACTTGGGATGCTCTTCCGGACCCAACACCCTTTTGGCGGTATCAGATCCATCTCCTTCACTCCAAGCCTTCTTGAATGATCTTCTCGGGAACGATTTCAACACTGTGTGTAGGAGTTTGAGACCCTTCTTATCCCACATCGGGCAACAATATTTTTTCACTACCTTCAGTATAGGCTTATTCCTTCTTCTTAGTAATTAGAACTTGGACCATTTGGAAATGGATAGAAGGCTTGTGCCTTATGGTTGTGTGGATTAGGCTTGAATATAATATAGCCTAAATACAGTTAATATTAATTTATTAATTAAAAACGTTTTGATTAAAAGACACAACTATTAGAAAGATTGTGTACTTTCAAATACAATGAACAGGTATCTGAAAGGGTGTGAAACAGCCTATATATTTGCAATCACAGTATCCAAGTGAGATCATCCTTTCTTACTCTTTTACTTCCGTACGAAATTTCCAGAGAGTAAGCACACAAAGCAAATTCGCTAGAATTCTAGAATCCAGTGCGGGTTGTAGAATTAGGTAGCTGAATCTTGGTCGAGTAAACGTTGTAGAACCACAAGCACAAGAGTGGGATGAAAATACTGTTCGAAGGACATAGCTTTTACGCTAACCTCTACCTTCTGTTTTCAAGTTAGTATCATTGATATTCTTATATTAGTTTCTGTATTTATTGTATAATTTT
The DNA here is from genome assembly GCF_041283825.1 of Pyrus communis. NCBI lineage: Eukaryota > Viridiplantae > Streptophyta > Magnoliopsida > Rosales > Rosaceae > Pyrus > Pyrus communis. The sequence continues at coordinate 6,411,561 of NC_142574.1, read as the reverse complement.
ATTTTGCACATCAAGTATTTTTGGTTAATAAAATATTAGAATTTCAAGTTCTGTTTATTTCTGCTATTTTTTGTTTATTTCTGAATTGTTCTCCAACAATGTGTTCAGGTCATTGCCAGGGTTCTACAAGAAACTTGAGGAAGAACAGAAGTTGGGGCCATTTTTCATTACTGCAATGCCTGGTTCTTTCTATGGCAGGCTTTTTTCCAAACAATTCTCTCCACTTCGTTCACTCTAATTATGCCCTTATGTGGATATCTGAGGTGTGAATTGTTTTTTTAACCCCTCATACACTTACTAATATTTTTCGTGGTGGTTTAATTAATCATGGTATTTAGTATGATAAAACGTACTGTGTAGGCTCCAGAAGGTTTGATGACCAAGGAAGGAGAGGGACTAAACAAGAAGAACATATGTAATAGCAAAAACAAGCCCATATGCTGTGTATAAGCTGTATTTTGAGCAATTCAAAAAGGACTTCACAGTGTTTTTGAGATTACGAGCAGAAGAGCTGGTCCTCTGAGGAAGTATGGCCCTCACAACAATGGGTAGCATAAAGAGCCATGGACTCAAACTCAATGATATGGTTTTAGAGGTAATGTGTGGCCGAGATTATCAAACCTAAATGTCTACGTACCAGGTAGGAACAAAACAAAAGCAACTTAATATGAATCACATTAGTTTATGGCCACTATCCCAAGCTTAATAATTAGTACTTACAATATAAATTTGTTTAAAAAAAATACAACATTTATTATTAGATATTTATTTAAGCACATCTCTAATAGAGATGGAACCAATGAAAAAACAAATAAACAAAATTGCCAATGCGATTACAAACTGAGGGCGCTCACAACAATGGGTAGCATTAAGAGCCATGGACTCAAACTCAATGATATGGTTTTGGAGGTAATGTGTGGCCGAGATTATCAAACCTAAATGTCTACGTACCAGGTAGGAACAAAATAAAAGCAACTTAATATGAACCACATTAGTTTATGGCCACTATCGCAAGCTTAATAATTAGTACTTACAATATAAATTTGTTCAAAAAAAGTACAACATTTATTATTAGATATTTATTTAAGTACATCTCTAATCGAGATGGAACCAATGGAAAAATAAATAATCAAAATTGCCAATGTGATTACAAACTGAGGGCCCTCACAACAATGGGTAGCATTAAGAGCCATGGACTCAAACTCAATGATATGGTTTTGGAGGTAATGTGTGGCCGAGATTATCAAACCTAAATGTCTACGTACCAGGTAGGAACAAAATAAAAGCAACTTAATATGAACCACATTAGTTTATGGCCACTATCGCAAGCTTAATAATTAGTACTTACAATATAAATTTGTTCAAAAAAAGTACAACATTTATTATTAGATATTTATTTAAGTACATTTCTAATCGAGATGGAACCAATGGAAAAACAAATAATCAAAATTGCCAATGCGATTACAAACTGAGGGCTATGTTCTAAATGATTCGTTATTCTACAAAGTTACAAAACACATCCTATATATAAAGAAAACTGAAAAAACAGACTAAAGCGAACCCTAATCTTAATGACAAGGAACCTTAATTTCCCATCAAAGTCTTAAAATGTACGGGTTTCCTTCAATAATTACTTTACTAATTATTTAGTTTATTTAGTCTGATGAATTTCAGGGCTTGATTGAGAAGGAAAATTTGGAGATATTCAATCTGCCATATTATCCACCAACAACAAAGGAAGTTGAAGATGTAAACGAGGATGAAGGATCTTTTACGTTGCAAAGCGTTGAAGTTTTCAAAAATGATTGGGACTCTTATATGAAGCACGCTTACAGTGACGTTGGTAAAAAGGCACGGGCTGCCGTACTTGCCACTGATATAAGAGCCGTGGGAGAGCCTGTTCTGGCAACACAATTTGGAGAAGCTGCAATGGACGATTTGTTTTGCCGGTCCGAAGAAGATGTCCTAGATCACATGGAAATGGAGAATTGCCAGTACATTAACCTGGTTATCTCTTTGACAAAGAAGCGTTGAATAGATAAATATGCAAGAAATGACAACGAAATTTAGGTTACATTGTTCTTTTTATCATTCTGCATTTCATGTTTTGTACTTCATTATAAGAAATAAATTTGCTTACTGTTAACTACTGTAGAAGATCAGCGACCTGTCAGTAAAATGAGGAAGATGAACTGAAGAGAAAGACAGCTTCGGTCTTTGTATGTATCTTGAAAAAAAAGAATAATAATAATAATTACAAGGAGTGTTGAGTATTATCCTAATAACACTTAAACAATTCTCTAACAAACTCTTAACTGAAGCTGGTTTATGAAACCATGTGTCTCTATAATGTTAACCCCCTTGAGAAATTTTTATATAACCAGAATTCTTGTCACTTGATATTCCATTTCACATGTTTTAATATGAGTGAGCGACATTGACACACCCGAACTCGAAATGTCCACCTGAACTTCGAATCGAGCTATGCTCTCCGACACCCGAAGGGTGACGAAGCCATAAAGTGTCATAGTGTGGAACATGTGAGTAAATTTAAACCTAAAAGTGCCTAAATGGAAGAGTGCACATGTGAGCGGGAATGAACCCATTTCATATGTGATGTTAGAGAACATAAGTAAAGTACAGTACGAGTAGAATAAGAATTATACCATCAAAGGTAATCTCCAATACCAAGATTTGCCAAGAATCCTTGTCGATACGAAGGCTCTGCTACTAAAACTTGGAGGAGCCAAAAACAAGGGTGAGTGGGCCTAAAAATAAAGCTTTGTAAAACCTTTTTAAAACGTAATAACCCGTCGTCATAAAACAAGTATAGTTTCCAAATACACATACTACGTATAGTGTGAAAATACTTACCGTATCCTGCTATATCTCAAGAATTCAGTACGTCACAAATTCTCATAAATAAATAGATAATAATCTGGTAATCACAACATCTCGCATAAAAGAGCATGTAATATCTGGTGCTCATCGACATATGCTGACACACGAGTTCATACAGAGATATTCTAACATGAATAGAACTTGGTGTAATAATGATTTGCGCTCTAATACTACATTCACGTAATGACTGGCGCTATGCGCGTCACAGATGATACGGCTGCACAACATCAGATAATGAAGCATGCAAGATGGGGTAATTATCACCACCGAATATCCATGGCAGGATGCAAGTATTTTAATTAAAGAAAAAAGATTGGCTACTTAAAAACAAGCAAAAGCTCTTGCTCTCACCCAATAACAACTTGACAAGTGCTTAAATTGTTAGTTCAAGTTTTAACTTTTCAAATTTTTGAACACTTGTCAAACTGTAATTAGGTGAGAGCAAGAACTCTTGTTCATTTTTAAGTAGCCAAGCTTTATTCTTACTTAAATGGGATAATGCTATTGCATGCATTATCACATCTATGAAACATAGGGATTGTATGCAAGACTTGGAGCTAAAATGGGACTGTATCAGGTTGCTACAAAGGAACACTTGGGCTTTTTGAATGATGGTGATGATATGGCAACTAGTGTTCTAAAAATCGGCCTAGGCGCTGGGCGGTGGGCTTCCGTGGCGATTTTGGGAAAACGTTCAATAAATCAGAGAGGGTCTAGGCGGCTGACTAGGCGGCGCTAGGCGGAGCTAGGCGGCATGCTAGGTGTTCCTTATCTCTTCACTTTGTGTTTCTGCAAACTACAAACCCAGAAACTCTAGTTGTCTCGCGCAATGCTACATCTTAGACTTGATCAGTGCAAAGCCAAAACTTCTGTGCATGAAAATGGAGAATTACCGTGGTGGCTTAGAGGGAGTGATCAGAGGTAGATGTGCTGATGAGAGATTGAGTGTTAGAGGGAGTTGTTTTGATTTGTTGCTTTTTAAGAATAGAAGAAGATAAAGGGTTATAAAGTTAGAAACGGAGAAATCAAGGTAACAAATAGAGATTAGTGAGCAGGGAAAATCGCGAAAGTGGAAAAAATGCTAAGTTTTGTGTGAAAGTCCACCAGCCTCATAATAAAAGAACATAAACAATAATTACCCACTGTCGACTAATAAATATATTATACAAATTATTCAAATAATATTTTATTATTTGTTCTGTTTTAAAACAACACTATATTATATTCTTATAATAGAATATTTTATTATTTTTTCTTTTAAGACTAGACTATATTATACTCTTGCATTACAGAGTCAGATAACGATGCAATAAGGAGTACTCATGGCATTATCTTGAAAAGTCTTTGGATAAAGCTGCATAATATTTTGGTCATCTGCACGGACCAATTCACAGTTTGAATTGAAATTGGATTCCACCCTAGTCGTACAATCAGGTGATCGAAGAGCACTGGAGCTGTAGAATTATTCGATATAGAAGCACCTTTAGTTAGTCTTAACAGTACTGTTTTGAGATCGACTGATTATCTATCTAAGTCAATGCCAGTAAGGAATCTTTGAGTTGTTATTGGAACAAGTCACTTCATTCGCCTTCTAGGCAAAGTGAGGTGTTACTACATTGCTTGGCACATTGAAAGGTATATGTTATAATTGGATATTCGCAAGTACATTTCAGAGTTTGGAATTCAAACAACCAAACCATGTTTACAATCAAGATACTCATCTCTTTTGAGTATTTGTGTCCATACAGTCTAGTACTGATTCGGTATACATATATTTGCACAAATATAATTATAGAAACCGAGTCCGGGGCCGACAATTCGTGAACTTCGAAGAAACTAGCAGCCTTGTCTTCATGGTCTAGAACCCAAGGTCGAGACGAGTTCCTTCCTCAGCCACAATCACAATGCGTAGAAGTTAGCAGCTTGTTTAACACCACCACCACACTCATTTACTCACCAAACAAGCTCGGTCGTCGAGTTGGCACGTCCCACATTCAAGTGAAGGACGTAACTAACTCATTAGTTACTCGACCTACGCACTACATAGGCTTAGTAGTTTTTAGGGTCAGCAGTTCTTTAGTCTATAATCTATGTTTGAAATTTAGATTTTGAGGTAACTAGTATTAATGTTGACCATAAGATACCAGTTGGTGGGTCTTGAATATAATCTATGTTTGAAAATTTTATTGGGCTTAATGGATGTGATATTTTCAATAGATTAGGTACTTATTTGGAATATTCAAAAGTATTAAGACCAATTTTGAATGCCACTAAAAATTTGGGGGTTTTAGATACTTGATCCAATAAAATAATAAGAGATAAAACAATAGAGAAATTGGGTGAAATCAGTGTTTTTCATTTCCCATTAAACTTCTTTGGATGGGGCCAACGTTAGGTGAAGTGAAGCTTACCTATTTGTATCAGTAAAGAATTAAAATGAGAAGATATTACCAAAGAATATAACATATTAATCCAACAACCACATAAATAATAATATTTATTTACAACAATGATCAATTTTTAAACTCTCCAAAAAGTAAATGATAAACCTTAATGTTTAATTGCGATTTTTCTTTATCAACAAAATAAAATAAACCATACACCGGTAGCTTGATTAATGTGGAGTGTATACTCTAACAATGAAATGACAAAAAAATAAATAAAAATTGTGGACTCTAAATGATGCCAAACATGTGTCAGTTAGACTATCTTAGAAAATGTTTAAGTTTATACGTTTTTTTAATATTAGAAGAATAAAATAAACCAAATTGAGAAAAAAAGAATAGAAAAGAAAAAAAAAAGAAAAAAAGAAGAAGACATGATAATGATGGATAATTACTTGGACATTATTTTAAGGTGCGGCTTCAATGTTTTGTATCATATGAGTGTTTTAGTTGTTATTCTTTGGATGTTTTATTATTTTCGGTCTTTCTCCTAATTTAAACTAGTCTTTATGTACGTGTTGATGCGTGTATAAAAGTCTAACAATCCTTTTTAATCATGCCACACGGTAGTTATAAGTTTTTATTGCATTTATCATGACGTGCTGAAAGCCTGAACATTAAATAATTCTATAACATGTTTTTTTTTTTTTTTTGAACAAATAATATTATGTATACTAAGAGAGAGGGGGTAGGCTTAGCCTCACAATAGGTAACAATAATGTGGTTCAGTTTCGCCTTTTGCAATAATCAAACCTAAAACATTTCATTTACAAGTGAAGAAGAATACTACAAGACTATAGTTTAAGTGACAATTCTATAACATGTTTTAAAACTTTAAATAATTAGTATAAGGCTAACACGTAATTAAGTTTCAAAAAAAAAGAAAATAATTAATCAAGGCTGCATGAGGTAAGCGTTTTGCTGTACATATGCAAGCCCTTGAAGCAGAATAGGAGTTGTTTGGACTTAAAATTAACACTGGCCATGTTCGAGGCCTAATCTTGTTGTTTAAATCAACGCACTTATGAGTCTTTATTTTGATATAAGTGAACAATGCGAAAGCTTAAGAATTTGAAAGCTCTTTACATGCAACATTGTGGGCGGCAAAACCCTCTTTCACATTGGGTTGTTACCTCAGTCGGTTTTTACAGAGGAAAGGCAACTTTCTGATGGCATTTTGATAATTTTGATGGGATGAAAACTGAAGTTGCAATATAAATTCTTATCTCTTATCAGTAGTCACGTTAACAACTAGGAGGAGAGAGAATTACTTGAAGGGAAGATGGTTGAGCTAAAGGTAAAACTTGTTCTATATAAGGTAGCAGAAAGAAGCAGAAAGACAGAAGGCAAGAATACTCAACTCACGACACATAAAAAACTTTAAAGCTCTGCAGCCCACCTTTACCAAATTGCTTTTGTAATTCGACACATTTGCAATTGCATTTACGTTTAAAAGCTCTGCTTCATTACCTGTAGTATCGATTTCCTGTATTAAAACTTCATTTGAAGCACTTTAGTTACTAGCAAGAACTTACCTGACTACAATAGAACATGGCCAAATAGGTTTAAACTTTGCCTGATGGATTGTAGTTCTCATTTCCTTTCAAGTTATCTCTTTGTTGGTGAATATTTGATAAGTGTTTAACTTTATTTACTTCATGTCTTTTCATTTTCATATAGTTTGTTATACATTCTGTTGTTATACTTACATGAGAATTGCAAACTGAGTTGAGCAAAATCTAATCAGTTTGAGGTTATTACTTGACATGCACAAATATATATATATATATATATATATATATATATATATATATATATATATATATTGAAGTCCTTTGCATAACATAGCATAGAAAAGAACTTAAAATATATTTTAACCCTATTATGGTACAATCTCTTAATTAGAAGCTCCGTTTACTTGTGAGGCATGTTTACAATTTAACAATAACATTAATCAAACTTTCTGTTGGTCTTAGCCAACAATGACATACCTGACAATAAATTAGAAAAAAACAAGAACATTCAAAAACTATTGAAAAGGATTGATCCTTAACATAATTCTTCCTTCCATACCTACTCACCACTACGCCAACAAGGCCCATTTTCTATTTAAGTACAAAGTAAAACTTATCCCTATACTTTCCTACTACTTTGCTAATCATAAGGAACTCTAACCTTGGTAAGTCAAATTTTTTTAGAGAAGGCAATGGAATTTACCATTTTGCCCATTTTGGGTGTTACATCGATACCGGAACTCCTTATTTATTTGGTTCACCATTCATTTTGAGTCAATGCAAGCCATTATATACTCGGCCCTAAGTTCCAAAGCGAGACACATACTTGCTAACAAAGTCTCGTATTTTACCTCTCGACCAGACCATTCCCTAACAAACACCACTCCCTAACAAACATGTCAACTGAAGAAAGCTCAGTCAACGCCCACGTCAACCCATCTAGTGAAGAAAGCCTACCTTCTAATGCATCAGTTATCCCTTAGGGTAAGAAGTTCGTTGCCTCCAACAACTACAGCAACGCCTGGAGCTAGCAACAATCCCTAAGGGATGACGGCCACCCTTATGGAATGAGGAGATCTAGTAAGAGAACCTCCCCATTTTATAGATCAAATTTGGGAAATTCTTACAAAAATTAGCACTTCTGTCGAAAAGTTGCAGAAGAACCAATGCTCATGTTGAATGCCATTCCAACTTCATAGACATAGAAAAACGGATGAAGAACCTAAAAAACTCGAAAAGGACAACGCCTCCTACCCAAATTCATGTCTTTGGATTTGGAAGTAAAAGCACCATAACCCAAAAGGCGACCCCATAACATCTCCAATCATTCAAGCATCAACAAATGCCATAGGCTCTAAAAGAAATCCCTCTGACAATAAACGGATCCCAGGCCTAGATACAGGGGAAGAAACCCAGAATCTGTAAAACTCTTCAAAGCACCTCAAGAGTACCTAGAGCAGAACCTTGCTGTTTAATATTCGATGAACCCGAATGTCTTAGGAACTAAGAACAATGATATTCTCCAAACGAAGATAACACTACAAGTCTCATCCAGCTTCACACACCAAGCAAGTCAATGGTCCGAATTAGGACACCTCTTTCAACAACGTTTGAAGGAGTTCCCCCACCAGAAAATTTTGTTAACCAAGGTTCAAGTCATTCCGTGGTGATTCTGATCCTAACTACCATATCATGCATTATAGAAATGCCATGGCGTTATACATCAACAATGATGCATGGATGTTCAAGATGTTCCCGTCCACCTTGGAGGGACCTTGCTATGAGATGGTATTCAGAATTACTAGCCAGGTCTATAGACTGCTTTGAAACTTTGGCCGACTTATTTAGAACACTTATTATGTATACCTCGATGTTCGGAAATGCCATGTAGCTATGTGTAGGCTACTCCTTCAGATCGAAAATGAAAGTCTTGAAGCCTATTTGAAGCGCTTACAAGCAGAGTTGGCTGAGGTGAAAAAACTAGATAACAAACTCGCAAATATGGCATTCAAACGAGGCTTCAATGTCTACTCACCTCTCTTCTAGAAGCTAAACAATAAGAAGTAGGGTTATGCTACTCAAGCTGAGTGTTTCAATGTCGCAGATGATCTGATGACTAGGATGACAAGAGTTGAAGGACAATCATTTAGCCGGACTACTTTAGGAATTTTGACAGAATGATGGATAGAGATTTCCCCCACTTTTTCCACGACATGTCATGAGAGGAGGGCACCAAGACAAGCAAGTCATATCAAAACCTAAACAATATACAGCTCTGAATATCGCTATTAACAATATCCTTCACAACATAAAGGATAAACCCTTCCTTTGATGCCCAAAACCGCTCCCAGAACATATGGTTAAGGAAATCCCAGGCAAATATTACTCTTTCCACAAGTACTTGCCATGCCTAGAGATTGTTAAGCGTAGAAGGATCATATCTAGAAACTACTAGATTATGGGCACTATTGGGAATTCATCAGGGATAAGGCAAAGAAACAATATTCAGTCAAACTCAGGGAAAGGGATCGATCAGATAAACACACTGATAATGAAAACTAATGGCTTGCAAAGAAACTGACCCTCAACATAAACTTTATCCATGAAAGACGGATGTAGGCAATAGAAGGGGTCGTGAGAAATCTAGTACTAATCACTATGAAGTGGATGCTCTGTCATCATGTCAAGACTGAGTAAAAGTAAAAGGTAACTCAAACTACACACGGTATGATTCTTTTCCCAGATAACTTCGGACCCAATCACAATGCTGCTGTTTGCGCGAAGATAAGTCCATGGAGAATTCATTTCCTAATGCCCCACCATAAGTTTATCATCAAAAGTGATCCCTGATGTAATTTTTATGCCATGTCATCTTTTCCTTAGAACTACACCGGTGATTTGATTCTCTATCGCAGGGATAGTAGGCAAATATTCTTAAATTCAATTACACCTCCTTGTAAACCAACTTTACTTGGATCATGAATAAATAGTGTATGCTTATCTTAAATGTATGCAGGGAATACCCTACTCGTTCAGAATAGGGCCCTAACTTTGAAAACCTCGCAGCAGTGCAAGTCTAAAAATGTTCAAAGTTACACTGTCAGATGAGCCCTCAAAAAGGGAATAAGAATGGAATGAGCATGGAATGATATTCCCGATAAAAGAAATATCGTCCTCTCCAATCTAATGTGAAAAGCAGAAACAAGGCAAGGGGTTCTCCATGGGTCTCAACACCTGGTATCGAATTAAAGTGATATTTTGAATATCATGATGGGTACCCCAACAAGTGCTGAGTTTGGGAGATGATGTTTATCAACATCTTCATGGGGGCTTGTTGTGCTTTGTCCTGAGCTCACAAACTCACATGTGCTTCATTTTGCCCTTTATTATTTCAAAGTTAGCTTACTTTGGAAAGTTAGTTAAATCGGACACATGGCTAGAAAAATACGAGGAACAAGAAATAATACCTTTAGAAAAAGTTAAAAAGATTCAAAACCCGGACAGGGGCAAAGTGTTCAATGAATGGGACACGCTCCCATTCTAGCTTGACAGAACATAAAGAAAAATAACTACTCCGCAGCACCGGAGTCCCCTGCATCCCTAGGATCAACTAAAGAGTAACCAACAAGAGAAGTATCAACCGCAACAAAACTTTTCTTCTTTGTCTATTCCTCAGACTTCGAAGAAAGATTCACTTTGCTCTGATAAGGCGAGCATCGATGCATCGACCGAAAGCGAGGAAGGCACAGGCAAATCAGCAACCTATATTTCCTTTAGTAAATGAATAGCATCCCACTAATCGCGATGGTCCTGACAAGTATAGCCATCAAGATAACCCTAATTGTACTCAAGGATGATGTCCTCCTGTTATTGTTATCGTGGCTCTGCGACCTCCGCTTTGTTCTGCTAAGAAGATTCTATTTGGATTTTCTGTATACGACACACTTCCTCTTGAGCTGCACCCAAATTCACTAAGAGGATAGACCGGTCTGCATCGCATAAACTCTGCTCCAATGCCAACGCCTTCTCCGTTTCTTCCAAATGTGTCCTCAAGGCCTCCATTTCAACATTCCAAGCTTGGTTTACAACCAATAACATCTTGAGCCTAGTACTTCTCTCATGCAAGTCTCACTCAACCTTGATCTTACATCCAAACTCACTCTTATAAATGGGCTCAAGTTGGGAGTTCTCATTTGCTTGGGCCCAGGTCAAAGCTTCAGTCCAGGCGTTTTCCTAGGACAGATATACCAAGGTACGAATATGAAAAACGGAGCACATAAATAATAAGAGAAATGAAAGATTAAGGAGAATAACTGTGTCTTTGCTTTGATAACACATCTCCCTGAGATCATCAGTAGTTTGGATTTCCCTAGAATTGGCATAAGCAATAGCTGAGAAAATCAAAGCCTGAATATATCCCACATCCTGAAGAGCACTTGAATCTGTGGAAAACAGCTCCGAACTAGCAGCCAGGATTATGTGTCAGGCGCTAGGGTATTCAGGCCACCAACCGGAGTTTAATTATCAATAGGGGTAGTTATAGAACTAGGAGTTAAGAATGTGGAAGGTTGTGATTGCTTTTTCAACAACCCTTATGCTGGCTTTGATGTCTCTAAAATGACATATTTACCTTTTCCTTCACCTTGGTTCACAAAAATTTTCTACAAATTGTCTCAAATCACGAAGGCAAGGCTCACAGTCTCCGAAACCTTATATAAACAGATCCTAAGACCACTTGCTGACTTGGTTTTTCTCTTGGATGCTTTGATCGAGGCCACATTTGACACCACATCTTCAGTTCCCCTTTTCATTTTCTTTTTCTCTACTTCAAGGGCATCTTTGGAAGGCTTTGAAGACTTCAATGAATCTTCAGACTTGACCCACACAGGGTTAGGAATAGGCACTTATAACAGAGGTCAGTGAGGCTTTCCCTCCTGTGTGCAGTTTCTTTATCTGGCACACTAAGACATTTCCAGGTCTGGTATGGAGAGATGATAAGTTCGAACACCCTATCTATAAGCTCAGGGTGGCATTGGCCGAGATTCTGATCAATGTCTTGTATGGAATGTCACTTCCAGGTTTATAAGGAATTCTCAGTTCAGATGTGTCACCCTCCTAGTTTCCTTCTACAAATAGAATATCTTTGTACCAATCCTTATCGTGGCATGGAAGATCGGTAATATAGGTAAGCCATCAAAGTGTGGATTAAGATTGAAAAATGTAAAAGATAATGGCGTTCTTCTGGAGTTGATAAAGAACGACAAATTCAGATAAACCCAACTCAGCATGGAACTAGTCATTCAGATGGTCAAAATAGGAGATAATACGAATGGAGGTCGGGGTAGAGACTGACCTGAAAGTGAACAAGAATCTCCTTTCGTAACGGCGATAAAGGGAACCTTAATCTAGAATCAAGATAGCAATGGTGGATTCTGGTATATGGACGATCGGGTACTTGGACTTAGAAAGATCTGCAGCCACATTTTCATTGTCTTCCCACCAAACTCGGCATATGTTGAGAAGACGGCTACGACCCATTAGAAAAGCTTATTTTTCACCTGTGTTACAAACCATAACCATGGGAGGTTAATGTTAAAGATATTAAGATCCAATGGCTACAAAAGAAACATGTGGCTAAAGATTACGAGTACAGTTAGGTTGTTAAAGATTGTAGCTTAGTGAGCAAGCTATGCTTGCTGATATATACTGTTGGTGAAAACAGTTGTAACTAACAATCATATTCAGATATGGAAATATAACTTCTCTCTCTCTAAATCTCTCTCTCTCATCTTCTTTATCTCTCTCATTATATCTCTGCCTTCTGTGTTCTTGAGAACCTTCGACTGGTTTACATGGTTTACATGGTATCATCGCCGGAACAAGCATAACAGCTTGACGGTTCTTCGATCGTGATCTGCTTCCGCTCCATCTCCATATTCTTCTGTGAAATTGTGTTTCTATCTGGTAAATTTAGGGTTCTTCTTCTATACCCGTTCTCTTTGTTCTGCGATCTACAAAGTGTGCACACCAAATGTTTGTGATAATTCCTCATTCGAATTACTTCAAGATTCTTTGATTTCGGTAACAATGGTCACAGCTGCTCAGTTACAGATTCTCCAGTCCCCGATTACTTCATTGATTTCGTCCGTTTCAAATTCAGTTCATATGAAATTGGATGATACGAATTACTTGGCTTGGCATTTTCAAATGCAATTGCTTCTTGAAGGTCATAATATTATTGGGTTTGTGGATGGATCAACACCGTGTCCTGTGCAATTTGCTCAAGAATCATCTGCGGATTCTGGAGTCCTCTGTGCTGATTCTTCTATTCGAACACTAACAGATGAGTACAAGATTTGGAAAATGCATGACAAAGCATTGATGCAGTTGATTACTGCCACTTTATATCCTGCTGCCATTTCCTGTGCTATTGGCAGTACCAGCTCTAAGGATTTATGGTTCAGACTCAAAGAACAGTTTTCTACTGTTACAAAAGCAAGTATCTTTCAACTCAAGTCTGAGCTTCAGACTATAAAGAAAGGGATGGATTCTATCACATTATATCTGCAGAAGATTAAAGAAGCAAGGGATTTATTAACTATTGCCGGTGTGATGTTTGAAGATGATGATGTTGTGATTCTTACACTAAATGGGTTGCCTGCTGAATATAATACCATTAGGTCTGTAATTAGGGGTCGTGAAACTGTTATATCTTTGAAAGATCTTCGTTCTCAATTACTTGCGGAAGAAGCCTTAATTGAAAGTGTATCTGGATTACCTGGGTTAACTGCACTTGTGGCACAGAACAATAGTTTCTCTTCCAAACACCAATCTGCTTTTAGTCCTGGTTCTAATCATAACAGTCTGCATTCCACTGCTTATAAGTCCTTCACCAGCAATAATAAGGGTCGAAATCGGTATCATTCGAATTTTAATCCAAAGTTTGGTCCTCACAAGACTTTTCATTCAAGCCCTGCTCCTGGCATTCTTGGTTCATCTCCACCAAGGGTTCAAAACTATGGTTTTCAGGCTCAACCTTGTCAGATTTGTGGAAAGACTAATCATTTGGCTTCTACTTGCCGGTTCAGAAATACAAATACTTCTCCAGGGTGTCAAATATGTGGGAAGCAAAATCACCTTGCTGATACCTGCAGGTTTAGGAATGCTGTGGAATCTCCAGCATGTCAGATTTGTGGAAACCCTTATCATAGTGCTGAAACTTGTTTTCAGAAGGCTTCTTCTACACAACTGAATGTAATGCATGCTGCTACTCGCCCTGGTTCATTCTCTTCTTCTTCAGTGCCTTATGCACCAATGCAGCAGCAAGTTTGGCTCACTGATTCCGGTGCTAATAACCATATGACCTCTAAGTTGAGTAATCTCTCATTGGCCACCCCATACCCAACCAATGAAGTAATACAGACTGCTAATGGTGAAGGTTTACCTATATCCCACATTGGTTCATCTATTTTACCAACTCCAATACATCCTGTCAAGCTCAATTCTATTCTTTATGTTCCAAAATTGTCTCACAATTTACTGTCTGTGCATCGACTCTGTTTGGACAATAATTGCTGGTTGATTTTTGATGCTTTTTCATTTTGGATTCAGGACAAAGCCACAGGGAGGATTCTTTACAAAGGACTGTGTAACAATGGCCTGTACCCTATCATCTCATCAGGATCTCTTTCCGGCCAGACAACAGCCCCATCTGTAGCTCTTCTTGGCAAACAAGTGACAATCAGTCTTTGGCATCAATGATTAGGTTATCCTTCCAATCCCATGGTTTCTCAAATCTTAAAGAAGTCCAATATATCTTGTATTGCAGATAGCACTCATTCCCTGTGTCAAACATGTTTAGAGGGCAAATTTAGTAAACTTCCTTTCTATCATTCGATCTCTCAATCTGTCAAACCATTTGATATTGTCCATAGTGATGTGTGGGGCCCTGCTCCCTGTGTTTCTTTAGAGGGATTCAAATACTATGTGACTTTTATTGATCAATGTACCAAGTATTGTTGGATTTTTCCAATTTGCAATAAAAGTGATGTTTTTGCCACATTTGTCTCATTCTCCAATTTTATTTTAACTCAGTTTCATACATCCATAAAAGTTCTTCACAGTGATGGTGGTGGGGAATATATAAGTAAGGTCTTTCAAAAGTTTCTTCTTGATAAAGGAATTAGTCACCAGCTGTCCTATCCCCATACACCTGAGCAAAACGGCACAGCCGAGAGAAAACACAGACACATCATTGAAACATCGATTACCTTGTTACAAACTACCTCCTTACCATCTTTGTTTTGGTCTTTTGCTTGTCAAACCTCAGTTTACCTAATTAACAGAATGACATCTCCAGCATTAGGACATAAGTCCCCATTTGAATTGCTGCATAATACTTTACCTGTGATCCACCACCTGAAGGTTTTTGGATGTTCCTGTTATCCTTGGTTAAGACCATACACTAGCACAAAACTTGAACCTCGAACAACCAAATGTGTCTTTTTGGGATATACATCCAAATATAAAGGGTATTTGTGCTATGCTGTGTCTAGAAAGAAAGTTTATGTGTCTAGACATGTGATTTTTGATGAAACTGAGTTTCCTTACAAGTCTTTGGTGCTTCAAAGCCCCTCTATTTGTTCTGCACCATTACCATCATTCATATCACCCCAGATTCCAATCCCAGATAACAATAATGTTCTTGTTTTACCACTTACTCCGAGTTCTTATCCTCCTAGTCTATCTGTTGGGTCTCCACATATAGGTTCTGCTGCTCCACTGAGCTCTATGCCCACTCTTAATGTCCACCAATCCTCTGTTGAGCTCAATGACATAGCAGGTGCAGTTTCAAGTTCCCCCTCAGGTTCCTCCCGTTCTGATCAGTCCAGTGGTCCACCAGTTACACAGTCCTTATCCCCTACACTCTCTGTGGTACCTGAATTCCACCCTGAGCATCTCCAAGTAGTTTTACCTATACCACATCTCAATCTTCATCCTATGCAAACAAGATCAAAGAGTGGTATTTCCAAGAAAATTGCACTTTTAGCTGCTGTTCATGAACATGGGGGAGTTGATTTGAGTCAAGTCGAGCCTGCCACATATAAATCTGCCTTAAAGTAATCAGTATGGTATGCAGCTATGCAAGATGAGATTTCAGCTTTGCATCAACAAGGTACATGGTCTCTGGTCCCTCTCCCACATCACAAGAACTTAGTAGGCTGCAAATGGGTCTTCAAGATCAAAAGGAATGCTGATGGATCTATTGGGAGATATAAGGCTAGACTTGTTGCTAAAGGGTTCAATCAAGAAGAAGGTATTGACTATGGGGAGACTTTTAGTCCTGTTGTGAAACCTACCACTGTGAGATTGGTTATAGCTTTATCTGCACATTTTGGTTGGTCCTTGAGGCAACTAGATGTGAAGAATGCCTTGCTTCATGGCATCTTACAAGAGGAAGTCTACATGACCCAACCACCTGGTTTTCAGGATTCAAAACATGAGGCTTATGTGTGTAGATTACACAAATCTTTATATGGCTTAAAACAGGCCCCAAGGGCATGGAATGAGAGATTCACTAGCTTTCTACCATCCTTGGGGTTCCTCTCTACATATGCAGATTCCTCCTTGTTTGTCAAGATTGTGGGTACATCTGTGGTGATTTTACTGCTATATGTGGATGATATCATCATCACAGGGAGTGCAACACAAGCTATTAATGCAGTTATTCAATCGTTAACTCAGGAATTTGATATCAAAGACTTGGGGCCTCTTCATTATTTTCTAGGCATTCAAATTGTGCAGCAAGAGGATGGTGTTTTCTTATCTCAAGCTAAATATGTCATAGATCTGTTACTTAAATCTGAAATGTTGCTCTCCAAACCCTGTGCTACGCCATGCTTGCCATATAATCGTTTACTCAAAGATGATGGCAAGCCCTATAATAATCCTGCTTTATACAGAAGCTTAGTTGGTGCTATCCAGTATTTGACATTTACTCGACCTGATATATCTTTTGCAGTGCATCAGGTTTGTCAGTTTATGCAGTGTCCAATGGAGTCCCATTTTTTGGCTGTTAAGCGCATCATTCGCTACTTAAAGGCTACACTAGGTTGTGGTCTTCACTATATCAAGGGTTCATTGGATATTACTGCCTATAGTGATGCAGACTGGGCCGGGGATCCTAATGATCGAAGGTCTACTACTGGATTGGTTATTTTTCTGGGTTCTAATCCAATTTCATGGTCGTCTAAGAAGCAAAACACTGTCTCTCGGTCATCCACGGAAGCTGAGTATCGGGCTTTATCTACAACTGCTGCTGAACTTGATTGGATCAAACAATTGTTGTTGTTTCTTCACGTTCCTTTATCTGTGCAACCTGTTCTGTTTTGTGACAATTTATCTGTTATCGCTCTAACTTGTAATCCAGTTCAGCATCAAAGAACTAAGCACATTGAGATCGATGTGCACTTTATTCGAGAAAGGGTTGCTAAACAACAGCTACAAGTTCATTTTGTGTCTTCGCATGACCAATATGCTGATATTCTTACAAAAGGGCTATCTGCACCTCTTTTTCAGACACATTGTGCCAATCTCAGGCTCAGCTTCACTGCTCCTGCGCTTGTGGGGGGATGTTAGAGATATTAAGATCCAATGGCTACAAAAGAAACATGTGGCTAGAGATTAAGAGTACAGTTAGGTTGTTAAAGATTGTAGCTTAGTGAGCAAGCTATGCTTGCTGATATATACTGTTGGTGAAAACAGTTGTAACTAACAATCATATTCAGATATGGAAATATAACTTTTCTCTCTCTCTAAATCTCTCTCTCTCATCTTCTTTATCTCTCTCATTATATCTCTGCCTTCTGTGTTCTTGAGAACCTTCGACTGGTTTACATGGTTTACAGTTAAGTGGTATCGAGAACGGCATATTAGATATTTGGATTAGAGAAACTAGCAACCATTAAATTCGATCGAGTACGAGATGGTTAACGATGGCAGATGAATAGTTGGAGTGCTTTCTAAATAAGATTTGGGGATTTGAAGAAGAATGGAAGTGGTGATGCGAAAGATATTTAAAATAGGATATTTTGAATCGTCCTACCATTGAATACAGACCGATTTGCCTTAAGATCAATGGACTCGACTGATATCAAAAGAGGTTTCTCGTTTTTTGTGCCCTGGAGTTGATATTTGGGTAAAGCTGTTCTTGGAGCTCTGTGAAAGAAATGTGACAAATCTTAGTTTTTAGCCCTATGCTCTTTGTTGCAACCCGATCACTCTAGAGGTGACTCATTTGGCCTTGTATTGCATTTAAATGTACAATTTAGTTTGTAACACCACTACAAAACCATTTATTAGTATCACTATGATAACCGACAAGAAAGGTATATTACAGTCGGATTTTAAGCAAAATCTAACAAAAAAGGGATGCAGTGACGAATATAATACAGAATTGCCAGCGTCAGGAAATGAATTTTCCGACAGAAAATACTCTAAAACCGACAGAAATTATGTCAGATATAACCGACAGAAAATATATTAATAATAAACAAATAAGAGCATTTTTGTCGGCTAAAACTGACAGAAAATACTAAAACCGACAGAACTTGTGTCGGACATAACCGATAGAGAAGTTATTAATAAGAATAAATAAAAGCATTATTGGCGGATAAAACCGACAGAAAATATATTAATAAAAAAAATTATAAACCACTTTCTACATTTTCCATATTCATTGCACTTTCTGCATTTTCCATATCCCCTGCATTTACCGCATTTTCCATATTCAACCTATGTCTCAAATCCTTCCCCTCTGATGACAACATGTTTGATAGGGGAAGAATTTGTATGGGCACACCAAAATGATCACGGTTACTAGAATTTGCATTCAGGACTATTTATCTTAAACAACATCCAATATTGTTTGCTTCTTAATGTTATCTTAAATAACTACGCTTAAACTCATGTCTAGCACACGCATATACCTTGAGCAGCAATTTTCCTCCGCTTCCTCCTATACTTCGTGACCTCGCTGGCCGTATTTGAGGTGTCTCGAGCAGCATCAGCACCATAATGCTATGCTAACCGTTTTAAGCGACGACATTCGCTAGTAGCATCACCACCAACAACATCCAACCCATTGAAACAAACAACACAAAATTATTCAAGTTTTTCAATCACCTCTTGGCCGGGTAACTACTAACTACAAACAAATTTTAGCAAGTTTAAATTCTTACCCACAGTTCCCCATATGAGAGACAAAGACAGACAGACAGATGGAGAGAGAAAGAGAGAAAGAGAGAGAGATAGTGTGTGTGTGTGTGTGTGTGTGTTACCTTTTTCTTGGCCGACAACGGTAAGAATTGGAGTCATCAGAACGCTTCACCATATTCGAGATAGCTAAAGCTAGGGTTTCTGAACTTTGGTAGCAATCATGATCACAGTCAAATCTAGCAGTGTTGAACTCAAAGTAAATGAGAAAAGAAGAGAAAGAGAAGGAAATAAGGAGAGGAGAAAAGGGGAAAGGGAGAAGGCACCGACGCAAGGAAGTGATGGAAAGGTTTTATTTTGGAAAATTTCTTTATTGTCAGTTAAAACCGATAGAAACATTTTTTTAAATATAAACCTATAGAAAATTTTCATTACTGTCCGTTATAACCGACAAAAAAAAAAAAAAAAAAAAAAGCCGGCAAAAATCCCCCCAAAATTCCCTCCCAAAATTTTAATTTCCCCCCCAAAATTTTGTTACGATTTTAAAAAATAAAATAATAATTGTTTGGTTTAATAAATAAATAAATAATATGTATTTAAATAGAATACATTTTTTTTAAATTAAATAAATAATTGTTTGGTTTAATTGATAATAACCCATGTAAAATATGCAATAAAGAAACAAAAAGATAATTGTACAATGAAAATGTCATCACACAAACTAAATATTGTCTAATCAATACTTGAAAAACATAAATAAAAATTTAGCACAAATTACTTTTCCCACTTAAAAATTTAGGCAAATTTAACGGAGATATGCATTCTACGAAACTAGTTTCAATAATCGAACCGTCAATTTTGTTTGTAGATACTACAAGATTGCATACATAAAAAATTGCAAAAAAATAAAATAAATTCAGAGATTAGTTAACGGAACAAAAGTTTTCAATGGTTATAAGCGAAAAATCACAATTTAACGGTTATTTTAGCTTCGATTTTGATGATTTTTTTATAGCTACACTCGTCGACCCTATAAGAATGCAATGAACGAATTCGATCTTGAATTTAAAATATTTACACTAGTGGATACCACAAAATCTTATTTTATACTTAATGGAAGTATAATATTAACTCTAAGTGATTGTTTAATCTATCGTTTTTATGCGATATGCATGCTACGAAACTTTTTTCAACAATCTAACCGTCAAACTTATTTGTACACACTCCGAGATTGCATACGTAAAAAATCGTAAAAAACAAACATTCAAAGATTACGTAACGGAACAAAAGTTTTCTACAGTTATAAACAAAAAATTACAATTTAACGATTATTTTAACTCCAATTTTAATGATTTTTTACAGCTACACTCCTTAACCCTATAAGAATGCAATGAATAAATTTGATCTTCAATTTAAAATATTTACACTAGTGGATACCACAAAATCTTATTTTATACTTAATGGAAGTATAACATTAACTCTTAAGTGTTTATTTAATCTATTGTTTTGACGCGATACATATTCTATGAAACTTTTTTCAATGATCTAACCATCAAACTTGTTTGTACACACTCCGAGATCGCATACGTAAAAAATCACAAAAAACAAACATTTAAAGATTAGGTAACATAACAAAAGCTTTCGACAGTTATAAACGAAAAATCACAATTTAACGGCTATTTTAACTCTGATTTTGATGATTTTTTTTTTACAACTACACTCCTCGACCCTTTATGACACACCCCGACCGAGATCAGGGCGTGCTGGCCGTCACGCGAAGGTGACGTAACCATGTGCGCGTGCGGAAGCTAATGAGAAGGTAATATAAAAGTACGAATAATTAAAAACCTAATAACATACAAAGTACTAGTGTATGTGAGACACAATTCAGAGCAAGTCTACAACAGTTCAAAAGGAAAGATACGACATATATACACCCGAAGGTGACCCTACAATGGTGAATGTCTGTCAGAAATGCCGGGACGCCCTCTGGGATAAACCACCGAACCTTCTAGACCACTAGAACCTGGAGGGGCGCAAAAACAAAAGCGTGAGTGGGCAAAAACAAAGTTCTTTGAAAACTCTTTAGCAAAATACATTCTAACCCCTCGCCGTAAAACCTGTATACTTCCCAGAAAATGAACATATATACGTATGTATAGGTATGCCATTCATGCTCACAATATGCCATTCATGCTCGAGAATATGCCACAACAGAATCTCATAATCAAATATAAATGCTCAAGCATAATTCACATCGATAACATAAAAATCTGGCAGCCGGGAGTCACCTAACGTGACATGTACCGCTGCCTATAGAGCTCCAATCTCAACTCAATATCTGAATCTGCACACAAGTCGGAGCCACCTAACGTGGTCTGTACGACAAGACTGGGTGTAATATATACGCTCTAGTGCTACGATCACGTGAAGACTATGCGAATAATCGCGGGTCACCTACGAGTCGGAACCACCTAATGTGGTCTGCACGACAAGGCTTGCACCTAACTTGGATCCAAGGCGAGCGTGTGGTGCTGGTGAACATCACGTGAAGGACTATGCCCTGGCCCTGGGCGGGAGCACTAACACCGGGGGTGCAGATTATGAGCTCTCTAAGCATCTCAAACTACTATTGCATAATAAACAGGAATGCATAACCACATGAATACCGCTTACCTGGCACTTACCTGTGCGTCCACAGCACCAAATACACATTTATATATATGTATGCCAATTACCAATGCACGTGATGATGCGTAAACAATATTCAAATGATGCATGGCATAAAACATATAACCTTTTCTATTCTATTTCTGGGAATTTAGAGGTATATAGGTATATACGGAAAACAAAAGCCCACTCACTGATAATTGGAAGGGTCGTAGCCCCCCTGCCTCGAGTGTGTACGCTCGTCCTCGGAGAACGAATCACCTATACGCGACAAAGTTACGAAAACATTAATTTAAAAGCACCTAAGCAACTTCTCGTAATAACTTCTCATACATTGCTCAAATTGGACAATTGAATATACCAACGTGACCTACACAACCTCAGGATCACGCCCATATTTTTAGAAAAAATTTTGGACCACGCACGCGCCCCCACGCGCCGGCCAAGGCACGGACCTACGCGCCCCTCACGCGCGGCCACGTGCCAGGCACACTGACGGTGTCAACAGACGCCGTCAGGAATATTCCGTTAACTGACGGAATATTCCGTCAAATCTAACCGGATTCCGTCACTGCCGTTAGGAATATTCCGTTAGACTTAACGGAATATTCCCCTTTCTTCTCCGGCGAACCTCCGGCGCCGGCGACGGCGCCGGAAAACTGGGTAATTTTCAAACTAAGTTTTCTCCTTCGTTTTTCAACCATTTTTCACGTTCTTTATACCAAAATGAAGCTTAGGACTAGTAGAATCACGTTAGACTAGTTTTAAGGCCTAAAAATTGCTAGATCATACCTGTCCACGACTTCAAAGTTCGGCCAACTTCGAACCTAGCCTTCCCAACGTCCAAATTCACCCAACGAACTACTCCGAGGCTCCTTGGGACCTCACAAACACCTCTACAAGCTTAGAAATTCCAAAAACACACTAGTTTAGGTTTGCATGAACAGTGCAATAATTCGGCCATTGTTGAAACGACGTGAAAACGTTCGAATTCTTACCTGGAATTGGTATGGTTGTGCTCCTCACAACCTCACGAGCACGAGGGTGGTCTTGGTTTCTTAATTGGTGCAGGTTTGGTATGTTTGTATGTGTGTCCGTGTGTAGAAGGAGAAGAAGAAGAGAGGAACTCGGGGGAGAGAGAGAGAAAGAGAAAGAGAAAGACAGAGTGAGGGAATGAGGGAGGGAATCCCGGGAGAGTGAGGGTGATGTGTGAGTGTGTGTGGTCCTACAACACCACACTACACAAAACTAATGTGATAAAAACGAATTAGGGGGTAAAATCGTAATTCCCATGTACGTTAAAATGAAATTTGGGACGGGATGTTACACTTTAAGAATGCATTGAACGAATTCGATTTTCAATTTAAAATATTTACACTAGTGGATACCACAAAATCTTACTTTATACTTCATGGAAGTATAATATTAACTCGAAGTGTTTGTTTAATCTACTGTTTTAACGTGATATGCATTCTACGAACCTTTTTTCCACGATCTTACCGTTAAACTTATTTGTCCACACTCCGAGATTGCATACGTAAAAAATTGTAAAAAACAAACATTCAAAGAGATTACGTGATGGAACAAAAGTTTTTGACGGTTATAAACAAAAAATTACAATTTAACGGTTATTTTAGCTCCGATTTTAATGATTTTTTACAGCTACACTCCTCAACCTTATAAAGAATGCAATGAATAAATTTGATCTTCAATTTAAAATATTTACACTAGTGGATACCCCAAAATCTTATTTTATACTTAATGGAAGTATAGCATTAACTCTTAAGTGTTTATTTAATCTACCATTTTGACGCAATACACATTCTACGAACCTTTTTTGAATGATCTAACCGTCAAACTTGTTTGTACACACTCCAAGATTGCATATGTAAAAAATCACAAAAAACAAACATTCAAAGATTAGGTAACGTAACAAAAGTTTTCGACGGTTATAAACGAAAAATCACAATTTAAGGGTTATTTTAGCTCCGATTTTGATGATTTTATACAACTAGACTCCTCAACCCTATAAGAATGCATTGAACGAATTCGATCTTTAATTTAAAATATTTACACTAGTAGATTCCACAAAATCTTATTTTATACTTGATGTGTCTGATTGATACCGATTACATCGCATCTAGATGTGAAAATGTAAAACCTTATCTCTAAACAGAAAATTTAATATTTTTTTATATTTTTAATTTTTAAGTTATCTGTAATCTTAATCTAGAAGCTGATACTTTAATTTTTTTATATTTTTTAAATCATCTATTATCTTAATCTAGACGATGAGAGTTGTACAAACTGTAAGTTCTCCGATTTAGTGAGTGATAAAGTAAAATTATACAAAGGATTTACACAGAAAAAGATTTTGGCGACTTGTATACTTTTAGATTTGGATTACATATTGAAAAGGAGATTGAAAAGAAAACAACTTGTGAAAATGCGGTTATTTAAGATAAATTTAAGAAAAATATTTTATACTTTACTTATCAAATTGTGTATGATCTCCAATTCAATATGTCTCAATGTTGTTTAATTTAAATGATGTATGAAAAATATATCAAGATCAGCAACATTGATCTTGAGTTTATATAGTAGTTTAGGAAATTGCAAGGTTTGGGGATGTAAATGAGAAATGGTCAGGGATGAGAAGCCAATCAAGAACAAAAAGAAAAAAGCGAAAACTGTGTATGATTATCGTTTGAAGGGAAATGACGGAAAGGACTTTAGGTCCTGCAGATTAGTATCCCACAGGGCCATGAGTGAAAGCAAAAAAAAAAAAAAAAATTAAAACCATGTATTTATTTATTTAATTTTAGTTTGTAAACAAGGTAGTTCAATATGAATCGACTGAAATTAGTTTTTCTTCCATTGATATTTGGATTCTTGGCATGTAGTAGGATATAAAACCAAGTTGACGCATGAAAGAATAAAGACATGCACAATCTCTTAGTTAGAAGTCAAATAACTTAAAATGCAAGTAACACTGGCTCAAAAGACTATCATTAGTAGAATCCAACAATGGCACGCTTATATTATACTATATATCATTTAACTTGAATTTTCTACCTAGCCTTTGATTGACATTGGTATAAAACTGTAAAAATAGAACCTATAGTTCATTAGGGGCATCATCAGTTGCATTGGATTCCGGATTATTTCCTTGTAAGAAAAAAAATATGATTTTTTTTTTTTTTTTTTTAAGTTTTGTCTTTTTTCCACACATCCAATATCATGTGGTGTGGAGATGTCATGTTCTCACAACAAACTTCTTTCGTCGCATTACTTAAATCTCTCATTAAACATAATTTTGGCACATTCAATTCATAAAACTCCCTTATGCGCGTACTTTTATATATGAAATGTCAATTGTTATAACAAGACAAAGTCCATGTTTGGTAGCTTAATTGGAGTACTATAGACATAGAATAGTGCTATTTAGACATTCGTTTTTATCTTTCATACATCATTGTTAATTTTTTACCACTGATTTTCTTCAATTTATTCAATCAGACAACTAACAATTGAAAGGAGTGTGTAAGAAGTAAAAAAAAAAAAAATGTGAATAACATTATCCTATATACATGGCATCATGTTAAAAGATTTCAATTCTTAACGCAAAATAAGAAAGCAAACCACATTATTGATTATTTATTGATACACAGGTCATGTATATAGATAAACTTAACATACGCAAATTACTACATTTTTTTAATTTATTTTTAGTGAAAATGATAGTAGCTAGGTTTTTTTTTTTTCCCCTTCTTTTTCAATTAAAAAACATTACAATCTTCTCAGAGAACGCTACTAATGATGGATGGGAGTTCTTCAAACCAGAAAAACTAGTACTTAGAAGAAGTTGTTCCTATTCCTTATCCATTAAAGCAAAATTTTAGGAAGTTTAAGAATATGATCCGGATGTTTTAATAGTTAAATTATAATTTTTGTATTTACAAATAAAGATATAACGATTAAAACACGTGAAAATTTAGCCAACATCATAAATAGTGGATTCTTCGGAATTATCTTCATGCTGCATGGCATGCCTTAATTAGTCAAATCATATTCATAAGCGACAAGACCAACGCCATGGAATCAAGTTTTAGGTTCCTTCAAGAGTAAACGACATTTTTTTAATGTGCATCATGTGCTGTACCAAATCTTGATTGGTGCAGACTCTAATGACGCCAAACAAGTGTTTGTTAGACAGATTTTAATTATGCCTATTATTTATAGATGATGTCACGTTTATGACGCATGGAGCTGTATGTAAAATAGTAACCTATTCTTTAACTAAACAGTAATGTTAAAGAGACTAAATTTTGTAAATAAATAACATAGAAATTGATGATAGAATTATTACTTTAGTGTTGATTAACGAATTTATTTTTATTAGTGACACATCATTTAATTTGCAAATTAGTTTACCTAGCAATTCTCTTAACAAAACTCACAGAAAATATTAAGTTACTTGTCTACTAACATATCATATTCTTTTAGGTTGTGATGTACTAAAACTTACAGAGAGCGGGAACATCATCACTTAGTGTTATGTTTTACATCTAGAATATATTGATTAAAAACAAATAGTATGATAATTTTATTGTAATAATAATATCGCGTAACGGGGTTCCAAGTACACAAAAAATACTATATACCTAATAACACGCAAGCTGCATGAGGTAAGCATTTTGCTATAAATATGCAGCTCTTATAGCAGAATAGGCACCAGAATTAAGAGTGTAGAGAAGCATTATTTGAGAACACAAACAAAAATGGAGGTAGAGCAAGTGCTTCACATGAATGGAGGAATTGGGAAAACAAGCTATGCAACCAACTCTCTACTTCAAGTTAGTCAGCATCTGTTTCTCCATTTCTTTTTTTGTCTCTGTGTGAACTTTCCTAGTTGATCATATTCGATTTTAATAATATTTTTTAATATGACGGGAACTTGTTTTCATAAAATTAAGAACTTTTTAATAATATTCAGCTGTCTGAATTTATGTCAGAGAGCTGTGATTTCGATGGTGAAGCCCATAGTTAAGGCAAGCATAGAGCAGCTTTGCAGCACACTCTTCTCTGACTGTTTGAAAATAGCAGACTTGGGATGCTCTTCCGGACCCAACACCCTTTTGGCGGTATCAGATATCATACACAACATCCATGCCACCTTCCAAAAACTGAACCGTCCGTCTCCTTCACTCCAAGCCTTCTTGAATGATCTTCCCGGGAACGATTTCAACACTGTGTTCAGGTCCTTGCCAGGGTTCTACAAGAAACTTGAGGAAGAACAGAAATTGGGGCCATGTTTCATTACTGCAATGCCAGGTTCATTCTATGGCAGGCTCTTTCCAAACAATTCTCTCCACTTTGTTCACTCTAATTATGCCCTTATGTGGATCTCTGAGGTGTGAATTGTTTTTTTTTTTTTTTTTTTTTTTAACCCCTCATAAACTTACTAATATTTTTCGTGGTGGTTTAATTAATCATGGTATTTATTATTATGATAAAACGTACTGTGTAGGCTCCAAAAGGTTTGCTGACCAAGGAAGGAGAGGGATTAAACAAGAAGAACATATGCATAGCAAAAGCAAGCCCATATGCTGTGTATAAGTTGTATTTGGAGCAATTCAAAAAGGACTTTACAGTGTTTTTGAGGTCACGAGCAGACGAGCTGGTCCCCGGAGGAAGTATGGTCCTCACCACAATGGGCAGCATAAAGAGCCATGAACCACTTTGCATTTGGGAAGTTGTCGGACTCAAACTCAATGATATGGTTTTAGAGGTAATGTGTGGCCTAGATAATTAAACCCAAATGTCTAAGTACCAAATAGGAACAAAATAAAAGCAACTAAATATGAACCACATAAGTTTATGACCACCAAGTTTATGGCCACTTTTTAAGTGCATCTCTAATTGAGATGGAACCAATGAAAAAACAAATAAATAAAATTGCTGATAGAGTTACAAACTGAGGGATATATTTTAATTGACTTATTATTCTAAAAAATTACAAAACACATCCTATATATAACGAAAACTAAAAAGCAGCCTAAAGCAAACCCTAATCTTAACGACAAGGAACCCTAATTTCCCAACAAAGTCTTAAAATGTACTTGTTTCCTTCAATAACTACTTTACTAATTACTAACATTATTTAGTTAGACGAATTTCAGGGTTTGATTGAGAAGGAAAAACTGGAGATCTTCAATCTGCCATATTATGCACCAACAACAAAGGAGGTTGAAGATGTAATCGAGGCTGAAGGATCTTTTACTTTGCAAAGCCTTGAAGTTTTCAAAAATGATTGGGACTCTTATATAAAGCATGCTGACAGTGGCCTTGATAAAAAGGCAAGGGCTGCCATACTTGCCACTGAAATAAGGGCTGTGGGAGAGCCTATTCTGGCAACCCAATTCGGAGAAGCAGCTATGGACGATTTGTTTCACCGGTTTGAAGAAGATGTCCTTGAACACATGGAAATGGAGAATTGCCAGTACATTAACCTGGTTATCTCGTTGACAAAGAAGCATTGAACAAGATGAATATGCAAGAAATGACAACGTGGTTTAGGCTATATTGTTCTTTTTATCACTCTGCATTTCATGTTTTGTACTTCATTATAAGAAATAAATGTGCTTATTAATCTTTAAGTATTGTAGAAGATCAGCAATCTTGCAGTAAAAGAGGAAGATGAACCGAAGAGACAGAGCGCTTTTGTCTTTGTATGTATCTTGGAAAACATAAATAATTATGAGGAGTGTTTAGTATATATCCCAATAACACTTAAAAAATTCTCTAACAAACTCCTAACTGAAGCTGATTTAGGAAACCATGTCTCTATACTGTTAACACCCCTTGAGAAATTTTTAAATGTAACCAGAATACTTGTCACTTGATATATCATGTGTTATAATACGGGTGAACAACATGATTGAGAGTAAGTATACAAATACCATTTCCAAGCCTTGTCCAGCTCTGTTCTAATAGCAGTCCAAGTTTTGAGGACTTAAAGAATGTATTAGGACTATATTTATTCACGTGTTTAATAAGATTGAATTGTTTGTCCTAAGCTGATTCTAATAGGAGATCAGTTAGGAGAACATTTAGTATATAAACGTTGATCACTGCTCTTGCAATTCCCCTGCTCATTCTGTATCAAAGACCTATTGTTTGAGAGCGATTGTTTTATTGCAAAGAGGAGAAGGTTAACTGTTTGGTAGTCTGTCATGGCTTCGTTATCTTCGTTAGGTGCTGCAGGTAAGACTCCTGTCTTTATCTTTGTACTTCAGATTTTGTTCATGAGCTTCATGGCTTAGTAGCATGACTGTGATCCTTGGATTATGGTGCATACATCTTCCTTACATTCATGTCTCAACCCAAACTAAATCATCTCACCATATCCATATCAGTACTAAAAATAATGGTGGAAAAAGTCTGCATACAGAAATATGGGTGATCAATGATCCAATTTTATTAGATAAAAAATAGTCTCCTTTGTTTTTTTCTCCTATTTCACGACTGCGCACCAGCCTAGTGGTCGGAAAGTAATTATCTATAGTCTCCTTTGTTTTTTTCTCCTATTTCATGACTGTGCACCAGCCTATTAGTCGGAAAGTAATTATCTGCGGGTGTGTATGTGAGGGAGGATACAACAAGAAAAGACAAATCAAAGATGGTAACCGCTACACATTTGGGTATTATGAAGATTTTATACTGACAAAGGCCTAAGTTTTTCCCTAGGGCCCTTAATTAGCCGGAGGCGGCCCTGCAATGGTAATATCATACTATCATATGTTCCACAAGTTTCACAGGTACAACAGCCCCTATTTAATCATGCCCTAAAAATGTCTAATAATTCTTTTAACCAGAACAAATGTGTAAGGCCCTCTGCGTGCGATAGAAGGAGACTAAATTTTTTTTTTTTTTATAACAAACGATAAGATAATCTACATTGAATTACATGAAGAAGAATTCGAGCACGGAACTTTAAATACAATGACAAATACTTTTAACTAGACGAGCTACATGCAACTTGCGAGCAAATACATTAATTAGCTAATCGAAAGTGAGAACATACATTCAGATAATAAAATAGCCATTTATGCAAAGAGATTGCCCTTTAATAATGTAGGCCAATCTTTGTTTGCTTGTCCTCTACCGCCTCTTATTGAAATTAAAGCTTGTGTTTCAGCCTTTCAGGATATCGTTGTAGTTGCTAGACCTCCAATCTTTATTCATGCAACTTAGGTGCCATATCTTAAAGTACCACCATAAGAAAGGGGTCGGAGCCAAGCAGTATCTTAAGTATAAATGTGTTCAATCTTAAGTTTGCATATACCACATGATCTTTAAGGGTTTTTGCATTGGTGGTCTAAACGCTTAGAATTTGACGTTGGAGCTAATGTGCCACTCCAATCTTTTTTGTACTTGACCAATAGGAACTGAAACTTCCGTGTGAATAGGAAGTCTTATGCTTGTAAAATTAAGGTGTGTGTTGTTGATCGGTAATTAAGGTGCCGTTGAAGCATTTGCCCCGTTTGTACAAAAAAAATATAATGATTGAAGAGATCAAAAGATTGTGAATGCATGGGATGAGTCATATGCTAAGGCTATATTGTTGTCGATTTGGATATTATTAAGAATTTAGAAGGATCCATTTGTTCACAATTAGGGTATTTGTTGAAAGAATCACAAAAATAATATGTGAAATGTGTTTTGAAATTAGACTATATAAATGATTAACCATAACAAAAAGTTGCTAAATTCATAATTATTTAGACGTTTAATTATCCGCACTTTCATTTCAATTTGATACCACGAGTAGCTTTTTTTTATTTTTTATTTTATTTTATTTTTTTAAATGACTAAACGATTTTGAGTTCGAATGATTAATTGTAGGAAAGAGTACTGATTAAATACCTAAAATATAAACAGTTGCACGTTGCACTATGAGGTAGCCTTAGGAATGATGTTCACAGCTTAAGAAAGTGATGGACATACTTATGACATAGAAAGCTTGTTCAACATGATACCTTAAATTTGTAATCATTGTTTAAATTGAGTCCCTAAATAAAATAAATAAATAAATATAGAGAGCTAAGATGATGTCATGCGCCGCAGGATTAGTCGTAGTATTTGCTAATTGCTGATGAGGGGACTATGAACGAACCAAACCAGTTACTAAATGAATTAGTTTGATTGGGTTATGCTAAATAGTACATACTAATCTGGGACTAACACCAATCTAATGTCGTGATATTATGTTAGTTGGATTACTGTGCGGTTTGAAATTGAACAAAACCGAACGTCGCCGACCCTGAAATATAATAAATCCAGAATCCATGCATATGAAAATCTCGCGTATTTGAAAGTGAACCCTAAATCATTTATCATGAGCATATATCTGATTTTAATATATTAAGGATATAAGAGTAGAAATTCGTCATATATAGAAGGAGACAACATAATGGGTTGAAGATCATTTCCAGATTCTCTTGGTGGGGACTCTAAGGATCCTCACATCCTATCTATTTATGGTATATTGTAGAGTCAATTTTCGTTAGGTATTGTTTGTGTTTAGTTTTCAATAAAAATTCAAAATAATTTCTGATCATACGATGTACAGTGAACTGATAGGATATGAGGGTCCTCCTTAGAATCCTCACAAAGAGAATTCAGATGGGATCAAAATCCAACAGAATGGGCTGCATGGGAACTACATTCTTAAACATCGCTAACCTAACACATGGAAATGGCAAACCACAAAGCTATCAACAAAACAAAAATTTTATGATGCTTTGAAGTATAATTTTAAAATTTAAATTATTAGATTTTGATTATTATATCTTTAATCAAGATTTAAAAGCATCTCCACCAAGAGATGGAACATGCCTTGAAATAAGAAATTTTCATTTTTCCTTGGACGGAGAGCTCTTCAATGGCGCTTGCAAATTGTCCATTTTCGTCGAATATGTAAATAAAATGTATATTTACATTTGACGTCAGAAATTGCAGCCTTCTAATTCATGGGCCATGGGCCATGCGGCATGCCACTTCAACAAGAACCACATCTTCAGTTTGAATTACACAGCCTTCTTATTCATGGACACTGACAATGGCCTCAGAAAATTGCAGTTTTGTTCAAGATGAGGTTGTTGAACAGTAACCCACTAAATTTTTCAAGTTCTATCAATGATGCAACAAGCGATGGGTAAGTTTCAAGCCAATAATGTTGACTAAGTTGTTCAAGGTAAAGTAACACACATCTTTCAACTTATTTCTCATCTTCCAGTTTTCAGTGTCTACTTGTAGTCAATCCCTTCACATGCTTCATCCTCATAATCCATCAATGATATCAATTAAGAAGATGCTCTTTCTTTTTAGACCATTTTTTTCACAGAAAACTTTCAGTTATTTTTTATTAGGGTTGGACCTAAAAACTAAGAAACTGTGAAACCGAACCGAATTGAATGAAAAAAAAAATATATTGTAAAAAACTGGGTTGACCAAACCGTTCAAACTTGGACCAGAACCGAACCAAACCGATTTAAAACGATTCTAGTTTTGATTTCTAATTCTCAAGAACAGTGGGAACCGTACCAAACCGTCTCTATTAATTTTTTTTTTTAAATTTTTTTTTTAACCCTTGTTTTATTTAAATACTGAGCCCTAACTAAAAATCTATATAAAAAGTTCTCAAGCCCAAAAGCCAAACCCTTGGTAAGTACGTCACCTCATCCATTAAACTATAGCCATCATTTCACATTCCAGTTTCCATCCCTCCCTCTCCTCTCTTCTTTTCTTTATTCATCTTTATACATTATATACACTATAATTTCATTTTAGCATGTACACTTTGGTCTTAATATGAAGCTTTTTATCTTTTGATTTATATTTACTAGAGGAAGAGAGAGATGGAACGTGGGAGAGGGGAGAGATACAGAGAAGTTTTTTTTTTATTTTTCCATTTTTTGAAAATTAGAGATGATAAAATCACTTGTAGGTGAGGCTTAAACAAAAAACAGCAAAATTTTATTTTGTGAAATTACATTAATGTCCTTAACTTTTTTTATCGTAATGGAAGATAAAAATGTCTTTTCATCTTGTTTGGTTGACAAAGAGGGTTTCATTAATATGGAGTTCAGATATGTAAATTTTCAATCTTCCGATCACAAATGTTGTAGATCTAACAGTGGAAACTCAAATTTATTTGAATTTGTGGTTGATATATGTATTCAGTATTGGTTGAAAAATTATATATATAATTTTGGTTGGAACCATAAATCTGCATATACCGAACTGGAACCGGTGTAAATCAAACGGTACGATTTTAGTAATACATTTCAATGAAACTGCACCGACCAAACAATTGATTTTTTCAATTTCAAGTTCAATTTGAGAGTGAAATTGGACTGAATTGGACCGTGTGAACCCCTTGTTTTTATCACAAATTATAAAATTAAAAAAGAAAAGAAAAGAAAAAAGGAAAGCAGCTGTGTGTGGATTCAAACAACAATAATGGAAAAGGAAAAACCAACACATGCAACAGGTGACCCACAAACTGAAAAGATCCAACCACATTTCCACATTGTGCACAGAACAATCTGATGATCTCTCAGGAAAAGCCCTTAATTCAATGATTAATATCAAGAGAACTTTAACGAAAAGCTCATGGTAATGTTCACTTTAACGTAACCATATTTTTACACTAAAAAGTCAATCCTGGTACTATTCACGTTACCCTTTATTTTGTTCTTATTGTTAAAACTCAAAGTTTTCAAAGTTTTTTCATTAGTTTTCCTTAATATCAAATCGTAGGACACCCCCCTCAAGTGGTGCCCAAAATCAGTTCAATCAAGTAGGCATTTAGGACAAGGGGCCTTCCAACTCTACGGAGGGCCGTAAAACAAAGGGATAGGACAATCATCAATTGAATGCCATCTTCAACAAGCAGCTGCTCTTTTACAACCCCCCTCAAGTGGTGCCCAAAATCAGTTCAATCAAGTAGGCATTTAGGAGAAGGGGCCTTCCAACTCTAGGGAGGGATGTAAAACAAAAGGATAGGATAGTCATCAATCGAATGCCATCTTCAACAAGCATCTACTCTTTTACAACACTAACGAAGTAGACCAACAAAAATGGGTTTTGTGCCCCTTCAAATATGACATCCTTTCAAATCAACAAAAATTGGTGTAGTATTCAAACACTTCTTGTAAAGATGTTTTCCACCATTTCCATGCTGATACATACAACTGCAATAATGTATTCACCAAGTTATGATAATAATAATTGAAAAATACTTGGTTCCTAGACATAAAGAGTCACTTCTCAATCTTCTCTCCACTGACAAATCATTATTTAACACTCACTTTTCATTTTGCACTTATAACAAGCTATATCTTAAGTATAAAACTATAGTTTTCAGGTAATAGAGATTCAAAAAGGAGGCAAACAGTATTCATTCTATCAGCAGTATTGATAATACAATTGCTATGATGGAATCACCTAATTAGGGCATAATAGTTAAAAAATACTTGGCTCTAGATGTAAAGAGGAACTTCTCCATGCTGACAAATCACTATTTCCCCTCCCCCTTACAAATATCGCTCGTTTTATCACATTCGGTTAACCGACTTGATCGGTTTTAAACCCAGCCTGGCCAGTTTCGGTTTGCAATTTTTGGCCAATCGGTTTGGTTTCGGTTTCGGTCCAAAACCGACTCAAACTAACCCGCGCCCACCCCTACTCACTAATGGACACATGTTCTTCAAATTTTAATCGTAATGTGAAATGCCTGGGCTTCTTGGGAAGGGAATTAGTCCATCAATATTGGTGGTTTTAAGAAATTTTCATGGAAATATCGGTGTATTGACGGATATTTTCCTCTGCATCTCATTTTCTTCTAATTTCTTATAGGTGGCGTTATCCATATAATCTTTTTAAGTTTACACACATACCTTTCAATTTTCGTGTGACATCCCACATCGCCCACGGAAGTGATCCTTATATGTATATTCCTATCCTAACTAGCACGAGGCCTTTTGGGAGCTCACTGGCTTTGGGTTCCGTAGGAACTCCGAAGTTAAGCGAGAAAGAGGCTAGAGCAATCTCATGATGGGTGACCCATTGGGAATTTGCTCGTGAGTTCCCAAAAACAAAACCGTGAGGGAATGGTAAGCCCAAAGCGGACAATATCGTGCTACGGTAGTGGAGTGGGCCCGGGAAGTGATCCGCCCCGGGCCTGGATGTGACAAATTTGGTATTACAGCCTAACCCTGGCCGTGGTGTGCCGACGAGGACGTCGGGCCCCTAAGGGGGTGGATTGTGACATCCCACATCGCCCAGAGAAGTGATTCTTATATGTATATTCTCATCCCTACCTAGCATTAGGCATTTTGGGAGCTCACTGGCTTCGGGTTCCGTATGAACTCTGAAGTTAAACGAAAAGAGCCTTATGTGGATCTCTGAGGTGTGAATTGTTCTTTTGACCACACTTACTAATATTTTTCGTTGTGGTTTAATAAATCATGGTTTTATTATGATAAAACGTACTGTGTAGGCTCCAAAAGGTTTGATGACCAAGGACGGAGAGGGACTAAACAAGAAGTACATATAAGCAAAACGACGGCTACTGTATTATGGCTGTCTGCAGACCAGAAAGAGAAGAAGATGAAGAAGGAGACTAACCATCTAAGCAAAATGGTGTGCTTTTGGTATAGGTTTGAAAGCACTCTCCCTAGCTACGTGGGAGGCTGAAAGCCTCAACATTTGTTATTAAAAATTTTCAAAAAAGCCACGTGTTGTGCTTTATACGGTCCACTTCCTAATTAAGTATTCAATTTATCAAATTCTAATTTTGTTTCTTTTCTACACCACCTAATAATCCCCTCATTTCCAAAATTTAAGTAAGTGTTACGGTGGAAAGTATTTCCCACCATAAATATCATTAACAGTTCACTCTGCAATAAAATGGAGATTCAATGGTTAAATGATAATTTTTTTCGTTCACATTGATAAATATGTATTTTCTTGTATTGACAATGAAATTATCATGACACGTTTCAAAGTATAATCTCGTCATGGAGAAATTTAGTCCTTGTAGCTTGTAATGTTGTTTGTACAAAGATTATGAATGAAAAACTGTAATTCATTGTTTAATTATTCGTAGTTGCTTTCGTTTAATTTTTCTGGCGCTTTATATTGGGACCACCCGATGTTAAAATTCTGAATCTGCCACTGGTTGCAGAGCGTTGAACTTGGGAAGAAGGTGAAGGATTATGAGTTTGATATTCCCTGTACAAAACAGCATCGTTTGGCAAAAAAATAAATAAATAAATAAATAAATAAAAAATCGATTTCATTATGCTGACCATTTGTTTACTTTTTTTCTCTCTTAAAACACTATGCTGACCCAGACCCACCACTTCTCTTCTGGTCTTTACCTTTCTGCCCCACTTGTTTGTTTATCCATTTCCTCCCTTTTTTTTCTCTTCTAACCCCACATTACCCATTTCTCTCCTTTTTTTTATATTCTTGTATGTATTTTCGTTTTCTCTTTAAACACCCTCACCATATTTATCTTAAACTCTCACATTATCTATAAATATTGAATTACTTTTTAAAAATAATGTAAATATTTTTTAATGCTTATTTTACAATAATTTAAATCCATCTAGGCTCTTGCCTAAATCTCACCTAGGTGCGTAGTTGATTCGCCCCACCCCACTGCCTGACTAGCGCCTAACATTTTTTCGAATCTAATCCTAGCTAGTTTAAGCTTTTTATATTAACTTTGATATAACCGCTTACAACCGCTTTGGTGGAGAGATTGTTTTCTGCTATGAATATTGACTCAAAACTTTGCACTTTCCAATGTAAAAGCAACCGCTTCGATTGAACCTTGTACTTTTTTGCATTTCGCCCCTCCCCTCGCCAAATCCTGGCTTCGCCACTATGTGTGATGACATAATTGATATGTTTTACTTCTAGAATATATTGATAAAAAACAGATACACGTATGACAATTTTACTATACTAATAATATAATGTGACGGGATTCCAAGTACACAAAAAATTACTATATATCTAATAACAAGTAAGCTGCATGAGGTAAGTATTTTGCTATAAATATGCAGCTCTTATAGCAGGATTAAGAGTGTAGAGAAGCATTATTTGAGAACACAAACTAAAATGGAGGTAGAGCAAGTGCTTCACATGAATGGAGGAATTGGGAAAACAAGCTATGCAACCAACTCTCTACTTCAAGTTAGTCAGCATGTTTCTCTATTTCTTTTTTGTCTCCGTGTGAACTTTCCTAGTGGATCAGATTCGATTTTAATGATCTTTTTTAATATGACGGGAACTTGTTTTCATAAAATTATGAACTTTTTAATAATATTCAACTGTGTGAATTTATTTCAGAGAGCTGTGATTTCGATGGCGAAGCCCATAGTTAAGGCAAGCATAGAGCAGCTTTGCGGCACACTCTTCTCTGACTGTTTGAAAATAGCAGACTTGGGATGCTCTTCCGGACCCAACACCCTGTTGGCAGTGTCAGATATCATACACAACATCCATGCCACTTTCCAAAAACTGAGCCGTCCATCCCCTTCACTCCAAGCCTTCTTGAATGATCTTCCCGGGAACGATTTCAACACTGTGTTCAGGTCATTGCCAGGGTTCTACAAGAAACTTGAGGAAGAACAGAAGTTGGGGCCATGTTTCATTACTGCAATGCCTGGTTCTTTCTATGGCAGGCTCTTTCCAAACAATTCTCTCCACTTTGTTCACTCTAATTATGCCCTTATGTGGATCTCTGAGGTGTGAATTGTTTTTTTTTTTTTTTTTAACCCCTCATACATTTACTAATATTTTTCGTCGTGGTTTAATTAATCATGGTATTTAGTATGATAAAACGTACTGTGTAGGCTCCAAAAGGTTTGATTACCAAGGAAGGAGAGGGATTAAACAAGAAGAACATATGTATAGCAAAAACAAGCCCATATGCTGTGTATAAGTTGTATTTGGAGCAATTCAGAAAGGACTTCACAGTGTTTTTGAGGTCACGAGCAGAAGAGGTGGTCCCCGGAGGAAGTATGGTCCTCACCACAATGGGCAGCATAAAGAGCCATGACCCACTTTGCATTTGGGAAGTCGTCGGACTCAAACTCAATGATATGGTTTTAGAGGTAATGTGTAGCCTAGATAATTAAACCTAAATGTGTATGTACCAAATAGAAACAAAATAAAAGCAACAAAATAAGAACCACAATAGTTTATGACCACTATCGCAAGTTTATGGCCACTTTTTAAGTACATCTCTAATCGAGATAGAACCAATGAAAAAATAAATAAACAAAATTGCCGATAGAGTTACAAATTGAGGGCTACATTTTAACTGACTTGTTTTTCTACAAAGTTACAAAACACAACCTATATATAGACAAAAATAAAAAGCAGCCTAAACCGAACCCTAATCCTAACAACTAGGAACCCTAATTCCCCAACAAAGTCTTAAAACATACGTGTTTCCTTCAATTACTACTTTATTAATTACTAAAATTATTTAGTTAGATGAATTTCAGGGTTTGATTGAGAAGGAAAAACTGGAGATCTTCAATCTGCCATATTATGCACCAACAACAAAGGAGGTTGAAGATGTAATCGAGGCTGAAGGATCTTTTACTTTGCAAAGCCTCGAAGTTTTCAAAAATGATTGGGACTCTTATATGAAGCATGCTTACAGTGACCTTGATAAAAAGGCAAGGTCTGCCGTACTTGCCACTGATATAAGGGCTGTGGGAGAGCCTATTCTGGCAACCCAATTTGGAGAAGCAGCTATGGACGATTTGTTTCACCGGTTCGAAGAAGATGTCCTTGATCACATGGAAATGGAGAATTGCCAGTACATTAACCTGGTTATCTCGTTGACAAAGAAGCGTTGAACAAGATGAATATGCAAGAAATGACAACGAAATTTAAGCTATGTTGTTCATTTTATCATTCTGCATTTCATGTTTTGTACTTCATTATAAGAAATAAATGTGTTTATTACTGTTAAGTATTGTAGAAGATCAGCAATCTTTCAGTAAAATGAGGAAGATGAACCGAAGAGAAAGAGCGCTTCTGTCTTTGTATGTATCTTGGAAACCATAAATAATTATGAGGAGTGTTGAGTACATATCCCAATAACACTTAAAACAATTCTCTAACACTCTTAACTGAAGGTGATTTAGGAAACCATGTGTCTCTATACTGACAAATTTTTATATGTAACCAGAATACTTGTCATTTGATATATCATGTGTTATAATACGGGTGAGCAACATGATTGAGTATGTATACAAATCCCATTTCCAAGCCTTGTCCAGCTCTGTTCTAATAGCAGTCCAAGTTTTGAGGACTTGAGAATGTATTAGGAATATATTTATTCACGTATTTAATAAGATTGCATTGTTTGTCCTAAGCTGATTCTAATAGGAGATCAGTTAGGAGAACATTTAGTATATAAACGTTGATCACTGTTCATGCAATTCCCCTGCTCATTCTGTATCAAAGACCTATTGCTTGAGAGTGATTGTTTTATTGCAAAGAGTAGATAAAAAATAGTCTCCTTTGTTTTTTTTCTCCTATTTCATGACTGCGCACCAGCCAAGTGGTCGGAAAGTAATTATCTTCGGGTGTGGATGTGAGGGAGGATACAACAAGAAAAGACAAATCAAAGATGGTAACCGCTACATTAACAAAACACCTTTGGGACTGTTCATTTTTAACGAAAAACCACATTTTTACCTTTCCTGGTACCATTCACTTACACCTTTATTTGTCATTTTTCATTAAAACTAAAATTTTTGAGGAATTTTCGTTAGTTTTCCTAAGATTTTATACTGACAAGGGCCTAAGTTTTTGCCTAGGGCCCCTAATTAGCCGGAGTCGGTCCTGCAATAGTAACATCATACTATCATATGTTCCACAAGTTTCACAGATGCTGAACCAAATTGGGAAAGGTACAACAGCCCCCATTTAATCATGCCCTAAAAATATCTAATAATTTTTTTAACCAGAACAAGTGTGTAAGGCCCTCTGCGTGCGATAGAAGGCGCAACTAAATTATATGTTTTTTATAACAAACAATAAGATAATCTACATTTAATTACGGGAAAAAGAATTCGAGCACAGAACTTTAAATACAAAGACAAATACTTTTAACCAAACGAACTACGTGCAACTTGCGAGCAACTACATTAATTAGCTAATCGAAAGTGTAAATATTCTTTCGGATAATAAAATAACCATTTATGCAAGGAGATTACCCTTTAAGAGCACTTCCACCGTGCTCTTTTGCCCTGTGGATAGGCCCCATTTGCAATCCAATCCCCTCCCAAAGTGGCGTCAGCCCATTCGGGCAATTGGTCTAAGGGGGAGCCCATGGGAGAGCTCAGGCAAAAGTTCAAGGCCCAAGAGCTTGAGGGGAAGTGATACAAGGCTGACATTAGCATGATGTCAGCCATGTTATAAAAAAATTTGCATCAGGTGTGTACATAACACGTGTGCGTGGGGGGCGCATTATTGATAAGATTTCAAGTGGTGGGCCCCATGTTGTAGCCTACTAAGTAGCAATTGAATCTGGACCATTTGATTTTCAAATCAATGGTCCATATTTTTTTTGTTTTACATATTAAAAAATAAGAAAAAAACAGAAATGTTTTTTTGGGGGGGGGGACACGTGTCACAATCTGGACTGTTGGATCTCAAATTTTTTTGTAATCCGACGGTTCAAGTTAATAAAGTTAATAAAACATTAAAAAAAAAATTAAAAATCTGAAAATTCAAAAGAAATTATAATACCTTACCGTTTCTCCCACCTTACACTACATTTCAACAATTCTAAACATGGAAGGACACATCGCGCAACAGAATTAGTTAAAAATCTTATCAAAATATATCCACAAAAATTGTACTTTTGGATAATGACACACGGACGTGATGAGATCATTTAAAAATCCTATCCGACATTAAAAATAAAATTATTTTTTATTATTCTAGTGCATAAAAAATACTAATATTTTATTGTCTATTGCCATGGTTATTCAGTTTAGGGGTGGAGATGCAAAAGGCAATTACTGTTCATTAAAGGCAGTTACTATTCACGGGAAGGGATTGAGGCCAATCCTTGTTTGCTTGTCCTCTACCGCCTCATATTTTAATAAAAGCTTGTCTTTCAGTCTTTCAGGATATCGTTGTAGTTGCTAGACCTCCAATCTTTATTCATGCAACTTAGGTGCCATTTGATAACTATTTCGTTTCAGTTTTTAATTTTTAGTTTCATTTTTTTTGAAATATAAAAACTGAAATTTTGTTTAGTAACTACTTATAACTTTCTATTTTAAGAAAAATGAAAACTAAAAACTACTTTTTTGAGATTTCAAAATTTTGCCTTGAGTTTTCACTTTTTGGTTTTC
Source organism: Pyrus communis (assembly GCF_041283825.1). Lineage (NCBI taxonomy): Eukaryota > Viridiplantae > Streptophyta > Magnoliopsida > Rosales > Rosaceae > Pyrus > Pyrus communis. The sequence goes on along the minus strand of NC_142574.1, from coordinate 6,370,350 downwards.
AATTTTCCTTAAAGTAATTACCAAATAAGATATTAGTTTTTAGTTTTTTAGAAAGATTTAAATTGAAAATGAAATGGTACCAAATAGCCCCTTATTAGTGTTTTATTAATTGTTTCACTTTTATTGTGAGACCCTACATTTTCTGTTTTGAAAAATGATTATTAGTTTGGATGATTGCTTGGAATTATTGGAGACTTTTTGAAGTTTTCGAGATATTATTCTAAGATTATTAAGGGCCAAATTTTTTGTGTAGTCACTGTGGCGAAAGTCTAATACGAATTGACCCCTAGGCTGAAAAACCTGTTACTCACAATCCTGTGGTAAAGATCATTAGCAATGTTGATCAAACTCACTGTTCTAAAAATTCCCGCTTAGGCGCTAGGTGGCTGGCCACTGTCCCGATTAATACCTAAGCGTTTGAAAATTAAGAAATGATGCCTAGATCTGCTGAGGCGCCCACCCAGACCCGCTTAGGGACTCGCATAGGTTGCAACTCATTAGACAGAAAATATATAACTTTCATTTTACATTTTATTTTTTACAATAAATTAATAGGGACTTGTTGTATACTTAGATGAACACACATTATATGCTTGTTCCTCATATTTTCATTATGTTCCAATACTTCATTATATATATATATATATATATATATATATATCTTTCTACTTTGTAGTTTATGATGAAATTATATATATTTTAAGTATAAAAAGACACTTATATACATGAAATATAATAGATTTACTTAAATCCGGCTACTCTACCTAGGCGCCCACCTAGGTCTCGCTTTGCCGCTTAAGCGCTAGGCCTTAGCATGCCGCCCGACTAGCGTATAACGTCTTTTAGAACATTTTGCAATTTTCGTTATCCTTCTGTTAAGTTTAAAGGAAAATGTCATTTTTTTTACCCGTTAACTGCCTCAACCAATTCTAAAGCAACATGTAGACATGAATTTCTTATTTTTTAGAACTAAAAGGGAAAAATTGACAATAAAAGCATTAGACGTTATGGGGTGACTAATGCTGCATATGACTAATGTTGCATAAGTCACCCCACTGATGCTGCATATGGATATTAGATGATATGGGGTGACTGATGCTGCATAAGTCACCTCACTGATGCTACATATGGATATTAGACGATATGGAGTGACTAATGTTGCCAGATTTTATGTTCGCTCTTTCCATGGGATCCTCTACTAAGTCTAATCCCTTAATTTGAGGAAGATTGACATCTAGATGACTTGTTGATAGTTGTGTGCTAGCTACTTGCTGCACTCCTTTAATTTAAGGAATGACAGCTTTAGGGTTTACCGGGTTAGTAGGATTTGCCAAGGTAGGGTTGCTTGTAACCTTCTATCTCATTATATATCCCCCCCCCCCTTTGTAAATTCAATCAATCTATTAAAAATACATTCAAACAAACTTAAAATTTCCGCATGGTATCAAAGCGGGTTCTTTTGTAACCTGTTAAGCCTTGAATCGTGACAAATTAGATGCCAGGGTTACCAAGTGTGTGTTTATGGGTTACTCTTTCACCCAAAAGGGATATAAGTGCATCAATCTAACCACTAAGAAGTGCATTGTGTCAAGAGATGCGAATTTTGAAGAAGACTATCCTTATTTCACTTCCAAATGAACTACTACAAGTCAGGGGGAGGAATTGTTTGAATTATTTCCATTCCCTCAGAACTCTAATCCTTCTGTGTTGGAAGAAAACTCAGTCTCTTGATTTCTTATAGTGAAGAAGTGCAAACTGACTCAATCACTGCTAGTCTGATTCCTGCTAGTGAAGAGAATGATGAGTCTCACTCTGATCACTCTCAACCTCTCACAAAGCCTCAAGTGATTAAAAGAAATCCTCCTCGAACAACAAAACCTCCAACTAGGTTGCAAGATTATGTTACTTATGCCTCACGGCACCCTATCACTAAAAGCATCAGTTTTCGTGAGTTCTCCACATCTTATGCTACATTTCTCAGTGAAATTGATAAACACTGTGAACCTAGGAGTTTCCAAGAAGCATCACTCCTACCATAATGGAATCAAGCCATGGCAAATGAGCTTCATGCATTGGAAGAAAATAACACCTGGAGTTTAGTTCAACTACCACCAGGAAAAATGGTTGTTGGAAGTCATTGGATTTACAAAATCAAATTCAAGGTTGATGGTTCTATCGAGAAACACAAAGCTAGACTTGTAGCTCGAGGTTTCACCTAGACCCTTGGGGTAGATTACAAAGAAACATTTGCACATGTGGCCAAGATGAATTCCGTAAGGGTTTTATTTTCAGTTGCTGTAAATTGTGGGTGGTCCCTCTATCAAATGGATGTGAAGAATGTCTTTCTTCACGGAGAGTTACAAGAAGAAGTGTATATGCAGCCTCTTCCAGGCTATAATGGTCGTGAAGGCAACATGGTGTGTAAATTACACAAGGCAATATATCGATTGAAACAATCCCAAGAGCTTGGTATGCCAAGCTCAATTCAATACTCGAGAAGGCTGGTTTTATGTGAAGTAATGTTGATTCCTCACTATTTGTAAGAACTGGTACCAATGGGAAATTAATGGTTATCATCTACGTGGACGATCTCATTATCACAGGAGATAATGCTGTTGAAATTGAGGCACTGAAACGTTCACTACATCAAACATTTGTTATCAAAGATCTGGGGCGGCTCAAGTATTTTTTGGGTATTGAAATGGCAACATCTTCAAAGGGGCTATTTCTACATCAACATAAATATGTACTAGATCTTCTTCAAGAAGCAAACATGCTTGACTGCAAACCTGCCATCACTCCCGTGGACTGCAAATTGAGGCTCAATACAGATGGAGAAGCCATGCATCATGTGAGTTATTACCAACGGTTAGTATGGAAGCTTATATATCTCACCATCACACGTCTAGATATCATATATGCAGTGAGCTTGGCAAGCCAATTTATGCACTTTCCCATTATTGATCACCTTCACATTGTTAAAAGAATTTTTCGCTACCTCAAGGGGTCAATAGGGCAAGGAATCATCCTGTGTAACAATAAGTCCACTACCATTAATGGCTACATAGATGCAGATTGGGCAGGGAATGCACTTGATAGAAAATCTACCACAGGCTATTGTACATTTGTTGGGGGGGGGGGGGGAATCTTGTTACTTGGCAAAGCAAGAAGCAACAAGTAATTGCTCATTCCAGTGCAACGGCTAAATATCGAGCCATGGCAGCCACTGCCTGTGAACTTATTTGGCTTAAAGGGCTTCCTTCAAACTTAGGTTTCCCTACTCCGTCCTCTATGTCCCTTATGTGCAATAATTAAGCAGCTATGCACATCGCTGCCAACCCTGTGTTTCATGAAAGAACCAAACACATCAAAGTGGACTGCCATTTCATCAGAGCTCAAGTTCAAACTCAATTTATACGGACCATCTTCACACGAAGCCATGATCAACCAGCAGATCTCTTTACCAAGGCACTGGCATCAGCTCTATTTCATCGTTTTTTGGGCAAGCTTGGCTCAATTAATCTTCTCGATCCAGCTTGAGGGGAGTATTAGACGTTATGAGGTGACTAATGCTGCATATGATTGATGCTGCATAAGTCACCTCACTGATGCTGCATATGGATATTAGACGATATGGGGTGACTGATGCTGCTAGATTTTATGTTCCCTCTTTCCATGGGATTCTCTATTACGTCTAACATTAACGGTTATATTAACTCCAATTTTGATGATTTTTTACAACTAAACTCCTGGACCCTATATGAATACAACGAACTGATTCGATCGTCAATTTAAAACATTTACACGAGAGGATACCACAAAAGTAGAAGGCAATGCAAGAACCACACCCCCCCCCCCCCCCCAAAAAAAAAAAAACCTTTGCGCGATATCCGTCTTGCGTCGCGGAAAACATCTTTGCGCAATGCAGGACGTAAGTCGTGCAAAGTGTTTTGTTTGTTTGTTTTTTTTTTTTTTTTTTTGCACTTTTGCTCATGAGTACAAAATAAATAAATGAAAATGTACTTGGTAAATACATATACAATTGATTTTGATGGGAAATGAATTGTATGACATTAGTTTCAACGATCCAACTGTCAAACTTGTTTGTATATACTTCGAGATTGCATACGCCAAATAAAATTTGAAAAGTAGCAAAATTGTGGGGGAAAGAAAGCTCTTACCTTTGGTACGTTTAAATGGTTCTTCTGACAATTTCGTTTTATCAGTTTTGAGTGGAGTGTTGGAATTAGAATGATGAGTGTGATAAATGACAGAAGGACATTAATTTGTGGTTTCACTTTGCGTGACGCACATGGGCAGTCGTCGCGCAAAACTTCTTTGCAAGACGCAAATGGGTTTGCGTGACGCCAAAATTCGTCGCTCAAAGAAGTTTTGCGCGACAACTGCCCTTGTGCGTCGCACAAAGCAGTTTTACGCAACGAATGCCCATGTGCGTCGCGCAAAGTTGGGAAAAAAGAGGTAAATATCCTTCATTTGGCGCCAAAATCTTGCGCGACGCGACGTTCGTCGCGCAAAGTTTTGTTGCGCAAAAGACATTTGCGCGACGCTTTGTATTTAGCGTCACGCAAACACACTTTACGCAACGAAACTTGCTCCGTCGCGCAAATAGATTTTTGTACTAGTGAATCCCTTAATTTGAGGAAGATTGACATCTAGATGACTTGTTGATACTTGTGTGCTAGCTCCTTGCTGCACTCCCTTAATTTAAGGAGTGATAGCTTTAAGGTTTACCGGGTTAGTAGGATTTGCCAAGGTAGGGTTGCTTGTAACCTTCTACCTCATTATATATCCCCCCTTGTACATTCAATCAATCAATGAAAAATACATTCAAACAAACTTAAAATTTCCACAAAAAGAACTAAATGAAAAAAAAATACCCCAGATTTTCTGCCCCTCATCCTCTCTTACGGTCTTACAATTGCCGTTACCCACCACCATAGCCACTTCATAACCCTACTCACCAGTCATCACTCCTACCACCACCATAATCCATGACCACCAACGCCTCTCCTATCCCATTCCAATCCCCACCGACACAAGCTCAATGGTATTGAGTCAATGCCCAAGTAGGTCATTCTCAACAAGGCTTACGAGCCTTGCCTACCTTTTCGGCTTTTCCGAGCCTAACAAAATGTTAGTCCATGTCCTGACTATGGAGGCGCACTTATTCCGATCCACTTTACTCTGGCCAGTAAAAATTCATGGTCCTATATCTCGATTAATTGCTAAAAGGTTGCTTCAATAAGAAGGAATAGATTATTATGAAACCTTTAGCCCCCTGGCTTTAGCTACCTAGTATGATTGGTTCCTCAATCAATTGGATGTACGCAATGCATTCCTCAATGTCAAGTGCAAAAAGAAGTGTATATGGTTCAACCACAAGGTTTTGTGGATCCTTCCATGTTCATTTTGTTTGCAAATTGAATAGTTCCTTGTATGGCTTAAAGAGAGCACCAAATGCTTGGTTTGAAGAATTCTTTCAAACTCCAATCTCTCATGGATTTCATTCTTCTACTACTGACGCCTCTCTGTTTATTAAAGTAGATATTTATCTTACATTGATACTAGTATATGTGGATGATATACTAGTCACTGGAAATTTGGTAGTTTGCATATCAATTATAAAGTTGTTTTCAGTGTTGAAGCTAGCTTATTCATGCTAGTCATCTTAGAGCTATGAGTCAGAACAATGTTCACCAACTCAGGTTTGCTTAGCTAGCTGCTTTGACTGGTGGGACAGAAAGAAGAATCTATCTTCAAGGAACTATTTTTTGGCTGAACTAACCTCTTCCTTTTCAATTTCAGTTGTGACTTAACTGTCAGTAAAATCAGTGGCGAGAGTGGAAGAAATTTAAGCTTTTCTTTCAAAATTCTTGTACCCTTGAATTTCTTTCAAAATTCTTCTCAGGGCATTTTTTTTCTCAAGCAAAATGTGCTCATAAGCTTCTCAAGAAATCTAACTGCTAGCTGATGACGTTTCCCTTGCCGATCCATCCTTTTATAGATAAACTATTGGTGCTCTACAACATCTAACATGGAGTAGGACTGACATTAACTTTGATGTCAACCAAGTGTGTTAACATATAAAACACAATTGCTAGGAGCTATATAGAAGTTGAGTATAGAAGTCTTGCATCCATTGATGCTTAAATAATCTACATCTGCAAGCTATTTCAAGGCATGGGTTACTTCTTAGCCATTCTCTTATTTTGTTGTGTGATAACCACCAGTTTGCACAACGATTAGCCTCAAATATTGTGTCTCATGCTAGGACTAAGCATGTATATTATTACTTCTTCCGTGAGGTGGTTATTGCTTCTCTCATTCTAGTTTGGTTTGTTGGCTCAAATTTTCAAATTGTAGATGCATTTTCAAAGTCTCTTTTTGCATCAAGGTTTCAGTTTTGAAGAACTTGTTTAAACTAATCCATAACTGAAAGAAGCGTGCAATACTTGAATGAGAATGTAAAGAATAGGAGTCTATTATATGATTGATTGAATTTTTAAGGAAAACCGTGAAATAGGCAAAATTATAATCATGAGGCATGATAATGTTGTATTGGACTAGCGATGAATGATACTGGGCTAGGCTAGGTAGGAAACGTTCGTCCTTGCCGAAAGTCCTGATCTTAGAGGTATTTGTTTCTATTTATAGTACTAGGGAAGCTTCCTTGATCATGATCTGATGCCTACTCAAGGCTTCTAAAGGCCTTTTTAAACGACAAAGAGTACCAACACTTGCAGGGAAAATCATCGACAATAGAAATACATTAACTTCACGTATGCAAATTATTGACTGGTACATAGGCATTACATTCATGAATCAGACCAGAGGTGGTCGCTGTCATGATCAGACCACATCACTGAATTATTGACTGGTACACAAGCATATATAGAAATACATTAACTTCACGTATGCAAATTTCTGCATTTCTTTAAATCCTTTTAGTGGAAATGCTAGTAGCTAGTTTATATATATATATATATATATATATTAAAAACACATTACAATCTTCTAAGAGGATGTTACCAATGACATATGGGAGTTCCTCAAATTAGAAAGACTTATACTTAAAAGAAGTTGTTCATATTCTTTATTTATAAAGCAAAATTCTAGGATGTTCCAGAGTATACTCCTAGTTTTTAACCGTTAGATTTTTTTTTTTTTTTTACTAAAACTTTAACGATTAAAACACTCAAAATACTCCATACTCCAAAATACCGCTAAAAATCCCTCCCTTAAAGTTGAGGGAGAATATAGCCACTACTTAACCCTTCATTGAGCTCCCAGACAAGGGCGAAGCCCTAAGTTGGACCAATATCGTCCAGAAGACCAACACCATAAATAGTGGATTCTTCGGAATTATCTTCATGCTGCATGGCATGCCGTTAATTAAATAGCGGATTCTTCGGAATTATCTTCATGCCGCATGGCATGCCGTTAATTAAATAGTGAATTCTTCGGAATTAGTCACCCATATTCACAGGCGACAAGACGAACACCACGGAAACAGGTTTTAGGTTCTTTCAAGAGTACACGACAAATTTAATTAGCATCACGTACCTATCTTGATTGGTGTAGACTCTCTAATGATGCCAAACATGCGTTTGTTAGACGAATTTTGATTATACATACGATTTATATACGTTTATGACGGCTCCAATAGCTCCGTACTATTTAACTAAATTCACAAAAAATTAGGTTTAAGTTATTTTCTACCATCATATCATATTCTTTTGGGCTATGACATTCTACAACTTACCGACGGAGCGGAAACACCATCACATAGTGTTACCATTTTATGTATATATAATGTGTGGCGACATGATTAAATGTTTCATTTTTAGAATATATTGGTAAAAAAAAACAAATACACGTATAATAATTTGATTATACCAATAATATCGTGTGGCGGTGTTTCAAGTACACCAAAAATTACTCTATAGGTAATAACAAGTAAGCTGCATGAGGTAAGTATTTTGCTATAAATATGCAACTCTTATAGCAGAATAGGCGCCAAGAGCAAGAGACTATAGAGAGGCATTACTTGAGAACGTAAGAGCAAGTGCTTCACATTAATGGAGGAGTTGGGAAGACAAGCTATGCAACAAACTCTCTGTTTCTTTCCTATTTTACTTAAGCTCTGTAGATTTGGGCTTCTTGAACTTTAATCATTCAAGAAGATTGAAATTTAAAATAAACCTGGTCTTAGATTTCATATTGATTATAATCCCTTGATGTGTCCTTAATTCAAAATAATTAATGTACATTTTATTTAATTTTTCTCCCATTAAATATTTTAATTTATTAATATACAAATTTTAATTTATTTTTTGACCAAAAAAGAGTTTTTTAATTTATTAACGGAAATTTTATTTGAACCCATACAACTTTTTTCTACACCCCACTTACTCTTTACACCCATATTATTTTTAATTAAAGAATCAATCTCTTTTTAAACCCAAATTTACTATCTAAACTACCCTCACAAACTCAATTCAATATATAAATATTCATCTTTACACCCTTATAGAAAGCAAAAGCAAGAGGTCATTGATCACTTCGTGAAGCAAGCCTCATCACTCGATGGCTCCCCCCTCGTCCCCCTCGTCGTAGAAGTCACCTCCCACCCTGCCCTTTTTGCCTTTTCGGAAATTATCGATGTCCCTAATGTTCTTCAGGTTCACGTTTCTATTTATTTATTGTGGAAGTTTCATTTTTCTGTGTATATTTTGGTGGTGTAGTTTCTGGGTTTGCGCAAAGGATGTATAATCAGAATTTTGTTGCAGCCAAAGACAATAAAATTGTTGATTGTTACTGGGTCTTGTTTCATATGCATTTGTTTTTTTTACTGTGGAATATGTGCATCTTGAAGGAACTGAAAATTATTTCTACCTCGATGGAGTGATTACAAGAGTAAGCACGCAAAAATTGCTTCGTCTTTTGGTCGAGTTTCTAATAGATGAATTGATCAACAGCATCAATTTGTTGAAAGCTTTCTGACTCTTTTTTGAAAGCTTTCTGACTCTTTTGTTTCTTGTGGTGATATTGCTTGTAATTATTGCTCTTATTGATCAAGTTAACATGAAGCTAGAGAGGAAACGAAAAGCAACCGGATTTGATTATTAGGTGATCGTAGGGTTTTATGGCAGCTCTTAGGAATTTAGTCAAAATGAATGTAGGATAAAGATTGTGTGATGGTAGAACTTAATTATTGAGTATGGGTTTATTGATAAATTTTAGTTTTATTCTTAATTTCATCTTGTACTTGATGGTAATTATGCATTAAGATAAAATAGACATTTCACATTTAGAATTTAAGTTGGGTGTAGAAAGAGGCTAGATGGGTTCAAATAAAATTTCCCTTTATTAATAACATTCTTCAAACTTGAAAGACTCAATTAATGTACCTAAATGTTAGTACCGAACTGTGTGTTCAGAAATGTATTATATTAAACTAATGTATTTAAATGTTAGTACCCAAAATGTATTATATTAAATTAATGTACCTAAATGTGTGTACCGAAATCTATGCACCGAAATGTATTATATTGAATTAATGTACCTAAATGTTTGTATCGAAATGTATATACCGAAATGTGTGCACCTAAATCTATGCACCGAAAAGTATTATAATGAATATAATGTACCTAAATGAAGAAGACAAAATACATCGAAATATATTGTATAACAATAATTAGTTTATCTAAATGTTTACAACAAAATATATTACGATAAATGAAATGAAAATTATAATTATAATGAAATAAAATTAATACATTAAAAATTAGGAAGAAAAAGAGAAATAATTAAAAAAAATCAAAATATAAATAATAAATGAGGTTATTAATGTATCAAGGGACTAAAATTAGATTTTGATCTTACTTATGGTTTTAATTTAAAAGTCATCTTTACCAAGGATTAAAATGAAGTTTTTCTATTTTTTAATTTCGTCCAAAAAAAAATTGCATTTGGGCCCAACTGAAAAGGTTGGCTGGCTGGCTGGCTGGCTAAAGATGGACAGCCCCCTGGCCATATGGTTGGATTTTGGCCCAGTGAGTCGCAAGATTTTTTTGCCCAGACCTTTATTGGAGACGGATTTTGTGTCAAAAAGAAATATCCTTTGGTTTATGGCGATGGCCGGTTCAGTTGGAGATGGTCTAAGTTCCTGAACACAAAAAAAAAATCAAGACACGCACAATCTCTTAGAAGTGGAATAACATAAAATGCAAGTAAAACTTAACTTACGCACAAGATTGTCATTGGTAGAATCTAACAATGACACGCTTATCATATTATCGTTTAACATGAATCTTCTATTTAGCCTCTCACTGACGTTGGTATAAAACTTTAAGAAGAGAACGTAGTACATTTTGGGGCATCGTTGGATTCAGTACTATTTCTTTATAAGAAAGAAAAATATGATTTGTTTTTAGTTTGTTTTTCAACACATCCATGATCCATATATCATGTGGTTTGTGGAGATGTTATGTTCTTACAACAAACCTTTTTCAGTCCCCGCGTTACTTCAATATCTCATAAAACATATTTTGAGCGCATTCAATTCATGAAACTCGTTTATGCTGGAACAATTAATAAGAAATGTGAATTTTGTGAATTGTTGTTACAAGTCCAAGTCAATATTTGGTAGCTTTTGGCCACGGAACGGTGATGAGTTTATTATATACTGTGGATCGAGTACTATATATATAGCACGTGTTAGATTTCAATTCTTAACGCAAAAGAAAAAAGCAAACCACATCACTAATTATTGACAGGTACAAAGGCTAGAAATAAACTTCACATATGCAAATTTCTGCATTTCTTTAATTTTTTTAGTGGAAATGATAGTAGATAGGTTTTTTTTATTAAAAAAATACATTATAATCTTCTAAGAGAATGTTACCAATGACATATGGGAGTTCCTCAAACCAAAAAGACTCATACTTAAAAAAAGTTGTTCATATTCGTTATCCAGTAAAGCAAAAGTTTAGGATGTTCCGCAGTATACTGCAGGTGTTTTAATAGTTAGTTTTTTATTTTTATATTTTATGCAAAAATTTAACAGTTAAAATACTTGAAATACCCCATACTCAAAGTACCTTAGAAAATCCCTCCATTAATGTTGAGGAGAAATATAGCCACTTAAACCTTCATTGAGCTCCCAGACACGGGCGAACTGCATGCATGTTCTGACTTTGATGTCGGGGTTCCTCTTCCTCGGTTTGTAGTTTCTTTGATGAACCGCAAGAAACCCATGTGAAATCAAACAATTCCTACGCAATTGACAAACAAAGTATGAAAAGGGGTGAAGGATGAAAGAGCACGAAAATTGAACAAAACCCGACTCGGTAAATATAATTGAAAAAGGGATAGGGGTGTGATATCCACACACCCCATTTTACTTCTTACACACCTTTTTAATTTTTGGCCGTCGGATCGGATGAATTGAAGAAGATCAACAGACAGAAATTATCAAGGGGTGTGTGAGAAGTAAAATAGGGTGTGTGAATAGCACACCCTAAAGGGATAATGTTAGGAAGACCAAAATATTAAATCAATGTGGAAACCAAATGATGTGTCACCAATAGGAAATGTGACGTTAATTAAAATTTAAGTAATAATTCAATCACCTACAACCACATTATTTGGTTTACAAAATTTGGTTTAAGAATTTGGTCTCCGTATCATTACCCTTAAAAATAATGGAATTCTGGCTTTCTAAATGTAAAGATGTGTAATTTCTCTACTGATTTCTTCTTTTGTTTTCTACCAGTAACATTTTTTCTCATTCTTTTGCCTCTCAAATTATGTTGTACACATAAAAGCATAATTAAAATCATTTCAAAACATGGAATGAAGCGTCGTACGTAGACAATTTCTCATTAAGCTTTTTAACTCTTTTAGGTTAGGCTGAGAGCTCTTGCGCTGCGAATCTTGTCTGGATCAACATCGATGTCACGCTAGTGCACTAGGAAACTCAGGAACTTGCTGGAGGAAAAATCGAAGGCGCACTTCTTGTGATTCATCTTCAATTCGTAAAGCCAGCACCTTCCTTACAACTTCCTATAGCCCCTCCCTTGTTTTGAATTTCACGACAAGGCCATCAACATAAGCTACCACTTCCTTTCCCATCATGTCATAAAACAGTGTCGTCATCGCCCGTTGGTAGTTCCTTGAGTTTGAATGGCATGACTGTGTAGTAGAAGTTTCCAAATGGCGTGAGGAAAGCTGTCTTCTTCGCATCCCTGGCAAACATTTTGATTTGGAGTCGTCCATGAATGACATTGGTCCTTGCCCAGAAGTGAAATCGACCATAATGTCCATGTTGGAAAATGGGAACTCATCCTTTCGGTATTTTATGTTAAGATCTCGATAATCAACACAAATCCGCAAATCCGTATTTGGACGGTATTTTTCTTCTTCACAAGGACTATGTTTGCTAACCAAAGGGGATGCTTGATGGGCTTGATGAATCTGGAAGCCAGGAGCTCTTCCACCTCTACTTTGATTTTAGCCTCAATTTCCAAGTGGAAATTCCTTCTTTATTGTACAACGAGCTTGGTCCCGGGTTAGATATTCAGTGAGTGGCACATTAGACTTGGGTTAAGGCTAAACATTTCTTCGTAGCTCCAGGCAAAGACGTCCTTGACCAGCAAGTTAACTAGTTTCTTATTTTCTTCCACAATTAGATAAATACTGATGGAGACCATTTTTTGCAGGGATGGGTCATCACTCAAATTTACTTATTCAAGCTTTTCCATTATTGCATTGGTTCCATCTTGCATGTGGCATGATCTTCTGGAAGCTTGAGAAAGAAAGGTTTTAGAGAGAGAAAGAAGATAAGCAGCGGAAAAGAAAGAAGAACAAACTGAATTGAATGAATTGTAAACGTTTGTACAGTAGCTTTTATAACACTCTATTCCTAACTAATTTGCCTATGTGGCACTCCTCTACACCTCTCCTTATTACATCCTAACCAATCAATATTCAACAGTTGTACTTTCGTTATTACCCTCCCCTCAATCGCAGCCAGGAACACCAAGGCTGAGATTGATGCAGTGCTTAACAAACACAGGATTGCGAAGTCCTTTAGTAAGAATGTCTGCAACTTGATTGTCTGTGGAGATATAGTGAACCACGATATCTTTCTTCTGCACCCATTCACGAACAAAATGATAATCAATATCAAGATGTTTAATTCTGGAATGGAAGACAGGATTTGTGCTAAGGGACAATGCTGAGATACTATCACAGTGTAAATCAGGAGGAGCAGGTAAGAACTGATGGAGATCTTTCATTAGGGACCGTATCCAACACACATCAGCTGCACAATTAGCTAGAGCTTTATACTCAGCTTCTGTTGAGCTTCCAGACACAGACGATTGCTTCTTGGATTGCCATGAAATAGGATTGGAACCAAGGAAGACTACATGACCAGTGACTGACCTCCTGGTGTTGATATCAGATGCCCAATCAGCATCAGAATAGGCAGAAATATGAATATCAGTACCTGAATGATAGGTAATTCCACACTGTAGAGTCCCTTGAAGATATCTTAGTATCCGTTTTACGAAGAACATGTGTGCATCAGTTAGAGTTGTCATATATTGACACACAACATTGACAGAATGAGCAATATCAGGCCTAGTGAAGGTCAAATATTGAAGTGCTCCAATAATACTTCAATAGACACTTGGATCAAACAAAGGTTGACCTTCAGATAAAAGTAACTCAGTATGAGGCTTTGAAGGTATTGGTGCAGGCCTACAATTCTTCATTCCTGCTCTTTTTACAAGCTCTTGTGCATATTTGGTCTGACTAATAAACATATCTCCATTAACTTTATACTGAATATGCAGCCCTAAGAAGTATGTGAGCTTTCCCATGTCCTTTAAATCAAATATTTCACTGAGAGCAGTAATCACAACCTAAACTTTGGTGATATTTGAACCTATAAGTATTATATCATCTAGATACAGGAGTAAAATGATAATATCCTTGCCATCTGTCTTAATAAAGAGGCTTGTGTCAGACTGAGAAACAGTGAACCCCATAGATGGTAACACACCTGTGAATTTAGCATTCCAGGCTTGTGGAGCCTGTTTAAGACCATACAAGGATTTAACAAGTTTGCAAACATGGTTGGGTGCTCTGGAATCGACAAAACCCTGCGGTTGCTTCATGTATATTTCTTCCTGCAACTCACCATGTAGGAATGCATTCTTGATGTCAAGTTGTCGAAGTTCCCATTTGTAACTCGTAGCAAGTGCAAGGATTAATCGCACTGTAGTGTGTCATACCACTGGACTAAACGTCTCGGAATAATCCAGACCATGTTCTTGTGTATAACCTTGAGCCACCAAACGCACCTTGTATCTAGATATACTACCATCAGGATTCTTCTTCAATTTGTATACCCATTTGCTCCCAATAATAGTTCTGTCATGAGGAAGAGGTACAATAACCCAAGTCTCTTACCTTTTAAGAGCATCAAACTCATCTTGCATAGCTTGCTGCCAATTTGAATTTGTAGCTGCGACTTTAAAAGTCTTTGGTTCTTCATAATCAACACTCTTAGCCAGAAAAGAGAATTCATCATAACACATAGACCCATCATCAACTTCCAAAGACTGTAATTCAAGTAAGCTAGCATAAAAAGCAACATAATCTCTCATCTCAATTGCTCCAGTTTGAAGTCTTGTTGTCATAGAGTGTGTTCTAAAAGTATTAGCAAGAATAGAACTAGAGGATTGATTCCAATCACTCACAGAGATAGGAAGTAATACCTGAGGATGTGCTGGACCTAAGACAGGTGACAAGGGTTGATGGAGATCTTGTATAGGATGTGAGCTTAATGACTCAGATTCCTGTGTTCTAGATTCTTGCCTTTGTGACTGAACTTGCTCTGTAGATATACTGTCATGTTTACTTGAAGCTTTGAATGGAACTATAATTGGAGTAAAGTTGACCGAGAGTGGTACATATTGACTACTCGACATCACAGAGGGTTTACACTTTGCAGGAAACACAGACTCATCATGGATAACATGTCTAGATAAGACCAATTTCTGCGTCTGCAAGTTGTAACAGATAGCCCATTTGTAACCCGAAGCATATCCTAAGAATATACACATTGAGGATCTAGTTTGAAATTTACTGTCATTATAATGTCTCAAGTATGGAAACACAGCTGAGCCGTATATTTTCAAATCCTTCAAGGATAGATGCTTATCATATAAACAAAAATAAGGTGAATTCATTTGTAATGACTTAGAAGCCATTCTGTTTATTAAGTACACAGCATGTGCACAAGACAGATACCAAAACTCCTGTGATAACCCAGCAGCATTCATCAAAGTTATTGCTGTTTCAACTACATGCCTGTGCATTCTTTCAACCAATCCATTTTGTTGTGGAGTGTATGGGCATGAAATTCTATGAACCATTCCTTTTGATTGCATAAATTCTTTAAATGAATGACTGACAAACTCACCACCCCCATCTGATTGTAAGCACTTTATTTGGGCTCCAAACTGAACCTCAATATACTTGTAAAACTTGACAAATATCGAAAACACCTCTGATTTATTATATAGTGGAAAAATCCACATGTATCTTGTACAATCATCAACAAATACAACATAGAACCTATACCCTTCTATAGACTTAACTGAAGAGGGTCCCCAAACATCGGAATGGATTCTAGCAAAAGGTAAGATACATCTAGATGACTCATTATCAAAAGGTTTTCGAGTAATCTTCCCATTAATACAATCTGTGCACATGGTATGCTTATTATCCATAGAGACTAGAATATGAGACTTAGCTAACATAACTGCCATGACTTCATTTGTAGGATGCCCTAGCCGTTGGTGCCAGAGAGAAGACTTTATCAATTGTCCAATAAAAGCCCTTGGAACTGTCCATGATGACACAGGAATCTGAAACAACTCGTGAGGTCTACTCCTTCCTTTGTACAAGATCTCCCTTGTCACCTTGTCCTGCACAAAGAAATTGACGTCATCATAGATAAACCAGCATCTGTTATCTTTACACAGTTGCTTTACAGACATTAGATTCACAGCAAGAGATGGAACATGTAGCACATTTTTCATTATAATAGAATGAGAATGTGTTTTAATAATTGCAGAACCAGTATTCTGAATTGGCAAACCTTGACCATTGCCAATTTTAATTTTCTCGGAACCTTCAAAAGAAGAAATTTGGTGTAAGCTAGCAACATCAGATGTCATGTGGTGTGATGCTCTTGTGTCCACAATCCAATTTGTAGTATTGGAATATGATGGTGAACCTTGAACACTCATCCCTTGCACTGCAGGTTGGACTTGATATGAAAGATCAGGTTCATGTATGCTCTGTGAACCATTCAGCCCTTACATGACAGGTGGATGCCCCTGATATGAATAATGAGCAGCAAAATTCGGAGGCTGTGGAACAAAACCCTGTGATGGAGGGATCACTGAAGATTGACCAGGAAATGTAGGTCCAAGAGAAGCAGGAGGCCCAGAGGGTTGGTAGGAGTAATTTCCCCTATGATAGCATTCCAGAGCACTATGTCCCCTTTTACCACAAATCTAACATTCAGTATTAAAATGTGGTGAAGTACTCTAAGCAGTTCTATAAAAACAGTTCGGAGCCATATGCCCTCTTCTCTGACAGATTTGACATTCTGGATGTAATGTAGTTCTGGACTCAATATTTCTATTCCAACCACTATTATTCCTGTAATTCGACCCTTTACCTTTGAACCCTGATCGATAAGTACTATTTCCCCTTAATTATCCTCCACTGTAAAACCTTTGTTGAGTTCCAGGAAACAGTGCTGAAGATTGATGTTGCCTTGAGTTGTCTTGTGGATGCTGCTCCAAGTTACCAACATAACCACCACCTGAGCCGTAAGAACTTTGATTAGGAACATAAGCAGGTTGCATCATTTGAGACTGTGGAAAGAATGACATTTGTTGTGGTAGCGGAGTAGTAGTAAGAACAACTCCAGTACTAGATGGTTCATTTGCAGAAGAATTGGAACTGGATGCACCATTAGTATACAAAGAAGAACTTGAACCACCACTATTTCCTTGCACATACAAAGCAGCCATATTATGAGTCAATGAATTCATTACCACATCATTTTCCCTTTCAGCGTCAATTAATAATGCCCTAAATTCCTTCATAGTGACATTAGAGTCCCTCACAAGTATAACAGTCCTAATAGTTGCATACTCTTTGGGTAACCCAGCAAGAGCGGTAATCATCACATCATTATCTGATACATATTCCCCTGCAGCAATCAATTGATCCCTGATTGTCTTGATCCGTAACAGATATTTATCCATTGAATCCCCACCTTTCTAAACTGTATGTAATTCTGTTTTCAAGTGATTAATACCTATCCTAGACACAGATGCAAACCTTTCCTCAAGATTTGTCCAAGCTTCAGCAACAGTCTTACACCCTATAACATATTCTATAGCATCATCAGTCAACGTTGATATCAACAAACTTAATAGTGATAAATCTGTGGTCTCCCAATCTTGAAAGGCAGCAATCAATTCTTTGGTAACCCCACTTTCTGTACTAACCACAAATTTCGATGGACAAGGAGCTGAACCATCAAAATGATCAAACAGTTTGTACCCTTTTAACACAGACTTGAATTGAAATGACCATTTGGTGTAATTGTGCTCACCAAGATGAATAGTCAACATGCCCAACAATCCCTCAATTTTCACAGAGGGAGCCATACCAAATATAGTTCAAGAATCAACCTTTTAACAATTCTTTGAATAATTATCAGAAAAACACAATAATTTTCTTGAAATAGACTCCTGACTAACTCAAATTTCTTGAATCAATGGCATTGGCCTTTAGACTCCTTCTTAGCATAGAGTAATGGCATTGGCCTTCTCAACTACCCAGTGCTCAACAACTATCTAATAATGGCTTTGGCCTCTAGAACTTCATCTTCGCAAATCAAACAAAATGATGGAACACAAACTACTCAAAAAAAAAAAACCACCAGAATCGCCCAAAAACCATTTCAAGAGAACGAAAAAAAAAACACTATACTGAAACACCAAACACAGAACCTGAAATTCCTGCTTCGCCCTGATTGCACATAGAAAGCCCCAAATCACCAGACAGATCTGCAGACCATCACGCTTCCATCACTGATTCCGACGAGCACAAACCCACGCACGATCGCTGGCTCTTGATACCATGATAACTCTACTCTTAGCAGATGAAGAACAGAGAAGATCGAAGAATTCAAGAAGCTTGAGAAAGAAAGGTTTTAGAGAGAGAAAGAAGATAAGCAGCGGAAAAGAAAGAAGAACAAACTGAATTGAATGAATTGTAAACGTTTGTACCGTAGCTTTTATAACACTCCATTCCTAACTAATTTGCCTATGTGGCACTCCTCTACACCTCTCCTTATTACATCCTAACCAATCAATATTCAACACTTGTACTTTCGTTATTAGAGATGTCCCTAAAGCCTGTGATATATCACTCCTGATGCATGTGAAGGCATTATAAAACTCAACATTAGAGTAGTGGGCTTCTTCCTGGTTGAACGGCATTTGGTTGAACAGCATGCGTATTGGCTTTAAACCACTTTTTCCCTTAACGCACTAATGGTAAGTGGAAACTACGAGCTTGTGCTTGTTGATCCATGTCCTTCCAATGAGAGCATGGTAGGCTATGTTGATATCAATTACGTAAAACTTGTAGGTGTGAGTACTGCCAAAAGTAGTATTATGACATTAGAGCTTATGTCAACTAGGGCTTGCTGAGTGAAAACGTTGTTGATTTGGCCTTCCAAATACAGTCTCTGATGGTCTGGGAAAGCAACTTCCATATCCTCGTATGTGAAGACAATGGCCTATGTGGCTGGACGGTGAAGCATTGAGGGTCATAATTCTCGGATACGTACATCAAGGCTTCGACATCGGCTGTCTTTGCTCTTGGACCATATTTGTGTTGATCAAAAGGGGATTTGAACTTCATGTTTCTTTAAAGGACTTGCGATGTGGTTGGTCCTTGGTTCTGGGTAAGGTGGCACTCAACTGCATCAGTCTCGGTGTTAGGAAGGTCATGCAAAGTTACGGTTGCCATCTCCTGGCAAGCTTGTTGTCCAAGTGAGGTTCTTGCAGCATATTCTTCTAGCATCTCGATGGTGAAGATCTCATTGTAAAAATTAAGAACGAGTTCTATAATATTTCCATCTCCATCATCCCATCCCTTGCTTTACGGCCATAGCGTGTCGGTCGCTTAGTACTTGCACCAGTAGACCTTTTCTATGTTCCCAGAAGATTCTCAAATGGCTTCTAAGATTCTCAAATGGCTTCTAGTGGCTTGGATTCCTCTTCCATGGGTGATATGCATCATCATCTTCAGACCACGATATCACAGCTACCACTTCTTTCCTTCTACGTTCTGGTAAAGGGTCAGTATCGATGGCTTGTTTCTTGCATGGCAGCTCTAGTGTTCCTTCATGAATTTTTGCATAAAGAATCCTTCTCAGAGTTTGACTAAGAATGGAAGGATGTCTGATGTAGTAATGGTAGCGACAGCACCTTGGGTCTTTCCTATCCTCTCTAAAAGGAAACCTATAGGGTCTTGTGGCTTGATGACTCTGTCGCGAACATGATGTCGAGGATGGCGTGGAATTCTTCATCACCACATGACAATGGTGGTTATGTTTCTTTGTCTCCATCTATTTCATTTCTTTCGCGAATTGTAGCCAGGCTTGTAATCAATGGCTAGAGATTGATGAGTCTGGTTCTTTTCATTCTTACAAGACCTTCCGGTAGTAGGTTTGATCGACATACTAGTTTTTCTTACTGTTTCCAAGAGCCTTAAGAACTAGCTTATGCCAATGTTCTCGAGATACACGTTGTAGCCCGGGACAATATTGCTGAAGTAAATTTCCACAAGCACTTCCTCATCATTTTGATCATAACAATCAAGGGCAAGGTCCCCGAAATGGTTGACGAAGCTTAGAGGATCTTTCCCATGCTTTTGTGGTGTGTTGTTGAGCTGGGTTTTGGTAACCCTATCTTCATGCTAAAAGTACTATTTACATAACTTGCCAAATCTTCCCAAGCTCGAATAGAACATGGTGCAAGCCTGGTGTACCAAGTATAGACACGATCAGTGAGGCTTTTAAAAAACTCCATGAGACAGAGGTTATGGTCACCAGCATGAGGGCCTAAAGCCTCGATGAAGCGGCTTATGTGCTTCTTTGGGCTACTGTCACGCCCCGGACCCGAGATCAGTGAAAAAAAAAAAACCTGCACTCAGTGTTCAAGTAAAAATAAAAAATAAAATAAATAAAACAAACTTCTCTTATTCAATAATCCGAAAACCCATATAAGGTGTAAAAAATAAATAAAAATCTTTAAATCCCTCATCTAACACAACCTCAACTTATCTAATATCTATCTTGCCAAGTAACTCATCTTAAAAATAAAAGGGTGAGGGTGAACAACAACTATCGTCACCCAGTGAGTAGAACATGTAATATGCCAATCAAGCGATATTGTTTTTCAAGTGATGTTGTTTTACTCTCTAGAAAATAGAGTACATATAAAATCATCTATCACATAATTCCATATTACATCATCCCTTTACGTGTTCATTATCCTTCATAATATGTAGCTTACCACGTGACCCCCAATGGTCTTTCTGCGCTAATGTCTCCGTGTGCAATTTACAGTTATCCCTCAGATTGATGCAACACTAAATTTCTCATGCTCCATGAACAATCTCAAGTAAAATCACATATTCTATTTATATCCCATCAAAGCATTTCACAAAAACAAGCATGCTTGACTTGAAAATAGAGAGATACTTGGAAATAGAAAACCCGTCAATAGCTTGTGGTTTTCGTTTATCAAAAAATAAGAATATTTTGAACACATTACATAAACCACTCACCTCGATAATTCGAATTTAGGCAAAACAACCCAATAACATCTTCACACACCTCAAACCCTAACTCTCTCTCTCTTTCTCTTTCTTTTGTCTCTTCTATTTATAAATATATATATATATATATATATATATATATATATATATATATATATATAATCTACGTGAATTGCTTTCACAATGCATGCAACCTTTTGCATGATATAAAACAATGGGGCATGCCTATTTATAGGAGATAGGAGTCGGCTATCAAAGGGGGATGTGATCAAATGGCTGGAAAGGTAACTGTGACACCTAAGACGGTAAAGAACAGATGATCTTTAAATCTACTACGTGGTGGCCAAGTAAATGCATGCAAAAGGTGTCATGCAATATGGGAGACCAACTGCATGCCATCTCCTTTTACAGGAAAAGTGCTCACAAGCACCTTAAACCTCAACGTAAAATATAAAAGGAGAGAGCTATAATCTATGGTTGACCACGTCAGAGTATAGCTTCCACCAGTAAGCAAACTAAACTAATGAAAGAGCACCTTTTGCTCTCATCCTAATATTAGGGTTCCATCTCCTGCTAAAAACTCTGTCTTAATAAAGAATGTAAAGTAGCCACCTCATAGTCAACAACATATGGCTCATAATGGAGGTTAACTCTCAAACGAATAAGATGGGAAAATTCTAGAAGATAATACAAGGATAAATGAACATGAATTTGGTGGGTTACGGGGAAAATGAATGGTTGACATAAGGTAATTGTAATATAGGCCCCGTTTAAAAGCCAATTTGTTATAGTGGCTCTTGATGATGCTATAAACCACATAAACTTACTTATATAACAAAAAAAAAATACGAGTTCTCACAGCTTTTCTTCCCGTCAACGAGAACAAAACTAGGAGTTCCATAGTTTTTAGGATATGGCATGTGGAGGAGACTGACGCGTATGACGGCTCAGAATCATAATTTCAGTCTTCAGAGTTTTAGTGACATCTTCCTGGATGGCGAAGGATGTCCCTTCTCAGAATCCTTTCTTGTAGCAGCTGTAAGAAGAATAAAAGTGATCCATGTGAGGAAGTTATCCATGGTCAAGACAAAGCCACTTGTCACAAGATTAAATAGGTGGTTATACATATAGTTGGTTAGTTAGAATATTGTTAGAGTGAGTTAGTTGGTATAAGGAGGTAGTTAAAGAATAGTACTTGGGCTGCAAGTTTGTAAAACTTCTATATAAGTGAACTATGTAAATCATATGTTCTCTAATGAAGAAAAACATTCTCAACAGACTTGGTCTTTAGTTCCATTACCACCCAATAAGAACCTAGTTGGATGCAAATGGATATACAAAATCAAAACACATGCAGATGGGTCTGTGGCTAGGTATAAAGCCCGACTTGTCGCACAAGGGTTTAGTCAAGAGGAGGGGGTTGATTATTTGGAGACTTTCAGCCCTGTGGTCAAACCTACAACTATAAGGTTGATTTTTGCCTTAGCTGCTCAATTCCAGTGGTCTCTTAGGCAGCTTGATGTCAAGAATGCCTTCTTACATGGTCTCCTTCAAGAGGAAGTGTATATGGCCTAGCCACCAGGGTTTGAGAGTGTCACACATCCTTCACACTATGTTTGCAAGCTTCACAAATCATTATATGGTCTCAAACAGGCTCCTCGAGCCTGGAATGACAGGTTCACTAGCTTCTTACCAAGCTTGGGTTTTCAAGTCTCACAGGCTGATCCTTCACTGTTTATACAACAGTCTTCCAAGGGCACGGTGTTGTTGCTGTTGTATGTGGATGATGTCATTCTCACAGGTAGCAGCTCTACATTGATCAACCAAGTGATCACTGCTCTCACTGCAGAATTCGAAATGAAGGACTTGGGTCTTCTACATTACTTTCTGGGTTTGCAGATCAGTTACACCTCAGAGGGTTTGTTTGTGTCTCAAACAAAGTACATTAATGAGTTAGTTGATAAAGTTGACCTCCAGGACTCTAAACCGTGTGCTACACCATGTCTCCCATATCACAGACTTCTCAAGGATGATGGGAAGCCATATCACAGTCCAGCTCAATATCGAAGTATTGTTGGCGCTCTGCAGTATCTTACTTTCACCAGACCTGACATTGCATTTTCTGTCAATCAAGCTTGTCAATTTATGCACAATCCTATGATTTCTCATGTTATTGCCGTTAAGAGAATCCTCCGTTATCTCAAAGGGACATCAACTTATGGCATTCATTTTAAACCTGGACCATTGCATCTGCAATCTTATAGTGATGCAGATTGGGCAGGTGATCCAAATGATCGACGATCTACTTCAGGTTTTGTTGTCTTTATTGGTTCTAACCCCATCTCATGGGCATCAAAGAAGCAACACACGGTATCTCGATCATCCACAGAAGCTGAGTATCGAGCTTTGGCAATCACAGCTGCAGAACTTGCCTGGATTCGCCAATTACTCTGTGATATGCATATACCTTTACATTCCTCTCCGATGATCTATTGTGACAATATCTTAGCTATTGCCCTCTCTACTAATCCTGTGTTTCATGCCAAGTCCAAACACATTGAGATCGACTACCATTTTGTCCGTGAGAGAGTCACTCGGGGTGATCTTCAAGTTCATCATGTGTCTTCGACAGATCAATCAGCTGATATTCTAACCAAGGGACTGTCTGCCCCATTATTTCAACACCATTGCAACAATCTGATGCTTAATGTTCTCGAGCATCAGCTTGAGGGGGGATGTAAGAAGAATAAAAGTGATCCATGTGAGGAAGTTATCCATGGTCAAGACAAAGCCACTTGTCACAAGATTAAATAGGTGGTTATACATATAGTTGGTTAGTTAGAATATTGCTAGAGTGAGTTAGTTGGTATAAGGAGGTAGTTAAAGAAGAGTACTTGGGCTGCAAGTTTGTAAAACTTCTATATAAGTGAACTATGTAAATCATATGTTCTCTAATGAAGAAAAACGTTCTCTCAATCAATACAATTCTATCTCATCTCTTCTATCTCTTCTATCTCTTTTCTTAAAACCATATTTCAGCTATTTCAATAGCAGCGGCTGACTCCTCTTGAAGGGCTGTCTACGCGCAATCATTTTCACTCATCTTGTTGCTTGGTTGCGGGATTGAGTTATTTAACTCCTATACTGATGCAAAAACCTTCTTTTGGACTTCTTCAAAGCATGAATAGCAGCAATAATGTCAAGCACGGCGTACTCTTTCAGGTTCTCTTGTCTTTGCTGTCGCTGCTCCTTGCGCTGGGATTTGTTCAGCCTGGAAGCAGCCTAGCCTGCATCCTCCGAGGCGTTGCTACTTCTGGAGGTGTCTTCTGGATCTTGAAGTCATTAAATCAGAGTTGTGACCTGGTCCATAATGAAGTCGCCAATTTATGTAGAGGACATTTTGATCGAGTTGGGTTTGAGTCTTGGTGGAAACTCTTTGCCCCCTTGGTTCATTTCCAATACCAAGTCATGAGATACCTCGAAAGAGTTAATGTGCCTCAGGAAGTACCTCAGTTGAATCAATGGCTCAAAGATTGGATGATAATGTCAAGTTAGGGATTGCTTGTGTGAAGAGTGGCTTGGAAGCTAAAAGCTTACTGGTTTAGCGTGAGAGAAACTTGTGCATGCTTCCATGGTTTTGGGAATGGCCAACCTAGGGTTCTTAATGCTCTGGGAATATTCGTAGTGATTAAGGAATTTAAGGGAAGCTTGAGGAAATCCCTAAAAGGTGAGGAAAGTTCTTTCTTTAAGAATCAAGGTGTCCTGCGCTTAGAAAACTTGCTTTACCTGGTGCAATCTTGTCATGATCCCCTCTCCCTCTATGTTGTCTCCTTTACCCTCCTTCATGCTGACTTCCATCCAATTTTATAGACGTAAGGCTCCTTTCCAACTTCCACTAAGGAATCCTTTGGTTTCCCCATTTCTTCTTATTTTTGCTGAGTCATTCTTTCTCATTTACATGGGCGCAGCTATAGCTTTTCTTTATGGTCAATTTCCACATACTTCTCTTTTGGCAACGCTCCTCCTTGTTTTCCTTCCTTGTGTTCATGTGTGAACTTGGAAGTGAAAGATCCATTATCTCATCATTAATGAGGTGCACGACTCTTTGTTTTGAACGTGATCCTGTAGGCAGCTCCACTTTGGGTTTTGGTTGTTTCCTAAGTATCCTAGCTGGTTTGCGAGGGAAAGGGAAACTTAGTATGTTCTCTCTCAGATTTACCCACATGAAACTAAAGATCATGGGCATGAACTTTTTGTGGTCCCAAGCAGCTCAAAGTCTTCCACAACCTTAGCTCCACATAAGCCCAATAAACTTCCATAACCATCCACACCACGATCCACTTGGCAAGCCCAATATGTGGCTTGGGCCCATTTTAGCATGTAGCGTGGTTGGCGTGATTTAATTGCAACATTAATGTCTTAACATGGCTTGGCATGATAAATGTGAATTAATTTGCATGGGCTTGGCATCATTATTCAAACATATAATTTATAAATTATTATTTTATTGACATGACGTGATCGTAAATCCACATAACCCTTGATTCAACACTTTTGCATGAATTTAAGCTTCGCTTGTTACGCTTTTAAGATGATTGGGCTTGTAGGTGAGATTTTTGGGCCTCAACAACTTGGAAGCTGGTAGACTTACCACCAGGTTGTAAAAGTATAGGTGCAAATGGGTCCTTAGAAAGAAACTCAAACCAGATGGAAATATAAATAAATTTAAAGCCAGACTTGTTCCAAAGGGCTTCAAACAAAAAGCTAATCTAGATTTCTTTGATACTTTTTCTCCAGTTACTAGAGTAACATCCATTAGATTGCTAATTCTTGTTGCTTCTATTCTTGATTTGATTATTCATCAAATTAGATTGCTAATTCTTGTTGCTTCTATTCATGATTGGATTATTCATCAAATGGATGTGAAAACAATTTTTTTTAAGGGTGAACGACCAATTTAGTCCATGAATTATCATGAGTGAAAATTAGGTCCCTCAACTATTTTTTTAAGAAAAATCAGTCATTGAATTATAAAAATTTGCCAATTACAACCCTAATATTATATTCAAATTAAGCCACTATATTCAATTTTCCGTCAATTTAAGTCACGTTACTTGCATATGATTCACATTGGATGGTAGATTGGTAGTTTTACATAAAGAAATGGTGCATTGAGTTAACTTTGGGGGTAAATTAGACGTTAAATTTGCACCCTATATGAAATATTAAGGGCTTTTAGGCGACAAAATGACGGTATTACACTCTAAAGTGTGTCAAATGACTTAAGTTGACAAAAAATTGGATAAAATAGCTTTGAAAATAATAGTAGGGATGAAATTAGCAATTTTTAATGAATTTAGGGACTTATTTTACTGGGAAAACAATTCAAGGACCTAATTTTCACTGAGGTGATAGTTCAGGGACTAAATCGGCACTTCACCCTTTTTGTAATGGAGATTTAGATGAAGCAATTTACATGTACCAACCAACCAGAAGGTTTTGTTGAACCTGGCCAAGAGAACAAAGTATGTAAGTTGACCAAATCTATTTATCATTTAAAGCAGACACCTAAATAGGACTTAAAAAAAAAATTATTACTGCATAATTAACAATGGTTATAAAAGTAATGAGAGTAACAAGTGCATATGTTACAAATCAGGGAAAGATTTATAACATGTTATAGCCTCACGGATGAGCTGATTATTGCTTCTCTCATTCTAGCTTGGTTTGTTGGCTCAACGTTTCAAATTGCAGATGTACTTACAAAGTCTCTTTCTGCATCAAGGTTTCAGTTTTTGAAAAGAAAAAAAAATTATTTAATCCGTAAGTTGCATGATAACGTTGTATTGGACTGCCATGTACGATACCGGACCAGGCTAAGTAGGAAGCATTCGTGCTTGAAGAGGATACTTAGTTGGGAGAAACGTCCAACTAAAACAACTGGGATTTGGATTGAATAACCATTGAGTTTTTTAATTTGACGGAAGTCCTGACTTGGAGGTCTTTGTTTCTATGTATAGTACTAGGGAAGCTTCCTCGATCATGTTCATGAGCAGCGATTGAGGGTAGATCAATCTTCTGTGTGGCCATTAACTGCAATTGCAACAACACTTGTCTCTACAGTCCCCCGGCGTTCATGCGAAATCACGTCGCACAAAGCCTACATGGACCATGTGGCATTTAAAGGGTGTAAATATTTTATGATTGTTAGATATCTGATACGCAATTTTACTGCTTTTTACAACTTAGTTTGAAAGGAGCCACTGTGTGTTTTTCTTAATGAATTTTTCGTGGACGATTCACAAAGTGTAATTAGTTTATGGAATACTTTGGATGCGGTCTCTAACTATCAATGTTCTTTGACTAAAACCTTTGTGACTTTTAATTTTTTATCGAAGTCCCTGATATTAATGTAATAATATATTTATTTTATTTTTAAACTAAAAATGAAATTTGTAGTTATTTATATTAATGAGATTTTAAATAAAACGTATAATTTATGAGATTAAAAATATTAAAGATAAATTATACTCTCTAATATATTATGTGTATATATGGGTACATTCATAAAAAACTAACCAAAAAATTATTGTACCAAAACATCGGTACATTTTTCAAAAACACAAAAAAAGAAAAAAAAAATGATATTAGTCTTAATAATTATTAAGCATTTCTTCTATTAAACTTGAAATGGATACATTCTTAAATCAACAAAATAGAATGTACCCATATAAGTTTAAAAAATGGATTAGAGAAAAGATTGAATGAATTTTATATAAAAATGGGTACATTTTATATTAAAAAAGGGTAATTTTTCATATAACAAATTGGTATATTTAAGAATGGGTACATATAATTTTTTATATAAAAATTTAATGGATACAAACTTATTCTAATTTTATTTTTTTATTTTTTGAAAATGTTAGAATTGAAATTAATTAGGAGTTTAATAAGGGTGTGAGTATTAAAACTCTAAATCAATTACTAATTTTTATTATAAAAATTATGTAACTTACATGTAATTCATTAATATATTAATGCTAGGGACTTTGATCAAAATTTAAAAACTAATAAGGTCTTAGTCAATGAACATTAGAAACTAGGGACCGGATACTAATTTTTCCTTAGTTTACTTAAGTTTTTGAAAATAATTTTGGAATAACAAATCTTTGATTGCGTGATGAGGGGCCGAGCCAGGCATTAGGACGTTAGTTCACCTTAAGTTCTCAAAATATTTTGTGGCTCGTCGAAACAAGTTCACCTTACGTTCTCAAAATATTCTGGAATGAACAAAAAGTTGATTGTAGGGATGAGGAGCTGAGCTAAGCACTACCCTTAGTGCTAAGGGCCTTCGAGTGAGCGTTATAACTTATCAAATCAACTGTTATTTGCACTTTACCCATGGTGGATAGGGTTTGCCTCTAGGGCTCAGGGTCAAACTCAATCACCCCATACAACCAATCACTTTAATGCTCTGCTTAGTTACGAGTTTACGCTACTAGACTCGGCAATAAAAGAGCCTAGTGCAAGTCCTTATAAGTTTTATGTTATATTTCAGTGAGTTTGCGATGTGAGACTCTAGGTATGAGAGACGAAGATAACTCGTATATATCTTAGAAGTAAAGAAAGGGATTGAATGCGAGTTGCGGGCATCAAACGCTTTGTTTCTACTGTACCAGTTCATAAATGGATTTTCTTTGGAGGTTGATGGTCTTCATTGCCGTTCGTCAATATAGTCCAAGACATGACATAAACTTTCTTTCATCAATTCCGAAACCCGATTAGCTCAACTTCCCCTTGCAATGCCCTGCTTAGTTAGAAGCCCCTGATGCGGAGATCGCTTAACCAAACATGGGCTCCATTGTTTATGATACTAGTTGAGTCTTCCTTGGCTTCATGTGGTGATGCAGGGGAGTTCTACCTCTTCTCAGCTCAGGTGACATTAGAGAGTTGCTTCTCATGCTGATTCCACAGATGAGAGCATACAGTTCACCATTCGACATGCACAGGCAAGTCGGGTAAAACGCATGTTCTGTAATTCCAAAGTAAGTTGAGGCCAACATTTTGAACCCGCACGGGGTTCGTAACATGTATGAGGAGCCTGAAACTGCACTGAAAGACCTCCAATTGGGTTTTCTTTCTTGAGAAAAATAAGACAGCAAAGTAACAAACGAGGGAGCCGAGAGTAACAAGGATGAGAAGATGGGGCACCAAAAGATGAAGGCCTCCGGTAACTTATTAACTTTGAGGAAATCTGTAATCCACTACTTTCTTACCCTAATTTTACTCTTTCGTCTGAGTAGCAGCCGGGGGTTTTATAGCAAAATTCAAATGCGTACCAAAGTTCTTTCTCATACCATACCAGGCCCTTCTAGTTAACCCAAGCGGTGAAAGGCGGGCCGAAAAATTGGTTTAGGATTAAGTTAGTTCAAGAGTTCGTCTTTGTGGTTTTTATATTCCTGGAAAGTTGGAAACAGAACAAGAGACTGCTGAGTTGCAAACAAATCACGTCCAATTACATAGGGAACCCGGACATTGGCAGCCGATACGTCGATAAAACTGTTTCTTGGCTATCAAACATTAGTACTGAACTACTGCATTTAAACTAAAACGAGCCATCAACCAAAAAACAAAAAAAATCTAAAACGAGCCAAACTTGAACACAATCCACCACGTATACCACGCCAAGATAAATCATGTGATCCCCAATTCTATTTTCTTATAAAAGTACAACACAGTGTTCATAGAAATTAAGAGAGCTAAGTGATGGGCCTCCATCCATGTGACAAAGTGCCAAAGCGCCAAAGCATGCTCAAAAATCAGAGAAGAAAAAAAGTTCGAAAGTATCCTAAATCACCTTAGAACCACCTGAGTGTATGTGAAACTAAAGGATTCCCGATTACTACAAATGCAAAGCTTCAACTATAGTCCTAATACCAGTTATTCATCTGTATTGAAACTCTACATCAACATGAACCTTCAAATCCTGCACCTGAAACACAACGTAAAGCTTCAGTCTCGCGAAATGTCTTAATTTGAGGAATAAGATAATCAAATTGTACAACTTAAGTTGGTTCAAACTTACATACAATTCCAACCGCATGCTATGTAAACCCATTTGAATTAGCAAGGTAGTATCGAGGTATAGTCAGGGTTAGAGAATAAAAGACTCATCAGCATAAACAAAAAACAAAATGTAACTTGCCTTCAAAACTAACAGCAGCATCGCCTAGATATAAAAACTAGTGTCTGAGCTCTCTACTGAAAATTTGAGAGAGCCCTATACGGCCATTTTCATTTCTATCTTCTGATGAGGATCATAACCTATCAGTTTGAAATCAGCCGCCACAAAAGAATCTATATTCTTTTTCTCAGGATTGATCTTCAAAATCTGCATTGAAATAGAGGTAGTCAGTTGTAAATAAACAATATATATAACAGGTAGAAATGCAAGAGGGGGTAATAAAGTCTGCTTCTGAAACCAAAACAATAATTTATGAAACATTGTTAAACTTACCGGAAAAGGCTTGGGCAGCTTTTCAAGCTGCTCCTTCAAAGGCCTGATGTGAGTGCGGTAAACATGAGCATCCCCTAAGGCATGAATGAAATCACCTGGAACAAGACCTGCACGAGATAAAAGCATATTATGGACAGACTCTAAAGACACAATATCAGATGCAAGGTTCTTAAATCCATCAGATAGCCAACGAAGGCAAAGGTGCCGGCTAAAAGAGTGCAAAGGTGCCAGCTAAAAGAGTATTCTTTAGAATGCGTACCACAAACATGAGCAATCATGCATGTCAGAAGAGCATATGATGCAATGTTAAATGGAACACCAAGGCCGATGTCAGCAGAACGCTGATACATTTGACATGATAACTCTCCGTTGGCTACATAGAACTGCAAGGAGAAAGAAGGATGTAATAAAACAAAAGAGATGTTATAATAAAATAAAAGCCTAAACCACCTCAAGACAAACCTGAGCAAACATGTGACAAGGTGGGAGTGCCATCAATTTGAGATCAGAAGGATTCCATGCTGACAGTATAATCCGCCGATCATCTGGATTATTTTTAATCTTGTCAATAACATCTAGCAACTGATCAAATCCTTGATCGGTATAGTCAGCATGCATGTCAGTATACCTGAATGATGGAACAGAAATAGGTAAACTTGAAGCTAGACTTCATTATGTAAACCAAAAATATAGAACTTAACCTAAACTGAAGTTCACAAACCTGGCACCAAAGTGTCGCCACTGGAACCCATATACTGGTCCCAAGTCGCCCTCTTCCTTGTCAGTTAAACCAACACTGAAGTGGCAGATACAAAAATCATTTAAAACTGCATGAAACTTAGAACTCCTCACACACATTTGGGCAGTCTAATACTTGCCTGTCAAGGTAGTCTCTAGATGCATTTCCATCCCATATGTGAATACCTTTCTCCTGAAGGACCTGCCAAGTAGTCAAACATCCGTATTAGATATACAAGGAAGAGCCTGCTTCTTTAAACTTCTCTGTGGGGATGAGCAAATCAATGGGAATTATGTCGCCAAACTTGCTTTTGACAAACTAGAAAGGCAAGAATTATCCGTACTCATGGAAAGCTAAAATAAAAAATAGAAATTATGAGAACATATTTTTAATGCAAGAAGCTTCAAATGATCCCTTTCAACTTCTGTAAATTCATATAAATTGTACACATTTTCAAAGGCTGAAAACATCAAAATCAGTCATCAGTTTTACCAATTTATGGTGGAGAAAACACACATTTTTCAGTATTCTCGACTTTGTACAGAAATCAACTTTCAACATGATTGAAAACCAACTCGCTCAATTGTAAGTCCCCATATTATGTAATGACAATGAAACAAGGAAAACATACATATGATTCAAAAGGTAAACGTTCAACAAAATCATAATACCTTGGCATTTGTTGAACCACTGATGAACCACAGAAGTTCTTCAACAACCCCTCGCCAAAATACTTTCTATGGACCAAATAGTCATAATGTGTGTCAGTTTATCAACTGAAATAGAAAAGAATCAAATACCTAATAATCTAACCACATGCCAAGAGAGTAAAATGGAATCTATTAAAGTTGAAGAAACCCTTATGTGGAAGAACAAATTTAGTAGCACATGGTAGGTTGAGAGAGAAACGGAAATCTTAAAAAGAAGAATATGCATGCCTTGGTTGTCAGAAGTGGAAAAGTTCTGCGCAGGTTAAACCGCATCTGTGGAGATACAGAGAAAATGAGTAAACATCACTTGTCCATTTTAATCAAGCGACTGTTAAATGAAGCATAACGGGACTTTCTCAAAAATCTTAGTTTGATATTACCTGGCAACCGAATTTTGACAAAGTACCAGTCCCTGTCCTGTCATCCTTAGAAGTGCCATCTGAGAGTATTTCTCGTACCAGCCTTAGATACATGTGCTCCTCGTGTTTCTCAAAAATCATCTTTGGCAAAAAAGAGAAATTCTTCACCTCACATTTAATGGAGCCTGAGTTACTATTAGAGATCAGATCACTGTTTTCACAAAGGGATTCAACTGCAGAACTCCTTACGCGAACGTAAGTTGTGAAAGAATGACGAATGCTATTTTCAACCTTGGGAAAGGATGAATACCACGGCTGAAACACAGAGGAATCAATTGCAGGGATAAAAGTGTCACATTCAATGTTTGTCTCTATTTCTGTAATGTGAATGGCTTCACAGCCAGGCGCATTGAGAGCTTCCCTGGATACAGAAATGTTAATAAAAAGAAAGGATAGAAAGAAGAAACATGATTTGCAATACAGAACCAAACAACAATGTCACACCTTAGTATCTGGCCACCTCCAATGAGAAACACTCTCTCAATTGACAGACAGTAAGGAGAAGCAGCTAACAATTCCAAAGCAGATGCCATGCTTCCGCATATCACAACATTCTCTGCAGTAGCAATATCAAAACTCCCAGAACGAGTCAGAACAACATTAAGGCGGCCAGGTAGAGGTTGATGCTCAGATGGAATGCTCTCCCATGTTTTTCTACCCATTATAATCGCATTCTTTTTCGCAGGATCTGATGTGGTCACAGTGACGTCCTTAAAGAACTTGAGATCAGAGGGCAGTCTCCAAGGTAGTTTCCCATCCTTTCCAATACCCATTTCTCGGGTCGCAGCCACAACAACTTGGTAAGTCCTCTGTGGATTGGGCTGGGTGTTACCATTTCCATTCGCACTCACCAACAATTCACCAGCCATAGTTGAACCCTTAGACCAAAACAGCCTAAAAGGAGAGCTGCACGGCCAATTTTTGTGCAAGCGCAGTAAACCCTACAATGTAACATGAATACATTAAAAATTAACAAAGAAACAAAGTACAAAAGTGCAGACGCGAGCATACAACACCCGAATGAGAAAACAACACGACATATGAGATCGGAACAAGTGCAAAGGATTATCGGGTACATTGTATACGTTATCATCTATTTCAAACAATTCGGCCATCAACATGTATAAATCAACATTTTGTTTAGCTATAAATCAAACATATAAACGATTAACAGAGACATGAGTGTTGCAACACAGTTACCACTGCTATTGCCGACTTCGACATCAATCTGTGCAAGTCAGGCGGCGAATTCAGTTAAGATTTTTGTGGATTTAAAGGAGTTTTTATGCTATAACTATAAATTAATTAATTAATTAATTAAAATTAAAATAAAAAACAGAAACCTTTGCAATTTTAACATAAGGTAAAACTTGCACGCAAATGTGAAAAACAATTAGAGAAATCCTGATCAGACCTAAGAAAATAATTAGTCCAAAAAAACACAAATGCCATTAATTTCAAGCAGTTCAAACCCTATGATGCTAAGAAAAATATGAGAAAATAAGTAAAGCGACACACAAACTTTAAGTTAATTATAAGAACAATAGATCACAAAAATCAAAACAAAAATAAAAATAAAAAACACACTAAATTAAATTAAATACGAAAACTAATCAGATAAAATGTCTCAAAAAAAAAAATATGGAATGGAATGCAAGAAGCAACTGACCGATCCTAAAGCGAAGCGCGAAATCTTGCAGTGGTGGGAGCAGCCAAGAGCGGCGGCAATTTAGAGTTTGGGAGTGAAAGAAGGGAGTGAGAGAGCGAATTGGAGAGAAGGAAATAAACGAGGAGGCTTTAGGGCTGAAACCACTTTCTTCGCTTTCAATCCTTTTCTTTCTTTTCTCTCTCCTGGAATGTACAGTGACTGAGTGACAGGTTATACAAACACAGAAATCCAAAAGCGCAGTTGACGCGGAGTTCCGCCAAAAGACTGGTTGTGGAGAGATTTTCAAACGTGGCGGATACGCGGCGGTACAGCAGGTTATTATATAAGTAGATGAAAGTTTTTTGAAGTGTTTATCCACTCCTTAGAGCAAGTTCACCGGTTAGGCCGGCACCCAGCATCATTTTTGACCCAGCACCTGGCCAATCCCCTCCAGCCCATGTGGATAGGACAGCACTCAATCCAAGCTGGTCTTCAGGCTAGCTCAAAATGGATTGAGCTATGGGATGGCCTGCTTGACGTCATATTGACGCCAGCATGACGTCACAAGCTAATTTAAATTTTTTTTGTGCTAGGCGTGTGCAAAACACACACGTGGTCGCATGTCCCGACAAGAAAACGTGGGGGTGGCCCTTCAGTGCAGGCACACTTAGGGATATGATGGGGGAGGCCACGTGTTTGTTTCTAGGCTATTGGATTTCCAATGGCTAGTTTTTTAGACCATTGGATTTCTAACGGTCAAAAAAATTTGGAATTTGACATCCAAAAGCTAGTGACGTGGCTCAATCTGGACCGTCTGATTCAGAGATCAACAATCCACATTTTTTACCCCAAAATTAAAAAAAAAAAAAAAAGCACAACGGTCAGGATTATGACTGTTGGCCACGTGTCAACGTATAGATTGTTGGATTTGAATCTTTTTCAAATCCAACGGTCTAGATTAATTAACAAAATTAAAATTCATAAAAAAATTCATTAAAAATTGATCTTCCACCTTACACCACATTTCAATATTTTCAACAATTTCTATCAAAGCTTTCATATAATTTTTGAGAGAAAAAAATAACTATGTGGAAGCTCATCGAAGATGTTACGTTGTGTGAATGTTGGGTTCACACTACTCATGACCCGATTACAGGTAATGAGATGGATAAGTGAGAAATGTGGAGTAAAATTACGAAAGCGTTTTGCAATGTATATGGAAAAGACACCAAAAGTAGTCAAGGTCTTCAAGGTCGTTGGAAAAAAACTCAACGCATCCTTTACTTGTTGGAAAAACGCTATCTCTCATGATTCTGATAATCTGCGTATTGGGACAAGTTTAGCGGATCAGGTGACAATATTTTTATTTATTTATATGTATTCCACCATCATCAATATTTTAATTTATTTATTTGTGTTGCACCCGCATTTTATAATATGGTCTTATCCCACATTTATAGACATTACAAGCACAAGCATTCTACAATGCAAAGAACCACAACAAATCATTTGGCAAATTATATGAAAGATTGCCCCAGATACATAATTGTGCCAACCAGTCCAGAAGGTGTCATGCACGGCATGGGTCTACACAGTTCACCAGAAGCAGACATGGTCGAACATGAAGAAGACACAGCCGCACAGGAAGAAGACACATTTGAAGAAGTACCGGAAGGGATGCCCGAAGAAGTGCCGGAGACCCAGGCAACTCGTCCATCCCTAAGGCCTCAAGGTAAAAACGCAGCAAAGAAAAAATGGAGTTCTTCCAAAAATGACTACACAACATATATGGACGAACTTGCGTGCCAAGGTGAACTAAACATGGCGCAGGAAGAGGCTAAAGATGAGGAAAAAAATGCTGCTATGGTAGCAATATTAGCAGCTACTGAGAGACGTGATGCAGTGACTAAGAAACAAAGAGAAATCGTTAATCGAGAGAACGAAATGATTAGAGAATGACTTAATCGAGAAAACGAGATGCTTAGAGAAGAAATGATGGCACAAGCAAATCGTGACACTATGAACAAGCCTCTAGTAGGACTGTCTCCGAATTCAAAATATTTTTGGACATCGAAAAAAAGAGATGTGGTGCGAATGAGGTGTGTAAAAGACGTGGAAACAAGTCGAGGGGGTTCTAGCTACACAGATCCTAGCAACGAAGATCCTAGCGGTACATATCCTAGCTCCACAAACTTTGTATAATTTCGTATTTATTTTTAGTACTTTATTTAATTTCATCTTAATTGTTAGTACTTTATGTAATTTCGTCTTTATTTAATCCTACCCGAAGTTAAAACTATTTTATTTATTTATGTATTATTTTATAAAAATTTTAATAATATTTTAAATGGGCTGGGTGCCAATGTATTTTGTAGGGGTGAAGATCGTTTGTGCCAGCTCATTTTTTAGGGGTAGAGATGCATTTGGCCTATTACTGTTCATTGGGGTCTATCACTGTTCACTGAGCGGATTAAATGGGCTAGGTGATGGCGCATTTTTTTAAGGGTGGACTTGCTCTTATATATTGCGTATGTGCCCATGTTTTCGGCACTAAAAAATACCTTCGAGTTATGATGGCACTAGTGCACGGCGCTCAACATTTGCAGGTTAACAAATTAAAATAATAAATCTTTGGTAGGCTTGGGATATGGACAAAAATGGAATAGACTAAGAGATTTAAGTGGTTCACGATTCATAACTGGGTACATCCACTGTATTGCTCGAATTGTATTCATTTCAAGACTACAAGTAGCACTCGGCAAATTACATGAGCTCTTCATTTTCCTAGTTGTTAAACCCCCTTACAACAGATTCCTACCCTTTTATATATGCCTTCAACGAACCCTCATCCTTGGGTTTCCCCAATCCAGCATTAGTTGATGGGTGATACCTATGCTCGAGCAAGCACTTCAAACTAGATCTTTCCTTACAAACCATCGTTTTGCCATTTCCCGAGTAATACTTTCGGGGTGACCTTTATGTTCAACGTAGCAATCGAGTTGTTTAGAAACTATTAGGGTCTAATGCGGGTGATCCTTCAAGCGTTCGTACAAACCACTCAATCATCACCTCGGTCTTCACTTTTACCACTAAAGCATAACATACCTTTGTCAACGCCTCATCACCTCTAATCATTCCTACCCCTGCAGTGGTCAGGAATTTCACTACCAACATCTTCTGGTTGATCGTCACATTCATTTTTGTAAGAAACGATCGTCTTAGTATCACGGTGTAGGAGGAAAAGAAATCTACAATCATAGACCTTGTCGTCAAACTCGCCCTCTTATGATGGTTCCAGTTTCACAATGTAAGACTCATTTCCCCAATTGGGTGTAGCATACTATCCCCGAATGTTATAAAGGTGTCACGTTCCTATGCAAAAGATCCATGTTAATTCCTAACTGGTCAAATGTCGAGAGAAAGATTACATTCACCGAGTTACCATTGTCAATGAAATTCAAGTGACTTCACAGTTGGCTATCTCTCAGCCGAGATAACCAAGTGGTCATCATGGGTTGTAAGTTTCTAAACCCACCTTCCTCGTTGAACACTACAGGCTCCCTCGAGGGTCTTCTTATCTTCGCAAGTAGGCCCACAGTCCCAAGCGAGTAAGAATGTGACAATGCTTAACACAGTTCTCGAGCATAGACCTTTATCACTCTGTTAAAACCCTCTCCCCCAACAAGGTAAACCCCCTAAACAGAGTATAAATTACCTTCATGATGTTCGGATCACAATTTGCATGGGCACCTGACTCTTGAAAAGCGCTCAATTGGGTCGTAGACCTATTAGCTACATAATATGTGAGTTGCCCTTGCCAAACGAGCGCTTATATATCATCCTTAAGGTCCGTGAAGTTGTCGATAAGGCAACCATGGCCTTGGTGATACCAGCACTACTTAGTATCATCATTCCTTCTTCAGAAACCAGTTGTATTATTTAAGTGAAAGGGAGTTGGCGTTCCACTAGACGCAACTTCCTGTTTTGCCTTAGCTAGTGTGTTCAAGCGATTTGTCAAGGCAGGGATTTGCATCCTTGTCTTGTTTAGCTACTTGGATCGAGAGTAGCTAGTTGCTTCGTGGAATCTCGAGTTAGATGGAAGTAAAAGTCTCGTATGACAAATCCCCATATGAGGGCATTGTACGTTGTTGCCTCGTCGTATCCTTTTCATCTGACATACTCATTATTCAATCAGTATATGTAATCCCTCAAGGACTGGGCCTTTCTTTATTGAGGCGAGGTCAATCAATGTGTATTGCCTCTTAGAGATAATCATATATGCATCAAGAAAAACCTGCATCAGCCTCGAAAAAGACGTAATGAACCCCATGGCAATCTGCTTAAACCAATCCTAAGCCGTTTCTCTGATGATGGTTGGAAATAGCCTACACTTAATGGCGTTGTTATTCACTCGGCCCTCGATAGCGTAAATAAACCTGTCCATGTGGTCATACTAATCAGCAAGCCCTTTGTAACTTTGCATTTTGAGTGCTTGAGTATCTTTACTCATCGGCTCGTCGAGCATTTCATTAGAAAATGGCAAATGTAACAACCCTCCTTAATTTTACGATTTTATTAATTTTAAATGAGGGAATTGACAAAAATGCCTTTAGAGGCAAGGATTTTGACTTCTGTTGACCATCGTTTAGAGAGACGTATGACTCATTCTTTTAGTGTAATTGTGTAGTATGCAATAATACGAACACGTGGGCACAAACAGAATCGAATTTGGAGTTATGATGGAGATTTTACGGATTTACGAACACGAAAGGCGATTTGGTAATTTCATGTTTAGAGATATTTTGTGGCTTGTTTTGTGAGCCACGTGGGGCCCATACCCCACTCCTGCCATGTCCCATGTCCTCTCTCTCCATAAATCTCGATCCTTCTCTCTTTCAAACTCTTTTTTTTTTTTTTTTAACTCTCGGACCATACTCTTTTTGACACCTCACTCTTTCTTACTAGGTTTATTATTTTAAAACTTTCTTTCTCTCCCATTGTCTTCTTCTTCTATGTTGATAGAGAGACCGAAAGGCGATACATCCAGCCACCACCTTCATTGCAAGGCACCCAATCTGCCACCACCATCCTCCAACGTGTTTCGTATGAACCACCAGGCCATCCACTTGCTGCAGACCTTGCAGCAAGTCACCACCAACTTGATACTCCCCCAACTATCCCTCAAACTCTCTTTGCAAACCATGTACGGATACTTCACTTTGGTCGTGTATTCCATATCAGATACTTTTCGGATACGATATTTGCCGGATACTCTCGGATACCCGTCGGATACGTATCATGGTCAATTGATACACTTTGACTTCATGGATACACGTATCCCACGTTTGGAATA
Source organism: Pyrus communis (assembly GCF_041283825.1). Taxonomy (NCBI): domain Eukaryota; kingdom Viridiplantae; phylum Streptophyta; class Magnoliopsida; order Rosales; family Rosaceae; genus Pyrus; species Pyrus communis. The sequence continues at coordinate 6,330,988 of NC_142574.1, read as the reverse complement.
CACGTATCATGCTTTTAGGATATTTTTACACCTTCAAATAAGAAATTAAAAGGAAAAAAATAATTAGAGACGGAGCTTTATTTGAAATATGATGAATATGAAGAGCTAACCTCTAATTGAAACTATGAACACAACTCTCACACTTCTTCTATATATATCAAGGGAATTAGATTTCCAACTTTTCTTCCCCAACAAATCAATGAACATGAATTTGGATGATGAAATCGAATTCTTGTGCTATCAAAATATGTTCTAAATTATATATTTTTTTATATTTGTATATTATTATATAATTTTAATTGTCGTATCTATGGCGTATCGTATCCTACTTTTTAGAGATTTTTCGTATTGATGTGTCGTGTCGAATCGTATCGCCGTATCCATATCTATGTCAGTGTTTCATAGGTGTACAGTAACATCAAACCACCACCATTCGACTGCTTCGGCAAGCTAGACCATCAGACCACCACTGTGCGTTGTCCTTACCTATCTTTGTCAAGCTTAGATCGTGATCATCAAACCTAGACGTGGAGCTTGCACTGCACAGTGGCCATTGCCACTGTTCATCATCTTCTTCGACGAGTTCTCGTCGATTCCGACCAAGGTAGGCCTCGGGAACACTTTTTTTCCCTTTCTTTTTTGATGTTTGTGGAAGATCTTAGGGTTTTAAACTTGTTTTGGTAGGGTTTCGTGACTGAAAAGACAAAATGAAGTTTTTCTAGTTTTCTAGAATTTGAACCTTGGCCATCCGACCACTTTTCAGGCAAATTCCGATCATGACACGACTTCAAATAGGTATAGATCTATTCCCTGTATTCCTAACTTTATTTAGGTTTTCAAATCATGGATTTCGGTTGAGAAATGAGCTCGTTTGGAGCTTTGAAAGTTAAGCTTACAACCTGCAAAAACTGTAAGTTTCGTGAAGAAGGCGCATGGGCGCGCGTGGGAAGCCATAGCATGGTGGTGCGTGCGACGCGTGGCTACAAGT